>NC_092316.1:8995000-10245000 GCF_036785885.1 Coffea arabica | reverse complement strand
TTTTGGTTCATGCTTATTTGATGTTGTCGTTCTTTGCTTGCTGTGTTGTCTAATTTAATTTTTCAAATAGGGTATTAAAGTGTCTGCCATTGTGTATGATGACAACATTCCTTGTGTGGATGGGCTTCTTCTTCCATTTAGGAAGTATTATATATCGAATGCTGAGGTCCGTCGGATTCCCGAGCTGTTCCCAGCTTGTCTTTATCCCTTTTACTGGGTGATTAATTCTATTACTTCTGTTAAAGAGGCTACTGATGTTGGGCTTCCTGTTCTGCCATTTTATTTTGGCCTTCGATCTTATGATTCTTTTCACTTTGTTGCTGACACTAATAACTTCATAAGTAGGTTCTCTCTTCCTTTTTTTTTTTTCTCTTTTTACTTCAGTGTTTGTTTTCGATTCTTTCACTTTTTTTTTTGTCTTCCATGGACCCAGATGTCATGGGGGTGGTTGTTAATTCTTTGTCTACACGAGACGTTTATGTAGAAGGGATCCTTCGCCGCGAAAGAGATATTATTATAGTTGACCAAGGGTAATCGTGTTGCTCTGTTTACCTTTTTTTTTTCTTGCTTTTTGTTTTGTTGCTCTTATGATCTTGTTCTTTTATTTGTGTAACTGATGTAGGAAGCGTCCCATCATCTTGACTCTATTTGGTGACCACGAATCTATTGAGGGCCGAGCTATTGGAGAATTAATGCATGCTATGCCTGTTATCATTGCTATCAGGGTTAGGGTGACTACTAAAAAATATATGTTTTTTCCTCTCTTTGTTGGTTTTGCTTTTTTATCTTTTTTAGCCTTTTTTTTTACGGATCTACTAGTCTTTACTCTTGGGTACGTATCTGATTTGCTTTGTTTTTTTTTCGCTTAGGTTTATCTTTGTCTGTTCATCCCTCATCTATTGTTTTTGTTTCTCCTGATGTTTTGGAGGCACGGTTGCTTGATGCTTAGTAAGTGTTACCTCTTTTGTTTGCTCCTGTGCTGTATACGATAGGTCTTTCCCCTTGATGTATACCCTCTCGCTTTGTTTTTACGTTTAGGTGCACTGATAACATTTCTGAGCTAGTTCGTTTGGTTTTTGATGAGCACGCCTACTTGGACCCTACTGTCTTGCTCCCCCCTGTTCGTGATCTCACTGTTACTACCATTGCCGATGTCCTGTCCTATGACCCCTTCGTTAGTGTTTTTACTGTTTCTCGTTAATGTCATGCCTTTTCGCTTTCTTCGTCCTATTTTTCGCTTTCTTCGTTTTTACTGGTTTCGATTCCAGGATTGGCGAAATGTGTGGATCAAGGGCCATGTTGAGGTTGCTTGGCCCTCTGCTCTGGCATATGGCCTCTCCCCATTGTTATGAACCATATGATTACTCTACAACGCTTGGAGTTTTATGTCTTTCTTGTGGTCAGGGAATATATGCTTTCCCTAGGTGCGTTTTGTTTTTTATTAGTTGTTGTAGGATCTCTGTGTTCCTTGTTTTAGTTTTTCATGATGGTTTTTTTTTAAAAGCAAAGCATGGATTAGGCTTACTGTTCACGATGATATCGGGTATATGAATGTTATTGTGCCGGGTGTTGAAGCTGAGAAGCTAATTGGTATTAGTGCGGTCCACATGTATGCATCTACTGATGATGAGGTTGTGTTCTGCTCTTTTGTTGTGTGTGCATACTTTATTTTGATAGTTGTTCCTCTATATTGCTTGTCGCTTATTTGATAGTTGTTCCTTCATTTCTTACAGAATTTTGCATTGTACCGGCGTGTGTCTCGTCAAATTAAACGCACAAGGCTCTTGTGCTATATTAGCCGTTCTACTGATGTGATCAGAACAGAGGCGTGCGCTAGATACACTGATGAGCAACCCTAGGGGAAGACCCTCTTAAAACCTCCCAACCTTGTAATTATCAGAGTTGGATCTTTTCTCCCAACAGAAATTAAACTCGATTGCTCTCATGAACTCAAGACCTCTGACACACAAACGTAATCATCAACCTTAAGCAAATAAGGATGGATGAAGTGACACCATGATTAGGGAACAAACTAATCGATAAAGTCTGATTTGAATGCTAAGCTATAAACTCAAGAATTCAAGAGTAAGTTCGATTAAGAACTTGAAGGAAAATTTCTCATGATTTCTAGTTGTAATAATTTGTCCTTTTGCTCATACAATAGGTGCCTTTTATAGGCTAAAACTAGGGCAAATTCGGCCCACATAAACCTGGAATAGGAATTCGGTCCGTATAAAGAGCCAACTCTTTAAGGCTTCCCGATAAGACCCAATAAGTAATAAAATAGCCAGCTCTTTAAGGCTTCTCAATAAGACCCAATAAGTAATAAAAATACTCAACAACAAACAACTATTAAATTAGGCAGTTTTAAGATAACTACCAACTAAACTAACAATTATGAAATCATTCTTTCACTTCAAACATACAAATGAATAAGGTAACTTCATGGTCCATTAAATTTTTAAACTTAGCTTGCTCCTTACTTGTATGGTGAATGATCAAGGCTCGTAAAGCTCCCTTCACCTTCTTGGATCTTGATCTTGTCATCGGACCACCAATGTTGACCAAGGATCCTTGCCCCAAAATTGAAGTTGTTGCACACTCGTATCCGCATCATTTCCTCTCTCCTCGAAAAGATTCGTTTTCGAATCTTCAAAGTCTGTATCAAAGTCAAAAGGGGATAGGTCAGACACATTAAAAGATGCGCTTATGCCATACTCACTTGGAAGTTCCAATTTGTAAGTACTATCGTTTATCCTCTCTAGTACACGAAAAGGTCCATCTCCTCTTGGATGTAACTTGGTCCGTCGAGATGCTGGAAATCTTTCCTTTCTCATGTGCACCAAAACCCAATCACCGGATTCGAATACAACATGTTTTCTACCCTTATTTATATGTTGTGCATATTGCGCATTTTTCTTCTCAATTTGAGCTCGAACTCTCTCATGCAAGGTCCGAACAGCCTCTGCCTTTTTGACACCATCTGCGTTTAAACATTCATTAACAGGAATAGGTGATAAATCTAAAGGGGTTAGTGGCTGAAACCTATAAACAATTTCAAAAGAAGAATGAGTGGTTCGGTTATATGCAAACTCGGTAATAGGCAAACATTCTCCCCACTTCTTCAAATTCTTTTGAACAATGGCTCGAAATAAAGCACCAAGGGTTCGATTGGTTATCTCAGTCTGACCATCCTTTGGGGATAACTAGAAGTAGAAAACAGCAACTTAGTTCCCAACTTTTCCCAAAGTGATTTCTAGAAATAGCTTAAGAATTTCATATCCCTATCACTTACAATAGTATGCGGTACTCCATGCAATCTAACCACATCCTTGAAGAATAAATCAGCAACATGGCGCGTATCATTTGTTTTCCTACAACGGATAAAATGAGTCATTTTAGAAAATCTATCCATTACAACAAAGATACTATCCATACCTCTAGAAGATTTTGGTAAACCAAGCACAAAATTCATGGATAAGTCTATCCAAGGAGTATGAGGTACGGGTAGAGGAGCATACAATCCATGAGGGTTACTCCTTGACTTTGCATGCTTACACTTTAAACACTTATCACAAATGTTAGCAATGTCACGCCTCATTTTAGGCTAATAGAAGTGTTCATGCAATATGTCAAGAGTTTTATCAATACCGAAATGTCTCATCAACCCTCTACCGTGGGCTTCTCTAACAAGTAATTCCCTAAGTGAATAGTTGGGAATACATAGCCGATTTTCTTTGAACAAGAAGCCTTCATGCCTATAAAACTTTTGAAATGCAGCATGTTTACAAGCTTAAAACACATTAGAGAAATCATCATCATGTGCATACAAGTTTTTAATGTGCTCAAAACCAAGTAACTTAGTGCTCATGTTAGTGATCAAAATATACCTTCTAGACAATGCATCCGTAACGACATTATCTTTCCCCTTCTTATACTTAATGATATATGGAAAGAAATCAATAAATGAAATCCATTTCGCATGTCTTTTATGCAACTTACCCTGCCCCTTAAGGAATTTAATTGATTCATGATCAGTATGTATCACAAATTCCTTAGGCATAAGATAATGCTGCCACACTTTAAGAGCACACACAACAGCATACAATTCTTTATCATAAGTAGGGTAATTAAGAGCTCCCCCACTCAACTTCTCACTGAAAAATGCCAACGGCCTATTATTTTGATGTAAGACAGCCCCTATGCCGATCCCACTAGCATCACATTCAACTTCAAATGTCAGATCAAAATTAGGCAAAGCAAGAATAGGTGCTGAAATTCACAAATTCTTAAACTTATTAAACGACTCTTCTTACTCTTTTCCCCATTAAAACCCCACATTCTTTTTAATTATCTCATTCAAAGGTGTTGCAATAGTGCTAAAGTCTTTAACAAATCTCCTATAGAAACTTGCAAGACCATGAAAAGACCTTACCTGAGATACATTGGTTAGAGTCGGTCACTCCATGATGACCTTTACCTTGGCGGGATCAACACTTATGCCATTTGCACCAACAATATATCCAAGAAAGTTAATTTCAGGAGTGCAAAAGACACATTTTTTCATGTTAGCAAATAGCCTATTTTCACACAAGGCACTTAAAACAAGTCGCAAATGCTCAACATGCTCATCTAAAGACTTGTTAAAGATCAATATATCATCAAAATAAACAACGACAAACTTCCCAAGAAAATGCCTTGAAACATAGTTCATTAATCTCATGAAAGTACTTGGAGCGTTTGTTAAGCCAAAAGGTATCACAAGCCACTCATAAAGACCATACTTTGTTTTGAAAGCAGTTTTCCATTCGTTTCCTTCCTTTATCCTTATTTGATGATAACCAGATTTTAAATCAATTTTAGTGAAAATGATTGCTCCATGCAATTCTTCTAACATTTCATCTAATCTAGGAATAGGATGACGATACTTAACAGTAATTTTATTAATTGTACGATAATCTGTACACATTCTCCAAGTCCCTTCTTTCTCAGGCACTAAGATAACTGGAACTGCACAAGAACTAAGAGATTCATGAACCTGTTCTTTTTCAAGGAGGGAATCGACTTGCCTTTGAATTTCCTTTGTTTCCTCCGGATTTGCTCTATAGACTAGTCGATTTGGTAGAATTGCTCCAGGAACAAATCGATTTGATATTCAATGCCTCGAATTGAAGGTAATTCTTTCGGTAGTTTCTCTGGAAACACATCCTTGAATTCTTGCAAAAGAGAGTAGATTGCACTAGGAAGAGAATCGGTTAGACCTAGTGTGTAAAAAGAAGAATAATCAGCTTCCATGTACAGAAGTACTATGAGAAGACTTTGTGCATTCAAAGTCCTATCTACCTCACGCACACTTGCATAGAAACTCCTTTTTTTCATTTTCAAGCTCTCGGCCTCACTGAGTTTTTTTCCACTCGAATTTTCTTTTTCACTCAACTCGGTCTCTACTTTCTTTTTCCCCTCATTCGACTTTTTCTTTGCCTTTTTCGATTGCCTTTTCTCTCTCTCTCTTTTCTTAAATGTAATTGTTCTTCATACACTTGTGTAGGTGTCAAGGGTGAAAGAGTGATTTTGAGATTGTCCATAATGAACTTACACTTATTGGTAAGTCCAATATGATCAGCCTGTCTATCATACTCTCCATCTCCTCCTTTTGCAATGAATTTGGCTCTTTAATGATGAAAAGGTAGTCAAGAAATGAGGATTACATCTCCCTTTTACAGCTGGGAATATTTCTCACACGTATAGCATCCCATGTGAGTTGGTGGAGGTGAAATTGAGTTTTCCGCGTAAAAAGCAGACTTCTCTGACCACAATCCGGCCGAAAATCCGGCATGAAATCCGGCCAAAAACTGGCCGGATTGTAAAAAAAAAATCTGTCCACTGTAGCAAATCCGGCCAAGAATCCGGCCGGATATGCAACAGTATAAAAAAAAAAAAAATTTTTTTTTTGCCCAGAATCCCTCCACGGATCCCTCCAATTTCTGGCCGGATTGTGAACAGTAACCAGCGTAAGATGAATCCGTTTCACGGATTCCTCACAATTTTTCTCCCTTCTTCTTCAACCCAACTCACACACTAACACCTCAAACACACATCACTCACTAAAACACTATTTTTCACCATTTAATCTTCAAATAACCTTCATCAATTCACTTTCTTCCATCCTCTAGAGTGAATTTCATAGTTCATATTTTTTCAAAAACAACTCTAAAGTGGTTTCAAACTTACCATTAGTTAGGGTTCTACCTTCTTGAAATCACTCAATTGAGGTCAAATTGGAGTAAGTTTTTTTTGGGGGTTTTTCACATCATATTCATCTCTAAACATCACAAAACCACCTTGAGGTAACAATTCTTTACCTAACTTTGTTATTTGAATTTTGCCATGAATGAATATTTTCTATTTTTAGGCAATTTTTAATATGTGAAGTTAGGTGCATTTATTTGAGCTTATTGATGCTATTGGTGATTGTTAGTGATAACTATATTTTGTGATTTGCAGTTATTGTACTTATTTGGTGAATTCTTGCTAGTTTTATGCTTAATTTGGCTTGATGACGAAGTTGCATATTAAGTAGCCAAATGTAGCATTTTAATTAGCTTAGTGGGAGTTTTTTATATTTATGTGAGTAATTTAGATTATCTAATGAATGAAAAGGTGCTTGATTGAATGATTTTGTGAATTCTTAGGTAATTCTAAAAGAAGAGGTGAATTGAAGATGACCTTAATTGATGAAATTCATAAATGCACTTACAATTTTTGTGGTTCAATAGTTTTTAGTATTTCATGAATTCTCACGAAGGTCATTTATATTTTGGTTTGGTGTGTTTGTCTCCATTTTGAGATTGCTTTTGTACTTGCGGGGATTTGATCATTGATGACAAAATGTATAAATGGAACTTATTTTGTTCATGATTGTGGATTTTTTTCCCTTTGCTTTGGATACTATTGCACATATTTGATTAGCAAAGATGAGCTCATTTCATGTTTTTATCCATTGAACATTGTATGGTTCCACATGCTTGATCATTTTTCCTTTTTCCTTGAATTGCATGATTTTGTTGATTGCAACCTTTTATTTTTAAGAAATTTATTTGTTTTGATTTTGTCTTTTTCAGGGTGCAATAAGTGAACTCTCCATTCTTTCTCAAATACGGTTGGAAATTCATCACTTGGACATGGATTCGGATTGCGCAAGTTCAATTGAGCAGTATTTTCTTTTACTCCTTATTTATTTTCCTTTTCTCACATTGAGGACAATGTGAAGTTTAAGTGTGGGGGAGGAAAGTATTGAACTTACATTTACTTGCTAGGTGATGATATTTTGTGGATTTAAATGCTTAGAAATGTTGGAATTGTGTTTGAAATGCTTGCCATGTGGATAATTTGCTTGAAATTGGGTTTGTTGGCAGGGACTTTTCATCCATTTATAAGGAGAAACTCTGTAAAAATTTTTGTAAAATCTTTTCCAATATTTCACTATGGCCCAAAAGTTCTTCAAATTCTTGCATTTTCATTCAAAAAGGGCGAATTGTTCCAACCTTATTCTTCCAATTGTTGAAATGTTATATGTATTTTGGAAGGTTTAGTCCTCATTTAACTTGGAAATGTTTATTATGCAATTAGGATTTTTACATTTTAGAAAGTATATTCGGTAAAGTGAGGAAAATTACGCCTATAATTTTACATGTTTAATGAAATTTCTTCTCTTTACTTAATTTTATAAATAAGTGATTGATATAGTTGATAAAAGGTTATACTCCTCCTTTGATTAGTCTTATATATTTTCTAAGGGGGAATATCTATTTATTGTCCTTTATTTCTAAAAAAAAATAATAATAAAAAAAAAGAAAAAAGAAAAAAGAAAAAAAAAAGAGAAGAAAAGAAAGTAAAAAATTATTCTACTCCAATGATTTTTGTACCGAGTAACCGGGGGTTGGCATCTACAAATGTCGACATTCGCGTAAAAAGGTACTTGAATTAAGAGTATGCATAGCAACTTGAATAAGTGAAATGTTGAGTAACCGGGGATCTTCACCTAAAAGTGTCGATTTTCGCGTAAAAAGGCATTCTCACTATTTAAGTAAAATTTGTATGAATAAATCCCTTAGTTATAGAATTTTGAGAAAAAGATGATTATAGGAGGAGGAAGACTATAAATTGACTATGTGATTTGCTTATTTGTAAAATTAAGTTAGGGTAAGAGATTAAGTTTAACTTGTTGAATTTAGGGTATAATTATCTTTCCTTTACTTGATATTATGAGTATTTAGTGTAAATTGAATAATTGTATAATGATTATTTTCCAAGTCTTGAGGAATTAAATTGGACAAAGTGCATAGATTGTTTCACCTCTTGAATCATTGCAGTTGATTATGTATGGATTGCTTGAGGACAAGCAATGATTTAAGTGTGGGGGAATTTGATATGTGACTAATTTACGTAATAATTGTATAATATTTTATATTTTTTTTAGTCACTTTAGTTATATTATTGGAAGAATATGAATCATTTTGGCTATAATTGGTGAAAAATGCTTTTAAGTGATTAAATGAGGTTTTTATCACTTTTTAGTGGGATTTTGTGTATTTTGACAGTTTTGACACATTTTCGTATTTCGGCTATAACTTGAGCTACAATGATCGGATTGAGATGATTCTTGAACCCATTTGAAGATAAGAGATAGATCTACAACTTTGGTGAAGACATCTGAATCCAGTTTGAAGGTTTTCTAGGTCAAAAGGCCGAAGTACAGAGTCAATTGCTATTGGTCGAAATTGCAACAAGGCATGGAGCAGGCAAGGGTATTTCAGTCATATCTCAGCCTACACAGATCCAAATGAGGTGATTCTTGATGCATTGGAAAGATAAATCAAAAGGCTACAACTTTCGTGTTTTAGACATGAGTTGGTTCAGCCTCTAACATCAAGAAAAGATCGGTTGAAGTTGGGCCAAAAACAGAGCAAGTGATCCACACTCGGATCCACTATTCATCCGAACCCTCGGCTGTTTCTGGGTTAGTGGAACCGAACTCGGATTCATACGGATCCGAGGCACTGTAGCAGCTCGGATCACTGTAGCAGCCCAGATTTACTGTAGCAATCCGGCCGGAATTTGGCCGGATTTGTGGCCGGATTCCTGGCCGGATTGTGGTCAGAGAAGTCTGTTTTTTACGCGGAAAACTCAATTTCACCTCCACCAACTCACATGGGATGCTATACATGTGAGAAACATTCCCAGCTGTAAAAGGGAGATGTAATCCTCATTTCTTGACCACCTTTTCATCATTAAAGAGCCAAATTCATTGCAAAAGGAGGAGATGGAGTTCATTGTAAGAGAGGAAAGAAGAGACATACGAGAAAAAGCTTGAAGAGTGCAGAAATGTAGCTCTTCCATTTCTTTAGTGTAGGATAGTTTAGCTAGTGTAGTTCATCCACTCTTGTATATTGCTAGACTAGGATTAAGATGGAGATGAAGAAGGCAAGGTGATGAGCTCAAGTGACATGGGTTACATTCCTTTCCAACTCTTTATCTTTTGTACTTAATTCCAAATTTAGTTAATATACAAGTTCTGGATTTTGTGTTTAATATGTGTATCTAAAGTTTAAGCTTTGGGTTTGGTTGAACTTTCTATGATTGTTAGTGTTTATTATTTGGTTAATTGATTGCTATGATTTGAGCAAGTTATTTAGTACTTTGACTCTTTAAATCATGATTAATCTGGTACCATTAATTATGATTATTTAAGGTGTTGTTTCTGCAATGGAAATTGAGATTTAACACTAGTTCAAGAAGTGCTAAACATAGGGAGTACACTCACGAAAGTAGAGGTGCACCTATGTGGTTTTTAGTGATTCATTTCATGTAATTTCATTGAAGAAATGAACTTGTAACTAATTTCATAACCATGAAAATAGGTATGGATTAGTTATGAGTATAGTTGATTCACTACGAAAGTAGGTTTCACATGTTTAAGGAAATTACACCATAACTAGCCTAGATGTAGTACTAAATGATCCAAAAATAGCACTTGCATGAGTAGTTAGGGATACCACAACCTAGGGAGGTTTCAGTTATTATCCCACAAAACAAAGTCAAAGCAAAATCTTTTGATTATCCAACGAGTTAGACAAATCATTAGTTTTAAAAGGGCTAACAATTGCCAAATTTACTATAGATAAAACTCATAACCAAGGTTTTCAAAATCGGGATCCCATCTAGGATCGTTTTTTGGTTTGCAAGATCGGATCGTAAGATCGGATCATAGAATCGGTAGATCCTACAAAAAATGTAATAAATTGTCATATTTATAATTTTTAAGTTTGCAATTCATAAATATAGTAACAAATAATGTAATTCATGTGCAGTCAATATAATTATATTGTTAATTAAGGTTAACTCATTTCTAAAGGCTCTAAACCATATTAATATATTATAATAAAGACACAAAACACTAGCTCCATGTGATAACCTATAACAAAGATCATTTATTCACTTTAGTAAATTATATGAGTCAAATTTAAAGATTCATCAAATTTTCTAGGTTTGAAATTGGGCTTAATTATTTATATGGATTTAAAGTACTCTGAATATAGTTTACAATGCAATAAACGACATTTAATTTCGAGTTTTCTACACAAAGATATAGTCAAAATACTAAAATTGTTATTTAATTTATTGAAAATAGTAGGATCGTATCAGGATCGTTAGTCTTAATTTGGATCGTAGGATCCTACGATGCGGATCATGATCCTAACAACTATGCTCATAACCTTCAATCACGTGATTAGATCTTTAATGATCCCATCACACTCACCTACAGAAGCCAGTATGAGCATAAACTAATTACATCTTAATCAGCTCCTGGTAAAACATTTCATGAGGTAACATTTTATATTCGAATATTTTCAGAGTTGAAGAATATCGTGCCATGGTAGAAAAAGTTAATTAATAAAGCTTCCAAATATTAGTTCCTCAAAATTCCGAAAGAAAATTCAAACTCAGAAGTCACAAGTCACAAGCATATGATGCATTTGTACTATTAAACATTAGTTCAAACTTAAGATTACGAAAATTGCATGTCAAATTTTCTTCAAAGACCCAAAATGATGGCCATAATTGATTGTGGTAACCTAGACGGAGTTACCTGTTTTTGGACCTAACCGTTGAAATTTTGTAACATAAGTAATTTGACAAGACGTACGTGGCAACAAGGAGAATCAACTGCCAGCTGTGGGCTATGGACGAAAGATGTTTGACGTTTGAAAAGATATGCTATGCTAAACGTCTTTTCCTCTTTCTTGGGGTAAAAAATTTTGCAAAATGTGAATGGTTATTCTCTCATGAGTCATAATGGAGTTTTCTCCATGATTCGAATACCATAGCTCCAAAAGATAAATCAGAGACCAATCAATTTGTCCTACTATATAGTTTTGTCCTATGTAACGTGTGGGCTTAAATCATCCCTTGTATTTAATAATTAAATATTCATCGGTGGTCCCGATGTTATCATTATATAAGAAGAGTAGCCCATTAATAGGCAAACACAAGATCATATGACTCATGGCGTTCTCTTTTGATCTTGTATGTTTCTCAGTTTCCTCAGTTGTATTCCTTCTAGCCCTTTTGAAATGGTTCGATGCTGCTTCTAAACCCCAAAAAAGGCTACCACCATCTCCACCAAAGCTCCCAATTATTGGAAATATTCACCAGCTTGGCTTGTTTCCACACAGATCCCTCCAATCATTGTCAAGAAAATATGGCCCACTCATGCTACTTCATTTTGGAAGCAAGCCAGTGCTGGTTGCCTCTTCCTCTGATGCAGCTAGCCAGCTCATGAAAACCCATGATCTGGTTTTTTCAAACAGGCCTAAATCGAGCGTTATAAATAGACTATTCTACGGAAGTAGGGACGTAGCATTTACACCGTACGGTGAGTATTGGAGACAAGCCAAAAGCATTTGTGTGCTGCATCTTTTGAGTAACAAAAGGGTTCAGTCATATCAGCATGTTAGAGAAGAAGAGACTTCACTCATGATCGAAAAGATCGGCCAGATGTGTTCTTCTTCACCTGTAAACTTAACTGAAATATTTGTAACTCTCACGAATGATATAATTTGTAGGGTTGCCCTGGGGAGGAAGTATAGTGAGGAAGAAAAAGGGAGGAAAATTATGGAAAATTTGAGGGTTTTTGTTGAGTTAATGGGTGTTTTTGATGTAGGAGACTACATTCCTTGGCTTGCATGGGTTAATCGTTTCAATGGTTTGGACTTGAAAGTGGAGAAATTTGTTAAACTGACTGATGAATTTCTTGACGGTGTAATAGAAGAGCACATAAATAAGAGGAAAGGTGAGGCTGAAAATGACCATTCCGTCGAGGCAAGATGCCTAGACTTTGTGGACATTCTGATCGAGGTTAATAAGGAAAGCACTATCGGCTTCGCTCTTGGCCCCGATGATATGAAAGCCATCATCCTGGTAAATTAGATCTCTCTCCATCTCTTTAATTGCATCGCACAATGAGAAGTTATAATTAGTTTCAATTCTGAAAAGAATTATGTTTATTGGTAATAAATCATCTAGTACTAGCTTTGAAGGTAGTGACTTGCACTAGGCTGGAAGGTTTAGATTTTGTTTGGTAGTATCATACAAATGTTTTTTAGTTTAGATGACTTGGACGTGACAACTTATTAAATGGCATCCTTTACTACGATGTGCAAGATCAAAATCTATTTGGTTTGTAAGGTTTACTAAACTCAATATTATTAAACTCGGATGGTTGAATGAACCAAATGAGCTTTTGGTTCATGCCTTCATGGTTCAACCACTAGTTCAATTTTTTTTTTTTCTGACACAAGAGGTATCCGGTTTTCGATCCAACTAATCCCCATGCAACCTGAGAAGGGAGGCCCTACTCCCTCGAACACGGTAGTCCCAGGCAAGACTCGAAACCTGATAAGCAACCCAGGGAGGGCACTAGTTCAATTAAAAGTCCATTTTTTATATTTAGTCTATAATTAGAAAATTTGAATAATACAAAATATATAAAGCGAAAAAATTTCTAGTGGCTAGCCTGTTCAACTGTTGGAGTTTTATCAGTTTTGTCCAATTTGATTGGTTTGTGTCTGAGTATTACTCATTGTTTATTTTTACTTACTTCAACCTAAAATCTGGTGACAGACCCGACTCTTGGTTCAATCAGTCAACCTAACTAGTTCAGTCTAGTCATATTTTGAAAACATCAATTTCATTCCGTACCTTAACCATATGTTTGGTATGCAGGAATAGCCTAAAAAAAACTTTATAACTTGGTCATTCTATTCTAAGTTTGGTATAGATCATTTAAACGGAATACTCTTTCCATTTAGTCAACCTAAATTGCTATAGATCATTTTGAATGATAAATATTTATTATTCTAAGTTGATTCTTCGTTCAATCAGTCAACCAAACGAGTTCAGTCTAATCATATTTCGAAAACATCGATTTCATTCTGTACCCTAAAACTATTGTTTGGCATGTAGGAATAGTCTCGAAAGAAAAGGCTTTTATAACTTATCTATTTCATTGGTTTGACATAGATCATTTAAATGGAAAGTCCATTCTTCTTGAAATGTTTATTCCAACTTTTTCCTGGAATTCTATTTCTAAGAAAAACGTTAAGAAAAGTTCTTTCCAACTTCATCTTAAAAAACCCAATATAGCAGAATGTCAAGTTTATCCTTATAAATCTATCTTAAGACATTTGTGAGCCTAATTAATAATTGAATGTATAAAATTTTTCTTATACTCAAAATAAAATTTTCTTTTTTACAAGTAAACAAATGTTTTGAGATACTTTATTCTTTGACTTTTGAATAGTTGTTTGGAATATTTTTGAATTACATATAAAAAATGATAACATAATAAAAATTAAAATTATATGATATTCCTTTGGTTCATATAATTTATGTTTTACAAAATAAAAATTCCATGTAAACAAAAAATTAAAATAGGAGAACAAATAAAATAAAAGTCATAAGCATATATAGGATAATTAAGTCAAATATGTATGGGGGGAGGGTTGGGTTGGGTGGCAAGAGGTCTCGGGTTCGAGTCCTCCCGCTTACAAAAAATAAAAATAAAAAAAAAGTCAAATATGTATTAGTTGTATTCTATTCTGACATCTAAATATTGATCATAGTCAATATTCAAAAATGAATCAAAATTCCATTATTACTTATTTGTCATACACTAGAATGACACTAATATTTAATTCTGCCATTTTGGGCAAATGACCATTTTATTTTGGACATTGCTGTGGACCAAACGAGAGGTAAGGATATTAAATAAACATACAAAAAAGGGTTGATTCACTATAAAAATTCTAAAATTACCACATACCTCTGAATTATATACACTCCTTAATCTATTTAATTTACATCAAAATTACCATATGAATGTATGTAATCACACTCATTTTTTGTCCCTTATATTTGACTACCTTCTCTTGTAAAAAATTTTCAAAAAAAAAAAAAATCTAACACCACTGTATTTGCTTGGGTTAACCGAACTTCATGCACTTAAACTTCAAACCATTTAATGTTTCCAAAACGATAAGGTTCAAGGATTTGTTATCTGTCCAGTGATGCAAAAACTTGACATACATTAAACTTCTGATGATATAAATGTATAACATGTATTATAAATTTGCATGTACTGAACCTTATTAATCTTTGGATAACATTTTTATAGAATATCATTATATAATTTTTTTACCCTAACATGTTTAGATTATATCATATATCATAAATTCATATTTGAAATTCAAATCATATACATATAGAATATATATTCAAAACTGCTAGTGTAAAAAAGAATCACTATACAGTTAGTGTAAAAAAGTTAATTCTTAAACTTTTGATATGTTTAACTCTACTACATAAATCTTCAGCGTTTGCACTTCACGATTGAGTTTCTAAGATTGGATTGCATACCAGAACTGTGGATTTTGGGGGAAAATAGAGGAATAATAATCAACATTTTAAAGGGAAAAGCAACACAGTGTTTCGTCTAGAATGTGGTAATGAAACGCTTATTGCGATAGTATGAATATTATTAATTTGTCTTCATTTTTCTTTTTCTTTGGGAAGGTATGACACAAATTTATTGCTTGGATGCAAACGTGCCAATTTTTTGAAATTGGAAATTTAGATTAAAAAAAATGCATCTATGCATGTTCTAAAGCAACACTTTCTTTCATTCCATCATGCAGGACGTTTTTGCCGGTGGAACAGATACAACACAAACAGTTATGGAATGGGCAATGTCTGAACTTCTAAAGAAACCTATAACCTTGCAGAAATTGCAGGCTGAGGTAAGAGAAGTGACCCAGGGAAAACCAGAAATAACTCGAGATGATTTGGAGAAGATGAGATACTTAAAAGCAGTGATTAAAGAAACTCTACGATTTCATGTTCCTGTTCCATTACTGGTTCCTCGAGAATCAACTCGAGACATCAAAATAATGGGGTGTGATATAGCAGCAGGCACACTTGTGTTGGTGAATGCTAGTGCAATTGCAAGAGACCCCATGTTGTGGGAGAACCCTGAGGAATTTCAACCTGAGAGGTTTCTGAATTCCAATATAGATTTTCGAGGTTTTAACTTTGAGTTAATTCCTTTTGGTTCCGGACGAAGGGTTTGCCCGGGTATCAACTTTGCCATATCCGTAAATGAACTTGCATTGGCAAAATTGGTCAACAAATTTAATTTTGCATTGCCTGATGGAATGAAGCCAGAGGATTTGGACATGACTGAAGCATCTGGTATCACAGTTCACAGAAAACATCCTCTACATGCTATTGCCACTCCGTATCTTTGTTAATGGCTTTGTATTCATATGCTTTCTTTTTTATTTTTGTGGTGTTATTTCTAGTGGAGTGAGAGACCACATTTTCCGTTGTGATGAAAGTTCTCATATTTCCACCGTTTTATGTTTACTTGATGTCATGTACAAGTATAGTTAGATTTGGAAGGAACTATATATATATGTGTGTGTGTATAAATTTTCCTGTTGAGATGTCTTGAATCAGATTTTCGACCCTCGTTGAGCTGTTTTGGTGGTTCGGGGGCAACGCCCCCGAAGCTTACGGTATATATTAGTTACTGTGTCTGTTTTATTTTGAGTCTTGTTTTGGGCCTATTTTTGGATCCAGCCTGTTTGGTTGTATATATATACACCTTATTTTAGTCTGTAAACTATTCCGATTACAACCCTAATAAAATCTGATTTTCCCCAAGTTGTTCTTGCCTATTCTTGTTTTGTTCTTCTGTTCCGCTGCATCTGTTATAGCATCTCCAATGTCCAATTTTATTAACCATTTGAGTGATTTAAATAACTTATCAAGTAGGTCAACACATAGGAAGCTTAGAACCACCCATGTACAGGTTGCGTAAATGCCTTCGGTTCGCCACTGTTCTGCTCTTGTACTCCATATAAATGCCTGCTTACCTGCTTAATGACTAGGGATTTGGCCAAAATATTGTATTTCTATATTTTGTACTCCATTGTTCTGCTCTTGTACAATTGAAATCATTTGCATGAGAGAGGCTATGAGACAAATCATTTGCAAAATAGTATAGAAAAGCTATGAGCGAAAAGATTAATGATAACAATAATAATTAAGTTGCCCCACTTTGGATCCAGTACTGCCGAGTTTTGGTATGGGTTATAAATGAATAACAGAAAAAATTAACGTTTTCATGGCTCATGTTCCTACTCGATTATTGGTTCCTGTCAGACTTGGCTCGAAGCATCAACGAAAAGGGCCATGACCTGTCGCAGCCGTACCATGTAATTAATATTTGAGAATTATTGGGTAGTTGGCAAAATCCATTATCAACATATAAGACTAACAGTCGAAGGAGGGTTATTGTTCACAAGCTTTTTCGTCGTCCACACGTGCTCAACGCATAAGACTAACAGCCGAAGTTTCGTCGTCCTCACGTGCTCGCCATCCTATTTCGTCTCGGCGTTTCTCATCTTATCTTCTCATCTCACAATGGAAAATTTCGTTATCTTCCCTTTCACCTCTTTTCATCTCGTCTCATCAATGCCGGCACATGCTTTTCCATTTTTTCTCCTTCGTCTGCTCTGGTTATGAATGGGTGACAGGTGTCGAGCCTGTGCAATAATAAATACCTACTCGAGAAAAATGAATTTTCTGTGTATAGTAGTGAGTAGGGTCGAATCCACAGGGACTGGAAAAAATTCGATTCTTTTCAAGTTCGGGACACGGGGGATTTTTATCAGATAAAACTAAAAATAAATAATTAAACAATTTAACTAAAAATAATTAAACAATTTAACCAAAGATAAATAATTAATTAATACAATTGTAAATAGCAATTAAATAAATGAGAAATAAATTCTAGCCAAGGATACAACTACGCAGACACAGTCCATTCATCCGATCATTGATGCAAAGAAGGTTCACTTAATTTAATTAATAGGCTAGTTATAGTCGCCGATAAACTCTAACGACCAGTTTTTCCTTAATTTATTGATAACCAAAGTACGACCATTGATTATCCCTAACCAGGAAATACTCCTAGGTACGACCGTAGGAATTAATTTCCTAATTGCATTAAAAACTAGAAAAGCCTAACCCAAATTAATAACACGCTACGAGGGTTATTTAAATCAGATTGCATGTTCTCCTAGTATGTGAAAATACTAGTTGTCACTAATATTAACCAACTAAACAATTACGGATTTAATTGATTAATTTGACAAGAGATTAATAAGTCAAATTGCACATCGGGCCCTTGTTATCCAATTAACAAAATAATCCCATAGAAATTAAAATAGAAAACATGCAAATATTAACAAATTAAGGAACACGTAAAATTAATTAGATCTCACAGATATTTGGGACTGCGTCTTCGCGTTGATCCTTGACTAGAGGAGAAGATTAGCCACGCCTCATAAGAAAATTCCCACGCAATTTAATTGAACTCAAAGACATTTATCTCTTACTAATAATTAAAAATAAGAATTGTATTCTCTGTAGTCTAATACAATAAAAATTAGTCTCATGGAAGAGACGGAAGAAAACAAGACACACGAGAAATCTTCACCCCAAAACTAAAAACTTCTCTTCCCAAACGGAAGAGAAGAAGAAAAACTGATTCTGTAAAAAATGTCCGGCCCTCTCTCATTCTCCTCTGCACTAGTTTTATATGAGAACTAGTTACGTAGGAAGCAAATAGAAAAGCTACTTTCATCATCAAAATTCACCTATGGCTAATGAGTACATCTCCCAAAAGAAGAACACATTTTCTAAATCAATGTTACGTGGTCCCTGCAGAATTCTCTCCTTTTGACTTCTTATTGCTAGTGGACTTGTCAGGACTTAATAATAGGAAGGCAACTCTTCATCAGCAATTCCGTTGGTTTGCACAATTTGGGCTGATTGTGGAAAGCTTTTAGAAGCTTTCACGTGTAGAGAGATCTTCTCAAGAAGGTTCCCTTTTAGCACTTTTCTGCTCCACTTTCTGAAATTATATCCAAATACCAAATATAAATATATATTGACAATTAAAGCAATATTTGGCAAGGATAAAGAGGAGAATTAACAATAAAATTACTAACAATTAACATCCTATCAATTCCCCCCACACTTCAATCATGCTTGTCCTCAAGCATGGGAACAACTAAATTCAACAATGGCTAACTCTCATTTCATTTACTACCAAGCTATGCTTATCCCAAAATCAAGTTTTAGTGGCTAAGTGTCAAGACATATTTCTCCCGATTAGCTCCTGAAATCATAGACTCGTCCAATTCATGGCTAACTCGTCTAAGAAATTAAAATATTAAACTAGCAAAAGTTAGCAATTGGGTCAACTGAAAATCAAAATCTCAACATTGAAGAACAAGGATCGGCAGGCCAATATGATCATAAGTTTACACATTATTATATTCTCTCTCTTTTTTTTTTTTTTAACAATTAAAAAAATTTTTTTTTTTTTTTACATAAATGCTCAGTCCCAAGCTATTCAAGTCTTTTGACGTGAACTCTGACATTTTTAGATGAAAGAGCCCAGTTACTCAACTTTTCACAGCTTCAGGACTAACTACTCATAGATATCGCCACTTTTTGACGCGAAAGTCGACACTTGTGGTGAAGACTCCCGGTTACTGGGTGACGGCACTAGCGGAGTAGAGTCATTTATTAATCACAATTAAAGTATCAGAATACCATATAATTAAAGATCATGGCCCACGTCATCTCCTAATATGGAGAACTAAGATCAACAATTACCCAATCCACATAACAATTGCTAATAAAATATTTAAATTGCCTAAACAAGTTAACCACAATTTGCACCAAGTCATTAAACTCATGATATTCACCAAGATAACATGCGTTTACTTGCCATCTAAACAAAATTCATAGGATAAATCACAACCAGCAATAAACGAATGAATTGCCATATTTATTCATCAAAACACTAGTAAGAAAGGCAGTAAATTAAAGAAACACCAATCAAAACTAAACCCAAATCCCCCCCCACACTTAAATCACACATTGCCCTCAATGTGATAATGAAACAGTAAAAATAAGAAGAAGGACAACGAAACTCCCCTGAAGCTGGTGCCAGCTATTAGCACCTGTAGTTGGAGGAGGCGGAGCGGAGGTCAAAGGGTCGGGATCGTGGTTTCACCATTCTTTCCAAATTGTACTAAATAAATAAAAATCAAGCAAAGTAAAAAGAAACAGGCAAAATAACACAGAAGTATCCAACTAAGGATGAATAGAAATGTCAGGTAGTCCAAACACGCAAAATTTTCAAAAACGTACTGTAATAAAAATAATAAAAACATACTGCAATAATAAAATAAGAAAATAAAAAAAAATAATAGAAAGAGATTGAGGCAGGCGCGTGCATACGAAGCCAGTGGTGCGATGAAGGTGGTGGCTGTGAGAGAGAAGAGTTTGCGGCAGCTGGATCTGGTGGTGCTTAGCGACTGCGGGTGGTGGGCGACGGGTTGGGGTAGCGCGCGCGAGGGAGCGGCGGGCTCCAGGTGGCGCGCGCGAGGGAGCGGCGGTGGCGTCGGTGGAGCAGGATTTAGGGAGGAGACCTGGGGTGGCGGCGGTGGGCGGCGGTGGGGTGAGGTTCGCAGCCGAAGAAGAAAGAAAAAGAAAGGGACAGCGGAAAGAGAAGAAAGAAAAGAAGAAGAAAGAAAGAAAGAAAAAGAAAAGAGAAAAAGAAAGGAAAAAAAATAGTTTTTGATCTTACAGTTTTTTTTTTTTTTTTTTAGTTCGTCAAACATGGCATGGGCACGCCAAGATTAGAAAACATTCTCTGACCTTGAAGTTGGAACTTGTAAGATTAATGCGTGCCCTCTCCGCGCGGGCACGCCATGATCACCTGTCCTGATCATAGTAGAGAAAATATCAAATTTAAGCAATACCCAGATGAGAAACGACATATTTAACGAATTGAACAACAAAAACCAACAAAATCAAAAATTGGGTTGCCTCCCAAAAGCGCCTTTCTTTAACGTCTTTGGCTAGACGGTGTCCAGAATTTGCTTAAACTAAGCAAATCGGGTCTTCCAGTTGCATCATCTCCACCCGTTCAATTGGAAATCCTTCATAATACGGCTTGAGACGGTGACCATTCACCACAAATTTCTTCTCCGTTTTCAAAATTTGGATCTCTACTGCACCATAATGAAAGACATTAGTCACAACAAAAGGGCCAATCCAACGAGAACGTAATTTACCTGGAAATAGTTTCAATTTGGAGTGGTATAGTAAAACTTTTTGCCCGCAGACGAATATCTTCCTAGAGATCTGTTGGTCATGAAAGATCCGATTCTTCTCTTTATAGATCACTGCATTCTCGTATGCTTCATTTCGGATTTCTTCCAACTCTTGTAATTGCAACTTCCTTTGAATTCCGCCCTCCTCGATATCCATATTGCATTGCTTGACCGCCCAAAACGCTCTATGCTCAAACTCTACCGGGAGATGACATGGCTTTCCAAATACCAATCGGTAAGGGGACATGCCAATAGGTGTCTTGTATGCCGTTCTATATGCCCATAGTGCATCCTCTAGTCTCACACTCCAATCCTTCCTATCGGGTCGGACCATCTTTTCTAGAATTGATTTGATCTCTCGGTTCGATGCTTCCGCCTGACCATTTGTCTGAGGATGGTAGGATGTAGAGACTTTGTGCAAGACACCGTATCTCCTAAAAATTGCAGCGATCGTTTTGTTGCAGAAATGAGTACCCCGATCACTTACAATTGCTCGCGGCATCCCAAAGCGAACAAAAATATTAGACTTAACGAATTCTGCAACCACTTTGGAATCATTAGTACTGGTGGCCTTTGCTTCTACCCACTTCGAAACATAATCTACAGCAAGCAATATATACAAAAAACCAAAGGACGAAGGAAAAGAACCCATAAAATCAATGCCCCAAACGTCAAAAATTTCAACAAAAATCATTGGGGTTTGAGTCATTTGATCCCTACGAGAGATATTACCCACTCTTTGACACTTATCACATGACTTACAAAATGAGTAGGCATCCTTGAATAGAGTTGGCCAATAGAATCCACTCTCTAGCACCTTACGAGCCGTTCTCTTCGGTCCAAAGTGACCTCCACATGCAAAAGAGTGACAATATGCTAGAATAGATTGAAATTCAACTTCACATACACATCTACGGATGATTTGATCGGCACCCCGCTTCCAGAGGTAAGGATCATCCCAAATGTAGAACTTTGCATCGCTCCTCAACTTGTCTCTCTTTGCCTTAGGCCATCCTGTAGGAAATTTGTCAGTGACTATAAAATTAACAATATCTGCATACCAAGGCAAGGATGAATTAATAGAAAATAAATGCTCCTCGGGAAATGCTTCTCTCAATGGGAGGTCCTCTTCGACGACTTGTACTCGACTCAAATGATCTGCTACTAGGTTCTCTGCCCCTTTCTTATCTCGGATCTCCAGGTTGAACTCTTGTAACAACAATATCCACCGTATCAATCGCGGTTTTGCCTCTTTCTTGGTCAACAGATACCGCAAAGCTGCATGATCAAAAAAAATAATAACTTTAGCACCAAGTAAATAAGACCGAAATTTCTCTAAGGCAAAAACAACTGCTAAAAGCTCCTTTTCGGTGGTTGAATAGTTCAATTGAGCTCCGTTCAAGGCTCGAGATGCGTAGTAGATAGCATGAGCTGCCTTTCCTACTCTTTGACCCAATACCGCACCCACTGCATAGTCGCTGGCGTCACACATGATTTCGAATGGGAGGTTCCAGTCAGGGGGTTGGATAATAGGTGAGGTGGTCAATAACTCCTTTAACTTATTGAATGCCCCCTTACATGTTTCATCAAATTCGAAGGATACATCTTTTTGCAAAAGTTGGAACAAGGGTGCTCTAATTTTTGAGAAGTCCTTGATGAACCTTCTATAGAAACCTGCGTGACCCAAGAAAGAACGAACTTCCCGCACACTCGCGGGGTAAGGTAAAGTAGATATAACATCTATTTTTGCCTTATCAACCTCAATACCTGTAGATGATACAACATGACCCAAAACTATCCCGTGTTCAACCATAAAATGACATTTTTCCCAATTAAGCACGAGATTAGTTTCTATACACCTTACTAAGTTCAATTTCAGGTTATCTAGACAGTTTTCAAAACTTTCACCATATACACTGAAATCGTCCATGAAAACCTCAATAATCTTCTCAACATATTCTGAAAAGATACTTACCATGCATCTTTGGAAGGTAGCAGGTGCATTACACAATCCAAATGGCATTCTTCGGTATGCAAATGTTCCAAATGGGCAGGTGAAAGTAGTCTTCTCTTGGTCTTCGGGTGCGATGGCAATTTGAAAATAACCTGAAAATCCATCCAAGAAACAATAGTAAGCTCGACATGCTAATCGCTCCACCATTTGGTCAATGAAAGGGAGGGGGAAATGGTCCTTTTTTGTGACGGCATTTAGCTTTCGGTAATCGATACACTGTCGCCATCCGGTGGACTTTCGAATTGGTACGAGCTCACTCTCTTGGTTTGATTCCACTGTCACCCCTGCCTTCTTTGGGACCACCTGTACTGGACTTACCCATGGGCTGTCTGATATTGCAAATATAATTCCAACGTCCAGCAGCTTTAAAATTTCTTTCTTTACGACCTCCATCATGAGAGGATTTAATCTCCGTTGAGCTTGCCGTACGGGTTTAGCATTTTCTTCGAGTCGAATTCGGTGCATACACACCGCGGGGCTAATTCCCTTGATGTCGGCGATGGTCCATCCTATCGCCTGCTTATGTTCCCTAAGAACTCGAAGTAGTTTCTCTTCTTGAACCTTTGATAAACCCGCGGAGATGATCACTGGAAGTGTCTCCCCTTCACCCAAGTATGCATACTTCAGGTGTTTCGGCAGCGGTTTCAGTTCCAAGATAGGTGCCTGCACCACAGATGGAAGTAACCTTTTGTGAGGTTCAGGTATAAAAATGGGTGCGAGATCATACCTTGTCTTCGTGGTTGGTAACGTTTGCAACGATCCAATCACGCATTTAAACTCTTCACTCAACTCTACTCCAGAGGTCGTTTCGGACTCGAAGTGCCTGGTCAGAACGACCTCTAGCTCATCCCTGCCTTCAATTTCAAAAACCTTCTGTATAGCAGGGTCAATAACATTTACCGAGAAAACAGAGCCAACATTTGAATCGGATGGATATTTCATGGTCTCAAAAATGTTAAAATGAACATTATCACCATCAAATTCCATAGACAAAGTACCCTTATTAACATCAATTTTGGTTCGGGCTGTGCTCAAAAAGGGTCTACCTAACAACAAAGGTGATGGATCACGGGAGTGTTCATCCTCCATGTCGAGCACATAAAAATCAGCTGGAAAAACCAATTCGTTAATTTTTACCAAAACATCTTCAATCAACCCGTCAGGGTATGCATTGGTCCTGTCAGCTAATTGGATTATTATCCCAGTCTCTTTCAAAGGGCCTAAGTTCAATGAAGCATAAATGGACTTTGGCATGACATTAATCGAGACTCCTAGATCTAACATGGCCTTTCCAATCAAAATATTACCTATCCTACAAGGAATAGTAAACATACCTGGATCTCCGCATTTCGGTGGAAACTTTCTTTGTAGAATTGCTGAAACATTCTCCCCAACTATAACTCGTTCATCTCCCTTCAATCGCTTGCGGTTGGCACACAGGTCCCTCAAAAATTTTGCGTATCTGGGTACTTGTTTAATCGCATCCAGCAGGGGTATGTTGATTTCCACCTTGCGAAAGATCTCCAAGATCTCTTTTTCCTTGTCTTGCTTCTTTGGTTTCTCTAACCTGCTAGGAAAGGGAGGTGGATTAGTTTTAGCTGTAGGAATTGGGTTCGAGGGTACCTTTGCATTTTTGTTGTCTCTGCCCTCCTCTTCCAATTCTTTCTCAATCCGTTCCTCGTTCTTGTCTTTAGGAATCACCGGTTCGGGTCCTTGAACTTCCTTGCCACTCCTCAAGGTCATTGCACTTACATTCTTTGGATTTGCCTCAGGTTGAGATGGCAACTTTCCTTGAACTTGGGACTCCAAACGATTGATTGTTATAGCCATTTGATTCATTTGATTTTGCAATGATTGCACCTATCCCAATTGATTTCTCATGCTTTGCAGGTCTGAATCCGTCTTTTGTTGATTAGCAAGTAATTGCTTCATCATCTCTTCCATGGACGGACTTGAATTTGAAGGGGGTGGTGGTGGTGGTGGGCGAGGATGGTACTGCTGTTGGTGTCCTTGCTGTCTATTTGGCACAAAGTTAGACTGCCTATTTCCTCCATAGCTAAGGTTGGGGTGATCCCTCCAACCAGGATTGTAGGTGTTTGAGTATGGATCATACGGCTTTCTTGGCGCGGGCGCGTGGCCAGCCATGTTCACCTATTCTGCAGTTTCTTCTTGAACCAGTGGACACATTTCCGTAGGATGACCTACGGCAGTGCACACCCCACACACTTTGGCTTGCGAGGCACTTCCCACAGCTAATTGTCTGACGAAAGATGTTAATTCGGAGATCTGCTGTTGGATAGAGGACGTTTCTACCTCATTCACCCTACGCGTCGGGATGTCCTCTCTTGAACCAAACTGCTGTGAGTTCTCAGCCATCCCTTCAATCAGCTCCCATGCTCCTCGAGGAGTTTTGTTCACCAACGCCCCTCCACTTGCAGCATCGATTATGCTTCTGTCCCTGAAAAGCAACCCTTCATAGAAATATTGAATGAGCAGTTGCTCACTTATCTGATGCTGAGGGCATTTGGTGCATAGTTTCTTAAACCTCTCCCAGTACTCATAGAGTGACTCGCCTGGGTGTTGTTTGATGCCACATATCTCCTTCCTTAGACTTGCAGCTCGAGATGCCGGAAAGTATTTGTCCAGAAATTTTTTCTTCAATTGATCCCACGTGGTGATACTACCAGGCGGTAGGTAGTAGAGCCAGTCTTTTGCGGAGTCTTTCAAAGAGAAGGGGAAAGCCCTCATCTTTATTTGCTCTTCTGTAATTCCCGGAGGCTTCATACTGTTGCAAACGACGTCGAACTCTTGCAAGTGCTTGTAGGGCTCCTCACCTGGTAGACCATGGAAAGATGGCAAGAGATGAATTAAACCAGATTTTAGTTCAAAGGGAGTGTCATCATTTAAATTTGGAAAAGTAATGCACAATGGCTGCTGATTTAAATCAGGAGCAGCCAACTCCCTTAATGTTCGTGCATTTGCCATAGTGACTTCCTCTTGGTTTGAATCACTCGAATTGTCACCAGACAAATTTGTCGGCTCAACCTCTGGATCAAGTCCCTGAGGTGCAATACCGTATTGCTCTTCTCTGAGCCGCCTGGTCTCTTTCCTGGTTCTACGCGCGGTCTTCTCTATTTCAGGATCGAAAATTAATTCGCCTGTACGAGAAGAACGAGACATAAACTAGAAAAATATCAGAAAATTAGAACAAAAATGAACTTAAAAAGAAACAAATGATTAACGCCAGTCCCCGGCAACGGCGCCAAAAATTGACAGGTGTCGAGCCTGTGCAATAATAAATACCTACTCGAGAAAAATGAAATTTCTGTGTATAGTAGTGAGTAGGGTCGAATCCACAGGGATTGAAAAAAATTCGATTCTTTTCAAGTTCGGGACACGGGGGATTTTTATCAGATAAAACTAAAAATAAATAATTAAACAATTTAACTAAAAATAACACGCTACGAGGGTTATTTAAATCAGATTGCATGTTCTCCTAGTATGTGAAAATACTAGTTGTCACTAATATTAACCAACTAAACAATTACGGATTTAATTGATTAATTTGACAAGAGATTAATAAGTCAAATTGCACATCGGGCCCTTGATATCCAATTAACAAAATAATCCCATAGAAATTAAAATAGAAAACATGCAAATATTAACAAATTAAGGAACACGTAAAATTAATTAGATCTCACAGATATTTGGGACTGCGTCTTCGCGTTGATCCTTGACTAGAGGAGAAGATTAGCCACGCCTCATAAGAAAATTCCCACGCAATTTAATTGAACTCAAAGACATTTATCTCTTACTAATAATTAAAAATAAGAATTGTATTCTCTGTAGTCTAATACAATAAAAATTAGTCTCATGGAAGAGACGGAAGAAAACAAGACACACGAGAAATCTTCACCCCAAAACTAAAAACTTCTCTTCCCAAACGGAAGAGAAGAAGAAAAACTGATTCTGTAAAAAATGTCCGGCCCTCTCTCATTCTCCTCTGCACTAGTTTTATATGAGAACTAGTTACGTAGGAAGCAAATAGAAAAGCTACTTTCATCATCAAAGTCCACCTATGGCTAATGAGTACATCTCCCAAAAGAAGAACACATTTTCTAAATCAATGTTACGTGGTCCCTGCAGAATTCTCTCCTTTTGACTTCTTATTGCTAGTGGACTTGTCAGGACTTAATAATAGGAAGGCAACTCTTCATCAGCAATTCCGTTGGTTTGCACAATTTGGGCTGATTGTGGAAAGCTTTTAGAAGCTTTCACGTGTGGAGAGATCTTCTCAAGAAGGTTCCCTTTTAGCACTTTTCTGCTCCACTTTCTGAAATTATATCCAAATACCAAATATAAATATATATTGACAATTAAAGCAATATTTGGCAAGGATAAAGAGGAGAATTAACAATAAAATTACTAACAATTAACATTCTATCAATGGGTGTGGTGAGAATCTTTCTTAATTGGAATAGGGTGTATTACACAATGGATTTTAACCTTTGGATCTATGGCCTCTATCGTTCACCTCAGATTTCTTCTCTTCTACCCAACAACAATTAGAGGTATGTTTCCTTTTCTCCTACCTATTAGGTTTTCTTCCGTCGGAATTTTCTTCTTTTTTTTTGTTCTTGTTCAATTTTTTTGCTCTTCCTCTTTGTGATTGTGCTATTTTTCTAGGGTTCCTCCCCCAGCTGTTTGCCTTCTTGCGGAGGTTGTTCTTTGACGGAATTTTCTTCTGTGCCTTTTCCCTTCTTCTTTTATTTTCGCTTGCATGCTGGAATAGATGTTTTCGGTCGGAATTTTCTTCCTTTCTTTTGTTCCTATTCAGTTTTTTGGTCTTCCTCTCCCAGCTTTTTGCCTTCTTGCGGAGGTTGTTTTTTTGTCGGACTTTTCTCCTGTGCCTTTGTCCTTTTATGTTTTACGTTATTTTGTTGTTTTTCAGGATAGCCTTGTGCGTTCGTCTTCCAGATCCGCGTGGAAGTACTATCTTTTCCCCCTTCATTTTTTTAAATCTCCTTTTCGTTTGAGCTGTCTTTTACTTCTCTTTTGCACCGGTCTGTTTATGCATTTGCTTTTCTTAACAGTTCAGTCTGTGCCTCTTTTTTTTGCAAGAATGGCTACTGCTGCTGCTTTCGTTGTTAGTGTTGAGCCCGAGCTTGATGCTATTCCATCTGAGCCTTTTGACGGATCTTCAGGTCTTTATGTTTTATACGTTTTTGCCATCTACCGGCTATCAGTCTCGTTTGCTTTTATGTTGACTGCGTTGCCTTTGCCGTCTTTTCCTCAAACTTTTTTGTGATTATTACACAATGTTTTTAGTCTATTATTATGAGGGCGGGTATGCTTGTCCTATATATTTACCTTTATATCTAATATTTTGAGTTACTACTGCTGTTGCTTCAGTCGTTGCTGCTGCACCTAAGCTTGTTCGCATATCAAATGTCTCTGAATCTACACATGGTTGGATGACCTTGGTTCACGTTGTTGAGGCTGATCGTGTAAAGGTTGCTAGCCATGGATCGATTTCGAAGTCGTTCCGTTTATTTCAGCTTGGCGATTCGCAGGTTTGCTCTTGGACTTGTTCCTTTTATTAGTGTTTTGGTTCATGCTTATTTGATGTTGTCGTTCTTTGCTTGCTGTGTTGTCTAATTTAATTTTTCAAATAGGGTATTAAAGTGTCTGCCATTGTGTATGATGACAACATTCCTTGTGTGGATGGGCTTCTTCTTCCATTTAGGAAGTATTATATATCGAATGCTGAGGTCCGTCGGATTCCCGAGCTGTTCCCAGCTTGTCTTTATCCCTTTTACTGGGTGATTAATTCTATTACTTCTGTTAAAGAGGCTACTGATGTTGGGCTTCCTGTTCTGCCATTTTATTTTGGCCTTCGATCTTATGATTCTTTTCACTTTGTTGCTGACACTAATAACTTCATAAGTAGGTTCTCTCTTCCTTTTTTTTTTTTCTCTTTTTACTTCAGTGTTTGTTTTCGATTCTTTCACTTTTTTTTTTGTCTTCCATGGACCCAGATGTCATGGGGGTGGTTGTTAATTCTTTGTCTACACGAGACGTTTATGTAGAAGGGATCCTTCGCCGCGAAAGAGATATTATTATAGTTGACCAAGGGTAATCGTGTTGCTCTGTTTACCTTTTTTTTTTCTTGCTTTTTGTTTTGTTGCTCTTATGATCTTGTTCTTTTATTTGTGTAACTGATGTAGGAAGCGTCCCATCATCTTGACTCTATTTGGTGACCACGAATCTATTGAGGGCCGAGCTATTGGAGAATTAATGCATGCTATGCCTGTTATCATTGCTATCAGGGTTAGGGTGACTACTAAAAAATATATGTTTTTTCCTCTCTTTGTTGGTTTTGCTTTTTTATCTTTTTTAGCCTTTTTTTTTACGGATCTACTAGTCTTTACTCTTGGGTACGTATCTGATTTGCTTTGTTTTTTTTTCGCTTAGGTTTATCTTTGTCTGTTCATCCCTCATCTATTGTTTTTGTTTCTCCTGATGTTTTGGAGGCACGGTTGCTTGATGCTTAGTAAGTGTTACCTCTTTTGTTTGCTCCTGTGCTGTATACGATAGGTCTTTCCCCTTGATGTATACCCTCTCGCTTTGTTTTTACGTTTAGGTGCACTGATAACATTTCTGAGCTAGTTCGTTTGGTTTTTGATGAGCACGCCTACTTGGACCCTACTGTCTTGCTCCCCCCTGTTCGTGATCTCACTGTTACTACCATTGCCGATGTCCTGTCCTATGACCCCTTCGTTAGTGTTTTTACTGTTTCTCGTTAATGTCATGCCTTTTCGCTTTCTTCGTCCTATTTTTCGCTTTCTTCGTTTTTACTGGTTTCGATTCCAGGATTGGCGAAATGTGTGGATCAAGGGCCATGTTGAGGTTGCTTGGCCCTCTGCTCTGGCATATGGCCTCTCCCCATTGTTATGAACCATATGATTACTCTACAACGCTTGGAGTTTTATGTCTTTCTTGTGGTCAGGGAATATATGCTTTCCCTAGGTGCGTTTTGTTTTTTATTAGTTGTTGTAGGATCTCTGTGTTCCTTGTTTTAGTTTTTCATGATGGTTTTTTTTTAAAAGCAAAGCATGGATTAGGCTTACTGTTCACGATGATATCGGGTATATGAATGTTATTGTGCCGGGTGTTGAAGCTGAGAAGCTAATTGGTATTAGTGCGGTCCACATGTATGCATCTACTGATGATGAGGTTGTGTTCTGCTCTTTTGTTGTGTGTGCATACTTTATTTTGATAGTTGTTCCTCTATATTGCTTGTCGCTTATTTGATAGTTGTTCCTTCATTTCTTACAGAATTTTGCATTGTACCGGCGTGTGTCTCGTCAAATTAAACGCACAAGGCTCTTGTGCTATATTAGCCGTTCTACTGATGTGATCAGAACAGAGGCGTGCGCTAGATACACTGATGAGCAACCCTAGGGGAAGACCCTCTTAAAACCTCCCAACCTTGTAATTATCAGAGTTGGATCTTTTCTCCCAACAGAAATTAAACTCGATTGCTCTCATGAACTCAAGACCTCTGACACACAAACGTAATCATCAACCTTAAGCAAATAAGGATGGATGAAGTGACACCATGATTAGGGAACAAACTAATCGATAAAGTCTGATTTGAATGCTAAGCTATAAACTCAAGAATTCAAGAGTAAGTTCGATTAAGAACTTGAAGGAAAATTTCTCATGATTTCTAGTTGTAATAATTTGTCCTTTTGCTCATACAATAGGTGCCTTTTATAGGCTAAAACTAGGGCAAATTCGGCCCACATAAACCTGGAATAGGAATTCGGTCCGTATAAAGAGCCAACTCTTTAAGGCTTCCCGATAAGACCCAATAAGTAATAAAATAGCCAGCTCTTTAAGGCTTCTCAATAAGACCCAATAAGTAATAAAAATACTCAACAACAAACAACTATTAAATTAGGCAGTTTTAAGATAACTACCAACTAAACTAACAATTATGAAATCATTCTTTCACTTCAAACATACAAATGAATAAGGTAACTTCATGGTCCATTAAATTTTTAAACTTAGCTTGCTCCTTACTTGTATGGTGAATGATCAAGGCTCGTAAAGCTCCCTTCACCTTCTTGGATCTTGATCTTGTCATCGGACCACCAATGTTGACCAAGGATCCTTGCCCCAAAATTGAAGTTGTTGCACACTCGTATCCGCATCATTTCCTCTCTCCTCGAAAAGATTCGTTTTCGAATCTTCAAAGTCTGTATCAAAGTCAAAAGGGGATAGGTCAGACACATTAAAAGATGCGCTTATGCCATACTCACTTGGAAGTTCCAATTTGTAAGTACTATCGTTTATCCTCTCTAGTACACGAAAAGGTCCATCTCCTCTTGGATGTAACTTGGTCCGTCGAGATGCTGGAAATCTTTCCTTTCTCATGTGCACCAAAACCCAATCACCGGATTCGAATACAACATGTTTTCTACCCTTATTTATATGTTGTGCATATTGCGCATTTTTCTTCTCAATTTGAGCTCGAACTCTCTCATGCAAGGTCCGAACAGCCTCTGCCTTTTTGACACCATCTGCGTTTAAACATTCATTAACAGGAATAGGTGATAAATCTAAAGGGGTTAGTGGCTGAAACCTATAAACAATTTCAAAAGAAGAATGAGTGGTTCGGTTATATGCAAACTCGGTAATAGGCAAACATTCTCCCCACTTCTTCAAATTCTTTTGAACAATGGCTCGAAATAAAGCACCAAGGGTTCGATTGGTTATCTCAGTCTGACCATCCTTTGGGGATAACTAGAAGTAGAAAACAGCAACTTAGTTCCCAACTTTTCCCAAAGTGATTTCTAGAAATAGCTTAAGAATTTCATATCCCTATCACTTACAATAGTATGCGGTACTCCATGCAATCTAACCACATCCTTGAAGAATAAATCAGCAACATGGCGCGTATCATTTGTTTTCCTACAACGGATAAAATGAGTCATTTTAGAAAATCTATCCATTACAACAAAGATACTATCCATACCTCTAGAAGATTTTGGTAAACCAAGCACAAAATTCATGGATAAGTCTATCCAAGGAGTATGAGGTACGGGTAGAGGAGCATACAATCCATGAGGGTTACTCCTTGACTTTGCATGCTTACACTTTAAACACTTATCACAAATGTTAGCAATGTCACGCCTCATTTTAGGCTAATAGAAGTGTTCATGCAATATGTCAAGAGTTTTATCAATACCGAAATGTCTCATCAACCCTCTACCGTGGGCTTCTCTAACAAGTAATTCCCTAAGTGAATAGTTGGGAATACATAGCCGATTTTCTTTGAACAAGAAGCCTTCATGCCTATAAAACTTTTGAAATGCAGCATGTTTACAAGCTTAAAACACATTAGAGAAATCATCATCATGTGCATACAAGTTTTTAATGTGCTCAAAACCAAGTAACTTAGTGCTCATGTTAGTGATCAAAATATACCTTCTAGACAATGCATCCGTAACGACATTATCTTTCCCCTTCTTATACTTAATGATATATGGAAAGAAATCAATAAATGAAATCCATTTCGCATGTCTTTTATGCAACTTACCCTGCCCCTTAAGGAATTTAATTGATTCATGATCAGTATGTATCACAAATTCCTTAGGCATAAGATAATGCTGCCACACTTTAAGAGCACACACAACAGCATACAATTCTTTATCATAAGTAGGGTAATTAAGAGCTCCCCCACTCAACTTCTCACTGAAAAATGCCAACGGCCTATTATTTTGATGTAAGACAGCCCCTATGCCGATCCCACTAGCATCACATTCAACTTCAAATGTCAGATCAAAATTAGGCAAAGCAAGAATAGGTGCTGAAATTCACAAATTCTTAAACTTATTAAACGACTCTTCTTACTCTTTTCCCCATTAAAACCCCACATTCTTTTTAATTATCTCATTCAAAGGTGTTGCAATAGTGCTAAAGTCTTTAACAAATCTCCTATAGAAACTTGCAAGACCATGAAAAGACCTTACCTGAGATACATTGGTTAGAGTCGGTCACTCCATGATGACCTTTACCTTGGCGGGATCAACACTTATGCCATTTGCACCAACAATATATCCAAGAAAGTTAATTTCAGGAGTGCAAAAGACACATTTTTTCATGTTAGCAAATAGCCTATTTTCACACAAGGCACTTAAAACAAGTCGCAAATGCTCAACATGCTCATCTAAAGACTTGTTAAAGATCAATATATCATCAAAATAAACAACGACAAACTTCCCAAGAAAATGCCTTGAAACATAGTTCATTAATCTCATGAAAGTACTTGGAGCGTTTGTTAAGCCAAAAGGTATCACAAGCCACTCATAAAGACCATACTTTGTTTTGAAAGCAGTTTTCCATTCGTTTCCTTCCTTTATCCTTATTTGATGATAACCAGATTTTAAATCAATTTTAGTGAAAATGATTGCTCCATGCAATTCTTCTAACATTTCATCTAATCTAGGAATAGGATGACGATACTTAACAGTAATTTTATTAATTGTACGATAATCTGTACACATTCTCCAAGTCCCTTCTTTCTCAGGCACTAAGATAACTGGAACTGCACAAGAACTAAGAGATTCATGAACCTGTTCTTTTTCAAGGAGGGAATCGACTTGCCTTTGAATTTCCTTTGTTTCCTCCGGATTTGCTCTATAGACTAGTCGATTTGGTAGAATTGCTCCAGGAACAAATCGATTTGATATTCAATGCCTCGAATTGAAGGTAATTCTTTCGGTAGTTTCTCTGGAAACACATCCTTGAATTCTTGCAAAAGAGAGTAGATTGCACTAGGAAGAGAATCGGTTAGACCTAGTGTGTAAAAAGAAGAATAATCAGCTTCCATGTACAGAAGTACTATGAGAAGACTTTGTGCATTCAAAGTCCTATCTACCTCACGCACACTTGCATAGAAACTCCTTTTTTTCATTTTCAAGCTCTCGGCCTCACTGAGTTTTTTTCCACTCGAATTTTCTTTTTCACTCAACTCGGTCTCTACTTTCTTTTTCCCCTCATTCGACTTTTTCTTTGCCTTTTTCGATTGCCTTTTCTCTCTCTCTCTTTTCTTAAATGTAATTGTTCTTCATACACTTGTGTAGGTGTCAAGGGTGAAAGAGTGATTTTGAGATTGTCCATAATGAACTTACACTTATTGGTAAGTCCAATATGATCAGCCTGTCTATCATACTCCCAAGGACACCCCAACAAGACATGACTAGCATGCATAGGAATTACATCACATAAAACTTGATCCTTGTATCGACCAATAGAAAAAGCAATTAAGGTCTGTTTGGTCACCTTGACTTTCCCCATATCATTTAATCAAGACAATCTATATGATTTAGGGTGATAAGTCCATGGAATGTGGTTTTGCTCCACAAAATCAGCAGCTACACAATTAGTATAAGAGCCACTATCAATGATCATAAGACATATCTCATCTCCAATTTTGCATCTTGTATGAAAGATGTTGGTTCGTTGGAGATCATCTTCTTGAGTTTGTGCATTAAGCACTCTCATAGTCACCATAGTTCGTGCTACGGGGTCCTCCTCTATCTTAACCATGTCATCATCTTTCCCTTCTTTTTCAAGCGGTGGCATATCCGCATATTCCTCCTCTCTTTCGCTTTGCCACACTCCCTCTTCATTCATGTACATGATGCTTTAGTTAGAGTATTGAGTCATAAGATGGCCAATTCATTTGCATTTGAAACATGCCTTTGGTTGGTTGGTAGATGTATTTGCCCCTGGAAGAGTCGGCCGCAGGGTTGGATTAGAAGAAGTTGCACTCGGATGGAACGGTTGTTCCATCCGCTTGTTTTCCCTCTCTCTATTACCTTGCCTTGGCTAAGCATTGGATGTTGGCAATTGATTTCTTTTTCAAGGAGTGGAAGAGGATGTAGTGGTTCGGCCACTAAGTGTCTTTAGAGGTAAAGCTTGCTTTTCCACCTTCTCTGCATAAGACACCATTTGTTGAAGTTCAAAGTAGTCTTGAAGCTCAACTTTCTTCCTAATTTAGGATTTAATCCATTAAGGAACCTCGCTATGGTTGCTTCCGGATCCTCTTGTACATTGACCCTTATTATCGCTACCCCATTTGTTTGTGGTATTCATCAACCGAATTAGAACCTTGAGTGAGTCGTTGGAGCTGATTGTACAAGTCTGTGAGATAATAGAAGGGTACAAATCATTTCCTCATCACTTGCTTCATTTCAGTTCAAGTGTCAATCGGTTGTTCCCTATTTCTCCTCCTTGTGGCACATACTTGCTCCCACCAAATAGATGCATAATCTTGAAATTCAATAGCTGCAAGTTTCACCTTTTTCTCTTCAGAGTAATTGTGGACTTCAAACACTTGCTCAACTCGCCTAACCTAATCCAAGTAAGTTTCAGGATCATTTTTCCCATGAAAGGTAGGCATCTTGGTCTTGATGGAACCAAGATTATCATCGGTTCTCCTAGGTCGGTCTCGATCTTCCCTTGCTCGTCTTTGGCTTTTCCTTGATCGAAAGGAGGTGTTAGAATGATATCCCTCATCATCCGCATCATGATCAGCACTCTGAATACTCGAAACCCCATGGTGTGTATCTTCGGTATCTCGCATCTCAATGGCAGTCAACCTGTCGGATATTTGTGTCATCACAAATTCATATCTCTCCGCTTGTTTTTGAAGAGTTTTGAGTACCAGTTTGAGTGACACGTCGGTCTCAGACGGCTCAGGCATGTTCCCCTCTTGAGACATATTGTCCAACCTGCAAAACAAGTGTATCCTAGTCTACCTTGCAAGCACTCGTGTATCACTTAAGAAAAACACACTCACTCTCAATTTTCCTTCTCGAAGTTCTTAAAACAACTAAAACTCTCAAAATTCCAAAATTAATGACTCTATAAGCAAGTGACAAGACACAAAGCAGAATTTTACAAATCTTAGAAAAACACTACCCGAAGATGGAATTTTTTTTTTAGCTGTTGTTTTGCTGAGTTTCTGGTCAGTACTTTGGAGGGTAAATGGTGCTTTTGGAGTGCTCAAATAATGTATGAATTAGTCCTTAAATTTCAGGGAAATCGGCTCACAAAGACTAGTTCAACCGATTTTAGAAATCCAAGAATTTAAAGGCGATTTGGCTAAGGTGTTTGTGGCGGTTTAGGTTTGATTTTGGAAACTGATTTGGGGGTGTTTGGCGTCTGGTTAGGTCGCTTGGGGTTGTTGGAATTCAATTAAGATTGGGAACTCAAGAATTGGAAACCAATCAAGATTTGGTGACTCAAGTTTTGGGAAACCAATCAAGATTTGGAGACTAATCAAGAATTGAAAACCAATCAAGAATTGAAAACTCAAGATTTGAGATACTTGATTTCCTTTATGTGAGAGTCGATTCTTTCTCTTCTTCGTTTTTTTTCGTTCTCTTTTTTTTTTCTTTTTTTTTTTTTTTTGCTTCGGCTCTTCAAGGAACACAAATTCAGGTCACACCAACAAGTTCAAGAAAACGGATGAAAGGTTATGCAAATTCCAAGAAGACCTTAGTTCTTGATTTATTGTTCAAGAACGTTCAAAACAAGATTTCGTGGTCCAAGAACTTCAAAAATTTAGTTCAAGAAACTCAAGAACTTCCCCAATTTATGTTGTGGTGTCTAAGGTTTACAAGAACAACAACCAATACTCAAGAAATAGGCAAAACAGAATTTCAGCAATACTCAAAAGAATATTCCAACAATACTCTAGCAACTTGGACATTAAAACAATATAAGGTACGTGACTCTTTTTTTTTTTGTCTTTAAACCCTAATAACCCAAACACAAGTATAACAGACCCAAAAATTTGGACAGAAAACACAAAAAGACAACACCCGAACAGATTTTTTTTTGACTCGGATGAACAGTAACATGAACAATATGCTACAGTACAATGAACAGTAATCGCTATAGTAATGATGAACAGTAATCGCTATAGTATTTTTTTTTGACAAAAGACGCAAACTAACAAGATATGAACAACTTCATATGAAAGAGAATTAACCTGAAGCTCTGATTACCAACTGATGAGCAACCCTAGGGGAAGACCCTCCTAGAACCTCCCAACCTTGTAATTATCAGAGTTGGATCTTTTCTCCCAACAGAAATTGAACTCGATTGTTCTCATGAATTCAAGACCTCTGACACACAAACGTAATCAGCAACTTTAAGCAAATAAGGATGGATGAAGCGACACCACGATTAGGAAACAAACTAATCGATAAAGTCTGATTTGAATTCTAAGCTATAAACTCAAGAACTCAAGAGTAAGTTTGATTAAGAATTTGAAGAAAAATTTCTCACGATTTCTAGTTGTAATAATCTGTCATTTCACTCATACAATAGGTGCCTTTTATAGGCTAAAACTAGGGCAAATTCGGCCCACATAAACCTGGAATAGGAATTCGGTCCGTATAAAGAGCAAACTCTTTAAAGCTTCCCGATAAGCCCCAATAAGTAATAAAAATACTCAACGACTAACAACTACTAAACTAGGCAATCTTAAGACAACTACCAACTAAACTAACAATTATGAGATCATTCTTTCACTTCAAATGTACAAGTAAACAAGGTAACTTCATGGTCCAGCAAATTTTCAAACTTAGCTTGCTCCTTGCTTGTATGGTGAATGATCAAGGCTCGTAAAGCTTCATTCACCTTCTTGGATTTTGATCTTATCATCGGACCACCAATTTTGACCAAAGGATCCTTGACCCAAGATTGAAGTTATTGCACACCCGTATCCGCATCATACACTGTTGTTGCCTGCTACCCAGCTTAGTCAAGCTATTTATTGAGCTATTTTTTTTGTCTCATGAGAATCTCCGAACTCGTATTTTGTAATAGCTCTTAGGGATTATGTACTATTCAATTAGTTGTGCTTCTCTCTGTAGCAAGCTTATACCTTGTTCTACAGGAAATTACCTCAGGCCTTGTTCTTAGCCAGGAAATGTTGCTCTGTTTTTTGCACCTGACTTTTCCTCTCCTCGCGTGTCTGCTGAAAATTTGTGCTTGTTTAGCTTGGATTGGGCCGTCTATCAGCCATTTCCTGCATTTTTTACTCATACTAAATCGGTATTCAAAGGTCTTTACTTTGGCCTGTAAAGAAAATATTACGGCCCTTCAAGATAGCATATTATCCTCTGCATATTAATCTTGATTTCATGGCTCAAGATAAGCCATGTCGATTCGTTTATTGCAATGGATTTACTGCAATCCAAAAGGATAGCTTTTTTTAGGCTTTCTGCTCATTCACATTGCTTGTTTGCCTTCGGAAAAAAATTAATCTTACGTCGAAGTCTCTTTTTCTCACAAAAAAGAATACATTTTTGGGTGATTTTCCTTTGGGCTGCTCTGCACCCGGTCTTTTGCCGAAACCTACGTCTTTGGGCCTTATTAAAGTGGTTCCCCTCTATCCACTATCCATGCATTGCTCTTTTCATGCACCGTAGGTAATTTTGTTGGCAAATGGAGTTCCATTCATTACTCTTTTCATGCACCGTGGATGCGTGCGTAAGAAAAGAAATTTTCACATGTTTTCATTTTTTTGATCTTTTCCATGCCTTTCGCTTAGTTTCGCTTTTGTGCACAAGCCTTGCTGCTGACACCTTTTTACTTTTTGGGCAGTGTTCTTTACTTCGAAATGCAGTAATGCTGCTCTTAGCAGGGTTGTTTATTTGACCATTTCTCTCCTAGTCTGGAATTTTTTTTGATCCCATTCTTTCAGATAAGCTGCTGTGAGCTTTTAGATAGGGGATACTTTTTCCCCTCCTTGTGTCTTTTTGCTTTCGTTAGAGTTTTGCTGTTTGCTACTTCGCTGATTCATGCAGTGAGCTAATTATTTTTTGCTCTTCCATAGAAAAAAACTTCAGTCCCGAACTACTAACTTCCCCTATAAGGTCCCGTCAAGTGCGCTCTTCCTGATATCATTTCTTTGTTAGTATCATCTCTTTGTTAAGTTGACTTTACTTTGGGATGCTCTCTAATGCTATTAGGCCTGCCTTTTTCCGCCGGATTTCTCAGGTCTTCTGCCTTGTTAGATCATTTTTGCTGTGTCCGCTGTCAATTTGTTTTTGTTTTCATGCAATATTGCCATCTGTGTAACAAAAAAAAAAGGATATGTTTAGCTACCTCTTTTTTACCTTTCTCCCAACACACAACCTTTTTCCCCCCTTTGTACGAAAACTCTAGCATATATGCCCGTTTAGTTAAAGCGAACAAAAATATTAGACTTAACGAATTCTGCAACCACTTTGGAATCATTAGTACTGGTGGCCTTTGCTTCTACCCACTTCGAAACATAATCTACAGCAAGCAATATATACAAAAAACCAAAGGACGAAGGAAAAGAACCCATAAAATCAATGCCCCAAACGTCAAAAATTTCAACAAAAATCATTGGGGTTTGAGTCATTTGATCCCTACGAGAGATATTACCCACTCTTTGACACTTATCACATGACTTACAAAATGAGTAGGCATCCTTGAATAGAGTTGGCCAATAGAATCCACTCTCTAGCACCTTACGAGCCGTTCTCTTCGGTCCAAAGTGACCTCCACATGCAAAAGAGTGACAATATGCTAGAATAGATTGAAATTCAACTTCACATACACATCTACGGATGATTTGATCGGCACCCCGCTTCCAGAGGTAAGGATCATCCCAAATGTAGAACTTTGCATCGCTCCTCAACTTGTCTCTCTTTGCCTTAGGCCATCCTGTAGGAAATTTGTCAGTGACTATAAAATTAACAATATCTGCATACCAAGGCAAGGATGAATTAATAGAAAATAAATGCTCCTCGGGAAATGCTTCTCTCAATGGGAGGTCCTCTTCGACGACTTGTACTCGACTCAAATGATCTGCTACTAGGTTCTCTGCCCCTTTCTTATCTCGGATCTCCAGGTTGAACTCTTGTAACAACAATATCCACCGTATCAATCGCGGTTTTGCCTCTTTCTTGGTCAACAGATACCGCAAAGCTGCATGATCAAAAAAAATAATAACTTTAGCACCAAGTAAATAAGACCGAAATTTCTCTAAGGCAAAAACAACTGCTAAAAGCTCCTTTTCGGTGGTTGAATAGTTCAATTGAGCTCCGTTCAAGGCTCGAGATGCGTAGTAGATAGCATGAGCTGCCTTTCCTACTCTTTGACCCAATACCGCACCCACTGCATAGTCGCTGGCGTCACACATGATTTCGAATGGGAGGTTCCAGTCAGGGGGTTGGATAATAGGTGAGGTGGTCAATAACTCCTTTAACTTATTGAATGCCCCCTTACATGTTTCATCAAATTCGAAGGATACATCTTTTTGCAAAAGTTGGAACAAGGGTGCTCTAATTTTTGAGAAGTCCTTGATGAACCTTCTATAGAAACCTGCGTGACCCAAGAAAGAACGAACTTCCCGCACACTCGCGGGGTAAGGTAAAGTAGATATAACATCTATTTTTGCCTTATCAACCTCAATACCTGTAGATGATACAACATGACCCAAAACTATCCCGTGTTCAACCATAAAATGACATTTTTCCCAATTAAGCACGAGATTAGTTTCTATACACCTTACTAAGTTCAATTTCAGGTTATCTAGACAGTTTTCAAAACTTTCACCATATACACTGAAATCGTCCATGAAAACCTCAATAATCTTCTCAACATATTCTGAAAAGATACTTACCATGCATCTTTGGAAGGTAGCAGGTGCATTACACAATCCAAATGGCATTCTTCGGTATGCAAATGTTCCAAATGGGCAGGTGAAAGTAGTCTTCTCTTGGTCTTCGGGTGCGATGGCAATTTGAAAATAACCTGAAAATCCATCCAAGAAACAATAGTAAGCTCGACATGCTAATCGCTCCACCATTTGGTCAATGAAAGGGAGGGGGAAATGGTCCTTTTTTGTGACGGCATTTAGCTTTCGGTAATCGATACACTGTCGCCATCCGGTGGACTTTCGAATTGGTACGAGCTCACTCTCTTGGTTTGATTCCACTGTCACCCCTGCCTTCTTTGGGACCACCTGTACTGGACTTACCCATGGGCTGTCTGATATTGCAAATATAATTCCAACGTCCAGCAGCTTTAAAATTTCTTTCTTTACGACCTCCATCATGAGAGGATTTAATCTCCGTTGAGCTTGCCGTACGGGTTTAGCATTTTCTTCGAGTCGAATTCGGTGCATACACACCGCGGGGCTAATTCCCTTGATGTCGGCGATGGTCCATCCTATCGCCTGCTTATGTTCCCTAAGAACTCGAAGTAGTTTCTCTTCTTGAACCTTTGATAAACCCGCGGAGATGATCACTGGAAGTGTCTCCCCTTCACCCAAGTATGCATACTTCAGGTGTTTCGGCAGCGGTTTCAGTTCCAAGATAGGTGCCTGCACCACAGATGGAAGTAACCTTTTGTGAGGTTCAGGTATAAAAATGGGTGCGAGATCATACCTTGTCTTCGTGGTTGGTAACGTTTGCAACGATCCAATCACGCATTTAAACTCTTCACTCAACTCTACTCCAGAGGTCGTTTCGGACTCGAAGTGCCTGGTCAGAACGACCTCTAGCTCATCCCTGCCTTCAATTTCAAAAACCTTCTGTATAGCAGGGTCAATAACATTTACCGAGAAAACAGAGCCAACATTTGAATCGGATGGATATTTCATGGTCTCAAAAATGTTAAAATGAACATTATCACCATCAAATTCCATAGACAAAGTACCCTTATTAACATCAATTTTGGTTCGGGCTGTGCTCAAAAAGGGTCTACCTAACAACAAAGGTGATGGATCACGGGAGTGTTCATCCTCCATGTCGAGCACATAAAAATCAGCTGGAAAAACCAATTCGTTAATTTTTACCAAAACATCTTCAATCAACCCGTCAGGGTATGCATTGGTCCTGTCAGCTAATTGGATTATTATCCCAGTCTCTTTCAAAGGGCCTAAGTTCAATGAAGCATAAATGGACTTTGGCATGACATTAATCGAGACTCCTAGATCTAACATGGCCTTTCCAATCAAAATATTACCTATCCTACAAGGAATAGTAAACATACCTGGATCTCCGCATTTCGGTGGAAACTTTCTTTGTAGAATTGCTGAAACATTCTCCCCAACTATAACTCGTTCATCTCCCTTCAATCGCTTGCGGTTGGCACACAGGTCCCTCAAAAATTTTGCGTATCTGGGTACTTGTTTAATCGCATCCAGCAGGGGTATGTTGATTTCCACCTTGCGAAAGATCTCCAAGATCTCTTTTTCCTTGTCTTGCTTCTTTGGTTTCTCTAACCTGCTAGGAAAGGGAGGTGGATTAGTTTTAGCTGTAGGAATTGGGTTCGAGGGTACCTTTGCATTTTTGTTGTCTCTGCCCTCCTCTTCCAATTCTTTCTCAATCCGTTCCTCGTTCTTGTCTTTAGGAATCACCGGTTCGGGTCCTTGAACTTCCTTGCCACTCCTCAAGGTCATTGCACTTACATTCTTTGGATTTGCCTCAGGTTGAGATGGCAACTTTCCTTGAACTTGGGACTCCAAACGATTGATTGTTATAGCCATTTGATTCATTTGATTTTGCAATGATTGCACCTATCCCAATTGATTTCTCATGCTTTGCAGGTCTGAATCCGTCTTTTGTTGATTAGCAAGTAATTGCTTCATCATCTCTTCCATGGACGGACTTGAATTTGAAGGGGGTGGTGGTGGTGGTGGGCGAGGATGGTACTGCTGTTGGTGTCCTTGCTGTCTATTTGGCACAAAGTTAGACTGCCTATTTCCTCCATAGCTAAGGTTGGGGTGATCCCTCCAACCAGGATTGTAGGTGTTTGAGTATGGATCATACGGCTTTCTTGGCGCGGGCGCGTGGCCAGCCATGTTCACCTATTCTGCAGTTTCTTCTTGAACCAGTGGACACATTTCCGTAGGATGACCTACGGCAGTGCACACCCCACACACTTTGGCTTGCGAGGCACTTCCCACAGCTAATTGTCTGACGAAAGATGTTAATTCGGAGATCTGCTGTTGGATAGAGGACGTTTCTACCTCATTCACCCTACGCGTCGGGATGTCCTCTCTTGAACCAAACTGCTGTGAGTTCTCAGCCATCCCTTCAATCAGCTCCCATGCTCCTCGAGGAGTTTTGTTCACCAACGCCCCTCCACTTGCAGCATCGATTATGCTTCTGTCCCTGAAAAGCAACCCTTCATAGAAATATTGAATGAGCAGTTGCTCACTTATCTGATGCTGAGGGCATTTGGTGCATAGTTTCTTAAACCTCTCCCAGTACTCATAGAGTGACTCGCCTGGGTGTTGTTTGATGCCACATATCTCCTTCCTTAGACTTGCAGCTCGAGATGCCGGAAAGTATTTGTCCAGAAATTTTTTCTTCAATTGATCCCACGTGGTGATACTACCAGGCGGTAGGTAGTAGAGCCAGTCTTTTGCGGAGTCTTTCAAAGAGAAGGGGAAAGCCCTCATCTTTATTTGCTCTTCTGTAATTCCCGGAGGCTTCATACTGTTGCAAACGACGTCGAACTCTTGCAAGTGCTTGTAGGGCTCCTCACCTGGTAGACCATGGAAAGATGGCAAGAGATGAATTAAACCAGATTTTAGTTCAAAGGGAGTGTCATCATTTAAATTTGGAAAAGTAATGCACAATGGCTGCTGATTTAAATCAGGAGCAGCCAACTCCCTTAATGTTCGTGCATTTGCCATAGTGACTTCCTCTTGGTTTGAATCACTCGAATTGTCACCAGACAAATTTGTCGGCTCAACCTCTGGATCAAGTCCCTGAGGTGCAATACCGTATTGCTCTTCTCTGAGCCGCCTGGTCTCTTTCCTGGTTCTACGCGCGGTCTTCTCTATTTCAGGATCGAAAATTAATTCGCCTGTACGAGAAGAACGAGACATAAACTAGAAAAATATCAGAAAATTAGAACAAAAATGAACTTAAAAAGAAACAAATGATTAACGCCAGTCCCCGGCAACGGCGCCAAAAATTGACAGGTGTCGAGCCTGTGCAATAATAAATACCTACTCGAGAAAAATGAAATTTCTGTGTATAGTAGTGAGTAGGGTCGAATCCACAGGGATTGAAAAAAATTCGATTCTTTTCAAGTTCGGGACACGGGGGATTTTTATCAGATAAAACTAAAAATAAATAATTAAACAATTTAACTAAAAATAACACGCTACGAGGGTTATTTAAATCAGATTGCATGTTCTCCTAGTATGTGAAAATACTAGTTGTCACTAATATTAACCAACTAAACAATTACGGATTTAATTGATTAATTTGACAAGAGATTAATAAGTCAAATTGCACATCGGGCCCTTGATATCCAATTAACAAAATAATCCCATAGAAATTAAAATAGAAAACATGCAAATATTAACAAATTAAGGAACACGTAAAATTAATTAGATCTCACAGATATTTGGGACTGCGTCTTCGCGTTGATCCTTGACTAGAGGAGAAGATTAGCCACGCCTCATAAGAAAATTCCCACGCAATTTAATTGAACTCAAAGACATTTATCTCTTACTAATAATTAAAAATAAGAATTGTATTCTCTGTAGTCTAATACAATAAAAATTAGTCTCATGGAAGAGACGGAAGAAAACAAGACACACGAGAAATCTTCACCCCAAAACTAAAAACTTCTCTTCCCAAACGGAAGAGAAGAAGAAAAACTGATTCTGTAAAAAATGTCCGGCCCTCTCTCATTCTCCTCTGCACTAGTTTTATATGAGAACTAGTTACGTAGGAAGCAAATAGAAAAGCTACTTTCATCATCAAAGTCCACCTATGGCTAATGAGTACATCTCCCAAAAGAAGAACACATTTTCTAAATCAATGTTACGTGGTCCCTGCAGAATTCTCTCCTTTTGACTTCTTATTGCTAGTGGACTTGTCAGGACTTAATAATAGGAAGGCAACTCTTCATCAGCAATTCCGTTGGTTTGCACAATTTGGGCTGATTGTGGAAAGCTTTTAGAAGCTTTCACGTGTGGAGAGATCTTCTCAAGAAGGTTCCCTTTTAGCACTTTTCTGCTCCACTTTCTGAAATTATATCCAAATACCAAATATAAATATATATTGACAATTAAAGCAATATTTGGCAAGGATAAAGAGGAGAATTAACAATAAAATTACTAACAATTAACATTCTATCAATGGGTGTGGTGAGAATCTTTCTTAATTGGAATAGGGTGTATTACACAATGGATTTTAACCTTTGGATCTATGGCCTCTATCGTTCACCTCAGATTTCTTCTCTTCTACCCAACAACAATTAGAGGTATGTTTCCTTTTCTCCTACCTATTAGGTTTTCTTCCGTCGGAATTTTCTTCTTTTTTTTTGTTCTTGTTCAATTTTTTTGCTCTTCCTCTTTGTGATTGTGCTATTTTTCTAGGGTTCCTCCCCCAGCTGTTTGCCTTCTTGCGGAGGTTGTTCTTTGACGGAATTTTCTTCTGTGCCTTTTCCCTTCTTCTTTTATTTTCGCTTGCATGCTGGAATAGATGTTTTCGGTCGGAATTTTCTTCCTTTCTTTTGTTCCTATTCAGTTTTTTGGTCTTCCTCTCCCAGCTTTTTGCCTTCTTGCGGAGGTTGTTTTTTTGTCGGACTTTTCTCCTGTGCCTTTGTCCTTTTATGTTTTACGTTATTTTGTTGTTTTTCAGGATAGCCTTGTGCGTTCGTCTTCCAGATCCGCGTGGAAGTACTATCTTTTCCCCCTTCATTTTTTTAAATCTCCTTTTCGTTTGAGCTGTCTTTTACTTCTCTTTTGCACCGGTCTGTTTATGCATTTGCTTTTCTTAACAGTTCAGTCTGTGCCTCTTTTTTTTGCAAGAATGGCTACTGCTGCTGCTTTCGTTGTTAGTGTTGAGCCCGAGCTTGATGCTATTCCATCTGAGCCTTTTGACGGATCTTCAGGTCTTTATGTTTTATACGTTTTTGCCATCTACCGGCTATCAGTCTCGTTTGCTTTTATGTTGACTGCGTTGCCTTTGCCGTCTTTTCCTCAAACTTTTTTGTGATTATTACACAATGTTTTTAGTCTATTATTATGAGGGCGGGTATGCTTGTCCTATATATTTACCTTTATATCTAATATTTTGAGTTACTACTGCTGTTGCTTCAGTCGTTGCTGCTGCACCTAAGCTTGTTCGCATATCAAATGTCTCTGAATCTACACATGGTTGGATGACCTTGGTTCACGTTGTTGAGGCTGATCGTGTAAAGGTTGCTAGCCATGGATCGATTTCGAAGTCGTTCCGTTTATTTCAGCTTGGCGATTCGCAGGTTTGCTCTTGGACTTGTTCCTTTTATTAGTGTTTTGGTTCATGCTTATTTGATGTTGTCGTTCTTTGCTTGCTGTGTTGTCTAATTTAATTTTTCAAATAGGGTATTAAAGTGTCTGCCATTGTGTATGATGACAACATTCCTTGTGTGGATGGGCTTCTTCTTCCATTTAGGAAGTATTATATATCGAATGCTGAGGTCCGTCGGATTCCCGAGCTGTTCCCAGCTTGTCTTTATCCCTTTTACTGGGTGATTAATTCTATTACTTCTGTTAAAGAGGCTACTGATGTTGGGCTTCCTGTTCTGCCATTTTATTTTGGCCTTCGATCTTATGATTCTTTTCACTTTGTTGCTGACACTAATAACTTCATAAGTAGGTTCTCTCTTCCTTTTTTTTTTTTCTCTTTTTACTTCAGTGTTTGTTTTCGATTCTTTCACTTTTTTTTTTGTCTTCCATGGACCCAGATGTCATGGGGGTGGTTGTTAATTCTTTGTCTACACGAGACGTTTATGTAGAAGGGATCCTTCGCCGCGAAAGAGATATTATTATAGTTGACCAAGGGTAATCGTGTTGCTCTGTTTACCTTTTTTTTTTCTTGCTTTTTGTTTTGTTGCTCTTATGATCTTGTTCTTTTATTTGTGTAACTGATGTAGGAAGCGTCCCATCATCTTGACTCTATTTGGTGACCACGAATCTATTGAGGGCCGAGCTATTGGAGAATTAATGCATGCTATGCCTGTTATCATTGCTATCAGGGTTAGGGTGACTACTAAAAAATATATGTTTTTTCCTCTCTTTGTTGGTTTTGCTTTTTTATCTTTTTTAGCCTTTTTTTTTACGGATCTACTAGTCTTTACTCTTGGGTACGTATCTGATTTGCTTTGTTTTTTTTTCGCTTAGGTTTATCTTTGTCTGTTCATCCCTCATCTATTGTTTTTGTTTCTCCTGATGTTTTGGAGGCACGGTTGCTTGATGCTTAGTAAGTGTTACCTCTTTTGTTTGCTCCTGTGCTGTATACGATAGGTCTTTCCCCTTGATGTATACCCTCTCGCTTTGTTTTTACGTTTAGGTGCACTGATAACATTTCTGAGCTAGTTCGTTTGGTTTTTGATGAGCACGCCTACTTGGACCCTACTGTCTTGCTCCCCCCTGTTCGTGATCTCACTGTTACTACCATTGCCGATGTCCTGTCCTATGACCCCTTCGTTAGTGTTTTTACTGTTTCTCGTTAATGTCATGCCTTTTCGCTTTCTTCGTCCTATTTTTCGCTTTCTTCGTTTTTACTGGTTTCGATTCCAGGATTGGCGAAATGTGTGGATCAAGGGCCATGTTGAGGTTGCTTGGCCCTCTGCTCTGGCATATGGCCTCTCCCCATTGTTATGAACCATATGATTACTCTACAACGCTTGGAGTTTTATGTCTTTCTTGTGGTCAGGGAATATATGCTTTCCCTAGGTGCGTTTTGTTTTTTATTAGTTGTTGTAGGATCTCTGTGTTCCTTGTTTTAGTTTTTCATGATGGTTTTTTTTTAAAAGCAAAGCATGGATTAGGCTTACTGTTCACGATGATATCGGGTATATGAATGTTATTGTGCCGGGTGTTGAAGCTGAGAAGCTAATTGGTATTAGTGCGGTCCACATGTATGCATCTACTGATGATGAGGTTGTGTTCTGCTCTTTTGTTGTGTGTGCATACTTTATTTTGATAGTTGTTCCTCTATATTGCTTGTCGCTTATTTGATAGTTGTTCCTTCATTTCTTACAGAATTTTGCATTGTACCGGCGTGTGTCTCGTCAAATTAAACGCACAAGGCTCTTGTGCTATATTAGCCGTTCTACTGATGTGATCAGAACAGAGGCGTGCGCTAGATACACTGATGAGCAACCCTAGGGGAAGACCCTCTTAAAACCTCCCAACCTTGTAATTATCAGAGTTGGATCTTTTCTCCCAACAGAAATTAAACTCGATTGCTCTCATGAACTCAAGACCTCTGACACACAAACGTAATCATCAACCTTAAGCAAATAAGGATGGATGAAGTGACACCATGATTAGGGAACAAACTAATCGATAAAGTCTGATTTGAATGCTAAGCTATAAACTCAAGAATTCAAGAGTAAGTTCGATTAAGAACTTGAAGGAAAATTTCTCATGATTTCTAGTTGTAATAATTTGTCCTTTTGCTCATACAATAGGTGCCTTTTATAGGCTAAAACTAGGGCAAATTCGGCCCACATAAACCTGGAATAGGAATTCGGTCCGTATAAAGAGCCAACTCTTTAAGGCTTCCCGATAAGACCCAATAAGTAATAAAATAGCCAGCTCTTTAAGGCTTCTCAATAAGACCCAATAAGTAATAAAAATACTCAACAACAAACAACTATTAAATTAGGCAGTTTTAAGATAACTACCAACTAAACTAACAATTATGAAATCATTCTTTCACTTCAAACATACAAATGAATAAGGTAACTTCATGGTCCATTAAATTTTTAAACTTAGCTTGCTCCTTACTTGTATGGTGAATGATCAAGGCTCGTAAAGCTCCCTTCACCTTCTTGGATCTTGATCTTGTCATCGGACCACCAATGTTGACCAAGGATCCTTGCCCCAAAATTGAAGTTGTTGCACACTCGTATCCGCATCATTTCCTCTCTCCTCGAAAAGATTCGTTTTCGAATCTTCAAAGTCTGTATCAAAGTCAAAAGGGGATAGGTCAGACACATTAAAAGATGCGCTTATGCCATACTCACTTGGAAGTTCCAATTTGTAAGTACTATCGTTTATCCTCTCTAGTACACGAAAAGGTCCATCTCCTCTTGGATGTAACTTGGTCCGTCGAGATGCTGGAAATCTTTCCTTTCTCATGTGCACCAAAACCCAATCACCGGATTCGAATACAACATGTTTTCTACCCTTATTTATATGTTGTGCATATTGCGCATTTTTCTTCTCAATTTGAGCTCGAACTCTCTCATGCAAGGTCCGAACAGCCTCTGCCTTTTTGACACCATCTGCGTTTAAACATTCATTAACAGGAATAGGTGATAAATCTAAAGGGGTTAGTGGCTGAAACCTATAAACAATTTCAAAAGAAGAATGAGTGGTTCGGTTATATGCAAACTCGGTAATAGGCAAACATTCTCCCCACTTCTTCAAATTCTTTTGAACAATGGCTCGAAATAAAGCACCAAGGGTTCGATTGGTTATCTCAGTCTGACCATCCTTTGGGGATAACTAGAAGTAGAAAACAGCAACTTAGTTCCCAACTTTTCCCAAAGTGATTTCTAGAAATAGCTTAAGAATTTCATATCCCTATCACTTACAATAGTATGCGGTACTCCATGCAATCTAACCACATCCTTGAAGAATAAATCAGCAACATGGCGCGTATCATTTGTTTTCCTACAACGGATAAAATGAGTCATTTTAGAAAATCTATCCATTACAACAAAGATACTATCCATACCTCTAGAAGATTTTGGTAAACCAAGCACAAAATTCATGGATAAGTCTATCCAAGGAGTATGAGGTACGGGTAGAGGAGCATACAATCCATGAGGGTTACTCCTTGACTTTGCATGCTTACACTTTAAACACTTATCACAAATGTTAGCAATGTCACGCCTCATTTTAGGCTAATAGAAGTGTTCATGCAATATGTCAAGAGTTTTATCAATACCGAAATGTCTCATCAACCCTCTACCGTGGGCTTCTCTAACAAGTAATTCCCTAAGTGAATAGTTGGGAATACATAGCCGATTTTCTTTGAACAAGAAGCCTTCATGCCTATAAAACTTTTGAAATGCAGCATGTTTACAAGCTTAAAACACATTAGAGAAATCATCATCATGTGCATACAAGTTTTTAATGTGCTCAAAACCAAGTAACTTAGTGCTCATGTTAGTGATCAAAATATACCTTCTAGACAATGCATCCGTAACGACATTATCTTTCCCCTTCTTATACTTAATGATATATGGAAAGAAATCAATAAATGAAATCCATTTCGCATGTCTTTTATGCAACTTACCCTGCCCCTTAAGGAATTTAATTGATTCATGATCAGTATGTATCACAAATTCCTTAGGCATAAGATAATGCTGCCACACTTTAAGAGCACACACAACAGCATACAATTCTTTATCATAAGTAGGGTAATTAAGAGCTCCCCCACTCAACTTCTCACTGAAAAATGCCAACGGCCTATTATTTTGATGTAAGACAGCCCCTATGCCGATCCCACTAGCATCACATTCAACTTCAAATGTCAGATCAAAATTAGGCAAAGCAAGAATAGGTGCTGAAATTCACAAATTCTTAAACTTATTAAACGACTCTTCTTACTCTTTTCCCCATTAAAACCCCACATTCTTTTTAATTATCTCATTCAAAGGTGTTGCAATAGTGCTAAAGTCTTTAACAAATCTCCTATAGAAACTTGCAAGACCATGAAAAGACCTTACCTGAGATACATTGGTTAGAGTCGGTCACTCCATGATGACCTTTACCTTGGCGGGATCAACACTTATGCCATTTGCACCAACAATATATCCAAGAAAGTTAATTTCAGGAGTGCAAAAGACACATTTTTTCATGTTAGCAAATAGCCTATTTTCACACAAGGCACTTAAAACAAGTCGCAAATGCTCAACATGCTCATCTAAAGACTTGTTAAAGATCAATATATCATCAAAATAAACAACGACAAACTTCCCAAGAAAATGCCTTGAAACATAGTTCATTAATCTCATGAAAGTACTTGGAGCGTTTGTTAAGCCAAAAGGTATCACAAGCCACTCATAAAGACCATACTTTGTTTTGAAAGCAGTTTTCCATTCGTTTCCTTCCTTTATCCTTATTTGATGATAACCAGATTTTAAATCAATTTTAGTGAAAATGATTGCTCCATGCAATTCTTCTAACATTTCATCTAATCTAGGAATAGGATGACGATACTTAACAGTAATTTTATTAATTGTACGATAATCTGTACACATTCTCCAAGTCCCTTCTTTCTCAGGCACTAAGATAACTGGAACTGCACAAGAACTAAGAGATTCATGAACCTGTTCTTTTTCAAGGAGGGAATCGACTTGCCTTTGAATTTCCTTTGTTTCCTCCGGATTTGCTCTATAGACTAGTCGATTTGGTAGAATTGCTCCAGGAACAAATCGATTTGATATTCAATGCCTCGAATTGAAGGTAATTCTTTCGGTAGTTTCTCTGGAAACACATCCTTGAATTCTTGCAAAAGAGAGTAGATTGCACTAGGAAGAGAATCGGTTAGACCTAGTGTGTAAAAAGAAGAATAATCAGCTTCCATGTACAGAAGTACTATGAGAAGACTTTGTGCATTCAAAGTCCTATCTACCTCACGCACACTTGCATAGAAACTCCTTTTTTTCATTTTCAAGCTCTCGGCCTCACTGAGTTTTTTTCCACTCGAATTTTCTTTTTCACTCAACTCGGTCTCTACTTTCTTTTTCCCCTCATTCGACTTTTTCTTTGCCTTTTTCGATTGCCTTTTCTCTCTCTCTCTTTTCTTAAATGTAATTGTTCTTCATACACTTGTGTAGGTGTCAAGGGTGAAAGAGTGATTTTGAGATTGTCCATAATGAACTTACACTTATTGGTAAGTCCAATATGATCAGCCTGTCTATCATACTCCCAAGGACACCCCAACAAGACATGACTAGCATGCATAGGAATTACATCACATAAAACTTGATCCTTGTATCGACCAATAGAAAAAGCAATTAAGGTCTGTTTGGTCACCTTGACTTTCCCCATATCATTTAATCAAGACAATCTATATGATTTAGGGTGATAAGTCCATGGAATGTGGTTTTGCTCCACAAAATCAGCAGCTACACAATTAGTATAAGAGCCACTATCAATGATCATAAGACATATCTCATCTCCAATTTTGCATCTTGTATGAAAGATGTTGGTTCGTTGGAGATCATCTTCTTGAGTTTGTGCATTAAGCACTCTCATAGTCACCATAGTTCGTGCTACGGGGTCCTCCTCTATCTTAACCATGTCATCATCTTTCCCTTCTTTTTCAAGCGGTGGCATATCCGCATATTCCTCCTCTCTTTCGCTTTGCCACACTCCCTCTTCATTCATGTACATGATGCTTTAGTTAGAGTATTGAGTCATAAGATGGCCAATTCATTTGCATTTGAAACATGCCTTTGGTTGGTTGGTAGATGTATTTGCCCCTGGAAGAGTCGGCCGCAGGGTTGGATTAGAAGAAGTTGCACTCGGATGGAACGGTTGTTCCATCCGCTTGTTTTCCCTCTCTCTATTACCTTGCCTTGGCTAAGCATTGGATGTTGGCAATTGATTTCTTTTTCAAGGAGTGGAAGAGGATGTAGTGGTTCGGCCACTAAGTGTCTTTAGAGGTAAAGCTTGCTTTTCCACCTTCTCTGCATAAGACACCATTTGTTGAAGTTCAAAGTAGTCTTGAAGCTCAACTTTCTTCCTAATTTAGGATTTAATCCATTAAGGAACCTCGCTATGGTTGCTTCCGGATCCTCTTGTACATTGACCCTTATTATCGCTACCCCATTTGTTTGTGGTATTCATCAACCGAATTAGAACCTTGAGTGAGTCGTTGGAGCTGATTGTACAAGTCTGTGAGATAATAGAAGGGTACAAATCATTTCCTCATCACTTGCTTCATTTCAGTTCAAGTGTCAATCGGTTGTTCCCTATTTCTCCTCCTTGTGGCACATACTTGCTCCCACCAAATAGATGCATAATCTTGAAATTCAATAGCTGCAAGTTTCACCTTTTTCTCTTCAGAGTAATTGTGGACTTCAAACACTTGCTCAACTCGCCTAACCTAATCCAAGTAAGTTTCAGGATCATTTTTCCCATGAAAGGTAGGCATCTTGGTCTTGATGGAACCAAGATTATCATCGGTTCTCCTAGGTCGGTCTCGATCTTCCCTTGCTCGTCTTTGGCTTTTCCTTGATCGAAAGGAGGTGTTAGAATGATATCCCTCATCATCCGCATCATGATCAGCACTCTGAATACTCGAAACCCCATGGTGTGTATCTTCGGTATCTCGCATCTCAATGGCAGTCAACCTGTCGGATATTTGTGTCATCACAAATTCATATCTCTCCGCTTGTTTTTGAAGAGTTTTGAGTACCAGTTTGAGTGACACGTCGGTCTCAGACGGCTCAGGCATGTTCCCCTCTTGAGACATATTGTCCAACCTGCAAAACAAGTGTATCCTAGTCTACCTTGCAAGCACTCGTGTATCACTTAAGAAAAACACACTCACTCTCAATTTTCCTTCTCGAAGTTCTTAAAACAACTAAAACTCTCAAAATTCCAAAATTAATGACTCTATAAGCAAGTGACAAGACACAAAGCAGAATTTTACAAATCTTAGAAAAACACTACCCGAAGATGGAATTTTTTTTTTAGCTGTTGTTTTGCTGAGTTTCTGGTCAGTACTTTGGAGGGTAAATGGTGCTTTTGGAGTGCTCAAATAATGTATGAATTAGTCCTTAAATTTCAGGGAAATCGGCTCACAAAGACTAGTTCAACCGATTTTAGAAATCCAAGAATTTAAAGGCGATTTGGCTAAGGTGTTTGTGGCGGTTTAGGTTTGATTTTGGAAACTGATTTGGGGGTGTTTGGCGTCTGGTTAGGTCGCTTGGGGTTGTTGGAATTCAATTAAGATTGGGAACTCAAGAATTGGAAACCAATCAAGATTTGGTGACTCAAGTTTTGGGAAACCAATCAAGATTTGGAGACTAATCAAGAATTGAAAACCAATCAAGAATTGAAAACTCAAGATTTGAGATACTTGATTTCCTTTATGTGAGAGTCGATTCTTTCTCTTCTTCGTTTTTTTTCGTTCTCTTTTTTTTTTCTTTTTTTTTTTTTTTTGCTTCGGCTCTTCAAGGAACACAAATTCAGGTCACACCAACAAGTTCAAGAAAACGGATGAAAGGTTATGCAAATTCCAAGAAGACCTTAGTTCTTGATTTATTGTTCAAGAACGTTCAAAACAAGATTTCGTGGTCCAAGAACTTCAAAAATTTAGTTCAAGAAACTCAAGAACTTCCCCAATTTATGTTGTGGTGTCTAAGGTTTACAAGAACAACAACCAATACTCAAGAAATAGGCAAAACAGAATTTCAGCAATACTCAAAAGAATATTCCAACAATACTCTAGCAACTTGGACATTAAAACAATATAAGGTACGTGACTCTTTTTTTTTTTGTCTTTAAACCCTAATAACCCAAACACAAGTATAACAGACCCAAAAATTTGGACAGAAAACACAAAAAGACAACACCCGAACAGATTTTTTTTTGACTCGGATGAACAGTAACATGAACAATATGCTACAGTACAATGAACAGTAATCGCTATAGTAATGATGAACAGTAATCGCTATAGTATTTTTTTTTGACAAAAGACGCAAACTAACAAGATATGAACAACTTCATATGAAAGAGAATTAACCTGAAGCTCTGATTACCAACTGATGAGCAACCCTAGGGGAAGACCCTCCTAGAACCTCCCAACCTTGTAATTATCAGAGTTGGATCTTTTCTCCCAACAGAAATTGAACTCGATTGTTCTCATGAATTCAAGACCTCTGACACACAAACGTAATCAGCAACTTTAAGCAAATAAGGATGGATGAAGCGACACCACGATTAGGAAACAAACTAATCGATAAAGTCTGATTTGAATTCTAAGCTATAAACTCAAGAACTCAAGAGTAAGTTTGATTAAGAATTTGAAGAAAAATTTCTCACGATTTCTAGTTGTAATAATCTGTCATTTCACTCATACAATAGGTGCCTTTTATAGGCTAAAACTAGGGCAAATTCGGCCCACATAAACCTGGAATAGGAATTCGGTCCGTATAAAGAGCAAACTCTTTAAAGCTTCCCGATAAGCCCCAATAAGTAATAAAAATACTCAACGACTAACAACTACTAAACTAGGCAATCTTAAGACAACTACCAACTAAACTAACAATTATGAGATCATTCTTTCACTTCAAATGTACAAGTAAACAAGGTAACTTCATGGTCCAGCAAATTTTCAAACTTAGCTTGCTCCTTGCTTGTATGGTGAATGATCAAGGCTCGTAAAGCTTCATTCACCTTCTTGGATTTTGATCTTATCATCGGACCACCAATTTTGACCAAAGGATCCTTGACCCAAGATTGAAGTTATTGCACACCCGTATCCGCATCATACACTGTTGTTGCCTGCTACCCAGCTTAGTCAAGCTATTTATTGAGCTATTTTTTTTGTCTCATGAGAATCTCCGAACTCGTATTTTGTAATAGCTCTTAGGGATTATGTACTATTCAATTAGTTGTGCTTCTCTCTGTAGCAAGCTTATACCTTGTTCTACAGGAAATTACCTCAGGCCTTGTTCTTAGCCAGGAAATGTTGCTCTGTTTTTTGCACCTGACTTTTCCTCTCCTCGCGTGTCTGCTGAAAATTTGTGCTTGTTTAGCTTGGATTGGGCCGTCTATCAGCCATTTCCTGCATTTTTTACTCATACTAAATCGGTATTCAAAGGTCTTTACTTTGGCCTGTAAAGAAAATATTACGGCCCTTCAAGATAGCATATTATCCTCTGCATATTAATCTTGATTTCATGGCTCAAGATAAGCCATGTCGATTCGTTTATTGCAATGGATTTACTGCAATCCAAAAGGATAGCTTTTTTTAGGCTTTCTGCTCATTCACATTGCTTGTTTGCCTTCGGAAAAAAATTAATCTTACGTCGAAGTCTCTTTTTCTCACAAAAAAGAATACATTTTTGGGTGATTTTCCTTTGGGCTGCTCTGCACCCGGTCTTTTGCCGAAACCTACGTCTTTGGGCCTTATTAAAGTGGTTCCCCTCTATCCACTATCCATGCATTGCTCTTTTCATGCACCGTAGGTAATTTTGTTGGCAAATGGAGTTCCATTCATTACTCTTTTCATGCACCGTGGATGCGTGCGTAAGAAAAGAAATTTTCACATGTTTTCATTTTTTTGATCTTTTCCATGCCTTTCGCTTAGTTTCGCTTTTGTGCACAAGCCTTGCTGCTGACACCTTTTTACTTTTTGGGCAGTGTTCTTTACTTCGAAATGCAGTAATGCTGCTCTTAGCAGGGTTGTTTATTTGACCATTTCTCTCCTAGTCTGGAATTTTTTTTGATCCCATTCTTTCAGATAAGCTGCTGTGAGCTTTTAGATAGGGGATACTTTTTCCCCTCCTTGTGTCTTTTTGCTTTCGTTAGAGTTTTGCTGTTTGCTACTTCGCTGATTCATGCAGTGAGCTAATTATTTTTTGCTCTTCCATAGAAAAAAACTTCAGTCCCGAACTACTAACTTCCCCTATAAGGTCCCGTCAAGTGCGCTCTTCCTGATATCATTTCTTTGTTAGTATCATCTCTTTGTTAAGTTGACTTTACTTTGGGATGCTCTCTAATGCTATTAGGCCTGCCTTTTTCCGCCGGATTTCTCAGGTCTTCTGCCTTGTTAGATCATTTTTGCTGTGTCCGCTGTCAATTTGTTTTTGTTTTCATGCAATATTGCCATCTGTGTAACAAAAAAAAAAGGATATGTTTAGCTACCTCTTTTTTACCTTTCTCCCAACACACAACCTTTTTCCCCCCTTTGTACGAAAACTCTAGCATATATGCCCGTTTAGTTTGTAGATGAGTCTCTTGTTTGTCCAGTGATTTTTTCTTGTGTTCCTGCGTATGCAAAGCCAGTAGTTCGTTTCTGTTTTCATGCAATATTGATAGCCGTGTAGGAGGAAAAAAACTCAGCAACCTACTATATTTTTAACTTTCTGTCGGCACAACCCTTTTTTTTTTGTTTGCCTTTATACAAAAGCTTTCGTTGCTCTGCTCTATTTCTTTGTATGGATGTTTCTCTAACTTATATGCCCTTTAATTTGTTGATGAGTCTCTTGTTTCTCCCGTATTCGCTCCATACTTTTGTGCCCTTTAGCGTTCTAGCCAGCAAGCATTACCACTTTTGCTTGCTTTTGTGTTGAAGCTCTGTTTCATTTGTCTATTCAGAATCCATTATTCTTAATCCTGCTATCCTCTTTTCTCGGGTATGATGCTCTACTGCTTGTCTCTGTGCATTCGTTCTTTTACTTTTTTAACCTATTCTTTTACCGTTATTTTGACTTTGCGTTAGTGGTTGTTGTGATCTCTTTTCCCCCTTCTTTGCTCCTTTGCAGTGTAGCTTCTTTTGACTTCTTACTGCTCTTGTCGTTACTTCCAGTTTGTGTCATTGTCTCAAGTATGGTGCTTATTATGATCTTTAAGAGTTCTTCTTTGAATCGTTCCTTTAGCCAACCTGCTGTTTTCTTAGTGAATATCCATTTTTTTAATTTTTTTTGGGTGTAATGCTTGTGCACGCCTACACAATATCGTTCCCCGAACTATCATAGCTTCTTGTACTTACCCTTATATGCTGCTGATTGTGTCTTCGTTTTATCTGAGTCTTGTTCTGTATTATTCAATTATTACAAGCTAGATCTTGATTCCTAATTCCATGGACCGCAACTCTGTCTGCCGCATGCGTTATGCTAACATGGACAAAGGAAAAAAGGATGCCTTGTTACAACGCGAGATGCCTACGCAGGAAAAAAAAATAATGGACGTGCTTCTGCTACTGCCACTCGCGGTGCATCTCAGATAGACAACTGTGTACATTATCAAAAAGATCCTTTGGCTGCGTCGCAACAAGCAGATTCGTCTGTTTTCATCTCTGATTCTTTTGCTCATGATAACCGCGTACCTTCTCATACTACTCCTCCTTCTATTCGACAAAAAAAGGTATATAAGAGTCGCCGAAGCAGACGCATGATTGATGCCTCAAAAGACTTCCAGCAGGATGGTGTTTCTGCGTCTGCCACGGAATCTCTCACCCCTAATAACCATGTACTTATTAGTGACGATGTGCTTGATGCTACCGCAGCCCAGCTTGCTTCTAAGCTTAATACGCAATCATCGTCTGCTGAGCCATTTCCTTCTGTGGTTCTTCCAGCTGTGTCTTCACTGTCAGAAGGTATACTCCTTTTGGTAGTGTGCCTGTTTGTTCACTATACTTACCTGTTCTTTTTGCTTCGTTTTTCTCTTTCCAAGTGCCAATCCTCATTACTTTTGGAGACTGCCACTCTTTTCTGTGCTATTTCTTTATCACTGTGCTTATCTCGAATTCATTCTTCTTTTTTGCCAGCTCTTTCTGTTCCTCCTATAGAAGAAGGTACTTGTGTTATTGACTTAGGTAGAGCAGAATTGACGGGTATTTTACATACATGCAAGTTAAAAAATACCGAATTACACCCGTTCACTGCAAGTATACAGATCAACTAGTAGTTTAGGGTATATATCGGGTCGATCCCACAGGGAAGAGTGAACAATTACCGGTATTACTAAAGTTTCTCTATTATTTAGACTATCAATGAATTATAACAAATTAAAACCTACTAAAATTATTCAAGAAAATAGCAAATGAAAGCTCCTTAGGTTGTGGTATCCCTAACTACTCATGCAAGTGCTATATTTGGATCATTGAATACTACATCTAGGCTAGTTATGGTGTAATTTCCTTAAACATGTGAAACCTACTTTCGTAGTGAATCAACTATACTCATAACTAATCCATACCTATTTTCATGGTTATGAAATTAGCTACAAGTTCATTTCTTCAATGAAATTACATGAAATGAATCACTAAAAACCACATAAGTGCACCTCTACTTTCGTGAGTGTACTCCCTATGTTTAGCACTTCTTGAACTAGTGTTAAATCTCAATTTCCATTGCAGAAACAACACCTTAAATAATCACAATCAATGGTACCAGATTAATCATGATTTAAAGAGCCAAAGTACTAAATAACTTACTCAAATTATAGCAGTCAAATAACCAAATAATAAACACTAACAATTATAGAAAGTTCAACCAAACCCAAGGCTTAAACTTTAGAAACACATAATAGACATAAATTCCAGAACTTGTATATTAACTAAACTTGGAATCAAGTACAAAAGATAAAGAGTTTGGAAGGAATGTAACCCTTGTCACATGAGTTCATCTCCTTGCCTTCTTCATCCTCCATCTTCATCTTTGCCTAGCTAATAACAAGAAAGGATGAACTACTAGCTAAACTAAACTAACCTACTACTAAGAAGATGAAAGAACTACATTGTTGCAGACCAAGTTTCTCCCGTATGTCTCTTCTATGTCTTGCTCTCTATTCTTCCCTCTCCTTCTATTGCAATCTTGGCTATTTTATGATGAAAGATGGTCAAGAAATGAGGCCTCCACCTTCCTTTTACAGCTGGAGATGTTTCTCACATGTCTAGCATCCCATGTGAGTTGGTGGAGGTGAAATTGAGTTTTCCGCGTAAAAAGCAGACCTCTCTGACCACAATCCGGCCAGAAATCCGGCCACAAATCCGGCCAAATTCCGGCCGGATTGCTACAGTGACCATTTGGTCACTTCTGGTTCAATTTCCAGCTCTGCTCCGATTTTGACTCAACTTCAACTGAACTTTTCTTGATGATAAAAGCTGATTTAGCTCTTGACCAAAACATAAAACTTGTAGCCCTTTGAGTTAGCTTTCCAATGCATCAAGAATCACCTCATTTGGATCTGTGTAGGCTGAGAAATGACCGAAATACCCTTACCTGCTCATTGCCCTGTTCCAGTTTCGACTAGTAGAAATTTGCTATTGTAATTCGGCATTTTGACCTGGAAAACCTTCAAACTGGATTTAGATGTCTTCACCAAAGTTGTAGATCTATCTCTTATCTTCAAATTGGTTCAAGAATCATCTTAATCCGATCACTGTAGCTCAAGTTATAGCCGAAATACGAAAATGTGTCAAAACTGTCAAAATACACAAAATCCAAGTAAAAAGTGATAAAAACCTCATTTAATCACTTAAAAGCATTTTTCACCAATTATAGCCAAAATGATTCATATTCTTCCAATAATATAACCAAAGTGACTAAAAATAATATAAAATATCATACAATTATTACGTAAATTAGTCACTTATCAAGAATCATCTAGTGTTGAGAACAATACACAGATCGTTGTTAATACACATGCTCTTAAGGAAGGTTTGTGAACGTTTTTAATATTGCTCTGTCTACTTATACCGATTGCCTTTACTGCCAAGGCTGGTTCCTTAGTCCTCTGTTAAATGACCTTTACTCAACTGTCACGATAAGTAGAAAAAGAAAAACTAGGCGCACAGCGTACTCCCTCTTGGAAAAAGTCCCTGACCATTCTCTTGCGTTACCAAATGCTCCAAACTGCCAGCATTATGGAGCAAAAAGGTTTCACTTGGAACCTCCAAATTTCTGTTGCACGGGTGGTGACGTTTCTGTTGTTGTGCCTGCCATGCCTTATAGTCTTTATCGGCTTTTTTCTGGTACAGATGAAGATAGTGTTGAGTTTCGCAAACACATTCATACTTATAACAATAATGTCGCCTTCACTACTTTTGGTGCAAAGTATGACCATGAACTTACAAAGAACACCAAAGGAGTTTATACCTTTCGGGTTCAGGGTCAGGTTTATCATTTACTGGATAGCTTAATCTCCTCCAACAAACACCCTACAGGCATCCAGTGTATTTTTTTGATGAACAAGAAGAGCTATCTACAAGGCTTCGTAATTCCCCTAGGCTTCGTGAAAGTACTATGAAGTTCTTAATGCGTATTCTTGAATCTAATCCTTACACTAGATTCTTTAAAAGCCTGCGAGAAGTTGAGGATCTGGAAAACCACAGGATTGTTCTTAACTCCAATCCTAGCTTAGATCAAAGGGTCTATAATCTACCAACCGCATCCCAGGTTGCTGCAATCTGGACTGAATCTAAGGACCAACCATTTGAAAAAAGTCCACAGATTCAGGTTTATTCACATTCAAACACCAGCCATCGAATACATCACTATTTTTCCTACTATGATCCTTTACAGTATCCACTCCTATTTCCTCGCGGCGAGTGTGGTTGGCGTCATGGGATACTAAGAAATTCTGACTCAAGAAAAAGAAAATATGATACTTCTGATGATGCCAATCTAATTGATTCTTCTTCGATAGAAACTGCCTCGGATTTGATTCGCTTGGAACAGGAAGGCAAGTTTATCTAAACTAATATGCTTGCCTTATCGTTTGTTCTTTTAGTGAATTATATACAGAGCTGTAGGTAATGGCTTTTTTTTACGTGCATTTTCATGTAGCTTCTGAAAAAGGAAGCAAAGAATACCGCACTGTTTCTGTGAGAGAGTATTATTGTTACTTGCTCCAGATGAGAGAAAATGATCGTTCCATGTTATTATATGCAAGGAGGCTCTTACAATAGTTTGCTATTGATGTCTATGTAAAAATTGAAACATCTAGGCTTGACTTCCATAGAAAAAAACAAAATGACGTCAGGACAGAAATCCTACAGGGTGTTATGGATAGTATATCTGGTGGACAGCGGCAAGGAAGTCAGGTTGGTCGAAGAGTGTATCTTCCAGCTTCGTTTCTTGGAGGTCCAAGGGACATGCGACGTCGTTACATAGACGCTATGGCTTTAGTTCAAAAATATGGCAGACCAGATATTTTTATTACTATGACTTGTAAGACTAACTGGAAGGAGATTCAGGAAAATCTAAAGTATGGAGAAGATGCACAGGATAGGCCTGATTTAGTATCTAGAGTGTTTAGAGCAAAGTTCGAAATGTTTAAATATGAGACACTAAAGAAAAAGATCTTTGGAGAAGTCCAGGCACTTGTCCATGTTATTAAGTTTCAGAAAAGAGGTCTACCTCATGCTCACTTGCTGTTGATTCTTAAGCCTGAATATAAGCCGTTGAATCCTGAAGCTTATGATAAAATTGTTTTTGCTGAAATTCCGGATCCTGATCAGCAGAGATACCTGTATTCACTTGTCATCAAACACATGATGCATGGTCCTTGTGGACATCTGAACAAAGATAATGTTTGCATGAGAAATGGAACGTGCAGAAATCATTATCCCAAGGATTTCAGTGAATACACTATCCATACAGAGGATAGCTATCCACATTACAGAAGAAGGAAAAATGGTCGCGTTGTAAGAGTACGAAATAAAGCCCTTGACAACCGTTGGGTTGTGCCGTACAATCCTTACCTTCTTGCACTATTTGACTGCCATATGAACGTTGAGATCTGTTCAACGGTCAAGTTAGTCAAATATTTATACAAATACGTCTACAAAGGGTACGACCGTGTTAGCTTTCATATAAATAGTGGTGCTGCTGCTGAAAACGTTGATGAGATTAATGACTTCCAGTCCGGGAAGTGGGTCGCAGCTGCAAAAGCCTTTTGGCGTATATATAGGTTTTCTTTGAATGAAATGACCCTTTCTGTTTACGCTCTTCAGGTGCATCTTCCAGGCCATCAGATGATTTCGTTTCACATGCATTCAGATCTTGCTGATCTTTTGAATCGTGCTGATTTTGGCAAGACAATGCTCACACAATTCTTTCACATGAATAAGACCAATAAGATAGCTCAAAACCTCAATTGCCTTTATCGTGATTTCCCTGAGTTTTTTGTTTGGAAGCCTAAAACAAAAACCTGGACTCGGAGGAAACGAAGGATGGTGATTGGCAGATTGGTAACTGTTAGCCCAACTGAGGGAGAACGTTATTATCTCCGATTACTTCTATCTCATGTCCATGCTCCAACATCATTTGAGCATCTATTGACTGTCAATGGTAAGATTGCCCTATCATATAGAGAAGTTGCCTTCGAAATGGGCTTGCTCCAATCTGATACATATATAGAGGATGCTCTTACTGATGCAGCAACATTTCAAATGCCATCCTCGCTTAGAACTCTGTTTGCAGTTCTCTTAATCTATTGCTCCCCCAGCAATCCAAGGCTTCTTTGGGAAAGGTTCGAGGGTGAGCTTTCCCAGGATTTAAGAAGAAACTCGCATTTGACTGATCATGATTCTACTCAAATAAGAATCCGCACTTTCCAGGATATAAATAGAATCTTAGAACAAATAAGAAAGAATGTGAATGACTACCATCTTGTTCCTGAAGGCTTTTCTCTTGTATGTGATGAGCGGCTCACAAAGGAGATAGAGAGTGAGAGAACCATTTCATTCACGGAAGAAGACTTACTCTTATCTTCGAAATTGAACGAAGGCCAGAAACGTGCTTATGATGATATTCTAGCTGAGGTTTATTCTTCTGGGAATAAGAGTTTTTTTGTTGATGGTCCTGGGGGGACTGGAAAAACCTTCTTGTATAGTTCACTTCTTGCAACGCTTAGATCTCAGGGATATATTGCGATAGCAGTTGCATCGTCTGGCGTTGCTGCTTCTATTCTTCCTGGAGGAAGGACTGCTCATTCGAGATTCAAGATTCTCTTGGATGTATCAATGAACAGAACCTGCCAAATTAGCAAGCAGAGCTCTGTAGCTAAACTTATTTCACTAGCCAAGTTAATCTTTTGGGATGAGGCTTCAATGGCTAAAAAGGATACTGTAGAAGCATTTGATCTATTACTGAAAGATGTGATGAATTCTGATATTCCTTTTGGTGGTAAAATAGTAGTTTTTGGTGGTGATTTTCGTCAGACTTTACCTGTTATACCAAGTGCATCTAGGGACCAGCAGATCGAAGCTAGCTTTGTAAATTCCCCTCTATGGAATACTCTGACAAAACTTTCTTTATCAGAAAATATGCGAGCCATTCTAGACCTTCCATACTCAGATTTCCTTCTTAGAGTTGGTAAAGGCCTTGAACCTGAAGATCTTGATGGGAAAGTATCTTTATGTCAGCATTTATTAATTCGGTTCAGTAACAAAAATGAATCACTGAACAGGTTAGAAAACTTTTTTCCCCTTGAAACCATGCTGCTCTTATAAGTGTATTTTGTGTGTACATATATATATACACTCATACACATCTGATCCTATTCTTGGATGCTCAGGTTGGTAGATTTTGTATTCTCCGATCTCTGCCTTTATTCATTAGATCCATACAGGATGATTAACAGATATGTTCTTACGCCAAAGAACTCCTGTGTTGATGATATTAATGAAATGATGATTGATCGCTTCCCTGGACAGGCCTATGTTTATATGAGCACTGATAGGACTCTTAATGAAAGAGATCAAGAGGACTACCAAGACTTCTTGAATTCTTTAAATCCATAAGGGTTGCCTCCCCATAAATTAGTCCTGAAAAAAAACTGTCCTATTATTCTTTTAAGGAACTTAAATCCTACAGAAGGATTATGTAATGGGACAAGACTCATTTGCAAAAGCTTAAAATAGCATGTTCTTTTTGTTGAGATCGCAGTGGGTGAACATCGAGGCAAACAAGTTGTTTTGCCTAGAATTCCACAGCAGACATCTAATGCTGAGAAAATTGGAATTCCTTTTAAGCGTATTCAGTTCCCAATTAAGCTCTGCTTTGCCATGATGATCAATAAGTCCCAGGGTCAAACATTGGATCGTGTAGAGATATATCTGCGCGAACCTGTTTTTTCGCATGGCCAGCTATACGTTGTTTTATCTCGCGCTAAAATGTCAACTGCAGTTAAGGTTTTGATAATGCCGGCAACTTTTCATGATACCATCATTGAGGCTAAGACCCGAAACGTTGTTTACCGGGAAATTCTAGAATTAGCTAGAAAATGACTACATGCATTGAGGAATTTGTACACTTGTTGCTTGACCTGTAAAAAATCTTTACATTGCCTGCATTCCACTCACTGCATTTAATATTTACTTTCTATTGTTATTTCTTCAGTCTTAACCTTTATAGAACTTTACTTCTTCTTTAATGCAGCATGGGGTGATGTTTTGTTTATTGATGATATAAAGCCTGGAATGAAGTCATGGACATCTATAGTAACTATCCAAGAAAAAATGAATGTTGGGTCTTCGTTGTCTACTCCAACCAAGTACCAAAAATTCATACTTGATGACTCAAAGGTAGCCTTATGATATTAACGCCAATCACTATAGAAACTTTCCAGCAGTTAATGTATACTATATACTTTATGCTTTTTTGTTTCTAACGCTATTCACTGCTCTTCCTTATTTACTTTTCTTATCTTTTTATTAAATCCTTCACACTGGTCTCTCTTTTGCAGGGGTCTAAAGTTCAGGGGATACTTTTTAATTATGCCATAGAAAAAATGGGTCCAAAGCTGAGGTTATACAAAAAATATCGTATCTCTAATGCAGATGTTAGGCCTACTGCTGAAAAGTTTCGGATTGATGATCTTAAACTTCAGTGGGTTATAGGGACCGACACAGTTGTTGAAGAAGTTGATGAGGATGGTTCTGGTGTGTTGCCGTTTCGATTCAGTTTTACAGAATATAAAGATCTTTGCCGTTATGCAGACTCTACAACTGAAACTGTTGGTCAGTCGAATGCGCATTCTCCTTTATATTATATTTAGATGGATCTCAAGAGACGCTGATTAACAATTTTTTCCTCCTGATGTAGATGTCATTGGCGTTGTTGTTAATGCATCCTCTATCATTCCAATCCATAAGGATTCTGGTGACTCGTTAGTGCAGAGATTTGTGCTTGTCAATGAAGAGTTAAGCATTTTCTTCTTCTACAAATCTGTTTGTCATGAATTATATTTCCGTTGTTGTTATAGCATCAGCTTTTATTGCAGTAATAATTGTTCCTTTTTTTACTCTCCTTATGCATATAATGAATCCTGTTGTACTATCTCTCTGGAACGAATTCATCAAAAACGAAGGAAAATCGATCCTTCAGCAGAAGGATAAGTTTCCTGTTGTCGTATGTCGCAGACTTAAAGTTGTTACATATGATGGTTAGTGTCACTATTGCTAAGTATGTTTATTAGCTTTTCCTCATGCTTTGTGCCTATGTTCGTCTTGAGCTTAATAATATCAAAAACTAGGGTTCGCTTTGTCAACTAAAAAAGACACAGCCATTCTTGTTAATCCACCAATCAGAGATGCCAACCAGCTCAAACATTGGTATCTTCTCCTCAGCAATTTGTTTTTCTTACATCTTACAACTAATCGCTGCTATATTAAACACCCATATGTTATTTTTTGATTTATTTTGTAGGGCTGTTAGGCATGAAAAATACTTAGCTGATCTTGTTCAGGATGATGTTTTATCAGTCTGACAGGTGCCGAACCTGTGCAATAATAATTACCTACTCAAGAAAAATACAGATTTTGTATATAGCGGTGAGTAGGGTCGAATCCACAGGGATTGGGGATAATTCGTTTCTTCTGGAGTCCAAAGTATGGGGGGTTTTGGATTAAATGCTAACTAAATAAATTAACTGCAGAAAATAATTAATTAAAAGAAATAATTGGGGAAACTCTAGCCAAGGGTACACATCAGAAATGGTTCATGCAACTGATCATCGATTCAAATATAATTCCAACATTTATTAATAGATTAGTTATAGTTGTCATGCACGCGATAAACAACCAACCTTTCCTTACTTTTTCGATAGTTAAGGTACGACCGTTAACTATTTCTCTAACCCAAAAACAACCCTAGGTACGACCGTAGGATTTAATTTCTAGATTGCATTAATAATTAGAAAGGCCCAATCCTAACTAACAAACACGCTACGAGGGTTTGTTTAAGTTAGATCGTATGCTCCTCTGACATAAACCCAATTACGCCAGTTGCTACTGAGATAAAGATAACGAACAATTACGGATTCAATTATCCCTATTTAGCAAAATAGCCTATGTGAATAATTAAATATTGCGCATCTATTCAATCACTCACACGAGCTATAGCAATTAAAAGCAGGAAACATATAAATACCAATAAATTAAGGAAGCAATTAAAATAAATTAGATCTCACAGTAATTGTTGAACCAAATCTTCAGTTGTCCCCTTAACTAGAAAAGCTTAACCACGCCTCATGAGAAAATCTCCCCGTTGGGGAATATTGTCGAACACCTGGCGTGTGTCAGAGGCCAGTCTAAGGAAAGAAAGAAAAGAAACTAAAACTAAACTAAAACTAGAGATATCCCTCATACTCTACGTTATCCCTATTTAAGCAATAAAAGAAAGATGACTAAAGGCTATCTAGGTGGTCCCCACACATGTGGACAAAGCCTTCAAAGTACTTCTTGCCCCCAAGTCTCTTTCCGTAACTTTCTTTTAAGAGTCCAAATGACTAGATGCCTTCCACTAGCTTGTGGTCCCCACCAATTCAAGAGCCCAAGCATTGAAACCCTTAAAAATCTCCATATTTTCCATAAAGTCCCTCCTTTTTGGTAGTTTTCTGCTTTATTCCTGAAATTAAATCCAAATACCAAATATGAGTAAATATCAGCAATTAACACAATATTTGTCAGGGATAGAAGGGGAAATCAATAATAAAATTACTAACAAATTATACCCTATCAATTCCCCCCACACCTGAATCATGCTTGCCCTCAAGCATGAGAACAACAATTGAACACCAAAATTCGACCATGGCTGTTACTCCAACTACCGTATTGCCAAGACACCAAGAAAATCATATATCAAGCGACACAGGTCAAGATCCAAGAAAAATCACTCCGGTTAGCATATAAACTACCAACTCCTCCAATTTCAAGCAAACTAATCTAAGAAAAAGGAATGATTGCTCACATTTATCAGCAAATGGTCCAACTATTAATCCAAATCTCAACATTAACCCATAGATCGGTAAGCTGACTTTAGACACACACTTACACAACCTTCACCTTTTTTTATCACGTTTTTCTATTTTTCTCTTTTTTTCTTTCTTTTTTTTTTTTACTATTTTTTTTTCTTTTTCAATAATAACAAAAGACTTAGTTTCTAGCCATTAGAGCCTTTTGACGCGAACTCCAACATTTGATAGATGGAGGAGCCCGGTTACTCAGCTCCAATCGCTACGAGACCATGCACTCATAGCAACTACTACCTTTTGACGCGAAAATCAACACTTTAGGTGAAGATCCCCGGTTACTCAGTAGTAACTACTAGCGGAGTACAGTCAACTCTTATTTACAATCATATAACACAACAACTAAAAATAACAGCAGCCAGCCTCAAATTCCAAATATGGAGAACTAAAATTAATAATTGGACCAATTCACATGAAGAATGCCAACAATCATTCCCTATGCCTAGAAGAGTTAACCAAAAATTGAAAAAGTCAAGCAAGTATTGATATTCACCAAAGAGATGTTCCTGAACTCAACTACATCAACTTGATATCCTTTTATTACTAAAACTTGGCAATAGCAGAATTAGAAACAGCAATCCAATATCAAAACTTGGTATTCATATAAAACTGATCACTAGTAAAAGTAAAAAAAGAAAATAAACGAGAAAATAGAACAAATAACAACGAAAATAAAGGAAAAAAAAAACTAAAAACTAAACACCAGAAATACCAGCTGTACCACAGCTCTCCCTCCACACCTAAATCCGACATTGTCCTCAATGGAGGTAATATAGCAATTAAAGCGAAGAGAAAAACGAAACTTCCCTCTCAAGCGGCTACGGGATAGGCGGGAACGGGGGAGTGAAGCAGACATGGTGGAAGTACGCGGCCAGGTTCTTAGAGATTGGAGCCATCTGGTTGGCGATATGCATTACTTGCTCATCCGCGTGGTGAACCTGATCTCGGAAGTGGCGCCACTTAGCATCAGAGGCCATCGGTGGGAGAGGCCACTTAGCAAATTCAAAACAATAACAATTTAATAGCCACTGGTGCCTCCCTCGTAGACAACCCAATCAACAAAATGCACAACCTAGGCACCTAGAGACTATACAAATATCCCAACAATACAGCAATTTCAATCAATACTCACTGGTGGCCCCAATTCAGTCAGATGTAGAAACAAAGCAGTCCGAGATTACCAACACAACCAGTACCATTGGTGCACATAAGACGAATAAATTATACGCCAAACACCACAACCAGTACCACTGGTGCACATGTAGAAAAGAAGTAAATCACACGGCCAAACTAAACAATAAAATGCACCCCTAAGGCACCCAAAATGCTAGAAAAGTACCCTAACAACACAGCAAATTGAATGAATATGCACTGGGTCTCCCATTCAGTCAAAATAAGATCAAGGGGCACGATACAGAAACTAACAAAGCAGAACTCAAGTGATACCAACAGGGACCCCAATAGAGCAAAGAATTTAACCAAACGGAGCAAGTGAAACTCAATAAATGTCACCAATTGGACATTCAATTACCCACTTTAAACGACCAAACCTAGCAATTGGGCCAAGCAATAGGCAATTCTAGCAACCACCGTTTAGAATTTGAGAAACAATTTAAGCACTAAAACCCAAGAATCAAGTAGGCAGTCAAGCATAAAGGAATAAGAAATTTTAGTCAACACCACAACCAGTACCTCCGCTGCAGGTACAGGGAAAAAAAAATTAAATCAAATGGCCAACCCACTGCACCTGATAAATCCGAACACACCAAGTAGCACAAAAAATGAGCAGAAATCAAAACGACAAGCAATTGGAAACTACCTCCCAAATCAACCCCAACCATTCCCAAACAAATGAACTGGCACAAGAGCCGGCAAATTTTATCTCCCAGATGCAATAGAAATCTCAAGTAGTCAAAACCCAAATAATATTCAACAATATAATCAACACCAGAGAGCACCCCAAACAATGTAACAGTTAAACTCCACGGGCAAGGGACGTCCAACCACTTTCACTCGAGCAAACTAGGAGCAGTGTGAGTAACTAAACAAAGCAACAAATTTCAGCAATTGGACACATATCCACCCAAAATCTCAACAACTGTCTCCAATTGGACAGTTAAATACCCAGTTAAACCCACCAAAATTAGCAAATGACCCAAGAAACCAGCAATTCCAGCAACTAATGGTAAGAATCGAGAGACAGTTCAGGCACCAAAACTCAAGAATCGAATAGGCAGTCCAACACAGAGGATTAAGAAATGGAAAGCAACACTGCAACCAGTACCACTGGTGCACAGACAGGAAAGAATTAAATTCAATGGCAGCAACACAACCGCAAGAACTTAAACTTTAAAATTAATCAACCAGTACCACTGGTGAGTCACAGGGAAAAATTAATCAACCAGCCAAAAATTCAAATAATAGCAGAAAATATCCCCACTATGTCAGCAATTAAACCCAACTCTGTTCAAAATTTACCCTAGAAAATGCCCAAATTATCACCTTCGTTTATCCATCAAGAAATTCAACCACAACTTTCAGAGAGTGAAACTAATTTGGGGAAGAATTCAATACCTCCACCTGTCAAAGGAATTTGACAGGTGGCTTGCGCTGTGTGGACTGGCGGTGAAGCTTGGAGGTGCAGAGGTGGAGCTGGCTGGAGGGCGGCGCGGGGTGAAGCTGGGGCGCGACGGAGGAGGTGCACGCGAGGCGGATGAGCTGGGGTGGAGGTGACGTGCGGCAGAGAGAGGGAGAAATAGGCGGGGCTCGTGGGCTGTCGCGATGGCAGCGGCGGAGTGGCGAGCTGAGGCGGCGGCTTCTCGCGCAGGTGAAGGGCTGAAGAGCTGGTGGTGCGGCGCAGCTGGTCAGTGAAGAGAGGCGCAGCGAGCTCCTGGTGGCGGTGGAGGCGCGCGAGCTCAGGAGGAGCTGCGCGCGATGGGAAAGGGAGCCGCGGCGTGCGGCGGACGAAGCTGGAGGAGGCGCACGGTGATGGAGCAGGCCGTGGGTGGGGTGCGGCGAGCTAAGCTGAGAGGGCGGCGCTCCTAGAAGGTGAGAGTGGAGGAGAGGCGCGGCTTGGCCGCGAGCTGATGGCGTGCGATCTGATGGCATGGAGCATGGAGGCTGCGGCTGAAGTAGAAAAGGACAGGGGGAAGGGGAAAGCAGCGGGGAAGAAGGAAGAAAGAAAAAGAAGAAAGAAAGAAAAGAAAAGAAAAAGAAGGAAAGAAAAAAGAAAAGAAAAAAAATAGTTTTTTGGGATTTTTTTTTTTTTTTTAGTTTATAATTTGAATTTTCCAAAATAAAATCGCAGGTTACAATGGAAAGTATTTTTTTTTTATTTTTTCCTAAAAAAAAATTTTTTTTTTCAATAAAGAGAAATATAAAAATATAAAAATTTTTCTTTTGTCTTTGGGTCGTCAAACACCGCGTGGGCACGCCAAGATTGACAAACGTCCACTGATCTCAGGAGTCACAAACACCGCGTGGGCACGCCAAGATTGCACTTCCTGCCACAGTGGAGAAAAATATGAAGATCGATTACTACTCAACTGAGAAACGAAAAACGAAAGAAATGAACAACGAAAAATAATAAAATCAATATTTGGGTTGCCTCCCAAAAAGCGCCTTTCTTTAATGTCTTTGGCTAGACATTATTATGTTTTTTTTTCATGGAGGATAAAATCGTGTGGCTCGTCTCAATGCTTCATCTTCAATGTGATCCTGGTAATCCTCATAGATGGAGTAATCTTTGAACACACGAGCTACGGTCTTCCATGGAGTAGTAGATGGCGCCAAATAATCAAGCAGTGATCTCAATTCTTCATCCACTCCTCCATCAAGAGCACTCAACGGTTCAAGATATTTGACCATAGCTACTCGTAACTCATTCCTGCCATGAGACTCAAGAATTTCGGTATAACAAAATCAATCTCATTAACAGAAATTATAGAGTCAGAGTTAAGAAAATGCGGGTTAGGGAATGGAGATAGTGTCACCACATTTGATGATTCTTCACTGGATTCTTTCACTTGAATGGGTTGCGGTTGGGGTTCCATTTCTTCCTTTTCGGCTTCTTTTTCAACTGCATCTGTACATCTCTCTTCTTGAAAATCTTGCAGCTCCTCATCACTAGTCAGGCGAATTGCACTCTCATTTTCAACAATGGTTTTCGAGGGCAATTCTTCAAATTGAGAAGCCAGTCGATTTATTTTGGATGTCAATAGACACATTTGATCTTCCAGATTACTCATTGCCTCCTTCATCATCTCATTTCTCCTTTGTGTCTCCTGTTGAAATTGATATGTATTAATAGCTATTGATTCAACTATTTCTTCAAGAGACAAACCTGACATAGATGACGATTCTTGAGACTCATACTGCTGAAAATTCATTGGCCCCGTTGTATAATTATAATCGGAGTTATCCCACCATTCTTGATCATACCCGTTTGGATTAGGGTTATACCACGTTTGAGACCAGGGTGAAAAATCTCCATAATTATTGAGGGGGACACTCAGATTATCTTGATATTCGGGGCACATACCGGTTAAATGATCCCTGGCATAACAAATTTTACAGGTTGCAGCAGCCATTCTTTCTCTAATAGAGTTTAGTGCCTCTGAATATTCAAACTTAGCAAAAAAACTAGTCTCATCGCCTTCCCCGGAAACAAGATCCAGACTATCACCAAAATATGGAGTGTTAGAAGCCATAAACTATATAAAAAAAATATGAGAAAAATAAAAAAAAATAAAAAATAAAAACAAAATGAACTCAAAAAGAAACAAATTAATCTGACACCAGTCCCCGGCAACGGCGCCAAAAATTGACAGGTGCCGAACCTGTGCAATAATAATTACCTACTCAAGAAAAATACAGATTTTGTATATAGCGGTGAGTAGGGTCGAATCCACAGGGACTGGGGATAATTCGTTTCTTCTGGAGTCCAAAGTATGGGGGATTTTGGATTAAATGCTAACTAAATAAATTAACTGCAGAAAATAATTAATTAAAAGAAATAATTGGGGAAACTCTAGCCAAGGGTACACATCAGAAATGGTTCATGCAACTGATCATCGATTCAAATATAATTCCAACATTTATTAATAGATTAGTTATAGTTGTCATGCACGCGATAAACAACCAACCTTTCCTTACTTTTTCGATAGTTAAGGTACGACCGTTAACTATTTCTCTAACCCAAAAACAACCCTAGGTACGACCGTAGGATTTAATTTCTAGATTGCATTAATAATTAGAAAGGCCCAATCCTAACTAACAAACACGCTACGAGGGTTTGTTTAAGTTAGATCGTATGCTCCTCTGACATAAACCCAATTACGCCAGTTGCTACTGAGATAAAGATAACGAACAATTACGGATTCAATTATCCCTATTTAGCAAAATAGCCTATGTGAATAATTAAATATTGCGCATCTATTCAATCACTCACACGAGCTATAGCAATTAAAAGCAGGAAACATATAAATACCAATAAATTAAGGAAGCAATTAAAATAAATTAGATCTCACAGTAATTGTTGAACCAAATCTTCAGTTGTCCCCTTAACTAGAAAAGCTTAACCACGCCTCATGAGAAAATCTCCCCGTTGGGGAATATTGTCGAACACCTGGCGTGTGTCAGAGGCCAGTCTAAGGAAAGAAAGAAAAGAAACTAAAACTAGAGATATCCCTCATACTCTACGTTATCCCTATTTAAGCAATAAAAGAAAGATGACTAAAGGCTATCTAGGTGGTCCCCACACATGTGGACAAAGCCTTCAAAGTACTTCTTGCCCCCAAGTCTCTTTCCGTAGCTTTCTTTTAAGAGTCCAAATGACTAGATGCCTTCCACTAGCTTGTGGTCCCCACCAATTCAAGAGCCCAAGCATTGAAACCCTTAGAAATCTCCATATTTTCCATAAAGTCCCTCCTTTTTGGTAGTTTTCTGCTTTATTCCTGAAATTAAGTCCAAATACCAAATATGAGTAAATATCAGCAATTAACACAATATTTGTCAGGGATAGAAGGGGAAATCAATAATAAAATTACTAACAAATTATACCCTATCACAGTCGCAGCAAAAAATCACTTCGCTTATTGATGTTATTCCTACTCAAAAGGTTATCTGTATCTTTTTATATCTTTCTCTTGCTTTGATTGTTTGGTGTATTATACAGATTATTCATCAGTCTGATGCATTCAAAATTTGAATGTGTCTTTTAAAAATATCTCAGCTCTCGTGGGTAAAAGCAAAGTTATCCTTTCAACACATCTTCCAAAAATACTATTACATGGCTTGTACCAAATGCCATCGCATGACATCGGCAAATTTTGCTACTACTTACACCTGCAACCACTGTGATGAAAAGCAGAAAGCTTCACCCAGGAAACTAATCTCACCTTTCAACTTTTTAATTCTATCAAAATATTCTTAATCTCTATATGAATTACCAAACTAATTAACTTTTATTCTTATCTAATGTAGATAAGACTGCTATAAGAAATTAAGATACCTTATTACTATTCTGTTTCCTTTTGCTATAGAATATAGAGTTGCCACTACAAAAGGTTCATGATGATCTTCAGTCAAAGATGTTCATTGTCCAGTTAAAGCCAGTAAATAGTAGAGATAGGGCATCTCACCAGCACTATACAATTGTCTACTATTTCGAAAGTGATGGCAACACATTGTCCCTCCAACAAGCCGAAGAAGTGGGAGCCCTGCCTAATTCCACAGAAACCGCTACCAATACTTTGCGAGCTTTAACACTAGGTCTTCTCGTTATTGTTGCATGTTGTCTCATGTCGAATCTTTATTGGGTATATTTACTGATGGTTTAGAGTTAATTGTTATTCAGATGAGTCTGGTTCTACATCAAAATTCAGAGTTTGCCTTGATACAAAATTCTCTCAGTTCGAAGAAGCACAAGTTGAAGAAATGCATGATAAACCAGGCGCCACAAAAAAAAACAAAACTTGTCTGATCGTACTATGTCTACTCTTTTCTTCTAAAACAATGCAGCCAGCTGATCGAGTGCCTTTATGCATGCTTTTGTTCTGAGTCAAGTATGTCTGCTCTTTTGTTTTGGGACCGTGCATTCAACAGGCGAAATAGTAGTGTCTGTACTTTTGTTTATTGCAGAACATCATTTCGCCAGAAATCTCTAAGCCTTTATTCTCTTATTTACAAGCACTTGGCTTTGTTTCCCTTAACTATTCTTTCTATTAACCCATATGCACTATCTTTTGTGTATGATGCCAAGTTCTCTCTAGTGGGGGAGAAGACTGTACGCATAAAAATATTCAGTTCGGTCCTAATTGTTGCAAAGGAGACCACTTTTTAATCTTTGGCTATTTCTTACATGCTGACGCACCTTCCAGTTAATATTTTTCTGGTCTCCCACTGCAAATATGTAACAGCTCAGCATGATACCATGATAGCTACCAGTTATTTCTCAGCCTATATACTGTCAGCCCATTTATTACAGGCAAAACAGTTCTATTGCTTAATGCACAGCTCTGTTTCGAAGAAGCCTATATTTCACTTCTTTCATCTTTACTGTTTCTAGCGGTTCTCTTACCTTTGCATTTAATTGGTTTACCTAACATTTCACCACCTTTTTATACATGCTCTGGAACAACGCTTCCATTTATACTCTTGCCGAAAAACCTTTCTTTTTCCCTTTGCTCCAAGTTGCCCAAAAAACCAACCAAGCAAAAGGGTACGTCTCCTTCTACATTACGTTAAACATCTACCTATCTCTTGGCCATTGATCTGCTGAGGATAGAAATGAATCGACCAAAAAATCCTTTCAAAAAATGGGAATCAGTTCAGCTAAAGACCAAAATACGATTTTACCTTTGCACATTTGATCGTAGAAGGATTCATGTAGCCACTGCTGCACAAAGAGGCTTAGGAAACATGGTATACTATCCAAAAAATGACTTCCTTGAAGCTTATCCTATGATCCTTCAAGCGCTGGGTGAACCATGTTTATATTCGCTTGAATCAGTTCATCAGTGGTTACAAAATATCACCCACATCTCTTCATCAGCATTTGCAAAAACAGGTAGAATTTTTCTTTTAAATAATATTTTTGTTGGACCATTTATCCACTCCTCCGTAATCTAATATACTTAATCTTTATATTTTGCTTCTAGAAACAACTAAAAGCTATAGAATTTCCGATGGACAACAATGGTGTTATGTACTGTTCTTGCACAAACATTGAAAGCCAGGTAGCTTGTCTACTTATTTATTGTTTTTCTTTTATTTTCCAGTTTATCCAATCTGTCTTTTTGCTTCTCCAGGAAATACCTGATGATATTTTTGAATCCAACCATTTTCAGCATGGATAGACTATAGTTGTTCAGCATGGCTTAGCTCGGTGGAACTTAAAAATCATGAACCGTCATTTTGAAGGAGAATGGGCGGCTTTTTGCTCAGATAACTACATTGCCAAGAATGATATGATATTTTTGAGAAATAGAGGGACTTTAATATATGACGTGTTTGCTTTTGGGTTTCATCAGAGGCTTGTTTACATGCGCTGGACATTACACCTTCCAATGATCTCTTCTAAATTATCCACTTCAGAAGGAAATTTATTTAGTCCCCTACTACATCTTTCTCTTTCAAAAATATACACATTCTCACGTGTTCTTTTTTCTATTACAGGTCTTGCTGGTAACCAATCAAATTTGAAATTAATCACATCATCAATCAATCGCTTTTTTGCGCATGATTTAATGGCATTAGATACCTTCTATCAAATCTTTTCCTCCGAATTCAAGTACTCCATGATATATATATATATACATGTATACTTAAATATTTCTCAATATACGCTTCCTATTTGGTTAAAATTATAAGTTATTAATTCTTACAGTTTTTTTGTTTTGGTAGAACATTCCCCGCTATGTAACTTCCAAATTACATGAATCCAAGACACCATCTATAGTCTTGACAAGCGAAAACAAGATTTACAACATTGGAATGACAAAAAATAGATTTCATCAAAACTGGAACACTTTTGTTGTTGAATAGACTTTCTTTTGTGCCAAAGGGAGTTAGAATGTGCTTTGGTTCACTGGTGGTATATCCCTATATACACATGGATAGGCTCTGTAGTCGGGCTTAAGCCAGTTTCACCGAGGGTTTAAGCGGGAACGAGCAGAGTCTGATTAGGATTCTGCGGGAACTGCGGCTCCCTATTAAGAGCATTGTGTAGTGCCCTTAAAGCCTTAGCCATTTAAACCGCTGGAAAGCCTCTCCTCCCGCCACTACTCCTCAACGTTGGCAGATTCACTGGCCTCCTGCCGACACCACCCCTTGACAAATTCACTGGCCACCATCACCACCTCTTGAACCCGCCATTACAAAGTACAACAATAGCTGCCTTTGTCTCTTAATCTGAAAGGTATAATTTTTTTTGGTCTGACTTGCTAGTTTGTGATGAAACCTTTTGGTAGAGGTTTTTTTTTTTAAATTTAATTTAAATGAGTCCGTTTCCATGTTTTAGTTTTTAGATTATACTATTTACAGAGGTTTGATCAAAATTTTGATGGTTCCAAGATTTGTTTTTTTGATGGTTGTTACCTCGCCCCCGCTGAATAGTTGTGCATTCTTTTGCTCATGCATGTTTATTTATCTCATTTGTTGCAGATTGAGTTCATGGCTGCTTCTGCTTGGGATATTACAGCATCAGAGTTTCTGCACGTATGCATTTTCTTCATATTTCTTTCTTTTTACTTTTTCCAATGGTGAAATACTTATTTTATTATGTGAGAGTACTTGGAAAATGGACGGTATTGATTGTTTTTCGGTTTTTGTCTGATCACTATTACAGGGTTCGTGTAGGCAAAAATTAATCTTGCCTAGACATCCACCAAGGTGGACGAATCGATTGCTTTGGGGTACAGTCCAAGGAAAGAGTCATTTGAGAAAAAATTATGACAAGGGTATTAGGTTAAGATCCCATTTGCCAGTAAAGGTTAGAGCTGTGGTTTCAGGAAATGTTGGTAGTTCAGTTGATGAAAAACTAAGTGAGGTTCAGGGGATAGGAGACGAAAAGGTTTTTCATTTTTATCGTGTACCTTTGATTCAAGAGAGTGCCACATGTGAGCTTCTGAAAACGATTCATACCAAAATATCAAACCAAATAATTGGATTGAAAACTGAACACTGTTTCAATATCGGGCTCGATTCCAGTCTTTCTAGTGAGAAGCTCTCAGTGCTTCAATGGGTGTTAGGAGAAACATATGAGCCTGAAAATCTGGGGACTCAAAGTTTTCTTGATAAAGAGGTGAAGAATAGCTCTAATGCAATCTTAGTTGAAGTTGGACCTAGGCTGTCCTTTACTACAGCATGGTCGGCAAATGCTGTGTCAATCTGCCGAGCTTGTGGGTTGACAGAGATAAATAGAATGGAGCGATCGAGGAGGTACTTGTTGCATGTTAAGCCTGGTAGCGGTTCTCTGCTGGACGGTCAAATTAATGAGTTTGCTGCAATGGTGCATGATCGGATGACTGAATGTGTTTATGCACAAAAGCTTACTTCCTTTGAGACAAATGTAGTTCCAGAGGAGGTCAGACATATACCAGTCATGGAGAAAGGAAGGGAGGCATTGGAGGAAATCAACGAGCAAATGGGTTTGGCATTTGATGAACAAGATCTACAATACTACACCAAGCTTTTCAGGCATGATACTAAGAGGAACCCAACCAATGTTGAGCTGTTTGATATTGCACAGTCCAACAGCGAACACAGCAGGCATTGGTTTTTTACTGGGAAAATTGTTATAGATGGTAAACCAATGGACAGGACTCTCATGCAGATTGTCAAGAGTACTTTGCAGGCAAACCCTAACAATTCCGTCATTGGCTTCAAGGATAACTCTAGTGCAATCCAAGGGTTTCCTGTGAAACAGTTGCAGCCAGTTCAACCTGGTTCCACATGCTCCTTAAACATGAGCAAACATGACCTTGATATCTTGTTTACTGCTGAGACCCATAATTTTCCTTGTGCTGTGGCACCATATCCCGGGGCTGAAACTGGAGCCGGAGGACGCATTAGGGACACCCATGCAACCGGGAGGGGTTCTTTTGTTGTCGCATCTACTGCTGGATACTGTGTTGGAAATCTCAATATTGAAGGGTCATATGCCCCATGGGAAGATCCATCATTCACTTACCCACTTAACTTGGCTTCTCCATTGCAGATTCTCATTGATGCTAGTAATGGTGCATCAGACTATGGGAATAAATTTGGGGAACCCTTAATTCAAGGTTACACGAGGACTTTTGGAATGAGACTCCCAAGTGGGGAAAGGCGTGAATGGTTGAAGCCAATTATGTTCAGCGGAGGTATTGGGCAAATGGATCACATCCACATTACAAAGGGTGAGCCTGAAGTTGGCATGTTAGTTGTCAAGATTGGAGGCCCAGCATATCGTATAGGAATGGGAGGGGGTGCTGCATCCAGCATGGTCAGCGGTCAGAATGACGCTGAACTTGACTTCAATGCTGTACAACGTGGAGATGCAGAGATGGCTCAGAAGTTATATCGTGTGGTCCGTGCATGCATCGAGATGGGAGAGAAGAACCCCATCATAAGTATCCATGATCAGGGCGCTGGTGGAAACTGTAATGTTGTCAAGGAAATAATATATCCAAAGGGTGCTAAAATTGATATAAGAGCAATTGTAGTTGGAGATAACACCATGTCTGTCTTGGAAATTTGGGGTGCAGAGTATCAGGAGCAAGATGCAATATTGGTGAAGCCTGAAAGCCGCAGCCTGCTGCAGGCTATCTGTGAAAGGGAAAGAGTCTCTATGGCTGTTATTGGAACAATTAGTGGGGAGGGATGTGTTGTCTTAATTGACAGTTTGGCTGTTGACAGATGCATTTCAAAGGGATTGCCGCCTCCACCACCAGCTGAGGACCTTGAACTTGAAAAAGTGCTTGGTGATATGCCACAGAAAACCTTTGAGTTCCATCGCACAGTTAATGTGCGCGAGCCACTTGATATTGCACCAGGGATAACCTTAAAGGATTCTCTGAAGAGAGTGTTAAGGCTGCCCTCGGTATGTTCAAAACGATTCTTGACTACAAAAGTTGATAGGTGTGTCACAGGTCTTGTGGCACAGCAGCAAACTGTAGGCCCCCTGCAAATTACACTTTCTGATGTTGCTGTTATCGCTCAAAGCTACACTGACTTGACAGGAGGTGCATGCTCAATTGGGGAGCAACCAATCAAAGGGCTTTTGGATCCAAAGGCAATGGCGCGACTGGCAGTTGGAGAAGCACTTACTAATCTAGTTTGGGCAAAGGTCACTTCCCTCGCTGATGTCAAAGCAAGTGGAAATTGGATGTATGCTGCTAAAATGGATGGGGAAGGAGCAGCAATGTATGATGCTGCTTTGGCTCTTTCAGAGGCTATGATTGAACTTGGTATTGCAATTGATGGGGGAAAAGATAGTCTCTCAATGGCAGCCCATACATCAGGGGAAGTTGTCAAGGCTCCTGGAAATCTTGTAATCAGCACCTATGTAACTTGTCCAGATATAACAAAAACAGTGACCCCAGATTTAAAACTCGGAGACAACGGCATACTGCTTCATATCGACTTGGCAAAAGGGAAGCGGCGTCTTGGCGGATCTGCTCTTGCTCAAGTTTTTGATCAGGTTGGGAATGAGTGTCCTGACCTTGACGATGTTCCTTACCTCAAAACTGTTGCGGAAGCCCTACCAAAGTTAAGGTATAACGAGTAAATTATTGTACCTAAAATTGCAAAATGGTAATTCCCAGGAAATATTTGGTGAGGCACACTGGCCTGCTTAAGTACCAATTTCCTAGACAGAATCACCTATATATGCACTTAATTGCACAATAACTCACTACAAATATACCTACAAATATAGCTACTAAATAGACAATAAAATAGAACACCAGAATTTAACGAGGTTCGGCTAATTTGCCTACGTCCTCGGACACTACCGACAATTTAATATTTCACTAGAAGAAATATTACAAAGAGAGAGAAGAAAGCAAGTTATTGGCTCTTGCTTGGTGTACTTGAATTGGTTTGTTTGAGAGCTATTTATAGTTCTCAAACAACCTCTCAAATGTTAAACTTAACCGATGTGGGATTTAGAAACTTAGGCCAAAGAATTCAAAGTCCTCAATTTTGGCTTGAAAAAGTCATCAATTGAGGCTTGGCTTTGAATTCAACAAATCTCCACCTTGGCATAATTTCTAATCCCACCAAAAATACAAATTTTTTTTTTCCCTCAAATTCGGTGGTGTCTTCAAATGCGTTGTCAAGCGCCAATCTTCAAGTCGTGCACAACATTTATCAAATTCAAACAATGTTGGAATTTGATAGTTGTCACAACCTTCGTAAGCATATCAGCAGGATTCTCCTTGGTCTGAATCTTTTGAAGTAGTATCGTACTATCTTCCAAAATCTTCCTCACAAAATGATACCGTACGTCGATATGCTTCGTCCTTGCATGATAAACTTGGTTCTTTGCTAAATGAATAGCACTCTGACTATCACAATGAACTTTGATAGACTTCTGTCCAATTCCCAATTCATCAAGCAATCCATGAAGCCAAATTGCTTCCTTAACAGCTTCCGTAACTGCCATATACTCCGCCTCTGTAGTAGACAAAGCAACTGTTGACTGTAAGGTAGACCTCCAACTGACTGGTGCCTTAGCAAGTGTAAAAACATACCCAGTCGTTGATCGACGTGTATCTTGATCTCCTGCGTAGTCGGAATCACAATATCCAACTACGCCTTGACCAATCTTCTCATCCCGCTCAAATACTAATCCAACATCTACGGTGTTCAAAATATACCGTAAAATCCATTTCACAGCTTGCCAATGCTCCTTGCCAGGATCATGCATGTACCTGCTCACAACTCCAACTGCTTGTGAAATGTCGGGCCTTGTACACACCATATCATACATCAAGCTACCCACCGCATTTGCATACGGTACCTTTGCCATATATTCTCGTTCTGCATCATTCTTTGGAGATAACGATGCACTAAACTTGAAATGAGGAGCAAGTGGAGTACTAACAGGTTTAGTCTTTTCATTCATACCAAACCTCTTTAATACTTTACTAAGATACTCTTTCTGTGTCAAATAAAGCCTCCCCAATCTTCTATCTCTACTTATCTCCATGCCGAGAATTTTCTTGTCTTCGCCGAGATCCTTCATTTCAAACTCCCGACTCAAATGAGATTTCAATTTTTCAATCTCACCTTGATCCTTGGAAGCTATCAACATATCATCAACATAAAGAAGAAGATATATGTAGGATCCATCTCGTAGCTTGCGCAAATATACACAATCATCATATTTGCTTCTTGTGTACCTTTGCCCCATCATAAACTTGTCAAATCGCTTATACCACTGTCTTGGAGATTGCTTCAATCCATACAACGATTTGTCAAGCTTGCATACCATCTTTTCTTTACCAGCAACTTTGAATCCTTCTGGCTGAGTCATGTAGATTTCCTCTTCCAAGTCACCATGTAAAAACGCAGTTTTTACATCTAATTGGACAAGTTCCAGATCCAATTGTGCTACCAAAGCCAATAAAATTCTGATGGAGGAATGTTTCACGACTGGAGAAAACACTTCGTTGTAATCAATTCCCTCCTTCTGAGCGTAGCCTTTAGCCACCAATCTTGCTTTGTAGCGAACACCAGACTTGTCAGGAAATCCTTCCTTCTTTGCATATACCCACTTGCATCCGATTGCCTTCTTTCCCTTTGGAAGACTGGTTAGCCTCCATGTTTGATTCTTATGAAGGGAATGTACTTCTTCATCCATTGCAATCCTCCACTTTTCTTTATCCGAACTTTGAGCTGCTTCATTGAAAGTGGCAGGAATATCAACATTTATGGTTGGGGATGCATAGGCCACTATATCAGCAAAACGAGCAGGTTTTCTGATTGTCCTCTTTGGCCTACTGGTTGCAATTGATTCATGTTGCTGTGAAAGTTCTTCAACTGGAACATTTTCTTCAGTTGATTCTTCTTCTACCATAGGAGTCCTTTCATCTACTCCGATATCCACTGCTGGTCTGATAATGCTTCTTTCAAACTCCATCTGCTTAGGAGTGCTTTCCACCTGTTGGGGAGTACTATCATTCTGCTGTACATCTACCTTTGTTAACATGGTAGATTCATCAAAGGTGACATCCCTGCTGAAAACTATCTTTTTCGTTTCGGGACACCAAAGGCGATAACCTTTAATGCCTGTTGTGATCCCCATAAAGAGCGCCTTCTTCGCCCTTGGATCCAACTTTGATTCTTTAACATGATAATATGCAGTAGAACCAAACACATGTAAGGAATCATAATCTGTAGCAGGTTTTCCCGACCATTTCTCTAATGGCGTTTTACCGCCAATAGCAGTTGATGGTAAGCGATTAACGAGGTGATTTGCATATGCTAAAGCCTCAGCCCAATATTGTCTGCCCAACTCAGCATTGGACAACATACACCGAACTTTCTCCACCAATGTCCGGTTCATACGCTCTGCCACCCCGTTTTGCTGTGGTGTATCTCTGACTGTGAAGTGCCGAACAATGCCTTCATTTTCACAGACCTCCATGAACGGATCACTAGTGTATTCACCTCCGTTGTCTGTTCGAAAGCGTTTGATCTTTCTTTCTGTTTGAGTTTCCACCATCTTTTTCCACTTGATGAAAATTCCCAATACTTCACTTTTCGCCTTCATAGTATACACCCATACTCTTCGAGAGAAGTCATCGACAAAGGTAACAAAATAATTCTTGCCTCCCAAAGAAGTTGTTTTGGAAGGTCCCCACACATCAGAGTGCACATAATCCAAAATACCCTTGGTATCGTGAATTGCAGTGCCAAATTTTACCCTTGTCTGCTTTCCTTTGACACAATGCTCGCAAAAATCTAACTTGCAAACACTGGCTCCTTTTAATAGTCCTTGATTCATCAGAAGATTCAAAGATTTTTCTCCGGCATGCCCTAAGCGCATATGCCATAATCTGGTTACTTTCAATTCTCGATCATCACTGGAAGCCACGGCCGCTACTCCAACAACTGCATTACCTTGATAGTAATACAAGTTATTATTTTTTCGGATTCCTTTCACCAGCACCAATGCACCTGAAATGATTTTCATCACTCCATTATATGCCGACACCTTGTAGCCCATTGATTCTAGTACTCCCACAGAAATGAGGTTCTTTTTCAATTCTGGCACATATCGGACATCAGTTAGAATCTTAATTGATCCATCCTGATTCCTTAGCCGAATTGAACCAACCCCATTTGTTGCTAATGTGGTCTCATCTGCCGTGTAGACGACTCCACCTTCTTTTTCCTTGAAATCAAAGAACCATTCTCTATTGGACGTCATATGATGGCTACAACCTGAGTCCAATAGCCATGTACTAGAATGACCAGTAGGCATGACAGCTAATGAAAAATCTGAGTTTTGATCAATGCACTCAGATACATTTGAATCCGCAACAGCTTTTTCTTTGTCAGGTCTACCCTTCAGTTTTGGGCAGTCCTTCTTCCAGTGCCCTTTCTCTCTGCAAAAGGCACACTCATCTTTACTTAGTCTGGCTCTTGACTTGGATCTTCTTCTCGTCCCCTTTCTCTGGTTTTGTGAGCGTCCTCTAGTTACCAGAGCTTCTGCTGCTCCATCTCTGCTATTTTGCTTGTCTTTTCTTCTGAGCTCATAGCTGTACAGGGCAGAGCTAACTTCACTGAGGGACACCTCAGCTTTCCCATGGAGTAGAGTTGTTTCAAGATGCTCAAACTCCTCAGGAAGAGATCCCAACAACATGAGAGCCAAATCTTCGTCTTCAAATGTCACATCTAAATTCATCATATCAGTGATTAACTGATTGAAATTAGTGATGTGATCACTTAGAGTTGTGCCAGGAACATAAGTGAAGCGAAATAAACGCTTCTTCTTGTTGAGCCTGTTCTGACAATTTTTCTTCAAGAACTTCTCCTCCAATCCAGTCCATAATTTATTTGCAGAGGTTTCTTTTGAGAACACATATTTTTGTTCCCTTGAAAGACACGATCGAATTGTACCACACGCTAAACGATTTAGCGTCCTCCATTCCTTCTCTTCAATCTCTTCTGGTTTCTCTTTTTCGATGGCAATGTCTAGACCTTGATTAAAGAGCGCGTCTAGAATCTCACTTTGCCACATGCCGAAATGACCGGTACCATCAAATGTCTCCACATTTAATTTTGTATTCGTCATAACATTTCTCGCCATAATAGATAATGACGAGCTTGTTGATGCTTGCATTGTAGATGAAGATCTACTTTCGGCCATCTCTACAAATTATATTTAGTAGCTCCTAAATGTAGAGTAACAATAGCCCAAGAAATCTTTTCTGATGTGGAAGATCAGACCATGCTGCAACCACAGAGCATACTAAGAAACCTCGAGCTCTGATACCAATTGTTGCGGAAGCCCTACCAAAGTTAAGGTATAACGAGTAAATTATTGTACCTAAAATTGCAAAATGGTAATTCCCAGGAAATATTTGGTGAGGCACACTGGCCTGCTTAAGTACCAATTTCCTAGACAGAATCACCTATATATGCACTTAATTGCACAATAACTCACTACAAATATACCTACAAATATAGCTACTAAATAGACAATAAAATAGAACACCAGAATTTAACGAGGTTCGGCTAATTTGCCTACGTCCTCGGACACTACCGACAATTTAATATTTCACTAGAAGAAATATTACAAAGAGAGAGAAGAAAGCAAGTTATTGGCTCTTGCTTGGTGTACTTGAATTGGTTTGTTTGAGAGCTATTTATAGTTCTCAAACAACCTCTCAAATGTTAAACTTAACCGATGTGGGATTTAGAAACTTAGGCCAAAGAATTCAAAGTCCTCAATTTTGGCTTGAAAAAGTCATCAATTGAGGCTTGGCTTTGAATTCAACAAAAACAGTATTCAATAAGGTTCAGGAGCTTCTTAGTGAGGATTTGATCTCTGCTGGTCATGATATCAGCGATGGAGGGTTGATTGTAAGTGCCCTTGAGATGGCATTTGCTGGGAACTGTGGAATTTCCTTGGACTTGACTTCGGTGGAGGGTAGTCCGTTCAAAACACTATTTGCAGAAGAGCTTGGACTACTCCTTGAGGTCAGCAAGAAACATCTGGACATGGTAATGGCAAAGCTATCTGATTTAGGCATTTCTGCTGGGATTATTGGAAGTGTAACTGTGTCACAGGTGGTTGATGTGAAGATTGATGGAGTTACTTTTTTGAATGAAGAAACTTCAGCACTGAGGGATATATGGGAAGAAACCAGCTTTCAACTTGAAAAGTTTCAAAGATTGGCTTCCTGTGTAGAATCAGAGAAAGATGGCCTGAAATATCGCCAGGTGCCTTCCTGGGACTTGTCATTCACTCCTACATATACTGATGAGAAATATATGACTTCCATTTCAAAACCAAAGGTAGCAGTTATAAGAGAGGAAGGCAGCAATGGGGACAGAGAAATGGCTGCAGCATTTTATGCTGCTGGCTTTGAACCGTGGGATATTACAATGTCCGACCTCCTTAGTGGAACCATCTCTTTGCACCCTTTCAGGGGGATTGTGTTCGTTGGAGGTTTTAGTTATGCTGATGTCCTTGATTCAGCAAAGGGTTGGGCTGCATCTATTCGATTTAATAGGCCTCTTTTGGATCAATTTCAAGAGTTCTATGAACGACCAGACACCTTCAGTCTTGGAGTTTGCAATGGCTGCCAGCTTATGGCTTTGTTGGGCTGGGTCCCTGGCCCCAGGGTTGGAGGTGTTATGGGGGTTAATGGGGACCCTTCACAGCCAAGGTTCATCCACAATGAGTCAAGGAGGTTTGAGTGCCGCTTCACAAGTGTGAGGATAGAAGAATCACCTGCTATGATGTTTAAAGGAATGGAGGGTAGCACATTGGGTGTATGGGCTGCTCATGGTGAGGGAAGAGCTTTTTTCCCTGATGAAGGTGTGTGGAACTCTGTTCTCAACTCAAAGTTGGCCCCAGTGAGGTATTGTGATGATGATGGGAAACCGACAGAAGTGTACCCTTTCAATCTGAATGGGTCGCCCCTGGGTGTTGCAGCAATTTGCTCTCCAGATGGGAGGCATCTCGCCATGATGCCTCATCCAGAGCGCTGTTTTTTGATGTGGCAGTTCCCCTGGTATCCAAAGCACTGGAGTGTGGATAAGAAGGGGCCCAGCCCATGGTTGCAGATGTTCCAGAATGCCAGAGAATGGTGTTCATGAGGTCAGTTCTTACGACCAATTAGTGTGGCCATTTTTGTGTTAACATGGTACCGTAGGTGTGTTGATTCTGGTGGTAATATGCAAACAGTATATTGTTGATTTTTCTTTCAATGCGGCTGATTAGATTGAAGCTGTTGTCATTGTAGACTACTTTTCCGAAGTATGCACGAGAAGGGTGGCGTATAAGATTGGCCTTGCCTCGAAGGACAAGTTATCCATCTCCCATTAACAGATGCAGTCGCATATCATCTTTCACTTGGGAGCAACTCCATTTGTTTCTTTCTGAAATTTTGCTGGAAAGATGAGCCTTGTCATTAGATCAAGGATATTTTTCACTTTCATTCTTGTAATTCATAATCAAGTCTTTTATCGTAAATCTGATACGTTGTGTAGTTTGGTGCAGGCCATGATGGCAGGGACTTCAACTTGTACTGTAACTTAGTGCTGGTGTTGTCTTGAAGAGGTTAATTGTCATTTTACGCGTATTGTGAAATTATGGCCTGCTACTAATTTGATTAGATATGGTGGGGTGACTTAAGACGTGCCCCTTTGACCCTTATCCTCTATTTGTTTGGCCTTGATTTCCCGATGATTCCTGAGCTGGATCTTATCTGTTCAAATTTTCTTGAACTTTTCTTGTCAAGATCTATAATGTGAAGAAACCTGAATGCCCTTCGGTTTCAACCGATGCATGAAGTTTCTGTATGAGGAACTCAGTTGAGGGACTTTGGCTATTTAAGGCCACCAGTTGGATTGGATATTAGTTTTAGCCCTGTGGCCAGTGTCTGGAACCAGATTCACATGTTTTCCAGGTCAAGAATCAAACATATCATCGTAGCAGGTTGAGATGTCTCAAAGTGGATTTTCTTGATTAACTGCACTAATTATGGGCTGATGAATTGCATGTTGTTTCATCCTCATTGCCGCCCTTGTTATTGAAGGCCTGTCCTTGTTCCATTAAGCAAAGCCTACTAAAGCAGCAGATTGAAGAATCAGTTCCTGCACTTAACCAAAACTTGAAAACTTATTGCCTGTCAAGAAGACAATTGAAAACTTGAAAAAGGATGATTAATCTATGGGCTGTAGCCGGTTTTGCTTGTGCATGTAGCCTTACAATTCCAACAGAAAACTTATTTCTGAACTTTTAAAACACTTATTATCCATGTAGAGATTCTTGTACCTGTCTTGAATGCTATCCAAGCAAGGATATTAATAAGTGACGGATGAAACAAGTACCCCTTGTTCTATGTAAAAAAATTGATCATTCATCCATTTGATATATGCATTTTTTTTTAACTGTATAGAGATTCCTATACATTCTTGAGGGATGTACAAATTAGAGTTTATTTACAACTCGGTTTTTTTTTTTTTTTTTTTTCTCCCATGCAGTGATTAGTTTTTTTAAAAGAAAAAAAGTATAAAAGATAAAGTTCTAAAATTTAACAAACCCGAGCAATCAGCACCAGTGGTCTAGTGGTAGAATAGTACCCTGCCACGGTACAGACCCGGGTTCGATTCCCGGCTGGTGCATCTGTCTTTTTGACGTCAACACCTTCGTTCCATACATAGCCAGAGATGATTTCCAGCTGAGGCACATACTTGCAAGTAAACGTATAAAATTAAACTGCCTTTTATAGATCATGGAAATGGATCCTTTAGCTGAGACTATGAGAAACTCACTCTATTCTGGATTGAATCAGATCATGTTACATCTATTTTGATATATCAAATGGTCATATTTGACCATCAATTTTCCCCAAGGACAAAATTCATCTTGGTGCATGTTTTTCGCCCGGGTTCGATTCCCGGCTGGTGCATCTGTCTTTTTGACGTCAACACCTTCGTTCCATACATAGCCAGAGATGATTTCCAGCTGAGGCACATACTTGCAAGTAAACGTATAAAATTAAACTGCCTTTTATAGATCATGGAAATGGATCCTTTAGCTGAGACTATGAGAAACTCACTCTATTCTGGATTGAATCAGATCATGTTACATCTATTTTGATATATCAAATGGTCATATTTGACCATCAATTTTCCCCAAGGACAAAATTCATCTTGGTGCATGTTTTTCGCCGAATCAACTCACTTAGCAATTAGCTCAATGACCATGTCTAATGGCCAGTTTAGTTTAGCAATCCCCAATACCAAATCTCTCAACTGATTATGCTTTCATGTCTTCAGGTTCAATCTTACTGTGCAGTCTTGAACCCTCTGGAAGGCCTAAAGGAGGATTTGGGCATGACAAATTATCCACATTGGAGAGCTCCCATTCTTTGATATCACATCTATCTAATGCTGAAAACAGCCTTTGTCTCTGTGTCTCATCTGGATACATGCCATCCGGGCTAACAAGGACGGCACCAGTATATGATTGTCCTGCAACTCGAGCAGCTCCATGGTAATGGAATAAACCCCAGCTAAAATCATCAGAGACGTCCACGATTGTCCAGAACTCATTTGAAACCACTCCATTGTCCAAGACACTGAAGTGAAATGTTGCTGGAACTTTTCCTCTTCTAACTCGGTATTTTCGCCTTCTCCAGACCAAATCCCCCTCAAGTGTCCTTACTTGAAATATTGGCTCAAACCAGAATGATCCTCTAGCCTTTCCTCTATAAAACAGTTGGTACTGGCATGGAAACTGATCATAGGCTGGGTTCTGTCCTGCTATGACTCGCCAACTCCAGTCCAATTTCCCCAACCAAGCCACAAAAAGATCCTCAGCTGTTTCATGAGATAGATTGTCCCCTCGGAACTTTATCATTGGAGGCACAGAAGGTTTTTCAGGGATCTTGGCATCCAATTCCAAACAGTTATTCTTCTGCAACACGCAGAGAGAAAATTCTTCTAGACATGGACTCTCATATGAAGCAATACATCTATAGTTGCATACCTGGTCCACAGGACTGCACTTATTCAAGCATTGGAGAGCTTTTCTGCAGTTGGGATCCAATAAACAGTTTAGTATCTGAGGGCCACAATTTTTTACCATGCAGTTTAAGGTGGAGAAACCTTTTGCTCTTAGATTCTTCAATATTGGGACTGGTCTTATGTAAGCATTAATTACAACTAACAAACAGAACCTGATATCATCTAAATTATGCCTGTCCCAAGCCTCAGATACAGTTTGGACTATTTTGGTTGATTCAGTTTTCTTTTTGATTGGGAAATTGCTGTCAATTTACTGAATATATAGCCATTGGATTTTGTTTCTAGAATTGATCCTCCAAGTTTGTACCTCAACATTGGAGAGGACTCAAAGCATAAGATGCTTGGGACGTTTACACTATTTGCTTGAACCCATTCAACAGATTCTTGATTAGTGACAGCAACAATCAGTAAAATATCTGCATTCCTTAATCCCTGATGAAGATTTTCCATGGTTTTATCAGTTGATTTGAGGAGTCCGTCACTAAATACCAGCATATCATACGCTTCATCAACCCATTTTAATCTTTTGGCCTGTCGAAGAGAAATAAGTGAAAAGGTCTACAACTGTGAGACAAGGAACCACAAGTTTTTGTAGGATATGATAGAGTCAAGGCTCTCTCATTTATGTCCAATACACACAGTTGACACGGGAATAAAGCTTCGATTGTCATAGTACCAAAAAATCATGGTAAAAGGAGAAAATGCAGCATGATAAGTTGACCACTACTATATCTGCTCATATATAGAGAAGGCTAATTAAGTCAATAGCTTGACTCTAGAACAAAATAATATCTCATGGCAAAGGCATGAAAGGATACATAAAAGTCAAAAACATAGGCTGAATGAAACATTATTACTTGAAGAATCTCATTGTCCCAATTCATTAGCCTATATTCTTGCATTGCACTTCTTCGGCTCCTAACTGAGATTGATGTGAGAAGAAATAAAAACTAAAAAAGGGTTAAGAATGTGTTGTAAGCATGAAAAACATTTTTCGACTAGATTGGATTTGGAAGCATTTGCAAAAACTCAATGGGATTTGACAATTATACATTCCAGAAACAACACTATAAACGCCGAAAATTCCATGAGTTTTCAACAGAGAATCTCGAGATCAAGGCTAAGAAGTGCATTTCCAAAACAGATTATGGAAATAGCAACTCAACTAGGTAGTTCAAGCTATGTTATAAACACCTTAAACCACACAAGTCAAAAGTCAGAAAACTGTGCTTTCAAGGATTGTTGATACTCTTTAACTCAAAAAATGGAAGTCGCATAACACAATCAAATACGACGGTGAAAGATGGCCGAACAATTTGCATAACCAAAATTTCAACATTTTTATGCCTTTTTCAATAGCCAGCTCTTACAACCTCTAGACGAGCCTAATAAGCCTAACATTCAGATATCCAAAGTTCATAATTCGAAGAGAATATCATTTCTGATGGTCAAAAAATTCAAGACAAATTCACGTTCCCTTTTTCTGTTGATATAATTCATCACTAAAAGAATACATTTTTAACAAACACAAGGAACATGCATTTCACCAATAATTCCAGAAAACAAAACAAAATCTAAAATAGCCCTTAAATTCAGTTCTCGATTCTTTGATTCTTTTCAATTTCTAAGCAATGGATAACTCTTTAAAGAAAGAAATATAACTCACAGTATGAAGCATGACGTCCAACCAAGGCGAGGACTTGAGAGGGCTGACGCTGTTTTCTCCTACCAGTACTATTCTCACCGGAGTAGCACTTGGCTCCGTTGTTTTCACAGCTTCTTCATCTTCTTCATCTTCAGTAGAAGTAGCTTTGAAATTATCAGTAGTGCTAGTGTTTAGAGGAGCAGGGGAGAATGAGATGATGCCTGCTCTTTCCCAGCTGAACTGAAGGGGGGATAGCCGGAGCTGGATGAACGGAGTCTGGAATCCGGTGAAAGTTGGCCGGCGGTTGAGAATGACCGTTGCAAATGGCGCCAGATGAAGATTGAGAATCATGGTGGTTTTGGTAGTTGGTCCAGCGGTTAGTTCTTGGAGACCCTTGTTCACAGTTGAAGTATAGAAAAATCATGCTTAATGATTCTTTAGGATTCCTGGATCTACAATTAATGGTACATGAATTCGAGTAGAATATCCGTTTAGAAATATTAATCTAAAGATGACAGCAAATTTGGTTAAGCATTTGGTTCGGTGAGAAGATGGATGATAGCTATTGTGTAGTTAAGTAGGTACATTGAGGAATTACCCATTCAGTCCAAACATTTTAGATCAGTTGCCAGAAAGAATGAGGAATTACCAATTCTTGTTATCGTGAATAGTACAATTGCCAAATTTATGAGCATCCAAGCAAGAAATTCTACAAAAGGAAGAAAGAAAGAAAGAAATGACCCCAAAAAAAAAAATCATGAAATGGGATTAATTTTGTTGCTTGTGTCCTTATATTAAAAGAGAAAATGACCAAAGTTGTCTGTGATATTTTGAAGAAGTCCTACTTTAGTCATCATATTTAAAATAAAAACAGTCCTTTACATATATAAAATGTATCGTTTTCGGTCCTACATCCCATTTCCGGCTAAATTTTTTATTAAGAAAAATGAAATAGGATTAATCTCGTTCCCTATTTGATGCTTATAATTATATAGCAGATGCATACAATAATGTGCATGGTCGGTATAATTAATATTACAACAAAAGAACCCTTACCGTCCAATTCCGAATGCCATCGGTTATCTCTCTTAAAGCTCCATATTTATTAAGTTTCGTTAATTATTAGCATAAAATAAAGAGATACTTTCAGAAACCTTCCCTGAGATTTCTGACAATTTCACTGAACTCCCCTAAGGTTTGAAAAATTACACTTACCTCTCTTGATTTGACAGTTTTAGTAACAAAACTTTAAAATGATATTGACTTGGACAATTTTTTAAATGAATATCCAAAAATGCCCTTGTGGAATGAGTTTTAATTTATTTCCTCATACAATTATAAGATTATTTAGTATAATTATAAGGAAAAGATGCCAAATTTTTCATGTCCATATCTACTGTTTGATAAACAACTATAATAATAATTTTATTGTTATGATATGATATTTTATTATGGATTTAGTTTTATAAGATAGAAAAGAAAATGTTGAAATAATTCACTTAGAGTTTATAAAATTTTGGATTAGTAGGATTATCATAATTTAGCAGTGCTTTTGGGCTATTTCTTTTTTATTTATTGTTAATTTTAATACCAAAAAATAAAAAACAAAGTTCAACAAAAATATTGGATTGCATATAAAATTAATTCATCAAAAAAATCACTAGTTCGATATTTAGTTATAATAGAAACCTAGAGGCAATAGTGGTAGTTCTACAATTTTATTGGCAAAAAATTAAAGAAAAGGAATTTAAAAGAGAATTTTATTAAAATACTAGGAAGAGAGAGCCCGTGCAATGTGCAGAAGTTGAGTGCTTGTGATTGAAGGTAGTGAATAATTATGGTATGGAGATAGTTTTATAAATATTGTTTGATGATGTAATATATCTCCACTTGAATAAGAAATATAAGTAAAATTGTGCAGAAACTGTGGCATCATTGTTTAATGAATCATTTGAGTTGATGTTTTAAAACGGAACTATGAATAAACTGCAAATGTAGTTCATGAAGATAAACTAAATCCAGAAGCAATGAAGCAATCGTTCACCATTCACCATGATATTAAGATGGTAACCAACAAGGATTTCACCTAATTTTCTAAAAGATTTTCTCAGCAACTCATATATCATTAAAGGATATTAAGATCAGTCTAGTAGTTCATGTCCAAGTTATTCAATAGGCAGGAAAAGTAAAGTTAGTAGGAAAAGAATCCTAAAACACATACCGTAAGTTCCATTCCATCGTGTAGGGTAGCATTCTATAGTAGAGGAGTATAGCTCCTTTGTGCCAAGTTTCATAAGTTCTAGCTGTAAATTATATGCTTTGCGGTTGCTAAAATTTATAGGTTTTTATAACAAACAACTTGCATTTGATCTATCGTAGAAATTTTTTGTAGCGGATACCAATATTCACATATATATATATATATATATATATATATATATATATATAAGATGAAGAGAATCTAACGAAAGAAGGTAAAGAAGTAGTCATTAGAATAGGTCTGCGTAACAGTCGAAAGCTATTACTCAAAAATAATGAGATATTAATTCAATCACTAAACGGCAAAAAAGGCATTACTCTTACATTTAATGATGAAAACAACATTTAAGTAATTACAACAAAATGAGAGTTAGAATGACTTGTACCCAATGCTTCAATCATAGTCCAAATATTCTCATATTTCTAAACTTCTTTTAACCTTAAATGTCTAAAAGGTTATCTCAGTGATTACAACAAATTTAAAACTGTCATGACTTGTACCCAATACTTTAACGATACTCCAAATATTCTTATATTCCCAAACTCTTCCTAGCCTTGCGGTTGAAATTCAAACACAATCTTTAATGAGAACTCATTCTCGTATTTCCAAATTTCTCTCAACCTTAAATGTCTAAAAGGTCATCTCAGTGATTAGAACAAATTTAAAACAGTCACGACTTGTACCCAATACTTTAATGATACTCTAAATATTCACATATTCCCAAACTCTCTCTAGCCTTGCGGTTGAAATTCAAATATAACCTTTGACCACAACTCATTTTTATGTAGTATAAGGATATGTATTAAGATGGTAACCAACAAGGATTTACTCTATTCTAAAGGATTAATCTTTCCTACACTGACAGTGTATACACTATCAGTATTGGATGAATGACAACTATGTAAAATTTGAATTTGAAATTCAATTTTTGCACACATGTCATGAATATAACGATGATAGTGTATACACTGTCAGTGTAGGAAAGATTTACTCTATTCTAAAGGATTAATCTTTCCTACACTGACAGTGTATACATGACAGTGTGGGAAAGATTCATGACATGTGTGCAAAAATTGAATTTCAAATTCAAATTTTATATAGTTGTCATTCATCCAATACTGATAGTGTATACACTGTCAGTGTAAGAAAGATTTACTTTATTATAAAGGATTAATCTTTCCTATACTGACAGTGTATACACTATCAGTATTGGATGAATGACAACTATGTAAAATTTGAATTTGAAATTTAATTTTTGCACACATGTCATGAATCTGACGATGATAGTGTATACACTGTCAGTGTAGGAAAGATTTACTCTATCCTAAAAGGTTTTCTCAGCAACTCATGTATCAATAAAGGATATTAAGATCAGTCTAGAACTTCATGTCCAAGTTATTCAATAGGCAGGACAAGTAAAGTTAGTAGGGAAAGAATCCTAAAACACATACCGTAAGTTTCATTCCATCATGTAGGGTAGCATTCTATAGTAGAGGAGTATATAGTGGCGGAGCTAGGAATTAACTTTGGGGAGGGGGCGAGTCTATAGCAATGAAAGTGAAATATATTTACGAAAAAAATAATGTGAACATATATACCACAAGATTAAAAACAACCTTATATAGAATGAAAATTACTTATACGCTTCACATATACAAAAATATCATCATATTTACAAATCTATTTGACTGTGTAGGACATATGAAATTGTGCACGACGACTTTTAATTTTATCAAAGTCATCAATGATTGAATTTATATCAAAAGTTCTAGCAATTTCTTTCTCAATATACATTATCATCGAGTTAGCAAGAAAGTCTTCCTCCATCCTAGAACGCAAATAAGTCTTGATGATTTTCATAGCAGAAAATGCACGCTCTGTTGTAGCTGTTGAAACAGGAAGAATCAAAATAAGACGAATCAATCTATCAATAAGAATATAGAACATTGACTTTCTTGTCTTTGCTAACACTTGGCACAACTCCTGAAGTGATGACAAATTTTAAAGCTGAGAATTACAGGAAAACTCAATCTGGAAAAGCTCTAATTGAGTTATTAAGTGTAACTTCTCTTGATCTGTGAAGTCAACTGAATAAAACTTGTTTGCAAGTTGACAAATTTGTTCAATATTGAAAGCCTGAAAATTATCTTTGGGGTGCAATGCTGAACTAAGAATAAGCAGCTCTATTACATCTTCCTTAAACCTATTCTTCATTTCAAGTATTTGAGAATCAACCGTTGCCAAAACACATCAATCCTGTAGTGATGCTCTATGGTAATTGGATCATTTTGTTTTCGAATTATTCCTCGACATGCTTTATAAATGACATTCATATCAGACATCTCTATATTTCGTGCATCACAAAATGTCTTTACATTGGTGAACAATTCATTCCATCCATTATCTCTGTAACTTTGAAGTCGATCCTTTGTTACTGAAACCAATTTAAGGGCATTCAAAATATCTTGAGATTTGCATTGTAAAGCTTGAGAAAGTACTTGTGCAAATCCTAAAATGTCCCTCATCATATGCATAACAAGAACAAAATCAAAGGATGTCATGAAATCGTAAACTCTGTCAACTTCACTTCTTTGAGTTGATGTATTTCCATAATTGATAACATCAATTAGGACAGAGCAAATTTCTTCATATTCTGTGAATAAGCTACAGATAGAACTAAAATGAGACCCCTATCTTGTAGTCCATGGCCATTTTAAGGTACCAATCCAATTCTGACCCCTACCAGTCTCAAGTTCATCAATAGCAATCAATTCAGCAATTCTAGTAGCTCTAGCAACTCTAAGTTGGTCCACACGTTTGCAAGAAGATGAAATTAAATTTATAAGAAAAGGTAAGTATGTAAAGAATTGTTCCACAGGAATTACCTCTTGAGATGTTGCTACCAATGTTAATTGCAATCGATGAGCAAAACATTGAATATAACATGCATAGGGGCACTCCTGAATAAATAATGCTTGCAGTCAATTCCATTCTCCACGCATGTTACTAATTCCATCATATCCTTGGCCACGAATATTTTGCACACTAAGATTATGGCGAGAAAGGACATCACATATCTCCTTCTTCAAAGTCAAGAAATTGGTTTCGTGCACATGAACAATGTCAAAAAATCTTTCTCGAATATAGCCTTGCTTGTCCACAAATCTAAGAACAATAGCCATTTGCTCCCTTTTTTATCTATCTTGAGCCTCATCAACAAGTATAGAAAATTTTGAAGTTGAGGGAGTTGAGAGTTGAGAAGTTGGGAGTTGAGATTTGAGGCTTTTCTGTAAGAAGGAAATAAAAGGTGAATTGGTGAAAAACGGCAATTGTCAAGTTCAGAAAATAGTAGGTAAGTTATTTGGATCAAGTCTGTTATTCTCCGTTAAGAAAATAGTGGCAATTCTCTATTATTTGGACCAAGTCCAAATAACTTTCAAACATTATTATTTGGGCCCTTGGGGGGCAAAGTGAATATTTTGATCAATTTTGGAGGGGGGGCAAAACATAATAATAAAAAAAATTTTACTTAGAAATTTTTTTTTAACAATTGGAGGGGGGCGACCCCTCCGTCCCTGGGAGTATAGCTCCTTTGTGCCTAGTTTCACAAGTTTCAGCTATAGATTATATGCTTTTGCGGTTGATAAAATTTATAGGTTTTTATAACAAACCGCTTTGCATTTAATCTATTGTAGAATTTTTTTGTAGCGGATACCAATATTTACATATATATATATATATATATATATATTGAAGATGAAGAAAATCTAACGGAAGAAGGTAGAGAAGTAGTCAGTAGAACAGGTTTGCGTAACAGTCGAAAGCTGTTACTCAAAAATAACGAGATATTAATTCAATCACTAAATAGCAAAAAAAGCATTACTCTTATATTTAATGATGAAAACAACATTTAAGTAATTACAACAAAATGAGAGTTAGAATGACTTGTACCCAATGCTCCAATCATAGTCCAAACATTCTTATATTTCTAAACTTCTCTCAACCTTAAATGTCTAAAAGGTCATCTCAGTGATTACAACAAATTTAAAGCTGTCATGACTTGTACCCAATGCTCTAACGATACTCTAAATATTTTCATATTCCCAAACTCTCTCTTGCCTTGCGGCTGAAATTCAAGCATAACCTTTGACCGCAACTCATTCTTATATAGTATAAGGATTTAAGGGTAAAATTGTTATTTTAAATGACAAGGGAGGTATATGTAACTTTTCAAATCTCAAGGGAGCTCAGTGAAATTGTTAGAAAGCTCAGGGGAGGTTTCTAAAATTATCCCTAAAATAAATAGCACTCTTTAAGTTAGCTTGTTTAACATATTTAATGTGGTAGTTTCTTGTGGTTGTGGAAACTTATTCCAGCCTCTCTAATTTATGCTTAATTAACTATTGGCTTCTGGAAAAAGGAATGGCGATCACAAAGACATTAGTCATGTGACTCATGCATATGCAACAGTTTACGTAGGTGTCTATTTCTGCAATTTGAATTGTACCCGTCTAAGTTAAACAAAGTTTCTTCACTCACATCAAATTAAAAAGTGATTGACAGGGTGTCGAGCCTGTGCAATAATAATTACCTACTCGAAAAAAATACAGATTTTGTATATAGCGGTGAGTAGAGTCGAATCCACAGGGACTGGAGATAATTCGTTTCTTCTAAAGTTCAGTGCATGGGGGATTTTTGGAAAATATAAAATTACTAATTAACTAACTAATGAAACAACTAAAAGAAATAAATAGGAAATAATCAATAACCAATACGACTCTAGCCAAAAATGCAACTTTTCAGGCACGGTCCATTCAACTGATCATCGATACAAAGATAATTCAATTATTCATTAATAAATTGGTTATAGTTGTCATATACGCGATGAACAACCAGCCTTTTCTTAATTTCTCGATAGTTAAGGTACGACCGTTAACTATTTCTCTAACCAAGAAATAACTCTAGGTAAGACCATAGGATTTAATTACTCGATTGCATTAATAATTAGAAAAGCCCAATCCTATCCAACAACACGCTACGAGAGTTTGTTTAAATTAAATCATACGTTTCCCTAACATGAAACTAATCACGCTAGTCACCACTGGTATTAATCAATTGAACAATTACGGATTCAATCAATTAATTTGGCATTAGATCATCAGGTTAATTCGAATATTGAGCCCTTGACATTCAAATAACATAACAAACATAAGCAATTAAATCAGGAAACGTACAAATACCAATGAATAAAAAAATTAATAAAATTAATTCGATCTCACAGATATTTGGAACCACGCCTTCAAATTAGCCTTCGACTAGATGAGAAACTTAGCCATGCTTCATGAGAAATTTTTCAAATAATTTAACTGAGATTCAGGCCATCAAAGGAACTAAGAAAGAAAAAAAAAACTAAACTATGCTAAAAGCTCTCCGTAGCCTTTCTTACAATTGTCCTTATATAGCCAAAAGAAAATGACTAAAGCTATCTATCCAGTGGTCCCCACAAATAAGGAACAAAAACAACTCTCTGCACGTTTGTTTCCTTCAATTCAAATGACTAATGCCTTTCTTCTCTCCGTGGTCCCCGCACAAATTGAGAGTCCAATTCCCACAAGTAAGCTCCAGCCGAAGTTTTCTCTTTTCGTTTCCTCTTGCTCCTCAAAGACTTCAACTCCTAATCAGCAAAAAGGAAATGCCATCCGTCTGCTTTGTGAAGCTTGTTTGGAGTCTCCCACATGTGGAGCAATTTTCTCCAACAGGTCCCCCCTTTTTAGCACTTTTTAATTCCATTTCCTGTAGATAGGTCCAAATACCAAATATAAGTATATATTAACAATTTAAAACAATATTTAGTAAGGACAAAGGGAAAATTAATAATAAAAATAACCAACAATTAACACCCTATCAATTCCCCCCACACCTGAATCATGCTTGCCCTCAAGCATGAGAACAGCATTTGAATACCAAAATTTTAATAATGGCTATCGCTCCAACTACCGTATTGCCAAGATACCCAGAAAAATATATATTAAGCATCACAGGTTAAGATCCAAGAAAAACCACCCCGGTTAGCTTCCCAACCACCAACTTTTCCAATTTAAAGCAAACTAATCAAAGAAAAAAGAATGGTTGCTCACATTTATCAGCAAACGGTCCAATTATTAACCAAAATCTCGACATTAAGATCACAAATAGGCAAGTTGACTTTTTTTTTTCTCTTTTTTTTAAATACTAACACAAACTTCCCTTTATTTTTTTTTCTTTTTTTTTCACATTCTTCCGTTTTTCTCTCTCCTTTTTTTTTGAATAGTAACAAAAGATTTAGTCTCTAGCCATTGGAGCCTTTTGACGCGGACTCCAACATTTGTCAGATGAAGGAGCCCGGTTACTCAACCCCCATCGCTATATGACCACGTACTCATAGAAATCATTATCTTTTGATGCGAGAGTCGACACTTTAAGTGAAGATCCCCGGTTACTCAATAGTGATAACTAGCGGAGCACAACCAACTCTAACCATATAGCACAATAACTAAAAACAACACAAAAATAACAGCAGTCAGCCCCAAATTTCCAAACATGGAGAACCAAAATTAATAATTGGACCAATTCACATGAAAAATGCCAACAATCATTCCCTATATCTAGAAAAGTTAGGCAAAAATTAGAGAAGTCAAGCAATTACTGATATTCACCAGAGAGACGTTCCTGAATTCAACCCCATTAACTTGATACTTTTTTATTACTAAAACTCGGCAATATCAGAATTAGAGACAAAAATCCAACATCAAACTTGGTATTCAAATAAGAACTGACCACTAGGAAGAAAAAAAAAAAGAAAATAAACGAAAAGGAGATAAATATCAAACTAAAAACAAGGAAAAACACCTAAAAATTGAAAATTGAAAATACTAGCACCCAAACTGACCCCCTCACACCTAAATCACACATTGCCCTCAATATGATAAATAAACAGTAATAGTAAGCAAAAGAGCAACGGTATTTCCCTGAAATCACAGGGATCATGGCGGGGCCACAGCAATGGGTGAGGCGGGAAATGGTTAAGTTAGGTTGGGGTAGGCTAAGGTCGAGAGGTTCCGGGCCTAGAAGAGAACTTTGATCTCACCATTGTCGCTAACAGGTAATCCAATCAACAGAAACAAAATTGCCAACATATAGAGGAACCAGTAAATGCAGATCAGTAGAAATCAATATCCTCTAGTGAAGTCAACAATTAACCCAATAAGCACAGGTATCTCCCAATTCAAAAGGGTAGTGCATAATAAATGGCCCACCAAATTAGCAATTTAAGCCCAACAATTCAATCAGTACCAGAAAATCACTCCAAACAATGTAACAGTTAAACTCCACGGGCAAAGGCTGTCCAACCAATTTCACTCAAGCAAACTAGGAGTAATGCGACTGATTAAACAAAGCAACAAATTTTAGCAATTGGACACATATCCACCCAAAATCCCAACAAATGCCCCCAAGAATTCAGCAAGTCCAGTAATAGCAGGTTAGAATTTAGGCAATAACAACTTAGTCACAAGCTCTGAGCTTTCAATCAAGCAGCCAACCAAAGAGAATGAATAAATGTTAGGCAAACTATCACAACCAGTACCACTGGTATACGCACAGAGAAGAATTAAATCAAACGGCAAACTCAATTCACTAAGAAACCCCAAACAATCACTAAACAGCACTAGAGATGAAAATGGGAAATAGTTGGCCAACAACTCCCAAAGCAACTCCAAACACCTCCCAAATAAATGAAATGTCAGAGGAGCCTTTAAAAATCAAATACCAACAAATGCCACAGAAGCTCCTAAATAGTTCAACGGGAAGGGGAAAATCAAGCAAACAACTTCCTGTTTTTATCCAACAAGAAACCCACTAAAAAGGCACAAATTTCAGCAAATGAGGGTTCAGGGAAAATACTAAACGGGGGGGAAATTTCAATACCTCCACCTGTCAATTTTTGACAGGTGGTGACGGCGCGTGGGGCAGCGATGGGCGGCGCGGCAAGGACGGCAGCAACGGCACTGCGTTGGCGATGAAGGGAGAGAGAGGCATCGCGGGAGAGGCGCAGGCGTTCAGCGTGGCTCTGTGGAGGCGCGCGGAGGCAGTCGTGCGAGGTGAGAGAGGAACGTGCGATGGCACGTCAGCTGCGGGAGGGGAGAGTGGCGGCGTGTGCGTTGGGCAGATGGGGGAAGGCCTTTGGAGCTGGTGGTGAGCGAGGTGAGCTGGTGAGGTGGTGGCGGGCTGCGTGGACTGGCGGTGGAGCTCGGAGCTTGGCGGCGAACTTTGGAGCTGCTGAAGGTGGTCCGTGAGGTGGAGATTGGAGCTCGGAGACGGCGGCGATGGAAGCTGGTCAGTGGCGTGCGGCAATGGATGAGAAAAGGAGACCGGTGGCGTCGGAGAGAGTGAGGGAGATGATGGCGAATGAGCGAAAGAAAAGAAGAAAAAGGAAAAAGAAAAGAGAGAAAGAAAAAAAGAAATAAAATAAAATAAAATAAAATGATTTTGAGGTTTTTTTTCAATGTTTTTTTTTCAATTTTTTTTCGAATTTAAATTTTCAAAATCTGAATTTTTGAAGAAAAAGAAAAAAAATGCCTTTTGAATTTTTGAATTTTCTCAATGTGAAATTTTAATTTTTTTTTATTTTGGATCGTCAAACGCCGCGTAGGCACGCCAAGATTATAAAACGTCCACTGATTTCAGGAGACACAAACACCGCGTGGACACGCCAAAATTGGTAACCGTCCATTGATCTCAGGAGACACAAACATCGCGTGGGCACACCAAGATTGCACTTCCTGGCCACTGTTAAGGAAAATGTTAATATCGATACTATCCAACGGGGAAACGACAAAACAAAATAAATGAATAACTAAAAACAATAAAACCAATATTTGGGTTACCTCCCAAAAAGCGCCTTTCTTTTATGTCTTTGGCTAGACATTGTCATATTTGTTCAGGGAGGATAAAACCTTGTAGCTCGTCTTAATACTTCATCCTCTATATGGTCCTGATAGCCATCGTAAATAGAGTAATTTTTGGGCACACGAGCTATGGGCTTCCATGAACTAGTAGATGGCGCCAAATCGGTCAACAATAATTTGGATTCTTCACTCACTTCTCCATCGCGCGCATTTATTGGTTCAACATATTTTGTCATTACCGCTCTTAACTTATTCCTATCATGAAATTTAAAATTTTCTGGTATAATAAAATCAATCTCAATAACAGGAGTTGAAGAATAGAAGTCAGGAAAATATTGATTAAGGAATGGAGAAGATGTCACCGCATTTGGAAATTGTTCATTGGATTCATTCACTTGAACGAGTTGATGTTCGGGTCTTATTTCTTGCACTTCAACTTCTTTTTCAATTGCATTTTTAGATCCATTTTCTTGAGACTCTTGTAGCTCCATGTCACTTGTCAGAATAATTGCACTCTCATCTTCTTCAAGGTCGACGATGGTTTGTGAGGGCAATTCTTCATAATCTGAAAGTCTTCCTTGGACTTGGGATTCTAGGCGGTTAATTGCTATCATCAATTGATTGACCTGAGTTTGCAATGATTGCACTTGTCCCCATTGATTCCTCATGTTTTGTAGGTCAGAATTCGTCTTTTGTTGATTAGCAATTAACTGCTTCATCATTTCTTCTAGAGACGGATCTGGCATGAATGATGGTTGTTGAGACTCTTACTGTTGAAAATCCATCGGCCCAGTCGTATAATTGAAATTGGAATCATCCCACCATCCTTGATCATACCTGTTTGAATAAGGGTCATATCACGTTTGATACTGAGGTGAAAAATCTCCAAAAGTATCAACTGAAGCACTTAGATTATTTTGAAATGTGGGGCATATGTCGGTTGAATAACCTGAGAAAAAATAACTTCCACAATTTGCAACAGCCAATTGATCATTAGAAAAAACATGAGTCTCATAATCCCATTGAGGAATAAAATCCAGTCTATTATCAAAATATGGAATGTTAGCAGCTATCAACTATATACAAAAAAGAGGAAAATAAATAAAAAAAAATGAAAACAAGATAAACTAAAAAAGAAACAAATTAATCTGGCACCAGTCCCCCGGCAACGGTGCCAAAAATTGACAGGGTGTCGAGCCTGTGCAATAATAATTACCTACTCGAAAAAATACAGATTTTGTATATAGCGGTGAGTAGGGTCAAATCCACAGGGATTGGGGATAATTCGTTTCTTCTAAAGTTCAGTGCATGGGGGATTTTTAGAAAATATAAAATTACTAATTAACTAGCTAATAAAACAACTAAAAGAAATAAATAGGAAATAATCAATAACCAATACGACTCTAGCCAAAGGTGCAACTTTTCAGGTACGGTCCATTCAACTGATCATCGATGCAAAGATAATTCAATTATTCATTAATAGATTGGTTATAGTTGTCATATACGCGATGAACAATCAGCCTTTTCTTAATTTCTCAATAGTTAAGGTATGACCGTTAACTATTTCTCTAACCAAGAAATAACCCTAGGTACGACCATAGGATTTAATTACTCGATTGCATTAATAATTAGAAAAATCCAATCCTAACCAACAAACACGCTACGAGGGTTTGTTTAAATTAGATCATATATTTCCCTAACATGAAACCAATCACGCTAGTCACCACTGGTATTAATCAATTGAATAATTACGGATTCAATCAATTAATTTGGCATTAGATCATCAGGTTAATTCGAATATCGGGCCCTTGACATTCAAATAACATAACAAACATAAGGAATTAAATCAGGAAACGTACAAATACCAATGAATAAAAAAATTAAATAAAATTAATTCGATCTCACAGATATTTGGAACCCGCTTTCAAGTTGGCCTTCGACTAGATGAGAAACTTAGCCATGCCTCATAAGAAAATCTCCAAATAATTTAACTGAGGTCCAAGCCATCAAAGGAACTAAGAAAGGAAAAAAACTAAACTATGCTAAAAGCTCTCCGTAGCCTTTCTTACAATCATATATATATATATATATATATATATATATATATATATATATAAAGTCGTATTCTCATACTTATCCCTTAGTATTTTCTCTTCCCTACGTGGCTTAACGAAACGGCAAGTAGTTTCCTACGTGGCTTGCTCCTTTTTTGTTTGGATATATATCAATTCTTATTTCCTATAAAAATTCTTAATATTATATGATTCTTATTTCCTACCCAAAAAAAGAATTGGAAAGTAATGCGATATAAATAAAAGAGACATAAATCTCCTCTATTAGATATATAGGAATAAATGATAATATATTTTTTTATAGTGTCCTATTTTTTTTTTTTTAAACAGCTTCATCATAGATCCTTTTTATTTTAAGATAATCTACCAATATATAGAGCAACATACAAATAATCTAGACATGGAAATTAAAGAAAGTTAGCCCGAGAAAGTTTTTACAAGACTCATAGTCCCCATGCATAATTAATGTACAAAGAGAAATGGCACTTCATCTGATTGAAAAATTCTGGAAAAATCCATAAAGAAAATGGAGTGTCATCAACCAAAGAAATAAAATCCTATTATCATAGCTAAAGAAAGATGAGATACAACATTAGATATTTATTGAAGTTTTGTACCTTGAAGGCCCCTACCCTGCCCTCCGTCCGTAGTGTCCTTCAATCCAAGAGAAAGGCCTCCGTCCGTAATGTTCTCCTCCCGTCTTTTTTTTTAATATATTGTTGCTAATAATTCCTTAATCACAATACATCTCTGCCCAAATGATGGGAGTATTTCGTGTGTGAACCCATATCATAGGAGTCCATGCACTTAAAGGACTCGATATAGTGGAGGTGATCTTTTAAGATCGGTAAAATCTATCTTGATAATGCATTTGTAAATTTATTACGTACAGGTTTATATACGTGCATAGTACGGGTCACATAAGGTCTTATTTCCTATTCAAAGTTATTTGGACGATTATGGTTTTATTTCTTATAAGAATTCTTAATATTATAGGATTCTTATTTCCTACCCAAACTTACGTACTTTAAACAACTTAAATTAAGATAAACATACTTTTAATGTTCTTATCAATATCTCTTTGTATTCTTATCAATTCTTATTTCATATGTCTACACTACATATAACCTCTAATATATTGATTTCAAGCATTAAATTCATGATTAGGTATTTCCAGTGCAAGCGGTTGGCATATTTAAAGTATCGATTTTGGATTTTCACTCCTCTTGATTATCAGGTACATTTTCTTTCAATATATATATATATATATGTATATATATATATATATATTTTTTTTAAAAAGGCATGTTGATCTTCAATTGTAAGAACTTAGTAACATATCTTGAATTTTTTTTGTTTTATTTTCTATTTGTTTTGTATGAAAACATATGATTTAAACAAGTACTTTCATCATTATTTTTGTAGGATTTTTTCTAACATGTTTGTCAATTGATTTTTGTGATCATATACTATAATGTTTGCTAATTTGCCTTCAGGAAAAATAACAAAAAACAAAAGGCACTGGAAAGTAATGCGATATAAATACAAGAAACATAAATATCTCTATTAGATATATCTGCAAATTCATTAGTTAATTAAAAGACTCTGGCCGTTTACTTAATTATAATCTTTACGTATTGTTATACACAAACTTGAATGCGATAAATCATTTATTTTTTTTATACTTAGTTATCTTACTTTGCTATCATGCAGTGATAACAGAAAATCAATAAATGCTGATTTGCACGGACAAATCGAGGAGAATGTTCAAACAGATAAAAACAAAAACAAGTTTCTGAATAGTAGAATATTATTTGATACTATTTACTGCACTTTTTATTTATTTTCAAGTTTTGGAATGTTATGCTATTGTTGAATGTTATTTTTTCTATTTTTGAATTATTATTCACTGAATTAGATGTTCAAATTTATATTATAAGAATACTTTACATTACAATGCGTACATAGTAATATACTTAAGACAAGTTATAATAGATTATACATTAAATAAGTATTTTATATCGACATTTTTATAAATTGACTAAAGTTTATTATTTTTCGACGATTTCCGTTCAACGAACGGGTACAAAACTAGTTGTCCTTATATAGCCAAAAGGAAATGACTAAAGCTATCTATCCAGTGGTCCCCACAAATAAGGAACAAAAACGACTCTCTGCACGTTTGTTTCCTTCAATTCAAATGACTAATGCCTTTCTTCTCTCCGTGGTTCCCGCACAAATTGAGAGTCCAAATCCCACAAGTAAGCTCCAGCCGAATTTTTCGCTTTTCGTTTCCTCTTGCTCCTCAAAGACTTCAACTCCTAATCGGCAAAAAGGAAATGCCATCCATTTGCTTTGTGAAGCTTGTTTGGAGTCTCCCACATGTGGAGCAATTTTCTCCAACATGTCCCCCTTTTTAGCACTTTTTAATTCCATTTCCTGTAGATAGGTCCAAATACCAAATATAAGTGTATATTAACAATTTAAAACAATATTTAGTAAGGACAAAGGGAAAATTAATAATAAAAATAACCAATAATTAACACCCTATCAGTGATCCTATAATTAAATTATGATATTTATCATCAACTTATAGACAGGTCAAATTATGAAGTGATCCTGAAGCTTTTTATCCGTGGTACCCATTTGGCTGCTAGACATTTGGAACAAAATCTAAAGATAGCTTATTTTACATATGACAGAGATCTAATATTGTATTCTATTTGTGAATATTTTCTATTGATTTTGGCAAAATAATATGTTAGTTGATAGATTCTACTTATACTTTGTATTTGGTGATGTGTACAGGAGGTTGAGGTAAAAATTATCTTTAAAAAATTTTCCAGAAGATTACTTTCGATATGGCGTTGGCACGCTCTATGAAACTTGTGAAGCTAAAGTCCATGCAAAGCTCTACGGATACGTGTTTTATTTTTGAATACCCATAGGTATCCGATCTTGTACCCACATATTTGAGTTTAGCATAAGTTTTAAAATTGTGGGGTTTTTTTTTATAATATTTAATTAGTTACATCTATATGGTATGCTATTTTTACTCACCAAAATATTGGGCCTCTTGCTATCATTGTTTGCTGTTTATTTAACTTCCTTTCTTGAAGAATTTGGTTAATGTATTTGGCTAGCAAAATTATAAAATGTGTAATCTGTTAGAAATGATGATGTTTTTTAGTTGATCTCTTTATTATTTGAGTGGTTCTGTCACTTTAATCTTATCTAAATTTATTTAGACAAACACATTGGATAAACTAATTAATGAATTTTGGATATGGATCAAATATTCTTGGGGACTATTATGCAAAATGTGAATGGTTTGATGATTTGATTACTCTATGATATTAGAGGGCCAATATATTAGAGGGCCAATATTAAGAGTGCAGAGAGAGTGGCCAAGGGCCTATTCCATCATAGCATAGCTTCAAATGCTACGTATAGCTTTTTGGGGCAGATATTTTATTGTATAACAAATACAACAAGGATAATATCAGAAATCTCCTTTGAGGTTTCTCCAAATATCACTTGGCACCTTGAGATTTTAAAAATATCACCTATCTCCCCTAATAATTGCAAAAAGGCAAATACATAATTCACATATCAAATAAATGGAGTTCAAAAAATTAAAAAAACGAAACAAAATTCACTTTCTTCTATTTCTTCTTTCTCCAACATTCTCTCTTATTTTTTTTTGGATTACTATACAATTTTTTATTTATAAGTTGTAGTAAATTGAATTTTATTTGTCTTTTACATTTTGTGATTGTGATAGAGTAGGATATGATTTCTTTGATTATTTTGAATTGATTTTTATAATGATCAATACAATTTAAAGGTTTGGGTACGAATTGAGAATAAGTTGGAAGAAAATATAAGGTTCATAAGAAATTAGTTTTGAGCATATAGAGTTAACTTATGCTAATATATTTCTTTGCAAATATCTTTTCTGTTTTTCAAATTTCTTTGCAAAACTTTAGAGGTGCTAAATGATATTAAGAGAAACCTTATGGGAGGTTTCAGTTATTATCCCATAAAACAGAGTCAAAGCAAAATCTTTTGATTATCCAACGAGTTAGACTAATCATTAGTTTTAAAAGGCCTAACAATTGCCAAATTTACTAAAACATTTCATGAGGTTACATTTTATATTCGAATATTTTCAGAGTTGAAGAATAGCGTGCCATGGTAGAAAAAGTTAATTAATAAAGCTTCCAAATATTAGTTCCTCAAAATTCCGAAAGAAAATTCAAACTCAGAAGTCACAAGTCACAAGCATATGGTGCATTTGTACTATTAAACATTAGTTCAAACTTAAGAATACGAAAATTGCACGTCAAATTTTCTTCAAATTGATTGTGGCAACCTAGACGGAGTTGCCTGTTATTGGACCTAACCGTTGAAATTTTGTAACATAATTTGACAAGACGAACGTGGCAACAAGGAGATTCAACTGCCAGCCGTGGGCTATGGACGAAAGATGTTTGACTTTTGAAAAGATATGCTATGCTAAACGTCTTTTCCTCATTCTTGGGGTAAAAAATTTTGCGAAATGTGAATGGCTACTCTCTCATGGGTCATACTGGAGTTTTCTCCATGATTCGAATACCATAGCTCCAAAAGATAAATCAGAGACCAATCAATTTGTCCTACGATATAGTTTTGTCCTATGTAACGTGTGGGCTTAAATCATCCCTTGTATTTAATAGTTAAATATACATTGGTGGTCCTGATGTTGTCATTGTATAAGAAGAGTAGCCCATTAATAGGCAAACACAAGATCATATGACTCATGGCGTTCTCTTTTGATCTTGTATGTTTCTCAGTTTCCTCAGTTGTATTCCTTCTAGCCCTTTTGAAATGGTTCGATGCTGCTTCTAAACCCCAAAAAAGGCTACCACCATCTCCACCAAAGCTCCCAATTATTGGAAATATTCACCAGCTTGGCTTGTTTCCACACAGATCCCTCCAATCATTGTCAAGAAAATATGGCCCACTCATGCTACTTCATTTTGGAAGCAAGCCAGTGCTGGTTGCCTCTTCCTCTGATGCAGCTAGCCAGATCATGAAAACCCATGATCTGGTTTTTTCAAACAGGCCTAAATCGAGCGTTATAAATAGACTATTCTACGGAAGTAGGGACGTAGCATTTACACCGTATGGTGAGTATTGGAGACAAGCCAAAAGCATTTGTGTGCTGCATGTTTTGAGTAACAAAAGGGTTCAGTCATATCAGCATGTTAGAGAAGAAGAGACTTCACTCATGATCGAAAAGATCGGCCAGATGTGTTCTTCTTCACCTGTAAACTTAACTGAAATATTTGTAACTCTCACGAATGATATAATTTGTAGGGTTGCCCTGGGGAGGAAGTATAGTGAGGAAGAAAAAGGGAGGAAAATTATGGAAAATTTGAGGGTTTTTGTTGAGTTAATGGGTGTTTTTGATGTAGGAGACTACATTCCTTGGCTTGCATGGGTTAATCGTTTCAATGGTTTGGACTTGAAAGTGGAGAAATTTGTTAAACTGACTGATGAATTTCTTGACGGTGTAATAGAAGAGCACATAAATAAGAGGAAAGGTGAGGCTGAAAATGACCATTCCGTTGAGGCAAGATGCCTAGACTTTGTGGACATTCTGATCGAGGTTAATAAGGAAAGCACTATCGGCTTCGCTCTTGGCCCCGATGATATGAAAGCCATCATCCTGGTAAATTAGATGTCTCTCCATCTCTTTAATTGCATCGCACAATGAGAAGTTATAATTAGTTTCAACTCTGAAAAGAATTATGTTTATTGGTAATAAATCATCTGGTACTAGCTTTGAAGGTAGTGACTTGCACTAGGCTGGAAGGTTTAGATTTTGTTTGGTAGTATCATACAAATGTTTTTTAGTTTAGATGACTTGGACGTGACAACTTATTAAATGGCATCCTTTACTACGATGTGCAAGATCAAAATCTATTTGGTTTGTAAGGTTTACTAAACTCAATATTATTAAACTCGGATGGTTGAATGAACCAAATGAGCTTTTGGTTCATGCCTTCATGGTTCAATCACTAGTTCAAATTTTTTTTTTTTGGACACAAGGGGTATCCAGGTTTTCGACCCAACTAATCCCCTTGCAACTTGAGAAGGGAGGCCCTACTCTCTCGAACACGGTAGTCCCAGGCAAGACTCGAAACCTGGTAAGCAACCCAGGGAGGGCACTAGTTCAATTAAAAGTCCATTTTTTATATTTAGTCTATAATTAGAAAATTTGAATAATATAAAAATATATAAAGCGAAAAAATTTCTAGTGGCTAGCCTGTTCAACTGTTGGAGTTTTATCAGTTTTGTCCAATTTGATCGGTTTATGTCTGAGTTTGACTCATTGTTTATTTTTTCTTACTTCAGCCTAAAATCTGGAGACAGACCCGATTCTTGGTTCAATCAGTCAACCTAACTAGTTCAGTCTAGTCATATTTTGAAAACATCAATTTCATTCCGTACCTTAACCATATGTTTGGTATGTAGGAATAGCCTAAAAAAAACTTTATAACTTGGTCATTCTATTCTAAGTTTGGTATAGATCATTTAAACGGAATACTCTTTCCATTTAGGGTCTGTTTGGTTGGAAGTAAAATATTTTCCTTGGGAAAATATTTTCCGTGGAAGTAATTTTCCATGAAAATCATTTCCCTTTCATTATTTTCAGGTGTTTGGTTAGCTTATTGAAAATATTTTCTTATTTCATTTTTCTGGTGTTTGTTTAACTTTTGAAATATTTTTACTTTTATCTCTATTTTTACTTTTTACACATTATAACTACATACTTCTTCCCATGCAAAATAAGAAAATTTATCTCATTGTTTAACTTTAAAAAATTTTGGAGAAATGTATATATGAATAAAAAATATCTCCTTAAGCAATAAACAAATTGCTGGCCATTTAGTGTCAAATATCAATCACATGCAATGCTTATTGTGACATATATCTTGCACTCTCACTGTTGAAAGTTCTCTAGAAAAGAATGTCCCTATTATATATAATTAATTACTAGCATAGGATGAGCAGGATGAGGTTTTTTTTTTTATTTTGAATATACTAGGGGGAGGGTTGGGTTGGGTTGGGTGGTATGGGGGAGGGAGTGTAAGGAAGAGATCTTGGGTTCGAGTCCTCCTGTTTACACTAAAAAAAAAAAAAAAAAGAACATACTACAAGATGTTTTCAGTAAGTTTGGAACATACTACAGGCGGGATGCATGTATTTCGGAAAACAACTTCAGTAAGTTAGGAAGGGAAGTTATTTTCCATAAGATGAGTGAAAATATTTTACATAGGAAAATGTTTTCAGTAACTTTTGTGCAACCAAACACGGGAAATTAGGAAAATATTTTCCTGGAAAACATTTTCACCCGAAACAAACGGACCCTTAGTCAACCTAAATTGCTATACATCATTTTGAATGATAAATATTTATTAGGGTTAATCACATTTTATCCCCTTAAAAAATACCCCATTTCTCACTTTACCCCCTAACCTTTAATTTTGCTCACTTAACCCCCTTTAGGACAAAATTGCCCTTGCATTATTTTGACTTTTCATTTACCTTGGTTTCCTTTTTTTATTTCTTTTTCTCTTTCTTTTTTATTTAATTCTCCCTCTTTCCCACAAAAATCTTCATCTTAATGATTGAAATTAAAAAAGAGGAATTGCAGAGATCTATCTTCTCCTTAAATGATTTAAAAAATATTCAAATCACATTCCTAAAATACAATTTTTTTAGCTTTTCAATTCTTTTAATTTTGGGTTTTCCTTTTTCTTTTCTAGTTTCTCATTTTATTCTCAAGAAAATATTGTAAGATGAAATTATTTTCCTTTCTTTTATTTCTTTTTCTCTTTCTTCTCTCTTTCATCCTTCCCAATAGAAATTCCATTTCAACGAAAATTTTTGTTTTGAGTTTGTAATTGCATATTTCTGGGTGAAAGTTTAAAAGGCATCAAAAACTAATTTTGATTTTTTGTATGATGCCACGTGTCACAAATTTCAATTGATAATTATTAATCAGGTCACAATTTCATCTTAAGGTATTTTCTTGGGAATAAAATTAGAAACTAAAAAGGAAAGAGGAAAACCCAAAACAAAAAGAATTGAAATGCTAAAAAAATTGTATTTTAGGAAAGTGATTTGAATATTTTTTTAAATCATTTGAGGAGAAGATAGATCTCTGCAATTCCTCTTTTTTAATTTTAATCATTAAGTGAAGATTTTTATAGGAAAGATGAAGAATTAAATAAAGAAGAAAGAGAAAAAGAAATAAAAGAAAGGAAAACAAGGCAAATGAAAAGTCAAAATAATGCAAGGGCAATTTTGTCCTAAAGGGGGTTAAGTGGGCAAAATTAAAGGTTATGGGGTAAACTGAGAAATGGGGTATTCTTTAAGGGGATAAAATGTGATTAACCCTATTTATTATTCTAAGCAATGTTTTCAGAACCGGACCGGACCGGCCGGTTCGGTTTAATGCTAAAGCTGGAAGTTCATGGAGAACCGTTGAAACCCGGATGAACCGTGCGAACCGTTAAGAACCGTGAACCGGCGATTTTTTAAATTCTTTAACAAAATATCAAGAATGGTGTAGCTAAGATTCGAACCTGCATCTCCAAGTTTGGATATGACAATCTTACCGCTAGACTGTAGTTAAGTTTGTTGAGAATTCTACTTGACTAAATGATATATTAAAACATCAAGTTCTTCTCTTATTTTTTTTTCAATTTTTTCTTCTTAACCATTTTTAATCCAAATATCCACAACAAGATTTTCTCAAGTCTTCACCATTATTATCAAGTTATTATCTTTAGCAGATTATAAACAAGTTGAAAATTTCAACTTTTCTTGTTTTCCAACATCTTAGTAAGTTTAATTTTTTTCTTTTCAATGTTTTTTTTCTATATTATTATCTTTAGTTGATTTTTTGCGTTTCTTCTTTTTCCCCTCAATTTTCATATGTTTCCCTCATTTTTGTTTTATTTTTATTCGATTAATTAAGGATGAAATTTTTTCAAAAGTAGTGTACATCTGTGTAGGAATTGGGTAGGAATTACAAATAATAACATTGGGCTGGTCAAAAATATGGTAGTTGGCACGTAATCGAAACTATTAATAATTGAATTTAAAATAATTAATGGTATAGGATCATTGAATTTAATATAACATGTTAATTAGTAATGTTTAGTAGCAATTAATTTTTTATGTGTTTAGCTGTATATTTGTTTTTCAAAAATTTTTAGTTTTTTTTTAGTTTGAGCAATTAGATTTATATTTTTATAATAAAATTTTAACTTTTTCAGCTTAAGTTGATGAAATTGTGAAGGTGGTGTGGTTGCTTATCATGCCACTGATAAAAGTTTGCTATTCAAATAGTTTGTCTTAACTTGAACTCTTTTATGGATTTTTTTAAGGATTGTAAAAGAATTTCAATATTTAATTTATTTATTTTTTGTGTTTTTATTTGTGATAATTGGTGAACATTTGGATTGTATCTATTTATGTTTATAATGAATTTATGAAAACTTGTGGTGAATTATGATATTTTAATTATATTTATCATTCCATGTTTTATGTATAACTTTTAGAAAATTTATTATTATCATAACTTAAATTAAGTTATGTTGGTAAAGTTCAAGTGTAAAATGAAACCTGCTTAGTACTCAACACTAAAATAAAAATAAATAAAAAAAAACAGTGAACCTTTGAACCGGCCGGTTGGACCGGTCGGACCGCGAACCGGCCACCTCTCCGGTTCACTGACCGGTCCGAGTTTAAAAACATTGATTCTAAATTGATTCTTCGTTCAATCAGTCAACCAAACGAGTTCAGTCTAATCATATTTTGAAAACATCGATTTCATTCTGTACCCTAAAACTAATGTTTGGCATGTAGGAATAGCCTCGAAAGAAAAGGCTTTTATAACTTATCTATTTCATTGGTTTGACATAGATCATTTAAATGGAAAGTCCATTCTTCTTGAAATGTTTATTTCAACTTTTTCCTGGAATTCTATTTCTTAAAAAACTTTAAGAAAAGTTCTTTCCAACTTCATCTTAAAATACCCAATATAGCAGAATGTCAAGTTTATCCTTATAAATCTATCTTAAGACATTTGTGAGCCTAATTAATAATTGAATGTATAAAATTTTTCTTATACTTAAAATAAAATTTTCTTTTTTACAAGTAAACAAATGTTTTGAGATACTTTATTCTTTGACTTTTGAATAGTTGTTTGGAATATTTTTGAATTACATATAAAAAATGATAACATAATAAAAATTAAAATTATATGATATTCCTTTGGTTCATTTAATTTATGTTTTACATAATAAAAATTCCATGTAAACAAAAAAATAAAATAGGAGAACAAATAAAATAAAAGTCATAAGCATATATAGGATAATTAAGTCAAATATGTATTAGTTGTATTCTATTCTGACATCTAAATATTGATCATAGTCAATATTGTCATACACTAGAATGACACTAATATTTAATTCTGCCATTTTGGGTAAATGACCATTTTATTTTGGACATTACTGTGGACCAAACGAGAGGTAAGGATATTAAATAAACATACAAAAAAGGGTTGATTCACTATAAAAATTCTAAAATTACCACATACCTCTGAATTTTAATTTACGTCAAAATTACCATATGAATGTATGTAATCACACTCATTTCTTGTCCCTTATATTTGACCACCTTCTCTTGTAAAAATTTTTCAAAAAAAAAAAAAAAAATCTAACACCACTGTATTTGCTTGGGTTAACCGAACTTCATGCACTTAAACTTCAAACCATTTAATGTTTCCAAAACGATAAGGTTCAAGGATTTGTTATCTGTCCAGTGATGCAAAAACTTGACAAACATTAAACTGCTGATGATATAAATGTATCACATGTATTATAAATTTGCATGTACTGAACCTTATTAATCTTTGGATAACATTTTTATAGAATATCATTATATAATTTTTTTACACTAACATGTTTAGATCATATCATATATCATAAATTCAAATTTGAAATTCGAATCATATACATATATAATATATATTCAAAACTGCTAGTGTAAAAACAAAATCACTATACAGTTAGTGTAAAAAAAGTTAATTCTTAAACTTTTGATATGTTTAACTCTACTACATAAATCTTCAGCTTTTGCACTTCACGATTGAGTTTCTAAGATTGGATTGCATACCAGAACTGCGGATTTTGGGGAAAAATAGAGGAATAATAATCAACATTTTAAAGGGAAAAGCAACATAGTGTTTCGTCTAGAATGTGCTAATGAAACGCTTATTGCGATGGTATGAATATTATTAATTTGTCTTCATTTTTCTTTTTCTTTGGGAAGGTATGACACAAATTTATTGCTTGGATGCAAACGTGCCAATTTTTTGAAATTGGAAATTTAGATTAAAAAAATGCATCTATGCATGTTCTAAAGCAACACCTTCTTTCATTCCATCATGCAGGACGTTTTTGCCGGTGGAACTGATACAACACAAACAGTTATGGAATGGGCAATGTCTGAACTTCTAAAGAAACCTATAACCTTGCAGAAATTGCAGGCTGAGGTAAGAGAAGTGACCCAGGGAAAACCAGAAATAACTCGAGATGATTTGGAGAAGATGAGATACTTAAAAGCAGTGATTAAAGAAACTCTACGATTTCATGTTCCTGTTCCATTACTGGTTCCTCGAGAATCAACTCGAGACATCAAAATAATGGGGTGTGATATACCAGCAGGCACACTAGTGTTGGTGAATGCTAGTGCAATTGCAAGAGACCCCATGTTGTGGGAGAACCCTGAGGAATTTCAACCTGAGAGGTTTCTGAATTCCAATATAGATTTTCGAGGTTTTAACTTTGAGTTAATTCCTTTTGGTTCCGGACGAAGGGTTTGCCCGGGTATCAACTTTGCCATATCCGTTGCTGAACTTGCATTGGCAAAATTGGTCAACAAATTTAATTTTGCATTGCCTGATGGGACGAAGCCAGAGGATTTGGACATGACTGAAGCATCTGGTATCACAGTTCACAGAAAACATCCTCTACATGCCATTGCCACTCCATATCTTTTTTAATGGCTTTGTATTCATATGCTGCTTCATTTTTTTTTTCCTTTTCCTTGTCTTCTTTCCAGTGAAAGTTCTCTCTGGTGACTTGCAATAAGGATTAAGGAGTAAGAGGTCGCGTTTTCCGTTGTGATGTATATCTGTCTTCCTGTTTTAAAAAAAAAAGTCTTCCTGTTTAAAAGCTTCTCGTTGGTTCGGAGTCTTATTACACCTCATAAATATACTTTCTTAGGCCAATAATAAATATATGACCAAACTTCAGTTCTGTTTCTGAATCAATTTCCATTTAATTCTTTGTCTAATTAAAGTTTTCTAAAGGTTTTACAAGTATTATCTTTTATCATATGCTGTAATTTGATTTTCTTGAGTTCATGAAGACATAATTTTTTTTTTGGGATAATTTTTCGAGTGCTGTCCGAATGAATCGATGGGAGGAAAGCACATTAGTGTGACATTTCGAGTTGATGACCAATCATTTATGATTACTCCAAAAATTGATTACATCCTTATTTTCTGTACAATGTCATGCTAAGATTGTGCACTATCCCCAAGAAATCATAGAGATTCGAGACACTCGAGCAAATAATCACATTTTTCAAATAATATTTCGCTTGTATCATAAACACATTTCTCAACTCACATTTTTATATTCCCAATCGTCTTTTTATCTCACATAGATCACATTACAAAAAGTGCTACAGTAATTATTTCAAATAATACCCTATCCAAACAAGCCCAAAATGTTATTGCATAAGTGCTTCTACATCATTTAAAGAACTGCATCTTGCTTCCACCAAAATCAAACTATAATAAATGAGTGAAGTGAATGGTGACTTTGAAAAAGTTATAAAAGTGAAAAAGAAAGAATAAAAGATTAACTAGTCAGGCTATGCATGTCTTACTTGATGTTGTGAAATTCTCAGCTCATTCTCATGGCTGTGCGATATCTATTATGTTATATATCGAGTTTACACAAACTAACTATGTGATTATAGTTAGTATGTATTAAAATTTATCTGTTACGCTGTAACCATTTTTTTTAATGATATAATTCACTAATACGTTACTTACGGGACACATACAGAAAGCTAAATACTACCTTTGTCTCACTTTAATAGTCTTATTTTTCTATTTTATCTATTTCAAATTATAGTTCACTTTCTAATTAAAGAATATAGTTAACTTTTAATTTTTATAAAATACCCTTATTTAATGTACTTTTTTTTCTTTTTTTCACAACCCCCGAACGGGCTATTCCATCCATAGTCGATGGGAATCCATATGCACTTCCTATGCACTTTGTTATCAGTGAGTATAACTTATCTTATTTAATACATTTAACTTTTTCCAAAACATATTGGCATATCAAAAGCCAAACTTTCCATCAGTATTGTTGTTCTAATTAATATAAAGATTTAATGATTAGTCATATTCCTAAATCCTAATATTAATGTAAGGGTATTTTAAATAAAAAGTAGGCTAGATTTGCTCTTCCAAGAAAGTTAACAAATGTTTTTTGAACTATGTGAAAGTAAAAACTAAAATTATTAAAGTGGGATAGAAGGGGTATGAATTTTACTAGGTGGCATCATACCCATGGTGAAACCTGCAATTGAATGACACCCCTATATGTTGTATTACTGCATAGACATGTTGTTTATTGTGTCTATAGTTATTGTTTGATCATATAAATTACAGATCACAATTAGAGCCTTCGATCTTGGAGAATCATGCTTAATGATTCTTTAGGATTCCTGGATGTACAGTTAATGGTACATGAATATCCGGGTAGAATATCCGTTTAGAAATATTAATGTAAAGATGACAGCAAATTTGGCTAAGCATTTGGTTCGGTGAGAGGATGGATGATAGCTATTGTCTTCACAGTCACATCTTCATTTTTTCTTGGGTTGCAGGTGGGTAGGTACTTGAGGAATTACCAATTCAGTCCAAACATCTTAGATCAGTTGCCAGAAAGAATGAGGAATTCCCGATTCTTGTTATCGTGAATAGTGCAATAGTAATTATAACTTTGGGTGGGATGGATGAGAGTAATTGGTCTTTGCCAAATTTATGAGCATCCAAGCAAGAAATTCTACAAAAGCAAGACAGAAAGAAATGACCCCCGGTCCAATTCCGAATGCCATCGGGTATCCCTCTTAAAGCTCCATATTTATTAAGTTTCGTTGATCTAGTAATTATTAATTAGCATAAAATAAACAGCACTCTTTAAATTAGCTTGTTTAATACATTTAATGTGGTAGTTTCTTGTGGCTGTAGAAACTTATTCCACCCTCTCTAATTTATGCTTAATTAATTGATGGCTTCCGGAAAAAGGAATAATGGTGATCACAAAGACATTAGTCATGTGACTCATGCATATGCAACAGTTTACTTGGAGTGTCTATTTCTGCATTTTAAATTGTGCCCCTCTAAGTTAAACAAAGTTTCTTCACATTATAGACACATCAAATTAAAAAGTGATCCTATAATTAAATTATGACATTTATCATCCACTCATAGACACATCAAATTATGAAGTGATCCTGAAGGTTTTTATCCCATTTGGCTGCTAGACATTTGGAACAAAATCTAATTAAAGATAGCTTGTTTTACACATGATGGAGATCTAATTGTGAATATTTTCTGTTGATTTTGGTAAAATAATGTGTTAGTTGATAAATTCTACTTATATTTTATATTTGGTGATGTTCACAGGAGTTTGAGGTAAAAAGAAACTTAAAATTTTTTCAATATGCCTCTATGAAACTTGTGAAGCCAAGTCTGTGGAACGCTCTACTAATATGTGTTTTATTTTTGAATACCCACGGATATCCGACCTTGTACCCGCATACTAGGCTGCAGTATAATTTTTAAAATTGTAGGGTTCTTTCTATAATATTTAATTCGTTACATGCATATGATATGCTATTTTTTCTCACCAAAATATTGGGCCTCCTGCTATTATAGTTTGTTGTTTATTTATTTAACTTCATTTCTTGAAGAATTTGGTTAATGTGTACTTGGATAGCAAAATTGTAAAATGTGTAATTTGTTTGGAATGATGTTTTTTAATTGATCTTAAGTGGTTTTGTTGCTTTAATCTTATCTAAACTCATTTAGACAAGCACATTGAATAAGCTAATTAACAAATTTCGGATGTGGATCAAATGCCTGATTGTTTTCACAATTACAGATATGAATACAGATGGAAAAAAAAAAAATACTTGATCCACATTTTACAGGTCGAGTCACCGTTAAATCCCACTTGGTATGGCGGGGAGGGTTGGGTTGGGTGGTACGGGGGGAGGGAGTGTAAACAAGAGGTCTCGGGTTCGAGTCCTTCCGCTTATACAAAAAAAAAAAAAATTAAATGCTACTTGGTATGATGTACGCTAAATTCCTCTCCATCACACCCTAATAAAATTATTTTAAAAATTATTTTAAAAAATCAACACCGTTCATAACATATTCCGTCGCTCATGCAAATGAATATTATACTTCAGGATTCTTGGCTTTGCAATGGGTACATGAATTCGAGTAGATATGTTTCGAAATATTAGTCTCAAGATGACAGCAGATTTGGTTAACCATTTGGTTCGGTGAGAAGATGGATGATGGTTTATTGTCTTCACAGTCACATCTTGATTTTTTCTTGGGCCGTAGTCAAGCAGGTAAGTTGAGGAATTAATTACCAATTCAGTCCAAACATTTTAGATCAGTTCCGAAGATTTTTAGTTTTTACAAGTTGACCATAATTGTTGGTGAGAACAGTACAATGGTAATTACACCTTCGGGTGGGATGGATTAGAGTTTTTTATTTTTTTTATTTTTTTGGATGGATTAGAGTAATTGATCATTCGCCAAATTTATAAACATCCAAGCAAAAAATTCTGCAAAAGGAAGGTAGATAGAAAAAAAAAAAAAAAAAAAAGATCATGAGATCAGATTCATCGATCTCGTTGCATGTCGAAGCTTAAGAGATAGTGAAAATGACCAAAATAATCCCTCACATTTAGGGAGAGTTCTGTTTTCAGATTGTCAAATTTGAAATACAGAAAAATGATCCCTCACACATAGGAAGTGTACCATTTGGTACTAAATCTGATTTTTTGGTCAATTTTATTGTTTTAAGAAAAAAAAGAAAGATTAAAAAAATGGGATTATTCTCGTTCCATGTTCAATGCTTATAAAATCTATCGATGCCTACAGCCAGCCACATTCATGGAAGGGTAATTATCATTACAAAGAAACTGACCTTTACCATTCATTTCCAGATGCTACTCTAACAGGGTTGAAGTTTGCCATCAGTTATCTCTTCTAAAGCGCCATATATATTTTATTTGATCTAGCAATTAAACCATGTTCTTGAGTGGAATAGAGAATTGCAATGGATGATCATGCATTGCTCTCATCAAAACTTTGCTTCTCAAGTAAGAAAGATCACGTTTGCAGCCACTGTGTATTACTTGTGGTGGAGCAGGAATAAACAGGTGTTCATTGGGGCCACAAATCTTGACTTTTTGAAGCTATGTTCATATTGAAGAAGAAAAATACAAGTAAAAGGCTTGGAGACTTCTTTATAAATTGTGGAGTTTAAAGAGAATATTATCAAAATTTAGTTGGGGGGCGAATGTAGGGCAATTGTAAAATTCTTAGAATTTTTATAGGCTATTTTAAAGTTTCTAAAAGATTGAGGGAGTGTAATGCAAAACATGGCTTCGCCATTATTTGCAGTAATAAGTTAAGGATAACTTTTTTATACACTATCAGTGTATAATTACACTAATAGGTATAGATAATGCCACATAATATGAATTCAAATTTAAAATTCAAATTATACACATATGGCATACATCCAAATCTACTATCGTAAAAAAATCACTATACTCACTGTCAGTGCATAAAAAGTTAATCCATAAGTAATACATAACATGTTCTTCACATACAGAACATGTTCTTTACATATTATCTAGGTGACATCTGGATGGCATCGATTTTCAACTAAATCTCCTGCATTATAGTCGTTGATTATTCTCAGTTTTAACTTTGCAAGTTCGAAGTAAGGTTTGGTGCATCGAGTTTTACACCAGTTTTATCACACAAATACAATTCCCAATAAAAAAATTTTTTGCAAAATATTAATGCAATCCAAAAAGTAGTCTAATATTTTTCTAGTCATAAGTTTAATTGCAGTGACTTGGAATGATACTCAGATATCATGATCAAGGAGATGAAAGTAATCAGTGGAAATTCACTGCATGAGAGTTTTGCAAGCGACATCCAAAATTAGCATTGACTCGTCGTATCCTAATGATCAATAGTAGAGGTAAACAGATATAGACAGCAAGGACTTTGATCACGATCTAACAGGGAAAGGCATCCGCCAGCATGATTATCAATAGCAATGGATTTAGACTGCTACAAGGACTTCTCCTCATCTGGATTTAACTGGGAAGACTTTAATAGTCTAGTTTAAAGTGTATTACTCTGATTTTAATACGTTCTTGGACTTTTTGGTACCCGACATCAATACTCATCAATAGTGTAGGACGGATGCTATGAATAAATTTTCCCAACGGGCATAGCAAAGAGGAGCTAGCATACACTATATTTGACAAAAAAGACAGAACTCACCGAACGGGACGGGGTACTTGGGGGTCTTTACTTCTTAGTAGCAGGGTCTCTGTGGAGAGTTCTATCCCACATCGACTTTGGGGGGTTTGGGGGGTTTAGTTTACAAGTGCCCTGGACGCCTTCAAAAGTTGCCGGCTTTTGAAGGTTGTTCAGGGATTCCGTTTATTTGCTAAAAAGTCTGAGTCTTCTCAGAATTGACAAAAAAAAAAATACACTATATTTATAAGTTTTGCTATTAATTTCTACCCCAAGTGGATTGAAAATTATTGCTAGAAGTGACTTGGGTGCTATGGATCGAGCAACCAGTCCATTTGCTACTTCACTAGCCCTAACCAACAAATTGCATAATTCAAAATAATCCAATCCTACAATTCTAAAAGTTCACCAACAAAATGCATAATTAAAGCATTACGTAATCAAAACACATTACACAATTAAAATATTGAATACTTCAAACATTTGTTTTTATCTTCTCCACTCCTTAAAAAACTATCAACTCATATTTCGTAATCCAAATAGGTCGGTCCACAACCAAATATAAAAGCTCTAAAATTTGAAAAAAACAAAAACAAAAATTAGTAGAGTGAAGAAGCACGCAAACTTTATGAGCAAAGAAAAGAAATTTTGGAGGAGGTAAAGAAACAAAAGCCAGTAGAGTGAATGGAATCAATGGAAGTTAATGTAAGAATTTGGGGAGTTAGGTTGATTAACTTTCTAAGTTCATATTATAAAAAATAAGAAAAATTCTATACTAAATGGCATACGATCGAAGCGGCAGAAACAAGTTAAAGGATGACCTACTTTTTTTATTTTAAGAATTCTCATATTTGTGTTTATCACTTAAAAATATCATGATTTACAGTTGCTTGATTTGCTAATAGTGATTGTACTAAAAGGTTACTAGTTGACGTTTAGATACTAGTTACCCGAACCACCTTATGCTTATGTAAGCAGGTTTGGATAACTACGGTTTTCGAAAATCAAACACCATACCCTAACCCATTCAAATCGGTTTGAGTAGCCCAATAATTTTCAAAATCTTGGATTGATTACCCTATTTGTTTATTTGGATCAATTCAATTCTCTCCGTTTCCACTTTATTTTATTTTATTTTCTTTTTTTAACACCCCTAGTAGTGACTGATTTTATCACCTTAGGAAAATTCCTAATACCTGATGAAGAGTGTACCACAATTAGTTGGAGTTCTAAAACAAACCAAAACAGAAGTTCTTTCTTCTAACTGGCTTCCAAATTAGTAGAATGGGCAACACAAGGAGAAGCATATACTATTTTAGATTTTGATTTTGACAAAAAAAAAAAAATCAATCTGTTGATGTTTTCATTTGCTTTTAGCGTAGATCTTTAAGCTTTTTACCAGGCAAAGAAGCTAAAATATGAACTCTAGCCAAGAGTAGATTTTGCTGACCGTGATTGATTAGCATTTTACCAAACTAGTTTTTTCAGCCTCACGCAATGCGTGAGGATGCCCTAGGTCTATGTTAAACACGTTCAAATGAAGACAAGTGAATTAATATAAAATAGTTATATATTAAATACATGATGGGTGCTAGTAACTATGGGGAATTTAACTTTAGGTAAATTGGTTATTGTCATTATTCGTTTATTCAATTTATTTATGAAGTTGAAGAGATTTTTGTACCTACTGGACTTGGACTACTAATTGACTTAATGTGAGATATCGATACGATATATTAGTATTGATATATTAGTATTTCATATCTGCAATAAATTATCAACGATCTAACAGTCGTCATGTGTGTGAGTGTGTATTTTTTCCTAATTGCACTGATAAATAAGACCTTGAAATTAGGTTATCTAACATTCTTAATGTAGCATTAATCAGTAAGTAATGACTAAAATTCTGTAGAATTATAAGGCATGGTTATCTAACTTTTTTAATGTAGCATTAATCACTAAATAATGCCTAAAATTATAAAATGGGTTTATCATTTTCTATTGTTTGAATGAGCTTTCAAACATATTTAAAAATATTTTAGACCAATGTAAAATTAAATTAATTTTTTTTGTATATTCAATGGCTTTTTTCTTTTACATTAATAGGTTTGGATGCATGACATATAATTTTTATTCAACTGTATCCCACCGTGAGCTCGGTTTATATATACTATCATTTCTCCTAATCAAGATTTCATATTGGATCCTTTTTTTTTTTTTGTTGCAATTCAGATGATTGTTTGATTGATAGATTAAAAGTGTTCAAGAATGAAGGAAGCAACAATGGTTTCTTTGGACAAGACATCATCTATTGAAAATGAGTCTCGGATTCTCAATATTGAACGACTTCAACTTGCAGGGGTAAATATACATATTTTCTTATTTTTCTTTTTTCTTCCCTTTTTTTGGTTGTCCATTCTTTGTTTATTTTTGGAGATTTTAATGATTTTGGTTTTGATAATTTGTAAAGGAGGCAGCACTTTATGTGGTGAGTACGAGAAGCATGGAAAAAGTTCTTTGAATTTTCACTAAGATAATGGCTTAGATATATACAATATCCAACGATTTCTTGAGTTAAAAATTTTTCCTTTCTATTTTCTAGTTTCTTTGGCTCTATAATTCTTACTCATTTGATGATTCTTTCGGTAATTTGGTTGATATTTTTTTTTGTTGTAATCTATATCATAAGCTGGAAAATTATAGGTTATTTTGTATTCTTAAATCATGTGCTAAAATAGGTGAGTTTCTCTGTTTCTTTTTCTTTTTTTTATAAAAGTGGTATTCAAAATCAAGAGATAGTTGGAATCTTGAAATGGTGAATTCCAAATCGACTTGTGTTTACGGATAGATTGAAATAAAATGCTAAGAAATAAAGGATGGATCTATTTTACAAATGGGGTGACAAACTCGTGTTTAAAATTAGAAAATATGTATTTATAGAATCATTTTTTCATACTTGAAAGAAAAAATTAGGACTATTGTAAAAGTTCAAAAACTATCTGTGTTGTCCACAAAAGAGAACAATAAGTCAACAAAAATTAGAGTCAAAAAATAACAAAATTACAAAACAACCAAGCAAATATAACACACATGTTGAATGAAAGGAAAATAAATGGCATGATTGGAAAATATGGCAAACACCTAAGGCTAAACGAATACTCGTAAATAGCTAAGGTGGCCCATCTCTCCGGATCACAAGGGGCAACAATGACTCAAACAAAAGAGGTACAACGAACAAATAAATTACAAAGGAATCACAATACTATAGCATGCATCTTCCGGTGTCTTGAGTAAGAAAGAAACAGCAAATGGCATTATCGAAAAATGAAGCACCACTAAGGCTAATGCTAATCACATGAAGAGGAAATGTTTCCATCCAAGAGAGCCACGCGGACAGAAGTGAATTTCCAGCAAAGCCACCACCACGCACCACCACTGAATCGCAAAAGACCAAACCACCCCTCAAGTTCACACAAATCGCACTATAATCAGCCCAATTTTACTGTAGCAATCCGAACTCCCGCTTTTAGTATAGTAAAGATTTACATCAAACGTTAAAAAGCACTGTATCTATAGCTCTGCTATTAACGTCTTTCCCCTAGTGACGGGAAAATAATGGCTGTAGTGACTGGTTATATCACATTCGGAATAGTTTCCAAGCTCTCAGAGAGTGTAAGATATATAATTATGTTGGTTTATGGATGCGATCTCTTTTTCCTGACTAGCTCTTCTATTATATTAATAACGTAGCCATGAATAGCCTTTTTCTTTTTTGATAGAAAGAGAGGCAAATTTATTAATAACATACTAAATCTGCTTCAAGATCAGAAATAACAAAGCGAGGTATAGATTTATTCCAAATACAAGACCATGAATAACATTTTACTAGACACCACAAAAGGAGTAATAGAAATATGGACCAAGGTAATCTATAGGATGGACTTTTTTTATTTAGTTATAAAATGGAAAATTTTATTTATTTTAAGAAAATTTTGACAGAATTTCCCCTTATAAATGGACGAAAAGTCCCTACCAACAAACCCAAATTGAAGAAAAATATCACATGGCACTTGCTACATTCTAACTCTACGAAAGTTTGGAAATCCCAATTGATCAAGAGCAAAATCACCTCTCACCAAGTGAGGCACTTCACAGAATAATTCATATCTCGAAATAATTCGCGATTCCTCTCCAACGTTTGCAAGACGGTACCTTCTGTACTTTAGCAGCTCCTGTAGATGCCCTCGTGACCGCCATGAACGCCGTGCTTTCCCATGAATGATTCCCGTACAACTTGTGTCCTAAAGTTGGGAAACGACATTGAATCTAGAGCTACAATGGCTTTAACCGCAGATGGCCGCTCTTGAGGTAAGTTAAAAACTCGCTGTGATCTCAAGTTCAAGCTGGCTAATTTATCTGCTGCACCGTTCGCCTCTCTAAAGACATGTGAAATCTGAACCGAAGCCTGAGCTACTATTTTCCTGATATGACGTATTGTATTGCATAGGGGCCATTTGGCCAGAGAGTTCGATTAAATCAATCTCACCAACACCGTCGAATCGACTTCAACAGCAAAACCATCCATGCCTCTTTGAACACACAAAGTCAAACCAAATAATTAAGAGGGAAAGGCTCTCTGCCGCCAAGACATCCATGCCACCAAATTCTTTGTAAAAGGCAAAAATTACCTCCCCTGGTGGTTCCTGACCAGCCCGCCCCCAGCGTTCACCTGTTGCACGACACTCGCATTTGTGGGATGGACTTGATAACTTTGACAAAAGTAATGTGAACATTGTAAGCATATTAAAGGAAAAAATTGCCATTTTTTTTTTTCCAAAATCGAGTAATGGTTTACTAATAGTCCAATTATAAAACATGAGACTTAGATCCTTACAAAATTGTTTATAATTTTTTTCGGTGGCTAAAATCTGCGGTCATCTATACTGGATCTAAATCTGTGCATATGTGGCTTGTACTATTAAAATTAGGTGTTGCAAATTTAAATCGAAAAGAGAGGGGGTGTGAACTTATCAATTGACAAATAGTCTTATGACACATTAACAGTTGATTTTTCCGTATCAATATAGTAGTTTTTTTTTTCCAGAAATGATAGATGAATATATTTCTACTAAAGGAGAATTTTCGTATCAATATGGTAGTCACGTCACTTTTTTTTCACATGGAAAAAGAATAGCACTTAAAAGATTTAGATTTTAATTATTGACACCAAAAGTAATTTAATAAAAGCATGCTAAGTACATTATTTCAAGATGGCCTCATAATAGCTTTTAGATCACATGCATATAGGGCTATAATTCGTACAGATGGGTATTGAATTGCGGAAGTAAAATTAATAATACCTGTGAGGATTCATAGAGAGTTTTGGTATATGCATAGTTAATATGATTTTTTTTTTTAAAGTACTAATGGATGTCCTACAACCTAGGACATGTACGCATAGTTAATTAATATGATATATGTTTCTTTTGTAGCTTAATTTGGGTGTATCTAAAAACTCTAATCATGTAATTAATTTATTAGTTTTTCTTTTTCAAACAATCTACTCACCAACTATAAGCTTATGATCATGAATGCGAAGATATACAAAAATGTTTTCCCTATAAGATCCCATAATGCTGTTGATGAGAATACTTGATGGACAAAATAACCAAGAAGCCCAATAAACTCAAGTAGTTGAACAGAATCAAAATTTTACCAAAAAAATATGAGGAAACAATGTTTTATCTGCCCCTATTGCAATACTAATTAACTATAAGTTTAGAAGATTAATTTGTCGTAGTGATTATGAAAAACTTTGTATGTGCAACTGATAAAAGTTGTTATTGTTTGTACTAATTATTTTTATAGAAATTGGTTTTAAACTTTGAAAGTTGACTATTAGAGAATTTTATCAAAATAAAAATGTATAAATGAGAAGTTATTTGATAATTATGAGTAAATATGGGTGAGTTACTAACATTATTTAAAATTATCCAAAAAAAACAACTGAAAAAGAAAAAAAAAAAAAAAGGATAAACTGCGAGAGACATTAGATCAAAGAGTGTTCCCTTATCACGCACTTAGCCTGTGTACCAATATGTGATGATGGAAAGCTAAATTTAGGACAATTGTTGCATTACGGATACAAAAAAAATCACTCACACAACGACCCAATGTACACACTTAAGGTTTGTCAGAGAAAGCTAATAGTTGCATCACAATGTAAATGCCTGGAAATTGTAGTCGCATTACAATCCCTTTTTTTTTTTTTTTTGGCTTTTTTCTTCTTCTTCCTCTAGACTACACCAGAAGTCACACTTTGCTTTTATCACATGAAAACTCTCTCTTTTCTTCATTATTTTCTTTTTTCCTGCTCTATCTTCTCTTCCCTTTTTGCTCTTTTATTTGTGTTTTTTCTTAATTTCTCTTATGTGATTGCAAATAATTCAAGAACTGAGTTTAAAGAATTTAGATAAAAGAATTTTTCTTTTAATTTGGATTTTAAATTCATTTTAGACTAGTTCTTAGCCACTAGCTAGTATCAAAGGAAGAGAAACCATTTATTAAAAAAATGATCATCAGAATTTGGCTACTTGTGCTGCAAAATATGCTCACGCTATCAATGCGTCATCTGCCAAGCCAAGGATGATATTCCAATATCATGACAGATTCCTCCGTGATGGATTTGGTTTTGGTCCTTTCAGATTTGGATACTTCAAGTGTGAGTCATTTGGTCTCTACATATTTCAAAATCGTGTTTGATTTGAAAACACTTTCCTGTAGTCATCGGAATTGATTTGGTGGTCGATGGTGACAAAGTTTGACAATTTTGCATATGACAATTTTGCATCGAAATTTCTTTCTAACACAGGACCAGAAGGTGCGGGTACATCAAAAAATAAAAAGTCTTCTGATCATGATTTTGAAGAATTTCTACCTAGCACGTGACCAAAAGGCACGGGCATGCCTTTGTTCAACTATAAAATACTGACATTAAGTGAATAAAACGGGACACAAATATAAAAGACGAAGAAAACCAAATTAAAATTAACATCAAATAGAGTTGGGTTGCCTCTCAACGAGCGTCTTTTTTTAACGTTTTTGGCTAGATATGGCCAAATGTCATTAGTCTGAATACGTTGGATCTTCAATCACATCACCTCCACCTCTTCAACTAGAAAACCCTCATAATAAGGTTTGAAACGATGCCCATTCATCACAAATTTCTTGTCCGTTTTCAATCTTTGTATTTCCACTACACCATAATGAAAAACATGAGTAACTACAAAAGAACCAACGAGCGCATTTCTTTAACGTTTTTAGTTAGACATGGCCAAATGTCACTAGTCTAAATATGTTGGATCTTCAGTTGTATCATCTCAATCTCTTCAACTAGAAAACCCTCATAATAAGGTTTGAAGTGATGCCCATTCATCACAAATTCTTGTCCATTTTCAATCGTTGTATTTCCACTACACCATAATGAAAAACATGAGTAACTCCAAAGAACCAATCCAGCGAAAACGTAATTTACTTGGAAATAATTTAAATCTCGACTTCTAGAGATGAACTTTTTGACCAACTGCAAAGGTCTTTCTTGAAATTTGTTGGTCATGAAAAACTCTAGTTTTCTCTTTATAAATCACAGCATTCTCATATGCTTCATTCCGGACCTCCTCTAATTCTTGCAATTCTAACTTCCAACAAAACCTAGTCTCCTCTAGACCCATATTACACTGTTTCAATGCTCAAAATGCCCTGTGTTCGAACTCTACAGAAAATGATATGATTTTTCAAATACTAACATATAGAGAGACATCCCTATAGGTGTCTTATACACAATCCGATATGTCTAGAGTGCATCGTCTGACTTTTGGCTCCAATGCTTTCTATCATGACGCACCATCTTCTTAGGATGGACTTGATTTTCTTGTTCGATACCTCTGATTGGCCATTTGTTTGGGGGTGATACAAGATTAAAATCTTATGAAGGGCATTATCCTTCCTAAAAAGTGCAGCTATCGTCTTATTGCAGAAATGTGTCTTCCTATCACTAACAATGGCTCTTGGCATTTTAAAATGTACAAAAATGTTGAATTTAATAAAATCTGAAACCACTTTCGAATCGTTAATTCGAGTGAATATAACTTCTACCCATTTGAAAACATAGTCAACCGTCAAAATAATATAGAGAAAACCAAATGACGTAGGGAAAGACCCCATAAAATCGATATCCCAAACATCAAAAATCACTTTTCAACTTGTTCTTTTTCACCCTAGACCACCCTGCAGGCAACTTGCAAATCACTAAATAATTAACTATATCAGCGTACCAAGGCCAAAAAAAAGTAATAGAAAGTAATTGTTCATCGAAAAAAGCTTCTCTTAATGGAAATTCCTCTTCAATGACTGGTACTCGACTCAAGTCACCAAGTTTTCTGCTCCTCTTTTATCTCGGATTTTCAGGTCGAATTCTTATAGTAGCAGTATCCATCTAATCAATCATGGTTTCGCATCTTCTTCTTCAGCAAGTACTGCAGGGCTACATGATCCAAATACACGATAACTTTAACACCTAATATATATGATTTGAATAAAAGAAGTAAATAAAATTAATTTTTTTGTGGGGTCAGTATAGAATTTTCATTTTTTCTTGTTGCTTGTCAGTGGGCGATTTTGATGTAGAAAAAAACACATGGTGCAGGAATTGATTTGTTGACTTCTTGGGGGGGGGGGGGGGATTTTTCTCAAGTCAAGTAATGTGATGGGGAGAGAATTATCAACTATTTATGCATATGGAGGAGAGGTAGAGTATGAGTGGCTGAAGTGGTTATTTCGGATCAAACATCAGTTTCAGGGCCATTTTCTTTGCTATTCTTTGAAATTGACTGATCAATCAGAAACAGTTCTTTTCTTTCTTCTTTGCTGGTTTTTTTCAAAGAGATTTTAGTAAGTATTTTGATTTGGATAGCTAAAGAGGCCTTAAACGTGGGATGTCGCAGTGTCATGTAAAGGAGACAAATCGTCGAGCTGATATTTGCTTAAATGCTGCAAGAATCTCTTCATCATACGACGTGTTGATTTAAAATGGTTGTACATAAATTATCAATTGAGCATTTTTTGAGTTGGTAGAATTACAATAAAACTACCTTTCTTTCCGATTTATGCAACACAATGATGGGGTGATTCTATGAAATCTCAACTAACCGTTCAGTCCTCTTGAGAAATTTAGCAGAGTTTAGCAATTGGTTCCTCCTCTTGAGCAATAAAATAAATAAATAAAATTAATTTGATTTCACAATTTCAAGTGAACTAAGTCCTCCGTTATTCCTTAACTAGAATTAGAGTTTTAGTTCATTCCCGTTGAGAAAATTCCACGCAAATTTGTAGAATCGATAGCCGAAAACATGCTCAATTACAGATGAAGAGTATCCAAAGGAAGGAAAAAGAAAAAGAAAAAGAATGCCTACATCACCCTGAGAGCATCCACAATGCTATTACACTTTGTGGAGTGTAATCCACATGCCACGTCAGCATTCCACTTTCTCCTCTTTTATTACACTTTCACTCACAATGGATTACATTCCACAAAGTGTAATAGCATGGGTCCACAATTAATCAAATATTTATTTTAATAATGCATAACTCATATCCCATAAATAAATAAAGTAATTTTTAAAACTAATTTTGTTATTTTTAAAAAATAAAGTACTAACTTTCGTTAAATTTTGTACATTTTGAATTTTTTTATTTTCTAAAAATGATATTATTAATTTTTAAGTTTGAATAATATATCTTTTTCTATGTTTCAAAAATAATATATTGTTATTTTTTTAAAAATAATTATGTAGGAAATTAAACAAATATTTGATACTTCAAATGCGAAGATATCATAATAATCCATACTTAATTAATAATTCGAAATGTAATTAATTGAACTCCATAGCATAATATTACATAAGTTAAATCAAATAAAATACAAATAGGGCCCACATTCAATGGATTACACGCATCATACATGTGATGCGTGTAATCTCCATGACACGGCTCCCCATTGGAGCCGTGTCATGGAGCGGTGTAATGGCTCCCCATTACACCCCCATTGGAGCTGCCCTGATGTGTCTTGCGGCCAACCAAGAAAAGATAAAAAGACCTAATGACTACTTGGCTAGTCTCGTGCCGCCGAAAAGAAAGAAAAGTCCCTCACTGACTATTGAGTGACCTTCGGGTCGCTCTTTCGGGTTAACTCCTATGTTCGTTCTATTGAGTGGATGTGCGTGTTATTTTCAGCTTCTGAAAAAAAGACTATTGAGTAGTCTCCTATTACTACTGAATTACTACTATTATTTTAAATCAAATTATCCAACAAATTCCATCCTATCCAAAAAGGAAGAAAGAACAACAAGCCTCTGGTAAAATATTGTGACCCCACTCTTAAAACTTCAATTCACAGCTAGTTATTGCATTTCAACTCCCGAACTTCCCAGACGTGCTGAGTTTTGAATTTGACGTAACCATGCTGAACAGCAAATCTAATGGAGAAATCAGGTCTTTTAATCCTTTTTTACTCCAAATCTCTGCAACTGCACAAAGTACCAAAACTAAATACAATCTACCAATTAACGTAATATTTGGTAAGATAAAAAAGAAAAATAATCATAAAATTAATGATAAAATTGCAATCTATCAATGAGTATGATCACCTGACTTTTTTTTGTTAGTTGATAAAGCTCGTACTTTGCCCGGTTCACCTACTCCTAGTCAAATCTGATCAAAAACTGGATTTGATTGGATTTTTAAAATTCGGGTTTTTAATGTGGCTTGGATCGGATGCTTAGTCGGTTCTTGGCTCGGTCGGTCAAATCAACAGTCCGACCCGAATCCAAAATCATAGGCACTGCTTATCTTCTATAATTTCAAAGAAATTGACTAATAGGCCACCAATATTTGCGAGATAAACAAATTGTCATTGGCCAAGTCAAACTCTGACTTGATCGTGTATTGGACAAATATAAGAAGTACAGACAAAGAAGTTTCCCTATAAATCCCATAATGCTGTAGAAGAGAAGCTCAACCCAAACAAGTAGAACATCAGATAAGTTCACTAGCTAAAATGAAATCAGATTTTTCACAAATTTTTGAGCAACAAATCAGCTCATTTTTGCTGCATCCCGTCTTCTTCGCTCCTCTTCCTTTGTTATTCATTCTCTTCTTTATAAAATGGCAGTTTACTACAAAAACCAGCAGTAAAAACCTTCCTCCATCACCAAGAAAGCTCCCAGTTCTGGGACACATGCATCTTCTTGGAACACATCCACACAGATCACTTCAGAAATTGGCTCAAAAGCATGGGCCAATGATGATGCTCCAACTTGGCAGTGTCAAAACACTCGTAGTTTCATCAGCTGAAGCAGCTCAAGAAATCATGAAAACCCATGATTTGAACTTCTTGAACAGGCCTGAATCCGAGATCAATCGGAAGCTTTTGTACGATTTCAAGAATGTCTCAGTGGCACCTTACGGAGAGTACTGGAGGCAAATGAAGAGCATTAGTGTGCTTCAGCTTCTAAGTAACACAAGGGTTCAATCCATTCGTTACATAAGAGAGGAGGAAACAGATCTCTTGCTCACAAAAATCCGCGGGGGATCAGTAGCTGCACCATCATCAGGTGTCAATCTTAGTGAAATGTTCATGGCTTTGACGAGTGATGTGGTGAGTAGAGCTGCTTTTGGGAGGAAGTATAGCGAAGGAGTAAGTGGGAGGAAGTTTAGAAAATTAATGAGTGAGTTTGTGAGTGTTTTGGGAGGATTTGATTTTGGGACATTTTTGCCATGGCTTGGATGGGTTGATCGTGTTAATGGTCTAACGGCTAGAGTGGAGAGAATTGCCAAGGAAATGGATGAGTTTCTTGAGGGTGTCATAGAAGAGCATTTAAATGGTGATAGGAAGAATAATGAGAGCAGTGAACAAAAAAGTAGAGAAGATTTTGCTGATGTTTTGCTGGGAATTCGTAACAACAATGTAGCTGGCATACCCATTGATAGGGACAGCATCAAAGCTCTCCTTCTGGTAAGTGTGTCCCCAACCCCCCCCCCCCCCCCTCTCCTTCCTTTCTCTCAATTTATGCTAACGTTGTCAAGTTAAAGGACTGAACAAATTATATATTCTTAAAAGTTGAGTTTCCAATGATAAAAAAACCGATTACCAATGAATTGTCACCTTTTCATAGTCTAATAATGATACAGTATACTTGTTAAGTGATTCCATGTTAGATGGTTCTTACAACGCCATTCAAGTTAAAATGCTAAAAATTGTTAAAAAACCAATTTGCAGGAGTAATATTATTGAAAGGGATTGCCAAATAATTCGTAGGACCAGCATACATCTGTTATTTTGGCATTATTGTGGGAATATATGTTTAAGACAAAAATTTTCCTGTTTCGTACTTCCAATCCTTAATTCTTAGTTCATCAAAGATGCATTTCATTCTCTAATGGAAGAGAAAATTAGTATATAAGCTTGTTATTTTGCTTTTCTATTTAGGACATCTTCTCCGGTGGAACGGATACTACCTACACCGTTCTAGAATGGGCAATGACAGAGCTTTTAAAGCATCCAAAAGCGATGAAGGATCTACAAACTGAGGTGAGAGGAATTGTCAGTGACAGACTTGAGATCGATGACGATGATTTGGAAAAGATGAAGTATTTGAAAGCAGTCATTAAAGAAACGCTACGATTACATCCTCCAATACCGTTATTGGTCCCTCGCAATGCTAGCAACGATGCTAAAATAATGGACTATGATATTTCAGCTGGAACTATGATTATCACCAATGCCTTTGCAATTGGAAGAGACCCTTCATTGTGGGAAGAACCAGATGAGTTTAAGCCCGAGAGATTCTTGAGTTCTTGCATTGATTTCACGGGCCATGACTTCCACTTGATTCCTTTTGGAGCTGGGAGGAGGGGCTGCCCGGGAATTTCTTTTGCGATGGCTACAAATGAGCATGTTTTAGCAAATCTTTTGCTCAAATTTGATTGGGATCTGCCTGATGGAGCAAAGGGCTCCGATTTGGATATGACTGAATGTACAGGTTTGACAATCCATAGAAAAATTCCTCTTCTTGCTGTTGCAACTCCAGTTTAGTGCTACAGTAACTTAGCTTAATGTAATAACTTTCCATCCTTAGAGATTCTAATTTATCAATAAACGTTTAATTTCTAATGTTATGCACTCATGTATATTTCCATCTTTTTTTTTATTTATTTCTACCTCTTCTTCCCACTTTTCTTTGGACCTAAATGATTGCTGAGTAGATCATTTGTTCCACCCCAATCTTTGTTTTACTTGAACTTGATCCGAAAGATTTGGACCCAGTATTGCATTGGTCATTCATTCTTTAATTTAATGCGTAATTTTTTCTGATCTGAAATTTTTGAGATTCGTGGAAAACGACCTAGGTGGCATTAGGGCAAACTTTCTACTCAAAAGAAATTTTAATAAGATACATTTTACTTACGTTTAGGTCCTTAGGACAAACTTGATAGTTGTTTTATGAATTACTATTTGTTTTCTGACATATAGTTGTCTATATTCTAATTTAACAGCAAATTTAATTTTATCATATGGTACGTTTTGTTTTACACATTACAAGTTTAATCCCTCATGTTTCAATTGGCTTCCTTCTTATTCATCAGACGCACTTATATACCGATTCGCTGTCCGAATTGCTAGATCAAGTCTGTAATCCCATAAGTTTAGAAGCATAAGTCATAAAATATTGAAAAGGAAATATGAGGGACTAAGTTGTAAACTATTGCCAATACTATGGCTTGTCTATGTGGAAAAAAGAAAAACAAAACACCAAGAAATTACATTGAAACTTATCCAAAAGTGCAATTTTCCAAATACGATTGTAGATAAATAACCTACACATTTTAGGTGAATTTGCCTAGAGATGGCAACGTGTGGGATAAAACTCGATACTTGATGGATAATTTGAACTTTGATAGTGAGAGGTTTTGGTAATGAGAGTTAAAACTCAAAGGACTACCTAATAGAATTTGATAAAAAAATTTGGATATGCAAGTTAGAGTTTGATAAGAGAAATTTTTTAGGATACCTGACGTGTTGCCATCCCTATATTTACCAAGAAGCATAAACCCCAGATAGCACCTCTAAGTGCTTATACTTTGGTTTGGAGGTGTGTTTTCCTTCAGGTCTCCCTTAATCCAAATGGATTTCCCCTAACAGTAGTTAAATAAGGATAGGTTAAGTGTTGCTTGTTTTTTTTTTTTCAAGGGACCCGCAATCACTACTCGAGAATGCGCACTGGATAAATTCAACCAACTTGTACAGTAGCCTGTAAATCACCTGGAGGGGTAAGACACACTAAACAAGTCCTATGCGACAAATAGATGTCCCAAGAGAGGAACGAACGCTAATTGTAACATGTTCTACAATTCACTAATTTTGTACACGTATAGGTCGACAATTGCATAAGTAAGCTACACTAAAACAAAATTATTGCTGCAGAGATGCATTACATACTCACAAATTAACTTAATCATTTTATGCTAGCTCTTACAAGATCAGGTTATCATATTTTTGTCTATGCTTAGTCATTATGCTTTGACAAAGTTTTATTCAAAGTTAGTTCACTTGTGCAAAGATATTTTTTTTAACTCGTACAAGGAACATCGCCATGTGGCCGATGTGGTTCCAAATTAATTTTCCCAACAGATCCAGAAGCCGTATGCATTTTAAAGACACTATGTCCTATAGAAGACCATTTGGCTTGACTTATTGGTTAGGTGAGATGAAATCTTTAATTACACTTTTCATGACCAATTAAATAGTTAGGCCCTTTGAATGTATTTTGGTTAAAAATGGTTTCTTAGCCTATTCATTTTGACCTGTTAAATACCCCCGTATAGATTATAAAGTGAAAAGGACATCCGAATGGGTAGAATTTTTGAGAAAAAAAAAAAAAAAAGCATTCGAACACGATTGATTTGTTCTTGCCTAATTAGGTGTTCTTTTGGTTTAAGAACAATGACTGGGTAAAATTTTTTTTCCCGAGTGGATTAGGTTGATGACTGATTTTGTCATCTTGCTTTTCCTCGTATTCCATAATCATGCACACATGTAGCTATTTTAACCTGGTTCAAATCTGTGATCCTTGTTTTCAATTACTAACTAACTTATACTAGTCAAAGTCTAAACATTTTGTATCCATCCTCCTTGGTTGAAGTCACTCGTGGAGCATGGGGAGAAGCTCTATTTCTTAGCATCCATCAATATTTCATCTTTATATAAAACTTGATAACCCATATGCGTTAAAAAAAAAATCTAAGGACCCGAAAAAAAAAAAGGAAGTCCATTTTCGATTCAACTGATTTTTGTACTTTAGTATGTGTATGTAGCTTTCTACAAAGTGATTAAAAAGATGTCAACAACAATCAAAGATGAGATGATAAAACCTCCAGGTGATAGATACAAATAACTTTTTAAGTATTAAATGCCACACAAGATAAAGAATAATGGTCCATTCTAGTTTACTTGTGCCCACATGAGTGGTGATAGGTTTTCTTTCAAAATTCGATGAAATTCATCTGTCTCAGCAAGTATTTCACTTGGCAAGAATGAAGCAACCTCATATAATGGTTTAGTCTTTAATACTGACTAGATTGAACTTTAATACGGCTATTTATCAACCGGTTAGGATCCGTTAAATAAGATATATTGAGTCGTCTGGATTTTATCATTTCAGCCATGCAGGAGAGTTTGGAATTGGATAGAACATAGAAGCCCAGGCATATACATGAATAGGGTTTTGCCATATGGAAAAGTCCATGTATTTGGATTGAATTTTTTATGATGGACTAAGGTAATAGACTGGCTCGGCCTGTGATGACTTTCGAATAGGGTCTTTCGATTACACTTTCACATAGAGTTGAAAGACAAAGTAAGTTGTTAGTATTTGAATCGGATTCGAATTGATAAAAGCTTGATTCATCTTGATTTTTATTCCTTTTCAAATTGGTTTGTTAATTAATGACATTAAATATAAGTAGTATTTTGTGTTCGGTAAGTTTCAACTTCAACTTGAAATTGACTCGACTAGTTTAAAAATTGAAATTTACAATTTAAATTGCTCGAGTTTGGTTTGATGAATTTTTTTTTTAAAATTTGGCTTGATAAATAAACAAAACACAATTTCAAATTTGCTAACATGAATAATGAAGCTTGAAAACTATAGTATTTTGCTTGATTAACCTCATTTACATCTAACATCCTTATTTGCTAACAAAATGAAAGCCTTGTAATTTTCCATTCTGTGTGATTATAAAAGCCTGCAAGAATGTAAAAGACATCCAATTCCTTTTTCATTTCATTTGTTGATCCAAACAGTTAATGAAAAACAGATGTTTGGAGATTATGGGTGAGAATAGTGGCCTGATCCATGAGAAATCCACTGCTTATCCTTGAGAAATCGGCTAGTTAGAAATAATAATAATCAAACAGCATGTGGCCGCCAACTCCTTCAAACTCTCACCACAAATGGAGAAATGGCTGCCTGTATCTCTTAACAGTGATTACTGCAACTATCATAGATATTTTACTTCCAACAATGAACTTGCACTGCAGCCTGGATCACTCCAGTTGAGAGTTGTAGGTGCAATTTTCCCAATGTTATTCTCCTAAAACAAGTCTATACAACAACCAAAACTCGAGTGCAACAAACAAGATAGTACTATTATACATTTAACCTTGTATAACAGACATAATGACTAGAACACGCCATTGGAAACTATACTATTTGTAACACAAAATATATTTTGACCCGAGCTATTCAAAACAATGCTATTTGTAGAACAGATGCTGCAAATAGCAATCAGGAATGTAGATCTGGATATGATATCATTGCAAGAAACTGGCAAGGCAAAGACAAAGAACACAGGCTATTCCTGACCAGAAATATACTGGGCCTGAAGGTTGAGAACTGTACTTCAATTAAAAATGCAGCCGGGCCGAGTCAAAAACTTTAAATAATAACTTTTGCACCCAATTCTGGATCGTAAAAGAGTAAAAGTGTTAATAAGCTTGAAAGTTTTACCCCAACTAAAATGGCCGGAGGGGCCGAGTTGGTATACTCTGCTCGTTCCTGAAGAAATTTTCAGGATCTATCATGGTCTTGACTTTCACCAATCTGTAAAAATTATTTTTGAAATATTTGAGCCCATAAACTCTTCCTTCGTTGTAACTGTTCTTCCCGTTGTCTGTGGTTCCAATATCAAGGTCCCTGTAATTCAGAAAAGCCTGCCTAGGATTTTTTGAAACAAAAGGAGTCATCAAACTGTATAGCACCCGTGTCTGCTCTATGTACTTCTTGGCAAATCTAGGACCTTCTTCCTGCCAAATCACTAAATACTCGATCTTGAAAATGATCCCAGAACGATGAGGGAAAGGCGTTTCGCTTTCTGGAATTTCACTCATTCTTCCGCCATAAGGATTGAATTCCAGTACTGTTTTATTTAGCTCAATCACTTTCTTGAATATTGAGGCCAGCCCATGCCTTGGAATTGGATTCTGCACATAATCTGATTTCCTCTTCGCGAAGTTGGCATAAGTCTTGTCAAGGATGGCTTCCATGGGTGTACCACTCGCGTAACCTTCCCACCGGAGGAGTGATTCACCCCAACTCATTTCCAAACAGTCCTGTTTCTTCAATCCCAATTCAGAAAATCTTCCATTCATAACTGATAAGAGTCTATTGGCATCTCCAAGGAATAATGCTATAAATGTTGCTCCAATTGTAGTCTGACTCTGCCCATTGATTTGTTCAGTAACTGGTTGGACCAGAACTCTGATGAAGAGATCATTGTCAATCGTGTTGGCTACCTGTTGCCAGCTATAAACAAGATCTGTTACATTTTCTTCCATGGTCCTAACAATCCTGAAAAATGTTACAATTTCCGGTACCCTGACTAACTTGATTTTGTACGCCAAAACAACGCAAAAACTCGCACCACCACCACCCCTAATAGCCCAGAAAAGATCTTCCCCCATTGCTTCCCTATCCAAAATCCTGCCTTTAACATCGACGATTCGTGCATCAACAACATTGTCTACAGTTAGGCCGTATTTGCGTAGCATAGCGCCATAACCTCCCCCACTTATGTGGCCGCCTACGCCTACTGATCGGCATACACCGGCAGGGAATGCATGTACTTTGCACTTTTCCCAAATCCTGTAGTAGAGTTCCCCAAGTGTCGCGCCAGCTTGTACCCAAGAAATTTCATTTTCAATATCAACATGAATGCTACTAAGGTGGAACATGTCAAGAATGACGAATGGAACACTGGAAACGTATGAGATTCCTTCAAAATCATGACCGCCACTTCTGGTTTTCAGTTCCAGCCCAGTTCTTTTTGTACATAGAACAGCTGCTTGGACGTGGTATTCTTCTAAAGCTGTGACTATGAGAAGCGGTTTTGGGGTTGTGGAAGTGTTGAATCTCCTGTTTCTTATATAAGCTTGTAAAACTGAAGTGTAGGAAGCGTTAATGGGGCTATAAAGAATGCTTGAGATTTGGTCATCTGGGATCCCTTTTCCTGCAAGGCAATGGGCAAAGTTGTCATAGATGAGGTCTGAGGCTGCAGATGTTAGGGAATTGAATGCAGAAAGAAAAAGAAGAAGAAGAAGAAGAGAGGGTAACATTGCAGGCAATCTAAGTTGTGGACTTGGTGTTGATCACAATTTCCATGTACCATACCAATTTATACTTGGTGAATTTAAGTTACTAGCAATATGCACCCCTAGGCTATGAGTGAATTGCTCATTACTTCAGAACCAACAGTAGACATGTTCCACATTTGGCATATTATTCAACTTGATTAATAGATAAATAATTTAAATAAAGAATTATAAATAGCATTTTCACATATCTATATCAAGAAATTATTGCATTCCAACTATTGAACTACCATCCCAATTTTTCTAAAAAGAGTTTATACATAAATATACTATTAGGTGATAATATCTATACATCAAAAACTACGTTATTTTTTTCTTTGAGGTAGTAATTAATTAAATTTTTACGATAATTATACACCCAAAACTATGTATTTTTTCAATTGTACACAAAAGATTTAGCATTTTAGCCGTCCACTTTCACGTGAACAAATATTAGTTTCCAACAAAGTTCATAAATTTATATACAAACCAACAAGAAAGCAAAAACATGTTTATCTGTTTGTGCGCTGGCCTTCTAAACCCAAGATTCCTCGCAAACCAACAAAAAAACAAAAAACATATCGCAAATATGGCTTAATTTATTGAAAGACCAATCTTAATTGGCATTTGCCAGCTCAAGCAGAGATTAGTTTATCTTCCACCAGCAGCCAAAATCCTTCATTGTCCAAACGATAAATTTTCGAAGACTAAGCAACAGGAATCCCCCAAATATGGACGAGAAGAAACGATTGATAAACTCGGTGGCTTCTAACAAGGGAGGCATGGGAAAATCAAGCTTGAGGACGGCTACCTCATTGAATTGTTGTAGAATGATTCAAATACAAGAATAGTATTGATGGAGTGGATTACCTAAATAATCCCTTTTTTTTGAAATTATGAAAATAATAGCAAATTTCGAAGTTTTCCAACAGTAGAGATTTCGCCATTTATAAAGGTGACTCACTTTGTTATTTTAGCTAGATGACTCACTTTGGGTGAAAAAGTAGAAAAAGAAAATAGAAAAACAAATCAAAATCGCCATCTCAAATGACTATTTTAAAGTCGCCTTCTCCTGTAGTGACTTTAAGTCGCCTTCAGGCCACCATGTAAGCATGCTTTGAAGAAGCCATCTCAGGCCGGCAATGGCCCGAGCAGTGACACTAGAAGATCCGAGAGGCAATAGTTGTCAAAAATCTTTCTCTATCATTTTGGACATCAAGAAATAGCGGTTGGTCGATGCTATTGATTAAAGAAATAAATAAGTGACAGTGGAATACTAGAATCCCATTTGACATCATTCACTAACTAAAGTGCAAATTGAGCTACCTATGATTACAAGCATTTCTTTCCTTTGGATATATACATTGTTCAAAGAGCTCTCTCAATTCAAGAATCCGAATTTTGCAGTTTCACTGACCTGAGTCTCCTGAGCATGGATCTTATGAATGAGTGCTTTACACTTAGATTGTATTTCCACTCTCCTGCAGTCAGCTTCCTTGGCCATTAGGAGAACTAATCTGACTGCAAGTGCCTCCTCATTTAATGGATCCCGTCGTTTTCCCTGTTTAGTTGAGAATCAAAAGAGACAATTAACTTTTCTTGTATGAATGGGTTAGATGATGCTGTTAGTTTGGGGGGGAAAAAAAACAACTAAAATGTTAAGGATGAAAGTGAATGTCTCTGGAGAATTTTGAGTAATCGACTATGTGACTTCATAGTCACTGTTTCATGTTAAAGACCCAAGGCTATCAACCGAGTTATTCAAGGTAGGCTTTGGCATTTCGAGGTTCGAATCACAAAAGCAATAGAATTTCTGGGTTTTGAGCTTTGAGCTCTTACTATGAAGATCATACTCAACTCACAAAGATAATGGAATTTTGAGTATACTTTGGACTAAGAACAAGTTCATAATTAAAATATGCTGTAAATATATACAATGTGTAATAATAACTATATAGTCTCATATAATTATACATATTAGGATTTTACATTATTTGTGTACTTATAAACTCTATAGAGTGTTATTAATATAGACAACTGATATTGGCAAATCCCAAAAAAGCTCTAAGCACTCCATCCTCTTCTTCTTCTTCTTCTTCTTTTTTCTTGGTTAATGAAATGATACAAAAACATATAAGATATTCTAAGAGACGGATTGGCCATCTATGCATTTATCGGTAACCCTTCCTGTTTCATCTTTTCAGTTTGTCTTATTTTCACTATTCTTATATCAGTCCTAATTAAATTGTTGTAATATTAATAATGGAGGAAATTTTTTTAAAATTATTATTCTATAAACTCTTTATGTGTATAACTTATTTGCTAATTCTTAAGTATTAGTCATTTTGATCTGGAGTTGAGCATTATTTTTTAACTCGTTCATTTTTCTTTAGTGGACTTTTACAACTTTAACCAAGATTATGTAATCAAAAGTGTAGTGGTCTCTATGAAAATAATGCAAATCGATCATTTACTATGCCTTGGGGGTAGTTTTTTTATTCACATTGTTAGAGAATATATATAGGTTTTGGATCTTTATATCACTTTTAACAAAAATTTGCAAATTTAGAGTGTTTGAGAATTTATTAGAGTGCAAATATTATTTATCTTCATATAATATATATTTATACATAGAATTGTTTGGGCCAGCCCGACACTAATTACAATCAACTTCAATTCGAGTGACTTTAATTATCATGTTTTGTGTTTTCCTGTTGTTAGATTGTTGTGTGGAAACACAATGAAGTCCTTTTGGAAAATCAAAATCTTTACTATCTTTGGAAATTTTCAATAATAGTAGCATTATTGTGCCCCCATTAGAGTGGCCTGAGAGGCAGAGTCGGGATACTCAGCTCATTCCTTCCTGAAGAAATTTTCAGGATCTACCATGGCCTTGACTTTCACCGATCTGTAAAAGTTATCCTTGAAATATTTGAGCCCATAAACTCTTCCTTCATTGTTGTAACTATTCCTCCCATTGTCTGTTCTGTAGTATCAATATCAAGGTACCTAAAATTCAGAAAAGCCTGCCTAGGACTTTTTGGAACAAAAGGTGTCAATAAACTGTGCAGTTCCCTTGTCTGCTCTATGTACTTCTTGGCAAATGCAGGATCTTCTTCATGCCAGTTCACTGAATATTCAATCATGAACAGGATCCCAGATCGATGAGGGAAAGGCGCTTCACTTTCTGGAATTTCACTCATTCTTTCACCGTAATGATAAAAAACATGGGCTTGTAGCCCTTATAGGGGCGACATGTATAAGGCTAGAAGTGGTTTTGGGGTACATGTCGCCCTTGTGTAAGGCCATTTCTTATATGGGCTTGTAGATCTGAATTATAGGAAACATTCACGGGGCTGTAAAGAATTCTTGATATTTGGTCATTGGGGATCCCTATCTTTATTAGGCAATTAGCAAAATTGCCATAGATCAGGTCTGATGCTGCAGAGGGTAGGGAGTTGAATGTAGAAAGAAAAAGAAGAAGAAAGGGCAACATTGCTTGATATTTGAGTTTAGAACTGCTAATCACAATTTTCGTGTAGCATACCATTTCAGCAAACACGCTAAGTTAACCATTGAATTTACGCAGAACTTTGCTGAGTCCAATTTGAGAGTTGTTTTTAGTATCAAGTGGTAGTGCAATGACAAAACATAGGATCTGGATATAAAACCAACAACAAAATAGAAACATGGTTTTCAACTTCTCTCTACTTCTTCTCCTCTTTTAAGGAGGGAGGCCACATCCCATGAATTTCAGTTTGTTTTATTTATTTTTTCTAATAAAGTATCTCCTAAGTTTTCTTAGTGAGAGTTTTCATTTTCTGCTACTGAGAATTTTCTATTTTCCTAGAGATTCTTGTGGAGATTTTTTTTTCTTTTTTTTATTGATTAGATCTAAATTTATTTCAGATTTGGTTGTTAGATCTAAGATTTTTTTGGATCTTTGATCTATTTTGATAGATGTCATCATCATCATTGGAGTTTAAAACCGTTGATTAATAGATTGCATCATGTATAGGAGAGAATTGCAGTGATTAATCTATTAGAAGACGACTTTAAAATTTCTTGTATTTTTCAGATTTGTTCATAATTTTTCAAATCTATTATATTGGTTAAATTACAAATCTGTAATTTCTAGTGCATGTTTAACATGCTATTAAAGCAGCGATGTACAAACACGGCTCTTGTAATTTGTTAATGAAATTTGATTTTTATCAAAAAAAAAAAAAAAATAGAAACACGGTTTTTACTGTACTATAGCTTAATTTATTGAGAGACCATTAATTAGAAAATTGGTAGCCCAATTAGATGATCCAACTTTCTAGTTTCTACCGACGGCATAGTCTTGCAAGTTGCACCAACCAAATACTAGATCTTCGAACATTACAAGGAGAGTAGATCGATTAAACTCCGCGTCACGCTAATGTACGACACTCGTTAGGATCCAATAAAGAAGATACTGAACTCTGATTTTATCATTTTGTCTTGATTCTACACTACCGGTGAACCTAAAAATATTATGATGATCCAATTGGCGATGGATATTCAATTTGTCTTGATTCAAGTTCTATGCTAGACTAACTCCCCCCACTTTTTTGATCTTCAAACAATATGATATCAAAGAAAATGCCTGCCTGAGGAAGCCAGAGGAGGAAAATTACAGTTGAATATAAAGCCCATGTTACTGTCCTTTCTGTGAGGTTAATTAAAAAAAAAAAAAAAAAAAAAAAGCCTGCGAGATCGTCAAAGACTTCCAATTTTCTTCTCCATTTAATTTCAAGATCCAAACAATTAGTGGGATGTATTTAAAGAATGTTGGTGTTTGCAGAATAATGTTGTCTCGGTGAATTCTTGCTGCGAGAACCGCCTGGACCTGTGAGAAGTTGGCCAGTTTATACTTGAGAAGTTGGCTAGTTGTGAATTTTCACAGAACAGGCAGATGTATTTCGTGAATATATATTGCTGCTACCATATCAATTTTCAGACGGCTTTGAAGCAATCTTTAATTGAAGCACAATTTAGTTTAACTTGCTTTAGTTTTTGGTCATTCTATCTTTACCTATCGGGGACTTGGAGCTGACACAATTAAGCTTTCATTCTGGTGCTTGTCGTTGGTGCATTAATTACAAAATCTGAATACACAGAGTTAGTACTATTGCACATTGATTCCTGTAACAAGTACAAAGACTGGACGTAACTGCGAATATGCCCCGCCTTCGGTTATTCAGGGTACTTAAGACTATAATTTGACTGAAAGAAATACCAATTGTTCAGGGACATAGCATTTTTCCTTAGAAGCAATTTCATGGAATCACCCCTCTCAGATTGGTCTCTATTTTCCATTGAGACCTTCAGAAAAGTTTGGTTTTGCAAGCACCATGAGAGGAGATATTTTGTGCATGGTGATGCCGAAAGCTTCAGTCAGGTCCAAATCTTTTGCTTTAACTCCTGGAGGAAGCTCCCAATCAAAGCTATGCAGAAGTTGAGCTAAAGCAAGCTCAAATGTTGCTGTACTAAATGTAACAGCAGGACACATTCGTCTACCGGCACCAAATGGTATGAGCTCAAAATCTTGGCCCTTGTAATCAATAGGATTATTCATGAACCTCTCTGGTTCAAATATGTCTGGATTTTCCCATGTTTCAGGGTCTCTTCCCATTGCCCAAGCATTGATGAAGAACCTTGTTTTGGCAGGAATGGGATAGCCATCAATTGTCACTTCCTCCATGGATTCTCTAGGGAGTAATACTGGAGCTGGGGGATGTAGCCTAAAAGTTTCCTTCACAACAGCTCTCGTGTAGTGCAAGTGAGACAGGTCAGTCTCTGAAACTGATCTTCTTTCTCCAACAATACTTCTGACCTCGGCCTGTGCTTTTCGTAGCACCTGGGGGTTCATTATGAGCTCTGTCATTGTCCAATCCAAGGTGATGAAGTTTGTATCAGTACCTGCTGCAAACATGTCCTGCATCAACAATATCGAAGCAATTAGGAACTGGAGCTAAGTAAGACAGCATTAGAAAATAATAGTTTTGAGCAGAGCATTTGATTCTTCTAGTAGGATTAAGCTGGAGTCAAGAATGAAATAAGAACTTTGCTCTAACTAACCAAAATTAGTGCTTTGATATTGTCAGTGGTGAGAGGAGTTTCAGGATCCCCATGTTTTTGTAGTTCAAGTAACACATCCACCAGGTCCTTGTGGTCTTTCCTGTTCTCCGGATTTCGATGTTCCTTCAAAATCTCATCAAAAAACTGGTCAAAGCGTCTGAAAGTGTCTTTTAGTCTTGATTCCATCCCGGTAAATTTGTGTAGAAATTCCATGGATGGGAAGAAGTCTCCAATGCTGAATCCTCCCAGCAACATTTGATACTCTTCAAGCAGCTTTTGAAAATTATGCCGAACATGGTCTCCTCCTTGTGAGAAATCTTTACCAAATGCAATGCGACAGAGGAGATTATTTGCATATAATCCAAGCATATGGCTTAAATTGGTGGGACTGGGGTACGATTCTGCTACACGATGAACTAGATTAGCAACTTCTTCTTGCCTTGTGAAGCCAAATGACTGAACTCTTTTTGCACTTAGTACCTCAAGGATACATATTTTGCGTATATTTCGCCAGTAGGCACCGTATGGAGAGAAAGCCATATCAGTGCAGTTGTAGAAAAGGTGTTTGGCTGAAAATATTCGAGGCCTATTTGACAGGGCTAGATCAAAGGTTGTCAGTGCTTCCTTCGCTAATCTAGCTGATGAAATCACTATTGTTGGCACCTGCCCAAGCTGCAAGAACATGATAGGACCATACTTCTTGGCAAGGATGTGAAGAGATTCATGAGGCATGTTACCAAGCAGATGCAGGTTACCAATGATGGGAAGTTTTGGGGGACATGGCGGGAGTTTGCCATTTCTGCTTTCCTTCTTCTTCAACAGCAACTTTAGCACCAGAACCATTGATATTGTTGCAGATATGATGCATAGAAAGCTTTCCCTCTGCCATTCAAGGAGATCCATTGAAGTTTTTCCTTGCAATTTCCTGGAATGGAGAGGAGATCAGTATTCATTTGGAATACAGCTATGATGGTGTGCTTTAGTATGTCTCTCAAAAGGTATTCTCTGCACCATAACATCAGTAAGAGTTTGTCATATTTTGTGACACTTAACAAATTTTTCTAATTAATACAGCAAAAAACTTGCGTCTTCGGTTTTATTCACCATCCAAAAAGGATACATTTGTATAAATTTCTTATTCTTTTGTTTTATTATCTCTATCAAATACTTTTTCTGTAACTTCTAATTTATGCAAAGTGGTGTTGTAAAAACGTTTGAGAAAAAAGGTAAGCCTTTCTTCACTTCTTAGATTACTTTCATTCCCTTATTTCATGATATAATGAAGAATCCTAAATCTTTTTTCACGAAACTACACAAAAATCACATTAAATGTGGTCAGTGACAAAATATACCATCAGAAGGGGGGGAAAGAAGAGACAATCCCATAAATTTTAATGGCCAAATATGATCAACGACAATAAAACAAGACTAAACAGGGAAGCCCAGAAATTTAAAGAGTTACTAAAGAGGAAAATGAGTACAAAACCTGATGTTTCAAGTAAGAAATGGTGGGATGGAAGTGCACTTTGCTCCTGCTCTTTCAAGTAGAGCACACTGCAATTCTGAGCTTTCTAAGAAGAAAAATTAAAGGCTACGAAAATGAAAGGTACATTGATTTGATTGGCCAAATCGATGACAAGGGTACGAGGTCAACATCCATTCTCTCGTATACTTTTCAGGCCAACAGAAACTAATGTTAGTGGACATTAATCAGTAAGTTATAATTTGATTGGACTTTCATTTTTTTATCGTAATGTCAATATCCAAAATTATCGAGAGTTACTTCAGCGACTGGTTGAAACGATTTTATTGTCCTTGACTCAGGAGCTTAGTGTCTCAATGATCTTTGTCAGAGGCAAGTTGGAATCACCTGTATGATTGATATTTCATCTCATTCAATAAAAAATGGGATAATTGCAGAAACCTCTCCTGACTTTTATAGTAATAGCATTAACCTCCCCTATCAATTTTGAAATAGCACTGACCTACCCTATCAAAAGTTGGAGGCAATTTAATAGGCAAAAGTGGATCAATTTACCAAAGTACCCCTGACATGATTTAATTTTACCAAATGAATGTGATGAGTACTTTCATCAAACCCAACAAAACATTTGTTAATAAAAATTACACAAAATTAACTATTTCTGCACAGTTTAACTAATTAACTAATTAACTAATAATCTAATTAATTAATAAAAAATTATCTAATTAACTAATTAACTAATTATCTAATTGTTAATAGTTATTAACTAATCAAACTATTTCTGCATAATTAAACTAATTAACTATTAACTAATTATCTAATTAACTATTAACTAATTAACTAATTATCTAATTAACTAATTTCTGTTTATCTAATTAACTAATCTCTATTTATCTAATTAACTAATTATCTAATTAACTAAAGCTGTTGTCTATCCGAAACTAATAAATTATTTGCATGTTAAACTAATTAACTAATTAGCTGCTTAACTAATTAACTACCTAATTATTTAATTAACTAATTAACTAATTTTTGTTTATCTAATTAACTAATTAACTAAAGTTGTTGTCTATCCGAAACTAACAAACTATTTGCATGTTAAACTAATTAACTAATTAATTGCTTAACTAATTAACTAAAGCTATTGTCTATCCTAAACTAACAAACTATTTGCATGTTAAACTAATTAACTAATTAACTAATTAACTGCTTAACTAATTAACTAACTAATTATCTAATTAATTAATTAACTAATTTTTGTTTATCTAATTAACTAATTAACTAAAGTTGTTGTCTATCCGAAACTAGCAAACTATTTGCATGTTAAACTAATTAACTAATTAACTGCTTAACTAATTAACTAATTAACTAAAGCTGTTGTCTGTCCGAAACTAACAAACTATTTGCATGTTAAACTAATTAAATAATTAACTACTTAACTAATTAACTAACTAATTATCTAATTAATTAATTAACTAATTAACTAATTTCTGTTTATCTAATTAACTAAAGCTGTTGTCTATCCGAAACTAACAAACTATTTGTATGTTAAACTAATTAACTAATTAACTACTTAACTAACTAATTATCTAATTAATTAATTAGCTAATTAACTAATTTCTATTTATCTAATTAACTAATTAACTGCTTAACTAATTAACTAATTAATTAACTAACTAATTAACAAATTATTTGCATGTTAAACTATATACAGTACGCATTACTTATTTAAAGTATCGGCTCTTTATAGGCATTTTACTTTCAAACATTTAATTTATGATAAAAATATCAATGTTTGTAAGTAAAATTCAAAAAGTGTTACAAAAAATATCAATATTCTTAATTTCAAACATTTAATTTATGGCCCTATGTCCCTCCCTTTTTGTAAGAATATTACTGCAACATTTTTTGAATTTTACTTACAAACATTGATGTTTTTATCATAAATTAAATGTTTGAAAGTAAAATACCCATAAAGAGCCAATACTTTAAATAGGTAATGCGTACTGCATATAGTTTAACATGCAAATAATTTGTTAATTAGTTAATTAGTTAAGCAGTTAATTAATTAATTAGTTTAACATGCAAATAGTTTGTTAGTTTCGGACAGACAATAGTTTTAGTTAATTAGATAAATAGAAATTAGTTAATTAGTTAATTAATCAATTAGTTAATTAGTTAATAATTAATCAAATAAGTAGTTAATAGTTAATTAGTTTAACTATTAACTAATTAGATAATTAGTTAAGCAATTGTCAAGCAAATAATAATTGTCAAGCAAGAAGATGGCAAAATTGGAAGAAATTTCTTATCTCACTTCTACAAAAGCTGCCAGGGAGGTTTCTGCAACAAATTGTTACTGTTCAGGGGAGGTGAATGCAATTTCTAAACCTAGAGGAGAGGTCAGTGCAAATGTCAGAAATCTCAGGGGAGGTTTCTGCAATTATCCCATAAAAAATTGACATCCGAAACTGTTCATGTGGAATTAAAACCAGAGAAAAATGCAGTTTTTGTACCCAAACTTTGACGCACCAGTAGTTTTAGTCCTCAAATTTTGGATGAAAACAAATTTGGTACCCAAACTTTCAAATTTTGAGCACATTAAGTACCCTTGACGATTTTTTCCTAAATTATTACCAAAAAAAGCCATGTGACAGTTACATGTCCAGCCACAATTGTATAGAAAAAGGCCAAAAAAATGTCAAATGTCATTCTAATACTAAGTATTAAATTGAAGGACTAATAGCATAATAAATAAAAAATCCAAGGACTAAATAACATCACATGATATTGGTCCATTTGTTATTATGATATTGGGTTCATTTGTTATTATGATATTGGGCCACGTGTCCGAACCAATGACACAAAATTGTTGACGAGTTTTTTTGATCCTGTTATCAAATATTAAATTTTCATTAAAGAACTATATCGATCAATTTATAAAATTTAAGCAATAAATTTGGTGTATCAAATTTGTAATGAAATTGTATTATCTCTCTCAAAATGAGATTTTTAATATTATATTTTGAAATGAATTTTTAATATTACAAAAAGTTTAAACAGGGGAACCAAGCGAAATTTTTTAAAGTTTGAGAATGCTAAGTGAAACTATCAAAAACCTCAAGGGAGGTTTTTGAAATTATCTAAAAAAATTTCTAGTTTTGACCATTTGGTATTGAAAGCCAACTAATTATAAGTTTGGCGGTCACTAACTAGTTAGAAAGGTTTCTAAGAACACTAAGTCCGGCAACCCAACAATTAAAAAAAAAATCCAAACAAGTTGTTGGGCTGACAGCCCGGCAGCCTTTAAGGAAACTTCCTAGCTGGTTGCCGTCAACTGGGCCACCCAACAGTTTAAAAAAAATAATAATAATTGCCTTGGCAGGGCTGCAAACGAATCGAGCCGCTCGCGAGCGGCTCGAGTCAAGCTCGAGTCGAGCTCGAGCCAGCTCGAGTCAACCTCGAACTCGAACTCGAGGTCAGAATATTAAGCTCGTTAGCTCGCGAGCCGGCTCGCGAGTTTGAGTATATATATTTATATATATTTTTTATTTTTATTTAATAATAAAATTACTTATATTATATATAAATATATTTTAATTTTTTATTTTCATAGTGAAATTACGTATATATCCTTAATATTTTATTATTTATTCAGAAAAAAATATTATTTTTTTTTATTTTTTTAAAAATAAAATAATTTTTTTTTATTTTTTTCGAGCTCGAGCTCGAAAATTGCCAGCTCGTCGAGCTCGAGCTCGAGCTCGAGCTTGGTAAAATTTAGTCGAGACTCGGCTCGATTAGCTCAAAACTCGACTCGGCTCGGCTCGTTTGCAGCCCTACTTGGCTCTATACCATTTTCCTGTCAGATCAATATTTTTGCGATTTTTTTTTTAGTAATAAACAAAAGGAAGTGGCCTTTTTTTGGTGGGGTCCAGAGGAGAAAATATACTGGGTCTAGTCACTTTTTTGGGTACCCACGTATTGTTTTATTTATTTATCTTTTTTTTTTTTTCTGAATCTACTGATGCCAAAAATTGGCTCAACGTCTTGAGGTGAAATGTAGACTGTCTTGCTCGGGTGTAACCTGTGATAGAGGGAAACTCTGATGTTTAAGTTAGTGGTTTTTATAGCGAGACAAAACCTTAAGAGGATAAAAGTCTTAAAATATAGAAGCTTGAAGAATCAAAATGGGATGAATCACGACTGAAAATTAAAAGCTAAACTCCCTTATCTACCTTGTATATAAAAAGAAGCCAAGTTACTGTAGCTAACCATCTTTTTGACACATGTATTCATTGTATTGTATATATTTTTGACAAGTAGACCTTTGATTATTTTACCTAAATTTTTCCTTCCCTTTTTTGATTCAATTGGGCTAAAGGATTAAAATATTTTTTCTCCTTGAGAAAATCAACCCAATCTCTTCTTTTTCTTCTTGCAGTAACTACTGTTATCCCTCACCTTTTTTATTTTTTCTTTTTTATTTTTTAAAACTAATCTAACTAAGATTGTTGCCATGTTCTTTTTTTTTTTTTTTTGTCAAGATGATAACTACTTAGCAAAAAGAATTCTTTATTATTTTTTATCCCATTTTACATTTTCTTTTCTTCCTTTTTTCTTCATCTCTAATCTCGCATGTTTGCTCTATTTTTTTATCATAATGTTATAGCCAACTAGCATTTGTTTGTTAAATTTATAGGATGATGTTTTATTTGGTAGTTCTTCATGGATAAAAGGTAAAATTTTAAAATATGTAAAAAAAATTAGAATTCATTTTTTACCAATGATAATTTTCTATGAATAATAGAACAAAAATTCATTCTTTTATTTTCTTCTCCTATGATTTGATTTCTTACTTCACATTTTGTTTCCTTTTCTTTGTTTTTTGGTTACATTTTGTAATTATCTACAATTTTGTGTATTTGTTTAGGAGAAAGATATATCATGTGATGTTTTCACCAAGATAAATCTAGCTAGGCATTCTTGTACCTCCGTTTTTCTCCATTTCTTTCTTTTTGCAATCACTTTATGGCCTATTAAATTTAATTGAAGGATCCAATAAGATTTTGTATATATTTAAACTAAAGTTAAATTTTGTTTGTTTTTTAATTACTCAAGTGTTGTAGTATGAATTGGGTTGGTATACAAGGATTGCAGTTGGTAGTGGAAGTCACAATTGAGACTTTCGGCCTAGAGTGTGACTTGACAAAAAATTGTTAGAAATTTCAATTTTGATTAGGAAGATGTTTTTGCAATAAAAAAATAGTTCAATTCTAATTTGTATATGTAGACCAGGAAACATGGTAATTCATATTTTTATCTAACCTTGCTATTTATATTCAGGAGCTGCAGGATAATGTTGTCACCTTTAAGCAGAATTTAAATAGATGAACTGGATTCTTCTATCAAAAGAAAGAAAAATATGAAAGTTTATAGTAAGCTATATTGATGTTGAAGATTGTGCCATGTTTTAGTGGCTTCCTAAACTTTTTCTCATTATTAAAGTACTAAAAGTATTACGACTGCTTTTGATTTAGTTTTAACTAAAACTATATTACTATTAATACACCAATGCACTTATAGTATATTAAGTTTCTCTCCTTTTTGGATATCATCATAATAGTGGTTCAAAAATCTTTATTCAAATCACAATAAATAGAGAGGTTGACTTCATAGATGGAATTTCTCTTCACAACAAATTTTGAGAGAAATTTTATTTATACTCCATATTGTGTTAATTGTGTTCCTACAATAAACAAAAACTATACGATAAAAATAATAACGAAAGTATGATTAACAAAAATGAGAGTTCAAATAATATTTGTCAAATTTAATTGCTTTAATGCTCAATTTTTCTCCTATATTTCTATTCATTCATCATGTGTCAAAATAATTTGATGTTATGCATTCGACGGACAGTGGGCATTTTGGTCATTTTACACAGCACGTAATTTTGATTGCACGCGGCGTAACTTTGTTTGCATAACGTGTAACTTTAGTACAAAAATTTACGGGCCCCACACACGTTGTAAAAATTGATATATAACTTGTAATTTGGACCGCACATTTTTTTTGGCCAAAATCTCGCCGTTGACTGTTCAGGTCCCTACCCCTTGTCCACATTCGACTAAATTTCTAGGGGGCCCAAACTGTGCTTTGCACAGTTCAAGTACCTCTAGTCATATGAAGAATTGGGAAGGACCTTAACGGGTCCTTGGGAGTCGGCGCGTCGTAAACTAAAAATTGGGAGGGTGAAGAGCAAATTCTATTATTGTGTCAAAATTCAATAAGTACTTTCGCGTGAACAGCTCACCATTAGAGAATACTAGTAATTCTACCTTTAAATAGTACTCCCTCCATCACACTTTGATAGTTCTGTTTTCCTTTTTCATCTGTCCTAAATTATAGTCCATTTTTCAATTGAAGAATGTAGTTGTATTTTAATTTTTCTAAAATATCCTTATTCAATATAAGTTGTTGTTACTATAAACTTATCCCATTTAATAAGAGTTGATTCTTTTTTTACTATCAATTCAAGTTCTCATAAAGTTGTACTCTAATTAATGTGAGGGTATTTTAGAAAAATAACTATCTAAATTGATTGTTCCAATAAAGTTAACTACTTTTCCTTAAACTGTGTGAAAAAAAAAAATCAGGACCATCAAAGTGGGACGAAGGGAGTATCATTTTTACTCTTTTAATCACTCATTCCTTCACTTTTCTGCACCGCTCGACGGTGCAAAGTACCAAGAACACCTTTTTCTGCACTTCAAAATTTGTCATGGAAAAAATCCCCTTTCGGTGTTTGGTCCAGCAGATTCATATTGGAAATATTTAGCCATGAAACTACATGAGCTTCTAATATTACTATAGTCCTACCAGCTACCGAAAGAAGACAACACAAAGTTTTGTCAAAATATACTATTGTATGGTTCACTATGTACACATTCTCTTCTGTACTATTTTTATATGGATGGGCAGGGATTTGGAATTTTTGGATTCGATACCTAGTGCGAGCTAGGAATATTTTATTTAGATTCACAATTCTCTTATAAGGTTTGAGTTTTTTCTTTTTCTTTTTTTTTTAATAGGAAAGATATAAAATTTAAGAAGCGAGAAGATGATAGGAGGATTAGAATCCAGAACTTCTATGATTCGGGGTCTCAACCTTAACTACGAGCCTATGAGCTATGGGAGCAACGGTTTTGAGTCTAGACCAACATTTGAGTTAATTTAGATCGATTTCTATAAAAATACTATGGATTTGAGTTGGATCTACGTAAAACAAATTACATGCTTGTACTATTGTACCTATTAGTGAAAGCCTTCGAAATAATGAAATGCATCTCTCCATATCATTTCTAGGTAGAATTAATATAATTGGATTCGCATTACCTAACTCTACCGGATTCAATCCTACAGCTAACAAGTGCCCAGTCCTGCAGGATGGAACGCCCAAGTGCAGTGCAAGGGAACCTTGCTTTGCCGAATCCCCCGCTGGCTCATATCATATGTGTAGAAGATCCTTGAAATTAAGGATTCGATTCTCCCATATCCGGCAATCCCTACTCCCCATATCATTTTCCTAATCCGTATTCAATGGACACTCTTTAACACACTTGAATTCTATCCAATCTACCATATAAATAAATTATATGGCCTCATAGTTATTAAACCCAATCCGAGACTTAATCCAGAGAGGTGATCGGGTCACTGGTTCAACCACGGGTTGCACAATAGTTATATTATATAATATAATAATATATTTTAAATTATAAAAATAGTTAAATTTTTAAGTTGGTGGTACATTTGGCGGTTTAATCGATGATTTTTCGGGTTCATCGATTGAACCGACAAGTCGTTGACTGATCAACAAGTTTGTTGCTTAATTAGTTTAATTAGCAACTCAATTCGATCCTATGACAGATTTACCGAATTAAGACCGTTGGATCGGGCTAGATTTTATAACTATGCTCTGAATAATCACTAAAATATCGTTTGTCATGATTTTGACTTGTTCTCACCAGACACCATCTAAATATTCTGTGAAACTTAAATGATAAATCATTATAGATGGATCTGTTGCATGAATAGATCATAAAATAGAAAGATAATGGAGAACAGCTTAAATATCAATATGAATTCTCAGTGACTTAGAGAAGGGAAAATAAACACTCAGTTTGGAAGATAACAAAGTATATCAAGTTAAAACGAGTAATGACAATTTTTTTTATGAGAAATAACGACCTGATGAAGCTAGACCTGTCTATTTAAACCAAAAAGCATTGTTACATACCCTAAGATGTTCTGAAAGAAAATGAAAATTTCAACCTCAAATTCATTAGAATAAGTTTTTACACCCATGCCAACAAAAGAAAATATTATGACAAAGGAAGGAGTAATTTTAGTTGTATGAGAAAATTTGTGAATTACCCTGAAGGAAAGGACCTCTCCTTATTTTAGGTCTGCGTCCATGTGCTATATGACCATTTTCTATATTAAAAAAAAAAAAGGAATGCAGGATACTGGTAAATTACAAAAAATAATGAAAGAGAAAAACAGTGCCACAATAATGTTCTATTGTCTTGTGGAAATTGATGCAGCTGATAGGGTGAAATGCACTGATTTTTGTGTAACTATCTAATTTCCTATTTCCCTCTGTACGTCACTTTCTTGGTATCTTCTACCTGTCCATACCTTTGAGTCTTCCCAAATCACATTAAGCACAGCAGAAGGGAAAAGATACTTTATGATTTTTTCCTCAAAAAATATAATATAAAAAAAAACAAAGGACAAAAGATACTGCTTGATTTGTGGCTATCAATATGAATTTTTGTCGGCCCATGCAAAGAATTCCATTTTCTTCTGGAAAAAAAGGCAGAAGCTTCCCGCTTGGCGACAAGTTTTGAAAACAGATGACCGTGATATTGTAAGAATATCAAATTTGAATCCTGTTTCTTCACTGGTGATGAATAGGGAGGTTGGAGAACTCCAGGAAGAAGTAATATTCTATCCCTTCACAGTACCATACAATATAAAATGAAGATTAAAGGAAAGTATCTAAGTTGAAATGAAACAGGAACTGGGTAAGTTTAGTTGAGTTTTCTTTTCTCCAACTCTAGTGATTCTATTCAGTTTATATAATTTTTATTATAAGATTTGGCTTATTTTCATGTATTTTCTATTGAACTAGTGTTCAAACACAATATTCATAATTACACCAAAATTATATGCAAGGACGAAACTTGGACTAGAGGAGGGGGAAGGACGGAAGGAAGGCGGCCATGGAGGGGCCACCACCTCCTCTAAGTTCTAGACATTAATATTTTTTTCATTTTAAATTTAAGAATTTTCAAAAATTCTTATGTATTTTAATTAATTTGAAAGTTTATATACACCAACCCTAGTTGTATAGTTGTATGATATTTCAAGAATTACACCAACCGAACATAATAAGATAAAACGCTCCCGTGGGTAGGGGTGGGCATGGGTCGGGTACCCGCCCCTAACAAGATATGGATGACCCGACCCTAAAATATCGGATCAGCTATTTTACGACCCTAATCCGCTCCTAATGTTTTCGGGTACCTGAAAAAAAGGGGGGTCATAGGGTACCCGCCCCTAATAAAAAAACTATTTTCCAATAAAAAATATTTTTCACTTAATATCAACATGTTTTCCAATAAAAAAAAAGTATGCTTTCCAATTAACATTGGTAGATATATTATAATCAAAATCCATGCATCACCATTCTCACACATTTCATCCAATAATCAAATCGATTTCATAAATTTAGTACATATTAGAATTATAATATCTAAAAGATAAAACGAAATTTTATGATAATTTTGAGTACATCACCGTTCTCACGCATTTCATCCTTCTATAACATAACAAACACAAGGATAATAAGTATATGGCAACTTTTCCAAGTATAACAAACACAAGGATAAAACGAAGTTTTATGATAATTTTGAGTACATCACCATTCTCATGCATTTCATCCTTTTACAACATAACAAATACAAGAATAATAAGTATATGGCAACTTTTCCAACTTTCTTAAGGATATGATGGTACAAGATTGCATCCAAAATGAGTCAATTATGGAATCAAGTCCGGAAAAGAATTGAATAGAGCTAATAATTTTTGAAGAAAGTATAACCAAAATAATCTTGAAAAATTTTCCCCAACTTTCTTACATCTTTGGAATAGACCTTGTTGCATTAAAGGTGATGAAAAAGAAAAAATAAATTTCTTGCACTAAAATAAAGGAAACAAATTTAAGAGACACAATTGCAATAAAATAAATAAATAAATAAAAGAGACAATTGTTTTAATTATCTAGCTAACAGAAAATTGAAGCTCCAAACACAAATTTTTGATTGAATTGATCAAAATTTTGCAGAAAAGATCGATGGAAGTAGAATAAAAATGAAAAAGGATGAAAGGGATGAACAATTTTTATGATAGAGTTTCACAAATTTTTCTTTGCTTATTCATTTGGTTCATGTTTCACCAAGAATATTCACTTTTTTTAGACAAGATGAGGAGATGCGGATCATATGAGATTAAAATATGAGGTTGTGAACCACTTTACTTACACTTAGGATTAAAAATTATAAAATTATATAATGAACCCTTATTTTTTTAATATTTATATAATATACCCTGCGGGTCGGGTACCCGCGGATTTTTATTTTGCTGATCCATATCCGTATCCGTTTTTGCAGGTACCCGACCCGCATCTGCCCTGCCAAGAAAACTATGATCGGATATTCTATTTTTCGGATCGGATCGGGTTGGTCGGGTTTCGGATCGGATCGAATTTTTTGCCCACTCCTACCCGTGGGTAGCTCGGCCGGTCATGTAGTCTTTCTTTAAGGCATTGACCAGTGTTCGAGTCCCATAGTTACCGTGCTCTGAGTGGGTTGGGGCGCTCTCTTTCAGGTCGCAGGGGATTAGTCAGGCTGAAGACCTAGATAATGTGTGTGTAGTCAAAAAAAAAAAAAAAACAAAGAAGATAATCAGATAAACGCAGCTGGACCAGCCGGTGTCCACACTACATATACTGCCCTCTATGAAGTTGATCTCTTACTCAGCAGCTCAAACTTGAAAAGAGAAAACTTCTTCAATGGCTCTGCCCTTGCTAATCTTTTCATCATTATTCCTGGCTTTGCTGCTAAAATTGCTCTTGAAGCACAAAGATAACAGAAATGAAAAGCTTCCACCATGCCCTCCAAAACTTCCCATTATTGGCAACCTTCATCTACTAGGTAACATGCCTCAGGAATCACTTCACAACTTAGCCAAGAAGTATGGTCCGATCATGTTCTTGCAGCTTGGTCAGGTGCCAACAGTTGTGATTTCATCAGCTAGATTGGCAAAGGAAGCTATGAAGAACTATGATCTTGCGCTAGCAAGCAGGCCACAAATATTTTCAGCCAAACACCTTTTCTACAACTGCACTGATATTGTCTTCTCTCCATATGGTGCCTACTGGCGAAACATACGCAAGATTTGCATCCTTGAACTGTTAAGCGCCAAGCGAGTGCAGTCATTTAGCTTTATTAGGGAAGAAGAAGTTGCTCATCTAGTTCAGCGAATCACAGAATCATGCCCAGGTACTACAAACTTAACCAATATGCTTAACCTGTATGCAAATAATCTCCTCTGTCGCGTTGCATTTGGGAAGGACTTCTCACAAGGAGGGGATAATGTTAGGCATAACTTCCAAAAGCTGCTTGAAGATTATCAAATTCTTCTTGGAGGATTCACCATTGGAGATTTCTTCCCCTCCATGGAATTTATGCACAAATTGACTGGGATGGAATCCAGACTCATTGACACTTTCAGACGCTTTGACCAGTTTTTCGATGAGATTCTAGACGAACATCGAAATCTTGAGAACAAGAAAGACCACAAGGACCTCGTGGATGTTTTACTTGAAATACAGCGAAAGCAGGATCTCGAAACTCCTCTCACCACGGATAATATCAAAGCAATAATACTGGTTGGAGCAAACTTCTTATATATTGTCTTTCAACTCAATCTTTCTTGGTTCAATGAGTCTAATGCTGAAACTGTCATTTTTCCAGCAGTTTTATCCAGCTTCAGTTTTTGCAAAAGGGGATTTCTCTGATTGCTTTTCTTACATTTGTTGCAGGACATGTTTGCAGCAGGTACTGATACAAATTTCATCACCTTGGAATGGGCAATGACAGAACTCATGGTGAATCCCAACGTATTGCGAAGAGCACAGGCTGAGGTGAGAAGTATTGTGGGTGAAAAAAGATCGATATCCGAGAATGACCTGCCTCAGTTACACTACATGAAAGCTGTTGTGAAGGAAACATTTCGACTACATCCTCCGGCTCCAGTGTTAGTCCCAAGAGAATCAATGGAAGATGTGACAATTGATGGCTACAATATTCCTGCTAAAACAAGGTTCTTCATCAATGCTTGGGCTATTGGAAGGGACCCTGAATCATGGGAAAATCCATATAAATTTGAACCAGAGAGGTTCATGAATTGTCACATTGATTACAAGGGCCAAGATTTTGAGCTCATACCTTTTGGTGCTGGTAGACGAAGCTGTCCTGCTATTACATTTAGTACACCAACTGTTGAGCTTGCTTTAGCTCAACTTCTGCACAGCTTTGACTGGGAGCTTCCTCCAGGAGTTGAAGCAAAAGACCTGGACATGAAAGAAGTTTTTGGTATCACAATGCACAGGATATCACCTCTGATGGTTGTTGCCAAACCACACTTTTCTTAAGGTCTCAATTTAACTCTACAGAGAAACCAATTAGAGAAGAACAATAGCCTGCTCTCAATTTCTATAGAATAAATACTTAGTTTTCTGTAATTCATGAGATGATGTTGTATGTGCAGGATCAATGGCACAACTAATAGTTTTCATAATTAATATGTGGACATTTATTGAAGTGGAATGCACGAAGCATCACTGTTGATCATTTTTTGCATATTCCAACTTAAACAACTTGAGTGTAAACATGTCTGCAGAAAATTTTTTAGACAAATGACTAGAAGTACAGGACAGAAAAAAGTTCAACCGTTGCAGTTTTAACTAGAAGTCAAAGCATGGCAGAGCCCCAAGAATCTTGTAAAAGCAACAGGCAGCGAACCCAAAACAATTAAACTGATGTCCTACCACCTGGATGAAAACTGTCTTAGCTTGGTGGCCCTCTATCTTGGTTGAGGATTAAATGCATTGATCAATTATATGATTTTAGAAATTTCAGAAGCTGCAATGATTTGCCAAGTTTCCATGATCATAGAGCTAAAGAATAACTCAATATTTCCTGTTTCCTGCAAGAAGTTTTTTTTTTTTTTTTTGGAGAAAACAACAGTTTTTGCTTTGGCAGTTGGCAGGAGTGATAGTCACGCACTTTTCCATTGTGATCAATGTAGGAGTTCCAAATATTGTCAAGCATTATCATTCAGTTTCGTCGCGGTCAGTTACCAGCTTATTGTCTTAATGCTTTTGGCTAACTTACAGCCCCAATCAGCCAATTGACACCCCTATTCAGAAGGTTAAAAGAACTTGTGTATGACATTCTTATGGCCTAGTGATGAAATCCTTGTATCCATCATTGATTTTTGTCATATCTTTCTCGGATTTTATATATCATGGATTCGTGCATCAAAGTTTATCCAAGATTCTTATGCTTTCTTTCTGAAACAACGGTTAAAAACTCTTTCAAAGCTCTGTAGAGAGTTCCACAGATTAAACATCAAAGCTCGAACCACAAGAAATGGAATTCAAAAGGGAAAACTTTGTCTATAGTTCCATCTACAAATTGTGGGAGAAATATGAACAATCTTGGCTGGCAAACTCGAGTAGTCCAAGGAATGAGTTCGGAATCATTAACTTGTGAAAAAATGATTCGAAGCAATCAAATATTTCACCAACATTGAATACGTTTGAAAGCAAGTAATCCTTACAACAAAATTTGACGAGGCTGTCACACAAACACAAAAAGGTCACACCAAGATATGTTGCAGCGGTAAAGCAATGACCATCGCTTGAGCTGCAGGCCAAAAGACCGAGAAAAGGTATACAACAATGGCATCACCCACCATTTACAGGTTTCTTGGATGAAGTCTGGCATGTCTTTGGACTAAATAAGGCAAAATGGAGAGAGGACAAGTCATTTCTTGGATACTTGGGCCAGAACCACCTTCTATGTCTAAAAGCACTTAATGTGCCCTTAAATCTTGAATATAACGGCCTACTTGCTGTGCTCCAAAAAACAAGGCATCGGCAGCGAGAATGACGCCAAGCTGCAACCATATAGTCTTGTTACTAAATTTCAAATGAACCACAACACAAATCATTCAAAAGAAGGCCAGGGATGCATAAATACCAAACGACCAGTAAAAACTAATCGGTAACCCCAGCCTTCCTTCGCAGCTGCAGCTCGTTGCTGGTCAGTCCAACTGAGGTTAAACAAGGAAACAGCATCAGTGATTGCCCAAAACTCAAGCAAGAACTTCTAGCTGAGGAAGTTGTGCTTCAACTGGATATGTCATGAAAAATATGCAGTGAAGGTATGAAATGTAATACATGGGAGGTTGGGTCTAATAACATTGGTCTCCCAGGTCATGAAGGCACATCTGTGATTTGTTTTCACATAGAAAACAAAACCATTTCATAGTGACACTAATTGCATTCTTAATTCGTGAAGTAGCCATGTTCCATATTCATCTGTTTAAAGCAAATGTTCATGAAAAAGGAAGCTTTTTTCCAGGACTTTGATCATCTTTTGTTGAGCATTAGGGCATTGTTTCATCTTGCAATTTCTTCAAGCCCATTCCATAAGGACTAACAAAAGGTTAGAAAACTGCTTGAGTCTAATATGTTGCTATAATTATTCAACAACGAGACCAATGTGCTGCAAAACTACCAAGGAGTTGTTAGCTGAAAGTCTAAGATCAAGATGGCATTAATACGACAAGGAAAAAAGAGGATTGGTTGGATGTATAGTTTGAGAACATAAGGGACTTCAATAGCTCTTTGGCCTTTTCCTTGGTTTCATTATTTATCATATAGTGGTACAAACGCAACACATTTACACAAACAGAGCAACATATCCATTAGTAGTAGACCCAACTGTACATGAATTCTAAACTTATATATGACCATTTTGCAAATTGTCATTTTGGACCATGCAACTTTATGAATCAAACTAGTGAAATTCAGGCATGGTACCATGAACGAATTTGTTCACTTAAAAGGCTGAAATATGATTTTAAATATAGTGCAACTACCTAGAAAATTGCATCTCCTATGCCTATTCAACTCCCTTGATCAAATCATAGCAACTAGCAAGGTTTCATATTTGGAACTAAAGATATCCACATGGTAACTCTTAAATTAAACAGGTCTGAAAGAACAAAGAATCCTAAATTGTTACCCTAAGAACTCTGACACTCCACCAATTCCAGCAAGTTTAAATGGTTGAGGACCTTCTCTGTCAAGATCCTGTCAAGAAAAGACAAGCACGGGTCATTGAAATAAGAATTATGGCAAGGAAAGTGGAGTTATCTTCTATTGACCAAATACCTCCTCTTCTGCAGCCTCCAAACCTTCTTGAACCCAGAAAAGGTTTCTGTACCCAGCATTGTATAGAAGTTCACAAGCCGCAAGGGATCTGTCTGATGCATAAAGTATTAAAAACATGACTTGTGTTATTTCCCCAATGCCTAAACATAACTTATCTTCAAACATCATATCAGTTAGTACCCAAAAAAGAAAATTTGACCAAAGGCCAAAAAGCAGTAAAATGGAACCAACAGGCATATAATACACTGACTTTTTTTATTAATATGGACTCATTTTATTCATAATATTCCATAATGGCACATAAAGTATTGCAGAAACCCAAAATGTTAACCATTGACCTCTACTTATATACTATCTTGTTTGTTAATAATTACTTTGTAATCCCACATCATGAACAAACTTCCCATAGAAGTTAAAAATTTTGGTCCTAAGTGAAAATCAATAGTTTTGGCCGCAATGCACACCAGAAAAAAAGTATGTGTACCTTTTCTCTAAAGTGTAAAATTACCTCACTCCCCTCTCTTGAAAATTGGACTCTCTTCTAGAACAGTATAGTCTACCATGCAACACACACTGGACAGAATATGCAAATGCATTTAAATTTCTACAAGATCAAAACACACAAATACTGTAAAAATACAAAACAAGATCCCCTCAGACAAATTTATACACACTTCAAAAAGGGTTTTTTGAAGATCACTGAAAGTATTGTCTTTGATGAATCAAAAAAGATCTAAAGTAAATCTCTCATTTTCTCTAACAGTTCCAATAGAACTTGGATGCTCATAAATGCCCAATTTGGATGTCTTTCCAATGTGCCATTTTATACTATGTTGGTATACACTATTTTTTTGTCCACGCTTCTGTTGTACTTTTAGTCTCAAGATACCAACTTTTTGTAGCTTAATATTGTAAATCTACATTAGTTATACCTATTTTGTAAGGACCTTAATTTATTTATGCACAGTTTCCCTACAACATTAAAATTACAAAATTTTCATTTTTGCAACATTGATAGAGGTTACGGTCCTAATGATCATTTGACATTATGCTGTACAAGAACCTCTAGCATGTGCTTCTACTTTCACCCTCTCAGAGATTTGCATGGAACTCCAACTATCAGTCATATAAAATTAAATATTTATTGTTCCATAATGACATGTTTCTAACACCTCGCTGCCTTTAGATTTATACAATCTAAATGTCTTTCTTCAAGAGGTGATAGTATATCAAGGGAGAAGTCAGACTGACCCACGCTTCACATTCACCACCACAACTCAAAATTCAAAATTGGGCTGCAACTTGCCAAATTCATAAAACTTCATCTTTTGGTCACTTAAAACCAAGTGGAAGCCCCATCCAGAATACGTATTTCTAGCACCTTATTCCCTTTAAACTCATGTCCTACTATGTAATCGTTGTTCACGAAAGGGTGATAGCAGATGGAGGTATAGATGAGATAGTCCCTTACATTCACCACCACACATCCAATTTTCAATATTAGCTCCCAGCCTCCAATTCTGGAACCCAGTCATTCTGGTTTGACAGATTTTTCCAACAGTTGGGTAAGCTTCCTCGGAGAAAAAAATCTAGACCATGCACATTACAGTAATAGCTCATCCCCTATGAGTTTTCTGCACTGGATAAATATATTTCTAACTTCTTTCCTTGAAAAATGAAGAGAATTGAGCAATTGTGAGCTGACTGTAAAAGCTCATGGTATCTACAATATATGCATACTAATTTGAACTTAATTACTAAGAAAAATTAAGAACTATGAATCAGCTATTTAGACAAATATTTTGACCAAATGTTTTGATCAGAAAAGACAGCAGGTAAATTATTTTGTTAAGATATGCAACTTCTCTGCAAATTTTTTAGCAATGGAATAAAAGAAAGTAATTGTTGAATAAGTCTAATTGTTAGAATAGTTCCACATTTATTGTGTTTGACTAGTTCAAGTTTGATTGAGTTCTAAATATTATGTGGAGATTTCTTAGGAGATATTTGTGTCGGGATTTGTTAGGAGAAATTTGTGTAGAGTTGTTTCTTGCACTCTCTATAAATAGAGTTGTTTAATGAGAAATCTAAACTCATTTTCCAGCCCTCAACACAACTCTAAAATATCCTTGTTTATGCTCTTTTTTTCCAAAATGTTTTTAATGAAGCACAAAGTTGGTCCACGGCTTTCACGACAGGGTGCAATGGTAATAGTTCATCCTCTATGAGTTTTCTGTAATTTGGTACATATATTTTGACTTTTTTCTTCTCTTGCAATATACAGAGTTGAGCAAATGTGAGCTGACAGTGAAAAAAAAGGAGTAGATACTGACACACACCCCTAAAGCCTTGGTGTTTCTGGACATTGGGATACTAAAGATTCATCTATCTATGATTATGTAGCAATTCTACCAAGTCTACTACAGACACAAGAGGCACTGAATACACTACATATCTATTAATGTGTATTGAGTGGACAATGAATCAGAGGATGATGTGCAATCATTTGAAAACTGGATTTACACTAACAGAAATTAAAAATGAAATTCACCTCAAACCTTTCTGACAGGCCACTATAAGATCACTATCTTTCGGAAATTTCTCCTGAACTTTTGATAAAAATTTGCTGTCGAGAAAATGAACTGGTGAATGAACAGAACACAATACACCAAAGAGTTGTTGGATACTGATATTTATTTGGAACGAGAACAATTAAGCAGCTTACTTGTCATACGCTAATGCTGGCACACCACTCCACCAGCCACCTACATGGTATAAAATTCTCACACTTATCAATAATTACATTAAAGATTTGAGATATTTCTTGAATTTTTTTCCTTAATAATATTGAACACATCAAATTTTTTTATTTCAAGAACAAACAATCTTGTTTGAGTTACAATATAGCTATTTTTGTCCTCATCTTTCATTATATCGTTGAACCATTTGTATCACCTTATGAAACATGCAAATGGTGTAAGCTGAATATGATATTGAGGCAATGTAATAGGACAGTGCATACCCATCATGAAATTTGTCATCTTCCTGGAAAGATTAACAGCATCAATACTGTTATCAACATCAAATAATGGAATCCATGTTGAGCCTTTAACCCATGCCTTCAAAACAGCAGTTTAATCGAGGTAACTGGATAAGAAATGAGACATGGAAGTAGGCCCATACTAACCGGTACCCCATACCCTCCTAAAAGGAGAATCGATAGAATGTTTTTACCTTAAAAAAAATGGGGCAACAACTCTACTAATTAACACATCAGTAACCAGGAATGTCATTCAATTACAGTCGTCAAATCATCACATCAACCACATTCAAACTAGATCATTAAAAGACCATACTCAAGAATAACTATGACACAGCAACTTGTTGAAGACTCAGTATCCAGGACAGATGAGCCAAATCGAGGTACCTGTCTAATCTAATCACAAAATTTGATTTAAAGGCAAATAAAGCTACCTTTTTACGCTCTGTAGATGGACGGACATCGAGTAGAACTTTATTTGAGAGTTGAATAGCATATCCAGCTTCCCTAGGTGTGAGAAATTTTACTTTCCCATTCCTTATCTGTGATAAAACAAGTCAATGCCACATAAGTAGAAGTTAAGAAGAATGAAACAAAAAGGTACCCATAGCCTAAATACTAGAGTATAAAGCTAAGGCCCACAAAAATAACTTCCATGATTGAAGGATGCAAATGATCACTAACCATATCATGTTGGTTATAATCAGCACTCAATTTCTACACCTGAAGTCAAAAGAGTATAGCATGGACTAAGATATCAGACCTCCAACCACTTAAGCCCTTTGAGGTGTCCTTGACTTTTGGGTCACCTTATAAGTTTCTAAGTTGTCAAAAGATGAGATTCAAAAATGGCTTATTTTTTGAACCATTTATTATCATATTTCAGTTCGATTGGCAATATTAAAAATTAAAAATTAAGGAAGAAACATACTTAAACCACTCAACTAACCAATGACTCTCAAACACCAATACAGAATTAAAAATTCAGTTGCAATCCACACAAACCAACTACTTGAATGCTGAAATTAAGCAAAAATTACCAAGCAAAATTCAAATCCAAGAAACCAAATTACATAAACACCTGCAAGAAAATACTAAATCAAAGCGTTATAAAATTAATGGCAGCAAAATACCATGGCCTCCCATCTTTTTTTTGCAGCAGCCATATCTTTTGCTTGCTGCACCTCATACTCTTCTTCAACAATTTGCATTCTTATGCCACCCCTGCACTGCCAACAAAAACTACAATCAATATATTCACATCTACAAAAAAATTACAGAAAAAAAAAACTTGATTCTGGTGAGGTGGGAGTGAGAGTTTGAGCATAAACGGACGTTTTGCTGGGTTCTGAAGTTGAAAGAAGGCATATTTGTAGAGTTGAAGAAATGGGCTGTGCCCAAGTTCTTCAAAGTTTGTTGTTTGCTGGAGGTAGTGACAGCATTCAGAGGTGAAAAACCAAAACTCAGCGCTCCCATTGTTGTTGAGGCAGTTGAGAATAAAGCTCAATAACTCTGTTCAGTGATTAAATTTGCTGGGCGTTATCCATTTGAGTCACATGAGGTACTCTGGAGTGTAGTGTAGACAGATTGGGGAAATTTGTGAGAAGAAAAATTGCAGTTTTACTCCCAAACTTTATGTATAGTATTAGTGTGGTGTGGCTTTCAAATATGTTTCCAAAAAATAGTATGAACAAAATGGTCTTTAAAGGTTCGACCAAAATCCAATTTAGTCATTAACAAATGTCAATTATGTTGAGGTACTACGCACAAGAGTCATGTAACTAAAGTTTAAAAAAAGAGTCATGTAGCTAAATAGACCATGTAATGTACATTTGTCATAGTTGATTTCAAGATAACTCTTTAAAATCACTTATTTGATATGATATTCTTTCAACAATACTTATTTTTTTGACATGATATGATGAAATTCATTTAGTAGAGTAATTTGTTCCATGTAATACTGCAAACGAATTGAACTGCTCACGAGCGACTCGAGTCAAAGCTCAACTCGAGTTCGAACTCAAAAATATTAAATTCGTTAACTCGCAAGTTTAAGTGTGTGTGTATATATATATATATATATATATATATATATAATTTTTATAGTAAAATTACACACACACATATATATATATATATATATATATATATATATATATTTTTCTAATATTTTATTATTTATTAAAAATTATTATTTTATTTATTTTTTAAAAAAATAAAATAATTATTTTTTATTTTTCGAGCTCGAGTTCGACTCAAATTTGGGTTGAGTTCGAGCTCGAACTTTAAATTGACAGCTCGTTGAGTTCGATCTCGAATTCAAACTTGATAAAACTAAATCAAAGTTCGGCTCGATGAGGTCAAAACTAAACTCGACTCGCCTTGTTTGTAACCCTAGTTCCAAGACACGATGAATTTGATGTAGTAGAGTAATTTGTTCCATGATATATCTATCCTAATCTATATATAAAGGATGAAGCATGATCTTTAGTGTTAAAATATTTTTGTCATAACGTTACTCTCATGTAAGTAAGAATTTACACTTAACCACTACAAACAAATTATTGGTAGTAATTAAATTTCATTGACTTCCATTAACTTTTATTACTTCAATAACTTCTACTATTTTCATTTTTAACATCTTCTTTTATTTTTCTTTTTAAATTAGATTTCATATTACTACTTTACGAAGTATGCTGAAATGAAGGGAAGAGGACCATGAGGATTTAAAAAAAATAATAATAACAAAAGCATCACTCATGAGCACTCATTTTGACCAGGCATTTTTTTTTTTTGTTTCTTCTTAATTTAATCTTGTTTATAGTAGATCTCTAATTTCTAGGACCTCAATTTTAATCACAAAGTCTCAATATCAGTCATTAAATCAAAACCTCCTTTGGCCGCGCCGGGCACTTTCAATTATGATCAAATGCTGAATGACCTGACAGGCAAGACATGACCACCGCCACTCAGTGATGGATTTCTTCCAGTATCATCCTTATATAGCTTCAACCACGCCGGAGCCTAAGGCTTCTGCCAGGGCAACAACACATACAATGGCATGTATCTATCAGGCGGTGTCAATCATCAGTCACACTGTAAAAGAACTATTAAAGAAGATTAAAGCTGTTCCAGATTACTGCAAACACTTGGTGAATCTGAAATTTCAAAATTTAATGAGTTCTGCTGGAATAGATAGAGAATACAAATTGGTTGTAACAACTGAAGGTGTCGTATTTTGATGGCGATACTGATGAAAAAGAATTCTTGATGCATAGTAATATCATCCCAGTTGATTCTTCCATTGACAGGCGTTGTATGGCAAAGAGTCTTGGACCTTTGTTCCCTACATTATGACTGAAACGACCAAATTTAAGAATGAAAAAAGCGGTCTCGCTACAACTATAAAATTTCTTTCATTTTGCTTTCCAAAATTTCATTTCGTATACAAACAATAACACGTATTAGGCACCTCTATCTTGCTTTGGCAGCCTCTAGGTTTTCCTTGTCTGACCCATACGACTAAGAGGATGGGCAAAAAGAAGAAAGAGGAGAATGGGGGGAAAAAATAGAACAGTATAAACAATCAGTTCGATTGTGAAGCTTTTGTGCCCAGTAAGTAATAATCTCCAACGCTCAAGTAGACGTGTTCTCTTAGCACCACTTCCACTGGCGGCTGATTTTCAATGCAATTGACTTGAATCTGGGGAAGGCAGATAATATTGCAACAGATTAGGCGAAATTAGCAATTCCACTGACTTGTTGAAGCAGATGGTCAGAGAGGGTGAAGAAAACCTACCTTCCCATTTCCAAGTTGAAATTCGGACTTTAAGTTCGATAGATCTCTCATTAACAAAAAAGCTTGTAAACCTTGCGCAAACTTCAAATTTCCTGCAAAAATGAATTCGCAACGGAATAAAAACCCATAATCTTCAATCAAAATTACGTGTACAAGTACAGTATAACCCTAAAAATGCACCTGCATATAAAGAGACAATGGCATCCGGGACAAATACTAGAGATGGTCTTGCCAATCTGACTGCAAACGAGAGATTCGAGATTCCATAGAACTTCTCTTCAGCAAGAATAACCTGCAAAGTCATATTATCCTGTTTGAGAATATAACCGACCAGAGGAAAGCGAAACTCTGACGCCCTCTTTAAAGAACAGGAAATGAATGCATGGGTCACTGTTTACTTGAGAATGCTTCATTGGATGATATCTAAAGATACCCCAGAAGGACATCAGGAAACATCATTAGCCTACTAAAAGAAACGGAAACTTGCGCTATTGGAATACTCCAACCAATGTAATAAGAAAAATAATATCAGGGGCTGAAAACAACTTACAGCATGTGGTGGGATTAAGGTGGAAGGTAGCAAAGGACACCCAAGCGCATCCCTGATATTTGCCTCCTGTAAAAGGTATTTGATTAACTTGTTATGACATGCAATTGGAGAGCAAATGCATACAATTTCCCAAATAATATAAACAACTGTACCAAAACACATTCACCCAACCTAAAGCAGTGGAAACACAAGCAGAAGAGGACAGAACCCTAAATCACATTGTAATCACCATATGCCAGTGTTTGCAAATAAAATGTGAAGAGATTGGTTTATAGAGACATCAGTAGGTAGCTAGATACATTTTTTTTTTGGGGGGGGGGGGGGGAGGACAGAAAGAGGGGGAGAGAGAGAGAAAGGATTGCCCAAAATTCAGGTCCATGGTTACTAAGGTATAAGTTGTTAGCGCAACACAAAAAAAAAAAACTGACAGCAAGGCTGCTAGTTCATTTCCCTCCACCTAGAGGTGTCAAAATGGGTGACTTGGGCGGGTTTGGGTTGGGTAAAATGGGTAATGGGTATAAGTGAGTCAACTCATTTATACCCATTTAATTAGATGGGTATAAATGGGTAAGTCAAAAAATGAATTGGGTAACCCAATTACCCATTTATAACTCATTTATTTTAACTTGTTGCAAACTCATTTAAATTCATTTTTGCAAACTAAGTTATCAATTTATACCACTCTTTGTACCCATCATTAGTTTTAAATATTTACTTATAATGTTCAATAAACTTAATTACCAATTTTTTTCATTTATACTCTATGTCACAAAATTACCTATTATTTAATAATTGAATAATACGAATATAAAAATTTGAATTAAGTACTATAAAAATTAATATAAAACTTAATCCAAAAATTTTGAACCCCTAACATTTTTTCATATATAAATTTAAAATTTCATTTTATAAAGATAAGAAAATAGGCTAAAATTTATCATAAATTGGTAATGCTAAAAAATGAGCAAGTTAACAAACTAAGAAAAAATAAAATAATAAGATAAAACCAACAAATAATAATAATAATAATAATAATAATGTTAACATCATGACAAAATGAAAAATTTGAAAAAAAAAGGTAGGGGAAAAGAAGAGACTTGGGGGAAAGAGAATTTTAAATGGGTTAATTGGGTTTGATGGGTTACCCAATAATACCCATTTAATAAATGGGTATTATTGGGTAACCCATTTAGACCCATATACAAAAATTTAACATACCCATACCCATCCATTCATGGGCGGGTATGGATAAATCTAGTTAAGTGGGTTGATTTGCCACCTCTACCTCCACCTCATAACCTTATTGTTTAAACATACATAGAGATATGCATCAAAACCAGTTGGTGGAAGAAAACTCTATGAAAAATCACCTGAGCCTCGAGAATTTGTTGAGAATTTGACTTGTCCTCATCCAATGATTCAAAGTATACTTCAACAGTGTCTGTAGGTTCAAGCCCAGCTTTCTTCCGCAATTTCTGGATTCTATTGACAACCTTCAAATAGCGATGCATAAAACACCAGCAATCACAAATATGAACTGGCACAAAAAACCAAAGAGGAATACCAATGCAGCAACAAGAAGTCTAGTAAGATGCCCCCCAACCCCCCCCCCCTCTCCGAGTGTGAATGTGTGTGTGCCAAGAGCAGATTATATTAGTCCACAAAGCACCTCACGAGCTACACCAGCTTCAAACAGTGATTCGTCCTGACGTAAATCCAACACCACCAAAACATCACCTGCAATTACAAGTGAGAAAGTTTCATTTTCATCATTACATGAAAAGGAATATAAATGGAGGAGGGGGGTAATTTTACAAATAATCTACCATCTCCTGCGGCATCCATGTCCTTATCACTAATATTGTCAGGACGTCTGAAACCACGAGAGATCTGCAAGTTTAGGCAAGTAACAGTAAGTCAATAGTTAATGGAAATTCCCTTCAAAAGTGTAAATGGTGAAACATTAGTCAAATTCCAGCACAGGTAACTAATGCCAAAGATACTTGAATAAACATCCAAGAATTAAATGGAGTCCAAAAGAAAAACTAAAAGCCTTTCAAACAACCCGAAAAATATATGATTTAACCAAGTATTTTAAAATACAAATAAAGCGTTCATTCCAGAAGTTTCCCCAAAATTATAAGCACTCAAGAAATTGCATCTGATCTAGCTGTACAGGAAAAGGAAAAATATGTGTGATCTACAGATTTTCAACTTTCAGCCTGCCATTCTCTTGTACTGAGTTCACGCAGCATGTCTATCACCTAAACCCAAATACATAGCACTCGATAATCAAGGTTTGCACTTACAAAACCTGCCTCTTTTGCACCAATTTTTCTAAATTTCTAAAACTAAGTTCATGCAGGAGTAGCCGTGAGAAATACAGCACAAGAAGCTAAAAATCTTCTCAGTGTTAATAAAAAATTGGATTCCCAAAAGTGACAGTATTTATCAAGATGAAGAGAATGTTATATAGCTCAATGAAGAATTTCACATTCAAACAACAAAAAAGTCATAGCAACTTTGCCAACCCAGCTACAAACCTTAATATCACTAAGCTTTAGAGAGAAAGTAGCAATATTTATTTCTCCAGCCTTTTCAAAAGCCAATATATCATCCGTGGACATGGCCTTAACCTCTTTTGCAACAACTCCCATTGACTTTCCAAGCCTTTTCCCTAATACACTAAGGAAGAAAAAACACAATCGTCACAAACTAAAATTGCCAAAGGTCCAAAAAAGAAAAGCCTTTCAGCACAGAAAATTAATTACCTAAAATCAGGTTCTGCACGTAAAGAAGCATACTTCAAAGTATCATTACAAGGGACCAATGACTTGATGTTGAGTTCCTCAAGCACATACTACAATTGAGAAATCACAATATCAAAGGGAACAAAAATTAGGTTAGATGAAACCCGCAAGGAGAAAATAAACAAATTTCCAACATAAAGGCTACCATATAATATATGATACAGCAATTACACAATCTAAATGAGACAATATAACCAGACAGAGATTCAAACAGATGCCAGTAAGACGTGAAAATAGACTCCTAGGCAATAAGCAAAATTGGTACTTTAGCACTAGTAGCTATTAGAAGAACCATGCTGCATGAAAGTCAGCATCATATAAGCTTGTACCAGTATGTTCGTAGTTAAGGCATTCATCAAACTGTCATTAGCTTAAAATGTTAAGATTCCCATAGCAACCTGAAAGTGACTGTTTAAATTTGCAAAAACTACTTTTGTTTCACCACACGTGCAAATTAATAAACCAAAACAGAATGATGGAAACTATCTCACAAAACACCCTCCATCGTTCCAGTGAATATAATGATATTTTCATAAAATAATCTATTTACAGATTTTTAGAAGGAAAGTTAATATGAATTATCAACCTTTACATAAAGACACAGTTTTAGCTTCTTTATAACCTCAAAGCTTATCCCAGAAGCCCCTCTCGTATTGCTTTTCAGGGAGGCCTTTGCTTTCGAAACTCTTTCAAGCAAAACCACCATTCCAGTGTTTGAAACCAGCTTTTCAACTAAGCACTTGTCTTAAGCTGCTTTAGAAAAACTAAAGCATATGACATCAGGGACAACATCCCATTCACAATCACAGTGAACAATGCTTACTGTCAGTTTTGCGCCCAACAAAAACAGTTACAGCTAGACTTCTCTTAAGTAAACAGTGAAAAGAGTTCAATTTTAATATTTAGCTGTACAACTTTGTCGGTAATGCCTTCACATACCTCTTTTAGTTTGCCAGCAATGTCACCAAGGAACTCTGCATCAGGGTGCACCACCACCATCTCCCTGAATTAGAGATACAATTACAAAAGATCAACATAAGTATGTGCGTATGTGTGGCAATACAATAGATTGTGTATTCTAAGAAGCAAAAAATTTCTTTAAAATTACTCTTATTCTGCTGGAGATTTAGTTCAGAAGAGTTGGAGCGGGAATGTTCAAGGAAGCAAACTTAATCGTGAAACAATATCTAAAAACAGATGCAATCAAAAGGCACGACCTGAGTGGTGTCTTGAGAGGTTTGTTATGACGTTCACGAATGTTGCGTGCAAGATCAATGATAGTCATCATCCTGCTAACACTTTTTTCAATGCGTTCTCCTCCCTGATATCATAGCAAGTACAAATTTTTACCAGAGACAATTTTGTTTTCAAAACCTGATAATAACATGATGAATAGACATCCTTCACACAAAAATCAGCTGTACCTCCCCTTCAACCTCTGGAAAACTACAATAATGAATGCTTTCTTCTGATCCATTGCAAACTTTTCGCATATTCTGATAAAGAACCTCCGTGAAAAATGGTGTAAATGGAGCCATTGCTTTACATGAAGTTAGCAGAACCTGTTATAACCAAAGTAGCAATATGACAAAGATTTAGAAGCAAACAGCAGTCAAAAAAATGGGAAATGTTTACAGATGTGAAATTTAAACTATGGTAATTTATGTCATAAAACACACTGAAATAGATAACCAGATCATCCATTAGCAGGACTGATCTTTTACACACTATAAAGATTTCATCAGAGGCATAATCTGTAAGAACAAATAATCCCACTGAGATTATAAGACGCAAAAAACAAACTACATGTTGCTATTAGTAAAAAACTCAGAATCTTCACAGATAATAATCCATTGTAACCCTAGGAACCCACAAAAGTAATGCCAGCTTACATGGTAAAGAGTTGATAATGCAACTCTGCAATCCAATTCACCTGTACGACCTTTCAGTCTCTTCCTATTGAACCGCACATAGATGTTTGTCAGGTTATCCAGAAATTTCAGGAGTTCAGGAACAACCTAAAGAAGAAAATATGATGGAAACCATAAAGTCACATGGATTGATCTAAAATAACATTACATGTGCAAATGCAATAAAATCAGCAAACAAAGCAAAGTTATGTTAATTAACTGTAAGTTACTTAGTTTTCTTCTTTAACCCAGGAAGTTGCAAGACTTAATTGACTATTTCAAGCATATAACAAACTTCAATTACAAGTACTTGACTGACAAAGCACTCTGTAACTGCCCCCTTGCAAAACACCCTACTCCCTGGCCGGGAGGCAGCCGGTAGTGGGGAACCAACTTGATGTTTGAAAATGTCAATTGGAGTAGAGAGAAAACATCCCATGCTAGAGAAAATGGAGACTCGTATATTGCTTCAGACGGGGGAAAAATGGCCCCAAGAATCAACGTATATCACATCCTTCACCAAAGTGAAAAATTACTTCCCTTCCTCATTTCCCACACTGCCCTTCTCCATCCTTGAACTACACAATTCCAAATCACCATACTGACCTAATTCCTCGTTCCAGAATCGGGTACGAGACCAAGAATCGTGCACACTGCTTTCATAAAATGTGGAAAACTAAGGTATGCTACTTCAGAACAGTTAGAAGGAATGAAGGTTAATACACTTCAAACATGGAACATCTTATTGGATTTATGATTTAACCAAGTCCCAAGTACCACTGGATGAACTAATTGCATCACTGTTTAGCATGCCAAGCTCGTGGATTTTAAAAACTAAGCAAGCCATTCACATGACTTCTTGAGTCAACTGCAACAATAACATCGTAATTCAAAATCAAGTTCTTAAGACCTAACTTAATAAATTTAAGAGTTAACTAGGTTAAACAACTGATAATTACTACCAAATGGCAGATGCCATCGACAATGATGCTTGCATTTCTAGGGAAGCAAATGGATTTCCCATACCTCATCAGGCATTTCTTTCAGGAAATTCATCATGAATCTAGAATAATTGTCAGTGATGTCATATAATTCCCTATTCATATCCATTTTTCCCTAAATGAAACTTACCGTATACAGTCTATAAGCACCCATTTCTTTCCGTACAAAATGTACCAAACTCAGAGTTGCCGAGTTGATCCACTGATCAAGAACATTAGAAGAATTCTGGAGAGTACATTGATCCATTGGAGCAAATGGTGCAAGACCCTCAACCTCAAGCCTTTTTGCATTTTGTACAAGGAATCTGTAAGCATTATACCATGGCAAAAAGACATCTTTAACCTGCATAAAGAAAAAAAATTTTAGTGGTTCACGTTTATAAAGAGATGAAGAATATCTCAAGACCTTTGACAAAAAGAATGTTATGAACCAGTGAAATCTAAAAGAAAGTAACATTAATCAATTCAAACCAAAAAAATTCCTAAAACAGTACTAACCACACCATATACTCCGTCTTTTTTAAAACGCAAAGGCTCAGCACGAACAACTGGAGAGTTAATAATGTACAATCGCAAAGCATCCTGCAAAAAATGGAAGAGGTAGTACAAGTCAACCACTTGCTGCACCCAGGGTCATGTAGTTAAACAAAATCATAAAGTAGAATGCATGAGTCAGAAAAAAAATAGTAGCTATCAGTGGTAAAAATGAAATAAGGAGCATGTAAAAATACTTACAGCACCAAATTCATCAATTACTTCTCCTGGAGGAGGATAGTTCTTCAGTCTTTTGCTCATCTTTTTTCCATCTTCGGCCAAAACAAGTCCATTGCATATGAGGTTTCTGAAAGCAGGTTTTTCGAATAATGCAGTAGACAGTACCATAAGAGTATAGAACCTGTAAAATCATGAAGCAAATCCACTATCAGACTTAACCATGTAATGTGAAAGTGAGATCCACACACTCATTAAGATAAATATCAAGAAATCCCTCTACATCTCTCTCGCCCTTTAAATTTGATACATTTACTTTTCTTCAATGCATCTAGAATAAATTGAATTAAAAAACTTGCATATGCCATAACAACTAGTTATTATCACTTAAACATGGCGCCCTGCATATAACTATATGCCCTCTCTTCTCTTGACCATTTGCCAAAAAAATCTTATTGTCTTGGAAAAAGAGCATAAAAAAAATGAGAATTGGCAACATTAGCTATAGGACAAAGTAATGTCTATTTATTGGCAACCTAAGTGCTAACAAGGCATGCTCTACATGCCTAAATTCATGCATGAAAGCGCTGAAGATCTAAAATAACATGTCTTTGCATGCTCAAATTGTAGGCCTAAGAATGAATTGGATAACATGATGCTAGGTCTCTTGGAACTACAACATATGTCAAATGCCCTTGACCCAAACCAGCCTTTAACCCAGAGACCACAATCAAACCTCAAAGTTTGAAGGCTCAAGAGATGGTACTACATCAGGCTATTCCTGAAACCTTTAAAGGCTCCTCCATCATAATCCAAAGAATGTTTCATGGCCACTTAGATCAATATATATCCAGGATGAACTAAAAAACATCAAAAGTATATATATTATCCCCGATACTTATTTTTATTTCATGTCATGAAAAGTAAAGATCAAAGGTAGTAAAACATAAAAAAGAATAACTCACCATCCACGTGTCTGATCCAGCCCCTCAGCCACAAAATGACCAGGAAAGTTATTTTCAAAGAGTTCAACGTTTTCAAATGGATAATGGATGTATGCATATGGCATGGACCCACTCTCAAACCAGCAATCAAATACCTGCATACAAGAATGCAAAATAGTGAGGCCAACAAAAAGCTAAGAAAATCAAATCAGCTATCCTCAGACAAACAGAAATTCATGATGATTTTTTAAAAAAATAAATAAATAAAGACAAGAAGAAACAAAGCTTATATCAAGACCAATCAGCATGAATAAACAACTACAAATAAAAGCAGATTTGACATTCTTAAATCATCAAAAAGTTTTATAGTGATGTACTATTTGGTGTACAAATCTTGTCCTATAATCAGAATGCTTGAAGAAACAATGATACTGGCTGGATCATGCCAAATAGAATGAGAAAGAAGATTACAAAAGAATTCAATGATAACAGAAGATGCAAGCACTGCATGAATCACAACTAATCAACATCAACTTTCATACACTTAAATGAATTCAGATCCATCTTCTGGCGATGAGGCACTGAAGGAAAGACTAAGCTTCATGCAATGCCACCCAAACTTTGTCTCATTAAAAAGTTAAAACAAAACCAAAAAAAGATCCATACACAAGATTCCAATATTGTAACTGTCACAAGAAAATATGATAACTGGTTAAACCTACTCAATATCCCCAATGAAACCATTATGCCCCCAAACCAGTCCAAACCCCAAGGACTGATTGTTTTCATTGAACTGTATATTCCTGGAAATCAACAAAAACAAAATAATATCTAATCCTTCAATCTAAAGTTCTGTAACATATCAAAGGTTACAGGCAACCTACATGTTCACCATCTTACATAATATATCAAAGATTACAGACAAACTACATGTTCAGTATCTTACTGATTTACACAACCCAATAGAGTCCCAACTTTTTCCTCACACTCAACTTCTCGACTGCAGCAGGGATAGAGGATCAGGACCAATTATCAAGATCAATCCTATGGAAAAACATGAAGAATAATAGCAATTGCTACTAAAGCAACTTACATCCTCCACACGTCGAAGCACACCAAACTCTGGGCCACGACGGGATTGAATTGTGAGATGATCAATTTTGTGACGATGCAAATCAGTCACCTGCATATTGAGCAATATGAGAGAGAGAGAGAGAAGGGGGGGGGGGAGAGGGACTTCCATTCATAACCACGTAATGTCAAATAAAATCTATATTGACCATATTAAACAATTGCCTACATCTGTATTTCTGTAGGTAAAGCTTAGACATCTTTCTAGAACAGATAACTGTCCATAAAATGTTACTGTACCCTAGTACACAACACTAATTGCTGATAAAATACCCAGATAACCCTTCAATAGCAACAATACACAGGACAGAACCCTGCATACAGCAGAATATAATAACTGCACTTGCATGTATGTATATAGAAAAACTAGAAACAACAAACCTTAGAACCAGAGAGCCTCTCTAACTTCTCAATGGAATCCATGACTTCAATTTCTACGCCATCCTCACTAATCCATAATGGAAGTGGAGTACCCCAAAATCTACTTCGACTGACTGCCCAGTCTCTTGCATTTTCTAACCAATTATGAAAGCGCTTCTCCTAATAAATGGAATGCAGAATTAAGTATCAGTTAATACACAAAGAACGTCATTGAAAATTCAAAAGAGAAGGAAAATTCTTTAGTAATGGATATCTTATGTGTAAAGGATGTTAAATCCATCTATAAATACAGGTCATCAATTTTACAATCATCTAGTTTATTAATACAGATAGCAGCAGTAGTGGATGTATTAACTGACTGAGGAAAACCAGAGTCAGTGGTACATGCGATGACAATTAAAAAGCTAAACATATATATAAATTAGCAGAAGTAACAGGCTTGGTACCATCATCAAAGGGTATAAATATCAATACAAAGTGGCAAGCAAGCATTCATGATCGAATGATGGTTTTGAGTTGTGTCTTACTTACAATATGACTTGCAACATAAAACTTCCTAAATAACATTAACAGCACAAAAGACATCAAGGAATAGGCAATTATGAAATCAATGTTTTGGTAAACAATACGGAAAAAGGGTAATGACATTGATCCACAAGAAGTTCAGCGAAGAGGAAGCTAATATGAAAAAAGCTGACAACAAAGAGAACCAGTCTTAAAGTGAATGAATTCGAAAGAAGAAAGGAAATGAAACGATCTTTCTTGAACTATATCATAAACAGATCTCCTCCTGTACACCAATCAAGGGTTTTTCTCCATTCCTCTTGTATATCAACGTAACACCCTTAATGCTAGGATTTGAAAGTCACTTTCCATTTCATTCCCATGCTTTTTAGTTAAGTCCATACAGTTGCCAAAATAAGAGAATTTGAGCCACATGGTAAAGTTGTTAATAAAGAAATTGTTTATCTTAAACTGGACATGATCCTCAAAAGGAAACAACACAGCAAGGAAATGAAACAACTCTTTCTTGAACTATATCATAAACATATCTTCCACTTGTACACCAATCATGATTTTTTCTCCAATCCCCTTGAATATCACTGCAACACCCTAAATGTTAGGTTTGAAAGTAAAATTTCATATCATTCTCATGCTTAATTAATTGAGTTCATCCAGTTGCCAACAGAAAGAGTTTGAGCAAAACGATGGGAAGTTTATTGGCCACATGGTCAAATTGTAATTAATGCAATCGTTCATCTTAATAAGGACACAATCCTCCAAATGAAACAACACAGTTTGAAGGTTCAGATGATTTAACTGTTTCTATGTACTCAACCAGCTATCCATATATCAATATTGTGATACAAGCTGGTACCTGCCTAAGACATAAATTCATCACAAGAATAAGCTTGTAAAACAAATTATTAGACATACCAATGTCTTCCTAAGTACAAAGCCATAAAGAATCACGCTCTTAAATTGGTCCATGGAAAAATAAGGTGATAGTAGAATCATGCTCTTAAATTGGTCCATGGAAAAATAAGGTACTCAACTATCTTCAAAAGTTAAGAGCTAAGTAGTACTATCCAGCATGTCAATGCATGGAAAGAAGGAAAAGTGCTATAAATCCATCTGATCCAAGCTTCACATTTGAAGTGACAAAAATTAGTTATCGTAACTCAAAAATTACAACTTTTTTTAAGTTTCAGAACCTCACCTCATTTGTTGAAAATAACACACTTGGAAGCTTTATAAAAGTGCAATAATTCAGTGGTACCATAAAATCATCTGTCAAGACTGAATCTTCGGAAAAAGTGTAGATAGCAGACAGAATTTTAGTGTTTCAGTTACCAACCCAGAAACCCTTGCCCATACCCCCTATTCAAGCACAGAAATTTAAAAATCACCTTTTCCAAATTATATATTGCAAAGTAAAGATAAAGGGAATCAGAACAAACAAGACAACACACAGAAGAAAGAGAAAAATTAGAACAGAAGGGCATCCGAGCACGTCTGTGTACACACGTGCGCGCATGAGAGAGAAAGAGCATGCCAAACCTTCACAAAATCTGGAACCCAGTATGTCTGTTTGTTGTTCTCCAGCAACTGATCCTTTATCTTTTCTACAGCAACAAACCTAGACATAGAAGTGTAAATTCAAATCAAACAACAAAGATAAACAAGCCAAAGACCTACAATAATATCTATTGCAAAGACAGTTGAGCCACAATTTTGAGATATCTAGTCTAGCTATACAGCGTCTCCAGTAATGTAAAGAATCTGATTTGTGTTATCCTCTTATCTAGCAATTCAATTGCATCAATGATCTCCATACCAGTTTGACTTGCACTTAATATCCGATAAAGAACCCAACAGTTCATGGGACTGAATCATTCTGGGTAGTTCCCCATTTTGGTTTTATAGATTGTCTTACCATCTCAAGCAGCCATTGTTGGAAAGCTTCCTAAATACTTTCAAGCACTAGGTGTATCATGTGGAAGAGGTTCTACTTCCTATATACTTGCAAGCACCATGTATATCATATGGAAGAGGTTATGTTATAGGTCCATAGATTTGTCTATTAAATTGTGAATTTAATGGAATCAAAAGCTGGCTCTTCTGATGAAAATGTCCAACACATTGGCAGATATGAACACAAGAAGGCGACAAAGAAATTAAGATAGAACCAACATACAGATATTCAGAAGAACCAATAGCAGAAGAAGATTCAATATGAAGAGAAAGGAACGACACAGGATATGACAGACAGAGAATATACCAGCTAGGAACTGCTCTATATATAAGGGGGGTATCAGATCTCCAACAGAAGGGATATGAATGCATAAAGCTTCCAGACTTGACAAGCCTGCCTTTTTCCTGCACAAATGAGACTGTTTTCAAATTCGACAATAAACAGTAGAAACTTTAAGTTGTGTAGAACTGCCTGACAAAAGGGGTTCAAATACATTGAGTAAAATTATTGACTATGAAAAGATTGGAAAAAAGACACCTCCCTAAATGGGGTAATCAAATTATCAGTGATGGATAACATTTATTATAAGCAGCATTTCTTCAAGATGTAGCTATCATAAAAAGTTTAAAACATCATAGGATAGACACAACATATGCATTAAACATTAGCATTCAATCATATAGGCATTTTTATATAAATGAAGATAAGAACATGTTACTAGATCTTGCCTTCACAGCCTGAATTATGCCCTTGTCTGCATCCTTAACATAGCAGCCCTTGAAATCAGTTATCCTTTCCGTAAAACATCCATCGTCGTCAACCGCTACAACCAGGTTCTCACCCTATAAAAAGGAGGCCCGATGAAATTGGTGCCAAGAAATGTAAAAGAGACGGGACCAATTTCAGAGCAAGACAACCACTCAGACCAGAGTATGCTCAAAACTTTGATTGCAGAAAAACAACAAACAGATGGTATTCCATGGAAAGCAAGAAACTAAACATAACCAAAACAAAGCCATTATTGTCCTGATAATAAGCTAATTACAATGCAATTCTACCATCAAACCAAATCGGGAAACACTTGAAATTGCTAAATATTAGATTTGATGAAGCATTCTACTTTCATCTACTACAAGATAGAAATGTCCACTCACAAGCTAAAACAGACAGAAACAAATACCATAAACGTATCCAAATACATTTGTCATGGTCAATTATGCATGACCAAAGAACAATTAGATGGGTTGGTATGCTTTAGTTCGTCATTTCAAATGGTTAGCGAAATTCCACATTGAACAAACCCAAAAAACCATATTACAATTCTAAGATGAAAAATGTCCTTGAGGCTTCTAAGTTTCTTATCTCTTAACTCACACACCCGGACGTTCATTTCTTCATCCCTTGTAACTCTTCAGCCATCTCTGCTACTCTGTCTCCCTCCTGTTTTACTATTTCTGTCCTCCACTCCAGTTATCTAGTTGTCTGTTCCCTGCAAACCCTGCCGACCCCTTGATTACAACTTCACCCTCACAGTTCCTCAATGAGTTAGAATACTCATCCAATCCAGATCGAAACCATAGTGGCATTGTGTCATCTTCTTGGAAAGCAGGAACAGAATTGAATAAATTTCATTTTACATGTTTCAGCATTTCACACTCAATTGTGTTCAAATCTGTAATCTGTTTAAGCTACAAATGTATAGCATATTCAAATCAAAGTTATCTTATACATCACATGCTTTAAAATTAGGGTTTTGTATGGAAGTAAAAGCATTTATGTTTAGCCATAAGTGTCATTTTGGGGTTTGTTTAAGCAGTGATTATATGTTTGGTGTTCGTTATTAAACTTCTTCAACCAGAATAGTTAACACGACACCCCACAAAACCAGCCCACCCCTTGCAAGTAATAGAGTTATGTATATGGCTAGGAGGAAAGAGTACAACTGCATTATGTTCTGATTATCAAGGGTATCAGTCCACATAAATACATCAAAAACATCGCCAACACCATTAAGAAACTAAATCAACCAGAAAACATTCCAAAGTTCTGAGCATTAATCCTAAAAGGAGAGAAATTTGTTGCAGGATCAGAAAATAATCAGCATGTTATACATACATTATGCATGTCAACAAACTTAGATTCGCACAAAAGTTCGGAAGCAAAGAAATAAAAGAACAAAATATGACAGCACACACTCTGATTCAAACAAGTCAAAAATTTGCCACAAATCTAAGAAGCAGGCATCATCTAAGACAGTATGACTGAATCATACAATATACCATAAATAAACACCTTAGTAATGATGTGATTCTCCATACAAACACGATAATCATCTTCACCGAATGCCGGAGCACAATGAACTATTCCAGTACCACTGTCAGCTGTTACGTAGTCATCTGCTACAACTTTGAATGCTACATCTGAAAAGTCTTTGAAGTAATCAAACAGAGGCACATATCTGCAAAAAAAAAAAAATAATAATAATAATAAATAAACCACTTAACAGAAATCAATATATTACAAAACTACTAGATGAGATTTTTTTTTAATTCTAAACTCATGTAAATCGAAGTTCCTACTGGTATAAAGTACAATTCTAAGTCGACTTGTCAAAAGAAGTTCCAGCTTGAACTTATTCTACAATTAACTGGTTCAGATCTATTAAAACAAGCAGCCCATCACATGAATATTGGGTTTTGCATGCGTGCACGGAGGGGCGGGGGAAGAAGAATATACAACAGATTGGTGGATTCTGTGTTCATTCTTGCTGAGATATAACATATACAGATATATTATTTTCTAATTTCAACCGATAAATTCCACTACATTCTGTCAAACAAGCATCTTCATATAAATGTGAAGCAACCAAAGTAACTAAAATCCAAGGAGGTTTTTTTTTTGGGGAGGGCAGGGGGGGGGGGCTTCTTTTTGACAAAGTATTGAATTAGGTTGCTTGACGCCATCACATCCAACACATAAGAAACATCTGCAGAAAGACATAAAATTGAGCATAATCACAAAATAATTACCAAAGAAAAGAACTTGTACTGATGGAGTCAATCCACGAAATAAAACCCCGGACAGAAACAAATGAGTAAAAAGAACACATACACACGGGGGAGAGAGAGAGAGAGAAGACAAGGCTCACTTTTTCCCCACCAATGAGCTCCCAGAGAATTTTTCCAGCACCTCATAAGTAGCGAGATCCTTTCCTTTCCCACCAGAAGACTTTGTCTTAGGATTTGTGCTCTCAGAATCATTAACGGGTCCATTAGGTACACCCTTTTTTGCCTTCTCCACAGGAAGCTCAGATAATCGAGACTCTGCTACCACATAAATCTTCCCATTGAACTTGTTGCGCACCTGGTTATTTGTCCACCTCAAAATCAATTTATAACTTACAAAAAATGAGAGACCAAATAAATATGAAGTCTATTACAGCCATTTGTAAAAGCATAATACACACCTTACTTTACTTCCATCTAAACAAAATATCTATGCAAGACGTACCCATTTCAAAAGAAATCCAAATACCTCAATAGGCACTAAATACAACTAGAGAAACCTCTCGTACAAGACTAATTCATCTTATGACAAACAAAAGCAATATTTAAAACAGCCACTTCTTCTCAGCAGAAAGTAACAGAACTAAAATCAACTGCTTCAAAAAACACAATAAAACAAAAACATTGATCCAAGGTCACCAGGCAGATGATGATTACAAGTCTCTGAAGCTCAATTCATTTATTAAGTTTATGGCACAATTCACAAGTAACCCTGGTGCCAAAAGAGATGCACCAAACAACTCAATAACAAATATTAGCATCTAAAAACCTTATGAATATCCAAGAATAGAACTTAAAATTGACAAGATTCTACTGGAATTCAGCTGATGCAGCAGCAAGAAAGCAGTTTGTGGCATAGATTAATTAGACAATTCTTACTTGTAGAAATAGATGATAGAACACATAGCAGTAATTCAGAATATGAAGAAGAAAAGAATGTCCAGCAAGGACCTTTAACTTAAGAACAGTATTTGCATTTGAATCAAATTTAACCTAAATGCTGGTACAACAGATATGCATGCACATAAAATGCACACAGAACACACATTTAGGAAACTAGACATAGAGGCCAGGGCTTTTAAAGGCTAAGACAAATTTAAAAGCTAAGAAAACTTGATAATAAGTATGTTAAAAGGGAAAAAAAAAAAAGCGGGCAATTTACAAGGATAAGAGAAAGAGAATCAAAATTTTGACTCTAACACCCAAAAAATGACTCTTATAGAAAGCCAACTTTAGATATTATCCGATGTAGAACAGAGATGAAAGAGGACTGGACCAGTTCCATCAGCAGATATTACCAAACTAAACCTTGCACTCTGAAATACTAACAAGACATTGTACTACAATCACTATTAGCATATAAAAAAGTATATCAAATTGGTAATAGACATAGGCATAAGTTGACAAATCCAAAATTTGCTGAAAATTCTGAAATGCTATACAGTTATTTATGCATTCTGTATCATGACTCAATTGACAATTTATCCGTTCAGCATATACAATACCAAATGTCAAAGAGGCGGCAGCAACAGCATTTAAAGCAAAGAAGATATCTTGGTTGATCTAATGCATGATCTGTATCACCCATGGATGATAAAGAAAGCATAGCAGCTACTAACCTTTACATAGACAAAATCCTTGTTAACGCATAGTGCCAAATTACTAGGTAGCGTCCATGGTGTTGTTGTCCAGGCAACAAGAGATGTACCCTCTTCATCATCCGCTAAAGGAAAAGATGCCATTATCTCAGGATCAGGTACTTCCTATAAAGCAGAACAAATTTGAAATCAGCAATGCATTGTAAATTCTTGCAACTGATACATTCTTGAATAACACAAATACACATGATTATGTTCCTGCTCCACTTGATGCCAAAAAGGATAATGCAAAGTAACATACTATACTCACTCTGCTTGAAACCATGTCACCATTAACTTCACTACAAAGTTTTTAAGGCAATCCATACAAAGACAAGAATTTGCAAATCATAATTTCCAACAAAAAAATAGGTGAAAACTTCCAAAATTGAAAGAGCAACAATCCAGGAGCGAAAATTAGACGATCATAAGTTGACATATTCAAACGCAATCAAAAACTGGAACGTCCTAAAATAAAATTGTGAATAGGATAATCATAAATAGAGTAAATTTTCAAGATAGCCCAATGAAGTCCGTCGCAAAGATATTAAACATCATTTGACAGTTGCAAAAGCAATGAAGAGCCACATGAGCGTTTGCCAGCTCTATCATATAGGATTAATTAAAATAGGAAGAATAGATGTTGAATTTACTGCAGTGTTAAGCTGCCAGTCACAGTTGTTAAAGAAGATCAACAACGAATTCAATGAAAAAATCAGATTTCAGACCTTATAATTCGAATTTGCTTCAAAATTGGACAGAGGAGTTTTGCAGCCAGTACTGTATGGCATAACCTGCAAAAGTCAACATCAAGAAAGTCTATAAGTTTTAACTCCATAAGACAAAAGAACCAGATAGACGCATTTGGCAGCATTTAGAGAAACAAAATCATAAGATTACCAAATATACAATCAGTGGCAAACGATCCCTTTCATCCCTGCTTCTTCAAGTTTTTCAGCATTTAAATAGATTACAGAAAATAGGAGAGAGATAAACAAAGTAATCAACCTCTACAACATGGAGAGACAATTATTTAAATTACACATCTCCAGAATATTTCATTTCCCTCAAGTTTATGAGAAAGCCAACAAGTCTCATAAGGCTAATATTTCCATCAATTTCCAAATACAATTCACCAAATATAATCATGAAAAGATACTTTAACAGAATATAAAAAGACAGAAAAATAATTAAAGACATAAAAATTTAGACATGCATAATCCCGAAAACCCAGTTCGAAAAGTTCGAGAGAACTGCACAAATTTTTACCCATCTTCACTAATGCAAATTATTAAAGGTTACAGAAATTATCCGATCCTAAGAACACTTCCTCCGCAGTTTAAGCAAAAAAACTATTAAAGAAAGAACATCAAACGAAGAATTAAGGTTAAGCGAAATTCAGAGATACTAAAATTACTACCAACTTCACAATAGAAAGAAAATATCACAATCCGCTTCACCGGCTTCATGAAAACCCAAAAAACGGAAAAAGCAGAAGAAAAAGACCGAAACTTGCACCCGATCTCACTTGCACAAAAGCTCATTAAGCAGAGAATAGCATAATCAACATTTCGAGCATACATACAAGCCAAAACAACAAGATTTCAGCTAACATTAACCACAAAAAAAGAGATTTTTGACAGACCTTGAAGCCTCGGTAAACAAGTCCTTTGTTATACAATTGAGCAAAAACCCACCAAACACTCTCCATAAACTTCAAGTCCATAGTCTTATAATCATTCCTAAAATCAATCCACCTCCCAACTCTCACCACAGTCTTCTCCCACTCCTCCACATACCTCGAAACGATACTCCTACACTCGTCATTATACTTATCAATCCCCATTTTCAACACATCTTCTCGACTCTTAATCCCCAATTTCAAATCAATCTCGTGCTCCACGGGCAACCCATGGCAGTCCCACCCGAACCGCCGGGTCACATGATGACCCGTCATCGACTGGTACCGGGTCACAATATCTTTAATGGTTCCGGCCAAAATGTGGCCGTAATGGGGAAGGCCGGTTGCAAATGGGGGGCCGTCATAGAAAATATATTCAGGAAAATCCTTGGTCTTTTCCAATTGGGTCTCGAAGGCTTTAACTTCTGACCAGAATTCGAGGATTTTTTCTTCTTGGTTGGGGAAAGAGAAGTCCTTGCCCTCGCAAACGTCATCCATGCCTTCAATTGAGCTGAAATTTTCACTGGGTTTAGTGGGGAATGAAGGAAGGAGATGGTGGGCTAGGTTTTAGAGAGACAAGGGAAGGTTTGGTGGCGTTGGAATTCCGTGGGAATTGATTCGTTTGCAGGGTTTAAAAGGTTTATGGAAGTTTTTGAGAGACAAGGGAAGGTTTGTGTGGCGTTGGAGTTCCGTGGGAATTGACTCCGTTTGCAGGAGGGCTTAAAAGGTTTATGGAAGTTTTTGGCATTTGAGTTTTTTTGCCAAATTTATTTGCTATAAATTTTTTAAAATCTTTATCTTCTAGCAGTATTAAAATTATATGAGTTGCTACTCAAGAATCCTGAACCTATTACTGATGAGTGCATAGACGATAGATGGAAATATTTTAAGGTATTGTATATTATAAATTGACATAAATATTTTGAATTTTAATGAAATTTTTCTTTGATTTACAACATATTTTGTTACTAATTTGATACGTTTGGTTCTATAATAGAACTGTCTTGGTGTTTTAGATGGGACTTTAATTAAAGTAATACCACTTAGTGATCACAAGCCAATATATTGAACAAGAAAAGTAAGTATTGCAACAAATGTATTAGGAGTTTGTTCCCCAAACATGAGATTTATATATGTTTTGTGTGGTTGAGAAGGTTCTGCACGTTATGGTAGTGTGCTTCGAAATGCTATCTCTAGACCTAATGATCTTAGAGTACCACGAGATAAATGTATCATTGGAATATCCAATATCCTGATATGATTATCTTCAAGAAAAATTTTATTAATTTCTATGTGATTTAATCTTGAAGGTTGTTATTACTTGGTGGATGCTGGATATTGTGATGCAAAGAGATTTCTTGCCCCATTTCGAGGATAAAAATATCACCTTAATGAATTTCATGGTCGTCGACCAGAGACATCAGAAGAATTTTATAATATGAAGCATTCGAAAGCGAGAAATGTGATAGAGAGATGTTTTGGACTACTAAAAGGAAGATGGAAAATTCCAACATCACCTTCATTTTTAACAATTCGAACACAAGTACGAATTATAATGGCTTTTTGTTTATTGCATAATTTGATTCGAAAGTTCATGTCCTATGATCCACAAGAACAAATGCCATGTGAAATGTCAAACAGTGAAAAGGATGAAAGTGATGTCAACGATAGAAAAATGGAGTATATAACAACTATTACACCAAGTGATGATTGGACCAATTTTAGAAACAATTTAGTTGAAGAAATGTTTACCACCTGGCGAGCTACATTTGATGGTTAATTTTTAAAGTGTATCACCCTTTAGTCAATTTAGCCAATTATGCAATCTTATTGTATTATTTGTTACAATTTCAAATTTTTTATTTACTTGTAGTTTGAATGAACTTTTGCTTCATAATTTGACAATTTCTTTCTTGAAAGTTTGTTGTAATAAATATGTAAAATTGTGAATTGATATTTACTTTTAAACTAAAGTTCATTTGTTGACATTAAGGTTTATTCTTATAATTATTTAGAATGATATTTTATGATAGGATGGAGAAAGACGAAAGCATTCAGGAACGAAAAAGAAACAAGTGCTTTTGGAATGATAATGAAGTCAATGTATTGATTGAAGCACTACAAGAGTTAGCTTGTGATCCCTTATGGAAGACGGATGGTGGATTCAAAAACAATTATATGAATGAGTTACACAAGATAATGCTATGCAAGCTTCCTACTTTTGAAAAACAAGTTTCTCCACACTTGGAGTCAAAGGTAAAATAGTTGAAATCTAGATATCATGCAATCACTGACATGTGTAAAGAAAGTGGCTGTCAATAGAATGATGTTGAAAAAAAGATTCAATGTGAAAGACAATGGTATGAAGATTGGTATAAGGTAAAAAAACTTCTAACTATAACTTTTTAGTATTAATAATTATTTATATTTTCAAATTGTGAAGATTTAAATTTCTGCTTATTTATTTGATTACTACTTTTTAGACGCACATAGAAGCAAAAGGCCTTTGGAATGTTAAATTTCCATATTTGGATGATCTTGATATAGTATATAGGCGAGATAGAGCTACTGGAGTTGTTGCTGAAGGTTTTGCAGATGCTGTCAAAAATATGAAAAAAGAAGTGGAAGAGGTTGCTGCTCAAGTAGACTTAACGAATAATGGTAACGATGATGATGATGATGAAGCAAATTCAGTAACACAAACAGCTTCAACAAGTACAAGAAACTCATCAAAAAAAGCAAAAGAAAGTATCACCTACAATCGAAAATCCATCAAAAAAGATGAAATCAACTACAACATAGTCAACCATTGATGTTCCATTTCAACAACTAACAGGACAGTTTGGATCCTTCATGGAGGGTATTGCCACTAACTTCACCACTATGGCAAATGTCATGGCAAATGAAGATACACATGAACAGTTGGCTGTAGATAGAAGCAATAATTTGCCTACTGAGTTGGTCAATCTTGGATTACCAAATGGAAATGTTTATAAAGCAGCCAACATTATAGGAGCAGATGCAACAAAGCTAAATATGTTCTTTAATCTTCCTGTTGACATGAGAAGACAATATGTCATTAATCTCCTCTATCTTTCATCTAATTTCTAAAGTATAACTACTTATTATGAATGTTTGGAAAAGTATGGCTAGTGAACATGATGATAAACTCGATAGAAACTTTTTGTCTATCTTGGAACATGTGACTCTGTTCACGATCTTTTGGGTTATGCCATAAACATGTTGATCTTTTGTTTGGATTCTATGTAATATCTTCTATTTTTGATAAAATGAAATGACAAAATATTATTTATGTCACATGATTATTTCTAAGTAATTATTGATATGTTACATTATTATGCTCATGATAACTTGTAATTATATGACGAGATTATTAATAAGGTTTATGTATTTTTTTTTTAAAACCTTTAGACAAAGTCTATTTTCAATTTTACAGGCAGGGTTAAAATTGAAAATTTATTATATTTCATTCCGAAAGAATTAACGAACCAAACATCAAGTATAGTAATGATACCCATTCCAGATACTTGAACCAAACAAATGTATTGGAATGAATGGTTTCATTCCAAACCTAAGATATCCGATTCCAAATCTGAATCCGATTCCAAGTTGCGAATCAAACGCGTACTTAGTTTGTGTTGTTTGGTTTGATTTTTGAAGAGAGAAAGTAAAGGAAAGGGATGGAGGGAGTGTGACGCCCCCACTTCTCTCTAAGGCGAACCAAAGGGTATTCGCAGGACGTCTGCCCAACTCTCGCCAGGACTCACTACAATCCATCATTCAACAGCTCGAAATACTTTAAGTAACTTCAATGCATAATTAAAGTATTTCAAATATCTCACACTTACAATTATGCAGCTTTCAAGCTTAAATACAACCCAACGGAAAAGGATACAATAACCATCCGTTATCATATAACTTAAAGTCTTCAAAAGAAAACAATCTAGTGCTACTCACGAGCACCCTTAGTCTCGAACCCTGTAAAAGAAATCCACAACGTGGTATGAGCTACACAACCCAGTGAGGTACCAAGACACTCTAACAGTTCAAATAAATCAAGTAAGTTGGGCATATCATATGCATGGTTCAAGGTTACACAATGGCGTGTTATCATGAGGTGATTGGAGCTTATTACAGATGCGAGTAATTAAGCATGTTACAGGTATGGAGCATTAACATGAAACAGGTATCATGATATGAGTACATTTGACAGGTAACAGGTAGGAAGCATATCACAGGCATGGCTCAGGATTTCATGTTGACATTTTAGCATGAAACAATTATCATGATACAAGGTAAACATATACTGTAGGATACGGTATTCCAGTGGAACTCTGTCGGTCATCTACACCTTATGACTTCCGGATCCCCTCGATTTGACTGGCCATCACCTTATCCCTCCAGTGGTAATACTCGAGTATACCGAAACGGTGGCCCAAGGTTCCAACATACCCGACCGAACCCAATCCTGGCTCGAGTAGGTCAGTAACCAAAGGCAGGACCCAAGTTCAGTTTAGAGCTTACAACATGTACAGGTAACCAAGTAATTCGACAAGAGGTAAAATTCATCATTTGAGTAGGTTGAGTGAGGTAAAGTACACACTCGCCTAACAATGATGGACAGCTTCATATAACATGTGATTCATGATAATCAAGTAGTCAAGTGGATACTTAGCACGTAAACACGTAAGCAATACAAGTTGATTTCATGGGAGCATGTAATTCACGGATAACGAGTAGTCATGTAGATAGGAAATCATGTGAGCAATTAGTCAAGTAATCAGGTAGTCATGTGGGTTGGTAAACGGTTCCAAGAGAGTGATCAGATTTTTAAGCTTCCAAGAGAAGATACTAACTTGTGACTACAAATCACCCATTAGTCAACTCATATTAGGGGGCGTTTCGCGCGATTAAGGCTCGATTTCTCGCGCGTTTGGTTCACTAGTGCACTAAACCTCAAATACACTTATTTTCATGTAAATATTATTCACTCTTAATTGTCCCGAAATAAGGGTCTAAAATCCCTCAAATAAAGTCGCGCGTGCGACAACGCGTATCGTCAATTTTAACGCTATAACGCGAAACCTCCGAGAAATTCTTATAACGACTGTACTACTAACTATCACTTGAGTATTTATTCATAAGATTACCTATTTTAGGACCATAGTACAAGTCTCCAATTTTTCAAACTCACAGTATCCCCAAATCAATCACTGTCTCGAAAACGCGTATTCACTATTCTCACTAAACGAGCTTTCAAAAATTAATTTTCATAACAAGTCATTTTAAAAATACATGTAAGTCATAGTTCCATGTAATTGGGTCTAAAAAAGGTTACAAAATAATATTCGGGGTAAACGGGCATTTAAATATTTAAATAAGCTCGTAACAGGAGTTTAAAATAAATAAATTTTACGAGTCCTCACGACTTTTCTTAATCTACTATTGATCATTCTTATTTTTTCAAAATTAATACACTCTCAATTTAAATATAGTCTTGAAAAACGTGTACTCATTGTTCCGAACTAAACGAGTTTTCGAAAAGTAACTTTTCTATCAAAACATTTTAAAACATAAAAGAGGCGTTTTTTTTCATATAATTGAATTTTAAATAGTCGAACTAAATAATTAATTAAACCAGAAAAATAAAATAAAATAGGAAAATTTTTGGGTCCTCACAGGGAATCTAGTTATTTTGTTGAATTATGGTTTCCGTCCAAAAATAGGTAAAAACAGAGGGAAATGAACTAAATTTATTGAAATAATTTAAAATTTTTCAAAGATTCAAAATTTTCCTATCTTTTCTAGTAAATTAATTCTTGATATGTTCCTTTCCTTTCTTCTCCTTCTTCAATCCAAACAAAAATTCAGCAATTTTTTTCTTTTTCTTCTGCATTTAATCCAAACAAGATGGATGGAAAGCCACTCTTATCTACTTTTCTTTCCTTTCTTTTTCATAGATATCCTTCCTTTTCTTTCCCTTCATTTCCTTCAATCCAAATGCTGCCTAAGGGCCTGTTTGGAACCTGAGTTTTTTGGGAGTTTGTCTAAAACTTTGCTGTAGTACACTGTAGAAGTTTTTGAAAAAATTTGTGTAAAATTTTTTGTAAGATGAAAAAATTTTTTGTAAAAGTTTTTATAATGTGAAAAATTTTGTAAAAGTTTTTAAGAGGAAAAACTTTTTTTTTCTTTTTCTCTTTCTCTTTTCTTTTTCTTTTTCTTTTTCTTTCTTCTCTTTTTCTTCTTCTTCCTTCCCTTCCCCCTTCCCCGTTACCAGCCCCCTTCCCCGCAGCAACGCAGCACCCCTTACCCCTCCCCCTCCCTCTGCCGTCACCCTCCCTCTCCCCTTCCCCCTCCCTTTGCCGTCACCCTCCCTTTCCCCTTCCCCTTCTTTCCCCTGCCACTCCTCTTCTCCCTCCCCCGCCACCCCCCTCTGCTCGCCACCCCCTTTTCCTCCACTCTCCCTACCACCCGCCACCCATATTCCTCCCCTCTCCCCCGCCACCCCTTTTCCTCTCCCGTCTCCTCCGCCCGTCACCTCTTCTCCTCCCCCTCTTCCCCGCTGCCCCTCTTCTCCCTCTGCCCCGCCAACCTCCTCTGCCCGCCACCCCCTTTTTCTCCTCCCCTCATCTATCCCCGTCACCCTCAGTAGCCTCGTTGCCCTCGCGTGAATAGATCGCAACTCCCTTTCCCTCCACTTTTGTGATCTGGTCATGGGACCAGATCTGGTCGCGGGAGGGGGAGGGTTGCGGGGGACACACAAAAAAAAAAGAGGAAGGCAGTCAAACTAGGTAAAGGAGGAGGATGGCAGGGAGAGGGAGAAAGGCAAAAAAAAAAAAAAAAGAAAATGGCACCGGAGGTGGTGGTGATCGGCGACGGAGGTGGTGGACTGGGTTGGGATGGTAGAGGAAGAAGAAAGCCAAAGGGAAGGGAATTTTTTTTATGTGTGTTTTGTGTATTGGGTTGGGATGGTGGAGGAATTTGTATATGTTTTGTGTATTTTGAAGTGCGTAAAAAATTTTGAAAAGTTTTTTGGGTTCCTATAGCAAAAGTTGTTAAAAAACTTGTAGGTAAAAAACTTGCCCAAAAAACTAGCTTCCAAACAGGCCTAAGTTATCCTTGAAATTTTTTAAGGGGGAAAAAAGAAAAGGGATGGTAAACAAATGATAAAATATTCTATTTTGACCTCAGCAGCTACAAATTACAAAAGAGCACCAACTCAGGTGTACAACGCAGCAGCCAAGTCAACCCGGAGACACCGCTACACCGCCATGCCCACGAGAGCAATTCTTGATCCGGGTCGGGTTAACCAAATCAGGTGTAATCCAAACCCATCGCCATACGTCAAATTAAGGCCTCCTCAATGCCTCTCGCCGCAATTTTCCCTCCATTTCCTAGCATCAAATCATCTTGGTCGCTTGATTATCAGGAAAAATGTCCGCCCCCTGGCTGTTAAAGCAGTTCTGGATTCGGTAAGGACAGACGTAACCGGGTCGGGTCTTCGAAACCCGTCCATTTCAACATCGTACCGGAATCCCAATTTTCCGATACCCAATCAGACGCTTCTGGAAGCTCAGACGAGGGTCTGCACTGGGCCTACTCAAACTCGGCCACTTAATCAAGAACAAGCTTTTAAGGTTCTGGAGACAATACTTAAATCAGGTAACTAATCTAATTGAGTTGAATATAAGTTTTGTTTAATTTTTTATTGCATATGTTTATTTATGAACTCATAATTGAAGTTTCTATGTTGTTCAAATTCCTATTTGGAATTTTTTACTTACTTTATTGATTAATGGTTTGCATTGATTTGTATAGTTTTGTGCTGCAGTATTTTACTAGTATGAGATTTGGATGAACTGTTAAAGTTAAGAATGTGTTTGGTTGAGGACAAAGTTCTTTTTTTGGTGGTCCTTTTGCAGATTATGTTTTAGAATTTTCAATGGACTCGAGGTGCCAGGAAAAAAAATGTGTTCTGAATTTCTTGAATTTGATGAGGATATTCATTTAGGAAAGTTAACAGAGAGTTCTATGCTGAATTTTTGAAGGATGCGTTGTGCGAGTGATTTACTTGAAGGGCATGGTAGGATGTTAAAGACTTAAGTTGGGATCAGAAGAGGTGGTTAAAAGGACAGGAGTGCATTTTAATTAAGATCTGCAGAACTCAATGTTGACATCTAAACTAGCTAGAGGTATTCTCTAGTTTATCTGACTATCACATTTTGAATACATTAGCACGTTAGGCACCATATTTATGCTATTTAACTGAGTTCAGCATTGTTGTGTACCATTCTGGATAGAACTACTGCTTTATGCAGAAAAACACTGCATTGATGCCTTGGAAGGAAAAATCATGTTAAATATAACGGAAAATGAGCTTGTCTTATTGTCCTTCGAGTGGTTAGACATATATGTGTAAGATGCAGATGACTTTTATCATGTAAGAAAAACTTCATGGAACATATTTTCCTGGACAAAGCATTTAAATCAGTTCAATTAGAGCTCCATCTGGTTGCTTGGCTCCGCAAAAGATTGAACCTTGGATAAAAATGTTAAAGATGAACGTTTCTCATAAAATTCAGGGATTTTTAGGTATATGTAAATGTTGCATAATTCAGGGTGTGAACCAGTTAAGTGTGCAGATTGTTTTACTTTTTTCTATCAGTTCTTGCCTGTGTTTGTTTCTTTCTATTATTTTTCTTTTTCTATTCGTTTCTGGAGGGGAGGGAAGGATGGGATGGTATGGGCATGAGGGGCAAAGGAGGAGGTGTTCAACGTTGCCATGTTCAAACTACCAATTTTGTTAGACCACGGGATTTATAAATGGAAGATGACTATGGCATAATTTGACAATAGAGTGGGCTGAGGTTTAGCTGTAAAGCATGATGTTAACTCTTCCTTTGATATTTAATATCTTAGAGATACTAATAGAATCCCCAGGCTCCCACACTCGTAATTCTGGGTGCTGTGGGATTTGATCATTTATGATCCATATAGAAAGTTTCTGCAGTGTGTATAAATATCTTTTCCAAACTTTTTTTAAGTTTCATGCAGCTATTCTTACTTGAGAACTCTGTTTTTTTTTGGTTGATTTTTGGAATTAAATCACAAGGTTATTGTTGAATTCAGCAAAAGGAGAACTCAAAGATGAAGAGCAAGTGTCGAGAGCACAACTTGGAGCTTTTTTTGCTGCAATGACAATTCGTGCTAATGCTTTCCCTGAACCTACCCAATGGAGCGAAGGAGAAAGGTGCGCAATGAATCATTATTGGCCACAGTTAGTGCGAGCACTACCTCCAGATATAATTTTTATTGCTGATCCTGAAGGATCAATAATGGGAGCTGGAAATTCTATTGGACCCCGATTTGGAGGCAGCATTCCTTCTGAAATGAGATTAGTCGGTGCCCTTAGGGAAGTTTTAGCTGGCGGACATCTTGGGTATGAAGAGGTTCAGGGTGTTTTAAAAGATGTTCTTCCACTAAAATTAGATGGTTCGGCATCACATAGTGTTAGTGAGTCATTGCTTTCAGCCTTCTTAATAGGTCAACGAATGAACCGGGAAACAGATCGTGAGCTGAAAGCCTACTGCCTTGCTTTTGATGATGAACTTGGTACTTGTTTCGTAATTAAGGATCAGCAGGTTAATTGTAGCTTTGTAATAATTGATCCTTGCGCTGTTCTTTTCTTCTTATGGCTGCTTATCACTGTATGATCAGGTCAACCACCAATTGCTGACGTTAAATCACTGACACATTATGGTGAACCATATGATGGAAATACACGCTTCTTCAGGAGCACTTTGTTTGTAGCTGCTGTTAGATCCTGTTATGGTGAATCTTGCTTGCTGCATGGTGTGGACTGGATGCCCCCAAAGGTAATTTTCTGCTTACTGTTATTAAGTTTTGGGGTCTTGGTACACATTTAAAATGAGGAAGGATGGTTTTCTCTCCGGAAATCTTGTGAACATTTTGTGTTTTTTCCATCCTAACCATTCTTTTCAAATATTCCATGGTAGTTATGGTCCATAAAGTGATATTTCAGCAAAAAGAAAGAAAACTAAGAAAGGTGATTGCATGTGCAAAGCGCAATATAGAAATTGAATTGATTGCCTGCTGCTCTTTTTTAAGGCTGGGATCACTGAGGAACAAATGCTGCAGTTCATGGGAGCAAACACTCATTTATCTCCATTGCAAGCTAAAATGCTTCTTGAGGTTCTTCTTCCTCCTTTTTGCTACTTCTACAGAACTTTGTATCTTGTTAGCCTTTTTGTTGCGTCATCACTTGGTTGCAACTCATTAACATTTTTCCAGTGTCATTGCAGGATGGGGAGGTTGGCTTTGGTTATGTCAGTCAACGGGATACTCACCCCTCACTGTATGTGGATTTCGCCAATTGTATCTTGCAAAATTTTTTCTCGCCTTCTATTTTCTTAAATGCCGTTTGTGTTTACATGTATGCCTACATTCCAAATGCTCTTTGCTTATGTCAATCAACAGGATACTCACCCCTCACTGTATGTAGACTTCACCAATTGTATCTTGCAAAACTTTTTCTTGCCTCCTTTTTTCCTGAATGCTATGTAGGTTTACATTCCAAATGCTCTTTCAATTATATATCCTCTATTTCACTGTCAATTTTGAAAGAAAATACAATGTCTGATTACGGTTGCTATCGTATGAAGGCTTTTAGTTCTCAGAGGCAATTTCATTGGTAATTTGGCTCAGGAGTTTTTCTTGGATTGATTTTATTCTGATGTTCTGACTTAATTGGTGTGGAGGCTAACAGCCTAAGCTTCCATCTCCATCTAAAGGGGTATCATTACCTCTATTGCTTTTTCTCCTTTATTTAATCTTTCGGTGACTTGCCAAATTATTTTCCACTGTGATTGTGATATTTTTCAGTATTGGTGTGAGCAGCCACTTTTCTGGCCTTGAAGCCTAGGGTCATTCGACAGATTTGAGCTGACAATCTCCTGAAGAATTTTCCTAGAAGTTGTTAGTTATGTCTCATGTTGCTAAATTTGTAATGGGAAAGCATGAAAAGCGTTCTGTCTTTAGTCTTCTCATCCCTCATCTTCTAAATTTATTCTCTTAGAGCACTCCTGTTTCTCTATAGCTAAAGACGGGATATGTTTTGCTCATCCATCTAGGACCACTAATTTTGTAGATTTGCTTATTTATTAGTACCATGTCATCTTCCTAATGAGATTGCTCCCTTCCCACCCCCGATAATTCCTTAGTGATTAGTACTATGTCGTCTAGCCCATTCTGAGGTGCTGCATCTAATGGCGTATGCTTTTGTGCAGACATTCATTGGTAGGATTACGGGAACATATAAAGAAACGGCCGCCACTGGCAACATCTGAAAAGATTCAGCAAATTGTTAGGGTAAATTCGGATTGCCTTTATTTCATGTCTCACCCAACATTTTTTTGAATGTCTATGAAGGGCAAAAAAATTTCTTTTTCTTTCTTCCTCCTTGTAAGCTGAAGGGCAAAAGTTTATTTTACCCCTTGGTCATTTGCTTGATTTATATATATATATATATATATAATGTTTTGTCCTTCCGATGTAGTAGTCTTGCCCTAGAACTTCTGAATTTTTCAGATTACTGAAATTCATATCAAACTGTCCGTTGCATAATATATTTCATGTGCACATGTTGAAGCTTAAAAACTGTTCTACCTTCACGCGATTTATTTTGCATAAGGCATTACCTTGTTTCATATTTAGGGAAGTAAATGTCTTTTTCTGCTGAAGTTCCTGCAAATTGGCCGTCTTCGAACATATATGGATACTGTGTTGTTCTTTCATGGGACGAATCCGTATGAGGTTATAAACATATAGAGAGATGTCTTCTACCCGCTAAATTTAGAGTAAAAAGTTATTTGCCGTCAACATAGGTGGCATCACATAGCTTCTTTGACATGGGATTAATGATTTGACAAAGAAATTGTACAAATTTGAAAGTTGGTGATTTAGTTAAAGAACAAAGAAAGCTATGGGAAAATCAAGCAAGTCAAATGATAAAACCTGAATATGACCGGTGTAAATAAATGAAGTAGTTGTTGAGTAATAGACCAGAGATTCTTGCCCGCTATTGTGCATGTGGTTCTTATTTTATTATTGGTATATCAAGAGCCAAACTACTAGAATTGGTTGAGAATGTGCTAACCCACTGTCCCTTTTTTCTTTTCTTTGCCGCCCTTTTTTCCTTTTTTTCCTCTGTTGGGCCTGCACATTAGGCTAGGGGAAGAGAAGCAATTGTTGCCGGATTTTATCATGATGGCTATGAGGAGCCACTACTAATGCTTATGAGAAGAAGAGGTGTCCAATCTGGTTTGGTGGTTAAGGTATGCCATTAGATTCCATAGTGGTTTACTCTTTGAGCAAAGTAAAACTTGAGGATAATGTTTATTCTTCTGCAGTATGTATGCTTTATGGTTATGTACTGGAAATGTTCATCATATCATAGTTTTGGATCTCTTATTTTTCCTCTGAAATATACACTATGTTGAGTTGTATATCTGTATACTCATATATGAACCTTTTTTTTTCCAGTAACATTAATTGATCTGAATAGAAGCTTTAAGCACACAAGTGTTTACTATTCTGTAGATTTTCCAACGTATGAATTTTTTAAAATGTACGAGTTTGTTGGCCGCTAGACTTCATTAATAAGCTGATACAGAAGCTTTAGGTGTTCCATTGTAGACATTTTTATTTTTATTCACTTAAATAAATTTCAGGGTGAGGAAGGGGCTCTTTCAATGACAACAAAATCAAGATCAATTCATGCATCAAAGGGGTTACCTGTCAATTACTGTTCAGGCTTTCGCTCTTTGAATGTGGTATCTGCTGGTGCACTGGATGGTATGGTATACATCTCATTTTTATGTCTTGCTCTGCTTTGTTCGTTCTGAAGCTTAATGAATTACGTTATTAAAAAAAAAGTTATTAACAGAATGTTTTGGTAGCAGCTAGAAAATGGACAGTGGTATACCTTCACAGGCCAAAACTAAAATATGCATTACTGTAGGTGTGTCTCGTGAAACTTTTACCATGGAGGTGAACGCCAGGGACCTTGGATTTGAGCCTAGTGATACTCCAAGGACTGATAGATCGGTAACGTTGTTTTAGACTCTCTTGTTAACTTTTTATGCTTGTCCAATTTTACATGCTTGTTTCTATTCCTGCAGTGTTGCTATGATATATGACGCTAGGTAGAAAAAATAATTTACTTGATGTTCTTAGAATTTGGTTGTACTGAAATAACCGTTCTCCAGGACAGTGCAATTTCAGTGATCATGATTCCGCTTCCAAGTTCTTCAAGTTCATGCAATAGTTTAAACACACTGTAGATAGTGCCTTGCCAAACTGTACACCATGACCCGAGTATATCAGGCATTTGAAAGCTAAGATGTTGTCATAGATTTTGTTTGCTATGTACATCCTGCTTACTTCTGCCCTACATGATTTATGTTAGGCATGTGTTGGGAGTTAAATAGCTAGTCTAATTCTTGTAGTCAATAGCTTTATTACAAGCTTTTGTTTGGTTTTATGTTAGTTTCCCTCATTCAACTTGTATCTTCTGTGTGTTAGTTAGTTCTTGAAAGTGCAGCTTTTGGTTTTTGTAGAAAATGTTAGTATGCATTGTTATACAATCCTACTACCTAAGAGCTGATGATCATTAATTGGCCCCTTTCTTTTCCTAATCATTATAGGTCTCGAGGAACCTGGAGTTGGGGTTAGCAGCTCTGGGTGGTGAGAAAGGTCCCGCATATGATCGAATTGTCCTCAATGCTGGAATGATCGATCACTTGCTTGGTTGCGATGGTGCAGAAGATATATCCAGAGCTTTGGATAGAGCTAGAGAGGCTATCGACAGTGGCAAGGCCCTAAGTAGGCTCCTGAATTACATCAAGGTATCCAACAAAGTGAAGTAGGAGAGCCACCAAGGGTCACCTTCTTTCTTTTCCACTTTTTGTTACATGGATAATTAGAAAAAGATGAGCTAGAATTTGTTGTTGCGGCTTTTTCTGTAGAGTACAGTCGTTTTCCTCTCTGGGGTGTACATGAGTTTCAAAAATTTTGGTGGCAACTTCTAAGAACAAATACTCAACATCTAAAAAGACGTCCATTGTCCAGATATCCATGGAGATTCATACTATTCTTTGTTTGGTGCTCTAAAGTAGCTCCTGATTGTGCTTTTACTCTGACATGCTTTTAGAAGCATTTTTTCTTTGATCTACTGTCATCCTACACCTATTTCTACTCATATTTTAACCTATACTAAAGGGGTGACCCAACAGAGTCACGAGGAATCGATGAGAATTGAAGCACCATCAGACTATATAGATGCGAGAGGCACTCATATGGATATAAGAGATGCCACATTAAGTGGCAACTTTTGATGGGAGATAATGTTTGAATCCTTGACCTTCCACCTCACAAAGACACGTGGTAGCTAACTACTGTAGAGGTAATTGGTTTTTTAGAAGCATATTAAGGACGGCCATTTTGAATTTTAGACATCCCAGTGAGCAAAAAGAGGAGCCAGAGGTGTAAGCGTCATGCAACAAGATTACAGTTCAAAAGATGATAGGAGTATATCTTTCAACAGTCAATATGGGTTATATTTCGAAGTAGCTGAGAATCCTTTTCGTTTCTTTCTTTAACTAATGGTACGAGGCAACTAAATTCGGTGGTTGAAGACTAATGAAACATCCATGAGAAAGAAATCTTCAGTATAAATTTTGAAGACAAAAGCCAACGTTTGAATTGAAATCAAAGAAATGGGGAAAGTATAGCTCCAGTTTCACGCTATATCCTGAATAGCAAAGCAACAGAAGAACAGGGAAGCATGGTCTGGCTGTTGCCATAGCAAGAGCAGCCGCAGTTGAGCAATCTTCCAAATGGTATTTAAAAGCAAAGAAGAAATACTGCTGGTAGAACTTCAACAAGAAATATGTGCCATGAGCCATCGACTCTCCATCAGACCATTGAACTTCGACAAGCACATAGAATGTAGCATCTTTGCAAATTTGTTCATCGAAATCTAAGAAAATTTTTACCCATGAAACCTTTGCTTGATGAGATGATACTTTTCATGGTACCTACGAAAACAGTATAATCCGATGATATGCTTAAATACCTTAAAGAATGCGAGTTTTCATCACGTGCTGGGGGACATAAACATGATAAACAAGACTTGCTTAATGGAGTAGACATTGCTGATTTCTTTCTATGGATGGATGGCATGGTTAAAGTGGTTTTATGGGAGGCCAGAGAAGAACTGTTAGGGAACTCGTTAGCTTCCTCAACGGAGTAATAAAGGAGCATCTTGATCCCGAGATTTCTGAGCCTGAATATGAAGACTTTGTTGAGGTTTTGCTTCGTATTCAGGAAGATCCAAGTCAATCAACAATCAGCAATGATGAAAATGTAAAAGGTGTTCTTGTGATGCGTATACACATTTTCCTTCATGTCCTCCTTGAAAGTTCCCTGAAGCACATTTACAAAGATTCTATGCAATCTTAGAATGAATGTTGCCTCCTCCCGCACGGTGTTTCTCTCATCTGGATTATCATATGATGCGAATCCACGGGCACATATTTTAAGATTGAAAATCTACATAAACATATCTCAACTATACTAAAGTATAAGAAAACTTCGTATGGGAAAACTTCGTAGTTGGAAGAAACTGAACTTTCACAATTCTGGTATTTAAGCTGGTGATAAAAAGGGTCAAACAAGGCTGCACTCAGTAGCTGCATTACTGGCTCCTACTCCCTAGAGAGAAGCAAGAGAGCTACATAACTGGATGCTATGAATTCCAGCAAAAACAAGCTTCTTCATCAATGCTGCATGAATTCTGTGAAGAGGAAACGAGTTTTGATTTGTAGCCATTTGGGGTGGGAAGGAAAGCTTGTCCTGGAATCAATTATTCAGCCTTGATAACCTATCAACCTTGTCATGTAGTAATACAGTAAAGTGGACGCCAACTTGCCAAGCATCCGCTTGAGTTTCCTTTTGTGAGGAAATTGGATTTCCTGATGAAGTACTGATTAGTGGCTTACGGTACGAGAATTTGAAGACGCTTGTTCTTCTAGCTGACCAGACAGAGACTAAGAATATATTGCCTGAAACTCTAACTGAGCCTTTTTGGCCGAACCTTAGTTTTGTCATGGGGATAAGTTGGCAACAGGGTTTCATGGGCACGAATCAAAGAGCCTCCCAAGATGAAATGCATTTGGAGAGTGCATAATTGCTGGTGATATGTTTCTCCGAACAACATTCCAAGAGAAAGACAAAGGTTTTCCATAACATTTTTTTTCAAGGTTTCATTAGCATTGAAAGTTGCCTGAGTTTTTCAAGGTTTACCCATCACTTCGCAGAGTCATTTTTCTGAATTTAAAAATTATCAGCTAGGAACCATCCATGAAATATTACCACTCTGTCAGTTTCTGATTTGTGTAATATTAGCACACTAATTAACTTAGCAAGAATGTGAAACACCTAACAGAGAGCACTACATCCCGCGCATCCTGATAAGCTTTGCTATGCAGATTGGCAGACAACCAATCTCAAAACTCAATTCGGTGCACATCCATTTTATTACTGGTCAGAAATAATGACTTGATTCTCATTCGCTTCAAATTTCTAACATCAATAATAAGTTTTCTTTGAAATGCTATAGCATCCAGATCACCAGACTGGACACGATAAGCTTCTATGATTGGTTATGCAGCCAATACATATCTTGCATCCTAAAAAAGCAAAAGAATTCTCTACCTCACAGGTTGCGATTGCTGAAAGTAAAAGCTACCCAGGTGAAACCTTCTGAAATTCAACATAAGTAGTTTATGTGTCTATGGTTATTTTATCAGCACTCATCCATAAACCAAAGAAATAACTATGTATCTTCCTCTGCAAGGAAATTTGTTGTATCTTGCAAGAAACAAAGACAATTGACAAATACAAAATGTTTTGTTTCCATCGCTGACAAGAAAAATACAACTGATTTGGCAATTATTTCAAAAGATTCAGTAGTCGAACATTTACCGCCCACCCTCTCAAAATACATTTATCAGTGATGACTTCCACCATGTCCACCATCCTCACCTTTCTGCGTAGCTGCTCTTAGCTGTCTCTGCTCCTCCTTGTAGATTCTGTTTCTACGTTGAAACTGCAGCAAAAGCAATATTATTTACTTAAGCAAAAAAAAGATGGTTAGAACCAGTGCCAGAACCAGATACTGTTGAGCCTGCGCAATTACCTTCCCCACCAAAAACCCCCAACTCAACTTTGATAAAATCACAATGTAGGTTCAGAAAATTTGGAAATTCTTTCAATTACATCATACTTGCTCTCTCCACACCCCCCCCCCCCCCAAAAAAAAAATCCCCTCCCAAAGCTAAAGTGTGCACTCCCTTTTATAACAACATTGCCCCCTTAAAATTAAAATTTTCATAATCATTACCTTTCACAAGAGTGTTGGACCTATTTCAAGTTAAATAAAAATGTCCTCTAGCGAAACAAAACGTTCAATGTTCTGCAACTCTAACAAACAGAATGATCTTTATGGCTAAATTTAGTTACATTTCAGACTTTTAAGTACATGTAACACACACATCTATCTATTACTGTTATCACATCCTACGTGACAGTCAAGGATTGCATTGGCTATAAAAAGAGAAAATAATAGAAATGGCAGTTGGCTATACATCCCTGTTGGAGTTGAATGCCTATCAAACACAAGACAACCCTTCAGCTTCTTGTAAGGCACCTAAGAGAAGATCATTTTGAACAACGTTGGAATGAAGTACAAATTTCCAAGGACAGAAAAGGACTAAGAGGACTCCCAAAAAGTATTCTCAAGATAAAACTGAGCACAATCAGATATTAACAACCCTACACTTTCATGGTAAACTTCCAGATCCTGTCAGTGCATTTTATTCGTGTCCATGTTATGAAACATCTCGAGTGTAACTTCACATCCCAGCCAACCGCTTTTCATTTCTTTTGAGATCAGATGACCCATAGCTAGCTAATCTTACTTCTTTTAGTATCTGGCACACCAACTATAGTACATTTCATATCATTTCAGGTACTTTCCTTTACATGAACAGCTCACATAAGCGTGCACTAAGCTTGTTGCATCAAGAAACGGGGTTTGCCCACAGTTCCCTTATTCTCAAAATATCTCCTTCATCACCTCTCTTTAGCTTCTTTTCATCCAATAACTTTTTCCGAGAACCTATTGAGTTACTGAAACCAACCGCTTCGCTCAATATACGACAGAAATCCAGTAGACAGCGAAGAAATGTAGAACTAGTTTCTTTTTTTACTTCTATTCCCCTATGCCAGCTCCCTAAAACATTTTCAGCAATTTATCGTCCATAAGACCTCCAACCAATATCATCTCGAAGCTCCAATTAACTTCTTCAGTTTGATACACAAAATCCCACCAAAAAGAGCCCTAGTTAAACTAATCATTTCAGGAACCGCAAAAATTACAACCAAAACCTTGCATAAACACTGAAACAAAGCAAAACAGATCGCAGAAAAATAAGGAAAAAAACAAGGATCGGAGAAAAGGAGACCTCTTTAGAGTGGTGGAGACACTCGAAATAGTCTTCTCTGAGAAGAGCGCAATCCTTGGGTTCTCTACAACGAGACATACATTCACTGAAATCCATCCAGAAATCGTAGCATCTTCCTTTGTTCCCCGTTATTCCCCAGCCGGACGCCATTGCTTTCTCCTCCGCCGCCGCTTCGGTGCTGCTTTCGCCGCTCGGTTGTCACTTCTAATTCCGGATCGGATGGTCTAAGGATATTTTCGGGATTCCAATTTCTTTTATTTATTTGTTTAATTAGAGACGAAATTATGGCAGTGCCCTTTTCTGAAGTGTGGTACTGTCCTTTATACATTAATTGGAAAAAAAAAATTGTAATATACACTGTAATGAATCTAATGTGACGCGTGTGAGATAAAAAAAAATAATTAAACTGAAATAATGTAAAGGATAATAAAAGAACGCGTAAATTATTAAGGAGGCAGTTCAAATTTCAGGTTGCAAAGGTTTTAGATTTTAATCCCTCTTTTCTTTTTCCACTTCTTGAATATCGCTCATTCCTTACTAAAATCTTTTAAAAAAAAAAACGTGTTAAAGCAACATATTTTTAATTTCATAATTCAGAAAAAATATTTAGGGAATAATACAGAAAATTTTTTTTCCAATAATAAGATTTACTTCCAATTCCAAGATATTGGCTTTGGAGAGGAATACAAACATGCACTTAATTTTCATAATTTAATTCTTGAAAGTGTTATTGCACATTGATCACTCAAATCAAAAGTTTTAGTGTTTAATTTTGAAAGAGGATGTAGAATCTCAACCTAATTTAAATTATTTCTGTTTGTTGTGAATGATTTACCTATTAGCCCAAACATCTGTTTTAGTAAGATAAGTGCTCTACTTACATGGGCACTAAACAGACATGTTTTTGAGTTTTCCTGCCTCTGATTACATAGTCAGATTAATCATGGGCACAGCTATAGGCCAAAATGTCTGGATTTTCTATAGCATTTTGCTTGACACTCTTGCGCTATAGCTGCTAGTTGGCCACCAATTGATAGTTCCTCTTGTTATTTTCTGCATGTTAGGTACCTTGCGTTGGGCTTAATTATGGATCATTGTTGTCTTTTGCAGACCTATGACCAGTTCATCATCCAAAAGCTAGGCAGATGGTATATGGTGGTTATTAGTTGAATGCTTGCCAGAAGATACTATGATTGGACTAATAATTCTGCTCTTTCTCCATCCAGAAAAGGTATAGTGGGTTGGTGTGCCACAATATTCAATTCAATAGAAGCTAATTGACTGTTGGCAATCAATGGTTCCACTGAACAATCAATTAGGCAAGTTTTATTGGACAGAAAATATTAAATTTGTTTCCTCCAAAAGGACTTAAGGACTTGATGAAAGTCTTCCATTTTATTTTATTTTATTTTTTGCTTTAGCACCCAATATCTTCACCCTTACTCTCATAGTGAGACTAATCCGGATTCGTTCAGGGAGCGTCCACAAATTTTGACTCTTACTTAGAGATGAAGACGTGGCCTATAACATTTTAAAACACTACATGCAGGAGTCGAACTTTTGTTAGCATTAGTAACCCGGTTACCGGTCTGCAAATTTCGACTCTTACTTAGAGGTGAAGGCATGGCCTACAACCTTTTAAAACGCTACATGCAAGAGTCGAACCTTTCGTTAGCATTAACAACCCACTTACCAGTTGCCCCAAACTCATGGGTTAAAGTCTTCCATTTGTCATTGCATTACATTTTCGGCAGATGAATATCTCAATATAAATCAATTCCTTGGAAATTTGATGTTTATTTGGAAAAGGAATTAGATATCTCAAAAACCAACATAAAGCACACAAACAAAAATTGCACCAAAGGCTTCGAATCAATTGCATTGATGCTCCCTATCAAGGTCTCTACAACCCCTGAATTGTTGAGAAAAAATCAAGTCAAAACCACCAAGCACAAAAAAAATAGAAATTAGAACTGCAATACAAGAAGTTTTTGAGAGGTTGAGAACTAACGTCATAATCAAGTCCCTCGAGCCAGCAAGCTTGGCCTTTGCCATTGATTCTGCCAAGTATTAAAGGACAGTGCTTCGAATTGAAGCATAGAAATTGGAAAGAACAAAATAAACTAAATCAATTGAGTTGAATTTACTGGCCAAAGTAACAGAAAAGGAAACCTTACCACGTTAAAATAGTGCCTAGCAAGCATTTGCATGGGCAGGAGTAGGGGTGCAAACGAGTTGAGTTGAGCCGAGTTTTGGTCTAATTGAGCCGAGCCTCTAGTTAATTTTGTGAAGCTCGACGAGTTCAAAATGTCAAACTCGAGCTCGAGCTTAAAAAATAATAATAATAAATTTATTTTTAAAAAATAAAAAATAATTATTTATTTTTTTTAAAAAAATAAAATAATAATTTTTTAACAAATAATAAAATATTAGGGATATATGCGTAATTTTACTATTAAAATAAATAAAATAAAATAAAAAATATATATATATATAATTGAGCTTGCGAGCGAGTTTAATGTTTTTGAACTCAAGCTCAAGCTCGAGTTCAACTTAATTAACTCGAGCTCAATATTGATTAAGCTCGAGTTGAGCTCGTACTCAAGTCGCTCGCGAGCGGCTCGATTCGTGAACACCCCTAGGCAGGAGGGAAAAATTAACCTAGGAAAACAACACAATTAACGCGAAGGAGCCAAGCATGCATGAACCAAATACTAGTGAATAGGATATTTGTGATTGTATGTGACATTTCACTGTTATTGTTCTTAATTCATTTGGTGTATTGTAATATTTTTTTTATTTGTGTACATCAAATCTTATACGAAGTACATGTATTTACATACACATTTTGACATAATGCAACAATTAGGCATAATTACACCATATTTACATACCTGTCCAACAAGATCCTTCATTCTTAGGAGGTGGAGGTGCACATGGGATTCTCAATGCAACTTTTCAGTCACTATTCAGTGCAAACTTCTATATTTATGTCAAGTATAGCGGCACGGTGAATTTGGCATCGGATAGTGATACTTCAGTGCCAACTTCTATATTTATGCCAAGTATAGTGACAGGGTGGATTTGACACCGGATAGTGTCACAAAAAATCCCAACTAGATGGAGGTGTAACCCTGGGAAGACAAAGCTTTGGAAAATTACACACATATCCTGTTAAACAAGAAAACAGCTCTCCATCTATAATAAATGGGGGAGGATGAATAACTCTTTATCCTTATTCGCCCTGGCTGCGGTGGAGAATCAAGAATGATGGGCATCTATTCTGTTTGGAAAAGACCCTAGCACTAGCAGCGAAATTGCCTCTGATCTATAAAAACAAAAACGGCCAAATTCAGAGGAAAGAAAAAGATGGATTTCATTTCAACTGAAATTTGGTTATTCACCATGTACATGGATCCCTGCTAAGCATCCATGGCTGAATGGTTAAAGCGCCCAACTCAGACTATTCAAATTAAAATTCGATTCTTGTTCTATATCAAATTCACCAGCTAAAGGTAGGGAGGGAGCAGTGGTGGGAGAAGGGAAAGGTAGATGAACATAAAAGCCAGGAAGAGAAGGGTAGTACGTACGCATAAAAGGTAGATGAACATAAAAGCCAGAAACTAATATGTTGTTTACTACTATAACTAAATCCTTTAGATAGCTCCTAACGTTTGATAGTTGCCTTGACTTGATTAATAAGGCACATGATAAAAGGCTTCATAGTCGCCTTGAATTGTAAGAAGCAACATAAATAAAATTTAAAAGGGTTTTTTTTTCTAACAGTGCCCAATGTGTATTCATTAGTATGCTTGAATAATATCCAATTTATCATATGAATGCATGTTAATAATTATTATCTTACAATGTGTTTATAATATTTTTTTATTTAATTGCAATTTTTCAAAATATCGACACGTGAACTCCAGACCCAATTAAATGATATTGTAACTAGTAACACCTTAATTATGTGTGTGCATTCTTAAGGAGGTAAGAATATAATAGTGAAAGTTTGAGACAAGGTAATACAAGTAAACTAGGGAAGGAGTGCGCAGGTGTTTGGTGCATGTAATTAAAGAGGATTTTTCATTGGACAAATAATAGTACATTTTGGAAAGAAATAGTCACCAAATATGATAAAACTAATAATAGTACATTCTAATTGCAGCACACACTTGTAAACCTTGTTTTATCAATGCTTTTACAATTTTACCATTCTCAAAAGACCTTTACAGATGTCAGTTGAAAATCGCCTAAAAGCAGACATAAGTTATTTCAAATAAAGGAATATCCTCCGACGGTTGGTTATAGCAACATGTCTTTGTGTTAATTGCACAACAAAAGCCACACTTCAATTAAATGTGTCTATAGCACTATTTCAGTAATTACACGAACACATAAGTTTTTATTAATTGTACTCGATACAAAAACGGTTGCAAAATAATTCTATACTCCAAAAATACCTAGATGTCTCCATAAATCAAAACTTTAAATATACCGAAATGAGGGCATTTCGGTAAACATATCCAAACATATGCTGCCCTCAATTGTACCAAAGGTTTTTAAAAAACTATACAACATTCCACGTTCCCAAAAAGCCCATATCCATGCGATTGAAATTCAAACCCCCTTTGATCAAAACTCATTCTTATATAGTATAATGATATAATTAATAATACAAGGGGAAGTAAGTACTTTAATATCTAAAGGGAAGAAGACTCTTTTTCCGAACAACATAAACTAATAGAAATAATTAATATGAAGACCCCTGAATTTTATACGTATCATATTATAGGTTGACCACATTAACCCCTCTTTACTTAGGGTTAAGTTAGAGTGGGTTTCTTAATTGTGCCATATTTTGTTCCTATAACTCATAGTCGAACTTTATTATTAATTTTTCCATCTTAAATTATGATGGGATGTCTTCTAAAGTTTAACACAGTTGGCAAAATGCTCACAAAGTATACTATATATGTTTCACAGGATTTAATTTTAGGAAACATTGGGTCAAATATGAATGAAAGATTCCAAGGATGTGTGAATTCACTATGTTATTCTTTTAAAAAGTTTAACATTATGTGCAGGGCTTGACTACAATAGAGTTGCAATAAATGTTTATCAAATTGAGCTCGAGTAACTTGATTTATTTGTATATAGATTTTGAATTTTATACCTAGCGATTGACCTAGCCATACTCAAGAATGTAAATAAAGAAATTCGAACTCTGTTTGATGGGTTGCTGAATCAAAAGTATCAAATGATCAGCATCACCAGAACGTTTTTTATGTTTTGAGTGAATAATATGATGATTTGTTCATAGGTGAAAGGAAAAAAGTTTGTTGGCCTTGTGTAGAATGTAATTGTAGAATGTTATATGCTTGATTATAAAATCTCTATCTCCAATTAGCCAAAGAAAAAATATATCAAATGATTCAACGACTAATATTTAATTCTCTTAGTTCTTCCATTGCACATTTCATTTGTATATAAGTTCCATCTTGATGTACAAAATTTTTTTAAATTAGTATTTCTTAAGCTTTTAGTCAGACAATTTTTCATACCAATGAGTCTAAATTCATGACAAATCACCCTATTCATACTTGAAATCTTTTCCTTGCACATCAGTGTACTAATTCTTTTACATTATCAGTGTACAAAAATTAATTCTATTGATGAACTATTGTACAAAAATTAATCCTATATCTTTGGATGAACTATTGTTAGAGTAATTCTATTGATGCATATGTAACTGCACAATTACAATCAAAGCAAATGTGAACACTACTGCCCAAATAGTATAAAATTCAAAATCATGTGAAGGAAAATCCAACCTAAAGCAAGCTCCCAGTGATTTGGTTCTTAGCACATTTCTCCAAAAAACAATTGTACTTTTTGTAGTTTTCAAGAATGTGAGCAACGGCTGCTTGTGCAAGGTTTAGCCTTTATATGGGTCACACTTTAATTCCTCTCCTTTTTAAAGATACTAATACACAAGAAGTCGAAAATGTAGTAATCTAATAGCTAAAGTTGAAATTTTTTTTAAAAAAAATTAGAGATTTTGAGTTCAAATTTCCCTTATCTCTTCTCACTTTTTAAATCCCATCCATCTTGTAAGAAAAATTTTTTTGTCTCGAATGCTAAATTAGCAAACTCGATTTTGGCCAAACTATAAATTAAACCCAAAAGAAAGAAGATTGTATCTTTGTGTTCTACAGTAAACATAATCCAGAAGAAAAATACTTATTAACAAGAATTATGTTCATATAGCCCAACTCTGTAGCAATTCTACTGCAGTAAAAGACATCTCTAGCACTTTGTTTCACCAGAATTATGTTCTAAATTGGATTGCCAATTAAATGTATGAGCTAGTTATGTGATGTTCTTAGTTTCTTCTGGTTTCTCACAAAATATGCCATTTCAATCTGTCAATTGTGTTTCTGATACTTCTCCTATTAGCTTTATTGCAAAAGAAACCAGTATCAAGCTATATATCAACTATTAAATATTAAGTATTCATCATGGAAAGATTCTTCTTTTAACTAAAGTCGCAGCCATATGGACCAAATGAAGTTGCATCCTAAAATAATTATGAGGATGCATTGCTAGTTTTATGCTGCTTAACCACCCACAGGATATCATTCCAATATTCCATAGTTGAAAATAGTAGTTACAATCATGCAAGCATTGACTATAAATTTACTACCAATGAAAAAAGTATCATGCAAAGAATTTATCCAGTGGTAATTGGTTCTTCATGGGACTTGGGATTGGAGTAGAATTAGGAATCAACTGTGTGGCAAAATCATGATTAAAATCTTATAGAATCCAGTTGTAATTTCACTTCATTTCCAACCCCACACGAGGAACGAAATACATGAGAACATGTACATTCGATCACTTGACCAACATTTAGCTGATCAAACCAACCAAAAACCACCAGCCAATATTTAAGTTAGGTTGCGTTTGATAAAATTAAAATTTGAAAACTGAAGTTTGAATCCGTTAATTTAATTCAGTAGTAAGTCCGACATATATTTGAGTGAATATCATATTAAGTGATATGTAAATAATGTACCACTATTTTTTGAGAGCAAGTTCGTCTAAAAAATTTAGCACCATTTAATTAATTCAGATATTTTATTTTTTTATGATCAAAAGCGTCTTAAGATCTGAACCCATTAAATTTAAATATTAAATTGGATTATCAAACGAGATTTTAGTCTATATATACTTCATCTTGGTATTCTTTCGCATGCTTGCGGTGTTCGTTATATGTAATTATCTATACTAGGATCTTTTTTTTATAATAAAAAAATTTAAATGTGTTTGACTCCGATCATTACCCCGAATAAATATGCTAGTTGCTGCTCTAGGGTTTCCCCTCAAAAAAAAAAGAAGGGAAAATCGTCCAAAATGTCTCTCACATTTTGTAAAATGACTTTTTTCGTCTCTCACTTTTAAAAGTGTAATTTTATGTCCCTTACATATTCACATCGGTCAAATTTAGTCCCTAACTAGGTTTCCAATGATTTTTTGGCCAGAATCCATCATGTGCAAGGCACGTGATCATTTTTGAAGGGTAAATTTGTCAAATTATATTTTATATAATCTGATCTATAGTCCTCCACATTTTATAAAACAAATTTTTTCGTTCCTCACATTTTATAAAATGATTTTGTCATCCCTCACATTTCACAAAATGAATTTCTCCATCCCTTACATTTCAAAAAATGAATTTTTCATTTCTCACTAATTATGTGTGTGAATACATTTTTTTAAACACATGTATATGTCTATTTGATTTTGCTTAATAATAATAGCATAAACACATGTAAATAATTGGGCCCAACTTGTGGGCTATCTTCTCTTTTTGTATGATTATGACTAATATTTATCAATAGAATCTTAATTTGCATATTCTTATTGTATTTTGACCGAAAATAGCTTTATTTGCCAACTTGACAATGAATGCAAGATTATTTACTAGCTAATACCAGATGAAATCAAATGATCACGTATAATATATGGTATTCGTATTGTTAAGTGAAATCAAATAGACACATACATATATTTATGCTATTCGTATTATTAAACAAAATCAAATAGATATATACATGTGTTTAAACAAAATGTATTCATACACATTTTTTTGTAGGATTTCCCTCACATACACATTTTTTTGTAGGCCTTAATGTAAGTTAACAGGATGTAGTCGTGGAAACAACATTTCATGATTGAACACTTTTTAAATTAAATACTGCTTTGAACAACTTATTATTGTCCTCTGAAGTCTGGGCATGACTTGAAACATGTTTCGGATATATATTCACATTTGTTAGCTTTAAAAAAATCACACTGAAAATGACTTTCGTTTCGGATTTGTATTCACATTCGCTAGCTTCCTGTGCGGCACATCTGTTAGCTTTAAAAGATAACACTGAAAAAGACTTTAGGTCTTCAATGTTTACCAGTATCTTGCTACCAGTTTTCGTCCAAGTAAACTTTTTGACTTGTTTAAATTATGAGTTAGGTGCTTGTTTTTGCCCAACTGAATTCTTTTTCCCCATTGAATCTTCATGATATTTTACTTGGGACTAAAACAAGGACCAACACGTGGAAATGACTTTGGAGATCAAATCTTAATCAAGTAGACACCAAAAAATGTAAAATAAAAACCTCGGAAAGACAAATAAATTAATTCAATACCAACCTACACATTAGAGAAAAACACTAAAATTTGCAATTTATCATTTGGGATCAAATCAAATATAGTTTCAAAAAAATAGTATACCATTTTATATTTTTCACTTAGTACAAGATTCAAGTTATTCTTTTCAATTATAAACCCATTGTCAAACATGATCAACAACAAATAATTAAAAAAATTTGTAATCAAAATATTACTTAAAATATAATTTAATACTATAAATATTCTTGCCAACATATTAAGGTTAGTTGTTGAAAATTTATGGTTTTAAATTTTACTCTTTGTAATATTTTAGTTACATCTTTTTTTATTATTTATTGTTGATCATGATTAACAATGGATTTATAATTGAAAAAGACCAATTTGGATCTTACATGAAGTGAAATATGTAGAATGCTATACCATTTTTGATGTCATATGTAATTTAATCTTTGATGATAAACAATACATTCTGGTGTTTTCTTTAATGTTTGGGTTAGTATTAGATTAATTAAACAATTTAATAGATGAGGGACAATGGTGGAATCATATCATCTTCTCTCTCCAAATATCATTTTTTTAATGGTTGATTGAACTTAAATGTTACAAAATAATAAATCTCAAAGAAGGTTAGTGTAATTTTTAAAACCTAGACTAGAGGGAGGCCAGCGAAATAGTCAGAAACCTTAGGGGAAGTTACTGAAATTATGCCTAAATCTTAATCAAGTAGCCACCAAAAAATATATATCTGGGAAAGACAAACAAATTCACGGGCCACCATCTGTTGATGCATCCACTGATTTATTGTCCTTGGGGCATCAGATTGTAAGAAGAAACGGAGTCATTGGTTTATTTGGAAGAAGAAGTAACAAGAAGTCATAATCGAATGATTGAGAACCTTCTTCTGGCGTCTCTAACAAAAAATATTTAGCGGATCTAAGGCTTTCTTACGGCGTTGGATAAAATAAAAAATGCCTCACACGGTGAAGGTTTATGTATGTGGTCAAGCTTCACAACAATCACATTAATTGACATTTACAAGTTTAAATTCTATGGGGAAGGTAGATTAGATTAGATTGAAAAGAAATACTAAGTAGTTTTAAAATCAGCAAATGCAATGATTTGGCACCTTTTGAACTTCCAACGATAACATGATGATTTCTGGCTCATGTTATTAGCGGTTGAAAGTGATTTTTGGTGCGATCCTGGGTAGAGATGTCATTACACCATGCAATTAATGTACACTGATGATGAGAATAAGAGATAAACAAGAGCTCGTTTGGGTTAGCTCCCTAGTCAATTGATTGGCTTGCTTAAGACTCTGAATTTGAGATAACTCAATTCAGTATTTAAATTTAATAGATTCACATATTAACATGTTCAGTTGCGTTTGATAACAAAAAGTAGAACATTTGAATTTATGTACAGTTGTGTTTAATAACAAAAAAATAAATCTTCTGAATTAATTAAATGATACTAAATTTTCTAAACAAAACTTGGTCCCAAAGATAAGTCATAAATTATTCACTTATCACTTAATGTGATATACACTGAGATGTATCAAATTTAGTATTTAACTATTCAATAACTTAATGAATTCAAACTTTAGATTTCAGTTTTATCAAAAGCACGCTAAATAATTTTGATTAGCGATTACTTTACAATGAACTAATTAAATAAAAGATGATATTCTGCAATCTAGCAGAAAAACCCAATGAACAATATACAAAATATCATCCACCTATGAAATGAATTCAATATCCTTTCAACATCCTTGGTGATTTATATATTTATATGTTTTTTTTTTTTTGCAGTCATATAAGGTTTAGGAGAAGGAGAGGCTCAACAAATTTTTTTCTGACTTTTTGATTAAAATTTTCTACTTATGGCATAATTCTGCTGAAGATATTGATCCAAGCGAAGCTTTAAGTTTAATTTATGAGGGCTTATTGAAATAGCCTAATAACTAGAACAAGGCTTCACGAGAATGATTAAAAATGCAAATGAGATCTTGGTCTACTAATAAAATGTTATCAAAATTGAATTGCAATTTTTCTACTGCCAAGTTTGTATTATTTGTACAATACAACTCCTAACTGGCAATAAAGTAAAACGTTTCTTGTTTGAATTGTAATTTTTATGAAAAAAAAAAATTCAGTGTTCTTTTAGACCGTTCCCTTTAACGTAATATTTTTTAATCATCTTTTTACCGTATATATATCATGTGCTACTAGTATTATTTTTCAACAAAAACTCTTATTAACTCCCAAAAAAATGCAATTCAAATGGGAAATTTCGCACTTGCTTGTAACTTTGGTCATAAAGTTGGATGGAGAACAAATAGGCATATTTTAAAGCCTGTAAAGTCGTATCCGCTATTATCCTTATGGGTCAAAAAATGATATAGTATCATAAAGTTCAATCATGGAAGTGACGAGTACAAAGTAAATTGGAAATGTCACTATTTCCATGAAGTGGATTGCCCAATGAAACTGATAGATAATGTTGAAATTTATAACAATCTTTCGGCGACAACAATCCGACCTTTGGATTTATCTTTTTTCGGGCAGAGTTGGAAATTTCTTGGAAACTGCCTTCACCAGTAAGTGCTGTAAAGTACATGCCCCTGGAAGTTCTGGAAATACTAAATTCTGCCCCCTGTAAACCCCTTGGTATGGGTGGAATGTCCATATTATTCAGCAATTTGTGACATAAGAAATAAAGCATGTCATTAAGATGCAATTTCCAAATAGACGTGCTTTTCATTTTAGTATTCTGGGAAAAAAAAATACACGCATAAAAATGTATAACTTTCTTTCTAATTCCTAATCCCTCCCTTTTTTTATAACTGGCGTTTAAGGTTTTGCACACCAATTAAGAAAAGTTTTTCATTGTTTAAATCTATACACTACTTTCCTTTTGTACCCTCATTAATTGTCCAATTCACCCATGTTTTCTCTCACTAGAGTATTAAATGGTGCTGTTTTACTAGGCCAAAAGCAATACAAACTAACTCCCACCAATTATGAAAAGAGAGATAAAAGGGTAAAATTGTGAAAAAATAATTAATGCTGCATGGGGATAATAAAACGACAGATAAAAGTACTTAAGAGCAAATTTCTTAAACGTCAGTTATAAAAAAAGGGAGGGAGTATAATATAACAATTATGCATCGAGAAAAAAAAAATCTTCTTATTCTGGTGGTTATACAGACATTTCAACTAAATCGTTACCTTTCCATTCTACTGTACATCGTCTATTCTTCACCTGTAAATATGTATAATTAAAAATGCTCCAGATGAAAAGATAAAAAAAATAAAGTATCGTTAAATAATATTATAACTGTTTTATGGTATTATTATATCCTTAATAGTTGTTATTGTATTATTGGTGCCATGTTAAAAAAGGATATCATTTTGTGGATGAAATCTTATAGTATTATGATTTTAACAATGATGAGAGTAAGGGTTAATTTAAATAATAAAATAAGTGTGTTGGAAAGACCATCTTAAGATTTCATTCAACTCAAAATTTTATTTGCAATGCCTATAATCCTTCCCTTAGAAAGAAGATTAAGTTAGAATGATGTAAAATTCCAATCAAAATCAATCAAGATTCAACAATTCTTTTGGAGGGCAACTTTGGATTTTGTGAAACTTAAGGAGTGCTATTGTTCAATTAAACTCCAATTCTACAAAGAATTCCAAGTGAAATAGGACTTTACTCCAAAGTGTGACACAAACGTTTAACGTAAGCTAAACTCTTTCTACAAAGAATCCCATGTTACGCACCTGCGCCCACAGGTCAACTACAATCCAAACTCCTTTTTCTCTCACCTTGTCCGTCCACCTACTTTCACCTCAACTCAACTCAAGTCTATCCCCCCTCCTCTCCAAGCCACCTGGCTCTGTAGCTATCAATTTCTCCCCCTCAACCGCCAACTCCCCTTCGGTGAAAGAATGCTGCAGATTGCCTAGTGAAAAAGGGAAAAAAAAGGGTAAGGAAATACAGTCTTCTATACCATGAGAAAAGAAGAGCTGAAAAAAATATTACTTGGGTTTTCTTTACTTTTTTTTTTAAAAAATGTTTTCTGAGTTGTGACGAGCAAAAGATGGCATTTTGATACAGCTGGGGTGTTTTTATGATTTCAAAATTTGCATTTTTAGTTAATCCTGTTGTATTGCTGGCTTGTCATTTTGAGGGATTGTGCTGTTTATAAGTTTTATTGAATTGGCAATGCTAATTTATGGATTGTATATTGTGTACAAGAAGTAGGAAAAGTGTAGAATAATGCCAGGAATTGGGTTGTAGTTCTTGTAGTAGTAAAAATGACATTTTTAGGTAGGATAGGGGAATTGTAAGCTAATTATTCCTCCCTAAATTTGTGCCAATCTTTTAGTTGCATCAGTTGTTGAACAAATTTATACATATATTTTGTATCTCCATTTTATTTTTCAGATGCAATGTTGCTTTTCCAATCTTGAAAATTTGACATGCATCACGTTTCTTTTATCGGTCAAATTCAGTTCTTGAGTTTGGCATGTGATCATGATAGGAAGGTTGTAGAAAAGCCTTGGTTCTAATCTTCATGCTGAAAGAGCAAAAAGAATATTAATAAAAAGAGCTTTCTTGAATAATGGATTTCTTGAAGCTGGGGGTATTTTTGACAGGTCACTTGGGTAGCTTGATATGGATAAGAGTGATCCTTATCTTATAGTAATATGTGTCTCGAGGAAGCATCCGAGTGGAGAGAGTGAAGAATCTCTAAGGGACTTGGCAAAATAGCGCCGTGACTTCAGGAGAAGGGGTGCCTCCTCACAAAGGGGGTTGCGGTTTTAAGCATAGGATGGTATGCAGTTGTGACCATTGGTTCTATTTGGTTATAAGTGTATTCTTTTGAATTTTAGTATTGTAGATGAGTTGGTGCTGTCATATACAACAGTGGCTTGAGACTGGGATAATTTTTTAAGGAGAGCGCCTTTCAAAAGTCTTATACTTTTTGTTGTGGTTCTTCTTGGCTAGTTAAGTGTCAGAATTACCAAAGACGCTGAGTTTACAGATATGAGGATTTTTTTAGTGGAGAGTTCTTTAGGCTGCGAGTAGACCAAATCTTGTATATCCTTTTGCAACTTTTGAATTTGGCATTCAATGATTATTGTCAGTGTTGCTCCAGTAAGGCCTGCATCTTAATGAGGTTAAATTCCTAATAACATAGCATATGTTAGGGATAAGTGACAGTCTTGAGGTGGTAGCTGGAAATCTGTTATGTATTGATGTTCTCAACTGGTTCAATAGTTCTTCAAGTGTGCTAATAATCAAAAGAAGCAAGTAGAAATCCTAAACACATGGTACACACTTAAAGATGCCTTATATGTAATTGACAGGGAATGACAAAATACAAGTTCACATATGCGATGAAAGGTGGTGGCACAAGCACTGAAAAAAGTGTTTATTACAAGGAAGCATGAGAAATTTGAAAATTCACAACTATAACATAATTATAGATGTATGATTGTTTATTACAAAAATTTAGGTCACCTACAATTGGGTCTGGCATCAGCACAAACTGAAACATTAATCCTTAAAAACAAATTGGCATCATTGTTATATATGGCACCCAAGGTTGTGGTTATAAAATAATTAATCTCTTTTAGAAATTAGACATAATTATTATGCTAAAAACATGAAAATGCAGTTAGGATATTATGCAGACTGACAAAAACTGCTGGAAATTATAGCACATAAACAACATATATGGGTGTAGATGTGGTGCACCTTAAATTTAGAATTTAATTGCTTGTGTTGAATCTGCATCCATGGTTCATCCATGCTTCCATTATTTACCTTTTGCCCCAACAAGTGTCTATGGAATTGAGCTAACCGTTTAATAACTCCTTTAGATTTTAGATGCTTACACGTTGAATAACACAAAGATGCCTACAACTTTTTACATGGTTTTTGTTTCTTATGCAAGCATATATTATTTTCTGCAGACTGATATTATTCATTCCTAAAGTTAATGGGTGGCAAGAGTTCGAAGAGCTCGACTTCTGGTCGATACTCATCTTACAGTTCCAGTTCAAATTCATGGGGTAATTATGGCAGTCCACACTCGCAGTACCCTCAACCAGGTTACAATTATGCACCTCAACCAAGTTACAATTATGCACCTGCACCTCCACCCCAGGAGTCGAGGAGACGGCTTGAGAGGAAATATTCAAGGATAGATGATGACTACACTAGTTTGGAACAGGTAATTAGACAGATGGGTCCTAGAAAATAAAATTGGAACATGCTGCTTTTCTGGTATGTTAGAGCCTTGGCACGCTATTCCAGCAGTGAGTTCTTTACAGATTATAACTTCCGTTGGGGTTGTTGTACTGGAATTGAAACAGCGTCTGTCTCGGATTTGGACCAGTGATGTTTGTTCAATATTTGCAATTGAAACATTGTTCTTCAGGTTTTCAGGAGCTGCATTTTCAGTATATTGGTGACTTGTGAGTTTGGATAGATCTCACATGTATGTGTACAGTAAATCCAAAATGCACTTTATAGGTGGTCAAAGAATAATTCTTCTAAGTAAAATCTTGATTTTTATATATCACTTTTGCTATCTTTTGTCTTCCCCTTACTTTTTTCAAACAGTAACTACACGTGTATTCTTTGGCACTTTATGTTCCTTGTAACTTCTTTGAGTAATGTAGCCCAATCCTTAACTTTACATCACCAGTACATAAATGTGGGCTGGTGTTCTGAGACATGGGCGCAAAGTAGTTTTATAAATTAATAGTTTATTGAAATGTTTTCAAGACTGATGTCATGGATTTTTGCTCTTCGATTATGAGCACCATTTACCAATTTTTCTTTTGTATATGAGATCATTATGAGTGCAAATATTTCCTATTTGCAATGCCAGTCTCGCAAGTTTCACGTAGTCATAGTGGGAAAGATTTCAGCAAATATTTGCAAAGATACTTCTGCTCTGCTGTTTGGACCTGCACTTTGCATTCCTCTGAGGGGGGCAAAAGACAGCATTCACCCATGTAAATGATTGAGCTGCAAATAACCTTCTAAGTTTATGGTTTGGTTTGTCATAAGTGTTAAGATGTGTAACTCTTGACTCTTGAATAATTGAGTTTATTCAAGTACTTATAATGACTGGTAGAGGGCATTCGACTTATAAGTTTAAGCATTTAGCTTGTTATTACTGTCTGGTTATTTCTTGTCAGTTTTAGCATTTAACTTGTTATTATCTCCTGGTTATTTCTAAGCAGAGCCATCACACATGGTTGCTAGGTGAGTTGCTTTTGACATTCTCATTCATAATTATATGCCCCACTTGCCTCTGTAGGTTACTGACGCTCTTGCACGTGCTGGCCTGGAATCATCAAATCTTATTGTTGGTATTGATTTCACCAAAAGCAACGAGTGGACAGGTTTGGTTTCATCTATTTTACAAAAATAAGTCCACATAAGACATGGTTGACCTGATTTAGATTTCCTTGTCCTAGGTGCTAGGTCATTCCACAGAAAAAGTTTACATCACCTTGGAGATGGGCAAAACCCATATGAACAGGCCATATCAATTATTGGAAGGACACTATCCAAATTTGATGAGGACAATCTAATTCCATGTTTTGGATTTGGAGATGGTACCTATTGATAATATGATTTACATGTATTTTTCTGATTTTGTTATTTTGAGTTATGGAGTATAATGGAGGTGCTTGTGGCAGCTTCAACGCATGACCAAGAAGTTTTCAGCTTCTATCCAGATGAGCGATTTTGTGACGGCTTTGAGGAAGTATTGAGCCGCTATAGAGAATTAGTTCCACAATTGCGACTTGCAGGTTGTCATTCAAGTTCACCTCTCTTGTTTTCTTCTATGGTTGTTTCCTATGAAATGATTGCGTATTTTGGAGGTAAGATTAAGACTTCAGCATTTTTAAAAATGACCAATGTTGGCCTATCCAAGATGAATGCACTAAACACCCTGTCAAGAATACAGTTCCTGACTGTTGCCATGTGAGCAAATTGCTTTAAATGCAGATTTCAATTTCCGTATTCAGGGTGACTATTTCAGAAAAAGACATCAATGGAGGAAATTTCCAAGTGTTTAATAATATACTTAAAGTGCATTAATATCTGAAGTAGACCTTCATATGGTTGTAGGTTTCATGTGTCATTAATCTCTCTTTTTTATACTTTCTTGGTTGGGCCTTACTATTTATAATGCTTTTTCATCCTTACATCTTTGATAGGACCAACATCCTTTGCTCCAGTCATTGAGATGGCCATGACTATCGTTGAGCAAAGTGGTGGACAGTACCATGTCTTACTGATCATAGCAGACGGGCAGGTTTAGTTCTCTTCTAGTTTTGTTCTCATTAAGTATTGTAAAGGTTGTTTTCCTTGAAAACCAATTACACTTTCAAGGTTCTTTATCATCTTACTAGAGAAAAGATAAAAAATAAAATAAAACAAAATTTGATTGAAGATTGTTGTATAACTTCTTGCGTACATTGCAAAATTTATACTGGCACCTAGATCCTACTGTATCTCAAAACCATTCTATTTTCTAGGTGACAAGAAGTATAGATACTGGGCGTGGTCAATTAAGCCCACAGGAAAGGAAAACTGTTGAGGCAATTGTGAAAGCAAGGTAATATTACAAATTAGTTTGCACTGAGATTGTATTTTTCTCATTATATTACTTTCTAATACATTGCTAGTTATTTACAGTGAGTACCCTCTATCAATTGTTTTGGTTGGGGTTGGAGATGGACCATGGGATATGATGAGGGAGTTTGATGATAATATCCCTGCTCGTGCCTTTGACAATTTTCAGGCAAGTCAATCTCTTGTTTTATTCTCGTAAAAGTTTTTGTGAGGGTTCTCCTTGTCATTCAGATGTAATTTTTGATGTCTTTTGTTCTCTGTAAAAAATCTTTGTTTGCATTCTAGTTTGTAAATTTTACAGAGATAATGTCAAAGAATGTGGACAGATCCAGGAAAGAGGCTGAGTTTGCTCTTTCAGCGTTGATGGAAATACCTTCTCAGTATAAAGCAACGCTGGAGCTCGAAATATTGGGGTAGTTATTGAAAGTTTCAAGTACTTTAGTGGCTGTAAGTGTTCTTTTATATAATTTTAGTGTGACATGTTTGCATTTGCTTGAACAGTGTTAGCAAGGGGAATGGCATGGATAGGGTTCCCCTCCCCCCTCCTCTCTACGGTCCAGCCTCTCTTGGCACGCCGAAAACTTCAAGAAACAGCAGTTTTCGTCCTAGCGCACCTTCTTGTGGACCTGAGCCACCTTTTGCAAGGAGTCAAGCAGCAAGTTCTTCTGATAGCCATGTAATCCCATCTCCGCGTCTTTAGTTTGTGGTACATTAATAAGGCATGCTTGTTGGTTGGTGCAGCTCCATTTGTATTGTTTATTTGACTCATCTAGCTCTTTTAGTAATATAGAACACATTATTCCTCCTCCTGTTGCAAAAATTATCAATGCAGTTACTGGATTGTTCCATGCATACTAGTGCTTTTATGGTCTGTTCTAACATAAACATGGATTCTAATCACTTTTATTATATTTGCAGCTGTGTCCCATATGCCTTACTGATCCAAAGAACATGGCCTTTGGTTGTGGACATCAGGTGCTACTTAATAGAATTTCTTTACTTTCAAGGAAAACAGATTGAAATGCAGATGTTTGACATAGTCCTTTTATTTACAGACATGCTGCGAGTGTGGGCAGGACCTTCAGTTGTGCCCAATTTGCCGGGATACCATAAGTACAAGGATCAAACTTTACTGAGCGGAAATTCATATGCAGTGTAAATTCTATGTTTTAAGAAGAGCTCTCATCTAGTTCTAGCAACTATTTGTCCTTCCTGATAATAGCTTTGCCATTTTATCTGATAAATACTGCATAATTGTCTTGTGACATGAAAGGATGATGTCTTGCACGAATTCTTGATCTGTATATAACAATTCTTTTTGTTATCCCCAGCCATTAGTGATAATAATATTCAGTTGAAAACTCAGTCGTATTTCTCTGATATCAGATGCAGAAAGTATCTGCTACAACTTTGTATTTGATGTTGGCTAAAGTTGGTCTCAATGTCTTGATAGCTTGCAACTGCAAGTTCTGGCTGGGTAGGTTTCTCGCCTTGGAATACTGGTTGTTCCCAATGAGGGCAGTAAAGATGCTGCAAGTGTGGGAGTTTTCTGGTTTTTTGATCTTTGAGAAGCTTATTTACAAATTTTTCAACAACACGACAGATGAAAATTGCAATAATCATGCCTCTTTATATATAATATAAGAGGTGAAAAGAAATGCACTGCTTAGGCCTCTAGCTTAACATAGCTGCTAAATCATAGAAGACGTCAAAAAGTATGAAATTCATCAATAGAATTTTTCTTCTTGATTGCGGTATCTATCCTGCGGTATCCCGTGGTGGAAAACAACGTTCGCCAAAATGTCTGAATCTTCTGTCGTTACTAATGAAATCAAGAAATCTGAACATTTATCTCAATTTCAGGGCGCTGCACCGCCAAGTTTGGCACAAGTACTTGAAACCACCTCAATGGCCGTTTTCATTTCCAGTTATTTCGTCTCGTTTGTCATTTTTGTGACTCAATGTTTTCGCAAGTTTGAAATTCATCCTCCAAGAATATTCATAAAGCACCCATACTTGCCTCAGCAATTTCGAAAGCTGCTGTATCAGAAGAATTGTACAGTCCCCCAGGAGAATCAGGGGTCTGTTTGGATTGGCAGTTTTTCCCAACTACGGTTTTTCAACCAGAATTTTACAAGAGATCTACCATTTTATTTCATAAAGCATTTCATGAATATGTCGACAGAGCTTGAATCTCACCAGAATCCTGCATCCTGAGTTCAAGAAAAGGCATATCTGGAAATAACGGGTCAAATTGAGGGGTAATAACATTCTACATTCTTCAGAGGGCAAGATACCAAGAAAGAAGGCATTGCCCTTCATATTGACTCTGACAGAGCATTTGTAGATGTAAGTGAAACCAGAAATTGTAACATCAGAAGTCCATTAGTTTCTGTAATACAAAGGTAAATTACTAGTTATAGGGCAGAGGAGAATAAGTTCTAAAAAAACCTGCAATTAACTTCACATGCTGCCATATCATTGAATATCTCCTCAATATTAAGATGAAACCTTTACGGACAGATCAAGTTTTTTTTGTTGATTCTACCGATACCCAAATCAAAACATAGACAAACCCATAAATTGATTCAAGACAGAGGTATACATGCTATGTAACTTTCTTAATGCCAATAAATCACAGTCATTATCTCTTAACAGATTCTTTTCTTTTGCTTATAACCTGCTGTAGTCTACAATGGCACTGGCACAGGTGACCAATTATGTTTGCACTAGGAGAAAAATTGACAATCAGCAGGCTTAAACAGAGTGATAGACCACTTGCTCTCACGAGCCCTATAGGAGCTCATTTACACCATAGGAGCTTCCACATTTTAGGTGCAAGTAACCATTGAGAAATATAAGGGGACAAGAAAATTTAGGAAACCAAGTCATTTTGCCATCGTTTTGTCCTAAACAATGAATAATGGCGGTTCTATGCAAATACAAGTAGACAGTTGAAACTAAGAAAAAAGACCCACTTCTATCATCATAGGGAACCAGGAAAACGAAAAAGCTGGAAGAAACATGGTATTACTTTCAAAATAAAAACGAAGACAATATCTATTCTATGAAGCTGAAGCTAATACATGTGCAATTGGTGTGTACGAAAACCATTACCAGTCAACCATACACGAAGCACTGCAGTAAAGGATTCTAATAAATGCCTTTCTTATATATATATATTTTTTGCACCTTTCCTTTTTCTGTTCTTGATTAGTAGTTTTCTAGTTTTAGGAAAAATAAACTTTCCATACTCAATCCATATTCACAAGAAATTGAATATGTAGCTCAAAGTTCTTTGTTTGATTGGCTAATGTAGAACTGCTGACACATATTTAGTTTAAGCATAATTTTCTTCTGTACTTTCTCCAATAAAGTGATGAAACAGCGCAAACAATAAAAGTAATCAAAATAAAAGGCCAGCCGAAACATGTAAGTTAAGATATCAATTTCACAAACTGTCACTCAATTACAGTGTTGTTCTTCAGAGTAAAAGCTTAGCAGCAACCAAAGCTTTTAGATGTAAATAAAATTTCATTGCTCAAAAGCATTGATGGGAAGTAGACTAATCTACTATTGGAATATAATAGCCAAAAGAGACATGAATGAGAGATCCATTCTATTTTTCTAATTTCCATGGGAACTAATCTTTCATAAGCTCTAGTTCGCCAAAGCAGGACATTTTGCATTTTAATCAGGGCTCACATGGAGGAGAAATTGTTCTATTTGAAAAAAAGTAGCAGAGTAAGTAAAAAGAAGAGACATAATTTATGGAAGAAATAATTCAAAAAGAAAAAAAAAAACTTACCTCAAAGCAATAACAACAAAATCGATGGAGACAAGTATTAGGCTATGAATGAAGCAAATGTATTCCATTTATTTTTTCCTTTCAACCCACAACTCCAAAATGGCTATTCAACTTTGAGAAAAATGTGCAAGTACTAGGGAACAATTGACAGATTCAAGACCCCATGGAATTGGAAACTTTTACTGCTTCTAAAACATATCACAGACAAAGGTACCAAATAAGGATCAATAAGCATTTTCTGTAGATATTACAAAATTGCTTGTAGTTTATATACTCTTTCTCGTTAGCACCTCCTGTATCTTTTTATCTTCGAAACTAGATGGGCATACTTCCCTTTTTCCACCATATCTTTTATAATTTCATGGGCTTGAGAAAGCTTTCCAGCATTTCTCAGGTAACTCACTAAGGTACTATACACCAAGAAATTAGGATTACAACCTCTCCGTTCCATTTCTTTCAGCATCAAGCAAGCCTCCTCAAACTTCCCAGCCATGCATAACCCTCGGATCATAGAATTGTAAGTAAAAACATTTGGAAGCTGTCCTTCACTGATCATTTCATCAAACATTTCCTGAGCCATATCAAACTCCCCTGCCCCAACATACCCTGTTATCATTACAGTGTAACAAACAACATCAGGCATGCATCCCTGCTTAATCATCTCATCAAAAAAGTACTTGCAAGCATCCAAATTCCCAGCTCGGCTGAGCCCATCTATTAATGTGGTGAAGTGAAGAATGGTTGGATCACAACTTACTTCCTTCATGTGGTTTAAAAGGTTCAGGGCCGCAAGAGGTTTGTCCCCTTTACCTAGCACATGAAGGAGGAGGTTGTAAGTATGAAAATCAGGTGAGAACCCATTTTGTCCCATTTCATCCAGTAATCTATGAAACTGTTCCAGCTTCCCCTGCCTATACTTAGAGCACAAGAGGATGTTATAAGTTAAAATATCCGGAGAATGACCTTCAACCAACATCTGCTGGTACACCCACTCAATCAACTTGTAATGATGCAGTACCACTAGAGAATGTAAAATTGCATTAAAACAGTGCTTAAATGGCCTATAGTTAAACGTCTTCGATTTTATAAACCTCTCTATGACTTTCTTCGCTAATCCAGCCTCACCACAAGTACAAATCAGCAGATTAAAAGTTCGAGCAGATGTCGGATACCCCTTGTGGATCATTTCATCAAGCAATCTCCACATTGCTTTAAATTCCTCAGCCTCCGCAAATATCTTCATTATCAGATGATACGAATTTGTGGTGTGACTATAGTTCTCTTGCTGACCAGACCACACAAAGAATTTGAACCCGAGCTTCGCGCTCCGTTTCTTGTTTGCAAAACTTATGCTCGTCAAAATGCCTAAAAGAACCTGTCTCACAAGAAGCCCAGAAAGCCTAAGTTTCAAATCATCTAAAGCAGCTTTGGTATCAAATCCAGGACCATCTTGCCGAAGAATTTCAAGAACCCTATTAGCATCATTTCTTACCGTGTCAATAAAACTACTTCTTGAAGAAACATTTTGCTTTTGTTGGAAAGTACTATTTTGACTTCTCCACGTTGTTTTTAACTCTATTTCCTCATCAAAATTGCAACTTTTCCAAGATTCGTTCAAGTAATCCTCGAAAGCGCGAAACCCATTATCCACACCATCACCACCACCACCACCATTAGATGCAAGACAGCTGCGGCTACTGCTGCTATATATGGTTCTTGATACGCCAAAAAAGCAAGGAACTATCTGATTAACAAAATCAATACTTCGTCGGGACGAAGACGACCGAACAACTACAGACCAAAACATTGCAAAAAGAAGAATCTTTCTACAATACCAATGCACACTAACTTCCTCCTGGCACGGTGGATTACTGCAAGTTCAAGCCTCATCCTAGATGCCACTAAAAAATGACACTGCCCATAATTTACGACTGAGTAAAGCTCCTTCTACCAGCTCCCTGCTGTACCCTTACCGAACAAGATACTTACCTGGGGTGGGAAAATGATGGCACTCTTGGAATCAGACCCCGCCCGGATGACGTTTGGTTCATGGGGTTGTTCAATCTCTTGTTTGGGTGGTATAAATGGTCTTGAATTTTGGTGTTGAACCGGGGGGAGTAGCCTAGTAGGAACTGGAATTTGGAAATCGATAAGAAAACAGTATGGAAGGGGTAGATGCAGAGAGGAGGAGAAAAACCGGGTCAACAAATTTCTGACCTTAATTCGCCCGCCTTGCATACTAACTTCGTGCCATTTTTTTATGCTAATTGCCCTCTCTTGTCATTTGGCAGTAGGTTTATATGTACCCAAAGTAAAGGGGTTAGGGTGTCTTGTCAAAAAAACAAAAGGTTAGGTGGTGGATTTTTAATCAAACAATTAACACTTGATGGTTTGTGTAAAATTGATTGACAAAGAGAGAATTGAATAAATATTAGAACGTGTTACGGGTTAAACGCATTTCAAATATTAAGATAAAAAAATTGAATTTGAGAAAAAATACGAAGAAATTGAACTTGTAAACTTAGGCGACAGAGCAAATTGATTCCAAACACGGGAAAATTGTTATTTATATTAAAAATACACAATTATTGATAGTTTTCACAATGGTATGTAATACAATAGTTTTCACAATCATATGTAATACAATACACAGATGGTTAAATACTCATTAAGCTCCTCTGCAATCCTTTTAAGTGACATTATATGATGGAGGTTCATCTAGCTTAGTTAGTCTAGCAACTTGGATCTTTCGACCAGAGTACGAGTTTGAACAAGCGTTGGAGAGCCTTATAAATACTTCGATGGTGCACGAGTGCATGTCCTTGCTATATAACAATTTTGTTAAAATCAATCTTGAAAATTGGACAATTCAACTTAAGAGTGAAAGGGCGCCCTTAGATTGGAAAATGGAGAATTCACAAGCTTTATGCCCTGATCTGGCGAGAAGATTTCGCTGAATGAGTGAAGCTTTCTGTGGCATCCTGAATACTTTCTGCACCTTCCATACATGATGCTTGAGCCGCCCCTTTTAGGCAAAGGAATCACACGAAAAGAAAGGCTAAGTTTCTTGGAAGGATCACATTTTCTTTACCAAACTTGCCATATATAAATGATAATTCTCCAGTGAGTGTAAGCCAAACAAAAAAGCATAGACCAGAGTTTAATTTCTCATGGTGCAAAGGAATTTCCTTAGCTTCTTAATCAAATGTATCGTCTTCCTGCTGTTTTTCCTCCTGCTATCCACTGAACTGTGCAATGCAGCTAGAGAGCTTTCTAGTAGAGGGAACAGAAAAGGGAAATGGCAACTTCTATTGAAGAATGCAGGTGTTGTAGCCATGCATATGGCCTTAACACACTACGACACTGTTGTCATACTTGATCAGATTGGCTCTCAGCAATCTGGTTACCGCCTAAAACGAAGGCTGAATGGGACAAAGTGTGACCACAGGAATAGGGATTCGGAGGACTGGTCCTGTTATGCTCATTCAGTGGAGTATGACATTATGAGAAACAAGATTAGGCCTCTACATATTAATTCTGATACTTGGTGCTCCTCTGGTTCCATACTGAGTGATGGAACCATTATTCAAACAGGTGGCTATGGTGGTGGTTCGCGAAGAATTCGTTACTTCAAGCCATGTGATCATAATGGCCGTTGTGATTGGAAGCAGAATAAGCATTCTCTTTCAGATATGAGATGGTATGCTTCCAATCTACTATTGCCTGACAAGGATAGAGTCATTGTTGTTGGTGGAAGAAGGATTTTTACCTACGAGTTTGTACCTAAATTGTCATCCAGGGAGAAGGCTTATGATCTCCCTTTCTTGCACAAGACATACGAAAGAAGGAGAGAAGGGAATAACCTCTATCCCTTCCTTCATCTTTCTTCTGATGGCAATTTGTTCATCTTTGCAAACCGAGATTCCATTCTTTTCAACTACAAAAGAAGGAAAGTTGTGAAGACATTTCCCAGGATTCCAAAGGATGGAGGAAGGAGCTATCCTAGCACTGGCTCATCTGTTATTCTTCCTTTAGACCATGAAAATGGCTTTCAAAAAGTTGAAGTCATGATATGCGGAGGTGCTGCGCCAGGGGCATATGGGGCCGCTGATGAAGGGAAATTCTTGAAGGGCCTAAGCTCCTGTGGCCGAATGGTGATCACAGGAAACAGGCACAAGTGGAAGATGGAGAACATGCCTGGACCACGAGTAATGAGTGATATGTTGATTCTCCCCACAGGCCATATACTGATCATAAACGGCGCAAAAAGAGGCTGTGCTGGCTGGGAAAATGCAGCCTCCCCTGCTCTAGAGCCATATCTCTACAAGCCCCAAAAAAGACAAGGAAGAAGGTTCACAGTCCTAAAAGCCGCCAAAATTCCCAGAATGTACCATTCATCAGCTATTCTTCTCCCTGATGGGAGAGTTCTTGTAGCAGGAAGTAATCCCAACAGGAGGTATGAATTCAAGAATGTGAAATATCCCACTGAGCTAAGGCTACAAGCTTTTGTCCCTGATCATATGGACCAAAAATTCGATCACAGAAGGGCACATAACCTGTCAATCTCCACCAGTAAGGGGGAGGAAAATATTGGCTATGGAAGAGAGTTTGGAGTTCATTTTTGGCTAAGAGGGAAAATCAGCAGCAAAGATGTGATATTCAGTGTCTATGCAGTTCCCTTTACAACTCATTCCCTTTCCATGAACCAAAGGATGCTAAGACTTAAATGCAAGAAAATGGTCAAGGATGAAAATGGACTGGTGAATGCAATTGTTGAAGCTCCTCCATCTGCCAATGTTGCACCTGCTGGCTATTATCTGCTCACAGTTGTGAATGGAGGGATACCCAGCAAATCTCAGTGGATCAGGTTCACACACAAATGACACAATTGAACTTGGAGTCAAGAGTTGTCTGTCTTTTTCCTTGGTTTTATGTACTTTTCCTTGTTTCTGGTTGATGATAAGAACTAAATAAGACATGGTAATATACTAATATTAAGTATTCTGATGTAGAAGCATATGATTTATTTCTTTCCGTTACGTACTAGAATTGAATAAAGAACAAAGCCTAACAGTCATGCTTTCCACTTTTTACACGTGTTTTTTTGAAAGATACTTCACAAATGTTAGAAAGCAATTAGTCAAAAAAAAAAAAAATGTTGTGCATAGCCAGCACCACTAAAAGCATTGAAGCATGATTAGATTAGATTAAAATTTTCTTAGCAGCATGGAAAACGTTTTTGTCATGGAACTAACAGGACGGTAGACCAAGATTAGATTGTGTGTCGGAAAAATAGGAATGATTTGGAAAAAAATAATATGCTTGCGTTATCAAACACATCTTTTGATCTTTTCAATCACCTTTTGATCTCATATACATCATATTACAAAAAGTATTGCAGTAATTATCTCAAATAAATATTTCAAATAATCTCTTATCCAAAAACGCCATTGTCAAGTCAATTACAGGATGTTAGATGACGTTTTATCGAAACACGTTTTTGACAGGATATTAGATGAAGTTTTATTAAAAACTAAATAGAATGTTAAAAGTGTCTAAATGCTGATTACAACTAGATTATTTGAATTTGGTCATTAATTAAAAAAACTCCTCCAAAATTGTAAAATAAGACCATTGTTAATTACCAAAAAAAAAAAGACGGGAAAAAAAAAGACGGTTTTCAGCCGTATTTTTTTTAATGTAAATAAAAGGTCTAGAGGTCTCAAATTTTTTAGTTATATATATTTTCCACCTGTACAAAAACAAAAAGAAAAAAAAAGTAAATTCCAAACAATGACCCCACATAGCCGATATAAAAACAAGACCTTTAAAGGGGCTTTTAATTCCAAATTGATTTTCAATCGGCTCTTCTCACTTGAACCAGAGCCGAAAAGGATTTGTAGTTCCTTTCATTCAAGAAATGGAAGCTTCAATATCCCTGAGAGCAGCAGCAAATACACCAACAAGGGTGGTGGCCCTGCAATCAATCCATCTCAAACCCAGATTAAGATTTTTCAAGCCAACCCCAGTTGGAAGTTCAATGGCACACAACACCCCTCTAAGCATTCAAGCTCAAAAGGTAATTCTGGCATCTTATCAATCACCTGTATTGCAATGAGTAAAATGCATGGTGTTCCATATTCTGTTTTTATCTTCTTTCTTTGGTGTTTTTCAAACAAAAAATTGGATTAATTGCAACTGGGTTTTGATTTCTGTGCTTGGTTATGTCTTGAGCATGTCCAGTAGTTATAAAGTTGTGATTTTTATTGGTTTTAATGAGAAGAATTGTTAATTTGGCATAAAAAAAGTTAGGAGCTTTAGAATCCAAGGGGGGGGGGGGGGGGGTTTATCAGAGGAAGTGGTAATAATAAGTTAATTGTGAGGGATTAGGCGAAGATGACCGAATTTTTTTTTTTTTGAGTAAATCTTATATACATTGACAGTGGATACACTATCACCGTTCGATTCATGACATGTGTGTAAAAATTGAATTTTAAATTCAAATTTTACATAGTTGTAATTCATCCAACACTGACTGTTTATACATTACCAGTGTAGGAAAGATTAATCCTTTTTTTTATGGAGTTTCATTGAAAAGAAATTCATTTTGGTTGGGTTGTAGTCTGAATTGAAAGAAGCTTCAGCTGAAATTACTGAGAGAGATGCTCTTAAGATTAAGGAATGGGAAGTTGGGATGTTTCGAGATGAGGTTGCTGCAAGCCAAGGTATAAGAATCAGGAGGCGTCCGCCAACGGGGCCTCCTTTGCATTATGTAGGTCCTTTTGAGTTTAGAATTCAGAATGAGGGGAATACCCCACGTAATATACTTGAAGAGATTGTGTGGCACAAGGACCTGGAAGTATCTCAGGTAATTGTTGTTTTCTGAATTATCTTTTGTTATGTGCATATCTTATTGATGAACTCCATCTGAAAACTGAGTTACGTATTGGCATTTGTCTGTAGATGAAAGAGAGAGAGCCTCTTCCCGTGTTGAAGAAAGCTCTTGAGAATGCTCCACCAGTTAGAGACTTTATTGGAGCACTTAAGACAGCAAATTTGCAAACTGGATTGCCTGGTCTAATTGCTGAAGTCAAAAAGGCTTCTCCCAGTAGAGGAGTTTTAAGGGAAGATTTTGACCCTGTAAGTTCTCATTCACCACTTTTACTCTGCTGTTGATAAGTTATGATGAGCAAATTTAGGTTGTGATGGACATATTGAAAATGTTAATTGGTTGATTGTGGAAAAGATGGAGGGTTAACCATGTTGAATGGAATCGCAAAATTGCTGCATTTTTCTAAAATTTTGAAGAGTTTTGTCTGTAAAGTTCTAATGCACCATGCTGCTCCCAGATTGATGCTGAAACTATATCCCTACGCTCAGGTGGTTGTTCTTTTGTGGGGGAGGGGGGGGGGTGGTTGGGTTCGTGGCTGTGTTTTTTTGTCACGATAGTAATTTTATAAGAACATGATGCAATGAAGCCACTGGCTAGTTACTGGAAGGGGCAATTAACCTCGTCTTAAGTGAGTCTATGAAGGAAAGGGTACACTCATTCTGAGACCACGGAGGAGCACTGCTCTTTCTGAGACTACGGAGGAGCACTGACTTGCTTATTTCTTAACTTCATTAGAATCTGGTAGTCTACTTATCTTCATTACAAACTTCTATTTTGGAATTGATATGCAGAATGCTATTATTCAAATCATAATTGCTTTTGGGCGTCTTCATTGTGAACCGGGACCATAGACATTTCCTGAATATGCGCTTAAGGCATCGGAAGAAGAATTGAAGTGTCAGGGAAATTTTTGCGAATGTGATGAAATATTTGGAAAATTTTGATTATTTTTATAATTCTTGAAAAATGTTATTGATATTTAATTGAGGCCAACATTGCCATTTTTTTTGGGATAAATGTAAGATAAAGTTCTGGGAAAGAAAAAGCATTTTTCTTTTTGAACAGTGGTTATACTCATTCGCATTAACATGATTACTATCTATCTAATTCTTTTTCGTCCATCCTGTTACTATATCTAGATATATGACTGTTAGGATTAAATGGACATTTGTCTGCATGGATACTTTAATGAATGTTTAATGACTGAAAATAAGAATTCAAACTCAATAACTTAGGTACAGAAACACACTTAGATGACATTTTACTAAAAAATGAACTGATTTATTGTGAATACAGAGTAAATAAAATCATTTTGTAAGATTTTAAAAGGCTTGTATGGCAGATTACAGTTATCAATAAGTTGGAAGCTTCATACAGGGAGACTTAGTTATATTATATAAAAGCTGCTTGTTCTGGTTTGATTTGAGAATCTTTTGGTCCTATAGCTGTTTGCTGGTTTATTCCTCTATCAGTAGTTAACTGAATAGGTTACCGTGGGTTATAATATCTGAATGCAATTCTTAAGATGTTGACAGTGTTATCTGTTTGTTTTAATTCTTGGTTGTCTATTATAACAGGTTGAAATTGCTAAGGCCTATGAAAAAGGTGGAGCAGCATGCCTCAGTGTATTAACAGACCAGAAATACTTTCAAGTAAGGATTTAAACTCTTCAGTCATTTGGTGACTTTTTTCTTCAGGGTCATATAACCCTGTTTCTGCAAGTCAATGTATTTGTTTATAGGTTAATTCTTACTGCTAATTATCATCACTACTTTTTTGTTTCTGTGCTCCATAAAATAAGGGAGGCTTTGAGAATTTGGAGAAAATAAGGAATTCAGGAGTGAAGGTATTTTTTTTCTTCTTGATGCATATTTCTGCTGAATATTAGCTCAAAGTATTATATTTGAAAGTGGTTGCTGAAACAATTTACATGTGCAGTGCCCTCTCTTATGCAAAGAGTTTGTTATAGATGCTTGGCAAATATACTATGCTCGCACAAAAGGCGCAGATGCAATCCTGTTAATTGCTGCTGTTTTACCAGATCTTGATATCAAATACATGACTAAGATCTGCAAATTGCTTGGTTTAACACCACTTGTGGAGGTATGGTTATTGTTTTCTTCTTTCTTTTCTTTTGCTGTCTTAACCATTAATAGAACTCAATTCCCTCCTCACTTTTAGTATTAGATTTATGACCTTTAAGTCAGGGTAATTTTCATTTTCTTATTTGTGATTTGTACAAAAATCAGAATATCAACAAAAATCTGTAATGATATCTCAAGTTTGTTTTTCGTCTTCTTCATGAATTTTTTTTTTTGAAAACATATGTAGGTTAGTGGTCCTTCTGTTCGCATGAAGGCTGTCTAATAATTATCTTGGTACTTTAATTGAAGCAATGTTGGTTTTTTTGGTTTTATTTTGTTTTTCTTGTCAAGTAAAAAGTTTGAAGTATCAATGATTTTGACCTTTGTTTGTCATATCTCATTTTTTAGGTACATGATGAGAGGGAGATGGATCGTGTTCTTGGGATTGATGGGATTGAACTTATTGGAATAAACAACCGTAACCTCGGTATGTTTCTAAAGAAAATTCTATATCGATCATTTAAATCTTCTCCTTCTTGATTGTGCATTTAAAGTTTGATACCTTGATATTTTGATTCTGAAGCTGCTATCGAGTTTACATTCGATTGTAGCTGTATTTGGACAAAAATTAGTTCTTGTATTCTTACTAACATCAATGAGAAGGTCTAAATATTTTCAAGTATCTAATCATTTGCTGAAGTGTATATCATTTGCACTGTGATGCTATAAATAATAATACCAACAAATTAATTCTGTTATGACAATCCCCTACTTCCCTTTTTTTTTTTAAACTTTCTTGGAATTAACTTCTTTGACATACTTCTTGGTGCACCAATTGCTAGAAGCCAAAATCCGGTGCTGGATACACTTCCTAGTTATATCTCGTCTTGCTTAGTGCTGATGTTCAATATGGTTGTGTGATATAACCTTTTTCTCTTAGAATGGTAGTTCGTAAACAGTCAGTGAGGAAAAAATGAGTTAGGTAACAATGGGTAAAGGTGCTCATCTTGAGGATGGGTGAGTGGAAACAAGCTATAAATCCGAAAAGAACAAGGATGAAGATGATAAAAATGCACAACCTAGAAAAAATGTTAAAAGAGCAATGAGTAGCTTACAGAATCAGTACAAGTCATTTGTTGGACTCTTGCAAGTTAATTTAGCTTTGTCTATCTGCAGAAACATTTAAGGTTGACATCAGCAATACTAAAAATCTTCTTCAAGGAGAACGTGGGAGAATAATCCGAGAAAGAGGCATAATTGTGAGTATCCTATTTCTGCGCTTTTCTCATGCCCTTTAATATTTCTCCTCCTTTGTTAAATTGTTGACAGAGGCACATGTCTGCCTCGTTACATATTATTTTGTCTAATCACCAATGTATTCATTTTCCTGTCTTTCAAAATCATTAGGTCGTTGGTGAGTCTGGACTTTTTACTCCTGCTGATATTGCATACGTGCAAGAAGCTGGCGTCAAAGCGGTATGTTATGAATGTTTTGTAGGAAAGTTGTCTACTTTTTCTACTTCCACAATCATTTCCCATTCCCTTGAATGTATGAGAAGGGGTAGGAAAAGCTGCAAGTAGGCATCGATTCTAGTTGCAAATTTTCCCTGATTTTGGTTTCTTATGACTGACTGTGTTGCATAGACATTCATCTATTGCATGAAATGTAATTGACACAAAAAGAAGGTTAGAAAATCTTGTTTTTGTTGATTGATTAATCAATCTGGATGAATATTCAAAGTGTTCTTTTGGTGCCATCACAGGTTTTGGTTGGAGAGTCAATTGTTAAGCAGGATGATCCAAGTAAGGGGATTGTCGGACTCTTTGGTAAAGATATATCATGTTGAAGACCCCTTCTTTTTATATCGTGGAGAAAAGTATGAAAAGAGAATTCTGTACGTTGAAACTTGTGCAGATTTTGTTTTCTTTGGAATGTTGTATGCCTAGTTCCTCTTTTTTTTTTTTTTTTTTTTTTTTTTTTTTTTTTTTTTTGGCATTGTAACAGCCCCAAATTCCTCTGTTGTTGAATACTTGAATGTATTAGAATTGGTTTTTTTTTTTTGGAAAAAAAAAAATCTTTGAGCTCTTATCCATGATACCACATGATTTACAAAATTAGGAACCTAAAGAAAAAAAAAAAAAAAAACCCAAACGCCCAACAAAATTTAGAAGGTTTCAAGGCACCAAATAAAATCGGAATTCGATAAATAAAAAAAAAAAAATCATTTGCTGCACAAATTCTGGAGAGAGGGAAATTAAGAGAGAATTTGATATTCTATTTGCTTTACTGTCACACTTTATTTTTCCACCAAGCACTTAACACTAAATATGACTACCTTTTTTACTGCCATCACTCAATTTCACTCGAGTTTTGGTCTAATTGACCCAAAAAAAAAAAATATATATATATATATATATATCCTTAAAATAAAAAAATAAAAAAAAATATATATATACTCAAGCTCGCGTAACGAGCTTAATATTCTAAACTCGAATTCGAGATCGATTTCGACTCGAGTCAGCTGGAGCTTGACTCGAGCCGCTTGCAGCCAACTCGATTCGTTTGCAGTCCTAATTCGTGTAACTTCAAACACATGATGGTGTTATGTTAACCACCTCAATCACCTTACATCTCCTTCCCTAAACCTTCCCAATCACTCTAATGCAATAGGAAAAATGTTGATTTAGTATTTTAACACTTTGCTGAGTATCTGGAAATTTTGAAACATTTTACCACCAATCTTTGCTTTCCTCTTTTACACCAACATTTGAAAAAAGCTTGATTTATAGCTAGAACTAGACCAAATTGAGCTTCAATCTATATGTCAAATTAATCTAGTCATTCACTTGTCGTTTCTTTTTTTTTTTTTTTTAAAAAAAATTTTTGGGTGTAAGTTGCCTTCTCACTGTTTTGTGGTTTAGTGGTTTCAGCTTATCATTCTCCTGTGGTTTTAGTTAGCCGTTTCATCCCCTCATGTAAAGTAGAAAATGCCTATTTTCCTGTCAAAACTAATAGTAAAACTTTAGAAAAAAAAATAAAATATCATTCTTTTTGGTTGACCAAACAATAAAATGATAAACAAGCCCTCTCGGCTGCTTCTTTTTTTTTTTTTTTATTTTTAATTTCTATCTTTAAATTTTCCTTCCACATCTGATCCTTTTTGTGTTTTATTCTAACCATGCATCTTACACACCACTAAAGACCAAAATTTGGGCAAGACGGATCAAACTAAGTTTTGCAGATCTTCCATCTCCATTACTCCTGGATTAAATCGATGCAGAAAAGGTGAATCTTGAATTGAATTGAAGGCCATTTTTGACCCTAAAAAAGCCACAGCTAAACAAGGAACACTATATGTAATTTTGGGTTGTCGAAGGATCATCTGTATTTGATTAGATTTTGGACATGAAGCAGTTTTGCCGAGGGTTTCAGAAGCTTAATTCCTAATTTTGGTGCTACAATATTTAAACCAAATTTGTCCTTATTTTTTCTTCTTTAGCCTAATGTGTCAACAGTCAACGTTAGATCTAGTCATATGGGTCCATTGCAGCCCATATCTAATTTTCATTTTTGGCAGGTTGGTTGACTATTAGTTAGTTTCTTTTTTCAGCATTTGATTGTGGGTTGAATTTTTTTGCCCTTTTCATTTTATGGTTCTTTTATTCTGTTTGAATTTTTTTTTTTTTTTTTAACTGTGGTGATTAATAAACATAAATAAATAAAGAAGGAATCTTCAAACTTCTTGAATGATTAATTGAATTGGATTCTCCCCTTACCAATTCCATGTTAATTCTTCTAGATTCAAACTATGATTAGCCGCCAATGCTAATGAATACGCGTAATTGATGGACTAAGTTACAACCTTAACACGCCAAAGTTCATCCAGAAGTGATACAATGGAAGATGACTCAGGTCCGTGTCATTCCTGCTAGGATTGGTACCAAATCATCATACAAGATCTAATATTTATTTCCATGCCAATCTTTCAAAGCAATTCAGGAAACCAGCTACTTATATTTGGCTTTTTCTTGTTGTTTTGGGCATTGTTATCCCGTGTGTAGAAATATAAGGTCAAGGACTTCAAATCCTTGTTCAAATTCTCATTCGCTTCTTGATTGAAGATCAAGCAAAGCTTGTATAGGTATCAATCAAAGTAGCTCACGTATTTTAGCTGAAATTTGCTTTTCACATACTTGAAGCAATTTTTTATCACTGGGGTGGGATTTATTTATCAGCATTGCAATATTGCTTCTCACGTTTGTTCATCTTTCCAAGGTTTCTTGTTCATTTGCTTCTTGGTTTTCTACGTTACCTTTGAACTTTATTCACAGTTTAACTGTTTTGAAGTACGAGAGTCTTGAATGGTATTAACTATTGAGCCTCTTTTGATCAATTATTGGTCAGGTTAAGCTGCAAAGTGGTCAGAAATCACCAGCAAGATGACAATAACGGCTGTTCCATCTATTACAAATGGACGCCTTGTCGTCCGTGGGAAGATTATTTTGACAGGAATTCCAGATAATGTTGTTATTACACCAGGGAAAGCAGGATCAGCCTTCTTGGGTGCAACATCAGAAAATGCAGCATCTCGCCATGTTTTTGGTCTTGGAGTTCTCGAGTAAGTATTTGTCTGATTACGGTCAATTGGGTTTTTAAATTGCAGGAGTATAGAGCAATATTCTGTTGCAAATACTATTGATTAGAATTGCAACAAAGTCTGAGCCCTTTTTGACAAGTAAATAAGAAAACTGTTGCGTTATGAAAATGTAGATGTAAAATTCATTATGATTTATAAGGATTAAATATGTCATCTTGTCAACCTTTTCCATTACGTGATAGTCTCATTTACTTGTCTGGCATTCCAGGGATTACCAATTCTTGTGTCTGTTTATCGCAAAGATATGGTGGATGATACCTCGTGTTGGAAAATCTGGAAGAGAGATACCAATGGAAACTCAAATGCTTCTCTTGGAAGCAAGAGAAGATTCTGCTCTTGTTGATGAGGACTCTTTTGATGCTCCTGATGAAAATAAGTTCTATATTTTGTTGTTACCTGTATTGGATGGATCTTTTAGGGCAAGTCTGCAAGGGACAGCCTCTAATGAGCTCCAACTCTGCGTTGAAAGTGGTTAGCTTGCTTCATTTAACACCACGCTGTTTCAATTTCTTGATTAGTTCCACAATTATTTTTCAGTCTGTTTGAAACCTGTTCTTCCTTATAACTTTTTTAAGGTGATCCGAGTGTCCGAACTTCTCAAGCGTTGGAAGCAGTTTTTCTCAATGCAGGGGACAATCCATTCGAACTCATCAAGGACTCCATCAAGTATGCTTCAACTCAATGAGCTGTTGATGGAAATATGCCAATTTTTTATTCGTTGATCTTCAATGCTGATATTTTTCAAACTCTGTTGATGCAGACTCTTGGCAAAGCACAAGGGTACATTTCATCACATTGAGAACAAGAAGGTGAAGAGTTAATTAAATACTAAGAAGAATCTTAGTTTGCAATCTAGGGAACGGAAAGATTAAGGTGTCTTTGTGCTCCTGTTCACAGACTCCTGCACACTTGGACTGGTTTGGATGGTGTACATGGGATGCTTTTTATACTAAAGTGGATCCAGATGGAATTTTGGAGGGTCTTAAAAGGTTTGATTATCTACTAATTCAAGCATTTAGACATTTTCTTGAACTGGACATTCCTGGAACCGTTTTACTCTTAAAGCCATAACTCTCATTTCATATTAATCAGTTTCTCAGAAGCTGGCTGCTCTCCAAAATTCCTGATAATCGATGATGGATGGCAAGAGACAGCAAATGAATTTCAAAAGGAAGGGCAACCCTTTGTTGAAGGAACGCAGTAAGGCTTCTGAGTATGAATAATTATTGCTAAATTCACCATCAATTATATCAAGGTAGCACTTTTAAGCTCATTCATTGATTACAGATTTGCTACAAGGCTGGTGGATATCAAGGAAAATAGTAAATTTAAGAGCTATGGACCAGATGGTTCAGAAACCAACCTCAGGGACTTTATAGGAACCGTCAAGAAGAGATGTGGTTTGAAGTACTGTCCCAGAAATCACCATACATATCTATTTCTGTTATGTTTCTTTAACAGTATGAGTCTTTAGTTTTGAAGTATTTCTGGAGTTCAATAATTATTGCTTGATGCAGATACGTTTACATGTGGCATGCATTAGCTGGTTACTGGGGTGGACTCCTTCCTTCATCCGAAACACTAAAGGAACACAATCCCAAGATTGAATATCCAGTTCAATCTCCTGGAAACTTAGGAAACTTGAGAGATATAGCCATGGACAGCTTGGAAAAATATGGTGTTGGGACAATAGATCCTGAGAAAATCTATGACTTCTACAATGACCTCCATAGTTATCTTGCAAATAGTGGAGTAGACGGTGTAAAGGTTGATGTTCAAAATGTGATTGCAACATTAGGTTCTGGACATGGTGGGCGAGTAGCAATTACCAGAAAGTATCTTGGAGCTCTTGACGAATCCATTGACAAGAACTTCAGAGACAATAACTTAATCTGCTGCATGTGTCACAATTCTGATTCTATTTACAGGTTCGTCAATAGCCACTATATGATGCCTACTTGAAAACTCACCAAAATTTTACTGTTGGTTCTGATTCTTCAATCTATTCCCAGCTCAAAGAAAAGTGCCACAGCAAGAGCCTCAGAGGACTTCATGCCAAATGAACCAGCATTTCAGACTTTGCATATAGCAACAGTTTCTTTTAACAGTCTGCTTCTAGGGGAGATAGTAGTACCTGATTGGGACATGTTTCATGTGAGTTTTCTAAGTTAATCTTTCAAGTTTTTGCTAAACATTCTAGGCTTACGACAATATGGTTGAACCTCTATTCTGTTTAGCTCCATTGACACACGCAATACCAGTCTTGTAGTTTTGCTTGTTGATGATTTGAGTTCATATGACCGACTGCTTTTATATCCTCCATTCAGAGCAACCATACTACTGCCGAGTTCCATGGAGCAGCAAGAGCGATTGGCGGTTGTGCAGTGTATGTAAGGTAAACCAAAATCAGATACATTCTCATTTACATCCATTATCTAATTGTAGGATTTTCCATTAGAAGCAAACTAAATAAGACTTCTACAGCGACAAGCCAGGGAAGCATGATATCAAGATCCTCAAGAAACTTGTCTTGCCTGATGGATCTGTGTTGAGAGCTAGATATGCTGGCAGACCAACTCGTGACTGCTTATTTGTCGATCCAGTTATGGACGGAAAGAGGTGATTCGCTGACTATTACTCTTTTCATTGTTTCTTTGAATTGGAAGAGTTTGAGAAATTGGTAAAATAATGATTTCATCATCAACTAACAATTTCTGTCTGATTACTCCACAGCTTGCTGAAGATATGGAACTTGAATAAGCTAACAGGAGTTCTTGGAATTTTCAACTGTCAAGGAGCAGGAAGTTGGCCCTTAAAAGAAGCTGTGCACGATTTGCCGATCAAACATTCACAAGATTCTTTGATATCAAGCCATGCAAGGCCTAGTGATGTCGAATTCCTCGATGAGATTGTTGGAAAAAATTGGAATGGAGACTCTGCAGTGTATGCATTTAATTCAGGTCAGCTTGCTTTTCATCATCCTAGTCAATTGCCAACTTCCAGGGCAAATATGTGTCTAATGTTTAAGCCAACTAATATTGCAGGAAATCTTTCCATAGTGCCAAAGAACAAAAGGTTTCAAGTGTCTTTGGATGTGCTAAAATGCGAAATATTTACAATCTCTCCAGTCAGGGTTAGTATACTTCTCAAGAGTATTTTTTCCCTGCAATTTTTTACGAACGTGAGCCTAACATTATTGACTTTGTTATTACGTGAAACAGGTATTCAATGAAACCCTTGAATTTGCACCACTTGGTTTAATTGACATGTATAATTCTGGCGGAGCCATTGAAGACATAATGTGGATCTCCAAGGATCTTTCAGGCACATTAAAGATCAGGGTTCGAGGCTGTGGAAGATTTGGAGCTTACTCAAGTACGAAACCAAGTTGTTGCAAGATGGACATAGAAGAGGAGAAATTCTGGTATAATCATGAGAATGGATTATTGATTATAGACCTTCAAGGCGGCTGCAATTTGAGGGACCTTGAAATTGAGTACTAATGTATTTTTGGCTGGATTTGATCTGCATTTCTCAACAGATTAGTTCTGTACAAATTGTAAAGGACCATATTGGCTCATTTCCAAACATAAGAGGCTAAACCATTTTAGTCCACGCCTAAAACATTAGAGACAAAAATTGTAATTTTCTTGTAACTGTATAACTTTTGGGCTGTTCTGATAAAATAGAAAAACCACCGAGCACATATTACATCAAATATTTTTCTTTTGAACATTTTGGTTTTTTCCCCTTTTGTGCTTTTGTTTTTTCAATGAATGTCGTTATTTTGCTTAAAGTAATGCTGAAGTTGCTAATATATTCACTTCCAAGTAGTTTTTTGAAATCCCTTTTCAAATCAATATGTACAGTTATTACGAAACATTCTTGAAATGAAAAGGCACAAGTAGTTGTAGTTTCTTGAAAGAATATTGAATATATGGCATGGATTTAAGTACAACCGTGAACAAAATTTGACAAATGCTCCATAATTTATGGCTATCTAGGCATCTTTCGATGCAGTACCATGCATTGCCCTGCTTGTTAGTTGTTACATCAATTATATTCTTTATCCAGGGTTCCAATGCTTTTTTCTTCAATAATCAGGTAAGGTTATGGATCTACCTGCGACAATGTTAACTGAACTTTTCCCAGATCAGATTTACTAACTGAAACCTCGATCGACAGGATTAGATACCGTAGAAAAACCTCGACATGTTTACAGTTAAAGGAAAAACCATGTTGTCTGGAGTACCTGAAAATATTGTTAGTTCTCCAGCAAGTGGTGAATCAATTTTCAATGGGCCTAGTTCCACAAGCCTGAAATCTCGCCGTGTTTTCAATCTTGGTGTTCTTGAGTGAGTATATTCTGTATTAGTACTTACGGCTACAAGTTGATCAAAAGCAGTGATGTTCTGTGCTTTAGTTTACATAATTTCATGTTCTTTGCAGTGGATACAGATTTTTGTGCAATGTCAGATTCAAAATCTGGTGGATGATACCTAGTTTTGGAAATCAGGTGGTAAGGTTCCTGTGGAAACTCAGGTGCTTCTCTTGGAGGGCACTGAAAAGACTGTCATCCATGATGAAGTTTCTGAGCCATCTTCTAAAGGAACTTTCCATGCTTTGTTCCTACCTGCTCTGGATGGACAATTTAGGACTAGCTTGCAAGGATCTTCTGACAATCAGCTGCAGCTGTGTGTAGAAAGTGCTTAGTTTATGCAGCAAACTGCATAATTGTTTGAGCAACTTTCATACCCTTAATTTTCATTTTTCAAATGCACCTGGGGATCCAAATGTTCAGACCTGTGAAGTCAAGGAAGCACTCTTCATAAATTCAGGGGTGAACCCATGTGAGCTGATAAAAAATTCTATCAAGTGTGGTTCAGTTAAGAGTCTTTGCTTCTTCATCAGCCAATTTAGTATCATTCTAGTGCATTTCCATTTGCTATGGTAATGAATTCTGCTTCAGAACTTCCATTCTCGTTACTTTAGGCCTAATTGAGCCCTTGTTATTGGTGTAGAATATTGTCCAAGCACAAAGGAACTTTTAGTCATGTTGATGGCAAGAAGGTACAGATTGCAGCTGTTGCTTTTAATAGGCTGTTTGAAGGGGAAATTGTAGCTGTGGACTGGGATATCTTCCAAGTAAGATATCTATAGCATCTTTAAAACAGATCAATATATTTCTAGAAGATGTTGAATTACTAGCAGATGTAGCTGGTGAAAACTGGCATGGAATCTGTACTGTATCTACATTCAGTTCTGGTTAGCTTTGAGGCCCCATAATTTAGCTTTCAGCCCCCCAATTCTAGATTTTTAATCTAAAACTTCACATATATAACCATGTCATATCCTATCTTCAGGAGTTCTTCACACATTGTCGAAGAAAGAAAACCTCAAGATACCTCTTGGTGTCCTAAAGTATGAAATCTACACCATCTGTCCTATTCAGGCAAGCATGTTATGTCTGCCAATGAAAGTTTTGAGCCTGCATTTGGCTCATTTCAGTAGCTTTTCTGCACTACTTACTAAAATCTCAAGATGGTAATTCGAATTTGGAACAGGTCATTGATGGAAAGATTCATTTTGCTCCAATTGGATTGCTTGACATGTACAATTCTGGTGGAGCCATGGACAGTTTAAGGTACTCAATTGATCTGCTACGACGTTCAGTAAAATTACATGCAAGGGGATGTGGCGGCTTTGGAGCATATTCTAACATGAATCCAAAGTCTTGGAAGGTGAAAATGAAAGATGAGGCATTCATCTATGATTCTGATACTGGATGGCTTGAAAGAAATTGAGATTCTGTACTGAGGTGTTTTTTCAGTGTTTTTCTGCAGGGTAATATCAATAGGTGTTATGTTATTGGTTGATCCTACTCAACAGAACCTAGATGGAATTCACATGTCTAATTGTTTGCCCAAAAAAAGAATCTTTTATGATGATTTGTTATTTTAACAACTTTCCTTGCAGACAAACAACTTTGTGATTTGTGCACAATTTTTTGTTTCCACCAGTATTTTAGCATTATTTTGGCTAATAAATGAAGCAAAGATGCATGTCAATATGCTTGATATACAAGAATGGTGTAGCATAAATTTTCCATAAACTATGTTAGCAATTTGCCCTTTTTACACATTCTAAGTAGTGATTTCTTTTGAAAGAAAACAGTAATTGGATATTAACATTTGTGGTGCAGAATTTGGAGTATGGGAAGGCACAAACTTTGAAGGACTGACATAAACTGGATGTGGATCATGCACACAATAACGCAATTATTTTTGTGTCTCTTAAGTTGTACCAAAAGATTAAAAGGACCAAATACCCTTACATGGTCATCATTCTAATTGTATTTCACAAAAAAAAAAAAAAAATGAAACTCTATTGTAACATTTAATAACATTGGAGTTTCCCACCTCATTAGCTAGCTAAGACACAGCAATTGTTAGATCCATAATGGTTAGAAGCAGAGTTGCAAATGAATCGAGTCGAATTTTGATCTAATTGAGTTGACTCTCGACTCAATTTTACCAAACTTGAGACTCGACCTCAAATTCAAGCCGAGTTCGAGCCTAAAAAAATAAAAATAAAAATAATTTTTATTTTTTTAAAAATAAATAAAATAGTAATTTTTTGTTAACAAATAATAAAATATTATGGATATTTATGTAATTTTACTATCAAAATAAAAATTTTATATATGTATATGTATGTAAGTATGCATATATAAAAATTTTCTTTGAACTAGAGTTTGAATATTGACCAAACTCGAGTTGAGTTTTGACTGAATCGGCTTACGAGCGTATGTGTGTGCGTGTGCGCGCGCATGCATGTATAAATCTGTTGCAATGGATATTCCCGAATATAAATCCAGACAAGGGAATATCTCATAGACATCACTGCGAGGACGAAATCACAATACATGCAATAAACAATAAAGTTGGCAAAAAATGTTTAACGCTTTTTTAATTTTTTTATTTCATGATAATCTAAACAATGTCATATATATGTACTTCGTTTTATCTACTCTTTGATATTTCACAATACTTGAAACGTACTTCTTGAAAGGAAATTCAAGTCTATTCACATCCAAGGATTATGCATTTTGTTCCTTACCTTTTCCAAGACACTTTAAATTTTCCAGAATTGTATAAATTACTCATAGTGTTTAAGAATCAAGTAAAAACTATAAGAAGAAGTATTACTTCAACAGATTTGATTGGCAAAATATGTAAATAATTTTGGTTGTATAAACCCCTTCGGAGAAACTAAAGTTAATAAATGAAAATTAGTCTAGAAAGGTAGAAATAATATAATTAATCCGGTAATATCAGAAGCAACATCACAATTAAATCATAATGAAATAAGTACCAAACATACACTAAAATTGAATCCACATTTAGTTATACTCGAATTCGAAACCTTTAATTCCTGGGCCTAATAGATTATATGGTATAAAAATTAAAATTGACAAACAAAAAATAGGTGCTCCAACAGGCCCAAGTACGATATGCTGTTTAAACTAGATTTCCTGCACCACTATTTCAATCAAAACCGCAGCGTAAGGTTGAATTTGAGGACATTTTTTAGCATTTCAATCCAATCCGGCAAGTCGAATTGGCCGTTTACGAACAGGTGCTAGAACTTTTAGCTGATTAAAGTCCATTCTTATCCAATCAGGCAACTTCTGCTGCTATACATTTGTAAGTTTTCTGTCTTTAATATTCCAGTATTTTGTCCTAAATATTGAGTAGAACATGATTCCATTCCCATATTCCTAATGATGGTTACCAAATTGTCCAATTAATTGTTCAAACCTTTGATCACCGTCCAGAGAAATTGAACTAGCCACAAAGTTAGCATCTACAAAGCAAAATCTATCCCCTCTCATCTCATTCCTTGCCCTCTTCACCTCTATAAAAAAGCTAGCAAAATTGCTATAGACCCTATAACAAAACTCAAGTGAAAACCCTCCAAAGTCCCAAAAAAAGATCAAACAGTTCCTATTCTCAAAATTTGCAATCCCGACACAACTATGGCTAATTCATCAGCACTCAACAAACAAGTAACACTGGTAGTTTTCATGGCCATGTTGATCATGAGTTTCTCCTCTGGAGGGCAAGCACAAATCCCTTGTAGTACAGTGTCCACTGACCTCTATCCATGCCTGAGCTATATTATGAATGGGGGAACAGTTGATCCTGCTTGCTGCAGTGGTATTAAGACTCTCATCAACTCAGCTAAGACCAAACCTGATCGGCAAAATGTCTGTTCTTGTCTGAAGTCTTTTTTGTCAAATGCAACTGATGGTCAAATCAAGAATGCTGCTGCTATTCCTGGACTATGTGGTGTTAAACTTCCGGTCAACATTACTCGTAATATGGACTGCTCAAAGTAATCTTCTATCTCTTATACGTATGACTAGCAAAGTGATAAATCCTTTCCCATGCATTTATTTCTATTCACTATTGATTTATATTTCTATGATTGAGATGATTGATTTTTATTTCTATTGCATTTATCCGCTATAGTTTGCTCTGTAATCATTTTAATACTGAAAACATGGGAATGGAGTAAATGGATTAAAACTGGAGTGGATTCATGACTTCCCACATAATCATTAGCAGATCATTATAAAGTTTTTTTTTTACTGTTCTAGACATTGTTTCGTGGCCTAAGAAGCGGATTAGTCTTTGATTAATTGAAGCATCTAATTTGGCCGACAATATCAATTAATTGTCCTTCACATAAAATTATTGGATTCCTAAAATGACCACACATGCCATGTATTGAATATTTGTGCATCTCTGATTTCTTGGCTAAGAGCCTCCCTTGGACTCATACGTAACATTGCATTGATCGATATACACAATGTTCGTGGATCCCCAATGCATATGTGCGCAGCCAAAAAGTTTTCCTATATATTGATTAGCCACTCATCAAGCAAAGTTTTCCTATATATTGATTACCCTTGTTGGGAGACTCACCCACTACAGCCAGGTGTGCGACCCGGGTCGACCAACGGATTAGTCAGGGCAAAGCCCTGGATACCGTGGCAGGCAACCAAAAAAAAAAGTATTAAAAGATGTAAGGGGAGGAATATTTAGTAGCGTAAATTTTATGTACATTCATAATGTATATACTATCACTTGTTAGATTCATGATATATATGTGTAAAAATTGAATTTCAAATTCAATCATTAAACAGTTATCATTCATCAACTACTAATAATGTATACATGGTAGAAAAGATTAATCCTATTTAGTACTAGCAAGTTTGCTAATCAAGTTATTAATCCTTCTATTCTTTCCAATTCTGTACTGCAGGGTGAACTCAATTTATTACTGAGCACTTGATGGCTACACGTTGGTGGGGATGTCTCGTATTAATGTTTTAATTTGAATGGTTTTATGGGTTGTAATATTTTCCAAGCGATTTCCGTTTCTGTCACTTATGGACAATTATATATGAAGGAATGTGTTATTCCGTGCCTTATATATGTTCCCTAGAACATAAATTTGTGAAGCAATGTCCGATTTATTTACTCACTTTTGCTCTCTTATTCACTCTTGCTTTTTTCTTTTTTTTTTTTTTGGTTTTAAATGTCTGATTTGCAGCCATGTTAATGTGAAATGAAAGAGTGTATACCCCATTTTGGTAGCTTATGAAAAATTAAATAAAAAACTAGTTCTGTTTATGGCTTCTCTGCTAACTTTGTACAATTTGTAGTTAAATAATGATGTATACGTTCTCGAATTGAAGTTCATTTCGTGTTTCATTGTACTTTTACATTTGCCAGGGAACAGTCATAACGCTATAATTAATGATGGTGGCAAAGATTCTATACAGGAATCAAGATTAAGGATTTGGCAATTTCAATGCTTTTCTTTTTTCTTTTTCAATTTTGGCTACATATTCAATAATTAATCAGCTCGTATTAAACTAAAACCAAGTAAATTCCCTAAAAGGGAACAAGGTTGGTGAAAATGAAGAACCAATGTCATTCCTTGATTCTTGGAAGAGTAAAATTTGGTGCCTAAATTTTGATCCTTAAGTGATTCAAGTACTCGAACGTAGACGAAAATAGATCTGGTACACAATATTACAATATTTAAACACATTTTTCTAAATTTCTACGGAAAATGTTAGTGCCTGGTGATGAAGTTTTAAATAAAATCTAACCACCAATTAATTACTGCCATTGGATGTTGCTTTTTGACAATTAAATACACTGCCCAACTCATTCTATTTAGTCCTGCATCTGTTTTTGCTAGGCTAAAAGTATAAAGATTCCATATACTAGTGATAATGAACTTCATTGACCATTTGCGTTGAAAGAAATGGCTTGTTTAACAACATGGTATGGATGAATTTGCTTGCTCTGTTGTCGACAACCACGTTAAAATGATTGGTGGATTAGATACGTAGCAGTCAGCTTCATACAAGTCCACATCTGCTGCCGTCCGACTGCCGTCCTCTGATTCCCTGTTTCAAACGGCACTCTGGAAAACTCTGATGAGTCCTGACCATTGACTTTTGGTAACAAAAGACAAGTCGGTGATCTTGATTTTCACTTCGTTTATTAACTCGCACAAAACTATTATTTAGCGCTACATTATTGATACAACTCATTTTTTTTTTCTCCTTAAAAATCGAGTAACCCCGGATAAGGGGTCTACGTGTGAATGTGGTAGCTCCATATAGATTGGGTGTTTTTCAAAAGCTTTTCTATAAGTATTTTTGAGGGGATGACGGCAGTGCAAAAAGGAGGAAGGCAAGGAGGTGGCGATGGTGACGTGTGGTGGCTGGTGGGAGGTGGGAGGTGGTGGGTAGAAGAGAAAAGAGGGTGTTGGTTTTTATTTATTTATTAGGTATCTTTGAACTTGTATATAATTAATGTTTTTGGGGTAATAATGCTTTTGGGGTTATTTTTGAGTTTGTTAACATAGACTTCACTGGTTGGTAGGAAACTCTCCAATCCAAGTGTATTAATTTAGAACCAAAAAAAAAGCAACAAATGCGAAAGTTGATGATTGTTTGGACATGGGTTCTAACGTTCTTGTCTAACAGCTGCATCAGTTAGTAGAACGAAGTTTTAGTTTATGTGATCTAGCAAGGCAACTTTGCTGTTTAACAACAGCGAAGGGGCGATACATCCTAAGTAGAACGAAGTTTCATTTTATGCGGTCTGGCAAGGCAACTTTGCCGTTTAACAACAGCCAAGAGGCTATACAACCCTTTCACTTGATAGCTAAGTAATGTTGATCTTTTTCTGTATCTGGTGTCTTTTGTACTTTGGGAACTTATTTATTGGCTGATTAATTAAATCAGCTTCCTTGATACTGCTAAAAAATGCAATGATTAAGATGGTTGGACTCTGTAAACTATTTTGAAATGGTGTCTTACTAACATATTAGAAAAAAAAAAAAAAAAAAAAAAAGAAAAAAGCCCACTTGGATTGCATATTTAGGGGATGTTTTGGGAAAAAATTACGATAGTAGGATGTGATAAATGTAAGGTTAAAAGGTGATTGAAAAATGTGTAAAAAGAATATTTAGAAGAAAATTTTTTTTTTCTGCCTAACGATCGAATGGTCTATTTGGAATGTTACAAAATGTTATAATAGCACATTCTCTACCCAATTTCGTGATGCCACAGTTGCTACATTAGCCCCTCATCCAGGGAAGTATAACTGCCTTAAAAATTAAGCCAAACTTTCTTCTTTATCTTCCGCGACTAGTCCTCTATATCCCAGCAAAGTTTTAGTTTCAAAACTACGGCTATGACTAATATCTTAACAACCAATCTAGATTTTCTCTCATATAATTTGATGCCTTTACTTGAAAGAAGAAGAAGAACTTCCTGTGAAATGCTACCAGATAGATAGTCCAAATAATTGTTCATTGTTTAAGGTACACACCACACATCACTATCAAAAAGGAAACAATTTCTACCCCAACGCATCACATTCTATTGGCTGGTCACCTCTATAAATTGTATTCAAACTGCTATAGTCTGTATAGCAACCCAAGTGTAAAAATCCAGGTCCAGAAGAAAAGATCAGTTTCTTTCTTCACCATTCTTACTTTGAAGGCAAACTCAAGTATGGCTAATTCATCAGGACTCCTCAAACTAGGGACTCTTGTAATGTTCGTATCCATGCTTATCATGAGTTTCTCCCATGGAGGGCAAGCACAAATCTCCTGTGACACTGTTGACAACGACCTGTTTCCATGCCTTAGCTTCGTCCTGAATGGAGGAAAAGTTGCACCTGCTTGCTGTAGTGGGATTAAGACTCTACTCAGCCTGGCTAAGACTAAAACTGATCGCCAGAGCATTTGTTCTTGCTTGAAATCTGTTGCTCAGAGTGCTACTGATGGTCAGCTCAAGAATGCTGCACAAATCCCTCATCTGTGTGGTGTTAATATCCCATACAAGATTTCTCGCAACATCGACTGCTCAAAGTAATGCTCTATCTTGCACACTCTTTAATCTCTATATTTCCCACTATAATCACTAGTGTTCTAGGCATACAATTCTACTGTATTGAAATTTACGAAAAAAAAAACTTTTTAATTGTACAAGATGACGAAAAAAACATGAAGAAGAAATTACAAAAAAGTGTGGAAGGTTTTTTAGAACATGGGTACTTATCGAAGGATGAAATTTTCCACGATGGCAATTTTTTTTAGATACAAATGGTATTCATTGAATAAGTTTAGGCAGTGCATACCAATTTTGCAGTTCTAAAGTGTTTCAGAAAGTGTTAGAAACGTAGAACTGAATATGTACTAGCTAGGGATAAATCGTCTTCCTCTTGGAAGTGTGTTTTTCTATTGATAAGTTTAAGGGTATAAATGGATGTTTAAAAGATGACAAATTAAATTGTGTTGATGCCATGTAGAGCTCCTCTTGCTTTATATATTGTACAGATTTCGACATCAGAGTTTACAGGTTTGAGCGTATGAAAATAGAAAAGCCAAGAAAGAAAAAAGAAAATGGTTATAGTCTTCATAAATGAATGCAGAGCTTCTAATATCAGGGCCAAAAATTATCACGTATAAATCATTCCATAATCAATACAATTAAAACATCTTTACAATTTGGTGGGGGAAACTGATGAACTTTCAAGTGGTACTTATTTGAAAACTTTCTAAAGTCTTAAGGGGACGACTGCAGCTAGCCCTTCCTAGTTATCTCGTTGAATGCTCATGCACCTCCTTTCGTGTTGTGACCTTCTTGAGGAGGATTGATTTGTATATTGAGTTTTGCAATGTTTTCTAATTAAATACTTAATGTGCCTAACTGCAAAATTGTATTGCAGGGTGAAGTGAGCTTGATGGACAATTGAGATGCGTTGCATCACTTTGCAATCTTGAATGGATTGTAAAAATTTATCATTATTAATACCAGTGAAAGAATATGCCAAATGTTATGTATTATATATGTTAGATCTCAAGCATATATGTATGAATTCGTATATACATATATATGGAAAGTTATTCATCACTTAACATAATATTGTTCACAGATTGATTATGGAAAATATTCACATTTATGATATGTCTATACATGCCATATTTTCTGGAGACCCTTGGCTTGTTCATGGGGATGATACAGCCAAGAAAGGATAAAAAGACAATTTACAGCTTAGATTAGCCAATAAATTGTTCACACATTTGAGTAATTGGAATCCCAAATTAAGACTTTTTTAATGGACAAGCCATGTAATAAATACTATCCCTTCTCATCCATTCTATCGCCTATCTGCCTATACAAAATACTAGGCAAAATTGCTATATGCCATGTAATAACTCAAGCGAAAAACCTCCACGAGCCCCAAGAAGTTTTGTTTCCTCAAAATCACTGATCCCATGGAAATCACAACTATGGCTAACTCATCAGGACTAATCAAAAGAGTAGCACTAGTAGTTCTCATGTCCATGTTGATTATGAGTTTCTACAGTAGAGGGCAAGTGCAAATGTCTTGTGACCTGCCTTCTTTGTTGGGAGTGGGGGACAAGCTGATCCTGCTTGCAGCAAAGGAGTCCGGGATATCGTCAGCTTGGCAAGAACCAAAGGTGATCGTCAGCGTGTTTGTTTTTGCTTCAAACCCTTTCTTGGGTCGGCTACTGACGATCAAATCAAGAATGCTAATAGCATCCCTAGAATTTGTAGTGTTAAAATTCCAAAAATTAACATTACCCGTGACATCAACTGTTCAAAGTAATCTCACTCTCTTATGCAAGTTCTCTTTACCGACGGATGATGTTAGCGTAAACGGAAGTGGCTTGCATTCTTTAATTATGAGGTCTTGGATTCGAAAATCACAAGAATGAAAAAGACAACGTTGAGAGAGATTCCTCTCGTAAGGGGCCTGAAGGAACTCAAACAGGATTAGTCATATACTGTAAAAAGAAATGCAGACACATGTGGATTATATAAATAAAAAATTTCTATTTAGCACTGCTCATTCCTTTTGAAGGAAAGAATTTTTTTTTTTAAGCAAACGGAAGAAGGTTGTTGAAAGTGTGAAATCAATTTCACTCCTTAAATTAATTCTTGGAATGACATCATCAAACCAATTCATATTTACAAGTAGTAGCTAACAAACTTTTCCAAATTTTTCCAAAAAAAAAAAAAACTTTTTCCAAAACTTGTCACTTGGACTCATACGTGACAAAACACTCATCCATCTACCTAGATATCATAAATTGTCAAATCCAAAGCATTTAACACGATGAAAAAAAAAACTGCATGCGTGTTTAAAAAAAATTTCTTCTTGCTTGTCTTTTTGTTTTTGCCTGTCAAGTAGCCTTTTCTTAGTATTTAAAGTCTTAACAACTGTTCTACTTTTTGTACTGTATATTGCAGGATCAACTTGCTTTACTGAGGGTACCTTACAGCTGTTGCTTGGGGAAGCTTTGCAGTGGAATCTGGATTGGTGCTGTGGGTTATAAGATTCTTCCAAGTGATTTTTTTCTCTGCTATCAATGAAAAATTGAAGTGATAAACTTTTAGTATGCTTTATGAATGTTTTGTGGAGCATAAATTCCTGAAGAAAAATTCCGATTCGTATATTCACTTTTGCAATTTTGTTTTAATTTCTGATGTCTTGTTATATTCTGTGTGCGCGCGTATGTCCAACTACGTTAAGATACGATGGAGAATACATACGCTTCCTTATTAAAGTTGCTATCAAGAAGAGTGAGTCGAATCGAATTCTATTCGAATAAAAATATTTGAATTCGAACTCGAACTCGAGTTCATTGATATCGAGTTCTTCAAAGTTGACATTGACCTCGAGTTCAAGGTTATTTTATCTTGCTTGAATTCGAGCTCAAGCTTAACCAAATTGAACTCAATCAATTTTTTTAATAAATTTCACAATTTTATAATAAATGATTATAAATTATATTATAAATAATTTATATTATAAATTTGATAAGAGAGCCGATAAGTATTCGAATTTTGATTTTTTTTTCTTATTCAAAATCGACTCGATTACCTTATCAAGTATCTTGACCGAGTTACTCATGAACTCAAGTCGAGTAACTCGATTAATTCATCACAACCCTGTTCCTTGTTTCTTAGTCGGAAGTGCAAAAATTGAGATAGTTGGACTTGATTTTTGGAATATTGTCGCACTGACAAAATACAGAAACGCAAAAGTGTATCAAATTAATGCGACGTGGGAGGTTACAAAATGTTCTAACACAATTCTCTGCCAAATTTGTGATGCCAAACTCACGAAATGGGCCCTTTTTTTTTTGTCTCAGTGTTGTAAACATTTATCTCATTTGGTCCAATTTGCCATCTTGTCCCGTACATCCAAGAAAACCTTTTTGGTCTGGACTAACACGAAGCACTTCCTATCTTTGGTACAAAATAGTCAAATAATTGTTCTACTCCTTCCATTTTAGAATTAATTTGTTGAAAATTAGGACTACTAGAATGCACAAACAAACAAATTAACCACATCTCACTATCCAGAAAGAAAACAACTTTATCCCATAAGATCACGCTCCATGGTTTAAGCCCCATAAATTGTATTTAGGCTTGGTTGTATTACAGCAGAATTCTCTTATAGATGTACTCTTTTAATGTTACTAGCTCAAATATAACTAGGAAGTGATAAATTTGAATTCTAAGATAACACATTTTTAATGATTGAATCCCAGACAATTTCGCAAAAAAATTGAATCCTAAGGTGGCTTTATTTTTTTCTTTTTGGGTTTAAACCACTGTGGGCTTGTTAATCGTTTTGATAATCAAAAGATATGAAAGAAGTGCATAGATGGTACTTTCCTAAGAATGTTATTTCCCATTTTCAGTCTTAATATCTCATTCTCCAACTTTCTTGTCTCAACTTTTTGTTAAAATAAAGAAAAAAAAAAAAAAAGAAAAGAGACAAGAGCTTATTTATCGTCTTTTGGATCATGTCGAATTGTTAACTTAGAGAGCAATAATTTCTTCAGCATTGGCATCCAATATTCCATTTTCCTTCCACGCTATATTCGTAAAATGAGAGAAGGGTTGGTGAAAAAAAAAACAATTTCATTTTTTAATTCTTTGAATAGCTTGAAATAAATTGATATTTTCTAGTATTTTGCGTAATTATTAGACTTTTTTGAAAAACTTTCACTTTGACTCATGCGTAACAAGACACTCTTCGATTTGCATAAAATATGTGGCACACAATTCATTTAACACCATGAAATCAAGAAGCTGCAAATTCTTCTTGGTATAAAGCTTCCTATTAATTTAGGTACTTATCAGTATTCTAAGTTTAGGGTCAAGTTCCATTATTGAGCACTTGATGGCTGCTGCTTGGGATGTCTTGCATCACTATTGAATCTTCATGTTTTTGGGGGTTGTAAGATTAATCTTCCAAGTGATTTCAAATTTGAAGCCGTATTCTAGACCTGGTTAATATGTTCAAATTTCGTATCCTATTCACTTTTGCATCATTAAAAAAAAGTCACTAATGCCCAATCTAATAATTACAATAAAGAATATCTATGCCATTTTATAGCTTTATGTTCTCATGAGCACAAAATTGAAGCGATAAGGCGATATAGTCTTTTTCATATATCCAAATGGTAATTTGATGCTTTATGCCTTTTTTTTTCAGGCCATATAATGGAAAAGTAGTAAGTTAATAATTTAAATCTAGTGAATAACAACAGAAAGCAACAATTACCAAAGTGGATGACAGATTCAATATTGAGCAAATTATCTGAATGGCCAATGAACTTTTGAAATCGTTGAGTTTTGTCCACTGAATTATTAAAGTCAGATTTTAGCTACTGAATTATCTAAAGTTTAGATTTCGGGCTATTCCGTCAAATTTAATCGATAACCATGCCCTATATTTTTATCTCGTGAGTCGTGCGACCAGTCAGATCTGTTATATTTAACGGTGAAATCTAACGGAATGATTCAAAATCCAAACTTTAAATAGTTCAATTGTCAAAATCAAATTTTTAACAGTTCAATAGTTAAAACTCAACGATTTCAAAAGTCTGGTGGCCATCCAGATAATCTGCTCTTCAACATTTCAACCTTATAGTCAAAAAGCTGCGTCAAATTTCAGCTTTCGAACGTTTTCAAAAGCGAAAAGACAGTTCGCATGATCAGCACGTTAACGATGCCGTTTTGTTTATAACAATCCAGAGGTCATTTAAAACAACGTTATTGTTGGATTATGAAAGCTAACGTGCTTTTCTAGCTCCAAATGGATAACTGAAATCTAATTAATACTATTCTATGGCAAAGGGTGATCATTTCCTTGGATTCTTAAGAAAAATATAATCAAATTTAGAGGTTTTTTTTTTTTTGCATCAAATAGGAGGTGTATTTTGAAATCCGTTTGGATTCCCATTACTTGGAAAAATTTTTGAAAATCTTTTTGTGAAATACGTGATTTTCTGGTTTTCTTTTTATCTCATATATATTACATAATAATAATTGTTACAATATATATATATATATATATATTGATAAATGACTTTGCTCGTCCCACAACTTTATCTCATGTACTTATTTTGTCCCTTATCTTTATAAAAATCCTGATTATGTCCCTGACCTTAATAAGGGGCAATATAGGATCAAGAGCTAAAGTTGGGGGACAAATTAAGTTACAGACCCCTTTTTTTTTTTTCTAAAATATAAAGAAGGTATAACACAAACGAACTAACAGTATGTGAAACTATGCAGTTGACCATGATTTGCATCTGAAGCCTTGTTAACGTTGAAGAGTTATGGTTGATCACTTACACCAAATTCCATTTTCTTATTCCGAAAAACAACAATTAAAATATTGGACTCCTAAACAAACTAAAAGAAACCAAAATTATAGCTACAAACTGATGTTGCATGTGGGAGTTTTCATTCATTCTTTCTTCTTTTTTTTTTTTAAGGTGTGGGAAGTTAGAATATTCTGAACCCAAATTCGGGATGCCCATGTTAAGAAACCAGTCGTCCTCCTCCAGGCAACGTAAGGGAGACTGCGACCTTTTTGCTTAACGTTTGGCACGAGTTCATGACGATGTGGAAGTTGGAAATACGTACCAGCAGGTGTAAGTTAGCTAGTTAGGCCTGACTAGTTTGGCAAGCATCATTATCCAGAAGGGAAGCAATTTTAGCCCATCTGATCCCATTTTGTTGTCTAATCACCCCATAAATTGGCAAGCATTTCTGCAGGCAAGATAGCAAGGCAAGCACAAACATAACGAAAAAAATTCAAGTTCTTTCTTCGCAATGAACCATGGCATTGGACACTGTAGCCAAATTATCCTCACTCCTCAAACCATTAATGGTTGTATTTATTTCATACCTATGTTGTTTATGAAGTTTTTTTCCATGGCGGGCAAGCTCAAATTTCTTGTGGTACAGTCAACAATGTCCTTGCCTTAGTTTTATTATTATGAAAGGAGGGAAAGTTGCAGCTGCTTGCTGCAGCGGGATTAAGACTCTAAATCAGTTTGGCTAAGACCACGGACGATCGCCAATGTGTATGTTCTTGCTTAAAATCTCTGGCTCAAAGTGCCCCTGATAATCAGCTCAAGAATGCTGCAAAAATCCCTCATTTGTGTGGTGTCAAACTGCCATTTAACATTTAACATTTAAAGTAGAAAAACACAGGTAACAAAGAAAAAGAAGAAGAAACTTGATCGTCTTGGTACATTAATGCAGAAATGTTATTTTCAGAGGGCAGAATTTACATCATATAAAAACATAATTACAACATACAGATTTTCTAAAATTTCATTGTTGATTTTGAGAATCTTTTAAATGCCCAATCCGCAATCTACTGTACCGTTACTAATGTACATTATTGGAGGAGTATGCATAATATAATTATTTTACGTTATCTCGAACGTAAATTTGTGAATTGATTTGCCCTATATATTAATTGACATGTAATTACATTGATGATAAGAGAACTAACGCATGGACGGAGACAAATTAAATCATAAATTAGCTAATTAATTGGTCAAACCATTGAATCACAACAGCTCAAAGAAACTAAAATCGCCACATATAAATAGCAAGCACAAATTGCCATAAAGCTGTGTAACAGCCCTAGTGAAAACCTCCAACTCCCAAAAAAAAAAAAAAAAAACGATCAATCAGTTTGTTTTCTCAAAAATTACCAATCAATCCCATCAAAATTATGGCCAAATCATCAAAACTCATCAAGCAAGCAACACTAGTGGTTTCCATGGTCATGTTGGTCATGGGGTTTTGGCCAGGAGGACAGGCACAAATTTCTTGTGATACGGTGTCCAGTAACCTCTATCCATGCCTCAGTTTTGTTGTTAATGGGGGTACACTCGACCCTGCTTGCTGCGGTGGATTTAAGGCTCTTGTTACATTGGCCAAAACCAACGTTGATCGTCAGAGTATATGTTATTGCCTCAAATCCCTTCTTTCAAATGCCCCTAATGATGATGAGATCAAGAATGCTGGTAGCATTCCTGGACTCTGTGGTGTTAATCTTCCCTACACCATCAGGCGTGATATCGACTGTTCAAAGTAATTTCTGTCTCTCATACTTGCTTTATACACATTTCTAGCTCAAATATAATTAGGAAAGTTGTAAATTCTCTGTCATTTTGGCCCATCATCCTTAATGCCTCGTTCTTTATTTTGGGTTCCATTTTTCCTTTTACCCAAAATCCATAAAATGGGAAAAGGTTGGTGAAAACATGCTTGATGTAATAATAAATCTTGGGATGGCTTGAATGACTAACTTTTTATAAACAAGTATCACTAACAAACCTTTTTCCAATATTTTTCACTTGGATTCGTAGGAAATAATGCACTCATCAATCTACATAAAATTCGAGGAACCCAATGCATTTGACATGATGATGATATCAACAATTTCAAAAATTCTTCTTGGTAGAAACAAAGTATCCCTATTCATGTAGGTACTTATTATGAAGCTTAATTTGCAGTCTGCATCAGCACTAATTAGGATTAGAAAGTTTGCCAATCCAGTAACTAACAATTCTACTTTTTCAACTGTTTATTGCAGGGTGAATTGAGTTCACTGAGCACTTAAATGGCTACTTTCTTGGAAGTCTTGCATCAGTTTTCAATCTCGATTGTTTTTGTGGTTTCTACGATTCTTACATACAAGTCTTTTGCTTATCTGTTAATAACGTACTTCAATGAAGATGTTAGTTCTATATTTCAATTTATGTTTCTTAGGACATAGGCTGGGTAATATATTCTACTTTTTTGTCTCTTATTTTCTTATGCATAGTTTTTCCCTTCTTTTTTTTTCCCCATCTCTAATATATCCGGTTTATTAATGTCCAGAGAAAGAATATCTGCGCCATTTTGATGCTTTCTTTATCTTTTTTTTTTTTACCAGCTAAATAATGAAAAAGTAGTAAATCAATAATTGAAATATAGTAAAAAGCAAAAATAAACAACAAATGCCAAATTGGACATTCGTTTGAACTTGGTGCTTCAAGTTTCAGTTTTAGAACAATTTGATAGTAGAAACAAACTTTATGACTTATATGATGAAGGCAATGTTGCAATTTAACTAGCAAAGACCCAAAATCAGGGGTTGCAATGTGCAACTATAATGTCCGATGTGATAATATTATTTGATAGACATATTTGTTACGTGTACCATTAAATCTAATTTTGTGACTGTAATTTAGTAATAAGATCATTCTACTTATTTGAGTTAGGAACATAAAAAATTTACAAAAAAAAATTAATAATATTCCTTATTTGTCTTAAACACACGTTTTCTAATATTTTTTCATCTCACATCACATAAAAAAGAAATTGCTATAGTAAAGAAATTTTTCAAATAACTTTCAATCCAAATGGATGAATCGTCATATAACTTGAATTAAGTCCAAGAGTCTAACAAAAGATAATCATTATGATATCTTAATAGTTAAGGGGGCAATGCACCTATGAAAAGGTAATTGCACAAAATTTAGGGGAGGCAAATATAATGTAATTACAAAATTTCTCAAATTTCGTAAGACTATTTTGTGATTATACCAAAATCGAGGAGGGGGAGGTGGCTGCAATTTCCCACCTCATGGCCTCAACTATATGTGGCTCCGCCGCGGGCTAAGAGGTCATGCATTGTAACGTTTTCGTTCAGTTATGCTAACTAACGTACTTTTCTGGCTCCAAAGGTTATTCTAAATGGATAACTGAAATTGATTGATTAATAATACTATGAATAAGTTACTCGGGTAGCTACTAAAAGTTTTCAATACTCAAGATTTGACCATTCGATTATTAATAATATATGTTTATTCATTGAACTATCAAAAGTGTGAATTTTAGGCCATTCCGTCTGATTCTACTGTTAACTTTATTAGATATAAGGGTCCGCATGATTCACGAGACATACTATTAATAGTTAGATATGACAGAATTAATCGTGAAATTAGATGAAATAATCGAAAATTTACACTTTTAATAATTTAGTAGGTAAAAGAATACTATTAATAGTTGAATGGTCAAAACCTCTAATACTATTCTATTGAAGGAGATCATTTTCATGTATTGTTAAGGGCTTTTTTTTCCTTCTTCTTTCTTTTCGTCCCCCATCCAATGGAAGTCCATTTTGAGAGGAATAGAAAAGTTACAAACTATGAATTTCAAAATCATAGACTATACTTAACCATTGATTTTTAGAGCTTTACATGTGGCAGGAGCTTTAAAAATCATAGCGTCTGCTATGCTATTAGGACGTATTTCAAAGGCATGATTTGCAGCTGAATCTGAAGCCGAGTAACTGATGGGGTTATGGTTGAAGAATGAAACCAACTTCGATTCCATTTTCTTATTATGAAAAACAACAATTAAGATGGTTGGACACGTAAACTAGCTTAGAAAAACCAAAACAACAATCCAATGTTCATGTGGGAGGTTAGTCACAACTTTGCTCTGAACCCAATTTCCTGATGCGTGTGTCACCAAATTAGTCCCTCTTCCAGGCAACTTTTGCCATGAGTCCATAATTCCGCACCTGGTTGTTCAACTGTTTTCATTTTCGGACGTCAAGTGTCTATATCTTTGAATTACTAGAATCCACGAGCAAATAAATAATGCTGGTCGCAAATCACTTCCCAGAAAGCAAACGATTCTATCCCATCTGGCCATCTCATCACATTCCACTTGTCTAATCGCCTATATAAATAGTAAGCACTTCTGCAGGCAATATAGCAAGCCAAGCACAGCAATCCCAAATCCCAGAACTATAAAGAAGGTCAATTTCTTTGTTCGCAATTATCAGTTCCATGGCATTCACAACTATGGCCAAAGCATCCTCACTCAAACCGCTAGTGTTCGTACTTTTTGTATCCATGTTGATCATGAGTTTCTTTCGGAGCGGGCAGGCACAAATTTCTTGTGACACCGTCAAGAATGACTTATCTCCATGCATTGGCTTTATCATGAATGGAGGAAAAGTTTCTCCTGCTTGCTGCAGTGGGCTTAATACTCTACTCAGCCTAGCAAAGACTAGAACTGATCGCCAGAGTGCTTGTTCCTGCTTGAAATCTGTTGTTGAAAGTGCTACTGATGATCAACTCAAGAATGCTGCTCAAATTCCTCATTCATGTGGTGTTAATCTGCCATTTAAAATCTCACGTGATGTCGACTGCTCAAAGTAATGTTCTCGTCTCTTTCAATCTTCTATTATATTTTTAGGCAATATTTTCATTTTTAGTTGCTTCAGCTTTTTTGCTTTTCTATAGTAATCCGTAATTCATTTAAGCCCGCATCAGGAGAATTGTCTTGAATATCATGTACTACAAAGTTCTCTAATTAAGTAGCTAATGGCCTACTTGTAAAATTTGTACTGCAGGGTGGAGTTAGCTTGATGGGCACTTGAGGTGCTTCTCCAGGATGCATCACATCACTGTCTAATTAATCTTGAATGGTTTCGTGGACTTTAAGAATCTTCCTAAGTGCCTACTGATGTACAACAAAAGAATATGCTCAATGTAATGTTTTAATGTTCTATCTATCGAACATAAAGTTGTTAAGTAATATACGTATTATCAGAGTATACCCGTTATAGTTATTGGATCATAAGGAAATAAAAAGGAATTAAAATATGATGTTTGTGAAGGAGAAATAGCAATATAATAAAATGTGGGATAGAGAGTGGCACAGGATGTGGGACAGAAGATCCGTTGCGATCGACATTCGTACTTTCTTTCTATTTCCTATTTTTCATGAGCCCTCGCTAATCATGATAGATGATAAGAGAGCATAAAGCATGATGGTAAGATTTCAATGAAGTAAAATATATGTATATATATATATATGTATACAGCAATCTACACTGAGCAACTAATTGAACTTGCTAAGTCCAATTAATCGCTGAGCAATCTACACTGAAAATTATCAACCTAGAATATGAAGTGAGAAAAAGAAAATCTTGTTAAGCTATTCCTATAAAAACAGATCAAACTTTATAAAATAATGTTGACGTATAAATATTAAGATTTTTTTTAAATTAAAAAAAAAAAGTTACACAGCGTGGCAGAATATTGATGACCTAGAATAAAAATCCACGGCACCCGGATCGACACAACCCTAGATGCGTATATAGTTTGAAATTTAAAAGAAAGAACCAAAATAATGGGCTACCTCAATCTTTACTTGTATGAGAGAGGATAGAAATACTTAAAATATAGAGCTTGTTTTGTAAAAAAGCTTGTTTTAGCCAAAATGGCGTTTGCTATTAGAACATGCAATTGAAAAAAAAAAAATTCATTGATTGAAAGCCTAATTCTTGTTAGAATTTACGGTTATTTGAATTTTAATTAACTTTCCAAAGAAATCACCAATTCGATTTGGAATTAATATGCTAACCTGTTACTGGAGATGGAGGCAGTAATTAGTACAATGAAGACAATGCATGGATAGTTATGCAATGCCCAAAGTACTCTAATTTTTCTTGATCCTCATAATGCAAACTCCATTACCCACAAAAGGTAGAGATTACACTACTATCAATCAGGGATTAACCAATTATATGCCTATGATTATGCGGAATAAATCCCATTTTTTTTTTTTTTTTTTTTTGCATCTACCTATCAAACATTTTTAGAATTTTTGATCGTCGAAATTATCATACATTCTAAACACAAATACATGTTTTTTGCATCTGCCTATTAAACATTTTGAGTATTTGTGATCCTATAAATTCAAATCATCACACATACTAAACACAATAGTCTACTTAATTACCAATGATTAGAAAATTCCATAGCTACTAGTAATTTTTTTTCAAATCACACCCTAAACAGATGCTTGTCCAGTTGATCATATCATTTAATCCCTTTCACACTCCTAAGTTTTCCTTTTCCACTTCCACCAAAGTCCCATCCTCTACCTATAAAATCACCCTTCCTCGTATTCATTCCTCACGCTCAATATTGTACCAAGCAAAATCCCCCAAACCAAAAAAAAAAAAAAAAATGAGCTTCTTCACTATTTCTTCTTTCTTACTTAGCAATTGCCAGCCCTGGATTTATTCGTAAACTAGCTAGTAGCCCTTGTTTTCTTGTGCATGTTGGGGAATTGGCCACAACCCAACATGGAGAAGCAGTTATCTCGAGTAATACTGTGGTAAGTGGCCTGTCTCCATGCCTACATTATATACAGGAGGGGCAAGGGGAGAGCCCTCTTTGCTGCGCCAATGCGGTGTCCCTCATCAACTCAGCCAACACTCATACCACAGCAGATCGCCAAAATGTTTGCTATTGTTTGGAAAGACTCGGTTCGGGCTTTAGCGACGCTGAGATTGCAAATGCAGCCACACTTCCTCAACATTAATTGTGGTACATTTATCGCCTATACCATCTCACGGGATATGGACTGCTCAAGGTAAATATTTTTTTGGGTTTTCCTAACAAATTCTCAAGGTGATTGATTAGTAAAATTTTGCCTTGTGAATATGTACGGTATAAAACAGTTCTGAAACCAGCATTTCCAAACACCAATTGGATTTCGTGATGTAAATATGTAGCCATAGACGGTACCAGAAAAATCATCTTAAGGGGGCGAATTTAGGTATACCCAAATTTGTATGTATAATATAAAATATTTTTAAATTTTAGCAGGAGTAAAACATTAAATTTATCAACAGTGTTTTAAAATTTTCTAATTTTATAAAGAGTGAAAATTAAAATTTTTAAAATCGGGGGTTGGGGGGGACAGTGGCCCCTCCCCATCGTCCTTGATTTCGTCCTTACTTGTCATATTTATTTGTTTAATTTGACACTTAAAAAGAGTATATATTTTGTTTGTGCCATATACTTTTATTTCATGCCCACAGAAAGAAACCTTTGAAAAGTAGTTGAACAAATCAGAATATTTATTATTTTTCCCACTTTTCATCTGTATTAGGTCCGCACAATCAATATGTACATTAAATGTAACCATCCCACGAAGCAGTACAATACAATAATGTGCCATATGTTCCCAGGGATAGTTTTTCTTTTTCCTTTTTTTTTTTTAAGGTGAACAAATGTCTTGTTTTTATTCTTTAATGCACAAAAAATCCCATTTATATTAAATTGAAAATAAATATACAATTCAAGAATGTGTCAACATCCCACTGTCTTGGAATTATTCAATGAGGAATTAATTCCACGAAACCCAACCGTTCAAAAAGGTTCTTGGAATTAATAAATTCAGATCACAAGTAGATTCAGATGAAGAGAATAATTCCCAGGTAGAATTAATATAGAACAACATATTCATTAAGATTTTATTAAAATACATAAAACCATTTTGCCACCACTACAAGTCCGACGACAGACACCGGAACATCAGCCTAAAAGTACTCGGATTAAGGTCCGGTAGACCTTAATGCCGGATTACAAAAGCAACAACCGAAAGAGGAAAACGAGGACGCTAAGCAACCTTGAAAGCTAGAAATATATAATTAATACTCCAGAACAATGCCTTGAAATGTAGATCTTGAAAGCTTCATACTCAAGATCAGACCTCCAACCCTTCAAGCTCAAACAACCCTGCAATATGAATAACAGCATTGTCATTTTCCATGTAATATATCAAATATCTTTTTCTTTTCTTTTTTAAACTTTTATAATAAGTTCTCCAAATATACTACCTGCAAGGTGAAAGTTCTTAGAAATTGTAAAGCAGAACTCTGAAAAAGAGCTTCTATCAGCCCCTTTTGTCCTTAAATTTTTCTGGGACATTTGTTTTGGTTACAAGACCAGAGTATTTTTTTTTCTTTTTTAGTTTCATTCTACCAGCTGCTTCCCTCAGATTCCCATTTTCTTGGGTTTCTGGGGATCATGGCTGTGTTTAACACTGTTCAGGTCAGATCAAGAAAAAAGGAAGAGAGACAGAGAGAGAGATTTACTTGGAGCAGTCAATGTTGGGAGAGATCTCGTAAGGGAGGTTAACACCACATTTTTTAGGGAGGCTTTGAGCTTTGCCCAAGGTAGTGCCAGTACCTCCGGCATTGGAAGCAAGAGATTTCAAGCAAGTGCAAACGCTCTGACGATCAGGTGTATTGTTAGCTTCACGGTAAAGGGCTTTAATCCCATTGCAACAATCAGCTCCCAAGGGACCAGGACCCATTACATAGTTCAAACACGGATACAGGGTATTGTAAACCGTGGTGCATGAAATTGCCGCGTCGCCTTGCGGGGCAAGCAACACCAATCCCATCAACCCCACGCAAAGAAACTTCACCATTGCTGAGCTTGCCATTGCAACAAAAGTTTTTAGCAGGAGGCTAGAAAGAAAGAAATTTACTTGGATAGATTTCTTTTAACTCGATTAGACCTTGGGAGTTACGTGCTTTGGCTGGGGATCATGGAGGGTTTTTATAGAGGAAAAAAGAGGAGGAAAAGGTGATTTTCAATTCAATGGTGAACGGTTGGCAGTTGAGTTGAATTGAATATGGCCATTCTGGCTCATTTCTGTTGATCCATCTGTTTCTTCTGCCAAAAGCTTTTTATGTATCTGAATTAACGCAAGTAGCCGTACGCTGTGATGTGATGGGGCACAGACGTCGTAAAGAGTCAAGTGTAGCTGGATTTTCTCAGTGAGGCCTTCTGGGAAGAAATTGAATCAATTATCAATCCCACCGTCGTATTGAATGCATACCAGTCTATGGTTAGAATTGGTTTTACTCTTCATCTCTAGCTGCTTGACACTTGTCATCCAGACCAGTGTGATTCTATTGCTCGAATCCTATGCAGATAGTTTGTAAAGTAGTAATAGACTATTTTATAAGCCATTTGTGGTTCAAGAAACATATTATGATTTGTTGTAATAATTGAACTAGAAATCATCTAAACTTTTTGGTGAGGACAAAAGAGAAGTGAATCTATGTTGGATTACATGGAGGAGGAGGTAGTATCAGATGATTATTGTATTTCACGTGACAATCCCACCCACTACACTATGCACGTTACAATCCCACCTAGATTGTCGGGGCATCCATCTAGAGTGCGGTGTGCTTTGCCTTAAATTGATTTCTCCCATTCAAAAGGTGGATTGGAAGAGTTCGAATAATTGAATTCTCTCCCAATCTTTCGGTTTCACTCCTAGCATTTTGTGTTTCTAAAGAATGGAAAAATCATTACACTAGAGTATTCAAATTCAGTTCATCATTTAAATTTAATGGATTCAAATTTTAACATATTCAGACTGTTTAATAATAAAAAATTGAACATCTGAATTAATTAAGTGATACTGAATTTTCTAGAAAAAAACTTATTCTCAATATTAAGTGATAAGCTATTCACTTATCACTGAATGTGATATACACTCAAATGTATTAAATTTAATATTTAACAATTCAATAATTTAATAAATTTAAATTTCAGATCTCAAACTTCAGTTTTCAGACTTCAATTTTATCAAATTCACCCTTAGTCATCAGACTAACAAGATCTTTTCTAGGCAAGTTTATAGTAATACAGCTACTAAAAAGGATGCAACATTTCATTTTCAAATTTTTATGGGGCATTATTAAAGCACCGAATATGCTGAATCTTGGAGTTGGATAGTCGGTTTTTGCTGCCCAATGATCTACGCTCCTCTTTGAATGTCCATCTATTTCTCTGATTATGGCTATAAATCCAATCCAACTTCAACTTGTTTTCAATAAAGAACGTTGACCGGGTGAAACCTTCTGCTACAGTGCACTTTTTACATCCCAAAGGCCCAACAACTATTAGTTCCACAGCATGTACCGGGACAGTTGTGCAAACATTAATGTGTTTAACATTGTGTCACATTATGGATTCAATGTTCTTCGTACCATTTGCAGACACAGGTACCCAGGAGAGTTCACAGGAGTGTTTCGGGAATCGAGCCGCTCGCGAGTCGGCTCGAATATCGAGCTGGAGCTAATTAAATCGATTTCGAGTTCGAACTTAAGGTCGAGCTCAAAATCATTAAACCCGTTGGCTCTCAAGTGGCTCGCGAGCTCAATTATATATATTTTTTATTTTAATAGTAAAATTACATATATATCCCTAATATTTTATTATTTGTTAAAAAATTATTATTTTATTCATTTTTAAAAATAAATATTTATTTTTATTTTTTAAAAATAAAATAATAATTATTTTTTTTTATTTTTTAAGCTCGAGCTTGATATTTTGAACTCGTCGAGTTCGAGCTCGAATTCGAGCTTCACAAAATTAACTTGAGCTCGGCTCGATTAGCCAAATCTCGACTTGATCTCGGCTCGTTTGCACCCCGGACCTTCCAGCCAAATCATAAATGAAGTTTTTCAAGAAATGAGAGAAAGTTATCCAAGAGATGAAAATTTTTTTTTATTTTTTTAGCATTTTTACAGGATAGTATTTGGAATGCAGTCTAATGCATTGTCACTTTTGTTGTCAAGTTGTATAATTCTACACCTCTAGTACCATTTACTGATCATTAGGTAACCTTTATTTAGAATGTAGAGTATCATATCACCGTTAGTGTCAAGTCGTATTCATTTAGTGTGATTAGGTGAACTAATTAAACCCTTTATTAACTGGTGAACTGTGTGAATAGGAGTTTCAAGCATCTATACATGATGAAATGGGTAAGGTTTTTTTGATAATTCAATTCAGCATTTAAAATTAATAGGTTTAGATTTTATTATGTTTAGATGTGTTTGGTAATAAAAAATTGAACATCTGAATTAATTATGTAGTACTGAATTTCGTAAGCAAAACTTGCTCCTAAAAATAAGTGATAACCTATTCATTTATCACTTAATATGATATACATTCAAAATGTCTTATATTTAGAATATAACAAATCAATAACCTAATGTATTCAAATTTCAAATTTCAATTTTAAAATTTCAATTTTCAATTTTCAGATTTCAATTTTATCAAATACATCCTAATAGTCTTAACAGTGGAACTTCGTTCCAAAGACTCCAACTGTAAGTCCAAATATAATGTAGTCTTCCTTCTGCTATTTGAGGAGCTAAAAGAAATGAAAGCTTTATATCCTATAATCTTTCTTCTTTTTTCACTGGGGAAATTGAAATAAAAAAAAAAAAAACTCAATCATAGCTGAAATCGCATATGGGCTTGATGCCCTTTGAACGAAAGCAAATACTGTTAGAAACGAGAAATGTAGAAGACCCAAAGATCCATTCTCAAAGAGGGTTTGGGTTGGGATATAAGTCCCTGGGATTGCCTCAAGAGTTGCCGGCTTTTGAGGTTAATTCTGGGATTAGGTTTATAAAACAACAAAAGTCTGATTCAGGCTGTTGAAAAAAAAGAGGAAGCAAAAAGAAGCCAGTGCCAGTCAAGTAAAATGATGCAAACAAAGTAAATGAAAAACAAGTTGGAAACAAACAATAAAAGAAACAAAGCCAAGAAACCCTCCTGTAATTAAGTTCCAAATCTGGGAAACATAGGAGACGTACCGATTGGTTAATGACAAACAAATTCAAACACAATTAACAAACTTAGGCCTTGTTTGGATTGTGATTTTCATTTGAATTGTGATTTTTTGCAGAAAATTTTTTATGTTTTCTCTGAACACATTTCCTAATCATTTTTTTTAATCTCACATACATTAAATAGTTACGATATATTTTTCTACAAAAAGTTCTTAAAATAGCAATCCAAACAGGGTCTAAGTAAGAATTCTTGACACTCAACACAGTTGTTTGTCTTGCACATTTAAAATTACTTAAGACATAAGCACATTGATATCTATCATGCACACACAAAATTAAGCACATAATGAATTCTAACCTGTTTAATTATCTTGCAAATGTCATGAATATTCTAAAGTAGAATAATTGTCTACCCCCCAAGTGTAAGTGTAAATTAATTCATTAGGGCATGTCTAAACAAACTTACCACTTCGAAGCACCTATGTTTTCAGAACCGGACCGGATATATCGACTCGGTCGAGCTCAGGGGTCAGGGGTCAATGGATTCAACCGGGTTCGATAAGGGTTGAACCGGATGATGTCATAAATAAAATTTATTTAAAAATTAAAATATTATATGTAAAATACTTAATAACATGTTAATATTAATAAAGGTATATTCATATATATTTGATGTTTCAAATATATTTAATAAGAAAATACAAATAAACTAGAGCAATCAAGTAGCAATTTATATTATTTAATAAGCATTAACAAGTTTAGAATTAAAATTATGGACTTAATTGAAAAATAATAGCAAACTTTAAGACAACATTTATAAAGTATGAAATATTTGAGGTATGTTCATAATTTTTAACAACTTAAGGATCAAAACATCATATTAAAAATATTCTGACCTTTCAAAAAAAGAAAGAGAACGGGTTCATTTTTCCGATCAAACCCGGGTTTTGATCTGGTTTGACCGAGTTTTTGATTTTTCGATTTTTAGGATTAACTCAAACCGACCAATTGGCAGGTTTCCGATTCGACCGGTCGAACAGACCGGTCCGATCCAAGTTTAAAAACAGAGCGTAGCATAAAACTACTCTTGATAAATAGTATTGTTAACTCTCACTTCCTTATAACATACATAATTTCAAGTGACACAGTTTCTTTTTTCTTTTTTTTTTTGGTGTCATCATTCAGATTATATAAGTATCCATGACATGGAATTATGCATTATCTAATCTTCAAATAATTAATATGGTTGTTGGAGTTCAATATGAATGCCAGAAGCACGATTTGCGGTGAACATTATTAGGTGTGTTAAGCCTTCTTGTTTTATTTGTCTTAATAGTTTCTCCACAGTTGACTGTATCTGAGAATATAGATTCTTTTTAACGTTCAATATCCTAGTGGCAGTAATTGTGTTATTAAAGTGGAATTTATTAGTAAAGTGATAATTTGAAATTAAGATAAAGAGTGCAGATTTAGTGAATTGGGCTCCCAATTCCCAAGATGTTGTTGTTGAGATTAAACATTTTGGGCTGGGAACCCAAAAAGAAAAACATTTTGGGGTAGTGAGTAGAAGAGCTGTTGATTAGAATACGGCCTTGTAGTCAAGCTTTACAACTTTTATTTTTAAAGCATGGATCCAAGTCTTATAAGGCTTATACTTGGGCCATATTTTTGAAGCATGGATCCAAGTCTTATAAGGCATATACTTGATTCAACTTTTTTTTATTGTGTATGTGATAATAATTTAAATAATACTAATGCAATAAAAATTTTATATAAGTCAAATATTTTGAAATAGTTCTTGCATTCACAATCGTTGAAGTTGTTCATACCCCTTTCAATATGAATATTCATCTTTTACCATGGATCAGCACAATTATTTAGTTAGAATGTGTTGAGGGGGATTTCAATCCCTTCCTTATTAGCTAGCTTGATAAGAGCATTGAATTGATCAACCAAAGGCCATTATAGTAACTAAAAATACTTTGATCACATTTAACTCCATAAAACAATATTGCACTGGTATATTTAAGGGAAAATTTTTTTTACCTTTAACCCTAAAGTTTTTCCATTTTATCAATTTTGGACCATTTAACTCTGGCATTATGTAGTACTCTTGAGATTACTTCTGATATCATTTTGGAGCATATGGATTGAAGATTCTTTGGAAAATTTTCTGCATTATTTACCATAGTACTTTTGTAGTGTGAATGAGGTGGTTGAAAGGATTTGTTTAGAAAATAATGGACAAAAAAAGAATCCAAACATTAGCAAATTAAATGCACTCTTTGCCTGCTCTTATGTTCTTTTCTGCAAGACACCTAAGTATAATGTCTCAATTTTATTTTAGTGTACAAAACCTAAAGCAAAAATGAAAGAGAAAAATAAATCAAAACAAGAAATTGCCACAACAATTACATAATTGTGTGCCTTAAACCACAGAAAAAGTAGAACATATATACAAGTCAAACTAGTAGTACTTAAAAATTCTAATACTATAAGACATAAAGAGGATAAGATGCAATTAGTGTTTGAGTATTGGACAGCAAATTAATCATTTTATGTTGAAGTCCAACTCTTGAGTAAATGGAGCCTTCAATTTATGGGGCAGACTGGCTTAGTGACAATAAATTGGGTTTAAGAGGCAAAGTGCAATTACTCAGGTACTTTAGTGTAATTATCTAAAAATGGCTCATTACTTGAATAGATCCGATTTTTCAAAAATCCAAATGGCTCAAATTGTGCGACACATTACTTGGTATTGTGCCACACCAACAATAATTCATTGACCTGTTTGATAACCTAATTCATCACTTAAACTTAAAAGATTTATATTTTAATATATTTAGACACGTTTGATAACAAAAAATTAAACATTTGAATTAATTAAGTGATACTGAATTTCTTAAACAAAGCTTATTTCCAAGAATAAACGATGAGTTATTCACTTATCACTAAATATAATATACAGTCAAATGTATTTAATTTAATAATTAATAATTCAATAACTTTAATTATTTAAATTTCAGATTCTAATTTTCAGAATTCAGATTTGTCAAACACACCTTAAGTGTTTGAAGATCGGGTCTACTCAAGTTGTGGACGGCATATATAGTCTAAAATATTGAAAAGCAAGAAAACATATTACTAATAGAGAACAACGTGACGATTATTAAGAAACAAAAAAAGTTTGAAAAACAGACGAAAAACTCCCAAGAAAATATTTCATCTCAAAATCTTGGACCATCCGCCGCTTTGTCTGTAGCCCAGCAAAACCCATCACCACCATTTCCCCCTTCTCTCCTTATCCTCACTCTCTTCACTCTCCTCTCTCTTCACTCTCCTCTCCTTAAACCCTTCCCAATCTTTTCACACTTCACAGACACCAAAAAGAAGAAAGAAATGGTCTGTGCAACAAAGCCCATATTGAATTCTTTATCAATGGCAACAAAAAGTGGTTGCATAGTTTCTCTTCCTTCAGTTTTTTCTGCCTCAAATTCTACCATGACTTCATCTTTACACGCTTATCTGACCATCCCATCAAAGCCCATCAGGCTTAGCCTCTCTTGTTCCTGGTCTTACTCTCTAATTTCCTTAAAAAGTAGGAACTTTTGCAACTTGGGTTCTGCAGTGTCAGCCTTGACCGCTGCTCGAGAGGAGGATAATACCATAGTTCTTGGGGCTTCTGATGAAGAACTTGCAAAGGATTTTGAAATTGAGGAGGGATATAGTGAGGGTGAGCATGTTATTGAGGCTGCTGTTGGAGAAGAAGAAGAAGAAATGGAGGGGTTTGAAGGGGGTGAGGCTGTTGAGGAGGTAGAGGAGTATCAAGAACCTCCTGAGGATGCAAAGTTGTTTGTTGGGAACTTGCCGTATGATGTTGATAGTGAGAAATTAGCTCAACTTTTTGAGCAGGCTGGTGTTGTTGAAATTGCTGAGGTAATAGGTCAAAGGGGATCCATTTTCTTGGTTGAATTATGTGGAATAGACGTGACTTCTAGGGGTGGTTTAGGGGGTTTTGATGTTGTGTTTTTCTTTTATTTGACAGGTTATTTACAATAGAGAGACCGACCAGAGCCGTGGATTTGGATTCGTGACTATGAGTACTGTGGAGGAAGCTGAAAAGGCTGTGGAATTGTTTCACCGTTTTGTGAGATTTCAGACTTCATTTTCCCCAATTGGTTATATTCGTTATCTTACAAATATATGTTTAATGGGAGATTCAGATTTTACTGCATGATATGTTGCATTTCCCTAATGCATGGGGTAGTCAATCATTTAGGTTTCGGCTTTGCTAGGCACATAAATATGGTTGATTGCCCGGGGCAAGTAGAACATGCTTCTCGATAGAATTTTGGGATATTGTCATTTTGGGCATTGATTTTTTAAAAAACGCATATAAGAAGTTTGAAATGAAGGTGAAATAACAGAATAGTTGTACTGGAAGCAAAGAATTTTTTTTTTTTTTTGGTTAGATTGAAATATAAGATAGAACAAGGAGTTAATGAATGCCCTGACAATTGCTTATTTGTCCATTTCAATGACATATTGTGATCGATGAAAAGCCTGGGAGCATTATAGCCATTATCGGTAGATCAGTTTTTCTGGTTGGGGAACTTAAAGGAAAGGGTTTGAGATTATGAGTCAATTTGACGGGAAGCTTATCAAGAAGATGTACAGTTCTTGCATATGCTATGTTTTAAGGCTTTTTTTTTTTTAGATTAATTTAACTTTTAAAGCTGATAATTTTTAAGTGATGCATGAAAACAAGTTGTTTTGGATTTGAAAGGGTTAGTTTTTGTTCGTTTTGCTTGCTCTTATCCATTTGTGGAAATAATTGACTTGTGGCTATCGTGGCTTGCTTAAGTAACAAGATCATGTTGGTTCTCAGCTGCAATGACAAATCATTGTGGCTATCATGGCATGCTTTCTTATGCTCAAAATATTATTTTATCAGTTGCAGTGTTTAAAATTATCTATTTGTTTAACTTTGAGTTTGAAGAAACTGTTTATAGCATTCATAATCAAGAAGGTCAAGCAAGAAAATGCAACTGAGAAATATTTGAGAGAGGATGTTGAAGGCGTATTTAGTGTGTCACTAGCCTAAAGTGCCTTGGCTGTGGAAATCGTAGCGGCACCTATATTTTGTCCGTGGATCAGTTTTGAATTGTAATTGCTGCTTTATTTATATCGTTTAGCAGAAATTTCTTGCGTGGTGTCTATTGAATTTAAAAAAAAAGATGAAAATGTTTGCTTCTGGTCTCATGGTGGTGCCTTAGAATTCTAGCCTGTGTAATATTAATTGACAGTTATGGAGTCCTGAAAATTGCGACTGTATGTCGAGATTATGGTGTTGTAACCGTTGTTGCATATTTTGATCTTGTAACTTTTGAAATTATACTTGTGAATAAAAAATTTGTGAATAATCTTTGCATATGTTAATGGATATTAAATTCTCTTGATCTCAAAGACACCACTCTAAGCAGATATATTGTAAGTTTAACCTTAATATCTGAATATCTTCCTCAGTAGCTGTATTTAAGGGGAAATCCTCATAGCAAATATAAGAAGAACCTTCTTATTCGTCACTTGAGAAAGTAGCCAAAACTGAATTCTGCTTCGCTGTCTGTTTCTGGATGCATAACATGCATGAATAACAGGGGTTTTTGTGTGCATAATGTGCATAACATGAAATGGATAGGTGTAATTTGCATGCTTATGGTGTCAAATATATGCATATCAGAAGATGTCTAATAACTTTGTTCTGGAACTGGTTAATTATCGGAAAGTTTTTCTTGTTTGTGCTTGTGATTGACAACTCACTTCCCTGTGATTTTCTTCCATCTTTTAATCTCAGAAAGGAGCCTTTGTACTTTATGCTTATGACATGATTGTCATGTTTCATTCAGGAGAAATTGTATATAGCCCATGACTGCACACATAATGAGAGTGTGTGTGGACAAATGTGGTTTGTTTGCTCATTGGTTCTCAGTCATCTGGAAATTTAAGTACACATACCTGAATATCAGCGTGGGAAGGAGGGGAGGTGTATTCTTTTGGAAAATAATTTTATTGGCTTGGGAGTTCAATTAACTAATTTCAAGTGCCAGTTATCCCACCGTGTCAGCTAGAAGTTTCTAACAGGCGCTTTTTTTACAGGATCTAAATGGCAGGTTCTTGACTGTTAACAAGGCTGCCCCAAGAGGATCACGGCCAGAGCGCACACCACGAGTATTTGAACCAGCTCCAAGAATCTATGTGGGTAACTTGCCATGGGATGTAGATGATGTGCGCCTTGAACAAATTTTTAGTGAGCATGGGAAAGTGGTAAATGCACGGGTAGTGTATGACAGGGATAGCGGTCGATCACGGGGTTTTGGTTTTGTTACAATGTCAAGCGAGTCTGAAATGAATGATGCTATTGCTAACCTTGATGGACAGGTAACAGGATTCTATAATGTCATTCTTTAGTACAAGAATCATGAAACTGTTGCAAACTTTGTTCGATAAATAGAAACCTTGCATGCTTGGCAAAACAAAGAATGATGGGATCCTTACATGAATATGCAGCATCAAAGTTGATTTATTGTTCTTAGTTGGAGTGACCATGGTTAAGCATTTGTGTGCATAAATATTGTCAGAGAATCCTATAGCCCTTCTTACGGCCCATTACAAGCTGGAGTTTGATTCAAGGAATTTATTTCTCAGTGAATGGATATATTAACCAACCAACCTAGTTTCAGAGCGTTCAGTAGTAAATAAATACTCAACTTTATTTTGCTCTGGGTAAGGTGATTAAACTTATTATGACTATTGTTTTCATCCCTGTTGCAGAGTCTGGATGGGAGAGCTATCAGAGTAAATGTTGCTGAGGAAAGACCAAGGCGTTTCTAATCTGTTGGCTGATTTGTGAGATTCTCAAGGCACTAGATAGATATAAAGTCTCTGTAGTTTATGCTTTCATTAGTTGAAACGAGTGGTAGTTACATTTTTTGTCAGCTTCTGATGAGAGAACCGAGTGCAGTTTACACTAGCCTCTTAACATTGTTGAGTAATTAAACTTCATCTCCTGGTATCATGGAGGTTATTGCTTTTTTCTTTTTTCTTTTTTCTTTTTTTGGCTTTATGTATTAATCTTGGTAGGATGTGGAAAACTGCTCAAGTCTATTTATTTAGATGTTAGAAAGAGGCAAAATGTGTTTTTCTCTGTCCTGGACTTCCACAGGTATTTGTGGATTTGTGAGATCAAAAGTCTGCAGCTCTGCTTTCTTCATCATCTTTTCTTGTTATACCTATTGGTCTTCTTGTTCAATTAGTCTCTTTAATTGAGAATTAGTCTTTGCATAAAGAAAAGGAGAAGAAAGACCCTTCTTCTCGCTGTCACGTTGAGGGTTTGAATCCTATATTTGACAGTTGGGGCAGGAAGGATTTACACCACAAATTTCTAAAAGATCACGTTGGACTCATCAGAATCAACATTTTTTCTAATGTATATTATATTGTGTGTCTTCAAATTGATAGACAACATAATGCCTGCGTTCTCATGCAGTGTATGTGTTGATTCCCTGCTATATGAATGGAGATAAGTGCATCACTGGTTCTCTTAATTTTTCTTCTCCCTCGATTCCGTATTAAGTGCACAAAAATTTATCATGAAGCCTACTCTGCTGCACCTCTTTAGGTTGTTACATTTGCATTTTCTGTCAGAAATGGCTTAAAGTAATAGGTTATCATCATTGCAATTATGTTACAGTTGCAATTACGCATAACCAATGAAGGATTACATTCTTATCTTGAATCAGTACACATTGAATTCAAGTGCAATCTCTGGGGGAAAAGCGTTAGGTTTTGATCATACGCAAGTAGTTTTAGTCTACAGCATAAAAGGGTAAGGACTCAGAAGACATTATTCAGCCCCAGAGAAAACCAACAAAAATGTGGTTTCGAATTTCTAACTGGCCCAGTTCATCGTCTATCAATCAAATAACGAGCTTCAAACAGAACGATGAACATCAAAAAGCCAACAGTAACAACATGAGAAGAAAAGCGAAGCACGAGTCCATTTTGTAAACATTATTCCATTGAATAAGAAAAATAAAAACATTCAATATCCACGGCATCAACCTATACATGGCTACCTATACAGAACTAGAAGTGAAGATCTGGAAAAAAGAAGGCTTCTTCCCTATGCTCCCTGTCTCAGTTTCCTCCAGACTTTTCCTTTTCTTCTCTCCCTTCAACAAGTAAACAAGAAGTTACATATGATGGCACCACCTTTAATAACCACGCAATTGAGCTTCTCGACTCGTTAGTGGAACATAACGAACAGAAGTTTCACTGTGGACACTGATTGAACCATCCATATCCTTGTCCACGACCTTCAAATCCTGGAAGATATTTCCGACAGGGATCACCATCCTGCCACCGGGCTTCAACTGATCGATCAGAGCTTGAGGAATTTCTGGTGCTGCAGCACCAACATGAATAGCATCATACGGTGCATGCTCCGGCCAGCCAAGCCGTCCATCTATGACATTGCAAGACCAATACATGGAACCAAGAAGTTAATCCTAATCCAGCAAGAGAAAAAGTTACAGAAGAGAGCATAGTACAACCTACAAATGCCTGAAAGAGATTGCCTAGTTCTTATGCAAAGGAAACCTATAAGCAGCAAAAACTTGTCTGCAACATCAGTTTTCCGTTCATTAATTCAGAACCTTGCCATTTCTGCAAGACTACTTAAGAAACCATTTGGCAGTACTTAGGTCATATGACTTCCTTAACCATCACAAAAGCTTGTCACGTGCTGCTAAGAATGCTGCAAGCTAGCTCACCTAATGATTAACATCAGCAGACTACAAAATTTTGTCCAAACCAACTCATTATCAGACCTATTACTTTACTAAGACTCAGAGTCATAAAATTTTCCAAAATATCTATTTATTACCATCAGGCTAAACCTATAGTCCACCTCACCACAACAACAGAATGGGAGCTAATCTACTACAGTTGACCCATCAGACCTATATGGAAAAATACAACAGGAAGTGAGACAATTTAAGGTCTTTTAAACAGAGAAAAACTATGTATGCCCATCCAAGATTGGTATCTGTTGCTTTTGCAGAATAGTATTTTAGAAGTGACAATGATGCCAAGGATAAGTTCAACTAACCAAAGACATGTGACAATGTCTTAGGAAAAGAACCAAGAAAAATGATAAATCTGAAAAACTTGATGAGTTCAACAGCAAATGCATTTCCAATCTACAAGTGACATTAGTTCAAAAAGATAATAGATGATCACTGCTAGGATATATTAGAACGTACCCCCTGCATGTATAGCCAAGGACCCTTCTTTCAGTAGTGGAGCAGCAGCACTCTTTTGTATATTTTTGATTGATTCAGCAGCCAACTCAGGAATATGTTCCACACCAACTGCATGACCTTGTGGTCCAACCATAATAGCAAAACATGCAGTCAAATAACCCGTTCCTGCAAAACAAGAACTAGCAGATGTAAGCGTAATCCAATTTGGGACAGGGAAAAAAGAAAGCGAGCCTCAAGACATATAAGCAATTCAGTTCACAGGCAGCTAACCAACAACTAGTTATCTTCAGCACAAATGGCAATAAGGAACATTGCTGCATAAGTTCCACCATCATCAACAAAATGCAGTAGTCTTACCCTAAACTGAGCGAGTTTACCTTTGTTCAATATTAAGTCAAAATGCAGATGGATAACTAGGGCAACATTTCCTCAACTTATACACTGAAGGAGTAACATATAAGTTTTTGTTTTTGATTTCTTCCTGGTCATTCACCCAGCGATAGGGCTGGTGGTCCAAATAGTGTTTTGAACTATTATTCTTATTAGCCACCTCAAATGAAATCATAGTAATGAGCATAATCAGCTAAATAGAAGTAATACCACATATTCTGCTAGTGTCTTATTCCGATATGTACTTAGTTATCTCTGCTTTGTGTATGCATTTCCACAAGTGCTTAAACATGCAGACACGAATACATTTCAAAATCCAACAATACAATGAATGAACAAGTGAAACTATAGTAACCTGAGCCAATATCCAGAGCATGCATGCCAGGCTGCAAATGGTTTTCCAGCAACTCAAGGCACATGGCATGCATATGAGGCGCAGATATGGTAGCATTGTAACCAATTTGCATGGGGGTATCAACATATGGCGGGGTCCCATCAGGAACGAACAAAGCCCTGTCAATAGTTCCCATAACCTCAGCCACCTTTTTAGATCTAACAACACCATAGCTCTGCAAATGCTCCACCATTGCTCTATTCTTATCAATACCACCTCCTGTCCAGAATCGCTGTAGACAAACACAAATAAGATTGATGTCAAAGCTAAGACATATGTGCATCTCTCAACCTGTTACCATAAAAACAAGGATGGTTACAAACAAAACTGAGACAAATATTAGCTCCTTCTAATGCTAGAAGTTTCAAATATACCTTTGACCAAGCTTACGTGTCCAAAAACCATACCAACTGCTAGAAGATATCACTCTCATACAGACAACCCCAGTCAAAATTTCGAAGCTCTCCTCCAACACTACCCATATATCAGCCTTTATAAACCAAAGCTAAGCAAGAAAAACGCAAAGTGTAAAGACAGAAGGACCTGAAGACTTGTACAGCTCATTTTAACTTCTTCTTACACAAGAAAGTAGCTAGCACTCAAAGCCTAGTCCATCCGGCACGCAAAATGAGTGGTAAACAAATGTGGCTTCCACTTGTTCCAATATCATATCCATCTTTTTCAACAAGATTCAAGAGCCCCGTTCTCCTAATGCACCCAAAATGGGCTCTTTTTTCATATTCCGCCCACCCAAGTCACACACACTCATCCAAATCAAAATTCTCATTTTTCTCAAAAATCACCTTGACACTAAAGTCCAGAATTAATTACCTCTATAACAGTACTTGACAATTCATTTTTAAGAAATTATAATTATAAATTAGCGAACCTGAAACTTACAATAATTATCCAAAATACGGAAAACACTTGATCATTTTCTTCGAATTCATACGACTTCAACTCAAATATACGTAATTTATTATTAGAAAGCTGATAACTCGACAATTTACTTGATCAACAAGCTCAAAAACGATTAAACATTTCTATAGTCAACTGAACAGGCTAGGTTTTCGTGAGAGAGAGAGAGAGAGAGAGAGAGAGACGGAGGGAGGTACCTCCATGCGGGAGAAAAGAGAGTTCCCCGTGAAGAAATGCGTTTTAGGGAGACGGCGGGAGCGAGAAGAATACGCCGTGGTGTTCGCGGCGAGAATTGCCAGAGAATGAGGCGGAAGACGGCGACAGTAGCGGTGGTGAGGGTGGAGGGAGTGGAAGCGACGAGTGAAGGCTAAGAACGAGTGCTTTAAAGGCGCACGATAGCGGCAACCGCACGCTATTACTGAGGAGAATGAATAATAACACGCCAGAGATGAAGGAGATGATGCTGCTGGCATTTCTTTTTTTGTTTTGTTTTTTTTTTAAAGGCTTTTTCTTTCCCGAAATTTCTCACGAGCTCTCTTTGAGGGAATAGCCGACTGATTTTTTGGGCCTTTTTTTTTTTTTTTTTTTTGCTTTTTTTATCATCAGCGTAAAGATTGATCCTCCGGCCTAAAGCAACAACAGCCCATTGGCGGTGGACGAGTTTTCCAGCACTTGTCTCTTTCAAGCAATATTGGGCTTGCTTTCTGCTCTTGATAAGCAACTTTAGTAATGATTTTTGGAAAATGCTATAGTAACTATCGTTACGGTAACTAAATAGTTTTTACGTGATATAACATATTATCATACTTTTAATGACTATTTGATTACTTATTAGAACTAAATTTCTCACCTAAAATAGTAAGTTCACATAATAAATTAGTAACTTTTGTGTCTCAAAAGATAAATTGGAATAAATATAAACTTACTTTTTAAAGAAATAAATTATAACTTTATATCCCAAATTTACTTCTTAGAGAGTAAGTTTAGTTTAAATAATAGTATATTTTTATACATAAATAATAGATCTTCCTTATAACATAGTAAGTTTGATCAATGATCAGACTTACTAATTTATGGTACAAATGTACTATTTTACTTTAAAAACTTATACCAAACAGTATTAGGAAATTTTTGAAATAATGATAAGATTTTTTATTAATGATTGAAACTTAGTAATCTAGTTAGTAAGTATTCTTAATATACCTGTATAATATATGATTCCATGTATAATTTAAAAATCTTTTGTATTTATACATTTTAGAATACTATGAAAAATATTTTGACTTTTCACATAACCTTATAAAATATGTAATAAAATTTTGTCGTATTATAATTTTGAATGATTTTTTAAATTTTTGAAAAGTTTAAAAGTTTGGATAATAATAACAACACATCTTCCTAGTTATATATGGAACATCACTTGTCTATATAGTTTCTATAACTTAAAACCTATTAATATAATAAGATGATAAAGTTTTAATAAATGAATTGTCTGGGATACAAGAATTAATAAGAATTAAACTTGTATTAATATAGACCTAACAAAATAAGAGAAATAGTGTAACAATTATTACAACAATAAAACTGACAGAATTAGTATAATTTGAAATTTTTTTCTCGGGAGATTGTTCACGAAAATAAGATCCAGCCACTAAACGAAAATCACATGCACATATAATTTATTGTATAATCTAAATGAAATTTAGTTCATGTACAAAATGATCCTAAAATAATTAGCACCTTATAATACCATATTATTTTAACAAAAAAATTTTTTTTTGCCAAAAGTCTCAAATATCCATGATATATGTATGAGAGATATTCTATATAACTACGAAGATTTGTTGTTATTGTTATCCAAACTTTCAAACTTCTTAAAAATTGAAAAATAATTAAAAATTATAATACCACAAAATTTTATTACATATTTTACAAGGTTATGTGAAAAGTCAAAATATTTTTCATAGTATTTTGAAATATATAAATACAAAAAATTTTTAATTTATACATATAATCATGTATTATACAGGTATATTATGAGTACTTACTAACTAGGGTACTAAGTTTTAATCATTAATAAAACATCTTATCATTATTTCAAATAAACTTCTTAATACTAGTTTGAGATAAATTTTTAAAGTAAAATAGCACATTTTTATCATAAATTAGTAAGTTTTCATCATTAATCAAATTTACCATGTTATTAGTAAGAATTACTATTTATGTATGAAAACTTATTATTACTTAGACTAAACTCACTGATACGAACTCGTCCAAAGGTATGAACTCATATCCCACGTAGTCCCGGATCTAGACGAAAAAAATCAAGTTGAATTGCGGAATAACACTTGACCCTTCTAAACCATAGATTCCGAGCCTTGAATTGAATTTCAACCCACAATCGAATGATTTAGTGAACCAATGTTAAAGGTAGAAAAATGTCATAACCAAGATATATATTTGATTGATAAGTTCAAATTGAATAACTTAAGAAACTCTCAAGTATTCAAGAAAAACTTTCTTAGACAAGAGAAGTGAATAAAACTCACAATTTTAATGTAAAATCTGACCTCTCTAAACATTTAAGAGGTTGGCTATTTATAACCTTACATGACTTGAAAATCTAATGTGATTTGGAATCACTTATTTGAAAATCTCATATGATTTAAAACCACTTATTTCCTAAAATTAATGACAAAAGTCAGTCGGCCCACTAAAAACCCTAATTTAGACTAAATTTAGTAAGGTAATTTAACATTAAAACCCTTGCTTAAACAACACCAAGATAAATGACTCAAATGCTAATGGACTAAACCAGAATTGAACGTTTTAATCTTCGAGCGAATCTTCCAACTTTGCCTCACTTGACTCGACGACTTGAATGAAAGTATAACGAGTTAGTTCTTCCTCCTCAAGCCCTTGAATAACATTTGTATGGCCAACTCTATCATGTATAACATAGACTAGTGTTTGCATTGACCCCTTAAGTTTCTTGACAGGAGCTCTAGTCATTAGACCATCTAGCTCAGCTTGGACTCCACTCGAAGTGCCTTGGTCAACCGTCGCTCTTGCATCATTTCCCTCCTCTTGAAGGCAATTTATTTTCAAATCAAACTCATCGTCTGCATGGTAAGGACTTAAGTCAACTACATTGAAAGTAGCGTGTACACCATACTCACATGGTAGATCCAACTTTTAAGCATTATCGTTGATGCGTTCCACCACTTGGAAAGGTCCATCACCTCTAGGCAAGAGTTTATTACGTCGTTGTACTGGGAACCTTTTTCTGCGTATGTGAATCCACACCCAATCATCTGGTTCAAAAATCATTTTGCGACGCCTCTTGTTAGCATTGCGAATAAATTGAAATGTCATTTTCTCAATGTTATCCCTTACCTTTTGATGCAAGGCACGCACTTGTTCAGCTCGTTTCAAACCATCCATATTAACTCTCTCAGACATAGGTAAAGGAGATAAGTCTAGAGGTGTGAGAAGGTTAAAACTATAAACAACTTCAGAGGTGAGTATTGTATGGTGCTATTGACTGTGCGGTTATAAGCAAATTTAACATGTGACAAACAATCTTCCCATGATTTAAAATTCTTTTTTATGATAGCACGTAACTACTTCAATTTGACCATCAGTTTGAGGGTGGCTAGAAGTAGAGAACAAGAGTTTAGTTCCTAGTTTACTCCATAAAGATTTTCAAATATAACTAAGGAACTTGGCATCCCTATCACTAACAATAGTGCGTGGCATTCCATCCAATCTAACAATTTTCCTAAAGACCAAATCAGCTACATGTTTAGCATCATCATTTTTATGACATGAAATGAAATATGTCATCTTAAAAAAATGGTCAACAATCACATAAATAGAATTATGTCCATACCTAGTTCTAGGTAATGCAAGTATAAAGTCCATAGATAAATCAACCCATGGAATACTAGGAATAGGTAATAGAGTGTAAGTCCATAGGAGTTTACCTTAGATTTGACATGGTGGCAAGTTACACACCGTTGAGTAATGCGTTCTACATCACGCCTCATCTTTGACCAATAAAAGTGCTCTTGGAGGATAGATAATATCTTAGCAACTCCAAAATACCCCATAAGACCTCCTCCATGCACTTTCCTAACAAGTAGCTCATGCATAGAATAAGATGGTATGCACAACTTATCTTTGAAGATCAAGTACCCTTGTGAAATGTAGTAATTCTCACGATCAAGCCGTGGAAGGTCAGCAAAAATAACTCCAAAGTCAGGGTCGTTAATGTAAGTATCCTTAATCAACTCAAATCCATTTGGCATCAAGAGTGGTAATAAGAGTGTACCTTCTAGACAATGCATCTGTTGCCACGTTACTTTTTTCCGGCCTTATACTTGATCACGAATGGAAAGCTATCAATGAAGGCTACCTATCATGCATGTCGCTTGCTCAATTTATTTTGAGTCTTAAGGTGCTTAAGCAACTCGTGATCCATATGTAAAACAAACTCTTAGGCATTAAATAGTGCTGCCATGTTTGCAAAGTTCTAACTAAAGCGTACAGCTCTTTGTCATATGTCGAGTAGTTCAAAGATACTCCATTTAGTTTTTCACTAAAATATGCAATCGATTTTCCTTCTTGTAGTAACACGGCCCCAACGCCTATGCCAGATGCATCACACTTAATTTCAAATGTTTGATTATAGTTAGGCAATCTCAATACAGGTGCATGTGTGAGTTTGTGCTTGAGTAATTGGAAAGATTTAACTTATTCATCTCCCCAATGAAAGGCTTAGTTCTTCTTGATGATAGAAGTAAGTGGGGCTACAATTGTACTAAAATCTTTGACAAAACGATGATAAAAGCTAGCCAACCAGTGAAAACTTCTTACTTCACTAAGAGACATAGGGGTCGGCCACTCTACTATCGATGTCACCTTGTCTTGATCAACATGTATGCCTTGCATACTCACAACATATCATAGGAACACAATTTGATTAGTGCAAAAAGTACATTTTTTAAGATTGACATACAATCGTTCCTTTCGAAAAACCTCTAAAACAATCCTTTACATGCATGGCATGCTTTTCTAAACTTTTATTATAAATAAGAATGTCATCAAAGTAAGCGACCACAAACTTGTCTAAGAATACACGTAAGATATGGTTCATTAATCTCATAAAGATGCTAGGTGCATTAGTTAACCGAAATGGCATAACCAACCATTCGTATAAACCATACTTAGTTTTGAAGGCAATCTTCCATTCATCCCGTTCTTTCATTCGTATTTGATGACAACTACTTTTTAGATCAATTTTAGTAAAAATTACAGTTCCATCTAACTCATATAGCATGTCATCTAATCAAAGAATAGGATGGTGATATTTTACCATTATAGCATTTATGGCGCAACAATCGGTGCACATCCTCTAAGTTCCATCCTTCTTTGGCACAAGTAGAACCGGAATGGCACATGGACTCAAGTTTTCACGTATCTATCTTTTGTCCAAAAGTTCACCTACTTGGCGCTTCATCTCCTTAGTCTCCTCAGGATTGCTTCTATATGGTGGTTTATTAGGCAAGGTTACGCCAGAAATGAGATCAATTTGATACTTAATTCCTCTTAATGGAGGTAAACCACAAGGTATGTCCTCAAGAAAGGCATCTTAATATTTCTGCAAAAGGTTAGCGATAGAACTAGGCAAAGAAACATTAAGTGTGTCAGTCATAGGTACTTCTTTACAAATAAAAATTAGAAGGATTTGATCAAAAAACAAGGTTTTTCTCACATCTTTGGCTTTTACTATTAACACTTGTTTTCTCTGTTTTTTTACCTCTACCTATCTAGCCGAGCTTACTTCAGCCTTTTCCCCTCAATTTTGCCTCGGCTCAACTCACCATTTTCGTCATTCATTTTCTCTCGAATTTTGCCCTCACTTTCTTGTCTTTTCTTTCTGTCAAGCTCTATTTCAAACTCCCTTTGAAGAATAGCTTGATCCTTATGCACTTGTTAAGATGTACTAGGAGGAGAACACCGCGCGATGTGCGGTGTAATTTTCAAGGTTGCCTAGAAATGCCCAATGATTCAAATTGAAATATTAAGTATGAAAAGTTACACAAAGGTATACCAAAAACTTTGCCGTTCTATTTTTTTAGTTTTATTAAGCAGTGAATATGAATAATTTGTTAAAGAAATGCAAGACAATACAATGAGAGACTACTAAGATAATTAAGATGCTCCTTGTTTTTGCATAGAATGAAAATAGAAATAAAAAAAGACACATGTAATGGAGGAGGAGGGGAAAAAATATAGCTTGAAGAAATATACAAAGCGAGTTGTTAGTTCCTAAAAAAGGCATTTAATAGCGATAAGTTTGTTTTTTGTTGATAAAAACCACAAATCAAGTTGTTAGTTCCTAGAAAAGGATATTTAACAGCAATAAGTTTCTTTTACAATATGTTCAAGCGAATAATAAAATGCATATACATGCAGTATAAAGAGAAAATCTACTTAGTAAGACTAAACGTATATCAATGCCAATTGAAAAAATTGACAAAGAAAAGAAAAAAGTATTTCTAATTGGCCACAAGCAAAATGATTCTAGACTTTCAATGACTAATAGCATCAGAGAGCTCCAGCTTTATTCTGACTCTCCTCTCATTCCCATGAATGCAAATACCTATCAAGCAGTGAACGATGGGTTTAGAAACTCACTCTATAGACGAAACTCCAAAGTTAAAAGCTATAGACAAGAAGCAATGTCATAAACCAGATTACCAAACATTTGAACAAAAAAATCCTAAAGAAAATATCAGAGGATTTGAATTTCTATGGAACACTTAATTCTGATCAGAAGCATCAAATTTTGGAAAAAAACAAACAAAGCAATTTATACCAATCTATAATAATAGTCCGAAAGTCAAAATAAGCAAATAAATAAGTAAAAGGACAAGACAGTACTTCAGGAGAAACCAAAAGCAACGAAATCTGACAAAATTTCTTGATGATATTAATGTAAATAATCCATGAGCATCTTCACACTTCAAGTGCACGAGAGGTACTTTTAATGTTTCTAAACAAAAAAAAGGAAACATATCTCAGGAATCGAAAAAGCAACAAAGACAATCTTAACCAAAACTAGCGAGAATAATTAAACCTAGCAGGATAATGCATCGTCAGTGAAACAGTTCAATCAAATAAAACTTAGATCTTTAGACATATTCAAAGTGCAATACATTTGAAATTATTCTACCTAAAGCAATAGTAAGCTTAACCTATGATGCTCTTTATTCCTCCTTGTTTTGATTCTAAAATCGTCTAACTAATGCCTTGAATTTTTGTGGCACTATACTTTTGATTATTACTTTAAGCTTTGAATTGCATTACTTTAAGCTTTAAATGTACACCACAAACGCTAATTTTAGCAAATCCAATGATAACCCAAAATATAGCTCTTCTGGTACCTAATTCCCACAAATTGAAATGAAACCCCAAACCAAAAAGTATAAATGATTCTACTATCTACCTTATCATTTGAAAGCTATTAGAATCCTCACACAGTCTTATCAAAATCAAATCTTATTGTCAGTATAATAAATAATTGCACAATGAATAAACCAACAAAAAATGAAAACTCAAAGCAAAAACAATCTGATGTGATCCTAAGCATTATCTGATCAATTACTTTCAACCTCTTACCATCTACAATGAGTCGATCAAAATCCAATTTTTCAATCATTCTAATAACAAATTCTACAACCATAGATGCAATTCACACAAATTTTTTTTTCAAAAAAAAAAAATCGCTTAGGACTCTGAAATTTTATTATTTCTTCTTTCTTTTTTGCTTCAGATTCAATAATAGAAAGTCAGAAATAAAAAAAAGGCACACAAGAAAGAAGCTCAAAAAATGGCTCAAGTTACAAAGAAAAAGTAATAGAAAAAACTTACAGCATTCAATCAAACCAAAGATCTGTTCTTTCCTTTCATCTGCTTCACCTCATTTTCATTTCAAAAACTCAGATAAAAATGTATTTTGAACTAAAATAAAACCTTACAAAAAGTGCTTAAATTAAAGGAACTTATAGACCTGATTAGGCTGAAGATCCATACTTTTCTCTTCATCTGCTTATTTTTCTTCTCATTTTCTCCTTCTAATCAGAGGAAAATTAAACAAAAAAAAAAATACTTATAGAACCAACTTAAATTTCACAAAAAAAAAAAAGTGAAAAAAACATACATATTCTGATGAAGATCCATTTTCCCTTCCCTGCTTCTTTTCATGGCCTTCTTTTTTTTTGTCCCATTTCTCTTGCTGTTTAAAATGGGAACTTGAACATAATCAAAGCAAGGCCATTAGAAATTTGTTGCAATTGTGAGAAGCTAATACAAAGAAAAATCAAAGATTGCTTAATCTTGCCTTCAAACCAAACTGTTCCATTTTCACCAAAATTATGCACGAATCTAGTTTCTTGTTTTCATGAAGCTCTATTTGTACTCTCAAAAGTTTCCATTTAACCATTTAATGGTGAGATGAGGAATAGAACCCGTAAAGTAAATTTCACAAATTTAAATATGTAAACAAATCGTTATAATTTACAAAATAAGCAAACTTGGCAATGGTTATTCGATGCATACGACAAATGTCCACTACCTAAGGCATGACAATGTGTATGTCAGACGCATCCAAACTTGGCAACAAAAATATCCTGAAATAAAAGCTTATATGCTATCTTACACAAACAATACAGACAGTCTAAATGAGCAAGAAATATAGAGTAAACCTCCTGAATGGCAATCATTCTTAAAAGTTTTCTTACAATAACAGCATAATGGTCAACAACAAATTTAGTAAGTATTTAAGTTTCGCGTAGTTGTATAACTCCATAATGCTTAAAAGTAAGAATTGACCACCATTTTTTCTTTCTTCCCTCGCTTGACAAAAATCTGAGCAGAAAATCATAGAGCAGATTAGTATATATATGACGAGTAAAGCCTACAAAAAATTGCCCACTTAAACAATTTTTTCCTCAGTAAAATTTGAATAATTCTTCACGTTTCTTGTTGTAATAAAAGATAATTAAATAAAATAAGAGACCGAAAAAACCTTTTATACTAAACAAAGTAGTATTTATGATTCCAATATAGTGAATTAATGGTGTGCAAATAGTGAAGGACTGAAAGGATGAAATTAAGAATAAACCATCTAATAGTGACCATGCTCAACACAAAAGCAAGATAAAAAAAAAGGACTACATTTTTAACTTACAAAGTTTGTTATTCCATGAACTGGTTTCAGAGTGACTGCATCTTCAATCATTTGCACCTTTAACATGAACAAAGTAAATTAATAACATAAAAGAATAAAAAAAATTAATAACATAACCAAAAGTAAAATAAAAAGAAGATGACTTAAGAAAAAGGATCTAAATGCAAAGTAATCCTAACATCTTTTTTGTTATTTTAGCTACAAAAAATTCTCTTTACCTTTTCAAGAAATATAAAGAAATTGGAAAGACCAACATATTACCACACCAAACTTTTAATTGCCCATAAACATTGAAATCATTTTCACGAAAGGTAAAGTCTAAATAAGCAAGAAACATGTAGTAAACCACTTAAATGGCAGTAGATGGTAAGAAATTTCTCTACAATAACAGGCTAATACTCAATCTGCCATATTTACTCTATATTCACTTTATATTCTCAAAATGTTATCCCTAGTAGATGAATTCAAACCAATCTTCTAGGAAAAAAATAAACAAAAATTTAACCAAAAAAGGTATTCTTGTAAACCTAAAATAAAAGGTACTCATTTAAAAGAAGAAAGGCCGGCAAGATTCATGCATATACAAATATATAGGGAACATGTACTTAAAACGAGTATCTCAACTAATGGCTCATTGATCAGTTTTAGTGCTTTTATCAGCAACTAAGAAAACACAAGAGTATTTTTTTTCTTTTGTTTTAAAGAATCCATATACACTCTCCGGAAATGAGAACCAAAACTTCACAAAGGAAAAAAAAAGAAAAATAGTTTTATCAAAAATAAAGACACGAAAAAATAACTAAAGTTTTCAACAATCATTGACATGAAATTTGATCTCCACAAATGGAGACTTTGGGTTGGTTACCATATGGATTGTCTTTTGTGAGTCAATAATTGAACGCACCCTTGCACATAACAAACCAAAAAAAAAAAAAGCCATCAGATGAGCCACGAAAACTCCATTTTTCAAAGGTTCTCGACAACATTGTCCTTCAGTTTCTCTACCAAGTAATTTTTCCATCTATAATAAATATCATACAAGTTTGTATAGGGGGCTCTAGAGACCCAAAAGAAAGAAATAAGTAACATAGAAAATACTTAAAAAAGAGTACAAAAGTTAAAAAAATGAAAAAATAAAATAGAGAAAACCTAAGATGAAGAAGGACGAACCCCAAGGAAGCAAAATTGCAAGCAATGTTTCTCGGTGATGATCTTCTCTTGGCTGCATCTATCTTGGGAGAAAGCATGGATAAATAAATAAGGAAAAATATAGGCAAAATTTAGATATTAACCAGGTGAAAATTTTTGGGGAATAAAACCAATAAATATAGAAAGGAAATAAAGATTAAGAGGCAACAAAGAACCTGATAGTTTGGAGATAGATTCTGCAAATTTCCTTGCTTCTGGAGCTAAAGATGATCAAGTAGAGAGAGAAGATCTGGAGCAACCCTATTATCCTACAAAGAAAAAAAAACCACAACAAGCCACAATGTTAAGACAACTAAATCGGAGAACAAAAAGGAAAAAAAGGCTAGAGAAGTTTAGGCAGGGGAGGAAAGAACAAACTCTTTAAGTAAAAATATCGAACCCGTTTCGGAGAAAATATGAAGAAGAGGAAGAGAGGATGAGGGCTTTCTGAATAAAGAAGTAGAGGATGGGTGAGAGATAGAGAAATGGGAAAGGACGGTTTTGTGAAACATTGAACCCAACGCAAGTCTCACCAACTCTGAGTTCTGACAGTATGTCAATCTACCCACATGGGTAATGGGTTTCTTCCCCTAAAAAATAATCAAATCTGTGGTTAAATAAAAAAAAAAGTTCCCTGCAGAGAGCAGAGAGCACGTGGTTAAGCTGGAGGGTTATTAATTTACACGAGTAACTGCACTAGGAAAGAAATTTGCAAATTCACACAAGTAGGACAATCTCTTCAATTAATGATGGGAATTCACATGAGCAGACGACCATCAATTGGCCAATGACAGTACGCCATGTCAGCAATTGGAATCCAATTGAAAACCTCCCCATTCCCCAATAGACTAGATATGTTAAAGAGGTACAAGTACAATCTTTTTATTACAATAGAAGAATGAATATTTATTAGCGTAACCATCCCAACTAATTTTCTTGTCAAATTGTCAAGGACAGCCTCAAATAATATGAGTAACTTGCATAAGTACAACATCACATAAAACCTCATCAATATATCTACCAATGCGAAAAGAAACTAGGACTTATTTAAGTACACGTACCTCTCCGCTATTGTTGAACCATTGCAACTTATAGGGCTTATGGTAGTTGGTAGTAGCCAAGTTCAATTTCTCCACCATATGTGCACTTGCTACATTCATGCAGCTCCCGGGGTCAACCACTAAGTTACAAACCTTGTCTTTGATATGACAGCATGTGTAGAATATGTTTTCGCGTTGTAACTCATCCACACTAATTTGAGTAGCTAATGCACATCGAGCTACTAGACCAACGCGATCTAGTGTGGGCTGCTCCTACTTGATCTCCTCTCCTTGATCCTCAACCAAAGGTGACATTTCCTCATACTCATCCTCTTCATCCATTAGCACTTCCCCAGTTGGCAACATGCTCATGGTCATTTGATTTGGGTATTGAGAAGTAATGTGACCAAAACCTTGACACTTAAAACACTTAGTGTCTCGATTTCTTGGTTTAGGTGCATCTTGATTGGACTTAAAACCACTTTTTTGCGTTGGTTTGGAGGATGAGGTATTCGACTTCAATGCACCACTTAGTTTTGCCGAATTTAATACCTTTGAGGGGCTAACCTCTCTTCCAAGTGTCGGATTTCTCCAATTTCTGGGTTGGAAGTTGAAGTTTTGGCGAGTTATACCCCTTCTCCTGAGCCTCTTTTCAACCTTGATAGCTTTGTTCAATAGTTCACCCATGTCAAGGTAGTGTTGGAGCTCTACAACATTTGCAATTTCAGCCCTTAGTCCCCTCAAAAATCGAGCCTTGGTTGCCTCTAAATCTTCATGAACATCAGCCCTCATCATTGCCATTTCCATCTTCTTGAAGTAGCCTTCAACTGTCATACTACCTTGAGTGAGGATTTGCAATTTATGGTACAAATTCCTATGGTAGTAATCAGGTATGAAGTGCTTTCTCATAACCCTTCTTAACTCTTCCCAAGTTCGGATGGTCGGCTCCTCATTCTTTTTTTGTTTGATGCGAAGTTGATCCTACCAAATTGCTGCATAATCCATGAATTCTATGGCTGCCAGCTTAACCTTTTGAGACTCCATGTAGTGGTTACAATCACAAAATAAGTTCAATCTTTCTTGCCCACTCCAAGTATGTTTCGGGGTCCGATTTACCTTGGAAGGTAGGAATTTTCAGCTTTATTCCTTTAAGTTGGTCATCTTGATGCTTAACTCTATGCTTATGTTTCCTCGGCCTTTGTTCATCTTCCTCATACTCCCTCTTCAAATTGGAGTCACTGAGTTCATGCAATGAGATTTTTCCTCTAGTTTTCTTAGATAAGTTCTTTGATGATTCCATTTGTTCAATTTGCTCCTGAATGGACTCAAACTTGCAATCGAATCTTCTTTGGATTTCATTTCACATAGTATCAATTTTAAATGCTAATTGAGAAATGGTAAGTTCATTTTCGTGAACCATGTTTTTTTTAATCCTGCAAAACTCAACAAACGTTAATAGAAAATGCCTCACTCACTCTCTAATGTGTTTCACTCGTGCTCGTGTATCATTTAAGTGTATAATTCACTCAAATGATCTCACCAGACACTTCTCAAGTCACTTGATTGCCTCTCTTGAAGAAATCAGAATTTTCTCAATGAGATTCAATCAAACTTTCACCAAGTTTCACACAAGATGGTAGGGATTTTAAACTGGAAATTTAGAGTGAAATGGACTGAATAATAATTCAAAACAAGACACTAAACATGCTGAAAAAAATACCATATTTTGTCCGCACAAGGTGACTCAAATTTTGGAAACTTTGGACTTTAACTAGCGACTTGAATTAGGAAAATAAGACTAGTTGGAATCCAAGACTGATGTGGACTCCTTTCGGGACCTCTTAGACACACAATTTATAGGTTGAAAAAGACTCAAAAGACACGAATTTAATGGCTGGACAGATTGCAAAACTCGATTAAATAAGAAACAAAATAGCAGAAATTTGGAAGCCTAGAATTGCTCTACCCGATTGTACCCTTGGCTGAAATTTTAGAAGTTGAATCCAATTAGTTCTTGGATTTATTTTGGAAGATAAGCTGCTAATTTTTGGAGTAATTTTTGTGTATAAGCAGCTAGCAGAATCTAAATTGGATTAGTTATGTGATGACTAGGATTTGTTTACAATCCTAAGTCAACTTGGTTTCCCAAATCAGATTTGCTTTCTTGTTTGAATCTAAGAGTGATCCGACTTTTTGTTCCTTTTTTTTTTTTACAAAAACTATTTTTCTTTTCTTTTCAATTTTGAATCAAACACTCAAGAATTCAAACCGCAACAAGAAACAAGAATTAGCCGCTACTTTGTTCAAGAAATAGGAATTAGGGTTTTGCAAGAATTTCAAGATTTGAAAACTTTTGTTCAAGAATTCAAGAAACCTGAATATTTTACCCAAGAACTTCAAGATTTGTCAAGAAAGTATCCAAGATAATTCTAGAATTCAAGATTCTTATCAAGAAATTTCAAAAGTTCAAGCACTTTCAAAAACAAGATTGATCAGCCATGGTTTGACACCAAAACACAAAAGCAGCCACGAATTAACTTCAAGAAACCAGTTACGGATTCAACAAGAACAACTACTAACCAAAATTTTTTTTTTCGGACGACCAGTAACGGTGAATAGTGCGCTACAGTATCGTGAACATTGCCAATAAACAGTACCGGTGCACAGTATTGTGAACAGTCCGATTTTTTTTTTTTTTTTTTTTTTTTACTTTAAACAACTTCATGACTCAAGAAACAAGATCACAAGACACGATGCAACCAACAATTGATATTCGGGTAGCAAGGAAACACACGAACAACACTAGAGGATGCAGACAGCAATTAACGATGGAAACAGCAAGAACAACAAGGAAAAACTTAAACAACTTTACTAGGATAACACGACCAAATTTGACACAAGAAAAACTTACTTGACACGAACAAGATATACTTGAATTCGTCAACTAACTCTGATTACCAAGCTGATACGAACCCGCCCGAAGGTATGAATTCGTATCCCATATAGTCCCGGATCTAGACGAAGAAAATCAAGTTGAATTGCGAAATAACACTTGACCCTTCTAAACCCTAGATTGTGAACCTTGAATTGAATCTCAACCCATAATCGAATGATTTAGTTAACCAATGTTAAAGGTAGAAGAACGCCACAACCAAGGTGTATACTTGATTGATAAGTTCAAATTGAATAACTTAAGAAACTCTCAAGTATTCAAGAAAAACTCTTTTGAACAAGAGAAGTGAATAAAACTCACAATTTTAATGTAAAATCTGACCTCTCTAAACGTTTAAGAGATTGGGCTATTTATAGCCTGACATGACTTTAAAACCTAATGTGATTTGGAATCATTTACTTGAAAACCTAATTTGATTTGGAATCATTTATTTGAAAACCTCATGTAATTTGGAACCACTTATTTCCTAAAATTAATGACAAAAGTCGGTCCACTAAAAACCCTAATTTTGGCCGAATTTATTAAAGCAATTAACAACTAAATTTAGCAAGGTAATTTAACATTAAAACCCTTGCTTAAACAACACCAAGATAAACGACTCAAATGCTAATGGACTAAACCAGAATTGAACGTTTTAATCTTCGAGCAAATCTTCCAATTTTGCCTCACTTGACTCGACAACTTGAATGAGAGTATAACGAGTTGTTTCTTCCTCCTCAAGCCCTTGAATAACATTTGTATGGCCAACTCTATCATGTATAGCACAGATTAGGGCTTGCATTGACTCCTTAAGCTTCTTGACAGGAGCTCTAGTCATTGGACCATCTAGCTCAACTTGGACTCCACTCGAAGTGCCTTAGTCAACCGTCCCTCTTGCATCACTTACTCTCTAAAAAGTAAGTTTGAGATATAAAGTAGTAATTTATTTATTTAAAAAGTAAGTTTCATATTTATTCCAATTTATTACGTTAACTTACTATTTTAAATGAGAAATTTACTTCTTTTTTTTTTAAGTATTATCCTATTTAGGTGGATAAGTCCAACTAATAATCAATATGATTGAACGCTGAACGTAAATGTGTCCGAACCAAGATGTGTTAGGTAAAAGAACCCTTTTTATGGCATATGAACCTTTGCACTAAACATCTAATTAAGAGCACTATTATGAAAATCAGACCACGCAACTAAGTTAATTTGACCGATTGAATTGTGAACCAATCATTATAACAATTTTATATTAAACTGAAATTTTTTAAAAAAATTCGGTCAAGAATTGGTTAAATCAGTCAAAATCGATAAAAGCCAAACAATTCAACTAGTTGTTGCTAATTATTTTTTTATACTATAGTATTATTCAAATTATTTAATATTAAAATCAAATAAAAATCTTGCAATATTTCTAAGATCTAACTTAGCTGATAAGGATATTAATCAAGTGACCATGAGGTTTTAGGTTCGAATGAAACAATTTCATGTTTGATTGTTCCAATTTGAATTTCAGAAATTGAGATTAATTTAATACTCACTCTCTACAAATTGTGAAAATGAAGTTATATCCTACACGAAAAAACTGTATAAATTGTAAGTGAATGTACATCGTCTGCTCAACAATGAACATTGCCTTGTAATTCTTTTTTTTTTTTCTTTTTTAATAGAAAACCTAACACATTATCAATAAGCAATATCATCCAAGACAATCAGTATACTATTTAGCCGCACAACTTTAATTGGAACTTACGAATATTCCAAATCTCACCCCATCCATTCAAAATTTTGCCTTAATTAATTGGATACTTTCCAGTCCCACATTGGATAAAGAGTGAAATTTGGGTGAATTTCCAAATGTATAACTTTAATTGCTTTTGCTTTTGGCTTCTAAAGTGATAAAGAACGAATTAACTAATTTAATAAGGATCACTCCTTTTCGTGTGAAGTTGTTTTCAAGGTTTTGATGATTACTAAACACAAAAATTAATCCAAAGACTTTTACATTTTGCTGATGTTTGGTTGCTTATATTTGCAGCCTCCGAAAAGTTACGTTTGTACTATTTAATTATTTATTTAAGCAATGAAGGAAATAACATCTTGCACCATTCCACTCTGCACTGACATGAGATCATATGCTTTCTCCTGGATTCTTCCAATTGTTCTGTTCTTTGTTATCTCATCTTTTCATTTTTCTTCTTTTTTTGGAATTTGGATCATCCCTTTTGTTTTTTCATTTTTTAATTACGTTTTCTTCTGAAATCTTTTTATATCATTTTAATTTTCTACTCTGAAATATATATACAAATCTGATCATAAAAAAAGAAAAAGAAAATTTGAAACTCTTCTTGAGTCAAGATTGGTAGAGTAGCTAGTAGTACTTTCATCTGGATTGCCAGAGTTTTTGTAAAAAAATATACTGCAATAATTTAATATATGTGGGATAAAAAGGTGATTAAGAAATATGGTTATGAAAAACGTAGAATTTTTCTTTGGAAATCTGCAATCCAAACAAGGCTATTTTTCTGTATGCCACGCCATAAGACATTAAGCATGATTAGTTAGTTCCAAACTGCCAAGTATTACTTGAAAGTGAAAAAAAATTGGTTAAAAGAATAAACAGACTCACTAATTTGCCTTTGAGAAGTTGTTTAAAGCTTTAACTGTAGCTGCATCTGATTAAAGCTGTCAATTAATTGTAGTTTTGTTGGAACTACAGCTTAGCTACAGCTTTTGGGATGAATTAATAACCAAATCATGCATCCCTTTATTAATGTAAAGACATTTTCAGGGGCCACCAAAGGTGAATTCTCATCCAAATAGGAAAATTGGCTTTGGAAATATGTAGTCCCTGCAAGTAAGGTACTAGATTCAATCAGGCTTTGGAAATTTGTAATCCCTTCTTCTGGTCCACTCTGTGTTGCTTCCAATGCATGATAACAAAACCACTGCAATAAAAAATCCATCCTGTTCCTGTTACATAAGTATCCAAAAGTACCCAAAAAAAAAAAAAAAAAACTGCTATTCAGCCCGCTAACACTTAGCAATTGATCAGGCTTGACCATGGAATGTTCTCAGCATCTTATGATACTGCAATTCTGAAACAAATTGAGAAAACTCATGATCCTGAGAGCCGCGAGCTGGAAATCAGACCTATTCTGCATATTATCGAGGCGATTCTGCAACACATCTCCCTTAGCATTGATGGTGTTACAAGTGTGTGATGTCTCTTTTTATTTTTGTATCATTGTGCATACCTTAGTTTATTCATCTTTAGTTGGCTTTGCAATACTGACGTCAATTTGTTCGTTATATGATGTTTTAGGGGACGCCTCATGGAGATGCTGATGCATCGGAGGAAATTACAGTATTGGCTGGCACAGAGGGCACATTGGATGGATTCACTTATAAGGTCCAGAAAGTTTGCTCGCTCTGTGTTTCGTTTCTACTTTTCTGCATCCACATCTTAAAAGACAGAGGCCTGAGAATTGGTTATGAAAAACTTTTTGTGGCTATGTTTTGGCAGTTGGTGTACAAATTCTCTGTCGGCGCTTCAACAGTGGCAATCTTGAACATGCTTTGTAGCCATTCTTGGGTGCAAGGTTAGTGATATCATTGGCAGCCTTTGCTGAAAAGTACGGCGAATTCTGGCTCATTGGAAAGGTGTTTGCCACAAATCCACTCGCCAAGTCTGTAGCTGTTCTTAGAAAAATGCCACATATCTTAGAGCATTCCATAGCTATGAAATCCCGGGTTTGATGTGATTAATTACCTTACTAGAGCAACGATGGATATAATTAAGCGCATCGCTGAGTTCAGGAGACTCCCAATTCAGTACAGATCAGACATACCTGCGATGGAAAATGCTTTAGATTATGTTCCTATTGCTGTATGCTGGACCATAAGAAGCATAAGTCTACTAGGCATGAATTACAAGTAAGTGTGTCAAACGGATTGATTCCATCCAAAACTTGAGACAATGGGTGTAAACCGAAAAAGATAATGGGAAAGAACATTAGCAAAGAACGTGTTCGAAGGATCAATTCTTTGATCACCGAGGAAACTCTCAGTTACTCTTGGACTAATCTAAAATATGTTTGGTTCTTTTGGACCGGATTGGAGAGGATTTTTTCTCAAAGATGGAAGTTCAAAAGAACTTCTTGATGACAAAATTTTGTAGGAGGTACTGAACGTCCTCATGCTTTAGCATCTGCTATATCTTTATCTATATCTGTACCTATAACTCTATAGGTCAAAAGCATGAATACATGCGCAGAGTTGATTGCAAACATCCATTGGCACTTTTGTAGAATAGCAAGGATTAGCAAATGTAAAGAAATATATTCCAATGCATATGGACATGCAATCTTACTATTTAGAGGAAATTTTTGTAACACAATCAAATTTTTTAATGAATAGCATTGAATGCATGGTAAAAATATCTTATAATAACAATTATGTTATCCAAATAAAAAAAAATCTTAAGAGAGGTTGAAGTTAAAACTTTCTGTCAAGGCAAAAGTTAGCTGAAGGAGGAATAATATATGAGATTTTATCAAGAGCTGGCAGGGGCAAGAGGAGGACTCTTTGCAAGAACTTCAAAACTTAATAGGGGCTGAAAATGATTTGGAAAACTTAAGAGGGTGCCAGCGGTTTCAACCAGTTTAAGTTCTGCTTGAAAAAGAGAAAAATCTATACAAGATTCCACTAAAAAATACAAATTCCTGAAAGAGATTGGCTAGTGTTTTATGAAAAAGGAACCTGTAAGATATAACAAAAAACATATATTTTGTCTGCAACAGCAGTTCTCTATACACTAGTCTCAATTTTTGCAGTTTGTGTAATACTACTCAATAAACTACTCTGCAGCATTTAGAACCATATTTGACTTGACAGTCATGAAAACATGCCAACATACGCCACTAAGACAGTTGCAACCTAGCCAGCCTATGGTGGTGGGGAGGGGGTATCACCGTATGGTGGGGTCCCATCCGGATGGAATAGTGAAAGTTAGATGAACATTCAAGTAGAACATTGATTGCTTTTGCTTTTGATTACTAAAGCGATAAAGAACTAAGTAAGGTAATTAGATCAATCTTTTCTGTCACGTGAAGTTGTTTTCATGTGTTTGATTACTAAACACGAGTTTCCAAAGACTTAAGACTGCTGATGTATGATTGCTTAGGTGAGCAATTGCAGCCTCAGAAAGTTTAGTCATCAGTAATTAAGTTATTATGAAGCAATGACAAGGAAAGATCTTGCGTTTGCTGCACTTTTTACCTCGGATTCTTCCTGTTGATCATTTTTTAAATTTCTTCATCTTTGTTTATGTTCCTGCTTTAGAATTTGTCTGACCCTTTTGATTTTGCCTTTTGATTTGATTCATATCTTCTTCTGGAAATACTTTAGCATGTTCATCAGATTCCTAGTTTGAAACATCAGACAAATCTGACGTATGAGGTGATCGCTATTCCACTGGTTTGATGCATCTATCCAAATCTGAGTAACTAGATGTGTAAAATAAGCAGTAATTGGTGTCAATACTAATTAGATTGGCTCAACTCTTCTATAAGTTTAAGCAAAACTTGACAAAACTAGCTAAATGTGATGTGCTTGATGAAGTTTTCTTCCTCCAACATCCAAGCAAAAGATTTCGAGTCTCAAGGAGTCATACTCTCCACATGCTTAAATAGTTTCATGGATGGACAATTAACAAAGTTTTCAGATGGTTAGTTAAATCAAAGTGCTTAGTAGTACAAAAGACAGAAACCTGAAAAAGATTAACACAAAAAGAAAAATATGGTTCTTGAGGCAGCTCTTTTCAAATTGCTGCAGCCAGGGACCTATGCTAACTGAAATATGTATCATCATTTTTCCATTAAATTTAGGTTAAGAGGAATTAGACAATTTTATGTAGAGACAAAAAAAATCAACCATCACCTTGATAATACCAATTATCTTTCATTATTTCCATTTCTTGTCTTGGTCCAGTAGATGGAAATGTTACAGTGCTAGTACGTTACACCACACTGTATCTACAAAGACCTTTACTGTAACATTTTTCTTGCTCTTTGCTGCCTGGAAAACTACACAAATAAAAAAAAAATTGTTTCAGGTAGAGCAGTGACTGGATTCGAAAAACTAGGAACCCTTCTTGAGTCAATGTTTATGAAGTAGCTAGGAACACTTCATTATTTCTTTAACACCATGAGACAGTAAGAAGCACCAAAGTTTTAGTTTTAAAACGTCAGTGTCAGTGGAAAACATAAATTACAAAATAAACAGACTAAATAATTTTCTTTTAAGGAATTGCTTAACACTGTACCTATAGATATATCTGATTACTGTTTAAGATTAATCTATTGCTTTGCTGGAAAACACCCCTTTTTGGTTCACTTAATCATTAACTCATGCATCCCAAGCTTTCCTACCGGAAAGCCATTCTAGGGGCCACCAAAGGTAAATTCTTATCCAACTAGCAAATTTGGCTTTGAAAATTTGCACTCCCTACAAGTAAGGTATTAGATTCAATCAGGCTTTATATCCATTATGCCTCCTTCTAATCCACTATATATACCTTGGATTGCATGATGAAAATGCCACAGCAATAAGAAAATCCATCTTGTAGCATAAGTATCCCAGAACCAAAAAAAAAAAAGATGGCAACTGCTATTCAGCCTGCTAGGAATAAGCAAATGATCAGGCGTGACCGTGGAATGTTCACAGCATCTGATGATGCTGCAATGATGAAACAAATTCAGGCAACTCATGCTCCTGATGGACGTGAGCTTGAAGTCAAACCTATTCTGCAAATTATCGAGGCTCTTCTGCATCACGTCTCCCCTGGCATTGATGGCATTGTTAATGTATGCTTCCATTCTTCAATTTTTGCATTATTGGCATGCCTTAATTTAATCATGTTTAGTTGGTTTATAGGTACAGACTTTAATGTTATTGTTATGCGATGTTTTAGGGCACACATCATGAAGGTGCTGATGAACTGGAGGAAAGGACTGCACTGGTTGGCATGGAAGGAATTTTAGATGGATTGGCTTATATAGTTCAAAAAATTTCCTGCGAGGTTGATTTCTATGCTTCTGTATCCACATTTTAACAAAAAGTGCCTCGAAAGCAGTCGTGAAAAATTGTTTGTGATATGTTTTCGCAGTTAGAATGCAAATGCTCTGGTGGTGGAGATATGCATGCAACGACAATGGCAATCCTAAACATGCTTTCGAGCTATACCTGGGATGCAAAGGGAGTTCTATCATTGACAGCCTTTGCTGTAAACTATGGGGAATTCTGGCTCATTGCAAAGCTGTTTGCCACAAATCCACTCGCCAAGTCCATAGCTGTTCTTAAACAGCTTCCAGACATCATGGAGCATTCCAATGTGCTGAAATCCAGGTTTGATGCAATTAGTAACCTTATCAAAGCAATGCTGGATGTAACTAAGTGCATTGTTGAATTCAAGGAACTCCCAGCTCAATATATATCAGATGACACACCTGCAATGGCAGTTGCTGTAGCTCATGTCCCAGCTTCTGTTTACTGGACCATAAGAAGCATGGTGGCTTGTGCCTCTCTGATAACAAGCCTACTAGGCATGGGTTATGAGTAAGTCATTCAACAAACATACACTGCCATAACTTTAGATTAACTAATCTTGGATGTCAATTAACAACTTTACATTGCGCAAGCACAGGCTCATTGGATCTACCACAGAGACATGGGAACTCACAAGTTTAGCCCACAAGCTGAGCAGCATACATGGCCACCTTAAGACACAGCTAGCCAATTGCTTTCAACACATTGGTTAGCGTTTCTAAGTATTTTACATTTCAACAAAATCCTTTGACAGAAAAGCACTTTACATGAAAATTAAATTAGGGGAAGCTTCTAACTCATCTTACTCTTAAAAATGCTTTCATTGCTTTTGTTTCAAAAAGGTTGAAGATGATGCAGTAGGCAAAGTATTACCAATCAGTATCCAAAAACTTAATCGCTTTCCAAATAAGTTAGCACTATTCTCTGAATTTTACTAAAAGATCATGATTCGTATGCAGCTGAGAAGAGGCATCTTGAATACTTTCAAATGCTGGTGCATCTTTTCGAGGTACCACATTTGGAAAACTTGAGGATTCTCAAGGCATTGATCTATAACAAGGATGACCTACTACCTCTTGAAATTGGCACTTCTAAGACAAGGGTATTTCACTGATTAATTGCTTTCTGACACATATCCATCAATTTTTGTTGTCCTCTCCTTTTCAGTTCATTTCTTTTTCTTTACAGTTGGATCTTATTTCTAATCATTGAAACAGGCACATGTTGATGTGTTGAGAAGAAAGACTGTATTGCTGCTCATTTCAGATCTAGATCTCTCCCAAGAAGAGCTTCCCGTGCTCACACATATTTACACTGAAGCACGATCAAGGCCAGAGTTCCAATATGAGATTGTATGGCTACCAATTGTGGAAAGGTCAGTTACATGGAATGAAGGATATGAACAAAAGTTTAAGCAGCTGCAGTCAGCAATGCCGTGGTACACACTGCATCACCCTTCCTTGCTAGAACCAGCTGTAGCTAGGTACATCAAGGAAGTGTGGCATTTTGAGAAGAAGATGATGCTGGTTGTATTGGATCCACAAGCTAAAGTGGCTTGTCCAAATGCACTGCACATGGTGTGGATATGGGGAAATCATGCTTATCCCTTCACCCTAACGAAAGAGGAACAATTGTGGAAGGAGGAAACTTGGAGGCTTGAGTTATTGGTGGATGGCATTGACCCTGCAATACTCGAATGGGTAACTTTTAACATTTCTGCTAGATAGATCCAGTAAACTAAAAAACGTATGCCATATGTGTGAAATATTGAAATTTAAAAAGCAAAATTGTTCTGATATGCAGGGCAAAATGAAACTAATGACAAAGTTAGCCTAATTTTAGCCCAGATTGCTTAATGAGGAGAAGTAATTTTTTGTTCTGTTGCTACAGATTATACAAGACAAATTCATCTGTTTGTATGGAGGGGCGGACATCGGATGGATCCGAAGCTTCACAACAGCAGCACGAAAAGTTGCTAAGGCAGCAGGCATTAGCTTGGAAATGGTTTATGTGGGAAAGAATAACACCAAGGAACGTGTTCGAAAGATCAATTCTCAAATAACAGGGGAAAATCTCAGTCACTGTTGGAGTGATCCAACGTATGTTTGGTACTTTTGGACCAGAGTGGAAAGCATGTTATATTCAAAGATGCAAAACCAAAAGACTGCTCAAGATGATAAAATAATGCAGGAGGTAATGACTATCCTCAGCTTTGATGGAAGTGATGAAGGATGGGCTCTAATTAGTAGGGGCTCAGCTGAGATGGCCAGAGCTAAGAGTGAAACAATGTCCCAAAGCCTTGAAGAATTCACAAATTGGGAAGATGATGCAAAAGAAAAAGGTTTTGTCCCAGCACTCAATGACTACTTGAAGCGCCTTCACACGCCACACCACTGCAATCGCCTTATCCTTCCAGGGACTGCTGGCGGCATCCCAGAGCTGGTGGTCTGTTCAGAATGTGGCCGTCAAATGGAGAAGTACTTCATGTATCGTTGCTGCACTGACTGAGAGACATCATGCCTCATACCTGAATTATCTAGTTTGTGTCATAAGAATTAATCCATATTATAATATGGTAATTCTGGTTTGCAATATAGATCTGATATGATATTCCCATCAGGTTATTGTAAGGTATCGGTTTGAGTGCTTTTATGTACTGTCTAGGGCACCTGGGCTTGTAGTTGCTCTAGACTAAAACTATATCTCATTATTGGCTTTGGTAATGTGCTATAAATCGTTTAAACATTATCATGGAGTTCGGCATGATTTAACATCTTATACTTTGATGGCGTAATTTCCCTTAATGGGATCCTGTAAGCCTTTCTAAAGCTGCAACTCAGCCTGAAACTATATCCAGAGTACAGGAGGACCTTGAATTTTAGGCTTGCGAATGAGAAGAGCAAATTGAAAGCAATCTTCCATCATGTTATAGTCAAATGGCATCATTGTTTTATTTCTGCACAGTAAAACAGACTTTTCACTAATAAATGGAATGATGAGGAAAGATAATTTGCTAGCACTACCAAAAATGAAGCAAGCAACAAAACAAGATAGCACGTAGCAGTAATCAGTCACCAATAAATTTCTGCAAGCTTTCTATCAAGAAGAAAAGTTCATGTATGAGTTTTCCATTCATGTTAAAGAATTTTCATGGATTTTACCAACCTTCTTCTTGTTGTATAAAGACAAAAAGATCATTTATTTATTTCTGAACTGAGTAAGTTGAGTTGTGACTCAAGACTTGGCTGAAATCAGTGGTCATACGCCATATATTATTGGTCTAGCCGTCCCTTTATGAAGAAAAAACACCGAAAAGAGAATATAATGGGAGTGTTTGGATACACATATTATTCCAAATAATATTTCGCTTGCATCATAAACACATTTCCCAACCCACCTTTTTATATTTCCAATCAACTTTTTATCTCACATACATCACATCACAAATAGTGCTGCAGTAATTATTCCAAATAATATTTCAAATAATACTCTATCAAATTATTTGCCATCATTTTCAATATCTAGGACAAAGTCGTTGATTCTGCAGTTGGTGATTAATCGTCTTTCCAATCTACAAGAGTAGGAGATGTAGCCATAGTCCTAGTTAAAACTTTATTGGTACAGCAGATCAAGTCCAAAACTTTTGATATCCACTATGTTCGTCAGTTGTAAGATATTAAGATGATACAAATAAGTATAAAGCTATTAGGATCCATACCCTCAATCTGCAAGTGCTGGCTCGTGAGAATTACAGAATGCTGCATTGCTGATGCAGGCATGTAGCTCCTCCGTCTTTGCTAGGCATATAGAAAACAGGTAGCAAAATGTTTGTATCAGGTCATTGAATCAATGCTGCACCATTGGATGATGGCTGACTCCGTCTGCAACTTCTTGTTAACCCCGACTTTTGATAGCTTTCCTTCAAGCTTTATGATGATAAGGTGTGGAACAATTTTTGCAAGCAGAAACATGAGCAATTCAAAGATATGTTTCTTTGAATCTTTCTTCAGGCTTGTTTGTTTCAATAAAATAAAGGGAATCCCTTGAAGATCAATGCATTGATCACTATGTATTCAAAAGATTGCAATGGCAAAAGAAACCAAAAAAAAATGAAAATCGAATTCTACATGAAAAGTGCAATTATAAATTCTTTTTGCTAAGAAATGTTTATGTAACATGGAGTGTATCGTCCAACCCAAACTAAATATCAATAGTAGCTTCTTTCCACCAACAAAACAGTGCTTGAAAATGCAGGAGTTGTGCTGTTTAAGTGAAAATTGAACCTTAGAAGTTTCAAGATGTTCTCAAATAATGGTAAAATAAACACTGATGAAGAAAGGAACAAAAACTAAACAAGAACAGCCTATTCTGATTAGTGCCATGCTTGCAATTAGCACGAGTGTTGGCCTTTTATACTCCTAAGATTTTGAAGAAAGTAGCCAAAGCTTGCCACCAAAGGTCCAAAGTCATTACATTGATTAAAGAAAGGAATTCAATTCCCACCAACTCTCCTTTCTTTTGCCCCTCACTTTTCTTTTTGTTAGGAAGCCTAGTACCAAAATTCATGATGAGTGTTCCCTCATCAGGGTGAAAGAGTTGAAATGACAAGTTAAAAGAGTTGTGAAGCGTAAACATGCCCTTGTTGATAGACACATTGATATTGTGACCTATGCAAATTTGGAAGGATGTATATATATATATATATATATAGAGCATTTATATATATTTCTTTAATAATTTTTTAATAAGAAAAAGGCTAATTGCTTCAGAAAGAGACTATCTATTTGTTAGTTGCTTGGAAATATAAATAAGTTCGGCTAGTTTTTGAGATTCTAAGTAAATAGATAACTGAATATATATAAAAGGCTTTTAATCTTAATGGCTATAAGAATTACTTGCAAGGAAGGCATTCACTCAAGAAATGAAAAACTCATTGAGCAGTGCTGCCAAACCACACCCTAGTTGGAGGGCTGTCCCAACTTTTAAGGAGGGAAGAGTCATAAAAAGAGGTCTCACCAGCCCTTAACTGCGATGCAACATAATTCCTACAACTCATTCATTTTTGGATGCTCAAAACAGCTCTACCCCAATGTCTCGGTTTGGAACATTTTTTCTTATTAAATCACCTAGAAATGGTGGAGAACCAGTCATAGACTCTGACTTATTATTTATTACAGATTTTCAAAGAGTAAATGATAAAGAGGGAAAACAATACATTTTTAAGACAATGTAAAAAATATCCTCTAATGATAGAACTTCAACAAATGATGTCATGAATAATTCCTGCCTTCGATTCTTGGATGGCAAAGCTTCAGAGACTCGAGACTCCGGTCTTGAAGGGGCAAACCAATTAACACAGGCCATTCTTGTGCCCCCAAGCCAACGTTAGTCTTGACATAAGATTTTTCCAAGTCATTAGAGCGAGGTGCAGTTTTCTATTCAATGAGATGTTGCTTTCATGGTGACCGATGAATATAAAGCTAGACGTAGAATTATTCTATGAATTTTAAAGAGTTTATCATTGGATAAGTTTATTTACATGTGGAACTTTATAAGCCAGTTAAAATCAATTAATCGAAATTTGTAATTAAACCCATGATTTAACCTGTCCAGCATGACATGCACAGTGTCCCATCACTCGAAGACTTGATAGGCACAAGAGGGTGTAGAAGTACAAGGTAGTCCATTGGTTAATTTCTCAAATTTTAACCAATGTAAAATGTTATTAGGCTTTCTAAATGTGATTAGACTTGCATCTCTCTCTGGGCGTTACAAATACAACTGTACCGTGTAACAGTGGCGGATTTAAGGTGGGACGCGGGGGGCATGGGCCTCCGCTGCCTCCGTAAATTCCTATAATACTTGTAGAATTTTGATATAATTTCAAGTGTGTCTCCAAAATTTTTTTACAAAGGAGGTGAAAGGATTACATGGTCTTCTAAGTTGATTAATGAACTAATACTCTAAAAGAATATGTGAGTCACAAAATTCCATTTGAAGTGAGTTAAGAAAAGGTTTTTCATTTCTGCTTGTTAGTGAATATTCTTTTACTTAAAAAACTAAAAAAAGAGTCGGTAAAAAATTTTGTGCTCGGATTGTCAATTATTTACATTTTATTTACACACACTGATTTACTTGCATCATCAACACATTTTTTAGTCACATTTTCATCTCATATACATCATATTAAAAAAGTGCTACAGTGCTTTTTTACAAAGTTATCTCAAATAATTTACAATCCAAACACACTGCTCTCTTCCATTGAAAATTTTTTCTCGCTCCGCTGCCTGTAACGTAGGCGATTACATACATAGACGTAGACATTACAGTAATGAATACAGGCAGTAATACAACAACGTGCATAAACACAACAAATTTACTACTTCTAATGCAATGCATCCCAACAGTATGGCCATCTGCTGCATTTTACAATTAGTCTGCCAATCAAGGAGAATCCCAACACGTCTTAGGCTAGCTGACATGAGTGGTCGGTAACACGAGGTTGGAAAAGGGAATTAAATAATAAAAAGGAGGCTAAAAGGGAGAATTCAGATGTCAACGCTATGAGAAAACCATCCCAAATTATTTGAATTGGACCTAAGGTTCCACTATATGGGCCCAAATGACCTAACATTTCCAAAGTCCTTAGTCCAAGTCTACTCCGCCTTCAACTATATTATATTACGATAATCATAAAAATTGCAAACCACCATTCCCATTCCCTCCTAGCCAGCACCAATCCAAGCTCAGATCACCATTTTTGATTTTTCTTCCTCCGCTTAGCCACCTCTCTTTGGCCCTCCTCCTCCCTCCAAGGCTGAGAACCAATGGCCTTCAGCCTCGCCAAATCCCACATCATTTTTCTCACCTTCTTCACTCTAATCCTTCTTGTTCAATCAAAGCTGAGTCTTGACAAATCAGACTATGAAGCAATCTCGATCATTCAAAAAGACTTGGGCATTCATGGTCAACGCCGTGGCCTAGAGTGTCCCTGCAACTCTGCTGGGATAGTCTGCGAACGGCGAATCTCAAACAGTTCAGTTGTGCTTAAAGTCACACGAATTGTTTTTAAGTCTGAGCAGTTGAGGGGAGTTTTGTCTCCTGCAATTGGTAGACTCTCTGAGCTCAAAGAGCTGTCACTGCCGAACAACAAACTTCTTGATCAAATCCCACCTCAGATTGTCAACTGTCAAAAGCTTCAAGTTCTAGACCTGCGAAACAATCGACTTTCGGGCAAAGTTCCGTCGGAGTTATCGTCCTTGATTGATCTTCGGGTTCTTGATCTCTCTTCTAATCAGCTTTCAGGAAACTTGAGATTCTTGAAACATTTTCCTAACTTGGAAAAGCTTTCTCTGGCAGATAATTTGTTTGCTGGGAAAATCCCTCCCTCTTTGAGATCTTTTCGGAATCTTCGGTTCTTCAATATTTCTGGAAACAATTTACTGGAAGGTCCTATCCCCGTCCCGAATCAAAATGGAGATGATTCCTTATCAGAGTCCACAGAAGTTAATATTGTCCCAAGACGATATATTTTTGCTGAAAATTCATCAAGGAGTAACAAGACCTCAGCAATAGAACCTGCAATGGCACCTGGGGTGGGCTCAAATCAAAACTCAACTCAAGCTCCATCACCATCCACAGCCACGGTGGTGCACAAAAATCATAAGAAGACTAAAAAGAAGATTGGAGCTTGGATTGTTGGGTTTTTTGCTGGAACTGTTGCAGGAAGTATATCAGGGTTCGTGGCATCTGTGGTTTTTAAGATGTTGAAGTTCTGGATTCAAGGAGGGGATACGGACACAAGTCTCGCAATTTTCAGTCCAATGATTAAGAAAGCTGAGGACTTGGCTTTCTTGCAAAACGAAGAAGGAATTGCAAGACTTGAAGTCATTGGTAGAGGAGGATGTGGAGAAGTATACAAAGCTGAGTTACCTGGAAGCAATGGTAAGGTGATTGCCATTAAGAAGATAATTCAACCCCCCAGAGATGCTGCGGAGCTCGCCGAAGAGGAAAGCAAGGCCTTGCATAAGAAAATGCGCCAGATCAAATCAGAAATTCAGACTGTGGGTCAAATCAGGCACAGGAATCTACTTCCTCTTTTAGCCCATATGCCGCGGCCTGACTGCCATTACCTTGTGTATGAATTCATGAAAAATGGAAGCTTACAGGATATGCTGCAAAAAGTTGCAGCTGGGGAGAATGAACTAGATTGGCTGTCCAGGCACAGAATTGCTTTAGGGATTGCAGCCGGGCTTGAATATCTCCATGTGAATCATAACCCACGTATAATTCATAGGGATCTCAAGCCTGCAAACGTTCTTCTTGATGATGACATGGAAGCTCGAATTGCTGATTTCGGGCTGGCAAAAGCAATGCCAGAAGCTTACACACATGTTACATCTTCAAATGTGGTGGGGACCTTGGGATATATTGCACCAGAGTATCATCAAACACTCAAGTTCACAGACAAGTGTGACATCTACAGCTTTGGTGTCCTGCTGGCTTCTTTGGTGATGGGAAAACTCCCATCAGATGAATTTTTCCAGGAGACAGATGAAATGAATCTAGTGCTTTGGATGAGGAATGTCATGACCTCAGAGGATCCAAAGAGGGCAATCGATCCTAAGCTCTTGGGCAATGGATACGAGGAGCAGATGCTCTTAGTCCTCAAGATTGCTTGCTTTTGCACATTGGAAAATCCCAAAGAGAGGCCTAATAGCATAGATATTAGAGCTATGTTATTTCAAATAAAGTATGAGAAACGTTAAGTCATGTAATTATGAATCTATGAGTTGCGCTGTCCAAAGTGCAACACATTTTGATATTGATAATAGGATATTTTGTGTGCAAGTGTATCAAGTTATTTGTGATGAAAGATTACCAACTTGATTTTTTCTACTTTTTACTTTTCAGTTTAATAATCAACGGGTTAATTCCACTTTGCAGCCTTCAATCGTACTTGAATCAACACTTTAGTCTCTAAAATATGAAATCTATCACACCTTAACCCCTAAATGATGAGTTTATTCCACTTTAGTCACCAAAGTGTAGAATTTATCCCATTTAAGTATCAAGTCTATTTCATTTACATCAACGATTTTACTTTAAGTATGACTAATTTTATATTTTGAGCATTAAATTGGCTCATGTCAAGATTTAAGTGTGAATAGACCAAAACCAAGGGCTCAATTGAAAGGACAACATACACTACGCTGGGACACAAAAAACCATGCAACTTTGAGACACTTGTTGGACATAATTAGCCTGATCACATTCAAACTTAGAGCAAGTAATCAGCAAATTCTATTGGAGCATTCAGAACAGGAAGTACAGCTCAAATCAATCATGTATTATTGACGTGAAAATATAATCCCTTACAATTAATATAAGTGATTTTAGCCTCTAACAAATAAAAAAAATTATTCATTCTGGACGATTCCTCGCATTTTTATCTCTCCCTCTCTCTCTCTCTCTCTCGTCTTCCCCTTCCTTCTCCCTCTTATGCACACCCTTTTAATTCCACCACCATCCCTCTTATTTGGGGTTCATGAAAATCATGATCGAGGTCAATGGTGGCCTCTTCAGGATGAAGCTGAGTAACTTGCTAGTATGTCTGGTGGAGTTTTTGAGCAGTTAGGATAGGACAACGAGGAAGGCTGCTGCTCAAGCTTGCCTTGGCAAAAGAAGGGGCCTTACCCGAGTTTAAAGCTGCATCTGCATCTTTGAAGACCTTTGAGGCTGAAAGATTTGACAGAGATTCTGGAACTGGGTTTCAGATTACTTTCTAATTTGACTGCTAGCTAGTAGTATAGCAGTACTAGTACCGGTTAGTTGATTTCATGTGGCAGGAAGGAGTAAGAGGTGGTCAGCAGTGGTGGTGGGTGAGAATGGTGGAAGGGGGTGGTGGTGGAACAAAAAGGGTTATTATAATTTTATCCCCTAAACTATATCACTACTATCAATTTACCCTAACGTTATTCTTTAATCACTTCATCCTCGCAGGTATTTCAACTCAATATGTTAACAAATTTTGGATAAAAATACGTTTTTGTTTTATAACATTACTACATTGTTATTATCACTTTATCATTTTAAATTATAGTGATACAATCGTTTTACTCTCTAACATTATCCTATCATTAATTTAACCAGTATGTTCAAAAAAATTTTAATGTATTTACCTTTTATATATATATAATTAAAAATAAAAAAGTCAGAATAGTTATTCTTTCTTTTGTTTTTTTTCTCTTCGAGAGTTTCAAAAACATAAAAATAAAAGGGTTTTCTCAAACTTTTTTTTTCCATACTTATCAATACTAGGGAAAGAAAAAGAGGTGGGACAGAAAGAGACAGAAATTAGGTTTTGCAAAGAAAAAAATATAAGGACGAATCTAATATTATTGTATTATTTTAACATTGTCAGAATTAGGATTGAAATTTGTCGGTAACAAGAAAAGTAAAGTAATTTTAAAATAATAAACATATTGAATTATTTTTCCTTCGTATTTTTTTTTTTTAAAAAAATTGAGCTCTGTCTTTCTCTATCTTTCTTTTTTTTTCAATATTAATAAAATTGCCAAGAAAAAAGAAATTAATATTTTGACATTTTTTTTTCTTGATATAGAAAGGAAAATAGCCATTCTAGATTTTTTTATTGTTTTTGTTATATAAAGAGGATGGTACTTTTTGCTGAAATTTTTTAACTTGCTAATTTGGTTTAATAGTGGAATAAATTGTCTAAAATAAACTCTAGAGGGTAAATTGATAATAAGACTATAGTTTATGGGGATAAAGTGATAATAATTTTAAGATCTAAATATATCCTTTCATTTGAATTGACAAACTCCATTAAATTTTATCCTTAGTCTTAAGGATAAAGCGACTAAAAAATAATAGTAAGAGGAAAATTAATAGTCGCATCAAACGTTAACAGAATAAAGTGATAATAACTCGAACGAAAAATAGGTATATGCATTTTTGGGTTTGCAAAATTAGGGTTCAAGTAGCGAAGAACTAGGGGAAATGGTAGAATTAATGAGAAATTTTGAGTAAATATTAAGTAAATTGCGAAATTTACCCTTCAAATATTGATGCAGTGATATATCGATGCCTTATTTCGAGCAAAATTTGACTAAAAACGTAACCAATGATCAAAAGTGAGTGTGTTCTAATTGTCGTGAACTAAAATCATTCGTTTTAATTCTGTGGACTAAAATTTCATACCAATAATACGTGAAAGACTATTGGTGCATTTTTTTCCCCCATAATTCCCTTATGGTTGATATAATTCTCTTATGGTAAACGCAGCGTAGACCCAAGAACGTTGACTAGTAACTTCCACGAAGATACAATGTGGAATGCAGCTTTGGTCAGAAATTTCATACCAATGAAAGGTCAAAAACACATTTTTCGTCTTCTTAATTCCAACTGCTGCCCACCTAAATTTCCTCCAAGCAATAGAGTATGTGAAAGGGAAAGTCCACCAAAGACTGAAGAACAAATTTAAGAGACGAAGTCCACCGACGAGCGAGACATGTATCACTGTTTCTTAACTCGGGCATCTAGGCAGGAATCAAAAGAAACATTGAACTCTTTTTCTTGGAAAGGAGATAAGAAGGGCAAAGTTCTTCTGAAACATTCTCATAATCTGACCTCATGTTTCACGGCCGCACTTTGTGATAATGGAGAATATTGACAGAGGAAATTTCACCACTTTTTCCCAGTAAAAAATCTAAGCAAGGGAAGGAAAAAAAAAAGTCCTGAAACCTTCTTCTTTTCTCCCTTTTTCTTGGCACATTCAGCCATTACTGACCCCAGCTTTGTCCACAAGCCAGCCATAGTAGAATAAGGAAGAAAGACTACTGCAAAAAAATCTGATAAGCCAAGGTGTGCACGTATCCATCCGACTTTTACCAATAGACTAGCAAATCTAACAAGAATTGGTGTCCTTGAACTGAAAAAACATATGGCAACTCCAGCTTTTTCTGGTTTTGTGCGCACTTGCACAAATTTTGTCTGACGTCCTCAGAGGGAGCTCCACACTTGGCACACAAATTGGCCTCTCTCTGCACAAACACTTCAAACACTTGAGACAGTCTTGCCTTCTTATATCTCTAGCTATTATCAATTCATCTACAATATCAGCATTTCAAGCCTTATCTGGAGAACATTGCCTACTGTGATAACTGCAGTGAAAGCATTACCTAACTTCTACCTGTAACAATTAGCCTCCTTTGGGCTTTGTTTCCTGTAGGAGGCAGGAAAAGGCACACTGTACAGTTGTATGGCCAAGCTCCGGACCAACGAGCAAAACTGCTGGTAAGAAATTTTGAACACATAAATACACCTATAGCGGCCTATACATCATATTCTTTTCTTTTGCAATAATGTAAGCAATGAACGAGGTTGGCCATGTCAACTGTACTCGACAGCACATATCAAATGCAAGGAATCATATCAAAGAGAAGGAAAAGAACTCTATTACAACAAAGCACTCAATTCACTAGTAAAGAAATTAAAGTCTAGTTCATATTACTGCTAAAAGTTTCCAATACAGAAGCAAAACTAGTAATATCCTCTAAGCAAAAAAGAATACAGGAAGTGAAATTTCTTCTATTATACAAACCTGCAGTACCTCTTTCCAGACAAAGAGGAAAAAGAATAAATCACAAGCATAGGAGAAAGCACCATAGAACCTCAAGATGTTGAAATCCTAGTAGAAGCAGAAAATGGTCTGTTCATCATTTTACACTAGAAGTTTTCATCTTGATCAAAAAAAAAAATTCTCTCTGTTAAGTAAAAATGGACCGTCATGTCATTCGGTGCGCCACAGAGCTTGAAACATTAAAAATTCATTGAAAGTAGGACAAAAAAAGTAAAAACACAATGGCAATATCATCCAGATGAAGAAATGCAATTCATGTAGTATAACAGTAGCATAAGTTAAACATGTAAGCAAGCTCATAACAGTAGCTTGCTTGAGTTAGTTCCCCCTATTGGTTTGTCAAGTTGCACACTTCAATTGACACGATTCAAAGTGTTTTTGTCCAGGTGGAAAACCAAAAGTGGAAAAACGACCAGTGGTTTATGAGTTAGCTCACTAATAATCTATAACTTACCAAAGCAACCCAGTACTCTTGGTCAAATCCTTAGGTTCAACTTCGCATACATCTGGGGTGAATACATTGTAATGACAATATCTGAGAGAAGTTGATTTTAGCATACAACTTCACATTCTTTAGCTTTACTTCTCAATCCTATTTTGTATCAGTTGATGAATAATTTGTTAAACAACTGCATAAGTGTTTTAAATCTTCATCATCAAAGAAGTATTTCTTACAAGTCAAAATTCTATCAAAACTAAAAGCAGTCTATCGTCTTCCTCTTCTTCTGTTTCGAATAAAAATCCTCCTAAAATTTCTCAGCATCCTTAGAATCTATCTTTTAGCTTTAAACTTTCAGTGGAGGCAACAGCATAATGTTAATGACTCATTGAAACAAATTAATCTCTCAACGCAAAAAAAAGGCTTTGATTCTCCTAAACGTCCCTGGAGTTTAAAATTTCCAAGGGCAATATAAAGTTTGAAACATGGGAATTTGGCATTTTTCAACATGAACTCGTAGAAATCTGCAAGGAAAATAAATAAACCCTCAGAAGTTCCCTTAAAGAACAATACCTCAAGTCTACTAGTACTCATGATGCCCTCACCTCAGAATCAAGTTATCCTTCTGGTAGGAAGACCACTTCAAGTATCAGAAAAACCAAAGTCACAGCTCCAGATAATATAGATCTTCAGCAACATACCCACACTTCTATGTGCATTCTGTTGGAAATGTTGATTAAGTGCCAAAGTTAGAAAAGTGAGAGGTCAACCACTATAACTCAATCTCACAAAAATACAGGACTCATTAGGATAATAAGTATTTAACTGTCAAAAACCGAAGTCTACAGCAACACATGCAGAAAGAGACAGATTATGCATGTCAGATACACAAATCCAACCAAGAATCATGTGCAAACAGAGACGTGCAAAGGAGTAATAAACTTGCATTCATTCCCAAGATGCATAACTAAATAAGATAGAGATTATCAAGAAATTCCATAAAGATAAGTACTAAAATTTTACCCTTTCTGGAAGTTATAATTAATACCAATTCAACGTCCATTTAATACATTTCTCCCACAGGAACATTCCCAATTTCCTTGCTTGCTATTTATGTTGACTTCCTCACCATAAACCAGAACAAGATAACACGCCCATCAAACAGAGTGATATGCCCCCAGGTCTTACATCCATGAGCTACAAAAGTCAGATGGCAATTCAACTTCCACGAAATGCCCTAAAAAAGGAGGATCCTTCGCTAACTAACTAAACTAACCAGGTCTATGAACCTGCAAAGCAAATTGTGGTCTATTTTCTTGTTCCAGACTGAAGAACTAGTAGCACCTGGACTGGACATGGAAACCATTGATAGAAAAGATTCTCTTCAAGTGAACCAGCATATCCTCTAATAAAGCTTACAAGACTTGCCTGATAGGAAGAAGTTCAGCCACTCAGCTGACACAGAAACAATAGATTGGACAGGGTTCCCTGGAACTCGCCAATCATAGAAAAGAGTCTCTTAAAGTGCACCAGCGTATCCTCCGATAAAGCTTACAAGACTTTGGCTGATAGGGAGAAGTTCAGCAACTTAGCGAGTCTTGGACTCTTTAAGGATATCAGGTAGGGCTACAGGGCAGCAAGAGCAGAAGCCATAGGAACAATAAATTGTTTAAAATAGTCTTGGACCCAGGATGCATGTGAATTCCGTATCACCAGGTGTAGCAGCACAAGGTTTGAAGAAACAGAAAAAGGAGGTTTGTTGGAAGGTACATGATCCTTCAACTCTGGGTGCAGCCCAGACAGCTGCTGTCTACAGGGGATGGTCTGAGTTTTTTTTATGAACTTAACCACAAAATTGCAGCAAAATCCTAGTGGAACTGGTGGTTTCTGTGATGAGATTTCTCCCTCTATCATATATGCGTAAAATCCATCTATTGGAAGTTTGATGATCAAATTGACCTAAAATCCCCAGGCACCTATCACACAGGAACAATAAATGACTTACAAGAAATGAAGCAACAGGGAAGCAGAATATGTTTGAAATAAGACATACCAAAAGAACAGGAATCAATCATAGCTCCTCTTATATGAAATAGTCAAGAAACTTCTGTCTGCATTGTTCTGGAATTAGAAGGGTTCTCAATAGCGAAGTTGGGACCAGCATTCATGGGAAGGAGGCTCCCATAAGAACCTTCATCATCTATCCAACAACTATGCCATTTAATTTTATAGTTTCCCGGAGGAAAAGCAGACACATCAAGCAAGCAAGTCGAGAACCCTTGGCCTCTCTCATTAAGACGAAAACACACATAATCCTCTGTCCACCTGCTACCAGCATTAGTTCGATCCTGCATAGCATTAGGCGTAGAAGACCCAGTGGCATACCTCATGAGCTTATGATTCAAAGCTAGAATATCATCAGTGTCCCATTCTTCACTATTCAACCATGATTTCTCTATGTTCTTTCCATGTGGAGATGGAACAGTACAGCTAAGGATGCAATAAAGCTTAGAAAGCTGAAGGTGAAGGGACGGTGGCATGTTTTTCAATTTAAGGCACAAATTCAGAGATAGATGGCTGCCTAATGAGACAGACATCCCATCAAAATTTTCACCATTTTCATTCATGGAAAATAGCTCTGAAAAAACATTATCCCTGAAAATAATCCAGCTTCAAAGATCAGGTTACTGGAAAAAGTGGACAATGAAACAACACAGAGCAATAAGGACAACTGAAAAGGGACCAAAAATTTATATGAATTTCAGGATTTGCATCAGCAAAAGCCACAGAAGCAAAGAACTAGGCCCGGCAGTATCTGCTTCTGCTCAAGTGGATTATGGACATGCTCAATTTCCAGTCATTGCTAATAAATTTTTATTCTACACTAAAATCCTTTAATTTGTCTTGATGAAAATGTTTCATACCCAATAAACTACTTTTTCAACAATTTCTGGGAAAGGTCGTTTTTAGAAAAATCTAAGATGGCAAGTGGATCTATCAAAGTATGTGCAAACTTTTGACTACTAGTGATTGTTAATAATGGTCTCCTACCACGCATTAACAATAAAAGATTGAAAAAGAATTGGATTCTTCTTGTCTTAATCTTTTTTCTCATATCTTTATTTTCTTTGCTGGTTTGATTGGATGAAACCATAAACAATGGAGCTTTCCAAGCAACTAGATAAAGGAAAGTTTAGGCCCTCCTACTGCTTAGAGAAAATTATGTTTGCAAGAAATTATAATTGAAATCTCATCACTACATCCATATTGCGATAAAAATGCAGATTAAAAACTCCACAGTCTCTCTATTTGACAGCAGTTTTTATATCAAGAAGAAACACATAATGGATGATCTGATGATCCATTTAAATGCTTATAATGCATACCTTACTTGAAAAAAGTAATCCGGACACCTGAAGGGGATCTGCATCCACTTCCAAATGATGCTCAACAACAACTTTAGTCCATGACTAGAAATCTGAGATTTGGTTTCATCACTGCAAAATATGCGTGCCTCATTTTGGAGGCCAACAATCTCTGAAACAGCATATTTAAAAAGTTTAACAATGCTACTTGCCTCGTAATAAAGGCCTGCAGCTTGATTTCCGGACTTGGACAGAAAACAGCTCTCGGACTTTCCATAAACCTTTAATAGCATCCAAAGATGTTTGCTGGTTTCAGAGTCTACAAGTGATAGCCTCTCAAATAAATCTTGAATAAGCACACCACAATGATGCCCTTCTGAGCCATCTAGACATTTAGTCACGCTATTTTCTGAAACATGTAAGTATGGGATAGATAAGAACAACCCAGTACTGAAGGCCAACAGCGAACAACCTGCTGACAAGCATAAAAGTATCCCCATGCTTTTTCTGTCCATGCCAACAAAAGATGTTGCTAATAAATCAAATTCATCTGCCAACTTCTTGAGCTGGGAAGATACCGAGGCAAGAGAATCCACCAAGAATCTGTATCTTTCCAAAGGTATCATACTTGGAACCAAAACAGTCATCGTTTCTGGCCCACAGCTACTGCTATCTTCTAGAAATGAAACTGCACCTAAGAGCGTGCTTAAGTCCACCAGAATCTCCAAAAATTTTGCTCTAAGAGCCAAAAACCACCTTTGAAAAGTGAAGGAAAGCCCAGGAGCAGACATCTTCAGCGTTTTCTCTGCAAGGTGAACGCCATCATAAGCTCTGACAAGAATTTCAACATAGTTATACAAATTATTTTTCGGAGTAATTTCTTCTCCAGCTTCAGACAAACTATCTTTCACATTAATAATCCCAAAATACTCAATCTGACTTTCAGAATGTGAGAACAAATTCAAGGTTTTCAACCAGACATAGCTGGAATTAGAAACAGCCATTTTTGTCAGTCGCTCAAATATGAAAGCAGCATTTGACCATAGTCCCTGTAAAGCTGCACGCTTTCCAGCTTTGTAAGAAGACCAATTATCTCTTCCTCCAAACATTTTTTTTCCAAATTCAGCAATAAAAGTATTATCGTGAAGAAAAGAACCAGCATAAAATGGAGTATAATTGTCATCAAGGTATACCATGGGGTTAATCTGTCGCCAGATGCACTTACAGGCACTATGAAAGTGCAGCAAAAGCAGGTAAATGGTGTACGTAGATGAACCAATTGGGGTGGACTTGCACACATAATCTATCAAAAGCTTTAAGGAATTCAGGACTTTAGCTGTTTCTGCATGCTCTACTTCAGGGTTTTCCAGACAAGTAACTATTATTCTCGTTAGAGAAAACACAAGTTTTAGTATATTTGCTGTCTTGTATTCTTCACCACATTCTGACAGTTCATAGTTTAAAAAGTTGTCTTTCTCTATGCTTACATCCCTACAAAGCGTGCTCACTAGATGCTCCAAAAATATGCCAACTCTATCTAACACCAAACCACTGATGTCTAAATGGTTTTCAACCAGATAAAAGATAGATCTAAGCAAGCTTGTCACTTCTCGCTCCAACTCTTCATTGGCCTGATCTCCATCCAGGAGCCCTTTCTTAGTTGTTTTGAGACCATTCACCAGAAAAATATGTCTAGTCACGATTGAATTCACTAGCTCAGAAATGCGATCCATAATGAATGAAATTACTTGGTATGCCAGAGTGAAAGCTGTTTCATCATGTTCCAGTTTAGGTCTTCCCAGAAACTTGCACAAAATATTTACTAGAACACGTGCAGCTACAAGTCTCTCTGACATGATTGAAGATTGATTTACATTCTCAATAAACTTCAAGAACGTGGAGAACACCATAAACATCTCTGAGCTAGGTAAGGTTGGTAGGTAATATGAAAGCATCTGAAAAAGTTGTCAGGATGTAAGCAAACCATTACTGTACCTTTCCTGTCAACCCAATCACGAGAAGGGAAAGGGCAGAAGAATTACCTTATGCAAGACTTTCAGAACTTGACGCAGCACAGCTGGTGGAAATTTGGATTGATTCAGCATATCAAAGAAATTCTGAACCATATCTCTAGATGCAGGACAAGGACAAACTCCTCTTGCAAAAAGAAATTGAAGACATGTTAAAGTTGTAACTTCAATATGAGTTGCTCTGTACTTAGCCAGATAAGAGAAAAGCAGTTCTATCTGCAACACAAGAGCCAGAGATATTCATCACAACTATGAAGCCAGTGGAAGAGCAATAGTTGGCAAAAATCAACACACTAGAGGACCTATGATGTCCAATATAGTCATTCCCATTCAAATCAGTGTTTGGCAACAAATTTTTAACTTTTAATACTTATTCCCATACTCAGAAATTATCATCACTCCGGTCTTAAGCTATTCATATCATCAAAGAGATGAGATTTCTATCGTACAAGCAACTCATGTCCTATTTGCAAATTTTGTTCCATCTGCAATTTGTGTAACAAAATAGTACAGATAATACAGTCACCAAGATTTGCGCAAAATAGGTTCTACATGCCAAAAACCAAAACCTGTGCACTTATATGTAGTTTTGACATCTTCAATTTACGAAAATCTGGATAAGCATCATTCTCTTCAGCCTCTGGGTTATCAGCACCAGTCTACACACTTGATAGACTTGCCCCATTTTTATCATATAAATCTTGCTGTCATCTCTAACTATAAATTAACCCAAGCAACAGTTAGGAATTGTACAGTTATCTATTATAATTTTCACCAATTTACTGATGCGAAAGCATTTTACCCTGCTAGTCTACTACGTTTTGCATTGAACAGCATGCCATGCCCCTTGGATCACAAAAAAATGACCTTGATATATTTGACTAGTATGTTAAACTTAATGTGCACTTAATATCATCACCTTGGAGATAATAATTAACTTGAACAACAAAATCACAACCAGCAATCAAGTAACAATTATTTGCAGCTTTGTTCATATCACATCCATTAGCGTTCCTGGACAAAGCTACTATATACAACACTACCTCAAGAACTGACAATTATACGCCAATGTCTAACTTTTCTTCTTCTTTAACTATTATTTTAGCATAGACAGTGTTGTTTACTAAATTGCAACTTTTCAATACGAGTTACACTAGCACAAACAACTGTTCACATGAAAACAGAGCATAGTAGTGACCTGTTGAGGAATCAGTAGAGGCCAACAAGAAGCAAGTTTTGTAAGTGATACCAGCATAACTGCAGAGAAATTTTCTTCTGATGAGTCCAAGAGCAGCTTTAAACCTGTCTGCAATAACCATGTTACTGGTTGGAACAGTTCCATACATCTAAAAAGCATGACAAGGAAAAGACATATACATCTTAGCATTTATGCAACCCCACAATTACCAAAACAATTTCCTACTAAAAAAGCATTAGGTATCCTCATAAGTAACTAGCAATAGACGACCAGACCTCTCATGCACAAGAATATGAAAATCAAGTCGATAGCAATTCCCATCAGAACAGAATTTTCTTAGTGTTTCTGTTTGTCAAAGCATCTGAAACAAACAACAGAGGAAACTAGCCAACTCAGACTATAACTGATGGTCACTAGCTTCCAAATCTTTGACACACAAGTCATGTGTATGTAAGTTGAATACAGAATGATGCCGGGATGGATGCATTTCTTAGCTGACCACATTATGCCAACAATTTAATTCCTTGAAGTCATTGTAGATGGAAAGCAAAGTAAAAAAAATGTGCATTTGTCCACAAAGATATGAGATTTGGCCCTTCACTATTGTTGTAGTATATCAGACTTAATTCAAGCAACAAAAAGAGAATCAAATCATATCAGTATCAATGAAGGGACAAGAAAAGGAAGCAAACTAAAGATATTCCGCATAAATGCTGGCTGACAGACCAACAACTAAATAGGAAAGGCAGACTCATCTTTGGCACATGGTAAAATAAGGTAGTGAAAATAATTAACCTCATATGCTCTGTTAGCAAGTGATAATGAGCAGCACATGTTAGCCAATGCTCGCCCTCCTACTAACTTTAAGGCCATTGATGTTTCACATGATGTCAACCTATTAGTAAGCATCTCCATCAGGACACTAGCAAAGTCATTTGCCAATTCACAGAAACGTCCAGCAGCAAACAAAGCAGCCTTCACCTGTGTAGATTAGGGAGTAGGTAATCTCTTTCGAATTGCAAAATCAAAAACAGAAACTACAGCAAAGTCAAAGAACAACAGAACATAGCAGCTGATATTTGATTGAAAAACTTCTTGGAGACTTAGAAGGTGAGCAACAAAAACCACTCTAGCTAAATTCCAACTAAAAATAACAAAATAGTCACTTTTACCTAGATTATGTAAAACTTCAATTATTCATCCACGTATATTTCCAAGAAAGCATCTGAGAGCTTGAAAAATGCTTAAAATATCACACTTCAAACCCACTCAGGCAACCAAAATCACTACTTCCTATCAAACAAGTAGGGAAAATGGAGTCATTCAAACATAACCAAAAAACTCCCAAGAAAAAAAGCAATTTAAAACCACCAAAGGTGCAGATTACATCCTTCCAAACATAAAAATGGAGACATTGGAGTCATTCAAACACAATAACACAAGATAACAGCTAACCATTAAAACATCACATCATGCATAAACAAGACAAGGAAAAAAAAAACTACTACACAATGCAGCATTGTAGTAAACTAATCACATCAATAAACAACTATCAAAATCCAACAGAAGTTATCCGTCATTACCTCAAGAACATCATCAGAAACAACACTCGAAAGTATAACATATCGAACATCAGCACTATCTTTCGCGAAATCAGCCCAACAACCAAACAAATACAACGCTAAAGCTCTTTCTTCGACATCTCCCTCATCAAACACAACCTTAACTCTCCTTAAAATCTCCAAATAATTCTCCAGCTTCTTTTTCGACAAAATTCCATCTTCCACCTTTCTCCCACTCCTTCTCCTCCTACTTTTCAATTCCTCCCTAAATACCTTCACAATGCACGTTTTAATTCGTTTGTCTCCCACTCTAAACGCATCCGCCAGCCGAAGAAGGATAGCATTCGCGAAGAGCTTATCCTCACCGGGAATTAAATGGAAGATTTTGTACTCTGCAACTGAAATTCTTGATTCTCTATTCCACCACTCAAGCCTTGACCCAATTTCTAATATTGCTTCAATACATTTGCCTGAAATATGATAAGCAAATAATCTTGAAGAAAAATTTGAGAGCTTTGGATAATTAATTCTTAAGTAAAATTAAGATGAAGGAAGAGTTTGGAGTAGATGCTGACCAGGGCTTTTGGAACGGAGGCCTTTCTCAAGATCAATACTCCATTCCATTGCAGAAGCAGCTGGAATTTTCTCCATGTTTGTGTTTTTCTTCTTCTTCTGGGAAATAAAAAGACGGAGATTTTAGACTCGACAGTTGAAGAGGAAAGACCCCTCTAAAGGGAATCCATTTTCCACTGAGAATTCATCCAAATAAGAGGAGATGGTTGGGAAAAACCCGTCTAAACCCAGTGGGGGAACTGAAAGTTATTCTGCCTTTTGTGTTTTCTGATAATTTCAGAATCCTCCCTGAGGTTCTCAACAATTGTAGATGGTACCTTTAAAGCTTAAAAGATTACGCCTACCTCCCATGATTGCATAGAATCAATATCCTAGCAAACAAACTAAGATAACTACCAGCCTTCTTCATCTAAACAGCATATCCTGAAAACCCTTCCCTATAATCTTATCCGTAGAGTTCATGCCACTAGTCCTCTCCCCGAACTCTTTTACACCCAATAAATAGTCAATCAATTCTCATCCTGTCTTTACTCTTAAACATTCATCCAAAAAATTGTTAAGTATATTTAGATAGATAGAGGATTATTTGGAGAAATTTTTTACAATAACAGTGTAGTAATTTTTATGCATAGAGTTCATGCCATTAGTCCTCTCCCCTAACTTTTTCACACCCAATAAATATTCAATCAACTCTCATTCTGTCTTTACTCTTGAGCATTCATCCAAAAAAGTATTGAGTATATTTAGATAGATAGAGGATTACTTGGAGAAACTTTTTACAATAACATTGTAATAATTTTTATGATATAATGTACGTGACATGAAAAGATGGTTGAAAGATTAGAACAAGTGTTTGGAAAATACTTTCATGATGTAATCAAATAATTTTTTAAAATAATATGGTATCCAAACACTCCCATTGTATCTCCTTGACCAATCTTTATGGATCACCTTCACCTAATTACTTCACCTTCTTTCTTAATTCCCTTCTCTTTCATCCCCAATATGGATTACATGTTAGTAGATCAATTACCCAACAAAGTCAATTAAGAATATGGTTCAAAAGGGTGTTTTGTTTTCAAATTTGCTTAATGCTAGGGATGAAAGACATGGGAGAGGAAGAGAAGAAAAAGAGAGTTCTATAAAAAGAAGAATAGAATAAGTGAAGAAAAAAAGAGCTAATTATTTTGTTATCATTGATAGAAATGATTGGAATTACATATTTTGCAAATTAAAAGTTGTTATTGGACTATAACGGACAACTACTGAGATAATGACGAGAAAGTGTGCACTTTGAGAGATTAGCTAAATTTGGTGAAAAAAGATGCTTAATGGAGGCATGGTGGCAAATTACAAAATAGTGATAGTAGTGATAGACTTGGTTATATAAAAAAAATTATCATTTTGAGAAGTTCATGAGAGTAATTCTAGGCATTCATAAGAAATTTTGGCTAAAGTTAGTCATTTCTTGAGGTTTTGCTATTCAACGGTAAAAATGGTGGAGGTAGGTGTAATATTTCAAACCTCGAATGCACTATCTATAAGTATGAGCAACTTCAAGGGAGGTTTCTACAATTATCATTCTTTACTCTTTTTTTTTTTTTTAACTGATTTGGCATTGGTTCTTTGTGTTTCAATTTTAACACATTTGGCCCCTAATCTTTTTTATATGTTCCGATTTAGTCCATCAACCTTGATAAATTCGATCCCTCATCTTTGAACAACTAAGTAATAGTTTAGCATCACTTAACACATGAGTGATAGTAAAATCCCTCGTTTAGCTCATACCTCACACAAAACCATATTAATTTTGATTTATAAGCTACAAACACTTGACAAACTTGTTTTGCTATAATAAGAGAAAAGAAAAGAAGGCTACAATTGTGGAAAAAAGAAGTTCAAATGTATGGAAGAGTTTTGTAGGATTTTAAGGCAAATCCACTAGTATAGTTGTTCTATGAAATTATGACTTTGTTAAGTAGTTTTTTTTTTCTCACGGGACGGCAAGAACTCACGCACACAGTTAGATTAACACTCAGGGAGTCATCAAAGAATGGCCCAAAGAACAATCTAAGGAGGACCCACAAAACAACCCGATTCAGCCAATTGGTGACAGAACGGGTCACCTGTTAAGTAGTTTCTCTAAAGCATTTAGACGCCTTCCATTGGTTTATACAATCTGAGTATATATACCATATACACCAATATGAATTTTGTCTCTTCATTTATAATGTCTATATAATGTCTCTATGTAACTATAATTAGGGGTGACCATCAAACTCAAAGTCACTCATTCAGTTGATTGAATTTGGTAATTTCAATAAATTTCTCTTTTGAAAATCTGACCTAATTCAATTTCATGATTTTATGATTTACTTTTGGCCTTTTCCAATGTGTGAATATTTTTACCTATAAAGTACACTAATTATGCTAAAATTGTAAAAATTATGATGATAACTACGTATGAAGTGTGAATTGATTCTACCAAATTCTATTAGAGTAAATACGTTTTACCTATGCATATTCAAGGGAAGGTTGCATGAAAGTTTCCTCGGCTTAGAGAGGTCTCATAAATTGCTTCTGTAAGAAATTATGAAAGCAATTATAAACACTAGTGACTTTTTTTTTTTAGCCTTAAACAATCGTAAAACTTGTCTGCTTGCTTTAATCAAAATTAACCACTAAATAATTTCAAAGTAGTCTATGTGAAATGCACCAATATTGACGTCCTCCTAATAACTTGGAATCTATTTTCTGTTTGATTAAAAGGCTGTGCTAATGGGTGGCAAGTGGTGCTCAAGGCTTCCCTGTTGCACATTTTCTTTTTTAATGCTCCGTCAGAAACCCTGCAAGTCTTGGTTGATTCAGAACATTGATATTTCTTGTTCAACCTTCCCAACCCCAACCACCATTAATCCTTGGCTTTGGTGTATTCAGGATGACACTAGTTTATTGTTATGATCAACTCTCCAACATTCAGTTTCTTGCTCAACCCCACCTCCCCCTTCCCCCCGAATCTTTGGTTCCATTAATTCCAAACCATATCGTATCAGTTTGATGATGTGAATGATGTGGATATAGACGTGAGAGGTAGATATAAGTTTTATTTTTCCAAGAGGAAAAAAGTAAAAGAATTTCTAAATCATCAGTCTGGTGATCTTCTCATTTGTAAGGATTCAGGGGTTTCTGGCTCCTGGATGATAGGCATGTTGGAGGGGCTCATTGCATTATAGAGGCAGTTTCAGTCTCAAAGTAGTGATGTCCTGCTAATCTCAATTCCCAAATCAGGCACTACTTGGCTCAAGGCTCTCATGTTCGCCTTAATCAACCGAAAAAATTATCCTATCAACCAAAGCCATCCTTTACTCACTTCAAATCCTCATCATGGTTCAAAGTCGTGGTCGCGGTTGCGGTCGCGGCCCGGATCGTTCCACATCGGTTTCGGCATATCGGTCGTAGTTTCGGCAAAACGCAAATTTTTTGAAATATTTAATATTCTAATATGATAAAAAAATAATTAAAAATTAATAAAAATTTGAGTTGACTCAGGATGACTCGTGGCGACTCGGCCGTTTCTATCCTTCTCAGAAACATCTCGGCCGAATTCTCGGCGATTCAATATATTGGAGTCATCTCGTCCCGGTATCGGATTGAGAAGCCCCGTTCCAGTAACGACTCGGCCGAGACCGAGACTCGCGGTCTCGGCCGAGTCTTCGAACCATATTCCTCATACGCGGGTACCCTTCATTGAATATTCAACACATGCTGCTGATGATCAGCTGATTGCAGATCAACATTATACACCTTCCTCAAATAGGCTGCTTTCGACACATTCCCCGCTCGTGTTACTACCCAAGTCAGTGCTGAAATCAGGGTGCAAGATTGTTTATTTGTGCAGAAGCATCAAGGACATGTTTGCTTCGTATTGGAAGTTCACCAGCAAGAGGCGAGGAGCTGAAGATTCACTTGAGGAGGATACGTTCGACAAATTCTGTAGGGGAGTGAGCATCTGTGGACCAGTTTGGGATCATATTTTGGATTACTGGAAAGAAAGCCCACAAGGTAGTATTTGTCAAATATGAAGACGTGAAAGAAGAACCAGCTCTTTATCTGAAGCGCATAGCTGAGTTCATTGGGTGTCCTATCTCTCCCGAGGAAGAGGCATGTGGATTGATTGATGAGATTTTGAGGCTTTGTAGCTTTGATAGTTTGCGCAACAAGACTGGAAAATGGATGATGATTGAAAACCAACACTTTTTCCGGAAAGCTGAGGTTGGAGACTGGAAAAATCATCTCACAAATGAAATGGCACTACAGCTTGATCAGATCACTTCAACCAAGTTTGAAGGATCTGGATTAATTCTTTAGATTAATTTGTTGCCTAATTAATTAATAATGAGTGCACAACAAATCCAACATTTATAAATAAGTAAATATAAGGCAGGACAAAACCAAAACAAACACCTGATTTCTTTTGTGGGTCTCCATGTATCTGGATTAATTGTAGCCCCTTGCTCGATTGTAGAATATTCAAATTTTCTCAAACAATAGATTTAAATGTGTTTGTTTCATTGGAGATGCAGAATTGTGCTTTCAACAATAGTAGGTACTCAAAATGCTTCTTGATATTTCTTTTCCTCAAATGCTTCTTGTAAAAAAATAAAAAAAAAGTCTTGATTGAACTTGGGCAGCTAGAGCATTGTACTTTAATGGTAATCAACCTCCCAAGTGACCAGATGAAGAAAATATCATTACTCCAGACTCCCAGCTCTCAAACTTCCGTTCCTACACATGACACATCACCATTTAAGGGGGGAAAACCTGCTAAGTAGGGGAAACCAAGGGGTGAACCCAAGCTCTAACCGGGAGAGAGCCAAAATGACACTGTAAAAAATGCCCCATAGCCTGTCATTTGGGAATTTATCACCATCATGTCCTGCATGATCTAGCTGCCCAACCAAGCTCATCACTTTGCACTAAAAGGGACATGTCTCATCAACTAGCCAGCGGGAGTACAAGCAAATACTACAGCAGAGAGCAATAGCAAACTTTCACAAGACAGAAAATGGTTAGGACAAAGTCCCTGTATATCTAAAACCAAACTTATACATTAGCACTTCTCATGATATACACGTAGCAAAGAACATCTCTTCCTTTAAAACACCCCCCCCCCCCACCCTCCCAAAAAAAATAGATTTCTTCCTTAATCTGCAGTGTCAAATAACTCACGGGACTGCCAAATGCACCCAATCAGTTCTAAGATTACCAATACCCAATAGAAGACCTAGCAATTGCAAGACCACTAACAAAAGAAAATGTGCAACTTCTTTTAGATGATTTAAACAAATGCTTACTTCCATAACGATTACAAATCCCTAGACCATAAAATCTGCTAAAAGTCCAGCAACAACTGTGGAAGTATCCTCTCCAAATGAGTTGCTTCTATTGTACTCGCACCCTCTGCATCAGCAATCATAGCAGCTCGTTGAACAGCCTCTACCTCAGATGGAAAAAAGGGTTATCAAGACAATGCAACATCTCGTAGAACACTTTTTGCATCAAATAGACTACAAGACCATACCTGTGACAAAGAGTCTGAGGAGCTCAGAGCTAAGCTTCAGGGCCTTTGCATTAGCTGCAAACATGAGCATATAGGAGAAAATCATCATCACTCGTTATAATTAACCAGAATGTAACTCATTAGCTCATCCAAAAAGCTTTCAAATAACAAGGAACCTTAATCATCCAGTTTTATATTAGCATTCTTTAAACCACTTCTACAAATTAAATCCTCCATGTTGTAAATAGAATGTATGCCTTTGCAGAAGATCCAACCCTGATTTTTGTCATAGTGCCTAAATTTCCAGAACCTTATAATTATTTCACTTTGTTTAACATGTATTTTTGCACAGAAACATAACACAAAGGTAAAAGCACACTCCAACAGCTTTTGTTCCTTTAATTTCAACTAAAACTTCATTATTTCATACCTCTCCCTATTCTTTCTATCCCCTCGCATCCACCATATCCAAATCTACACAGGCATCCAAAATTGGCTTAGCAGGCCAAAAATTCCCAAATTGCTCCTGTTACATTTCTGCATTGCTTCACATGTGATCCTTCTATCATCCTAGTCCATGTAAACGCCACAATGGACTCGATAAGTGAAGGCATCCTAAACTCCTACATCAAACTTCAAGAATCTAGTTCACTCAAAAGGTTCTTTCAGATATCCAACAATATGCAGTATAAACACTAGATTATCTGCGCAATTTGCACATAAAACTCATACATTTAAGCAAAAAAGTCCAGCAATAGAAGAACTTCAACTTCAGAGATCATACAGAGAATTTACCCAAAGTAGGCCGACTTTTCTTAGGTGTGCCAACTCCAACCTGCAATTATATCACAGTTCCAACAATAGAAATTATAGACTAACTCAAATTCACGAAAATTCTAGAATTTAATCCCAAATGAAGCAAAAATTTTAAAAATAAAAATAAACAACGTTGTAACTAACTCGAATTCGAGAAAATTCCAAAATTTAATCACAATTGAAGCGAAATTTTGACAAACATTAAAAAAAAAAAAAAAAAACTGGTAAATAGGTTGGATGCGTAGTATGACCAAATTGGCACTAAAAACACTAAACAAAAAAGGTGAAAATTGAAAATTTTAATGTAAAAAAGAAAAAAGTACGAATTCGGAAAACCTCGGTATCCGGAGCTTCAGTAACTTCATTTCTCTCGCGCTCTGCATGAATGGGAACAAATAAATAAGCAAATAAAGTTGTTAACCACACAACCAAACAACAAAAAAAGAAAAGAAAAGAACCTGCGGCTCTTCTCCTCCAAATGCGCTTGAATATTTCACCGATTAAATCCTAAATTTCGTTGACACTTATCAATTCAATTGTTCATACACATAGATATATGGACATTGTTCCCCAAAAAAAAAAAGAGCATGGAATTTAGGGAAAGCAAAACAAAAGAAAAAACAGGTACAAAAAATGGAGGGAAACTGGGAAAGGGATTCTTACGCTATCAAAAGAGGTCTCCATCGATTGATTCAGGTCTCGTCAATAAAAAAAGAGGGGTTAATGAGAGAAAAAAAGCTAATTTATTGTATTTTTGTGATTTAAGAATGAGCGAATCTCAGAAGCCAGGAGACCCCTATAGCTCAGTGGTAGAGCGTCAGTCTTGTAAACTGAAGGTCTGTAGTTCGATCCTGCATGGGGGCAACTCTGTTACAAGCAAAGCGTGTATGAGAATTTCTTTTGTTAATATGAATGGAAGAATTATGTTTTTCTTTCTCTCTTTTTTTTGGATGGAAAATTGTTGGCAGTTATTATCTTATTAGAGGTTTTATTAGTCTAGAAATAAGGATGTTGTGTATATTTGTGTGTGTTTATTTTAGGGGGATGATGATACCATTTTTGTGTGTGTTTAATTTGTGTGTATTTGTATTTTTGTGATTTAAGAACGAGTGAATCTCAGAAGCCAGGAGGCCCCTATAGCTCAGTGGTAGAACGTCAGTCTTGTAAACTGAAGGTCTGTAGTTTGATCCTGCATGGGAGCAATTCTGTCACTAGCAAAGCATTTAGGAGAATTTTTTGTTTTTAATATGAATGGAAGAATTATGTTTTTCTTTCTCTCTTTTTTTTGGATGGAAAATTGTTGGCAGTTATTATCTTATTAGAGGTTTTATTAGTCTAGAAACGAGGATGTTGTGTGTATTTTTGTGTGTTTAATTTAATGGGATGATGATACCATTTTTGTGTGTGTTTTATTTGTTTGTATTTGTATTTTTGTGATTTAAGAACAAGCGAATCTCAAAAGCCAGGAGGCCCTATAGCTTAGTGGTAGAACGTCAATCTTGTAAACTGAAGGTCTATAGTTTGATCTTGCATGGGGGCAGCTCTGTCACTACCAAAACATCTAGGAGAATTTTTTTTTTTAATGGAAGAATTATGTTTTTCTTTCTCTCTTTTTTTTGGATGGAAAATTGTTGGCAGTTATTATCTTATTAGAGGTTTTATTAGTCTAGAAATGAGGATGTTGTGTGTATTTGTGTGTGTTTATTTTAAGGGGATGATGATACCATTTTTGTGTGTGTTTTATTTGTGTGTATTTGTATTTTTGTGATTTAAGAACGAGCGAATCTCAGAAGCCAGGAGGCCCCTATAGCTCAGTGGTAGAGCGTCAGTCTTGTAAATTGAAGGTCTGTAGTTCGATCCTGCATGGGGGCAGCTCTGTCACTAGCAAAGCGTGTATGAGAATTTCTTTTTTTAATATGAATGGAAGAATTATGTTTTTCTTTCTCTCTTTTTTTTGGATGGAAAATTGTTGGCAGTTATTATCTTATTAGAGGTTTTATTAGTCTAGAAATAAGGATGTTGTGTATATTTGTGTGTGTTTAATTTAGGGGGATGATGATACCATTTGGTCTTGTACTTAGAGGGTAAAATAGAAATTATAAAAGTGACACAAACAGATTACACTAATACCTTCTCTCTCCCTTTATCTATAGCATAGATTTTAGCAATTATGAATGGAAGAGCGTCAGGAGGCCTCTATAGCTCAATGGTAGAGTATTAGTCTTGTAAACTGAAAGTCTGTAGTTTGATCCAGCATGGGGGCAGCTCTGTCATTAGCAAAACATCTAGGAGAATTTTTTTTTTAAATATTAATGGAAGAATTATGTTTTTCTTTCTCTCTCTTTTTTGGATGGAAAATTGGTGGCAGTTATTATCTTATTAGAGGTTTTATTAGTCTAGAAATGAGGATGCTGTGTGTATTTGCGTGTGTTTAATTTAGGGGGATGATGATACTATTTGGTCTTGTACTTAGAGGGTAAAATAGAAATTATAAAAGTGACACAAACAGATTACATTAATACCTTCTCTCTCCCTTTATCTATAGTATAGATTTTAGCAATTATCTTCAAATAAAATACTATGGGAGATTATTTATTGACTATGTTTGTGGGCAGTGTGTATGATTTTGTCCTTTAATAGAGTTGGAGTATTGATATTTGAAAAAGGACAACATTCGCTAAGTGAGAGTTAAGGTCGTCTTGAACCCAAAACCTCTGACTTATAATCCTCCCACATTTCCACTCAACCTAACCCTTTCCCTAAACAATTTTCTTTCTTTTTTCTTGTTTTAGTAACAATAGTTGATCTAACTTTATAAACAATTAGATTTTAGAAAAATGTTTATTTTAATTTAAGATAGTCCTTTTAAAAGTATGTTTTTCTCACTTTTCCCGTTGGATGTTGATTTGGTTTAATTTGTCCCTTGCGACTACAATCAGCATAATAGGCCTAATTTCTCATTAACTTGCTCATACGAGATGCATACAATATCATATTCGACTGTTTACAGGACTGGATGAGAGAAGCTTCTACATCAGCATCTTACCTATGGAAGAGCCTACTAAGTGCAAGATTCCTATTGATAAATGGAATAAGGAAGCAAGTTGGGGATGGGAGTACTATCAAGGTGTGGCAAGATAGATGGGTACCAGACTCAAGAGATAGCAGAGTGGAACCAGATAGAGCAGCACATGGGGATGTACAATATGTCAAAGAGCTGATTAAACAAGGACAATGGGACAGGGAGCTACTGAATAGAATCTTTAGTAGAGAGATGGCCCAAAAGATTGCAAAAATACCACTCAGCATATACCAAAGAAGGGACAGACTAATCTGGTACCATTCAAAGACTGGAGAGTACACAGTGAGAGCAGGTTATGCACTAGCAAAGGAGATGGAAGCACAGGCAACAAAAACAGTGCAGATCAAGGAACAGACAAGCAGCCATAACAGAAAGGAAAGTTTGTGGAAAAAGGTGTGGGGAACAAATATTAAACACAAATTGTAACATTTTATTTGGGAATGTCTGCAAAACTGTATTCCAGTCAATGACTTGGTACACAGAAGAACATGGAAGGGGAACAACATATGCACAAGCTGTGGGGATGGAATTGAAACTCTAAAGCATCTTTTTTTTTCGAATATGACTATGCAAAGAAGATTTGGAAACTAAAGTTCAATCAGCTGGGATGGGTTAATAGACCTTACAAGCTAGTTTCTGGAGATGGTGGGAAGGACTCTTAGAAGCAACTCAAAGAGTTAATGGTCAGGAGCACATAGAACTAACAATCAATATCCTCTGGCAAATCTGGAAAGCAAGGAATAAGATCAATTTCAACAATGCAAAAATGGAGGAAATCACAGTTGTAAGAAAAGCTCAGCAAGAATGGATGGAATCCAAGGAAGCTGTGGAACTAGAAAGCAGAACTGGCATTGCTGAAACAACCCCCATTCAACATGGTAGAAGCTGGAAGCCTCCAATAGAAGGTGTACAAGATAAACACAGACGTTGCAATCTTAGCACAAATGATCAGAACTGGTAAAGGAATTGTTGCTAGGAACTGGAAAGGAGAGAGTCTGAAAGCTTGGGCCATAACGGAGGAAAAGATAGGTGAACCAGGGCTAGATGAGGTTGTGGCAATCAGAACTGCTATGCAATTAGGAAAAGAAGCGGGCTGGAGGAAGATTGAAATAAATCGGACTGCAAAAGTATGATAGACTGCATCCTAACAGTCTCATGCAACAACTGCAGCTATGCTGTGATATTGGAGGATATACAAAAGCTGAGGGAGTTTTTTGATCAATGCAATTTCTCCTTTATATGTAGGGAAGGAAATGGAGTGTGTCATAGGCTAGCAAAATTTGCTTTGAAGCTAGTCAATGATGTATATTGGAAAACAAAATTCCCAGGCTGGATAAAAGAGCTAGCACGAAAGGATTGTGAGGGCAGCTTGCCCCTTTTGTAAAGCATACTTGTATTATCAAGTTTAAATCAATACAAATGTTATCGTTTTGACAAAAAAAAGACCTTTAATAGAATAAAAAAGAAGAAAAGTAAGCCAAAAAAAAAAAAATAGAAGACTAAATATAAACCAAATTCGAACTACGAGTTTCATTCTTTCAAACAATTATATATACTAAAGATTCTGCCTACAAGTGGGAGAGATAAGAGGACCATTGCGTATATACTAAAGATTCTGCCACTTGTGATCTATGTACTCGATTGGAAACAATCGAATATCACATAGGGGTCATTGATCTAATTCAACATTGAAGGGAGCAAAGTGAGGTAATTTTGGAGAGGGAATTCTAGACAAAAGGGGAATAAAAACAAATGTGTCTGGCTAGGATATTATTTGACATATTACCGTAACACTTTTTTAGTGTGATATATGTAAAATAATGTGTTTGTAATGCAATCAAATAAATTTTTGCTAATAATAAGCTACCCGAACATACTTTTATGATTGATTGAGTCATATGTTAAAAAACTCTACAACTAACAAAATGAAAAATATGGCACTCCTATTATAATATTCATAAATCGTGTATTTTTTTTCAAAGAAAAAAAAAAAGAGTTGGCATTTGACTAATACTTAATCATATCGGACGGTCTCATGGAACACAATTTGTATCATCGCATATGATAAGAGAAGCTGTTGATTATGTTCACATTTTTTGGCTAACTCTTTCTTAATGAAATGAGCATGACTTCAAAATCGACTTGATTTGCTAACTTTATTAAGTTTAAAAGTCAAGAAATGAGATAGGTTTTGACAAAGTTTCTCCTTCCTCTTAAATCAAAATAAGAAAAAGAAATGGTGAAAAGCCCTAGCGAAGAACAAATTAATTGCGGGAATAAATGATAACAATTCTCATTACATACACAAGAAGGATCACGTGATTGCTTTGAAGTTCTCAAAATTGAATATTTATCATCAATCATCGACTTATTGTAATTTTGCATCGTTTATCTTCTATATAGGTGTGCTTGATTGGATCTACACACATTAAAATTAATTAATTATTGTAATTTATTCTTTCACTGATGTTTAAACCAAAAAACAATCAACACTTGATGCTGCCTGCACAGCTAGACTTAAAATAATACTGATCTTATTCAACAGTCACGTATTCTATTCTAAGCATAAACATCCGTTAATTGTAGATTTCAGAATTGTTTCCTGTAATTAACGTTTAATTACCACTACTTCATGGTTAAATATAATGATCAGAACTCGAAATCCATTAATCTCAAAACTGGTAATAGGGTAATGTGAAATAATTAAAGAGAAACGAGTATCAAATAATAAGTTAGCAAGTTTAACAGGTTTTAAGTGGATTAGGGAATGCAAATGAGATGTCCCGAATTCAAGACCTCCCACTTAGGTGTGTTTGATAAAATTGAAATTTGAAATTTGAATATATTAAGTTATTAAATTATTAAGTACTAAATCTAATATATTTGAATATATATATCATATTAAGTAATAAATAAATAATTTATCACTTATTTTTGGAAGCAAATTTTGCTTAAAAAAATTTAATGCCACTTAAGTAATTCAAATGTTGAATTTTTGGTTATCAAATGCATCCGAACATGTTATTAATAAGTTTTTGACACCAAAAAAATGCTAATATGCTGCCACGAACAATTAAGATTCCAACCATTCAGCCTAACTCCCAAACCCTTCTTCTCAACTGAAAAAAATAAAAAATTAATAACCTAATCCTAATTCACAATTCCAACCCCAGTAAAATAATTAGTGGCACGCCATTTCCATATCTGTCACATCTCAACTACTCTGATCCTCAACGATAAACCAAGGCATAAGGACTTCTTGGCGAAGGAAATTTCAGAGCAGGAATGTTTAGAGATCATTAATTATTCAGGTTTTCAAAATATAATAGTAGTAAATTATGAATGAAAAGATTTTAGTACCCATAAAAGTATAAGATTGTTTTAGTAGAGGGATTCAAATTTGTATGACTAAAACTTTTTTAATTCAAAAATTGCAAGACAAGTTCATCGGCTTTTAGAAAAATGCCTTGGTCTACTGATTAAAATTGTTATCCTAAAAATTAAAGGTTTTAAATTCAAATCCCCCTTCCCCATCCCTGCCTAGCAATATGCAACCAATTTATACCATAAGGTACTAATGAGCTAAAATTGACCCTATACTTTAATATATTACGTTTTGTCAAACTATCTACACGTTTGTGAAGTCAAGGTTAAGAAGTCCATTTTTACCGGCCAATTAGAAGACAAAATCATGAATCTATATAATTCATCGTGGGCACTAATTCTGGTGATTTTCTAAAGGTTTACGAGGATAAATATATTTAAACAGTGTATTAACTCCTGCAAGTACTAGCAAGTACATAGACGAATCGCACTCTCAAACTACGTAAGCACTTGCGTAAAGGTGGTTGTAGAATTATGGAAAGAATTATAAACATTAATTACACCTTTTTTGCCTTAAACATTGGTTAAACCTTGCTGCTTACTTTAATTAAAATAAGCTCTCAATAATTTTAAAGTAATCCATGTGAAATGCCCCTATGACTTGCTCCTACTAACTTGGAATCTAATTTCTGTTTGATTGAAAAGCTGTGTGCCTGTGTGGATGGGTGGCAAGCCTTCTTTTGGCACATTAGTATTTTTTTTTATGCTCCGTGGGAAATCTTGAGAGTGTATATATAATTAATCTTTTATACATTGACAGTATATACATGATCACCATTGGATTGGATGCACGACAACTCATCTGTATTTAAATTTAAAATCTAAATTTTGCTCTTGTGTCATATTCTAATCGCAATTATGTATACACTGTCAATATATATATATATATATATATATATATATATATATATATATATAATTTATCTTTCCATTTCTCTCTATATCCTTCCTACATTCAACTGTTAGGAACAGAATTCAAACTCTGAACCTAGCAACGAGGAGGACTCAAAAAAATATATCTTCTGCAAAACCAAATGTTAAACTTGTTTGGATTACGGCTTCCTTTATTGTCGGCTTAAAGTATCACACAAGCGTGTTTAAATGCGTATCATATGCATGGAAGGATCATTTGATAGCACAAAAAATCTATTCGAATCTGTATTAGTATTAGTTTAATTTTTCCAAGTGTACGCAGAGAGACATGTTTTCCCCACTGGTTTGGACCGTCTGCAGGTTATCATAGTTTTGGTTGAGTTTTTCAAATTGGCGTCAAACCTCTCAAAAGTGCATTCCAACATTGTCCTGTGAATGATTGACAAGGTAATGGTATGAACCCAAAGGCTGGGATGGCCCTTTTCTGATAGCATTTGGTTATATTAGAGTTGGTAGAAAAGCAATTTCAGTTTTATATTATTGTCTCTTGCGACCTTTATCTGCAAACAGGAAGATAGGCTGAAATTATTGAATTGTAAACCTTCAACAACTCAACATGCATAATGTTCTTGTATTTTCATTGCTCCTATCAAAGTCTACGAAGGCACAGCACAAAACGTGTTTGACATTGACCCACCTATAAAAATTAATCCCATACAATTGATTTTGTTGCTTAGTTCGATACCATTCATGTCTTCTTTAAAAAAAATTATTACTTTCCTGGTTTTCAAGAAAAAGATTGTCCATATTCAATTATTTGAAAATGTTCCACTACAAGAGAGTCAATTGTTTCTACAGAAAAGTCTTGTATATTATATTTTAAAATTGAGGTGAATCACATTATTAACTCTTAGTGTGTTTCTTGCTAAGTTTAATTATGATTACGAAGGGGGAAGGAATGTCCAAGGAAGGAGGTATGATTAGCAAAGAATCATCCCCCCCTTTCCCCTCCTCTCCTCCTCCTTCTCGTCCTCCTCCTCGTCCTCCTCTAACTTTAATACAAGTCAGAATGTATTAGGGCACAATTTTCAAACAAAGTTACTTTGCAAATTGAAACTACGTATACAAATTAAAACCGTTAATAAAAGAATTATAATAATACTTCCATAAATTTCTTGTGTGGATTACAAGTTTTCATACATCAATGAAAATCTTGAAGAATGCTCAGCTTGATGAACATTAATGGGCATAATCCATGAATCCACATATGAGATGCTACTATTAATGATCTCATGAATACTCAAGGAGATGTGCAACTTGTGGAATTTGTAGTAACTTTCCAGACTTTGATTTGTCCGTCTAGGCTTCCACTAAATATTGAAATAACACCATCTCCATTCCTACCTGAAATTGCAACAAGTGCCTTGATTGGTTTCAAATGTCCTTCAAGAACACGAATGCAACAGTATCCATATTCTCTACTGCGTTTCCAAATCCTCACTGTTCTGTCAGATGATCCACTGATTAGCAAATCATCCACAATAGTCAAGCAAAGTATAGCGCCTGTATGTCCTTTCAATGAATGTGAAAGCACCATGTGATCATCTGCAGTATAATCCTTCTCCCACACCAAAATATTCTCATCAAAACCTCCTGAAAACAAGACTGATCCATCTTCGTTTATAGCCAATGCATTGATCCCTGCCTTGTGCTTGACTAAAGTGGTTACTAGCTTATGCTTCTTTCCCCCATCATCATTTCTCTGCCAAATTTTGATAGTTCCATCACTTGATGCAGTGTAGATTAATCCATTTGCACAAACTACAATGGCGTTAATGGCGTCCGAATGCGCCTTAACCGATTCTAAACAACTCAAGTCTGATATTCTCCATATCTTAAAGCTTTTATCCCAAGAAACCGAGTAGATTAATCCATCATTCACAGCTAAACCTGATATGGTGTCTGCATGTTCAATCCAAAGCTTTTGCTTGTGCCGCCTAACTTGAACATAATTCTTTGGCAAAACACAACGCCTCAAGCGATCTTTAACAGTAGGCAGTGTTGAGATTAGTTGATGCTTTTTTGATGATGATGCAATTTGCCATACTCTGATCTTGCAATCTTGATGAGAAGTGAAGATCTTGTTTTCGACGAATGCAATTGATTTAGCCATGCCTGAACAGCTCAAGTTGTCAACAAGACAATAATTCGTTAAATCGAAGACATTGATTTCATTCAACGAAGCAGCATAAAGGGTGTTGCCATGCACTGCAAGAAAGCTTATTTGTGGGGCTAACGTTTGAAAATTGCCAAAGCATGAGTGAGTTACTGAGGGGCTGTTTATCATTTTTTGACGAGAATTGTGAGATGAGTCTTGAGAGACATCTGATTGAAGACTACTGAAACTTGTTTCCTCATAAATTGCCGATGAATATTGCATTTGATCAGGTATTGTGATTGAGCTAGAAGATGAAGTTCTGGAGGATGTTAATGATTCTGGTTTTGGTAAAGCAGGCAGGCTGGTTTCAAACCATGAATGGACCTCCATTAGTCCTCAAGATCAGAACTGATCAACTCGGAAAATGCACCAGAGAAAGCTAAAGGGGAAGCAGGAAAAGGGGCGGATGAGGATTGAAACTAGGTGAGGTAATTAAGGATTAAATAAGAATTGAGAGCCTGAGCAATTGTCCTTTGGTGCCTAACCATCGATAAGGACATAAATATTCTTTATTCCTTACTTTTTTGGCGAAAGAACATGTTTGCTGCATTAGTACTCAATGCTCTATTTTTCATGTTAAGATTGGTAGGTTGGCTTGGAATTTGTGCCAATCAATAACCTCTTTTTATTAATTTATTGCAAATTTGTGTATAGTTCAATCTTATCATAGCTCTACAGGTAACCTACTCTTATCATTTTTCTGCAAATTCGCAGAAGTGATAAGATATATTCTGAATTAAATGGAATAGCTCTGGACTGTATAAATCCTTGTGCATTTGAGATCAATTTTGCCTTAAACCAATCTACAGAAAGTGGTTGGAGATTCAAGTTGAACATTTACACGTAAAACTTAAAAATTGCAGTTGAAAACCATTCTTTGTCAACTTGATAGAAAAAAATATGCATAACTTTTGATGTTCCCTGTTAAACTTTGGGTTCTTCAATGTATTGGTTGCGCCGAATACTCTCTCTTGATGGCCCTCAGGGGACATTGGTGCCTTGAGTTAGGATTAAGGTTTTAACAACCTTTATTCCTACCATATATTATACTACTCCGAAAGTGACAAAGATTAAGTTAAAGAGGAACAGCATCCACCTGGGACCGTGTCTGTGAAGATTAAATTAATCAAGTTCCTGAAGAAAAGAGTAGATTAATCTTGATTCATCAATCTCATTAGTGAACTACTACCATAACAATCTCTTGAGTGGAAATCAACGTGTCTCTCTACACAAAGGGTACTTCAATATTAGTCGGAATGAGATGTGTCGTTGCTCTATTCCTCAATCAAGCAGCCCTATGAATGATTTTATTTTTCTTTTTTCGTTTCTCATACAGCAACATGTGTAACCTATTCTTTGGTTCACTAAGGAGGAAGGGGCCTCACCTGAGTATAACGGGCTAGAAGGACAGGAGTCACAGGACCAACTAAACCAAAAGTGTGCATTGTTGCACATTTTTTAAATTTTAGATGCAAATTTCGAACATCCAACCTATAATACAAAAAATTAATTTAAATTCCTTCTCAATACCCAACTTTTCAAATGCCACTTTGTTGAATGATTGGTTTCCTAGCTATCACAATATTTACCGTTAATGGTGGATCATTCCTTTCATTCCACTTGCAATTCCTATATTAATAGAGGTCGGATGTCTTCTTTTGAGAGTGTTATATAGTTAATTATAGTCATGATTTTTTTTTTTTCAATCAATTTGTCTATTCAACAAATGTATAGCAATTCGATCTATCAATATGTATGGATTGTTGTGACCTAGGTCTACCTTTAGCCTAGATCTAGATCAATTCCAATCAAATGAAGTCTCTACCATTTCGCTTACAAAATGGAAGATGAAACTTCATACACCTTAAAAGTTCATAGGACGACAAGCATGGAGTCTTGGATACTTTTCTTTTGGTTTTTTTTTTTTTTTTTTTGTTTGGGGGGGTGGGGTAGGGGGTCGACGGGAGTTATTTTTATTTAAGAAAATCATTCTCTTCATAAAATCAATTTTTAAGGTACAATGCATCAACAAGGTCATCAATCGGGGTTACGTCCTTAAGTATTATTCTTGCTATTCTGTTGCCTAGCTAGGCCATCGAATCATTTCAATAGTTCTACACTCACAAGAGCAGAAAAGAGTAAAGCAAATAGCTTCTCATGCATTTAGCTAGGTCGCTAATTAATTATATTTTATTGATGATACTTGTGAATGCAATGATGGAGCCAAGGGGCAGAGTGGCCATGGCCCCTAAAGTTATGAAAATTTTAATTCATAATATGTAAATATATGCATAAGTCAAAGTTGGCTTACCTAATTTTTTACAATTTTAGTTTATATTATGAGAGTTTATATATATATATATTTATCATCAAATGTGTGTGTGTGTGTGTGTGAATTAGCCACTTTTTGATTTAATTTTTTCTTTAAAAAAAGTTATTTATTGTTTATTGTACTAATTATTTAACATTCAAAAAATTAAACATATAATTTGATGATCCATAGTAAATTGACCCAATTTGATGTATTAGCATAAAAGACTCAATTCATAATTATCAATGGGCTAAAATAAAAATAATTTCTTTATTGGTCCATATACAAATATACACCTTAGCCTAATTGATAAAAAATTTAAAATTAGTGATCTATCCTCTTGCTGACTCATATACAAATATACAAATAATTACTTGAAAGCTTGGTGAAAACAAGAAATTGAGTGATATATCCTGTTATTGGCAGATTGATTATATTTGTTCTCACTCTTTCTGTATCAACTGCAACTATAGAACGTACATTTTCAATTGTGAATATAATCAAAACAAAACTCCAAAACAAGATAAAAGATAATTTCTTAAATGATTGTCTAACAATGTACATAAAAAAAAAAGGATGATCAAAATTTAGCACTGATTCAATTATAGATGAATTTAATTCTATGAAAGAACGTAAAACTCAATTTACTTTTAAGAAAAGAGGTTGAAATTTCAAGATATGCTAACATAACTTTTATCTTTATTAATTGAAAATAGTTATATTATATTGTATAGTTATATTTTTAATTTTTCACAAATGACATATTGAAGCATCTTCTCATAATGTACAATTTGGGTAGTTTGTTATGTTATAAGATATTTAATCAAAGGTTTTTTTTGTCCTAATTTTTGTTATGACTGTGTTGCATATTTATGAAATAGACATACATTTATAATTAAAATTAATATTTGATATTTTAAGATGTCATATATTTAAATAGATGAAAATTATTTTGAACATAACATATTAAGATAATTTTGTTCAGAAAAATTTTGCCCCCCCTCCAAGGAAAAAATCCTGGCTCTGTTTTATAGTCTATAGAATGGACATTTTCAATTATGAAAATAATCAAAATAAAGCTCCAAAACAAGATAAAAGATCATATCTTGAATGATTGCCTAACAATGTACATAAAAAAGGAAGTTGTTCGAAAATTTAGCGTTGATTCAATTAGAGATGAATTTAGTTCTATGAAAGAACGTAAAACTCCATATACTTTTAATAAAAGAGGATGAAATTTCAAGGTATATTAACATAACGTTTATCTTTTTTTTAATTGAAAATAATTATATTTATATTACATAGTTATATTTTTGTATTTGCATAGGTGACATATTGGAGCATCTTCTCATAATGTGCAACTTAAGTGGTTTGTGATGTTATAAGATATTTAATCAAATGTTATTTCTTATCTTAATTTTAGTTATGACTATGCTACATATTTATAAAATAGACATACCTTTATAATTAAAATTAATATTTGATATTTTAAGATGTCATATATTTAAATAAACAAAAATTAGTTTGAACATAACATATTAAGATAATTTTGTTCGAAAAAAGTTTGGCCCCCCAAGGAAAAAATCTTGGCTCCGTTAATTGACGTTTCTGCTCTATTTTTTTTTTTTTTTTAGGTGTGTCCCGCAGGGAGTGGACCCCGCAGACTATTCACCACCCTCAGCAACTTGCTGGCAGCAAGGTTCGAACCAGGGACCTGAGGCTCCATCTTCAGCAACCTCAACCACCAGACCAAGCCCCTGAGGGCCTGCTCTATTTTAGTTTAGTTTGCAAGTAACTCTTAATTCGACTAAAATTGCCAATTGTAGAGGTTTTGGTAGTGAATCATCAAATTATTAATACCTACTTTTGAGTGCAATTAAAAGTTGTATTAACCTCTTTTTTTTTATAAAAAAAAAGAGAATTTTTACTGCTGAGATTGTTGGAGATCGTCTAACAGCAAATGATTGATGGAAGCAATTAAAGTTGGAAGGTTAAAGTTGTATTAACCTTAGTCCAAAGTAATCAAAGAGTAGACTAGTTGGAATTTTTTGAATTTCTTATTACTATTCATCCAAATATGCCAAAAAATTAATATAATAATCTATAGAATCAAGAACAATTAGCAATTAAAGTATTGTAAGTTTCTATAACTTCTAGTGCAAGTTTAGACAAAAATAAGCAATTGAGTTCAACTCAATAAATCAGGAGGATTGCACCCATAGCTGCTAGCTCCAAGGGTCAAAGATTGTTTCAAAACAAATTTCATAAACAATCTTATCTCAAAATTTTTGATTAGTGTATGAAAATTTTGCTCCCCTTGCCTTAATTATGTTGAGATATCATTTCGTGTAATTTCTAAGTCGATCTAGTTTGAAAGAGCTGAACCTTTCTTGTCTTTTATTGTCCAAGTAAATTTTTTTCTTTCCCTTAATTATTAATAATAGAGCAACACATTCATACAATAAAGTAGTTCAATGCTTAGCATATCATCAACTTGAGTGCCTCAACATTATAAGCCAAGATGATTTGATCCAAAAACATGGAATGCCTCAGTCTATTATTGAAGTGAAATAACTCTTATTAAGCAATCTTCTTCTTGTAGTTTGCCTGCAGATTTGGTAATCTTGATACTGAATTGAATGATTAATGCATAATAGAATCAGACAAAGAAGTCTTTCAGTTTCATTATGAGGGTTCAAATTCCTCTTTTCCTTCCCTATTTTTTAAATTCCATCTTTTCCTTGTTGAAAGAAAAAATGTTATGGTTACAACGAATAGTACATTCTTAAATTCATCGTTAACACGACTTGGACAGGTTAGTATGGACACGTGTGGATTAGTCAGGTAATTCAGGATACAACACGTGATCTCTAACAAAAAATATATATATATATCGCCGTTCAATTGAAATGCATTGCCCCGAATGGGCACTAGAAAACCCAAGATGGGATGCATTTGGGCTAGGTACTGGGCTCCATCGAAAAAGCAGTTCACCTTCAGTCATATTTAGCACTAGCCCGGGCTCGACACAGAGCCCAACTAACCCGCTTCTAAAGACAGCATTAACAGTCAAACCTGCTTTTCCTTGCCCTTAAAAAGGCTTCAGCTGCTTCTTGTGGTTCATCCTTTGTTCTTCATCTCTTTTTTTTTTTTTTTTTTAAATTCTACTACCCCTTTTGACTATTATATCTATGATTGTAATTCAATTATTTCTTGCCACATTATTCAATAATTTAAAATCTTAATATACTAACATCTGTTTGCACATCGAACACTAAATTAAACTCATATTTATATGATACCCAAAAGGAACTGCACAATTCCCTCTCTTTTATAGTTTATCTATAACAATTTAAACTATATGGCATGTAATTTAATCAAACTACTCGATTCAAACTTTACAAGCTACTTGGTCAAAGACTTGACTCGAACACGGTATTAACTGAATTCGAGTCGAATTCGAGCTACTTGATAATGTATTTGAGTTGTATATGAATAGAAAAAACAAAATGAGTCGTATATGAATAGAAAAACTAAAACTCGAGTATTCATCGAGATTTATCAAGTAGTGTGTATGCATGTGTGTAGCGTGTATGTATGTGTGTGTGCGTCTTTAATTATTTATTTATCGCACAATTACTTTTATTGGTAAGTGAGTTATAGAATTTACCCAAATACCAAACTTCAGAACACGGTTGAACTCAACTAAACTCAATTGAGCTCTAATTGATCAAACTTGAGTTTGAGTTCAAATAAAGTAAAAATAAGATTGATCTTGAGTTCGAACTCAACATTTAAGAACTCAATGAGTTCAACCTCAAGTTCTCCTTCATAGCAACCCTACCTACATTGAGCTTTACCATTGTGATGAAATGAAAAAAGAAAAAAAAAATTGCTATCCTCTAATTTCTTAGACAAGGTTAGCATAGAGTGGCTTACACAAAACTAACCTCAATTTTCAAGCTAATTTTTAGGTAATGTCATGAGGAATATAATTTTGAAACAAGAAACCTCAATGAGACCTTGGTATTTTTCAAGCTAGAACCATTGAATAATTTTAATTTTGTTTAATCTATCATTTCATGCAAGAAATGGTAGAGGAAGTGTTCAAGAAAAACGGTTTTCATTTAAAATTCTTCTGTTTGCATCAAACCATAAGTCGCACGAATAACATATAAAAAGAAGACAAATATGATATTATCTATTAATCCATGAACGAAATTGTGAGCCTCACAACTTTTGTGACATTCTTGTTAATAAAAGGGAGACTAATATCCAGTAAAGTTAGAAAAGGGACACTAATTTTGACTTAATCAAGTACATGTTACGTGCTAATGGAGGATCTAGCTAGTACAGCTCATAGGAGTCCTTTTTTTTTTTTTTCTTTCTTTTCTTCTCTCTACTATTTAATCAGCCGTAATTTATACTTTTCCAGCCCTTGAGGAACATGCTTTCTTCAGTAATCCGGTTTGTCAGCCTAATTCTCCTCTTAATTACACTAGAATTCATTTTCTAATTTGCTGAAGGAGATATGAAAGAAGGAACATATGGCCTTTTTTTTTCTTTTGCTTCAAGGAAAGTGTCATGGACTTCACAGACATACTCCCTGCACTCTTATGGGCTCATCTCATGTGCACTAGACATCTGCAAAAAATAATTAAGGTCAATATTTGTGGGGACATATAAGGTGTCCTTAATCCTAACAACTAGTCACGTTCCAAGTTTCTTGCATGCCCTTCTTAGTTCCTAGACCTAGTTTTGTTGGGTTCACAGATTGAACAGGGTTCTAGATAGAGTTCTGTGTTTAGCACAAATTGTAATCTAAATAACTTGAGTAGGAGAGATAGTAAAAAGTTTTTAAAAAAATTTCATATGAGACATAAGTAATTGGATTAATCTTTCCTACATTAACAGTGTATACACTGTCAGTTTTGAATGAATGACAACTATATAAAATTTGAATTTGAAATTTAATTTTTACACATGTGTCATGATTCTAATGGTAATGGTCTATATACTGTCGGTGTATATATAAATTTATCCTAATTAATTTATTATAAAAATAATAAATAAATAAAAATAATTGAATACATTCCATTGTAATCTCTCCAACCAAAGATACATTCATTGGCCAAGGCGGAAGAACAATTATTCTAAAGTGGCATGTGAGCCCTCATATAGATTGGATTGGATCTCAGACTCTAATCCCAAGCAATAGCCTCAACTTTCCTAGCTGGAAACAGTGGGATATATTTCATAAATTGAACAGTTATTGACCAATTTTACTAATAAACTAACCAGTGATCACAGTTCTCATTGTGTAATGATTCATGTATAGCTGTGTGGTGCCCTTCTCTAGGATTATTCATTACAATGCCACACACAAATTGTAGATACATTGGAAACTCAAAAGTGAGATCACCAAGGTTTTTTTTTTGAGTTGCTGTGTTTAATTTTTATTTATTTTTATGTTTGGGATTGGATAAGGGCTTTTAGTAGTTATCTCGAGGAAGAGGAAAAAGTAAAAAATTACTAAGAAAAATTGAATAATAATAAAGTATATCCTGGTGATACAAAAGTTTATGATTTTTTAACTATTGAAAAAGATTGGGATTTGGGAATATGGGGGAAGGGAGGGGCCACTTACCCTTTCCTTTGCCCCTATGGTTAGGGATGGCAATGGTGGCGGGCACCCGTGGAGTTCATTGGGGAGAGGGCCCGCCACCCGTTTGAAAAAATATATACATGTACATAATTATATATATAATGATATTATCAATTATACTACTAATTATACATGTCTATTAATAAAAATTATTAATTATTTATACTAAATTTATTAATACATTTATGTTAAATTCCTAACTACACTTAATATAGTAACACTTTTTTCTAAAAAAATACAATAATAATTTAGTGATTGTATTTGTATTAAAAGTGAAAACTTGATTATTTTAGTTATATTTGTTTTATTATATTAGATTGTATTCAAATAACCTTTATTTAATTATTTTTGTGAGTTTCAATTGTGAAGTTATAATGAATAATAATTTGGTGATGTATTGATATTTTAGTATTTGATTATTTGTTCAAATTTAATTATAATAAAATTACATAATAAAAATTTTTTAACCCCACGGGGGAAGCGGGACGGGGGAAGCCGGGGGCGGGGGGAATTAAAATGCAACGGGGCGGGGGTTGGGGGAGGTGTCCCCCACCCCACCCCCGCCCCATTGCCACCCCTACCTATGCTCTTTAAAAATTCTGCTTTACCCCTTAAAAAGTGGGAAGTTTTCAAAATAGTCCTTATCAAGAATTAAGGTTCCGTTTGGATTGCTATTTTTAGAAGTTTTTGTAAAAAAATGTACCGTAGCGATTTGATATATGTAAAATAAAGAGGTGACTAAAAAATGTGCTCACGAAAAACGTAAAAATTTTTCTATAAAAACTTATTCTGCGAATATTCTGCAAAAGTGTATTGCATCGTACAATTTACATGAGGCAAAGCCTTTTTTTTCCCGGAGTAAAATTTCTTCCCATTCATATGCCAAGGGCTCAAAATGGGCACTTGTGAATTGTACCAAAGTTTTTTTCTCAGAAAACATAAAATTAAATTGAAAACGTGTCTAAAAGCTGAACTTTTAAAAAATTTTCTTATCTCACTTTTACAGGTTCAGCTTTTACTTCTCAGTGACAGAGAAACATATTGAAAATTAATAAAGATTTAGATGTGAACCATAAATTCAAAGTGAAATTGCAATAGCATGCGTTATATGCACAGCAACCTGCGCATGAATTGGCAAAGTACAACTATTTTCACAGCAGAACGCACGCCTAGAATGCTTTGATGCAGACTACTCTTGCTCTTTCTGGTCTCTTCACAACAATAATTTCCATCATCAAGAATGCAACGCATGAGTTGCCCCAATGAAGACCAGTCATGATGCAAAAATTTAGAAAAAGAAAAAAAAAAAAGAAAGAAAGAAGAAAAGAAAATTAAGCAGGCCATCTTTAATGCATCAATGATCTAAGCTTAATGTTTAGGACATTCTCATTTGTTAGCCAGCCTAGTAATGGTAGTACTAATACACTCAGTTATTAAACTGAGTAAGCAAGCAATGCACATCAATTTTGATGAGGAGTTCTTTGATCCTTAGTGTCTTAGTACACTTTTGTAAAGCAAAACTTGAGCCCTTGGTCATATATTGTAAATTCTCTCTTAGTAGAAATATATTCATCTATCGTTTTTGTAAAAAAAAAAAAAAAAAAGGAAAGAAAATTAAGCACTCATTTGATTTGAAAGACACAGAAAATGGTAAAACATAAAGCAACAATTGATGGATAAGGTATTAGATTTAGAACCAGAGAGTCAAGGAATACATATCTGTCAATCCAATATTAAAATGTTATCATGCAAATTTTAAGAAGTTACTATGTATTAGTGTATTCCCTTTGTTCGTGGAGAAAACTAAAAGGAAAAATATATTGCCTATTATTCCTGTTTAATTTACTCCAATTTATCACGACTTTTTGATGTGAATTAGTTCTAAAATCTGAAATTTGAATCTATTATCTTTTTATTTTGAGACGATAATTATTGTATAACCTATTCTATCCTAAACTATAGAGGAGGGAAAGTCTAAAGAGGCTTTGTGTTGGGAACTTGTAGGTACACAGACCTTACTAGATCAAAGTATTACTTATTCTATCTGAAATTTGAATCTATTAAGTTACTGAATTATTTAATTGAGAAGATATGACAATTACTATAGGCATAAGTAAATCAGATATGATTGTGACACCTCCTTTGACAAGAAAAGTCCTCCATATGATTGAGGTGATTAATCACGAGTTGTTCCAGTCACCAACAAACTCTGCATTCCTTAATTCCACATGAATTCAACTTCAAGGCTAGGATCTGGATACAGTTATAGAATCAATATTTGATAATTAGACAAACTCACTAAAAGATGTTTCCTTTTTGTTTTTCGAAAGATTGAGGTAAATTAAGGTAAGTGCAATATCATGTTTTAGCAATTTAAAACATCTCAATTACACCTAAATTATCATCTTAATGCACACATTCGTATTTTCTTACACATCTAAATTACATTTAAATTGCATCAATTAGCCAAATGCTTTTATAAGATATTGAAGTTAACTAACGAGAACATGTAAATGCAAAGAGAGATAATAAGTGTGCTTATGTTAATATATGTTAATTTTGATCTAAATTGGGTTGGACTCATCCAACGGATGCCCTTAGGTACTCGTGAGTATATGTCCTTAGTTACATTTAATCCACACCGTACATTTAGATGCTTAATCAAATCCAATTAGGTTATTAAGAGTATCAAATTGGCACCTAATCCATTAGAAAAGCTCGTTAAATTAGCATTCGATTTAGTTAGGATGAACATCATTTTCTTGCAAGAAAATAAAAGGCAAACGCCTGGCTGTTCTTGAAACTTGTCATCGGAGTACACTGCCATGAACTATGTTAAATGTAGAAATAATTTGGGCCAATTAATTTTGTACGGATGAAATTAAAGTGATTTGGTCCCTATAGGAAAAAAATTAAATCATCGCCTACTAATAATTGTCCAGAGCAGATGTTTTTGGGGCTACAATTAGTTTATGTTATTTTTTAAATTTTACAGTATAATTTTTATATGCTCTTCAGATTCGTAATATCCATTCTTCAGATCTATTTTTTGATACCTGTATATATGGTTGATGATGCAAATGCTATAATCGACACTAAAAGATAATGATGATGAGTGGTCAATATGTCATTTACTATCTCGAAATGAAATAACAATAGGTAATTCTTAGGTCTATGCAAAAATTATCTTGTGATAAAAGAACACTTTTCCAAATGATATGGAGATATTCATCCAAATTCTTTAATTGTAGTTCATGAGGTAGTGTGCAAACAAGGGAAGAGACAAAGGGCATCTTGTGCAAGTGTCAAGAAATGGCCTTGTTTGGCAGGCAAGTTATTTGCCAAGTTTGCCTGCTACAAGTTTTTTAAAAATTTTAGTTACAGTAACTTAAAAAAACTTCTCAAAGTTTTTAAACTATACACTTCAAAATATTAAAAAATTTACACACTTCAAAAAATTTTTAAAAAATTTCTGCAGTAAGTTACAGTAAAATTTTAGACAAACACCCAAAAAACTCACTTTCCAAACGAGTCTGACGTCTATGATTAACTTTTCAACCAACACGTAGAAAACAATTGAGAATGCCAACAACTTTTTGATTTTGCAATTTATTCCACATTTGATTCCTTCCTATAAAGAGGCAAAGGAATGGATAGGTTCTTAGTTTCGGATTTCGGATTTTTCTTTTTAGGAAACCTTTCTCAGTAGTATTTGCTGAAGCATTTACTATTAGTTAATGTGTTTTTAATTTTCTTCCTCACCTCCAATCCAATCCAAAGGAATAAATACTATTTTCGACTTTTTGCCCCCGGCCTTTGTTAGTAAATACTCATATTATATCCATAATATATACGTTTGTATATATCATTCAAAAAAACTTTCATGATCATATATTTTAAAAATACTTTGAAAAATAATTGTACTTTTCACTTAACTGTATAAAAGAGATAATAAATTGTTAACATAGTATACTTTAACTCTTAAAAATTTTAAAATTTGAATAAGAATAATGACATACTTTTTGAGTTATATACAAAATAAGAGCGACATATATATATCATAATAAATGTAGAAATAAGAGCGATATATATATGTATATCATAATAAATGTAGATATATACATATTTAAGTAATAAGGTGATAAAATTTTAATAAATTTAACATCTTATTCATAAAAATAAATTTAAAATTGGTATAAAATGCAGCATAGTATTTGAAAACTGTAGTAAATTTTATTGCCATTTTTAATTCCATAACTCTTAAATGTATTCATACTACTCAAGTACAAATTTATATACATAATTTTATCGAACACGTATTTTTAATCATTTAGTTAATGGTACAAAGTTGAAATGTGTACAAAGTTTAACCATTAGTTATGCAGAACACAATTTCAACCACTTCCGTGGAAAGGCATTTGTCCAAATTCTTCAAGACTAGTGACCTGACTCTTAGTCAAAGGCCCTGAATTGGTCAAAAGTGAAAATAGGGGGACTAAACTGGTTTTGTAAAAATATAAGGGACCAAATTGCTAAATAGTTCACACCCGAAACTGACTGGGGACTAAAACGACTAAGCACAAAATGAAGCAAATTTATTTCTTCCCTTCCCAAACAAAAGCTAATAAACATTCATAGAAGTTTTCCTTTTACTTTTCCTCTTAAATATTCAAAGGTAGTCTTTACTTATAATTAGGGCTGCAAACGAGGCGAATCGAGTCGAGTTTTGGGCTAATCGAGCCGAGTCTCGACTAAATTTATCAAGCTCGAACTCGAGCTCAAGCTCGACGAGCCGGCAATTTAAAACTCGAGCTCGAAAAAAAATAAAAAATAATTATTTTATTTTTAAAAAAATAAATAAAATAATATTTTTTTTCTTAATAAATAGTAAAATATTAAGGATATATATGTAATTTTACTATTAAAATAAAAAAAAATATATATATACTTAAAATAAAAAATATATATACTTAAAATAAAAAAATAAAAAATATTATATATATTTATTCGAGCTCGTGAGCCTAACAAGCTTAATATTTTGAACTCGAGTTTGAACTCGATTTCGACTCGAGCCAGCTCGAGCTCTACTCGAGTTTGACTCGAGCCGCTCGCGAGCCAGCCCTACTTATAATAGATCCTTATATAAAAAAAAAGGTGCAGTAGTGGTCCATACCAGGGCAGTATTGGCTAAACGTTTATAGTCACTCTTTTTTCGAAAAATATTTTTAGGCTTCCAAATTTAATATAGTCATGGGCTAAATGTAACCAAGAAAAAGAATTAAAATTAAGGGCTTTTTAATGAGTACTTATATAGATTATTAGTCATTAGGGGATTTAAGCACTAATTCTTTGAATTGTGAAAGTACCTCAAAATAACGTAATATTAACAGACGTGTCATGAAGTATTAATCAATTAATCATGAAATTCTTGATTTCACTCTCAAACTCTCTCACCTCTCCCTTTACCTTATGCAGCTTGAGTCTCACTTGAACAAAATAAACAAATTACTAGCCATAGTAGTGTGCATAATATTGCATATAATAGAAAAAAGAAAAAGAAGAAGACCAATACTTGCTAACATGTCCAATCTACCATAATTCTACAAGTACTTGATGTTTACTCTTTTTTGGTTAATACTACCATTTCCAGTTGTGAGGAACTACACATTCTGATATTTTATCCTTTTTGTGCCAACTTTGCACTATTTGGGATTCCCCATTCCTCCAGAATGTTTATCTATTTTTTGGGATAGTTCTCCTACCATGGATTATGGAGGGAGGGGCAATCTCCAATCACCCTCAAGTCCAATCCCAATTTTCATCATCTTTTATAGCACACACACAAAAACTACCACTCTTTTATGTTGTACAAAGGGGAGAGAGGGGAAAAAAACCATTATTAACTTGCACATGTCAACTTGAATACTCTACTCCTTCCCAGTCACCAAAGCAGCCATCAAACATCTTCTCTAATCTCTCTCTGCTCGCTTCCCAGAACAAGCCCTTCAAAGTTTGTACCACCATTATCAAGAAAATAGGGGGATTGAGCAGGAGTAGGAGGGAGGGAAGGAAGGGGAAGAGATGGGAGGGGTGACATCATCAATGGCAGCAAAGTTAGCATTTTTCCCACCAAACCCACCAACATATAAGATACTCAAGGATGAAGAAACTGGGCTGTTGCTGATGGACCCTTTTCCCCATAGAGAAAATGTGGATATTCTGAGGCTGCCCACAAGAAGAGGGAATGAAATTGTGGCCCTTTACATTAGGTACCCAATGGCTTCCACTACTCTGCTCTATTCTCATGGAAATGCTGCTGATGTTGGGCAGATGTATGAGCTCTTCATTGAGCTCAGCATTCATCTCAGAGTTAATCTTATGGGGTATGATTTTGAATTTTCTGGGTTTTTATGTCCTTTCATTTTGGAAATAACCGTGGAACTGCATATTTTATATGCTGATTTATGTCAATAAAAAGCTGTGGAAAAAGAGAGATTTTGTTGAAAGCTGAAAATTTTTGGAAATTAGGTGGCAGTCCTTCAAGAACTAATCTTTGCTTAAATTCTTCTTTTTAATCCTGGTTTGAGGATTATTTGTGTATGTATTAATTTTTTGGTGGGGGTGCGGAGTATTAGAAGATAAAAGGTTTTGCTTGTTAAACTATTGGTTGAAAAATGTGATTTTGATTCATTATAATCTGATCTTGGCTTGGAAACTGAGGTGTTGGCACCTTCTCTGTTGTTATTGAAATAGGAATGAGGTTGGTTCCGAAATTGGTGTTTCGTATAGTTAATGGTACAGAGAAAGTTTTCTTACTGAATGCAGATGTGAAAATTATTTCAACAACGCCAAATAAGCTAGCATGCTATTGATGTCTCTAAAATTTTCATGGCTGGCTCCAGCATTCTTGAGCTGATGGTTATTTTGTTTCCCTGTATGTTTTAACTGCTTAGGTCAGGTTAATCAAAGAATCTTGAGTGTTCTAAAATGTATTATCATCTATGTAGGTATGACTACTCAGGTTATGGACAATCAACTGGAAAGGTAAAAAAAGTTTGTCATGGCAATATCTGGCACTCTCTTTTTAAGTGATCAAATGTCTACTGCACCCACTGAAGTTCATGCGTGTCACTTTTGCAGCCAAGTGAGCATAATACTTATGCAGATATTGAAGCTGCATACAAGTGTCTTGAAGAGACCTATGGTGCTAAGCAGGAAGATGTCATCCTTTATGGTCAATCCGTTGGAAGCGGCCCTACTTTGGATCTTGCTACACGTTTGCCTCAGCTAAAGGCTGTTGTTCTGCATAGTCCTATTCTATCTGGCTTAAGAGTTATGTATCCTGTGAAGCGTACATACTGGTTTGACATCTACAAGGTGAGAAAATTGTTTATTGATTTTTTTTATCCTGTTAATTGTAACGTTATATTGTGCCATTCACCTCCCCAGACTGCCCAAATAGCTCCGGTGCGTGAATCATCTGCCTTTTAAGAAGAAGGACTTCAACATATCCTATCTCTAAGCATGCTTTTGCTGGTTTCCTGCAGAATATTGACAAAATACCATTAGTGAAGTGTCCGGTTCTGGTCATTCATGTAAGTGTTCAGTTGTTTTTTTAATTAATATGTGCGTTGGAAATTGGATTAAAGCAGCCCTTAACATGGTAGTTTTTTTAGCTTCCTCAATAGAATTCATGTCAGATTATGTGTGTCTATTTTACGTTCAAGTGACTCAACCACAATAATGTATCTTGAGTTTCAGTAGCCTGTCCTTCTAGATTGACATATTGAATATGGTAATGTTCATCATTAAAAAACAATTGAAACAGTATCTGGAGCAAAATCATGATGACAGGCACCCATTTCCATGGGGAACTATATTTACCAAAAAGGAGAACAGGAAATAAGTGGGTAAATGAACTGAAGCTGATGTTGAAATGTCAAAGATTTTAATTAACATTGCAAGTAGCATCTGTAGAGTTCAATGAAGGAATGTAGATTTAATTTTCTTTTCGTATCAGACTTTCTATATACAATTTAAATGGAACACTACATGGAAATTTTGTTCTAATACATGCAATGTGTATCAAACTGACTGTCAGTAGAATGGTGAAAGCACACCATTGCCTGTCCCCCAGGAGAAGGGGAGTTGATAAGTAAAGGCAACAAAATGTTATTTGAGTCCCTTGACCAAACTCTATCTTGCTGTTTTTAAAATTTTGTGGCAGTAGTAGGTCATCAAGATGTCTGTTGGCTGGATTTGGTTGATCTCTTTAGGAATCATTCAGCTTAACAATGCAGCTAAAACCTAGTGTCAGAAATCATGTTCCTGTATCAATGCCTGAAGCAGGGTGTGAATTGTTTATTAATGAATACAGCTAGTTAGTTGATTAGCGAAGACCATGGAGTAATACCTTCTTATGGTCCTATCTCCTCATGAAGGTGACGTGCCAGCCTCTTTATATGCACATTGACCTTCGAGAAGTGATAGTGTCCTCATTTTTGTTTGCTATGTCTAATTTTTCTTTAATCACAAGTAGTTCCTCCCATAATGTTTTATTGACAATAATCTGGATACTTCTATCAATTACTTGATCATTCAGAGTATCCATACTCATTATTCATCTCATTCTACCATGTGGCATTTGTCCACCTAATGGTCCAAGTCTTTGTTGTGTTTCATTACCTCTTCTGATCTGAAATGCAGAAAAATTGTTGCTTGAATCTCCAATTCCTGTACATAGCTTCTGTGTTTGAATAAAATTGGTCCTGATAGCAATTGATGTTGCTTTAGTGCAACTGATTTTCAGATCCCCAAAAGCTTTTTAGTGCAAGTGATGTTGCTTTAGTGCAACTGATTTCCAGGTACTAGGTTGTGAAATGTCTTAACTGCAACCAAAAGTTTATTAGGTGCTAGGTGTCAAAGGTTGGCTAATTTACTAATGCAATAGCCGGTGTGACACGCACGGACCGTGTTACGGAAGGGGGGCTCATCTTGAGGAGTCTGCTTTTATAGCTGGCCCTGGCAGTTGAACCCATTAAGGGCAAGATCTATCTTTTCAAATCAATGACTCATCTTCTTATGAAAGCAACAAAATATTATTCAAGTTCTCATTCTATTTCTACTGCCTTTATCACTCTCTAAGCTAGATTTTTGGTTCTCAAACTTCTAGGTATTGTCTTATTGATATGCATTGACACTGGCTCAATTCTGCAGGGCACTTCTGATGAAGTTGTTGACTGCTCTCATGGGAAACAGCTCTGGGAACTGTGCCAAGAGAAATATGAGCCATTATGGCTCAAGGGAGGAAACCATTGTAACCTGGAATTATATCCTGAATACATTAGGCACCTGAAGAAGTTTGTAACCACTGTTGAAAAACCACCCTCACAGAGAAACATTACAAGGAGAAGTATAGACCGGCCTGAAATTTCCAGGAAGAGTGATTGTTTTGAGGCTCCAAGAAAAAGCACTGACCGGAGAGAAAAACCAAGGCGAAGCACTGACAAGGGGGAAAGGCTGAAATTTTACGAACACAAGCATACAACTGATGACAAAATCTCAAAGTCAAGAATATCCTGTGATTACATGGAGAGATCTCGCAGGAGCGTGGAGTATCACGAGAAGTCTCGGATGAGCATTGATCTACAGCCAGAGAAAGCGAGGAAGAGTGTGGATTGGCTAGACAGGATACGAGCTACATGACTCTTTAAACCTCATTTAGATTTTGTAACTAGCGTCTCGATTTGTGAGGAGTGCATATAGGCGAAGAAGTTGAAAATTAATTGGTGGTTCTGTGTGTTTGTCCTCTCTTACTCTGATGTTTTCTCCAATAACGGTTAAATGCAATACATCATCTGTGTTGTGAAACCTTGAACGGTCAGAAGAAAAATTGATAGAGATTTTTGCACTCTACTAAGTTGCTATTTTGATAAGGTAATTTAAGTTATAGAAGAAGACATAAATACCCATTTCTCAGACGTTAAAAACCTGCAGCAAGACTATTGCAGCTTCTTGTCACATTTCCAGTGAAATATGATGTAATAGATATAGTCTAGATAGACATATTGATAAAAAAAAAATTTTGACACGTATGTTCAAAATATGACTGGAAAAGGGTTGAATTTCCCCCAGGAAAAAAGAAAAACATGAAGTAACGGAAGAGAGTTGAAATTCCCTTGTTCTCCTATCTTAAAAAAATGAAGTCTTGAATAGGTGCACCAGAACACTTTCACCCTCCTCAACCACCTGTCTTAATTCCATTAATTTGCCACAATAGTTTCACTGCTCGTCACACGGAAAAACTCATTTTTGCATGTATATCTGCGATAAAGCCTACATCCTAGAATTTCTTAGAAGTTTAGAAGTCAAGATGTCGAAGTATTTGATAGTCATGTATGATTCAGATGAGGAAACATCTTTGCAGGTTGCAGTCTGAAACAATTGTACTCACGTAAGCTCTTAGTTTGGCGTGTGGAAATGTTCTCCTGTCCTAAAATAGAAAGGAACAAAGTTTAAGTACTCTCCTTCCACATGCATTCTTTGTGGATTAATCTGTGGATTGATCTTGAACAACAAACAAAGACTATGTTTGCAAGCGGAAATCACAGTTTCACCAGGCTGGCATGAACATTCTTCTGATTCGGTACAAAAATGATCAGCCCATATGTAGTATTTCACTTTTCAATATATATACTGATTAGGACAAGCAAGCAACCAAGACAACTAGGAAGTAATACTTAATGGCTTTTTCAACTTGAATAGAACAAACAATCTGTTTTTTTTCCTCTGCTGAACAAGAACATTGGTAAGACAACTTCAAAATTTACTACTCTAATTGGAGCATCTTATGCAGCTATCAGTCAGTTCTTTAGTCCTGTTATTTGAATAGTTAGAATGACCAAGGAGGTGAATTTCCTCTCATCTTTATATATCATACTATTGAGTAGAAGTCTTGTGTAATGAGTTGTGAAGCTCTGAACTTTCTAAGATTTCCTGAATAAGAAGTTTTGTTCTCTGAGTTGCTTTTAGCTACTAAATTAGAACCATGTTGGTTTTTCGTATTCTTAAGAAATTATGTTTTCCATGCCATGTTTAAGTTTCTTCCAAGAAAAAAGTACTTCTTGTGGATTATAGAAATCTGCTGTTTACACTAAGAAAATTGTATGATGGGATAAACAGAATATCTTGCAACTCGTTTCCTCCTATGCTGTAGGTATTGAAAATGAAGCCTGCAGACTTATCAAAGAATTGTGCTGGGCCACTCGCTGAACAGCTTTTGACAGTAGCTCCCATGCGAATAGAAGTAGAAAAGGGACCTGAGACTGAGAGGGTTGAGCTCTTAAATCAGAAGAGCAAAGTGATGAACCAGCCTTGCCCCGGGTCCAAAGGACTGAAAATATTGCTACTGACTAATCATTTCAAAGTCTCTGTTGCTGCTAAGATTCCCGACTTCTACCATTACAATGTAAACTCCTGCCTTCCTATATTTTGATGAGAAGGGGATTTCTGCATTCCTGAAGTTTTAATGTCTTCCTACAGGTTTCCATCTTGCATGACAATGGGAAGCTTGTTGGCAGTTCAAACCTTAGAAGAAAGGTTATAGCTCAAGCCCATCAGACATACAAATCAGAACTAGCCGAAAAATCATTTGCATATGATGGATTTAAGAACTTATATACAGTTGGTTGTCTCCCACGAAATAATCTGGACTTTGTTGTTGTGCTTAACGCCATCTCGCTAAAAAGGTAACAGGAAATTTTTTCCTTCTCTCGTTTGTGGTTTTGTAATATCCTGTAGTATTTGCTGGTTCAATTTACAAGGTCTTTTCTTTAATTCAGAGTTTCTGGAGGAGCTAATCTTAGCGGCAAAGAGAGTCCCTGTGAAAATGATCAAAAGAGGCATAGGCTTATGTCTTCAGCCAAAACTTTTAAGATACAAATGAGCTTTGTGGCAACCATTTCTACACAGCAGATTACGAATACAACAAGCGAACAAGGACCAGAGAAGCATGAAGGCCTGAAAGTCTTAGATACCATTTTAAGGCAACATGCAGCTAAACAGTACGTGCATGACTGGCTTGGAGATTCCTTGTTCCTCTTGCATCACTTCCATTTAAATTGAAAATTTTGTTTAGGGAATATCTTGTTCTTCGCCAATCATACTTCTCAAATGACTCAAAGAATTTCATGGACTTGGGTGGTGGCGTTTTTGGTTGTAGAGGTTTCAGTTCAAGGTTTCAGGATCTCCAGGGTGGATTATTTTTGAATTTTGGTAAGACATCATTTAGATTCAGGTTTCAAAGTAGGTCTCCTAGTAGCTAATATATTTCAAATGCCAGATGTGACTACTACAACAATTGTTCAGCCTGGTCCAGTGATTAATTTTCTCATCAGCCACCAAAATGTGAGCGATCCCTTCAAGGTTGACTGGTTGCAGGTAATAAAAATTATATTGATGTTAAGTTCGCGGACCATGTAGATGAACCTTCCTCAGGTGTTTTTCTGCTCATTCTACACAAGGCAAAACGAACATTAAAGAATTTAAGGATAAAGGTAGCGCACAACAACCGTGAATGGAGAATCACTGGGCTTTCAGAGAAGTCCTGCAAGCAAGAGAAGTAAGTTCAACTGCTATGATTTTATGGCAAATTTTGGCCGGCCAAAAATGATGCTTCTTCTTCCCTTAATGCGTTGCTGATAATACTCCGCAGATTTTGGTGTAAACTAGATGGAGGAAGTAATCAAGTTGCTCTTCTCCAACAAAAAGAAATGACGGTATATGATTATTTTACTAAAGTGCTTGGCATTTCATTGACTTACTCTGCAGACCTGCCATGCATCGATGCTGGAAAACCATGCAGACCAACTTATTTTCCAGTTGAGGTGAAAAATTTTGTCTTCTTTGTATTTTCTCTGTATTTTCAAGTTAATTAATCCATGCAGCCGGCAGTCACGATTTCTTGGGAAAAAATGTGATGTAATTCGTGTAATTTTTTCAGCTCTGTTCATTGGTTTCTTTGCAACATTATAAAAAAGCATTGACCAATCATCAGAGGAGAATGAGGGTATCAAAATCAAGCATACAGCCAGAAGAATTATACTTGGTTTTGACAAATGTAGGTCAACGACCACTTATTTTACGACTACCACTGCAGTTTGGTTAAAGCAACAATTGGAGTTCATACTAAAATATATCTCTTTCTCAGGAACTGAGGCACTGTAATTACAATGCGGATCCACTGTTGCTTTCTTGTGGCCTTTCAATTTCTAATAGTTACACCCAAGTTGAAGGTCGTGTATTATCAGCACCCAGGGTATTCTGACAGTTTTTCTGCTTTCTACAATTTTAATGTCCCATTGGTTATTTGTCTAAACTTGAATAACTCTGATGGTTCCAATCTATCCCACTGTTGCAGTTGAAAGTGGCAAACAATGAAGATCTTATTCCTAGAAATGCCTCATGGAGCTTTAAAGATAAGGTGAATGATATATTTAATGTGGAAATTCTACATTATTGGTTCTAATAGCCATTTACATCTTAAATAGAAGCTCGTGGAACCAAAAAGAGTTCAGTGCTGGGCAGTGGTAAACTTCTCTAGTCAGCATTACACCCGCAATTTCTGTCAAGAGTTGGCAAAACTTGGTGCAAAGATAGGAGTGGTAGACTTCTTTGTCTTCATATATGTTTCACTTCTCCAGTAGGTTTACTACTGAGTTGCTCTATCTACTGCATAGCTTATCTTGTTTCCAATTTCTAGACATTGGATCCCCCAGTATGTGTCTTTGAAGAGAATCCCCAATACAGAAAGAAACCACCACATGTTAGAGTGGAGAAGATGTGTGAGCAAATAAGCTCAAAAGTTCGCAACAACCCTCTTTACTTTGTGCTTTGTTTCTTATCTGAGAAACGACAGAGTCCTCTATATGGTTTGTTCCAAACATCATTTGACTAGACACGTCTTTCAAGTTTTATATTTTAGTCAAAGATTGAGTTTCTTCTTTTAGGTTATTGGAAATGGAAAAGCCTGGCAGAGGTTGGAGTTCCAAATCAGTGCCTTGCAAATGATAGAGTTGATGAGAGTTATCTGCTGCATGTTCTTTTGAAGATTAATGCAAAAGTAATGTTCTTCAGTACAAACTTGATTCTTAATTTGCATATATTTTATCTCTCTCATGTAACAAGTTGCCTTCTTGCAGCTCGGTGGCTTTAATACAAGATTAGCTTCTGAGATGACAAGAACCATCCCTTGGGTATCGAAGATTCCTACAATGATTTTGGGAATGGAAGTCATGCCATGTGTCGATGGACAGTCAGAGCTACCTCCCATTGCCGCAGTAAGTGTCCTCTTGTACTGATGCTCAGGTTCAAGTACCAGTTAGTGTGGACTCTGGTTTCAATAACTAATAAATCAAATATAGATCAGTGTAGAAATCATTTTCACCCATTGGTTCTCTTTGTTGACTTAGGTGGTTGGCTCTAGACAATGGCCATCAATTTCCTGCTATAGAGCATCTATTCATACGCAGACAAGGAACGACCAAATGATGGATTCACTGTTTAGGCAAGTGTCCCAACAGGAGGACAAGGGAATGATCCGGTAGCGTCTCCCCTTCCCTGTATAGTAAAAATAACACATACAAAAGGGAATGAGGAACTACAGGCGTATATGGTGTCCTTTCTGGATACCTATTAGCTATTACCTACAAAATTGATGATGCAATGGAACCGTTCTTGGCTGGAAATTATTGACCTCAGTTTATCATCTAGTATATCAAAGTGTTATTATGAGTACTTAGAGTAGTCTAATTTTTATTCTTCTTATTTAACAGGGAGCTACTGATGGATTTCTATGCAAGTTCAGGACAGAAAAAACCTGCACAAATCATCATTTTCAGGTGTATTTTCTATTAAGGATTAATTAGCCTTTATCTGATATCTTTTGTTATTATGCGGTAATACTCATTCCTCAGTAGACTTTATGTTCTCTAACACTACTAGATGCATTAATCATTTCTCTACATGAATTAAGATTAAGGCACATACAGCTATGGGAATCAATGTTTATGCTCCTTGACAGAACCAGAATTGTAAGTTATTTAGTCATGCTTAGATTTTGGGCCAGACTTTGAAGATCAAACTCCACCTAGCTAAGAAAGGCATAACAAGTTTTTTGGCAATTTTCCAGCCACATTAAAATTTAGTAGCAATCACATCCCCTTGTAATCTTCCTTTGAATGCTTCCAATCTAAAATCCCATCTTTTTTCAGTGCGCTGTTAACTTAAATCTGTTCAGTTAGCGCTATTATCTTTGTGCCATTATCAAAAAAAGAATCTTCATTCTTTAACTATCCATCAAATGTGAGAGTTCCGAAAGTGGCAGGATTTGGTGCTAATCATTACTCACTGGTTTTTTTGTTCTTTAGGAATGGACTCAGCACAACACAGTTCAATCACCTTCTAAACAATGAGATGGATCAAATTTTCAAGGTTTATTATGTCTTTGTGCTTAGACGTATATATTGTCTTCCCCCATACTGTAAGTTGACACTTTTTAGTTACTACCTTCTATCTTCTGTAGGCATGCAAATTGCTTGATGAGACCTGGTGTCCTAAGTTCACTTTGATTATATCAGAGAGATCACATCACACAAAATTCATTAAAGCTTCTCCCGTTGACAATGTTCCTCCTGGTAACATTCTAGCTCCTTTAAGCATCAATGTTGACCATTTAAAACATATGTTTATTGTCCTTGTTCTTTGCAGGAACTGTTGTGGACAAAAAGATTTGTCATGCAAAATGTAACAACTTCTTCTTGTGCCCCCATATAGCTAAGAAGGTGAGACTGTTATATAGACCAAACAACACTCATCTCATGAAAGACAGCAGCACCACCTTTACACCAACTCAAATTGCGTAAACCATGCATTAGTACCTGCATAATTGCTTGAATTTGGTTTTTCATTTCGTTTCCTTTGGGAGAGGAAGGTTCCATGTAAAGGCCAAGATAGGACGGCTGCCACTGATCTGATGACCCTTGCAACTCCTCTTTGCAAAAAAAGAAAATACAATGCTATTGCTACATCTTCTTTTTTTGACGGTGGAAAAATGTATCTGATGGTTTAAATGTTTCTTGTCTCACTTTAGGGAACAGCAAGGCCTACTCATTATCATGTTCTATTAGATGAGATTGGTTTCTCATCTGATGAAATACAGGAACTTATTCATTGTTTATCATATGTGTAAGTTGACAATCATCTTAATATCCTTCATTGGATTTACAGAGCTCCAGAAACTTAGCGTTTGTACATTTTATAGGTACCAGAAAAGCACGACTGCCATTTCCGAAGGTAGCAAACTCTCATTTTACCAGTTAGATTAGAGCTTTGGATCTAAGTTCAGACATTTGTGCAGAACCTAATTAATAGGTCATTCTTGCATTAGTACACATCAGTTATGATCATTTTCAGCGAGAGAAATAGAAAATGAAACCAGGTTTCCCATCTCAAGCTGTTAATTTGATGACTTGCTGCCCTACTGTCACGTCCAGGAGAGGATGGAGAAGCTTTGTTGTCTCTGGGTGGAGCCCTAGACTTCTTATTCTGCCATGATGAGCTAACCATTTTGGTTTTCTTGCATTTACATCCGGAAATACTACTTTAAAATCACTAACAATCGTGCTTCTTGCAGTTGCTCCAATCCGCTATGCACGCTTGGCTGCAGCTCAGATGTTAGAGTTGTTCAAGTCTGATAAAACAAGGAAGATGTATCCAGGATATGGAATTCCATCCCCTTCAGAACTTCCCAAGTTGCACAAGGATGTGCGTTCCTCAATGTTCTTCTGTTGAAATTTCTGGAACGTCTAAGAACTATTATGTTTCTGCCAACTCCCACTGGAATTAGAAGTTCTATTATGTCAGTTGAACTCTTTCGTTTGCACTGCTTCACTGCTGTTGATCTATGAAGGCTCTTAAACTTCATCTGTATATATTAACATCTTTCCTTCACTGAAGTGAATGGAAGACCTAGTTCTATCTCTTTTGAGGCCGGGTTGGCTTGGAAAATTCTTATAAAAAGTAGACATAGGAGAAGAAATTCTTGATTTCTAGTATATAAAGTGGTCAGATTTAGATCTTTCTACAGTTCAGGATACAAGTAATTAACCAACTATTACAGTCTTCAAGGCAAAAGTGAATATATGCTCACAACTTCAGCTAGCACAAAACATTCCTAGCACAATAGTTGATAAAAATTTTTAGCTAACCTGTGGTTTATTACAAGACTAAGATGGTTATACATGTAAAACTTCCTTCGCCTTCTGATTCTGCCTCACATTTCAATCTATCCGTATATCATCATTTAAGATATCATCCATACACATTTTAGTAAAGCTTGATCATTACTACCAAAATACTAATATACCACAACATGTGTGTGACAAGTTGATTGAATTAAATTATAAAAAAAGTATGAAACTAATTAAGTCCCTTAAAAATGAGAAAACAAAGAAGGCCACTACAATGGAAAATAGAAAATGAATGGGATGTCTTTCTAATTATGAGATCAAGAACATTAAGTAATGAGCAAATTTTGCACTCTTAAAACCATAGCGTGTAAATACAACTTTCAAGCCTAAGAATGATCCCAAATCTACGCCCTTGTGAAGCCTTAGCCTTTACACCTGTGAAGGAACTTCCATTCATTATCCTCTTGTTGACTTCGCATATTAGCTAAAATTATTAAGATAAGCTAACAAGTATATTACACTTTTGCTTGGGGGCCAAGTCCAGAATATACAATACTGTGTATCATTTTATTTTGCTTGTTAGCTGAAGAGGTGAATTCTGGTTTAACGACCTGTGTTGAGCGGCTAGGGTATTCTCCTGTAGTGGGGTACGGCTCTGTAGAAACCACCTGCTCAAGTTATCAGAGGCGGGGCTGTGTCCCCCGGTTCCCCTCCGACGGTCTAATTAGTTCGGATAGGAATAAAAAATGGAAGGAGCTATTGGGAGTGATCTTATAGAGTATTCAGCTGGTCCTTCTTAAGTGGGAGGCTCTGATACTTATATGTGACAACTTGGAGGGAAGGATGGTGGAATCCACGTTCCTAGGATCTGACGGGGATTGAGAGTATCCGCCTGATTTGATAGGTCTGTTCAGAGGATAGGTTTCATCAGATGTTCTGTCTGTCCTGTAAATGTCAGGGTTTTTGACTAGACCTCTATTATCACGTCAATCACAGCGCCACTTTGAAACAACAGTAGACGTAAGAGTCACCTCAGTCCTCCATAGGCGAGGTATGGCCGAGGTGACCAGAATGGATGGGGTCCCCTACGAGATGAGGGGATCATCTCGGCCCGGTCGGGCCGAGATGACCATTATCAGAAACTATGAACAGGAAAGGGGGCTCGGCTTGGTTAAACCGAGCCGGGTTGACCATCCTCGTTAGCTAAGTTCAACCTTCTTTATTCCATGTATTTGAACTTTTTGAGATCCAATTCCTAGATCCCTATTAGATAATGATCTCAAATTCTAGTTCCTGTCAATCTTATATATCATCTATATTTTATTTGTCTTACTTATTGAAGGGAGGGATAGAAGGAAATTTGTTTTTACACCATGGAAGATGTTTCTCTGGAAGAAATGGAAGATCAAGCCAATATTCAGCTTTCGCCACCTCGAAAGAAGAGCAAAATCTCAGTGAATCCAGCTTAACTCAGGCAAATGCTGCGAATCTGCCACGGCCCCTGATCCCAAACCACCTCAGGCACAAGATTTATGCTCACACAGGGCAATGCAACACAAGATTTGTATATGGTCTTAATGATATATAGGGCAGAAATTTCCATTTGCTACTCTTTTGGTTTTCTTTCTTCTCTTTAAACAGAAATTCACCATAGCGCCCCTGCCTGCTTATTAGTGAACATAAGTTCAACACAAGTTGCATGGGAAAAAAAAAATGACATCGAAACCTAGGGACATTGGCTCAATTCATGGGGCTTGACCACTTTATCCTCAATGAAGATTGTGCAATCAACTATTCGAGTCTCGAGGTTAAGGTTAGGACTCCGTCAATTTTTTTAATAATATAATACTTTTTTTTATAATGTGACACGTACAAAATAAAATTATCACGTAAATTAATTTCAAATAATGCTTATCTCAATTTTTTTAAAATAATATTTTTCCCATTTTATGCTGGGACCAGATCGATGCCTCAACAGCCAGTGTGGGTGGGTGGCTGGCTGCAGCATTCCTCCGCACTTCTCCCCTTCACTTTTCCTTTTCTTTCCCTATTCCAAATTCACAAGCAAAAATCACAAAATTTCAACTCAGATTCATTTTGCTCAAGACAACAAAAACAAAGGGTCCATCCCCTCCAGCAAAAAATGTAAGTATAAATCTAGCCTCGGACTAGTTCCAGTAAATTTAATGATACTTTTATTGCTGATTCTTTGCTGATGAAAAATTAATTGTGGGGTTCAGGGCTTTGCAAGAGGAGGAAATAAAGATAGCGAAGGAAGCAATCAAGCATGCTATCAAAGCCCTTCGAAGAAGGCATTTGGTGGAAGAAGCAGCTCATTCCCCGGCTTTCATCGCCCTTTCTAAGCCTCTTCTTTCTCAGGTACTGTCAATCCCCACCTCCCCAATTCGAATTCTTGATATTTGACTTGTTTATTTAGTTTTATATAGTTTTTTTTTTTTTTAAGTTTCAGTTGATCCGCTGTTATTTTCTTGTGCAAATTAGTCTGGGCTAAAAATAGTGATAAGAAAAAGGGAAATGATGAACAAAAATCTTTCATCTCCAAAACCCAGGAACTAATTTTCTCTAATAGTGATGGTAGGGGATCTTCTTGCTTGAGTTCAAGCATTTAGGTGGTTTTTGGCATTGTCACTTTACTTGAGTTTTACCGATCATAAGGGTCAGGCATCTAGCTTTCGAGGAATATTGTTGCATATTGATTGGAATATGGTGCCTAAAGTTGTTAGTTTATGGCATTCTAATTGTATAATAATACCTCATTGAGAGTTTTCATCGTGCTTTATTAAAATTTGGATTGAAGTTAGATGGTCTTGCTTGTTAACAATCTGATAGGGAGAGTTGGTCGTATCGGTACTTGTTTTCGGCGTTTTGTTGGACATTAGATGTCTGGATTGAATCGTTAAATTTTCTTCTGAAGGGCTCAGAGTGGAAAGAGAAAGCTGAAAATCTTGAAGTGGAACTTCAGCAGTGTTATAAAGCTCAGGCTCGATTGTCAGAGCAGCTTGTGGTGGAAGTGGCTGAATCAAGAACTTTTAAAACTGCAATTCAAGAGAAAGATGCCATTATAGCTGATCTACAGAGTGAGGTTGCAAAAGCAAGGTTTATCTGCTGTCCGAATTATGAAATCAGTTTGCATTTATAGAATGGAAAATCTGAATTAGATAACCACTTTCTCAATTAAGGATTATAAGTTGGAATTTCAGGAACTGTGTGGTGAATGAAGTTTCTTAAATTGCAGGGATGAATGTTCAGATTTGAATACACTCTTAGAAGAAAAGACTAAAGCTCTAGAACTCATGATAAGTGAAAATCAGGTTCTTAAAACACAACTTGAAGAGGCAAAAGCTAGAGCGGACAAGTTTGAAGCAGAGAATAAGATGCTAATTGATCGATGGATGCTGCAGAAGATGCAGGATGCTGAACGCCTTAATGAGGTAAGATGACTTTTTTCTGGTTAATGCATTTGCTTGGCTCTTCTTCTTCTTCCTGGATGTACGTGCTTGATTCTACCTTGGTAGTGACTTGAGCAATATAATTCAGTTCACTTTGCTGGCAGAACTAAAGTCATATTCCCCCACCCCCTGAAGCTTCATTTTAGATTTTGTTGAAAAGAGTCCTTACGGTCGCCAAGGTACACAAGCTTGGTGGTAATTACATCATTCTTATTACATAATATCTGCTGTTCTTTTATGAATTTCAACCTATGCACACATTGACTACCATATGTCAGATATGATTGGTAAATGCACGATTTTCACTTACCTGATACATGCAAAACTAATTTTATTTACTTAATGCATGTTAAATAGGGTTTGCATAAGAGCATTATAGTCTTTGTACTGAAACATATAATTCAAATGTTAGCTATTTATGCGTATCTATATATGATTGGTGATCTATTGATCTGTTAGGCTAATGCAATATATGGAGATATGCTAGACCAGGTGAATAATAGCAGCATAGAACAGCTGGCTCGTCAACAAGTAGATGGTGTGGTCCGCCGAAGTGAAGAGGGTGCTGAGTACTATGTGGAGTCAAGTATTCCCAATATGTGTAAGCAACGGATCCCTGGACATGAAGGTGGCTGTGGTACTATAGTATTTGAGTACAACTCCACCAAATTGATTAGTGGAGGGCAGGACCGAGATGTGAAAATGTGGGACACAAACACTGGTGCACTGGTGCGCACTTTTGAAGGTTGTGTGGGTTCTGTTCTTGATCTTTCTATCACCCCTGATAACAGAACCATCATAGCTGCTAGTGGTTCAAAGAATTTAGTTGTCTGGGATGCAAGTTCAGCCAGAACACGCCATACTCTCACAGGTCATATGGAGAAAGTAGTTGCTGTAGATGTTAGTAAAATTTCAAGTCGCCATGTTGTGAGTGCAGCTTATGATCGTACCATAAAAGTTTGGGATCTGCAGAAGGGTTACTGTATTAACACAATTCTCTTCCCCAGCAATTGCAATGCGCTGACTTTTAGCATAGATGGACAAACTATCTGTTCAGGTCATGTAGATGGAAATCTTCGGCTGTGGGATATACAAACTGGTAAACTTTTGAGTGAGGTTGCAGCACATTCACTTGCTGTTACATCACTGTCTCTATCTCGAAATGGTAACACAATATTGACAAGTGGCAGAGACAACTTGCACAATTTATTTGACATGCGGACCCTTGAAGTTTGTGGCACATTCAGAGCAAATGGCAACAGAGTTGCATCTAATTGGAGCAGATCCTGTCTCAGTTCAGATGACAATTATGTTGCTGCTGGATCTGTTGATGGATCTGTTCATATTTGGTCAATATCAAATGCTAAAATTGTAAGCACTCTAAAGGAACATACAACTTCAGTTCTTTGTTGTTCATGGAGTGGCTTTGGAAAACCACTAGCAACATCTGATAAGAATGGTTCTATCTGTGTATGGACATGATAGGAAGCAAGTTATTTGTACATTTGTATTTATATGATGTCTTCTCCTTCCTTCTGTGGTCTATACCTACTGTACAAATGTACATTTGTACATTTGTAATGTATTTCATGCCTAAAGCTCAAACCGAAACCACTTTGATTTTGCTGTAAACATGTATTTCTTTGCCCAGTTTTGTTTAGCGCTGTGATTTTCTTTTAGTTAGTAAACATAAAGGTAATTTGTTTTCATTTGGCCTTTGGGCTAGGACACGTTAGAGACAGTTCGAGATCTTTATTAACTTATTCTTTGCGAAAGTGGTGATTAAGTGAAAAATGGTTATCTGTATCAGATTGCATTAAAAATAAATAATTAAAAATGGTTTATAACATCTCTACCAAAGAAGCATCATCCCAAGAACTTTCCTCATTAATTCTAAAGGCAAAACAAATCCTCCAAGAGTGCTACTAATTGCTAATATTGCACACTTCATTTGACGGTTCAAACGCTGCTGCCATTAGGGCTGGGCTTTGAATCTGGATCGAATATGTACCTATATCCGGACGGATGGTAAAAGTGTAAAACCTTCTAGATATCCACATTTGACTCTAGCATTTGGATCTTAATCCATCCATAATTACAAGAAGACTTCGGAGGGAAAATCGGAGTTCGAACTGAACCCTAATTGAAATGGGGACATTGATTTTTGAATTTTTTTTTTATATATTCTTACTTTTATACTGATGAGGTGATTTTTGGGCGGGCGAGCAAGTCGGCAGCATGAACTCACCTGTTGAAATATAAGAGCGTGCGGGGTCTTATACCCGATCCCACTCCAATGCTGAAGTCAGTTATGGGTCGGAAGTTACAAATAAAACCAATTAGATTGGAGTAGGGCTGCAAACGAGTCGAGCCGAGTCGAGTTTTGAGCTAATCGAGCCGAGCCTTAGCTAAATTTTATCAAGCTCGAGCTCGAGCTCGAGCTCGACGAGCTGGCAATTTTCGAGCTCGAGCTCGACTCGAATCAAGTCGAGCCGAGCTCGAGCTCGAGCTCGAGCTCGAAAAAAATAAAAAAAAATTATTTTATTTTTTAAAAAAATAAATAAAATAATATTTTTTCTGAATAAATAATAAAATATTAAGGATATATCCGTAATTTCACTATGAAAATAAAAAATAAAAAAAATATATATATATAATATACGTAATTTTATTATTAAATAAAAAAAAAATATATATATATTCAAGCTCGCGAGCTAACGAGCTTAATATTTTGAGCTCGAGTTCGAGCTCGAGTTTGACTCGAGCTGGCTCGAGCTCGACTCGAGCTTGACTCGAGCCGCTCGCGAGCGGCTCGATTCGTTTGCAGCCCTAGATTGGAGTTTTTGCATACCTTATTCATAAATAGTATAAGGGTATTTATAGTAGAGAGACCTATGGGAGGAATAATGAATTTTACTCCCTGTCAACTGTAGCACGACAGTGTAAGGTGGCGGTGTCAGAAGTAGGCCTGGACAAGAGGGCCGCGGCGGTGATATCAATTTGTCAGGTATCAGTCAGTTTTGCCTGTGAGCATCATACGTCAAGGCGAATGACCATGCTCAAGGGCGAAATTGAATCGATAAACCGAGACAATACTTATCTCGGAAAGGCGAAGATGAGATACGTTCTAACGCTAAGGAACCGAGGTAATCACCTCGGCATTGAAGATCCGAGAAGGGCCGAGGTGAGCGCCCACATATACTATGGGAGAACGGATGAATTTAAAATCAGATAAGTCAAAAGTTAGCTTAAAGGAGATTAAGTCATCTTTAAGCTAAAATGGTACATTTGAGTAACTTTTGGATTAACTGCAAATCAAGAAATTTGATCCTTCAATCCATATACTAAACTACGAACTTTTACCAGAATTACAATTGAAGTTTTTCTTGATTTCTTGATGTTGATATCCCAAAATGAGTCCAAGACTTCAACATCCAATTTTGGTGGGAATTACAATTTTTTAAAAAATTTTACTAGGGCACGAGATGACAGCGTCAAAATATCATCACAAGAGCTGACTTACAAGGAAAACTTCCCATATTTTGAATTACATTTGTTGCATCCAGTCTTTCATAAAACAAAAAAGTTTTACTTTTTTTACGACAAGAAAGCAACACTCAATACACTCCTCATTTCCTTCCATAAAGTTACCAAAATGGAAGAATTTTTACAAAAATTGGAATAACTTATGCTATTTTCTTGCATATATGCTAAATTTACCCTTTCATGAAGAAAAAGATAACAGTTCTTAAAAGTTATACCATGACCATGACGACCTTTACAATTAATTTAGTGTTTTTTGTTACATGCTAATTTTTCATTGAGTAAAGTAGAGACCTTTTTTCACTTCAGAGGGTAAAATCCAAAATTCCGGAATTACCCCTCCTCAAACACCCCATCCCTCTCAAGGTGAACAGCCCGGTAACTCGTAACATTCTAATTTCTTGCTGCTGTAAATCCTCGCTATTTCCCTCTTCCAACTTCCAAATCAAAAAAAGAAACCTCAGCTGGTATCCATTGTATCAACCCCTCTTCCTCTCTTCCGCCATAGCCCCGCCATGGTAACACTAAGAATTCACAGTCTAATGTAAGCACAACTAAAACCCTTCAACCTTTTGCAGTTTGCCTATAAAAATTCACTTTGATAAAACTTTATCTCTCTCTCTCTCTTCTTCTGATATTTTTCTTGTTCTTCTTTTGGGTTTAGGCCTGAACCAGAGGACGATATAGTAGTAGCAAAAGAAGCAATCAAGCAAGCTATCAGGGCTCTTCGAAAACGGCATTTAGTCGAAGAAGCCGCTCATGCTCCAGCTTTCCTCGCTCTTTCTAGGCCGATTCTTTCTCAGGTACTTGCCGGCCGACCCCGCTATTGAATTTTTATTTTTTTGCTTCTTTTAGCTAGCTTGGTTTTTGGATAATCTCCCTGATTCGTCTGATATTCAACTTGATTGCTACTGTTAATACTGATTTTCTTGGTTGTGAACTAGTTTTAAGATCAAAGCATTCGGGGCCCCTTTAACTATTTATAGCATTCTTGATTTGCCTGCCATGTTAACTTGCTTAAAAATTAATTGTTTTTATTCTTTATTTAATTTTCATTGATTATTTTGAGTTGTCGCTTTAAGTTGTTAAGTTGTATATTTGTTTAGACTGCACAGTGAGGCAGTAATAACTTTCAGAAGATTACAACTTTATGACATGAAAGATGCAAGTGGATATCTTTATTTTCCTTGACGAAATTGTAAGGTTGCAGCAAGATATGAGGAGCGTGATATGGGGCAGAATTTGCTTTAAACTTGACCATTTATTAGGTTTGCAACTAAAGTTTTCATGGGTTTATGGGATTGTTTGACAATGCTGTGTATATTCTTCATTTGTTTTCATGGATTCTTATATGACAATGCTGAGTACTAGTATTCGTCGAGGGCTTTGGTTTTGTGTATGCTTTGAATATTTCAGAATTTGATGAGTAGAAATCTGATAGAAAGTGTTGCTGTTGTGAATACTTGTCCTTGGCATTTCACTAGACATTGGATGTCTGGATTGACTTCTTTGATATGTGGCACTGAAGGGCTCAGAATGGAAAACGAAAGCTGAAAATCTTGAATTGGAACTTCAGCAATGTTATAAAGCTCAAGCTCGATTGTCAGAGCAGCTTGTGGTCGAAGTTGCTGAATCCAGGGAGTCGAAAACATTGGTACAGGAGAAAGAAGCCCTTATCACTGATCTAGAAAATGAGCTTGCACAATTGAGGTGTTATCGACCACCCAATTTGGATTTTTCTGTTTCCCATGTCAAGATATGATACTAAAGATTTTAGTTATTTTATGGCGACTGAACTTTCTTTAATTACAGGGAGGAATGTTCTCGTTTAAACGCACTCTTAGCAGAAAAGACTGAAGCTCTAGAACTTATCATGACTGAGCACAATGATCTGAAAACACAACTTGAAGCAGCAACTGTTAGAGCTGATGATCTTGAAGCAGAAAACAAGATGTTAATTGATCGATGGATGCTGCAGAAGATGCAGGAAGCTGAACACCTAAATGAGGTACAAGCATCATTTTCTTTTTAATATATTGCCTGTAATTTTATTTTTTTATGTTGGAATTAAGAAATTGAAGGAAGTCTCATAGTCTTTGTACTAACATGGATAAGTAAGAAGTATAACATTTACATGTCAGCGTATGGTGCCTGTTGAACATGATGAATTCTCCCTTTTTTTTTTTGGTTAGGCTAATGCCACGTTTGAAGATATGATGAACAAAACGAAGGCTAGCAGTATCGAACAGCTGGCTCGACGACAAGTAGATGGTGTGGTCTGCCTGAGAGAGGAGGATGAGTACTGCATGGAATCAACTGTTCCCAGCATATGCAAGCAACAGATCTCTGCACATGACGGTGGCTGTGATGCTATAATGTTTGAGCATAACTCCACCAAATTGATTAGTGGAGGGCAGGACCGAGTAGTAAACATGTGGGACACAACTACTGGGGCATTGGTGCGCACCTTTCATGGCTGTGTGGGCTCTGTTATTGATCTTTCTATCACCCATGATAACAGAACCATCATTGCTGCCAGTGTTTCCAACAACTTAGTTGCCTGGGATGTAAATTCGGGCCGAGCACGCCATACTCTCACGGGCCATGTTGAGAAAGTATGTGCTGTAGATGTTAGTAAAGTTTCAAGCCGCCATGTTGTTAGCTCAGCTTATGATCGTACCATAAAAGTTTGGGATCTGCACAATGGTTATTGTATGAAAACACTTCTCTTCCACAGCAATTGCAATGCACTTTCTTTTAGCACGGACGGTCAAGCCATTTTCTCAGGTCATGTGGATGGATGTCTTCGGCTGTGGGATATCCAAACTGGTAAACTTCTGAGTGAAGTTGCAGCACATTCACTTGCTGTTACATCATTATCTCTATCCCATAATGGCAATCTAATATTGACGAGTGGGAGAGACAACATGCACAATTTATTTGACATGCGGAGTCTAGAAATCTGTGGCACGTTTAGAGCGAATGGCAGTAGAGTTGCTTCTAACTGGAGCCGATCCTGTCTCAGTTCAGATGACAATTACATTGCTGCTGGATCGGCAGATGGATCTGTTCTTATTTGGTCAACATCAAATGGTAGTGTAGTAAGCACTCTAAAGAAGCACAAAGGTTCAGTTGTCTGTTGTACATGGAGTGGCTTTGGAAAACCACTAGCTACATCTGACAAGAATGGTTCTATTTGCATATGGGCATGATAGGATAAGGACGTTTTAACGTGCATATGGTAGGCCTTTTCATACTGGTTTACTACTTGATGCGTTTTATATCAGCATCCAGTCCATGTAAATTTCAACGAGAGAGGAATTTTCTCACTTCCTAAGTAGAATTGAGAGACTTCTGCTGGAGGTACAATTTTGTTGACTGACTCCTGATTTGATATTTATCTTGTGAAAAGTTCATTTTGTGCATAAAACTGTACATGCTTTATTATTATTATTATTATGCTGGATCTGTCGTACTCTTTTATTTTCTGACTATTGAAAGTGTGTCTTTAGTTCTGATTTGCTTAGAATATCCCTTCTTCTGATTTGCTTTGAGTCAAATGAAATCAGGAATATCATCTATTCATTTTGCAGTCTCCTACTTTTGGTCATACTTGTGGTTCCATATAATTTCACACTTAGCTAATCTTTTGCATTTTACCCTGTTGCCATATGACTTTCTACTTTTTGGATACAACTTGAGATGTTTTGAAGTTTTTTTCTTGTTTTTCCTTGGGATGGAGGAAGAATGGGGACAGCAGAATGGTATGATCAAGGGATTTTCTTTTTTCCTGTTCAAGTTCTTCTCTACCCCAACTCACACAGTCACACGCACACGGACAAACACAAGCACCAAAAATAAAAAAAATAAAAAAAACCCACTTTAAAGAACCAAAAAAGGCAGAAAGGAGGAAAAGAAAAGTCATACTAGTTGAAATTGCTGTACTTTTAATCCAATGAAGCAACAGTTTTCGTTGTTCTAACTGAAACAATAATTTCGTTTAAGGTTCAAAAAATTGCCTTAAACAAAATGCAATATATCATTCCTGGTTTATTTTAAGAGATGTTTATTTCGAGTTGTTATGTACTTCTGCTTGGTTTTCCTTGCCTTAGGGGTGCATGTACTTTGAGCTCCAATATAAAATTACCAGGTTTGAGAGCTAGTTTATCTTAATCGAGCCTTTGGAGCATGTATTTAAATTTTTTTTTTGATACTTGTTCATGTGAAACTTTTAATACACCCTTCTTAAAGTATTTTAAATCTCATTATTTTGTATAATATGAAATCCATAAAATTTGAGATACAACTAAGTCTAAACTTGACTTTTAGAGCAAACCAAACTTAAATCATCCAATTTTTTCTGTAAAGTAGGAGCTCAACTCTTAGAATTGGATGAGCTTTCAAATCGTACAATTTTTACTCAAACAGAACTTGAACAATTAAAAAAAAGGATTATTATAATTTAGATTGACTGGATTATTTTCCTATTTAGTGCATAAAACTTCAATTGTAAACCTATAAACTACCATAAACTGTACATTGAAGTATAATCGCCAAAAAAATAAACAAAGTCTTTCTTAGTAATGGCCCAACAAGGAACTGCTGCTTCCTCGGGTCTGTTTCTACAATGCCTGGTTGGTTGAGCAATTTCCTGATCAAAGTAAAGGGGGGAACAGTCTTACAATCATATTTTCGTTTGTGCTATATTAGAAACCTTGAACATCAGTTTATAGCTCAACTACACATGATTTAGTCTTGAATCAACTTTAGCACATTACGTTTGTACACAGATATTACATTAACCAACTTCCAGTCATCTAAGCATAGCAGATATATTGTGATCAATCTCAGAATCATCAGTGATTGGAAAAGCTGATACAAACATCAGACTGATTAACTGGAACTAGTTCACCGGGTAGGATATCAATAGCCATAGGAGAGATCATACAACGAAATGCCTGATGATATGACACAAATTGAGCTTATAAAAACCAACTCTCACTGTTTGACTCTATACATGTTGATTTGTATGAATCTTTTTCACCTTGGCCTTAACATGAGTTGCTCTTCATTTCGCTGTTGCCTGGTGTTGGAGTTTTACAAGTGTATGGTAGGCACCACTTTCTCCTTTTGCTAGCAGATCATCATGAGAGCCCTCTTCTATGATCCTACCATTATCAACCACAGAGATTTTGTTTGACTTTTGAATTGTAGATAGTCTATGAGCCACAATCAGGCATGTCCTACCAGTCATGGTCTTGTCAAAGGCATCTTGTACAAGATTTTCAGATTTAACGTCCAATGCACTTGTTGCCTCATCTAGAAGAAATATTCGTGGCTTTTTCAAAATCGCACGAGCGATAGCTATCCTTTGTTTTTGGCCTCCTGATAACTGCGCTCCTCTTTCTCCGCAGTAAGTTCCATAACCATCTTGCATTGAGCTGTTGGTTGAAATTAGTAAGCACAACTAGAAAAGTTCACATGATTAACTATAGAATAAAAGAAATTTGTTGACTAGGTGAGAAATAATATCCTAGAATTCGGAACTAGTAATTTAACCTTATGAATTCATGTGCATTTGCAAGAGTTGCTGCCTCAACAACCTCGGCTTCAGTTGCACCCTGTGTTCCGTAGGCAATGTTTTCATGGATTGTTCCTGCAAAAATACAGGGCTCCTGACCTACCCAGGCAATGTGTGACCTTAAAGCTCTCAGATTGTATAATTTTATATCAATGCCATCTATTTCGACTGAACCCTTTGATGGGTCATAAAATCTTTCAATCATTCTGATGATTGTTGATTTTCCGGAGCCACTTTGACCGACCAAAGCAACCACTTCTCCTGCTTCAACTGTTAAGCTGAGATTATTTAAGATCAGTTGCTTTGGTCTTGTTGGGTAGAAGAAATCCACCTCTTTTAGTTCTACTTTTCCATGTAATTGTGAGGGAATGATGGCATGTTGGTCATCCGGATCCATCATGCTCGTTCTTTGCAGAATCATGAAAAGTGCCTTCAATGCGTCCGTCCCTTTTGATAGATCCGTACTCATGCTTCCACTCTCTCCAACCACTTTTCCTGCTGTCATCATGATGAAAAATGTCTGAAAAAGGTGCTTGAATGATATATCCTGATGGTAAATCAGTTTACCCCCATACCAGAAAAGTAGTGCCATGTTTGTTGCTCCAAGAAACTGTGAGGTGAATAGCCCCAGGCCAGCATACCAAGATTGCTTGCGGCTCTCCTTCTTGGGGCCTACTTGTGCCTTCTGAAACAATGTCATGACCTTATCCTGAGAGTAAAATGCCGTAATGATTCTGTGGTTACCAACAGCCTCACTTGCTAACTCATTGCTTCTGTTTTGGGACTGCAATATTTTCTTGGACATGCTAGTCATCATCTTGCCCTTTAGATAAAAGGCACCAACGGTAACTGGCTGCAGTGCAATAGCTACGAGAGCAATTCTCCAAGCCAACACCAGTGACAAAATGACTGCCAAAGTAACTCCTGAAATTGACTGAATAAGAAATGCCAATCTATCTGCAACCAGAGATCTTACCAGGGTTGCATCTTTAGCTAATCTTGAGCACAAAGCACCAGTACTGTTACCTTCTTGTTCAAACCACTGTGTCTCAAAAGTTAGGATCTTCGCCATGGTTGCCTCTCTAACTCTCTTGGTCAGATTCTCTCCCATTATTCCGAAACTGTAATGCTGAATTGTATTTGTTATGAAAGCAACAACTGATAGGCCCACGAAGACAAAGCAATATATTCTTGTCTGTGACTTGATTTCATTGTAATCATTGATGAAGTAAACGGATATTAATGCACCTAGGCAAAAAGAATGCAATGGATGTACAAATCCATAGAGTAGGGCTCCAAGGCTTCCCAGTAGGGTTGAACTCCATTCAGGTGTGGTCATTTTCAACAATTGCAGATAAGTAGGGGGACTATACTCTTGATCCATCACTTCCTGGTCTTTTTGCTTCTCATGGAGGAAAAGTGAAGAAGCTGGATAGGTCATCCTCATTTCCGCTGGAGCGTTCGTTTCAGTGATCGATGAGCTGTGGACTTCAGCTTCTTTAGGCGTACAAATTATTTCATCATTCATGAGTTTCTTCTGTTGTTGCACCATCAGTGAATATGGACCATACTTGTTCTGAACAAGTTCATCATGTGAACCAAAGTCTACAACTTGTCCTGACCGAATGACAGCAATTGCATCAGCATTGCGCAAGGTAGAAAGACGATGTGCAACTATAAGAGTAGTACGTCCCTGTGAGACTTGATTCAAGGCATTCTGAACAGCTTTCTCAGAATGTGAATCTAGTGAACTTGTGGCTTCATCAAGCAGCAAGATTCTTGGGTTCACGAGCAATGCTCTTGCAATGGAAATCCTCTGTTTCTGCCCTCCAGACATCTGAATTCCAAGTTCACCCACCTGAAAATACATAAAGTTCTTTTACATACTGAGAAAATTCCTAGGAAATATTGGCATAGATAAGCCAAATCATATGCAACCGACATTTGACCTACCAGAGTATCGTATCCTTCTGGTAATTGTGTGATGAAGTTATGCGCATTGGCAGCTTTGGCCGCTTGGATAATCTCCTCTTCTGAAGCTTCAGCTTTTCCAAACAAAATATTCTCTTTGATTGATGTTGCAAAAAGTATAGGTTCTTGACTAACTAATGCCATTTGCTTCCGCAACCATTTTAGTTGTAGGGTCTTTATATTAATCCCATCGAGTAATACTTCTCCTCCAAGCGGATCATAAAATCTCTCAAGCAAATTGATCACTGTTGATTTCCCTGAACCACTGCCACCAACCAAGCCAACAGTTTGGCGGGGTATCACCTTGAGATTGAACTTTCTAAGTACTAAGTTATCTGGTCTAGTTGGATATGCGAAGTCAGTGTCCTTGAACTCCAATTCACCTTTGACATCATTAATGGTTTCCCCTTTCGGATCTGTAGAGTCTATGCTTGGAATGCGTTCAATCATTTGAAAAATGGTTGCAGCTGCAATATTTGCTTCAGCAAAGTATTTGATATTTACTATAGAGCTCCCCAATGCACTGCAACAAGAAGTAACAGTCAACTTTTTGACGCTTGAAAATCTGTAGTTCTATTTGCTGTCCAGGAGACTTTCACTTACAAATATCTCATTAAATTGCAATTTTTGAATACATAATTATTGTCTTGCATAGGTTAATTTAAAATTCCAGCAGCATATTTTCTTTTTGCAGTCTTTTGTTGTCAGTTTTGCTATAATCGAAAGGAACCAAACAATTGAACATAATGGATTATACACAGAAGTTAGTCACTGGAAAAAGAATGCTTCTTAGTATATGCTTCTTATTATGTAACATTGAGAAGATGAGCATCCCAAAAATCTATGGGGGCATACAGAAATTAGTATAGCCTGTCTTTTGTAGGCTGTAGGTAATAGATTAGAGGTGGATGTCTAGATTTTTACAGTTCTAATCGGTGTGTCTTGTTTAATTTACAAGGATTTGAAATTTATCCGGATAGCCAACAGCCAGTGGAATTTAAAAAGATAGAAAGCAAATTTGTGTGACCTAAAATCTTTCTAATTAACACTAATGATTCCTGTCATCTTATAAATCTCATAATTTTGAATTTCTGCTTTCACACACCCACAACACAAAAAGTTGGGATATGCATAAATGGTCCAAAACCCATTAACCAATTTCATGCATGGTGTCAACAAAATTCATGATCAGTGGACTTCCAATATATTGATTATAATTACACGACGAACTTGAAAGTCAAGATTTCAGGACATCTGGAACTTACACTCCCCCAAAGATGATACAAACTCCAGCTGTGAAACAATCCCCACCTTTGAGCCCCTTTTCAATGACTAGGATGCTCCCGTACCAGCCCTCTAGTGCCCAAACTGCAAATATAAGACCAATGCTACCAATCGCCATTCCTTTCAGGAGTCCTTGTTTAATGCCTAGATTCAAAGTAGGTTCTAAAGCTGATGAAAATCTGCTTGTTGTTTGCTGTTCTCCAACATAAGAAAAAACAGTCCTGATGGATGAGAACGCCTGCTCCGCTATTCCACCTGCAACAGCATAAGCTTCTTGGATCTTTTGTCCAACAGAAGACAATAGCTTCCCATACACTAGTCCTGGAATAATCAACATCAAGAGCGCAGGGATGCCAATAACTGCCAATCTCCAGGAAAGATATAATGCTGCTAATTGAGCAGTAGTGAACATTGCCATATTTGTAATGAAGTTTGGAATCTGAATTGCAGGACAGATGAAATTAATTAGTAACCTACAAAATTCTAAAAACTAGGTGAAGTGTTATGTTACTCTTATGCTATCCATAATGCAAGTGACCTTCTCAGAGATAACTCCTTGTATGGTAAGTGTGTCAGTGGAAATGCTCAAGACCACTTGAGATGTCATGGATGTTCCATCAGCTTTATCAAAAAACCCTACATCTTGGCGTAGGACAGCTTGTAGATATCTGGTGCGTAGTCGAGATGTCTGTCTTTCAGCGGTGCGTGCCCAACAGAATCCCTCTGTGAGGAGTACATAAATCACACTCCAATAAGTATTAATACCTAACTGGACAGTAGAAGTTCTGGTGTTTGCTGGCATTGGGACTACAAAAGCAATAGAGTAGTTTCTTCGTTGCATTTCAATCCACTTCTACTACATTGACATCTGTGTATAATTTATCTGTAGATTTGTAGAATCAGAATTGTACAGATTACGGTTCATGAATGACTCTGAAATGAGGAACATATCCACGAAAATACCAGGCATTAGCTTGCACTCCAGATTTTTCTATATTCTGTTTTCTCAATTAGAAAACAGCAGATGCATTTATTAATTCCTCGGGCAAAAAAAAGAATGGCTTCGACATGTGATTCCTCAGGAGCTTTCTTTTGTATTTTGGACACTCTTGAAGTCAATGAGTTGTGGAAGGATGAAATGACATACCTAAGAATGCTCCGGAACCAACCAAAACAGCAACATAAAACAGTTCAAGGGCATACTGCACAATGAGCAAATTGAGAGAGTGTATATTAAGATTGAGTTACAGAAAGGATTGGCAGTTTTTGCCTTAAGTTGGCAGCTTTTACAACTTGTAGAAGTGTATAAATGCGTGTTACATTCTATTGGTTGATTGGTTGATATGCTAGCCAGATATCTTTCATCTAGATGTTTGCTCAACTCAAAGTTTCCAACCCAGTCATTGTATTAAAAGTTGATAAAGCGTTAAATACTTGTTACAAAACCAAATATAAGGTGCATGCTTTTATTGAAGTATAGGATTGTAGTATGTTGACCTTGTTTATGTCATCAGGGTTGAAAGCAGATGCAGCTCTACCATAACTGTTCATAAGGCTGCCAAGCACTAGCATGTTTGCAGCCACGCTTGAACCATCTGCAAAACATCCAATTGTTCCAAGTATCATCAACAAAGTATCCAGAAGGTCTGCATGCTTCAGAACAAGCCGAAGCGATCCTTGTGAAGTTCTTGGATTTCTAGTTTTCTTCTTCTTGTTCTCAGGCTCAGACTCTTCCATATTTCAATTGATCTTGCTAATCCAGGGTTTCAACTACATAGGCTGCTCAATTTGTTTGAACCATATATATTGGAACAGTAGCAGGTATACAAAAAAGGAATGCCTGCTGGCAAGAGTTTTCCTGATAAACTTCTTGAAGGGATGTTTACTGTCAAAACATGCTTGCTAACGAATATTTACTGTCAAAACATGCTTGTTATTTACTGTCACTAGCTTACCTAATGAATATTCTCCAGGTCTTCATTTGTTAGGAGTTAGGACCTAGCCTACACCTTTTCTAAGCCTTGCTGGTATAAAGGGCAGCAAGCCGGCACTTATGGTTGTCTCCCATCTCGTACTTTTTGCAGAACCTTCAAACTCAAACTCCCGTTGTGTGAGGACAAACTCTTTTAACGTCTCTCTTTATTTCTTTAATGGGGAAGTGATCTAGCTTCCAGGCCCATCTAGATATGCATGGACAACAATATCTAAAGTTAAACTATAATTTCACAAATTCTTGTAGTCAGTAAAGAGTAAAAGAAAGCAAATTCTTTAATCTTTTTTAACCAAATCAAAATCTGCTCTGATTGGCAGAAACCTCCAGTACATGTGAAACAATATGCAGAACACTTTTCTTGCTTGGGCTTATTGAAGTGAATACAAATGAGTTTGTCCTCTTATTTTTGTTGTAATGCCGTAGTTTTCATGCCATCCTTTTCTGCCTACTTATTGTTGAATAACTATTGGCAAAGTTATATTGGAATTCGACATTGGAAACATAATAAACAAACTACAAAAATATTTGTTTGGACGTATCACATTCAAGTGTTCTACACTTTCCAATACTTGTATGATGGATGAAATCTTATGTTTGTTTGTCCCTGCAGGTTTTTTCAGGTCTGCCGATGGTGCAAAACAAGCACTATTTACCATGAGGAGCTGCATCTGATATTACATGTGTCGCTTGTGTTATCTTTACACATAATGGCCGGATTGAGAAGAGTTTTTGAGTCCTCTAATACAAGGTAAAGGGCAGAACTGAGGACAGCAGAAGGCATTTCCTAATTCCTTGCCTCAATCTCGATAAATGATTATGTGCAATAGATGGGATATTACATTGTCCTCGTTGGTGCCTCCACTGGTGTTGTTGCTTTCCCTTTCATACATACAATAACAAATTTGCATCGGGGATATTCTTGTGAAGACAAATTATAAATCATGACAAATATACATGATTGAGGAATATTTATAAACACACATATCTGGTGATAATGAAAATACCCTTTTGGAAAAGAATATGTTTGTAATATTGTATCATCAATCAATCCAAAATTGACTCAGTATACAAATTTGTTTTGAAAGGGATGGTGGGATGCAAACCAATGTTTTTAAACTCGGACCGGCCAATGAACCGGAGAAGGGATTGGTTCGAGGTCCGACCGGGTCCGACCGGTTCAACCGGCCGGTTCACCGGTTCACTGCTTTTTTCTTTTTTTTTTTTTGGGAATGCAACTTCAGTGCTAAAACTAAATTTAAAAGCATTGTTATTGATGCTCCAAAGTAGTTATTGATAACTTAAGTTCTTAAAATGCAATCACTAAAATAACTTAAAATTAAATTTAAGTTGAGATAATAATAAAATTCCTAAAATTTATACATGAATTGGAATGATAAACATAACCAAAATATCGTAATTTACCGCAAGTTTTCTTTCTACTTTTCCTATAAATAATGTACTAAAAAAATTCGATGAAAATTGGACATGAAATAGAGCACAATCGGTTTATGAAATATTTGCCATATTCAATTTATATTTTTTCTATTTATATTTTGTCTTTATTTCTATTTGCAACAATATTTCTGGGAGCATTTCTTACCCAATCTCTGTATCTTATGCATTCATTTATTTAAATTTCTCTTCAACATCAGTCCAAGCAAAAAAATCAAGTTGGACTGTTTGGAATTTGCATCAGTTAAAAAAACAAAAAAAACAACCCACGGGACTGTCTTTTTCCTTGTATTCCCCCAACAAAGCAAGAAGGATACAAACTAAAATTTAAAAAAAAAACTAATGGAAGAAAACAATAATAGTTATAAAATGAAATTGCCCATAGCATAGGTGTCTTTATTATATTTTATTTTGCTAAATTCAAAATGAACCAAAAAATAGAAAAAAGGGAATTACATGCAACAAATTTTAGCCCAATTAAAACAAAGAACAACCATAAATTATCCAAAAATCAAAGATATATGTAGTTTAGTATTGCATTTGAGTGTATTTACATGACAAAAAATAGACAAAAAAAGGACAAATTCATGAAAAAAAATAAAATAAAAAAAGAAAAAGTTGATTACTAGATTAGTACTTCTTTGGATTTCCTTCAAAATTTACTTGCGAATCTCAACTCTGCAACTGAGCCGAAGAAATCGTGCAAAAATAGTACAAACTAGATCAATATTCAATTCACGGCTGAAATGCCAAAATGAGAAGAGGAAAAAGAAACAGAACAGAGGAGAATGATTGAATGAGCCGCCGACACCAAGGAATTGAAGCCAACAAAGGAATAAGAGGCTGACGTGTTTTAGACTTTTAGTGCTAGGGTATTTTCAATTTTTTACTTAATAAATTAAGTAGATGTCCACAAATAACAAACTGACCTGTGGCTTAATGGTAAAGAACCCTCCTTGCAATCCTATGAACCCATGTTCGATTCTTATCAGCCACAGTTCCGAAACTAATTTTGCAATGTTCACAAAAGTTTCAAAAACCGCCGGTTTACGGTTCAAGCGGTTTTTCACGGTTCGTCCGGGTCAACCGGTTTCTAACGGTTTTCTATTAATCTCCGGCTTTAGCTCCAGACCGGACCGGTGGCATGTCCGGTTCGCGGTCCAACCGGTTGAACCGGCCGGTCCGGTCCGGTTCTGAAAACATTGATGCAAACATGCCAATCATTTGGCATACTAGTTCTAAAACCTTGCACACTGCCAAAGTAATTATTTGTCTACTTGTTTACATGTCATTGTTCTTCATTTATTTATTCCAAATTCGAGTTAAAATATGTGGTTTTATCGCTAAATTTTTTGGTATGAATTATATTGGTCAATTATGTATTTTTCAATTAAATGTATTACTCTAAACTTAAAATTTTGAATAATGTGATTCAATATATATTGAATGATTATCATCATTACGTACCAATAGTATTGATACTCATTCCTAACGCTCGTACCCATCTATGAGACACCCCTGTGGTTCACAATCAACCCCATATTTCATCAAAAAAAAAGGGGGGGGGGGGGAATGAAGAACAATTTTGGCAAGAAAAGTAGTTTACTTTAAATAAGATTAAAATTTGTATTGCCATAGATATTATGTGCCTATAAAGATAGGCCCTTTTATACTTGTATACTTGGACAACATTTATCAGTACATATACTGAGTTCCATTTCCTAGAGCAAGAAAAGCCATTGGAGATTAATGTTTCTCCTGCACTTTGTCCTTTCCATGGATGCGTAAAATTCAGTTATCTTAAGATTAGATGCTTATGTGACTAATTTGTTGCAACATTATTTATGCTATCATCCAAAAAAAAAAATTTTTTGGTTTATGCTATGATCTAGTTGGGTATGAGATTAATGGTTTAAGAAAATAATTTATTTTATTTTATTAATACGAAAGAGATTAATGGTCACAATTAACGATTTGGAGAATCAATCATTGCACACTATTATAAAAGTCCGAGAAACAAAGTAAAACATATCTTGACAACCTTATAATTAGCTTCATCCTAGTTCCTAGTTGTCAAATCTATTACTATATTATATAATGGTGTTTCTTCCTTTTCTTGTAATGTTTAAAATACCCTTCCTCATAATACTCACCTAATCTAATCTTTTTTTGAGTCCTACATGATCACAATCTTCCTAAACAAATGATTAAAATCTTTCTATTACTATATTATATAATGGTGTTTCTTACTTTTCTTGTAATGCTTAAAATACCCTTCCTCATAATTCTCACCTGATCTAATCTTGTTTTGAGTCCTACATGATCACAATTTCCTAAACAAATGATTAAAGTCTTTCTAATCTAATCTTCCTAAACAAATGATTACAATCTTTCTAACCTTTCTTAAACATACCACATCCAAAACATATTACACCAATAACAACCAAATTCATACTTCTCCTTTTTTTTTCGTTTGGATTTCCCTATTTTTCAAATACAAGTTTTTCAAATTCAATGCTACAATAATACACAAATAAAAAAAACTCAAAAAAATCTAAAATAAAGTTTTGTATATACTCTGCTGGAATAAAGTTTTTTAAAAACACACCAAAAACAGCTAATCGGAACGGAATCTTTTGGGGGAATTGCCTATAAGAAACCTTTTGTTGTATTTCTTTCACTTCCTTAACTGGCATGAGTGAAGCATATAGGGTTTCTCTATTTTCTCTATGTTTTTAGCATAATTAAATAGAAAAAAATCTAGAAATCGATGAAAGTAGAAGTCCAGTCTAAGAAAATCACTTCAGTTGCTCTTTATTTGCTCTGTTGATCTCCATTAACTTGGTAATTATCTTCTGCTTTGAGTCTCTCTCCAAAGAATTCATCCCCATAGCATCATCAATATCAAGGTTCATATCTCCTTTTTGTTAAATCACAAAGTTTCCGTAGAGCTTTAGTCTTTTTGAGATACGTTATAGTCTAAGACTGAAATACTGAAACATAAAATATAAAATATTGGCTCACCTTGAATTCAACGGATAGCGCATGATCATTATATGGTTCTTTTGGCTCCAAAATCAGGAATTACTGATTGTTATAGGATTGATGGTTTTTTTTTTTTTTTAGTTTTAGAATTTTGAAAGATCATCCGTGAGAGAATTTGCCAAATCTCTTAACTCATGATGTTGAATTTATTGCTTTCTTTGGCAATGTGTTATTTTGCAATTTGTCCTTCTTAGCCCTACCAACACACACAAGATGAATCGTGAATGGTTTATGCATATTAGTAGCAACACGCACACAATGTTCAATAAGAAATCTCTAAATTTAAAATTTAATGATTAGGCAGCATATCGAAAGGGATCCCATATTTTGTAACTTAACTTTGCAAGCTGTGTCTTTATATTGTTTGTTGTATAGCAGAAATTTTTTTCTTTGCATTGTTAGTTGTATAGTTGGATGCTTTGTTTAATTGGACGGTGGGGTTTGTTTTTGTGTCTCTTTTTTACTATTACAATTTCGCATGGGATCCTCAGTTTCATTTTCTAATGGCAACTCAGTATCAACTATTGTGGTGTCTTATTATTTAAGTTGTCATGTGCTATTTATTTAAGTTTTTTTTATTCTAACACGATAGATGGGACTGGCATTGAATTTGGCATCGGATGGTAGCATAAAGGATCCCAACCGATTAGAATTTAGTATTTAGCAATATAACTATACATAGCCAATAGCCACATGAATATTTATTGTTAAAATCTCAAGGGAATATTAATTCAAAAAATTTTGTCAACACTTATCGAAACTATAGGGCATAAAGCATAACATCTTCGTTCTACCAGTCCCTGTTAGTGTAATGATTAGGATAAACACTCTTTCATACTATTTAACTAGTATTTTGACCCGTGCATATTTCAAATTAAAATAATATTATATTTCTTTATATATTATGGTACAGAATAATACATATATAGACTAAAAATTTTAAAGAAGTGTATGCTTGGCATATTGAAAAAATTTTAATTTATAATGATATACATGATAGATGAATTATTAACACATTTAAGGAGAGGGTTGGGTTGGGTGGTAAGATGAAAAGAGTTTTCTTAAAAAAAAATCAATTTATCAGTATCTGACAACATCTTATGTTATACCCATATATCAAAACTTATAATATAAAAAAAATTATAACCAATTTATTTTCTTCCATTTTTGGAAAAAAAAATCTTTCTCCTATCTTGTACTACTAAGATTGTTGACTGCATTTAGATTAGCATTTTTCATAAACTTTAATGTATATTAAAAAAAAATCTATGTAATATATGTTTTTAGAGTTCTCAAAATTATTAAAAATCACCATCATTTCCCTCTTCTCTTATCCGCCGACTAGTCATGAGATGCCTCCTAGACTTTTGTATTTTCTATCATGGTACCACTCTCTCTATTTTTTTTTTTTTTTGTCATATCTGTCATATCTCAACAATCCCCTTTTTTCTTCTTTCCTTCTTCTGTCCATCCTTGTAACCCACATTTTTTCTTCAATTTTTCTCACCACTTTTCAACTCCTCACCATTTTTTTCCCTCCCTCTTCCCCCCATGCCCAATCTCTAAATTCGTATCCCTGCGATCCAATATATTTAACTTTATCTATCATAATGAAAATATAAAATTGAAAATTAATTACAATGGTTGCAATTATTAGTATCTAAAAATGAAAAATAAAAATGAAAACTAATAATATCTATAATATCCTCAAGTACTACAATCAATATATATATATATATTTATTTAATATGGAAAATACATATTTACATATGAAGACAACAATAAGAATACATAAAATAATTAATGATACCAAAAGTTATCCTTAGTGTTTAGGTTTTCCACTCTTATTCAAATCTAATCAGGGTCAAATTTGGGTCAGATATATACAAATTAAGTAGTATTTTAGGGTCGAATGTTCTATGTTTTTCTCTTAAACTATAATGTTACTTTTTAAAATTTTTTGGTGGAATTGGTGTTGTTATTATCATTATTTTTATCAAAAATGAATATTTCAAAAAAAAAATTCCAAGTTAAAAGGCCAGTACTACTTTGTTTTTTATTTAGTGATTTCATGAATGGTACCATTCTTGATTTTTTAAATCCTTCTTTTTTGTTTTCTATTTAATTTTGCTCTTTTACTTAGCATTACTAAGTTAAAAGATAAAGTATTATCATTTACTTTTTTACTTTTACTAAGTTTGGCAATGTTTTCTCTTTATTTACCCTCCACTAATGAACTTCAAACTAACTTCCTATATAAGTGGAGCCACTTCTTACTTATTTAAATTAGAAAAGCGTGGAAGCCACTTCTTATTTAGGAAAATGTTATTTGCACTCAAATTTTTATTATTTGCAATTCCACCATTTATTTTATCATATTGTCTAATTAATGAAAACTATATGATCAAAATGATTATTGAATTGTGAATAACAAAATGGAGTGTAAATAATCTTACTTATTTAAATAAAAAAGAAAGCATGAAAGGATGTTATATTTGTTATGGTATTATGGAAGTTTTAATTGGAGTAGAATCATTAATAATGCAAGGCAATTGAAAACGTGATAGGTTGAAGTTTCAATATGATATCATGCACGTTAACCAACAGTTTGAAATGAAATGATTTTATAAAGTAACCAACAATTTCAAATGTGAAGATAGATGTGGAAGTTAAGAGAAATATATTTTATAAATTAAATTAAATGTGAAATGCTAGAAAAATAGAATTGGTAGTGGGAAGATATGTGGAAGCTTATTGCTAAAAATTCCTTCTCAAATTTATATAGATATAGATATTTAATTTTTTTGCCCTTTTTCATCATTCTCTCATATAATCAAATACGTTCTTCTCTTTGCTATTTTTATCTAGATATTAATTTTAATCATTTTACAATATTCTTTATTTATTTCTATCCTTTTTACCTTATGTTATTAGGAAAATAATGATCATAAAGGGTATGCTATAACAAAGTATATGTTATTTATGAACACATGCTATTTAATACTGGTGAGAATGGCACACCTTATATGTGTGCAAATTTAAAAGAATTTTTTAAAAATTTATTAAATATTTTAGTAGTTGTCGGTTTTTGTTTTAGAAATGTGGAGTGAGGAACGTGGGGAAAATGTGAGCATGATTATAGGATTTGTAGGGGCGGTTATAGGAGCCTCTTAACTTTATATTTAGTTGCATTTTACCCCCTCAACTCAATAAATGGGCACTTTGCTTGTCTCCTTAACGTTTTAGGACAAAAATGCCTCCTCTATATTTATTAATATTTATTTTTTTGTCCTTTTCCTACTTTTTCCTTTTCTTGATACTAAAAATGTAAAATTAAAGTACTTCTTAATTATAGAAATGTAAAATTGTATTAAAATAGCTTACAAATGAGGTTTGTCTTTAATTAAGGAGTAATAAGGATTTAAAGTATAAATAACAAACTATAAACGGTTTATGAAATAGATAGTGGAAAAGTTTTAAATTTTAGATTTGCCTGGTGATGGGGTTGGTTATAACCCACTACTTTTTATATATTAAAATAAATACAAAAATCTAGAAAAAAGATTGGGAAGTTTGGAAGCCATTGAGATGATCTCTCCTAAAAACCCCTTCTTGAATACATATAGATATAGATGATAATTATATTTGCAAAAACACATCAAAAACTAAGAAACTAGATTAGAAATATCGAACCTAAAGTTCCAAAAATTTAGGGATGGTTTGAATGGCAAAGGTATCCAGATTGGAGTATGACTGCTTATCTCTGGTTACTTAACTATTACAGACACATTTTAATACTATTGGTAGTTAATAAGCTATTCTCTATATGCTACATCTTTTTTACCGAATAAAAAATGTATGCCAACTTTTGTGCCTTAATTTTTAGTTTTACTGGTGAAAGTTCTAATTTAGCTTTTAACACTCTAGAATGTTAGATGCCCAGTGAAGAATACAGGAAAAATGGGTTCAATAGAAGGAAACTACTTAATTTTTAAAGAACTGTTTTGCTTGAGAAAGAAATATTATCAAATTGCAAGGTTAATTCAATTTTTGTGAAAATCAAAATTCATAAACATATGCAATTTCTACTTTGATTTGAATGCTTTTATAAATGTAAAAGGTGCCAAAGAAACATCAAACGAAATCTTATTTAGTGGGTAGATATTAGATTCTTCTTAATTGAATTTTGTTTATGTGATCAATAGAACGAAATTTATACATTTAGGACTTGATAATACTTTTAGAAATTGAGGAACTGAATATATTCAATAGAACTTAAGGGACTATTGAAGTAATTTACCAAGATTTGCATAAAATTGTGCCCATTTACTGTTTTAAACATGAATTCATGATCTAATTAAAGTATGTAAGCTATGCGTGTTTGTTTTGCACTGAAGCTTATCAATTTTTTTTCTAAATAGCACAGTAAGCAACAAGACCAAGGTAAGTAACTAAATATATAGTCTATTTACATTACTTTTTTTCGTTTTGGCATGCTAAAAAAATTGTTATGTCAAATGAGACTATTATATGGTAGATTACTTTCAAATGATCATAGTAAATCTTCACTTTGACATGCTTGTAGACACCAAAAATTTTGTGTCATTTATTTTTATTCCTATTTTCATTTTTTATCTATTCATTTTATTTTACTTTTGTTTTATTTATTTTATTTTTATTTCTTACTTTTTCTAAAGAAAATCATCTCAAATTTATTTTTTCAGAAAACTAGAAAGAAAAGAAAATGAAAGGCAGAAAAGAAAAAATTAAAATCAGATTTTGTATTAAAAAAAAAAAAAATTCCACGCGCACGTGCCAAGCACGCACGCTATTTTCTTCAACCTTCGTACTAGTTATGAAGCCGAGCACCAGTACAGAATCGCAGCTGCCCATTTTCACTCGATTTTTTTGCATTTTCCTTTCCCTCCAAGCCCCCTAGTACAAGGCCACTTAACCTTAATCCGAAACATCAAGAAAAATCTAGAATCAAAGCCATCCAATGGCTTCAAAAATGCCACAAAAACCCAGCTCATCTACACCATTGCTCCTAGGGTTTTGAGGGAGGTTTTGTTCCTATAAAAGGCTTCAAAACACAGCCTTAGGGTAAGAGAAAGGTAGAAAGGGCGGCGGAAAAGCAGAAAGGGAGAGAAAATATAGAAAAACGAAAAAAAAAAAAAAAAAGAACAAGAAAATTTCTACAAAAAATATGTGACCAGGCTGAGCCATCAGCCGACTTTCTCATCAAATACTGATCAGATTTCAAGTTGTTAGGAGCATTTCTTTACTTCTGCGCTTCAAAAACGATTTACGAAAAACAACTCCAAGTCAGTCGAATTGAGACCCAAAGTCACGAAACTGTCAACCCTTGAAGAAATTTCGCAGCAAGAACTGAGCTTCCATTTGCGACTTTCCCACGTCTAGATCCTAAAGCATTATTTCGCCCTTTTAAAGCATCAAAGGCGATGTATTTCATTTTTCCCTTGCCATCTAAGCTTAAATCTGTGTCAAAATCATCCGGATTCTGCCTACATTTTTTTTCTTTTTTTTGCTGCATTTTTCCTGCTCATTTTGTGGAACAATAGTTTAGATTTTATTGCACAACCTTATGTTAAACATTGCATTTGGGTCTTAGACCACTGTCTTGTGTATTTGGGCTTGAATTTTTGGCGGACGTTTGGGTTGTTTTGCTGTGCTTTGGTGAACTACAAATTTTTTGCAGAGAAAGCTTCGACGCTTGCATGAACAATCTGGAAAATTTGCATTTGGCCCTCCAATTTTCACATAATTATATAGTGGCCCCAAAACTTGTGAAATTGAATTAATTTTTCCCCTTTAAGTTTCAATCCTCTTTTGCATGTCTTAAGTATGTTTTTGAGCAAATTAATTCTGGATTTTAACACATAATTAAGGTTTAACAATTTTTGGTAGATTTACTACCTTGTTGGGATTTAGTAAAATAGGTTAGGTTGTGTTAAGGGTTATTTTTGTTTGGGTTTTGATAGTGGGTTTTGGTTTATTTTGGTTAGGTTTGACATAGGCTTGAAGGGATATAGCCCATGCATTTCGGTTGGGTTAGTGGTGAAAAATGGCAGGCTAGCCCGTACTCCTGTCTTGGGTTTTCATTGGGCTGAGATGGTATTTGGCCCAAGAAACAAATAAAATGGCCCAGTGGCCTGGTTTCCTAAGAAATCTAATAACAGAAATTACAATATGGCCCCTATACTTTTAAATAATTTTAATATCTCCCTAAAATCTTTAGACTTCTTTCAATTAGGTCCCTATTTAAATTCAATTTCATCCCTAAACTTTATTTTCTTCGATTTTGACCCTCATTTTTGTAATAATTTAATTTGATCCCAAAAAATTTTTCAATTTTTGCAATTAGGTCTCTAATAGCTTGGATTCCTTAAGTATAATTTGTCTATCTTCTTTAATTGTTAATTATACTTCATTTAAACGCTTTTAATTGGTAGATTTTACGGTTATTTTCACTTCTTTATAATTTATTTGTTAATTAAATTGGTACCTTGACTATTTTATTGATTTTTGAGTATAAATATGGCAGATTTAATCTCATTTAATCATAACTTCAAGGGAGATACCTTCTTTTATTATTTTAAATTCTTTTATGTGCTCTTATATGTTTTTATGTGTAATTGCATGCTTTATGTGCTTTTTTTTCTTTTATTTACTCATTTTATTCATTTTAAGTTTCATTTATTTTATTTAATTTCGATGATTATTTGAGAAGCATTTAAATGCCAAATTGTAATAGATAGATACCCAAGAAATATATTTAACTAGGCTATGTAATAGATAGGTTTTATTTTTGCCAAAAAACGTAATTAGTTAGATGAATGTAATAATTAGGTTATTATTTTTCAAATTCCCCCTTTAGATTGTAGTTAGGACCCAAATGTAATAGTTAGGTGTTATTTGTTTGTGTACTTGCATGCTTGTGTGCTTATATGTTCACTCATTTTTCTTAGAGTCTTTGTATCTAGATATTATGCTAATGTGTTATGTGCTCTATGTGCTTTATGTGTTTATTTGTTTTAATTATGTTTATAAGGTTTATTTATTTATAATAAATGCATGACGTTATCACCATAGTTATTAAAACCAACCCGGACATCAACCCGGCAAGAGGACCGGGTTGACGGGTCAGTGGTTCAACCGGTGGGTCACTGGTTGAACCGTCGGGTCACAATATATAATAAAAAAATATATATAATATAATTAAATAAACATGTAAATTATAATATAAGTACAAAAATTCTTAAATCTTAACAAGTTATAACCTGTTCATAGTTCATAGTTCATTTCACACACATAATCCATAACCATATGTGATCCACAATTCATGAATTCAAACTAAAATCAGTAAATTACACACAAATATAAATGACAAAACTAATTATCAACCCAAGAAACATAAGTCATAAACGACCAATTCAATACAACCAAACATAAAGTCATGAACATAAACAACACCACAGTTATCACTTGAGTAGCACACTCCATCTATTATTCATACCCATGGTTCCCAACTTCTTCCAAATTCAGTACCACCAAGTTCATTTACATCACAGCCTGCGTTAAGATCATTTCTTTCAACATTTTCTTCATTATTGGTCTCATCTTCATCTTCAGTGTCCAAATCATCCAAATTTAGAGTTTCATCTACATAAGTACAAAAATCAATGAATCATTCACTAAATTTAGATAATATTTAGCCAAAAATGAAAAACAAAGAATAAGCAAAGATATGGCACAAATAGAATAACTCACCACTTTGTCGGCTAATAGCAAATGTAGCTATGTCATTCCTAAAACTTTCTAATTCAGCTGAAGTTAACTGTGAAGGTTCATCATCCAAAATCCAAGTTTCATTAGCGCTGAAGTCCTCAAAATCAATAGATAAGATTTCTTTAGCGGTAGGAAGAAACAATTGCTAATTAATTTTCTAACCATCAAGAACTGGAAAACCATCATAGTCCCAAACTCCTCAAAATCAAGCAATCCATTCGAGTTTGTATCTAACTGATTCAAACATGTTAGAAATTATTGTAATTGACACACATGGAAGCTTTGATGCGTTCCACCTTCAGTGGTGATTACACAGGGAAACTGTGTAATATAATTTGAGAATAACTTGATAATAACTTGATATCTCGAACATATAATTTGAGAATCTTAAAATCAAACCTAGTTCTTGCAAGTTTTAAACTTTTTTTAGACCAATTCTTAGTTCATTAACAATTTAAAGTTTCTCTTAAACTTAAGAAGAAAAAAAAAGAAAGAAAACAAAAAATTTTCATGGTAGATTCATTTATGTACTAACATTTTGTCAACTTGGCATTGCCGCATGATGCTAATTGTTTGGTATAGGTTTGGTAAGGTCTCCACGTATCTCACTGGTTATTGTAATATATCAACTCTTTTGGGTTTACCATTTAGTCCACAAAGACAAGCCTGACTCCCGTACGTGGCACTTTCACCTTTGTCAAATACACGAATGATTAAAACCAGCCAACTCCTCAATGCAAGAACTTCATCCTACTGCAATTTGTTTTCTTCCCGATTCAGCTCGAATGGATAGTCAAATTAATGCTATTAGGGGACCCAATGATAGATCTAGATAAGATTAACATATATACTTACTCATAATTCTGCAATTTCAAGTCAAAAAAATAGAGGGACAGTACTAGTATTCTGCGTTTTTTTTTTAAGACAGTGCTTGTCTTAACTAAAAAAGTATATAAAATTCTTCACAGTACTAGCAACAAAGCTTCAAGTTCAAGCATTTAGACTCTCAGAGCAAGGCTTCATTGGCTTACCTGGCTTCGGTGGCTTAACGGCAACAAAGCTTCAAGCCTTCAATGGCAGCGGCAGCTTCGTGGAAGAATTCTGGAGTTCCACTTCGAAGCTTGAACTTCGAACTTCTAATTGCTTGCTTCAGACTCTCAGAGCAACTAGCAAAGCAAAGGAAAGAAAAATTAAGCTGCCGACAAAACAATGGCCGAATCCCTAAATGTTGAAGAAGTTCTCAATTGGTTCTCACTTCTTAGAGAAACAAAGAAGAAAAAATCCCTAAACGCCTAAATCCCTAATGACGGCCGAATGCCCGAGCCCCTTTTCAATTTTTCTGATTTTCTCTTCCAATTGGCTAGAAATGTAGCGAAAAGACGATAATGCCCATGTAGTGTGATTGATCAAAATAAAAAAAATTGGGTAAAATGGTAAATTCAAAAAATTTGCCAAAACCCACCGGGTTTATCAATAACCGCCGGTTCTAGCGGGTCCATGGTTAAACCGTCCGGGTCGAGCGGGTTCAAGCGGGTTCTTTGCAACTCCGATCTAATGAGTAACCCGGCCCGGTTTTATGGCTGGGTCACCGGTTTGACCGGTTCGACCGCCGGGCCGGGCCGGGTTTAATAACTATGGTTATCACACTAGTCCAATATTAGTTGTGGCTTTTTCCCTTGATTTCTCACTACTTCAATGCTAGTGAGAGCCTATAGAAATGGGCAAATCCAATGCTAGACCCTTTAGATCGTGTGCGCGTTAAAATCATGTTTTTGCATGACATTTATTGTATTTCATGCATATTTTTTATTTTTAGGATATTTTTTCTCACTTTGCATGATATTCCCTTTTATACTATTTCCCTTATTCTTATGTGCACGAAATATGACATTTAGATTTGCATTTCATTTAGAAAATTAGAAGTTGATTAGTTCATTTGCTTGATTAGGTTAGGAGAGTCATCCTTCCAATATGGAAAATGAACGAGTATGGCTTTTTAACTTTATTACGCTCTCATTCCCTCTATAGAAAGGAAAATTGAGTCCCGAATTTTAGTCATGCATATTCGTGACCTCTTCTAAAAATCTATATATATTATAATTTCTTTTTCGAGTCTCATCTTTTGCATATTCGTGACCTCTTCTAAAAATCGTTTTTTAGGCATCACAAATAATATGATTTGCACCAATTAAACTTTGAAGAGACATTGCGACCCTCCCGATATCCTTTAAGTCTAGATTTGCATACATGTAGAAACATTCAAATGTGATAAGTTTTATAGGTTAGATTAGAAAATTTTTCATCTAAATCTTGCAACTAACCTTCGCAAGGTTGAAGGGTGCCTTAGATTTGATTCCATCAAATCTTTGTCTTCCCTTTTTTCAACTGTAACTCTCGAATTCTTTTCTCTTGTTTTCAAAGACCTGAAGTCATCTAAAAGAGATTTTGTTATTTTTATCTATTTGTTTAAAAATGAATTTTGGATAACTTGGTACATCTAAACTCAATACCAAGTGGCGACTCCTATTTTTTCCTAAAAACCCTTTTTTGACTATTATTTTGGGCCAAAACCGGCGCATATTTTAAGTCCCATTTTAGCCCCTTTTTTCTTTATTTATTCTCTAAAATAAAAAATCAATTTCAAACAAAAATTAATCAAAAATTCATTTTTTCTATTATATTATTTTTCCGAAAAATGGGGCGCAACAATGCTAATTGAGAGGGCTTTTGTTTAGAGATCATTTCCTTATCTAGAACAATGTATCTTTTAGTATATAATTTTCTCTATTCCAAGAATCAAAATTTTCATTCTCTTAGATAATTTTTTTCCTGTACAAAGGAAGAAAATAGAAATCATAATAAAATTTCATTAAAGAGCATAATTAATAGCTATCACTATGTCATACCCACAAAAGTCTATAGCAAAAGTTTCAAATTGTCAAAGGTTATAAATAAGTTGTAAAACACATTAAATACATGTAGGAATATGATTCAAACCATAATAATCTAGATGACAATGTTAGACCTCTATGTAGAAGCAAAAAAAAAGGAACCATATTCATTTATTTATTAATGCAAATAAGTTCGCAAAATTTAAAACTGATAAAACAAACTGCATCTATGAAACATGAAAGCCTTTTACATTAGTTAATGTACAATACAAATAATTTATCAAACTTCTTAATTTATTTATGTAAGCGACCTATATATTAAAATTTAGCATAATAAAAATCATAGATATCTAAAACAAGCTATGACTTTTGGCTGGAGGAATTAGAGAATATGAGAATGAGAAAACTTTAATTAGATGGTATTGCTATCTTAAAAAGTGAAAATAAGGATATACTCGATTATAAGTTATTCTAAGAGTATGGAACAGAACTTTTAGCTATAGGCATAAGTGTATATGAAATCCAAAATACATATATGAGTCAAAGAAGCAATAAGAAAGAAGAAACGATCCAAGATGAACATGCAAACCTTCAGCTATCTTATCGTGACTAAAATTAAATGCTTTGTAGACAGTCTACTATTCTAATTTGTTATTATTCTAAAGGTTAAAAAATTTGGATAAATGCAAAACTTTCTAAACTTGGTGAATAAACCTCTCTAATTATTCAGTATGTGTGCGAACTTTCTTAATTATGATGCATATTTTAGGACTAACTTTATGATGCATATTTTGAGTATTGCAATCATTCTCTTTCTTCTTACTTTCCAAACCTTATCTCGGCTTTTAGAGATTTGGAATTTATGCACTTAATATTAGTTTAAAATTTATTTAAATTTAGAAGTTTTTTTTTAGCATCAAAGGTTTCCAAGTTATCTTTCTTGCTAGGTAACTTTCAATTGTTCATCCTTTTTAAGCATTTTAGAAAAAGAAGGAAGAAAAAAATGCAAGTGGCTGGTGTCAATGAAAATTTTGAGTTGTATTTGGAGTCAAATGCTTATGCTTCTCATAATCACCGAAACAAAAACAAAAACCCCACAAGCAATCCTAAAGACTATTATTACAAGTTAGTGAAAGCAATGTTTTTAAACCCGGACCAGAGAGTGAACCGAAAAACCTTTCGGTTCACGGTTCGACTGGTTCAACTGGTTCGACTCTGGTTCAAAGGTTTAATAATTTTTTATTCATTTTAGTATTAAAAATTTTGAATAAAACTAAAATATTTATTTTAAAAAATAAATATTTAATAAAAACTGGTTGAACCTCCCTATTTTTACCAATTTTGACCTATTCAATCGGTTTTGACCTGTTCAATTAACTCTTTGGGTGTTTAATTGAATCAGACCGGAGGCATGGGAGGTTTGCGGTTCAACTAGTCGAACCGGCCGGCCCAGTCCGATTTTCAAAACATTGAGTGAAAGTTAAAAACATTAAATGATTTGCTGGTGACTAACATTAAATAACATAGCCTAACAAAAAATTAAATAACATAGCCCCAAAAATAGGGATTAGCTGGATTACAGACTCAGATTTCTAACAATAAACATTTTAGGTCTCACTATTATACCTTGGGCAACGTGTTATAAATATGTCAAACTCCACAAAAGTGATTTGAAGTAACTCTACAATGTCTTATTATTTGAGTGTTCAGATCTACCCCTAACTATTTCTATCTTGGCAAATAGTCTTGAAGATTTATATAGGACTAGCATTTAGAATTTTTATTTGGCTTATTAAATTTTTAATTATGATATTAGATCAGTTTTATAAAAAACGAAAATTAGTGACACAAAAAATCTTTTTCATTTTAGTCTAAGTGAGTAAATCTTTACTTTTTGAAGGCTAGAAATGACATTCTTGATTGAAATGTTGAAAGAACAAACTTAACTTTCAATTTGGCACTTAAACAGAAAGGTCTTCTTGATTTTTGTACATCAATCTCTTGAATTATTAAGCATTACAATCTACCATTTTTTAAATTTAGTTAGTTAGGACTTTGGTTGATGCACTATATTCTGAATCATTGGTCATATGTTTTTCCTTTGAAGAAAAAGAAAATACCAAAACTATATAAAAAATAGAAAGCACAAATTTCTACTACTAGGAAAAGTCAAGTAAGAAAAAATAAGGAAAAGAAACTGATAGCCTAATAGGAGCTACAAAGATAGTGCATCACTTCTTCAAATTGAGTCACATGATGTATTAGTTTCAAGATAATAAGACAATAGATAATTAGTTTCAATAGTGAACAACTAATTACTCTAAAAAAGTTTTCAAAAAATATGCATTTATCAAATGGTTGAGAAAAACCTAGGAACTAGATCAGTGAACCACAAATATTGATGAGAAACTATTCACAACAAAGAATAAACCTACATGTACAAATAACATAACTTTGTCAAGGTACTTAAAATCAAGTAGAAAGAAACAAAATAATTTTCCATGGGACATTCTTCATACTATGTATTATAGGAATGAAAATAAAAAGAATTTGAACTTTTTGTTAGCACGAACTAAGACTTGAAGCAAATCTCAAAATATGTACATTCCAAAATTAGAGCAAAATGCTTTTTTAAAAGTCAAAATAAAATATTTATGAATGCAAACAACATTTATTAATATAGCATTGTCACGGACATTTATTACTGTAGTACTTTTTCGACGTAATATATGTAAGGAAAAAGGTAGTTAAAAAACTAAAAATATGATTTGAAAATGTTTTTATGATGTAATTAAAATTTTATTTCCAAATAATCACATATCTAAACAAACCCATTATGTGCATGCTCACTTTATCTTTATCAAGTTTATTGTGTATTTGAATGTGCTTCATCAAGTAATTGTCAATATAAACTAAAAGAAAGAAGGAAAAGTATGAAGTTAAAACAAATTAGATAAAAAAGAAGTTTATGCTTCCCATACAATATTTGGAATCACATTATACCAAAAAAAAATGTTTTGATTGATTCTCTCTCATATGGATAGTGAAGCATTTATTAGGTTTATTAGGTTACTATCGTATTATATTCTCATTAAAAGCAATATATTTCTATAACTCATGTAAGGAAAGGCTTGTATTAACTGATGGTTGGTGTTAGTGAATGCACAAGATTCCATGTGCTAAAAGAGTTGAATTATGTGATGGGATGATAGGTGCATGATTTGTGTATTGTCACTTGAACAAAAAATTTTATTCCGATAAAAAGATGCATCAATCCCTTGAATGGATCACCACAAGTGTTATGGTGACAACACCTTGAAGGGATGTTTGAAATGCAATGTGGATGCATCATTGGCGGAGGCAAAATATGTGGAAAATATCAACTGGTATGAAGAAAAAAATGGTATGGAATATCAAAATGAAGAGACAAAAAGAGTTGGTTACATGAAAATGGTGTGGAACACTAGAATGGAGAGATAATTGGAAGATATGAAGAAAGAAAATGGTGTGGAACATCAGAATGGAGAGGCAAAAAGAGTTGGTTACATTGGAGGGGTGTTCAGAGATTAGGTGGGACTTGTGAAGGATATTTGTTTTTTGACACAGTTCCTGAAATGACAAATACACTTGAAACAGAATTAAAAGGTATTCAACTGAGAATGGAACTATTCATGGAGTTAGATTTTGATGGGAAACAAGAATTCAAAAGATTAATTATTGAATGTGATAACTTCATAGCTGTAAGGATTGCTCACCATGAGTAGCTATATCAGCATGACTATGAGTAAGTTTCTACTCTCGATATCCTATAAATTACCTTTTTGATGTCATTCTCCATTTACTTCTTTAAGTTGTTGTGTATTGTTGTCGTACAGCAAGATTTTGGCATTGAACGTCACTCTTAACCTTAATGTCTGTTAGCAACATTTTGGCATTGAAGCTAGCTGTGTATAGAAAAAGAGATGTGTGTTGAGATTTAGATAGCACATTACTAGGGAAATCATATTTTCTCGACTGTTAAAGGTTTTCTATGCTATTAACCTCAAAATGACATAGAAGTGACCAAGACATCTTGAATATAGGATCTATAATCACATATAGGAACTGGATCACTGTTTTAATTTCTTTGTTTCTTTGAAATTAAGACCTGTTCAAAAAGCTCCCATTTTTTTTCCCATTTTATGTTGACTTGACAAAAGTTAAAACCAGAGTTTGATTGAGTTTTCACTCATCTGCACTTGTCCTATATGATAAGACTGGGCATTATATATGGTCCTCTCAACACACGCTTAATAAATGTGTTACTTTGATATGGTTTTTGGGATGTAAAGTTTCTCTTTAGCATATAATGACGGATTGTATTTTCTAAAAAAAGATGATCCATTATTTCATTTTAAAACAACTAGTCTTTCATTTTAAAACAACGGTTGCAACATAAAATAAATTCTTATTCTATCTTTTGAACTATTTTAACTACTTTCTTTCTCCTACATTTCATAATCCACAATTTTTTTGCAAATAGATCTTCTCCCTTTTTGTTTTTCCTTTTTTAATAAGTATTATTGAATTGAAATTGCAAAATGACAAGTTGTCGGATCATATTTATTGTCAAACTAAATGTGGGTGAAAAAAATAACGGTGATACAGAGTACATAAAATAAAATAAAAGTGATAGCTAAAAAGGGAACATGGACTGAGGAAGGTTGCAGTATTATACAAATTGTGTAAAAAAGAATTTTGGAATATAAAAATTGCAATCATATTTGCCTAGAGATATGGAATGTGATCTCTAGTGTTGCTTTTGGTTGTTTTGTGTTGATATTCTTGATTGGTTATATTACTTTAGCATCAACAAGGTTGCACCCCATTTGGATTGAATTTGGATAGTAATATTAGTTAATTCAAACATTGAATTTAGGCAAAAAAAAAAATGAAGCTAAAGATTAGGTTGAATGCAAACTCTAATTGTCACTGTTGATTTGCATGAAAAGTTTCAGGGCAGCAATGGTAGGCTGTTAAAATTATGAGAATATGGAAATTAAGGTGAAATGATTTATTGAATTCATTAGGATGGAATGGCAGATCAGGAACTAGGCTAGCTGACAATTTTTCAGATGTTCTTTGTGAAAATTTGTAATCCAACCTAGTCAATAGTCTATTTTCGACAAGAATTTTTGTCTACAAACTATGTCCTTGTATGTTGTATCATTTTTTTCAAAAATATTATACAGCAACTATCAATCATAACATTTGTATCTATACTACATTTTGGACATGAAATGATAGGATCCTGTTCTCTTATACTCACTTGGGGGTTATGATGTATTTAGAATTTGGGTTAGAAACCCTCAAAGGAGAAGAAGAAAAAAGAAGGAAAAAAGTCAATAAAAAATAGTTGGTGAAGCAGTGGTGGCAAGCTCTTAAACCCATTAGATTTAGCCATTTTTCTTCCTAAATCCACCGAGTTTCTGCTCATAACTAGTAAAAAATATATCTCAGGTTACATTCCATGGCGTTTTCTATACTTGGAAAAAGAGTACAAACTAAAGAATTGTGGAGAAACGTTATGTGTGCTGCAACTACTTTTGTAAGGAAGGACTCAGAACCAACAACCAGGAACAAATTTGTCTGTTTGTTGGACAAATTTAATCCGTTGCTACGTTTATACTAACTTGCTACTCATGTGAAAGCGACCTTGATTTTTTATGGTATCTACCTAAAAACAGCAAGTGAGGAAATCTCTAAGAAAGTTCTATTTTGTTAAAAGGGCTGTTTATTTTACTGCTATACTAATAGCCACTTTGTTTTCATCGTATAGGTGTTGAAATAACTGTCTTTGTTGATGCTGATGCCACTTTTTTTAATTATCAACCCCCAACTTGTTTTCTGGGATAAACACGCTTAATAAATGTGTGACTTTGATATGGTTTTTGGGATGTAAAGTTTCTCTTTAGCATATGATGACGGATTATATTTTTTAAAAAAATATGATTGTTTAATTATTCAAGTGTTAAGTATTCCAAATCCATTATTTATGATAGACAAGACTGTTCATGCATTAGATGAATCTAGACCACTTTGAGCATTGCTAATCAAAGCAAAAAAAAGTTGGTGGTTTTGCTGATTTGTGGGTTATGTCATTGCTATTTTATCGATTTTCCGGTGCTCTATGATCAAATAAAACAAATTCATTTTCATTGTTGAGAGACCATCTTAGTTAAATAGACATGATTTCTTGCTATCATATTTTTGATAATTCAAAAGTATTTTACAAGAGACAAACTCTTTAGTATTATGTTCTTAGGTAAATTTTTGTTTTTGTCTTCTTTGATACCAAGCTTATGTTTTCACAAAGTAAGATAAACTGTTTCTGTTTCTTTTGTTAGACAACTTGTTAGGTTAAATCATTCTTGAATTACTGATCTTAAATTGGTGATTGGGCATCCATTTGGCAAACCAAAAAAATTAAAATTTTGTGGACAAGCCAAATCAAAAACTTATAGTTTTGTGGACAAGGCAACAATTCCAATAAATTAGTGATTGGACATCCATCTGGCAAACCAAAAAATTTAAGTTCTATGGAGAGAACAACAATAACAAGAATTGAACAGTATTTAATTGTCAATTGTGGCTAGGTTTCTTAATCCAAAAATATAAGCGCAAGATACAGGATGACCTTTAATTCTTGGGATTTAAATCTTAGCAGAGCATATTTTTGTGCTCTGAGGTTTCTGACAACTTCAATAACCTCCCTTCAAATTTAAATAATTACACTAACCTCTATTCATGTAGTAAAATGATTATAATATCCTTCACTTATATATATATATATATATATTTTTTTTACCATAACGAGTCTTAACATTACCTTAATATAATCCATAACGAGTCTTAACATTACCAGAAAACAAGAAATATAGGGTTGAAGTAGTAGCATCTAATAGCTAATGGCTAATCATATCCTTAAACATTCAAAGCACGTAAAGGTGCGACCCATTTCATGGAGACGCCGGTTAGCCAGAAGTGTCTCATCCTTCGCTGCGGCTGCTGCGGTCCAAGCTCATATTCCTCCTGGCCCTACCGCTTGTAGCCCTAGGACAGCCATCATATCCCTCTACCCGCAAGGGATTTCTTGTACGTCTCAAAGTTTGCCTTCACCCGTGCCAGCTTTGCCCTTTCTTCCTCAAGCTCATTCTTCATATTCTGGTACTCCTGCTCCATTTCCGCGTCTTGATAAAGAAGATCTTCTATTTTTTCCCTCACATTTTTTTGAGCAATACCTGTAGCCACAATACTCTCATATAGTTTAATATTCCTTTTTTTCAACTTATATTCCAAAATCATTTTTAGCTTATCAAAATCGTATTTAGTAGGAGAATCTATTAAAGCTGTTAAAGAGGTCACCAAACCGAAGGCAATAATAATGGCAGAATTTTTTTCTAGTTTAAAAGCCAAAGAGGATGGTGATGGTGGTGGAAGAGGAGGAGGGGTGGTGGTTGAGAGGATGTGTGGCAAAAGCCTGGTCTTGGCGGAGAAGGAAGTGGCTCTGAAGGTCATGGCTACTGGATGGGTTTCGTTCGGGGTTTGCACTGTGGCAGTTTATAAATAATATCCTACACTTATAAATAATTCCTACAAACAAACAAAAAAATCGTACGATTACAACTATTATTTCATTTTAAAACAACGGTTACAATGGAAAATAAACTCTTATTCTATCTTTTGAACTCTTTTAACTACTTTCTTTCTCCTGCATTTCATAATCCCCTATTTTTCTACAAATAGATCTTCTCCCTTTTTTGTTTTTCTTTTTTTTATAAGTATTATTGAATTTAAATTGCCAAATAACAAGTTGCCGGATCATATTTATTATCAAACTAAATAAAGGTGAAAAAAATGACGGTGATACAAAGTACATACAAGAAAATAAAAGTGATAGCTAAAAAGGGAATATGGATTGAGGAAGGCTACGATATTACACTAATTGTGTAAAAAAGAATTTTGGGATATAAAAACTGCAATAATATTTGCCTAGAGATATGGAATGTGGTCTATAGTGTTGCTTTTTGTTGTTTCGTGTTGATATTCATGATGGGTTAAATTACTTTAGCATCAACAAGGTTGCACTCCATTTGGATTGAATTTGGATAATAATATTAGTCAATTCAAACATTGAATTTATGTAAAATAAAAATGAAACTAAAGATTAGGTTGAATGCAAACTTTAATTGTCACTGTTGATTTGCATGTAAAGTTTCGGGGCAACAATGGTAGGCTATAAAAATTCTGAGAATATGGGAATTAAGGTGAAATGATTTATTGAATTCGTTAGGATGGAATGGCCGGTCAGGAAAAAGGCGAGCAGACAATTGTTTAGATGTTTCCTGTGAAAATTTTGTAATCCAACCTAGTTGATAGTCTATTTTCGGCAAGAATTTTTGTCTACAAATTACGACCTTATATGCTGTATCGTTTTTGTTCAAAAACATTATACAACAACTATCAATCATCAAATTTGTATCTATACTATGTTTTGGACATGAAATGATGGGATCTGGTCCTCTTATACTCACTTGAAGAATACGGTGTATTTAGAATTTGGGTTAGAAACCCTCAAAATGACAATAAAAAATAGTTGGAGAAGCAGTGGACGCAAGCTCCTAAACCCACTAGATTTAGCCATTTTTCTTCCTAAATCCACTGAGTTTTTGCTCATAACTAAAACATATCCCAGGTTACATTCCATGGCGCTTTCTATACTTGAAAAAAGAGTACAAACTAAAGAATTGTTGAGAAATGCTATGTGTGCTGCAACTACTTTTGTAGGGAAAGACTCAGAACCAACAACTAGGAACAAATTTGTCTGTTTGTTGGATAAATTTAATCTGTTGCTTCGTTTATACTAACTTGCTACTCATGTGAAAGCTACCTTAATTTTTTATGGTATCTACCTAAAGACAGCAAATGAGGAAATCTCTAAGAAAGTTATGTTTTGTTAAAGGGCTGTTTATTTTACTGCTATACTAACAGCCACTTTGTTTTTATCATATGTGTGCTGAAATAAATGTTTTTGTTGATGCTGATGCCTGTTTTTTAATTATCTACCCACAACTTGATTTCTGGGATAAACACGCTTAATAAATGTGTGACTTTGATATGGTTTTTGGGATGTAAAGTTTCTCTTTAGCATATAATGGCGGATTGTATTTTCTAAAAAAATATGATTGTTTAATTATTCAAGTGTTAAGTATTCCAAATCCATTATTTCATTTTAAAACAACTACTCTTTCATTTTAAAACAACGGTTGCAACATAAAATAAATTTTTATTCTAACTTTCGAACTATTTTAACTACTTTCTTTCTCCTACATTTCATAATCCACTATTTTTCTGCAAATAGATCTTCTCCCTTTTGTTTTTCCTTTTTTAATAAGTATTATTGAATTGAAATTGCAAAATGACAAGTTGTCGGATCATATTTATTGTCAAACTAAATATGGGTGAAAAAAATAACGGTGATACAGAGTACATAAAATAAAATAAAAGTGATAGCTAAAAAGGGAACATGGACTGAAGAAGGTTGCATTATTATACAAATTGTGTAAAAAAAATTTTGGAATATAAAAATTGCAATCATATTTGCCTAGAGATATGGAATGTGATCTCTAGTATTGCTTTTGGTTGTTTCTTGTTTATATTCTTGATTGGTGATATTACTTTAGCATTAACAAGGTTGCATCCCATTTGGATAGTAATATTAGTCAATTCAATTCAAACATTGAATTTGGATAAAAAAAAATGAAGCTAAAGATTAGGTTGAATGCAAACTTTAATTGTCACTGTTGATTTGCATGGAAAGTTTCAGGACAACAATGGTAGGCTGTTAAAATTATGAGAATATGGAAATTAAGGTGAAATAATTTATTGAATTCATTAGGATGGAATGGCCGGTCAGGAACTAGGCGAGCAGACAATTTTTCAGATGTTTCTTGTGAAAATTTTGTAATCCAACTTAGTCGATAGTTTATTTTCGACAAGAATTTTTGTCTATGAATTACGTCCTTGTATGCTGTATCATTTTTGTTCAAAAACATTATACAACAACTATCAGTCATGACATTTGTATCTATACTATATTTTGGACATGAAATGATGGGATCCGGTTCTCTTATACTCACTTGGGGATTACGATGTAATTAGAATTTGGGTTAGAAACCTTCAAAGGAGAAGAAGAAAGAAGAAGGAAAAAAGTCAATAAAAATTAGTTGGAGAAGCAGTGGTGGCAAGCTCCTAAACCCATTAGATTTAGCCATTTTTCTTCCTAAATCCACTGAGTTTTTGCTCATAACTAATAAAAAAAGGATCTCAGGTTACATTCCATGGCGCTTTCTATACTTGAAAAAAGAGTACAAACTAAAGAATTGTGAAAAAGCGTTATGTGGCCCTTAAGGGGATTGAAGCAGGGTGATCCTTTATCTCCATATTTATTTATACTCTGTATGGAGAGGTTAAGTCACATGATACATGAAGCAGTAGGGGTAGGCAGGTGAAAACCAATTCAAGCTTCCAGAACAGGTCTAAAACTATCTCATCTGATGTTTGCAGATGACCTCATTTTATTTTCGGAAACTAGTATGGAGCAAGCTAAAGTTATAGCTCACGTAATGCAGAAGTTTTGTAATATGTCTGGGCAGAAAGTTAATGTGGCTAAATCCAGTTTGTTTAGTTCCAAGAACATATCCAGAAGGATAGTAAAGAAGATTAGTGCCCAAACAGGGATGAGGATCACACACAATTTGGGTCGGTAATTGGGAATGTCACTACTCCATAATCGGGTGTCTAAAGAGATGTTTTCGGGTTTATTAGATAAAGTTCAGGGTAAACTTGCGAGCTGGAAGAAGAAGTGTTTGTCGTATGCAGCGAGAGTCACCTTGATAAAAACAATGCTATCGGCACTCCCACCTTACATGATGCAAACAATGGCAATCCCCACCTCTATATTGGATGAGTTAGAGAAATGCATGAGGAACTTCCTTTGGAATGGAACAGAGGATAGGAGAGGCATGCACCACATAGGCTAGGGAATTGTAACCCAAGCTAGGGGCAAGTGGGGTTTAGGAATACGAAGATTAAAAGAGGTGAATAAATCCTTACTTGCAAAATTCAATTGGAGATATCACGAACAAAAGGGAGCGTTATGGACAGAAATCCTTCGAAATAAATATAGTAGTGAGGAGGAATTCCAAAGGTTTGAAACGCCTCCCAAAACAGGGGCTTCACAAGTTTGGAGAAGTCTAAGACTTGGAAATGAAGTGATTAGGAAAGGTTTGAAATGGAGGTTGGGAAATGGCGAGCGTATTCGCTTCTGGAAAGATTATTGGGTGGGGAATTCATCTTTAGCGAATGATGTGTTGAAAGAGTTACCAGAGGAAGTGTTGGAAATAGTTAGTGATGAATCCCACATTGAAAAGACACGAAGAATAGAAGAGGTTTATAATCAAGTGCACACCTATTCAAATCAATTTGGATAAAAGGAAATTTTTGAGGGAAACTTCAAAATTTCACATGCATTTGTCATGTTGACTATTAAATTAAAATATAAATTTAATGGTCAAAAGATTGGCACTTGGGTTTCATTTTAATTTTAATGGTCAAAAGATTGGCACTTGGGTTTCACTTTGGAACAGAAATTAATTTTAATTAATTTCATTTTAATATTTCTTCCTAACTAAACGGTTTCCTTTTAGGGGTTGCATCTGATGATACAACACATACAACCGTTTACGTGTCCATTCGTTTGGAAAGGTACCTATTCATGAAGAAATACGTATCCAAAAGACATGACATTTCTTTTGGGGCATCTGAACGCTATAAATAATAGCGTCCAGATAACAGAGGCCTCACTTTACTTTTACTTTTTGTTTTTCTTCTATTTTCATTCAAAACAATATTCTCTAAATCGTCTTGGGAGAGTTTCTGCATACTACTGTGTGGAAATTCTGATTGGCTTTGTTATTCGTAGAGGGAATTGCTGCAAACCCGGTAATAGAATAATGGGGGCAAATTTTCTTAAGGAAAGTGAATTTTCACGTCAAAGCTGTATTTTGTTGTTGTAGTTATTACTAATTTTCCTAACAGGAAGTGATGGACAGGACGGTGACTCAGTATTGGGACGCCACAAGGGGCTGGAATTGAAACGAGTTCTCAGAATATTTAGTGCAGCGGCGCTTGTTAGAAATCAGAGCTTTATATGTAATTCCAGGAGACCAGAATGGTGATGTAGTGTGCTGGGCATATGAGGCGAATGGAAGGTTCTCAACTCGATCAGCATATGAGGTGGAATGTTCAGATTCGCTTGGAGGGGAAAGCATGGATCGTGGTTGGGATAAAATTTGGCAACAGAAAGGACCTGGTAGATGGCAGTTTTTGTTATGGTTAATTCGACATGGAAGTTTGATCACCAATGCCAAAAAAAAAAAAAAGACACCTGCATATTGATGGCAAATGCCCTGTCTGCAAACGAGCGAAAGAATCGGTATTGCATGCTCTAAGAGGTTGTTCTAGAGTACAAAGAAAATGGGAGAGTCTGGTTCACCCAAACAGATAGGAGGAGTTTATGACCATGGATTATAGGGAACGGTTGGACTGGAACCTGAGAATGGTTAAGTTGGGAGTCCATGATGATATATGCTGGCAATTTATTTTTCAAAAAATGGTGTATTCAGTTTGGAGGATGAGGAATGAGTTTAACATAATAGGAGGGGGGTCAAGGTTGCAAGTTTCGACTAATCAGATTGTGGCTCGTGCGAGACAGGCACAGACAACAACTTTAACCGAAACAGATACACACAGGAAGGATTGGCACTTCATTCACCGGGAGAAACCACCAATGGGTTGAACCAAAGTAAATATAGATGGGGCATCAGCAAGCAATCCAGGGGTGGCTGGAGTTGGAGGGATTATGAGAAATGAGTTTGGTATATGGAAATGAGGGTTTGAGGTGAATTTGGGAGTAGCTTCGAATATAGCTGCGGAGCTATAGGGAATTGCAGAGGCCCCGTACTGGGCCTAAACACGTGGCAGCCCAGGTATAGCCGAGCTGGGTTCCGGCCCCAGGCTCCTGGCGACCGCCCTGGGCCGCACCCCCGCTAGGGCTCCAGGGGGATCAGGAGACCGTCCCGCAGAGGTCGGAATCCCGCTCGGCGCGGGATTGAGATTATATCAGGAAGGTCTCGGAACGTACGGAGGTCGGACTCTGACCCAGGTATAAATAGTGCTACACACCCATTGCCCAAGGTACGCTGACTATTGACAATTTACTCTGGACAGTTGCTGCTTCCCGTGAACCTTACTCACCGGAAAACTAACTTGGCCGTCGGAGCGCCCTCGGGGACAACCCTCGGGCCCCCTCTCTTGGCTCATCATCTCTGTTTTGCAGGTCTTGGATCAGCCCTCCCATCGACACCCCGAGCTGATCAGGTCAGCTCTCCTCGGGGAAGCTCTGCGTTTCTTCAGTTGGCGCCGTCTGTGGGAAACGCAAGGTAATTATTGTTGTGTTGATGGCAAGAACACGATCCAAGCGAACCATTGAGAGCACCGGCCCGAGAGCCGGCGAGGGATCCTGGCGAGCGGAGACCGAGGCGGCCCGGGGCGCGGGGGGCTCGGAGAGCGGAGAGGACGGAAAAACCCCCCATGAGGTCCGCAAACGGCTTGAAATTGCGAAATTTGAGAGTGCGATGCTCGACCCCAAGAGGTCGGCACGCCTGTTAAAGACGGGGGGCTTGACGCTCAACCCAAGAGATCGGCATGACCGTCTTGAAGGTGTGATGCTCGACCCCAAGAGGTCGGCACGCCGTGACTTACTTTGAGGCAGCTTGTCAAAACCAGGGAGCACGCTGGCTCGGCCCAGGAGATCGGCACGATTGCCCTGAGAATGTAATGCTCGACCCAGGAGGTCGGCATGACTGCCTGGAAAATGTGATGCTCGACCCCAAGAGGTCGGCACGTCTGCTAAATTCATGGAGTTCAACGCTCGACCCAGGAGGTCGGCATAACTGCCTTGAAAATGTGATGCTCGACCCCAAGAGGTCGGCACGTCTGCTAAATTCCTGGAGTTCAACGCTCGACCCACGAGGTCGGCATAACTGCCTTGGAAATGTGATGCTCGACCCCAAAAGGTTGGCATATCCTCTAAAATCAGAGTTCGACGCTCGACCCGGGAGGTCGGCGTGACTGCCTTCAAAGTATGATGCTCGGCCACAAGAGACCGACACGGCTTGAAATTTTGAAGTCGGAAAGTGCGATGTTCGGCCCCAAGAGGTCGGCACGTTGTGCCTTAACTTGAATGAGTTTGTTTGACCCAGGAGGTCGGCAGGGCTCAAATCTTTAAAAGTCGGGGGCTTAAACCATGTCAGTGTTAATTTGATGCTCGGTCCCATGAGCTCGGCACGCATTGATCAAGTTTGTCGAAACTTGGGAGTTTGACGCTCGACCCGGGAGATCGGCGCGGTTTTCTCAGTGACAGTACTGTACCAGAGGTGACCGGGGCAGAGCAGTGCGCGACGCTGGTCTCCCACGTGACAGAGTATAGATTAGGTCTGCCTGGAAGCCTTACCTAATCTAGGGGGCTAGTGCAGAGGCCCCGTACTGGGCCTAGACACGTGGCAGCCCAGGTATAGCCGAGCTGGGTTCCGGCCCCAGGCTCCTGGCGACCGCCCTGGGCCGCACCCCCGCTAGGGCTCCAGGGGGATCAGGAGACCGTCCCGCAGAGGTCGGAATCCCGCTCGGCGCGGGATTGAGATTATATCAGGAAGGTCTCGGAACGTACGGAGGTCGGACTCTGACCCAGGTATAAATAGTGCTACACACCCATTGCCCAAGGTACGCTGACTATTGACAATTTACTCTGGACAGTTGCTGCTTCCCGTGAACCTTACTCACCGGAAAACTAACTTGGCCGTCGGAGCGCCCTCGGGGACAACCCTCGGGCCCCCTCTCTTGGCTCATCCTCTCTGTTTTGCAGGTTTTGGATCAGCCCTCCCATCGACACCCCGAGCTGATCAGGTCAGCTCTCCTCGGGGAAGCTCTGCGCTTCTTCAGGAATCATACATGGACTACAGTTGACCTGGGAAGATGGACATAAGAGAGTGATTGTAGAGACAGATTCAAAAGCTGCGATTTTGCTTTTGGACAAGCCACCTCACTTGAGCCCTTACTCTAACCTGCTAAAACAAATTGATCAGTGGAGACACAAGAAATGGGAGGTAAGGATATCGCATATTTGGCGAGAAGGAAACAATAGTGCGGATTGTTTAGCTAAAGATAACCTCAAGAAGGAGCCAAGGTTGTATCGTTTCCAGAGCCCATCGGATATAGTTCAGAGATGGATGAACTTGGATATTGTGGGAGTAACCACCCCCCGTTTAGTATCTATGTATTGAGCTGCTTAGCTCTCCTTGATAACCAAAAAAAAAATAAACTGTACTATAACCAAAAGATAAACATTACAAAAGAATATGAACAAATCCAAGAGAAACTAAGATAGGAAATAATGAAAGAAAAAATTTTAATCAACCATTAAGTAGTTTGACTAATTGAAAAGGCAATTTAAGAATAAATTTAAAAGTTAAACAAGTTTTGATCGACAATATACATGTGAAATGCACGTGCTCTTTCCTAGTTGATTATAATTCATGAGTTGGCTAGTATTATTTTAATGAAGCCTTCCTCACATTTGGTTCATTGGATTCATGCCTATTGATACAGATAAAAAGAATGTTCTTTTTCTGTAAAGATAGTGAGACAAATTTGTCAAATATGAAACATGAATGATTAAATTAAGACCGACAATTTTTGTTCTTTGCTTGTTATATATAGGTAAAATTTGTAGACAAAAGTTACAAGATGGTATGGATTAAATTAAGACCGACAATTTTTGTTCTTTGCTTGTTATATATAGGTAAAATTTGTAGACAAAAGTTACAAGATGGTATGGAATTATTGAAAGAGTTAAAAATTTTCTTCTCCTTTTTTTTTCGGAGACGACAACAGTTGTATAACCTAATCTATTCTATACTAAGGGGGAGGGGGCAGACCTAAGGAGGTCCAGAAATAACCCAGAGGGGACTGAACCATCACCAGACCAAACGGATGCACAACACATCCGCCTGGATTTTTTTTTAAACAAACCACTTAAATGTGGCATTTTCGTGGGAGGCAAGGGTTACCAAGTTAGGTGATGGCCACCAGCCCAAAGGTTTTTTTCCTCTTGCTGGTTTTGAATATTACTTCAACTTGAAATATAACTATGAAACGAAAGCACCCAACTTCTCGATTCAGATGATTCTTTTACCATGACCTCCACAGCCTAGCTAGCTAGGTGGCTCTTTATTTGGCTGCAGCCTGGTGTTGGAGTTTTACTAGTGCATTAATAGGCCTATTTTCTCCTTTTGCAAGCAATTGATCATCAGAACCCTCTCCGGCAATTTTGTTTGCCTTTTGAATTGTAGATAGTCTATGAGCCACAATCACACAGTCCTGCCAGTCATGGTCTTGTCAAGGGCATCTAGTACAAGATTTTCTGATTTAACATCCAATGCACTTGTTGCCTCATGTAACAGGAAAATCTTGGCCTTTTCAACATTGCACGAGCAATAGCTATCCTTTGCTTTTGTCCTGATGATATTGATAACTGCACTCCTCTTTCTCCACAGGATGTTTGATAACCATCTGCATTGAACTGTTAATTGAAATCAGTAAGCATAAAAAATAGTAAGAAATAGATTGATCAAATGATAAATGGTATCATATAAACCAACCTTACGAATTCATGGGCATTTACAAGAGTTGCAGCCTCAGCAACCTCAGCTTCAGTCGCACCTTCTGCTCCATAAGCGATGTTTTCATGGATAGTTCCTGCAAAAAGGCAAGCGTCCTAACCAACCCAGGCAATCGGTGACCTCAAGGCTCTCAGATTATATGACTTATATCAATTCCATCTATTTCAACTGACCCCTTTGCAGGGTCATAGAATCTTTCAATCATTCTGATGATGGTTGATTTTCTGGAGCCACTTTGACCGACCTTCTGGAGCCACTTTGACCGACCAAAGCAACCACTGCCCCTGCTTCAATTGTTATACTCAGATTGTTTAAGACCATCTGCTTTGGCCTTGTTGAATAGAAGAGATCCACGTCTTTTAGTTCTATTCTTCCATGTAATTTGAAGGGATAATGGCATCTGGATCATCAGGTTCCATCTTGGTCAGCCTTTTCAAAATCATGAAGAATGACTTCAGTGCATCTGTTCCTTTTGATAGATCCATTGTCATGCTTCCAGCCTCTGCTATAACCTTTCCCGCTCACATCATAATGAAATATGCTGCCAAAAAAAAAAAAACTTGGACGATATCTTTTCACGGTTAATGAGTTTGCCTACATTCCAGAAAAGTAATGCCATATTTGTTGATACAAGAAACACTAAGGTGAATAGTCCTAGACCAGCATACTAATATTGTTTGGGACTCTCTTTCTTGGGGGCTTATCTGTGCTTCTTTGAACAATGTCATCACCTTTTCCTGAGAGTTAAATGCTGTAATAATTCTATGGTTTCCAACTGCCTCACTTGCTAACTCATTGCTTCTGTTTTGTGATTGCAACATTTTCTTGGATATGCTAGTCATCATCTTGGCCTTGAGATAAAAGGCACCGATGGCAGCTGTTTGTATTGCAAAAGCCACAAGATCAAGTCTCCAAGACAGTGCCAATGACAAAAAGACTGCCAAAGCTACTCCCGAAATCGACTGAACGAGGAACGCCAATCTGCAAGCAACCAGAGATCTTGCCATGGTTGCATCTTTTGCTAATATTGAGCACAATGCACCAGTGCTGTTACCTTCTTGTTCAAACCACTCATTAAAGTAAAGCCAACTTTAATGAGTTAGTGTACTCTGATTGGAATTTGCCTTGTCGACAAAGATTCATAATCTGTCAAAGCCAACTTTTCATAGCATCAGCACTAAAAACAAAAAGGGGGGAAATATTCCTCTTCAACGTTATTGGATTCGGCTTAGTTTAAATTGTTTGAAATTCCTAGTTCTGAATATATGTGAGAGTACAATTGTCAAGTTTCTTCTCCCAAGCACAATGCAGTTTCTACGTCACTATTCTTGGTATAATTATCTTTCTTATCGGAATTATATCGTTTTTCCGAGTTTGAGTTTTGTATTTTTCCTTGGTTGATCAACTGGTGATAGAGTAACAATAATATCGAGAAAGGGTTAGGTACGTTACCCTTCCTGTGTAAAGAATTTTTGTTTATAAATTGGGTTTTTTAAGTTTGTTGTTCATTAATTTTAAATGGGTCAAAATGGATAACCAATTAAATTCATTTAATTGGTGCGTAGTGGGTTGACTCGATTCACTCACTTATACCAATTTAAAAATAATTATACATTTAAACTCAACTTTTGATGATTATTAAGAAAATAAATTTGAATTTCTTACCAATTTAATAACAACAAAATACCATTATTTCTTGTGAAGCAACATGCGAAAAAATAGAAAAAAAAAATAAGTAGAATTTTAAGTGACTCATAAATGATAATTGGATGATATACCTACACCCATTCATTAAATGTATACCCATCATTTATACCCATATACATATATATATATATATATATATATATATATATATGGGTATAAATGATTTAACCTAGTTATACTCATTGCTCAATTATAACCTGGTCAAACCGTCCGAATCACCTCTTTTGACAACTCTAGCTATATTTTACCTAAACGAATACATCAGGTTGATTATTAATTGGCAGTTAAGCTTACACTTATCACTAAACCAAAGAAATGTCACTTATGAATCAAGCAACTAATTATACTACTTTGCACCTTTCATTACCAAGGAAAGCATAATAATCATCAGACCTATAGATAGAAAAACATGTAACTGACAAAAAGTTTAACTCTTGCCCCTTCTTGATTGGAAAACCCGCGCCCCCCCATCCCCCGGCTAAAGAAGTCCTACAAGCAACTTGTTCCCTTTTTTCTTTTTTTTTTTGGCAAAACCTAATGCATAGCTGAGGGAGGAATTTGGTGTAATCCCATCTTTATGTATGGTATCCTCAGATGGAAGCTTCAGTTGAAACATGACAAACGCAACAAAGAACACGAAGGTAATGGATTCATGGGCACGACATTTTTAAGTGCAAAACTTGTTTATCAAACTAAAGACTCTTCATCTTTTCAAAGAAAATCAACTCAAAGTTTGCATTTTTTATTTGTGCAGTTGAAGTAAACAAAGTAATACATTATGGATAGAGGAGAAAGGATAGGATACCCTTAAGGCCTTGAGCCTTAGCTTTTTGGCTTGGAGTATTCGTTATTAAAGTTCTAAGTTTTTTTAAAAAAAAAAACAATATTCTAAGTATGACACTTTTCTTTAGATGATCCACATTTATAGAGTTTACATTTGATTAGTTAATAGTTATCAGACCTAATCAGTCGGATTATCTTAAGAACAAGTCGACTTTCGTGCCCGAAATACTACGTCTAAGAATATATAGTTTTTAATTTTCACTATATTAATACATAAATATGTATTAAAACATTTGGTCAACTTCAATCACGTTGTTATAATATTTAGAGGTAAATAGATAATACTTAGGCTTCCAAATGCAAAAAAAATTTACTAATTTTGGAGGAGAATTTATTTTTTTCCCCTTATAAGACATAATTTTTTTTTAATATTTCGTAGTAACAAGGCCAGCAAATTGTTCAAATAACCCTTTCCCAAGGCAGCCAAAATATTTTAAGCTTTTCACTCCACATTCTTCATTCCTTTTCTTACCTCACTTATTCCCATCATTTTATTTTTCGTTGTTCCAAAATTTTTTAATAAGAAAGAAAAATGAAGAACTTTATAGGAATAACTCCTATACCTAAGAGAAACTAAGCCCCAAAAAAAATGGTCATGTAATTTGTTCCCAAGAGAAGAATTGTTCATATTTCTTTTTAGAGAAAAATGTTGCAGAAAAATATCTGAATTCGGATAAGCAAAAGTAGCAGTTAATAACGCTTTATTTCGCCACTATGCAAGAAAGCGTGGCATAAGAGTCCCTAACAACGTAACTAACCGCTATATTCGTCACCTCTCCTTCCCTTGCGCTACCACACAACATGATAGCTAGCGTGTTAGCTTCCCCAAGTCCACCACCCCATAATACTTATTTCATAAGGGCTTTTTGCTTTTCTTTCTTTTTAAATTCTTTGTCAATAGAAACAAATTTTGAGCTAATTCACACCAATGTCAATGAAAAAAAAATTGATAAATTCACACAATTTTCAATAGAAAAGTTATAGGAAAGGTTTGGAAAATAGAAATTGCACCTTGGAAATTAATCTCAAAATTTTAACTCCTTCCTTGGACCTAGAGTCCCTTATGACATTAGCACAGGTTGAAAAGCACAAGAATTTGAACAAGGAAACTTTATGACCAAAAAGGTTCCCAATTCTTGGAAGTCAGTTGAGAAGGAATTCCGTTTACTCGCGCAATGCAAGGTTCATAACTGCTCATTCCCTGAACAGCCTTTTTTCTCTTCTTTCCTTGCTTAAAGTGTTTAAATTACTAACCATATGAACTTATAAAAGGCCTTGCCTGTATAATCAACCTGGATAGGATAGGCTAGAAACACTCCATCCATCTCTGTACTAAACATTCTCATGCTGCCCTATCATGAGTCCTTGACCATAGAGTATCATAATTATTTTTAGGTTGTTCTTACCCATAAGGAATCATTTAAATCGATATCATTGAGGAATATTAGCTTATCTCGTTCAACCATACCTCCTCCTTCTATCTCTTAGATCAAGTTTTCTATATAAACAAAGCAGTCACTTACTTGCCATATCATAACTTGTACGCTTTGCTGATCACTAGGCACAATTTCAATGCAAATGAAGAAGTTCTTGCTTGTTACTCTTTCTTTAGCTTTAGTTCTTGAGATCGGATCGAGTTTCGACTTCCATGAAAAGGAGTTAGAAACTGAGGAGAGTTTGTGGGATTTGTACGAGAGGTGGAGAAGCCATCATAGGGACTCCACAAGTCTTGATGAGAAGCTTAAGAGGTTCAATGTGTTCAAATCAAATGTTCTCCATGTCCATCAGTTCAACAAGAAGGACAAACCTTACAAGTTGAAACTTAACAAGTTTGCTGACCTGACTAGCCATGAATTCAGAAGCTTTTATGCTGGATCCAAGATTAAGCATCACAGATTGCTCAGAGGACAAAAGGCTGACAATGGAACTTTTATGTATGCTAACGTTGATCGTGCTCCACCTTCCGTTGATTGGAGGCAGAAAGGTGCTGTAAATCCTATAAAGGATCAAGGCCAATGTGGTAAGACTACTGTTAAAAATATCCTGATATATGCAGTCTATAAATTGCTACAAATTAAGATTTGAACTCTGGAATTGGTTATGATGATGCTTATGATTGCATATTCTTTCTTGATGATGTTACTACAGGTAGTTGTTGGGCATTTTCAACAGTGGTTTCAGTTGAGGGAATAAACTATATCAGAACAAAGAAGCTAGTTTCATTATCGGAGCAAGAACTTGTCGATTGTGACAACACAGATAATCAAGGTTGCAATGGTGGCCTGATGGATTTAGCGTTCCAATTCATCAAGAAACAGGGAGGTATCACCAGTGAGCAAAACTATCCCTACAAGGCAGCGGATGGTAGATGTGATACGCGGAAGGTAAAGTTTGTAGCATTGAATTGTAAAGCAACTAATTTGATAGCTTAGTATGAGATGTACCTGATCTTATATATTTTTTCGTGAACACAATGCTTCAACTTGTAGTTGAAACAGCCAGTAGTTTCAATCGACGGATATGAAGATGTACCTCCCAATGATGAGGATGCACTTCTGAAAGCAGCGGCCAACCAACCTGTTTCTGTTGCCATAGATGCCGGTGGTTCTGATTTTCAGTTCTACTCTGAGGTAAACCTTTTTTAATCATATATCTTACATAATAGACCATCAGCATTTCATAGTACTTTGAGACCAGGTCTCAAAGATCACATTTAAGAGATGCATCTCACATATCTATAGCAAACGAGAAGAGACTCAGAATAACAAGAGGTTTTATGGATTTTATCTGATTAATATCTAACATTTGTTGGTTTCCGATGACAGGGAGTATTTACTGGAGACTGTGGAACAGAACTGGATCATGGGGTGGCAATTGTAGGCTACGGAACTACCCTTGATGGAACCAAATATTGGATTGTGAGGAATTCTTGGGGAACTGAATGGGGAGAGAAAGGCTACATCAGGATGCAGCGCGGGATAGATGATAAAGAGGGACTTTGTGGTATAGCCATGGAACCCTCATATCCGATCAAAAACTCTTCCAGTAATCCTGTTGGAGCTGCTGATGCATCTGAGACTAAGGATGAACTCTAAACACAGCATAGTTTCTTTTACTGTGAAAAGCTAGTGATAATATTGCTTTCCTCTCCTAGTTGCAGTTCTCGTCAACTCTTAAAACTTTGAAACTTCAAATCGCTTCGTACTGATTCCACTGTGATTGTGATACTAATGTATTGAGATTGAAAGAAGATTGATGGGTCAATAAAAATTTTATCTCGTCTATATCTTTTATTTCCCTTCGAGAAAAGCCATCACTGAATTTGCCAAATAAGAGCATTTCCTATCTTTAGATGAAAAGAATTACTCATATCCTCCTTTAAATATAACGACCAAAAGAATACTAATGATCTCAATATACTATAGCTGGTGTCAACTGTTTCCTTTTGCTTGATCGATGAACTGCATCGGAAAATAGACATTTTTTGGAAAATAAAACGATCCCTATTCTCACAGAATCTCCACAACTCGGATCAAACAAATCTTAATAAAACTTTATCCAACAAATTGGTTGTTCTGCAAGAGACATCTCCATATTATATATAATACAAGTAGCCAAAATATGATAGTTCAGGCTTTGCTACAATAGGTGATTATGATAAACATCACAGGTTGACCCAAAGGTTTAAACTTAAAAGCTGAAAGCATTTAGGTTATAATAGAAGCATGCAATGTGAAGTAGAGTTAAAAGTCTAATCGCATAAATGCAACATATCACGAAATGTGTTACTTCACAGCCTTATTCGAGTATGATGCCTGCAATGTCTCCTGCATCAACCATAGCATCGGATTGGGTCATTACAGCCTTTTTCAGCAGACTGTTTGTTACCTCTCCCTCCACCCTTCTCAAGATATTGCTGGTGGTACTCCTCGGCTCTGTAAAATGTCTTGGCAGGAAGAATTTCAGTCACAATCCTCTTGTCCTTGTATTCCTTCTGCTTCTCTTCTAGTGATTCTTTTGCTAGTTGAGCCTGGGTCTCATTATAGTAGTATATTCCTGACCGGTATTGTGTGCCAACATCACCACCCTAACAGAGATCAAGCAGCAAAGTAACTTAAGCAACCTGAAGGATGTGCAACCGAATTGACAGATACAAGCAAGACCTGCACTGTCGAACATTTTAATCCAAAAAACAACTTCTTTGTTGAGAAACCATCATCAAATTCCTAATCAATTAGCACTAATCGATTTGCTATATACTACCAAAATGGCCCTCCCAAGAATTCTTCTCACAAGCATGGTTCAAAGACTCGACCAAGTCCGAGACAACTCGATCGAGTCGTCATTGGAACGAAGCTCTCCGATACGATACCGGAATGAGATGACTCCAAGATAAAGGATCATCGAGAACTCGGCCAAGACGTCTTCGAGATAGATAAAAACGGTCGAATCGCCCCGAGTCACCCCAAGTCAACTTGAATTTTTATTATTTTTTCTAATTTTTATTATTTTTGTTTATCTTTTTTTATATTATTCACAATTTTTAGAATATTAAATGTTTCAAAAATTTGCGTCTCGCCGAGACCGCAACAGATATACTGAGACCGATGTGGAACGGTGCGGGCCACAACCGCGACCGCGACTTTGAAACCATGATCACAAGTGAGATCAATACATCCTCTGCATTTCTTTTAAAGGTATCTAATCAATCTGCATAGGGGAGCTCACTCAAATAAGCTCTAGGTTCCCTTTCCTACTAACACTGTAGAAGCATTCGCTAAATGCCCAGAACACGAAAGCGTTGGTTGAGGATTACCTACTCACCGGTAGGCAAAACTACATAACATTGGAGGATTACTTGCTCCTTGGTAGCACACACAGCTCGTCAACTGAATTCTATGGCAACCTTTTTTGAAACTGTTGAGCCATGCAACAATAATAAGAAGTTCACATCTTGCTCAACGTTGCCTCTAATCTCCACCACTATACCCAAAATCCGTAAACCAACTTAGAAAATATCTCCCACAGATTTTGTTAATGCAGTTAATGCATTAACAGTTAATAATAGATTTTGTATTCGCCTAGTTAACAGTTAATGCAGTTACCTGAAAATTAAGCCCTTGTTTTGATCATGCGAATTAATTGGGGTGAAAATGTAGATATCCATTCTTTGTTGTTAGATTTAATACTCCACATTCCCTTTTTTCTTTGTTCCCCCTTACAAAATTCTATATACACCAAAGTGAAGAATACCTCAATCAAGAAATTTGGGTCATATCATTGCCCAAGCCAAGAATAAATTTTTTATCACATCAAATGATAATTAAGATGAAGATAAAACAAAACAAACCCATGTCAAATTTATTCGTTTCAAACTCAAACCAAAAAAATTTGCAAAAAAAAAAAAAACAACAACAAAAGGAAACTTTCCGTTCCAAGATAATATTAAAAAAAAAAAGAACTTTTTTTCCCGTTCCAATCCCCTCTGACAAACAAATTCACTGCCCAAAAATCCATAATTGAAACAGAAACGAGAAAATAATTACTAAATTTGGAATTCAACTTTTTCTTCAACTAAAATAAAGGATTCATATGAATTAATTAAATAAAAATTAACTAACAAACAAATAAAAAAAGCAGAAAATGAAACAAAAAAATATATATGAAAGCCAAATCATTTGAAACCTGGCGATTAAGAGTGGTGGGATTATGGCGAGCCCAGAAAAGAGAGAGCAAATTAGCGTACGGGCAAATAGTAGGGTCAAACTGAACCCGAACCACTTCAGCATGGTTAGTAGATCCGGTACAAACCAACTTGTAATTCGGGTTATCAACGTGTCCCTGAGAATAACCCACTTCAGTTTTCACAACGCCTTCCAATCTTTGGAAAGCCAACTCCACTCCCCAGAAGCACCCGGCTGCAAACTGGGCGAATTCAAGCCCAGGTTGGTTTGGAGTATCCAGATCCGGCTCCAATGCCCGGTTGGTAGACTTGTTGTTTTGCTCATCTTGGGTTGAAGCCATTTTCCTGAACTGTGAAATGGGAAGACTTTTGTGATGGTTGGCTAATATATTTTGTGGGAAGACTTGGGAGATTGCCGGATTGGAGATTTTCAATTTTCACTGCATCATTGCATGCAATTTGTGGTCTTCTACGTGTATATTCTTGAAAATTGTTTTTAGAATTCATTATTGTTGGGACTCTCAAATTTAACCCCTTATGCACAATATGAAAGCGACAATCACTATTAACTTATTGGTTGGGACTCTCAAGTCATTTCATTTTTCTTTTGTAAGATTCACAACCTCTCTCGGAGATAAGGCAAAAAAAAAAAAAAAAAAAAAAAAAAGTGTCTATTCTCTGATAAATTGAGTGATAGTCCCCATCCACTTTGATATTTCTGATTTTTTTCACGTAATTTAAGAAAAAATAATTAACTTTGTTGGAACAATTAATTTAGGTACCTATTTTTCTAAAATACCCTCATATTAATAAGAGTAAACTTTATGGGAACTTGAATTAATGGTAAAAAAAGAATCAACTCTCATTAAATGGGGTAGGTTTATATTAACAACAACTTACATTGAATAAGAGTATTTTAGAAAAAAAATTAAAATACAACTATATTTTTCAATTGAAAAGTGGACTATAATTTGATACAGGCGAAAATGGAAAACAGGTCTATCACAATGGAACGGAGGGAGTATGTGTTATTTTAGTCATCCGAACTACCACTTTTGTTTAACTTTGTTATATTGTCTAACATATGCCATGACAATAGTTTCGTTCGTACTTTTATAAGTTGAAATTTAAACTATAGGATTACTTTCACAAATACAATCTTAGGATGAGCTTTTGCAATTACAGCAATCTTTTAGGGAGGTCTCTGTGATTTAGCCATATGTGCACATCATACAATGATGAACCTGGTGAAACGTGAGCAGTGACCTGGTCAAGGAATATCTGGTCAATGAATTCAGTGAGCTGCAAAGTACCAACAGTGTATTATTGAATACCAACAAAGGTCCCATGTTCATTTAACACTGGTGATAAGGTGCACTCGATATGTGTGCACAATTTATGAAAAATCATTTTTTTTATATGAAACAAATTAATATAAAATTTTTATAAATAAAGAATAAACTTTGATCTTTTAAAAATTTTTAAATAATATTTTGATGTACTTGGGTAGTTAAAATGTTTGTAGTGATTATGTAACATTAAAACTGGCTATGTGCAAAGCAACTACATTGCACCAAAGGAAAGTACAGTTCCAAGTGAAGAACAGGCAACTCCTCAATCATATTCGAACTCAGAAGGCAAGTGACAGCAGAATAGCAACGCTGGTGGAAGATATTGTACGGTTGAAAAGGTTGTTTCATATGTGCTCCTTTTGTCTAGCTAGTAGTGATAAAAATTATCTAAGCTCTAGTATCAGCATGTATGCCTTAGGCATCACAATTGATGAGGAATTGATGTTTCCTCAGTGTTAAGTACACTGGCTGGAAAGCCATTTCGAGCCTTCGCTCGCACTTGTATATTTTTGAAAGTAATATAATCAAATATCGTTTCGGAAAAAAAAAATTATGGTTGAAAGTGCAATATAAGCAACATATGATCAGATATCAGAAGTTAATTAAGTGATTGCGAGAGCAACTTTGGAAATCTAAAATGTGACTCGAAAAACAAAGGAGTTTACACTAAACTCAACGCTCTACCATTATACTCCTTCCGTCCCACTATAATAGTTCTGATTTATTTTTTACACAGTTTAAGAAAAAATAGTTAACTTTGTTGGAACAATTAATTTAGGTAGTTATTTTTCTAAAATACCCTCACATTAATTATAGTACAACTTTATGGGAACTTGAATTGATGGTAAAAAAAGAATCAACTCTCATTAAATGGGGTAGGATTATAGTAACAACAACTTATATTGAATAAGGGTATTTTAGTAAAATTAAAATATAACTACATTCTTCAATTGGAAAGTAGACTATAATTTGGGACAGACGAAAAAGGAAAACATGACTATCAAAGTAGGACGGAGGGAGTATATATTATAAATAAGATTTTGAGTAACAGGTATCCAACACATCCACTAATTGAGGTGTTAACATTTTGAACAAAATCAAGCTAAATTAGGAAACTAATTATAAAAGAGAGAATAATAAATGTCAATCTGCATTGAAATGGTAAGTTATATGCATAAGAATATCGCTTGAAGCATCTGTTAAAAAACGTTCTTACTTCTTACCAAGTAAAAACAGAAATTAAAAAAAAAGAAGGATCCATTCATTTAGTTAATGCAATTACTTAACTTTTTCCCACAGCGTATCAATTCTATTGAGACTATTTTTTTTTTCTGTAGTATACTCAAAATAATAAAAAAAAACAAAGAAAGCTGTGCTTAGTCTCAAAGTTTCCTTAATAAACTGTTTCATGATAGTAATAAAGTGGACGTGCTCTCCTTGGTTTTAGCTTATTTAACTCTGATGAATGTAGTACGGATATCGTGTCCATGTAGACGTAGAAAGGCTCGTTTGCCTTCCTTAATGTCACCGTAACTCGATTTGGATTAGCTATTTTTGATATGTTTTTTAAAATATTTTATTGAATAATATATACAAAAATTTTTTATTATAGATATTTTTTTTCATATTTTTAGAGGTGTTTTTGGTCATATAGCAAAGGAAATATTGACATTTCACGTGCGATAGTTAATTTGGACGCTTTTCATCCAATTTTTAATTTAATCGAAATCACAAGGGCTATATTGCAGGTTCCTAAATCAAAGGGAAGTTAAATTCAACATTCGTCAAACCAATCTTACCCTCTTGTTAAAGAAGGCTGTAAACCCCCGATGCTTCTGGAGCGGCAGATGAAGAACAGGCAGCCAGGAAAATTACAAGGTCAATGTTGGCTCTATTATTGTGTCATTCTTAACTTTTCTTTCTACCGACTCCTTTTACCTCTTTCACAAAGATAACTTGAATACATGCATTGCAATCCATTCTAATCCGACAGTTACATTAGAATAGATGCAGTAGCATTCCTGAGATCAAAAGATTAGATCCTCACAAAAAAAAAAAAAAAAAAAAAGAAGCAGAAGAAGAAGAAGAAGAACAGATTAATACCTAAAACCAGAAAATGAAGAAGAAGCAGATCCCACAAACAGCTAGTAATCGCTTCATCTGTTCATCGAACCCAATTGGATCCAATTTTAGCTCAATAACATGTTAGGGTAGCTAAGGTTGTCAGCATACAAATGAATATGGACCATTTAGCAGGAGACGGTCGATCATGAAGGGTTCTATTACCTGCACAAGAGGGAATGGCCTCGTGTTTCCTCCATGTCATGGGGTCCAAAACAAGGTGGCTCCTACAATACATGATTCGGAAAAAAACTGACTAATCTTTTGGGCTTTGCCTGCGATACAATCAGAAGATGGCGTTTGAACAAGATAGGCTGTTGCTACATATTTCATTGGTAAGTGGTGACTACTGTGAACAGCTCCCAGATGTTGTTTGCAGCTAAGATGAATGATTCCAGAGACTGATAGCTAGTTTGGGAGGAAGGAAATTGATAGAAAAGAGAGGTTTTGAAAGGATTATAAATTTTTTCCATCGTTTGAAAGCCAAAAAGAGAAGAACAGAAAGGATTTAGAAAGACTTCACTTCCTGTATTTGGACAACTTTCCGCCCAAGGTTGGGCGAAAAAGGAAGGAAGGGACGATGCTTTAAGTGAATTTTTCAATATGGCAATATTGCCTTCAAAATCATGATACAAAAATTTTTAATTCCCGATGAATCCCTTAGCTTACTTAATTCACATTTATTTACAAAAAGGACAATTTTGTAAAATAACCTATTTGAACATCTTTTCTTTTCACCTGTTTTCAACTCTCAAATAAAAGAAAACCACTCAACTTCTTTTCTTTTTCAAAACTCCCAAACAACTTAGATAGAAACTTAAATCCTATCCCATCCTTTCTCTTCTTTTCTAACCCTTTCTCTTCTTTTCTTTTCTATTCTAAACTCCCAAACTAGCTATGAGTAAACGAAGAACTGAAAAGATGACTTTTTTTTTAGCAAAGTAACTTTTTATTAATCTAGGCACAACAGCCGTATGTACACCAGTAAATCCTCATCTATACACCCATTACACAGTACCAAAGGTCCAAAACACTTGAATTCTATAGCAGGGAGCCTCCACATTCCACAGCTTTGATTAAACTAACACTATCAGAAACAATTCTAACAGCAGAAGTGGGAACATTTCTGAAGAAAGCAGCATTTTCTAGCCTGAATGTATTTGATATATGCTGAATATTAGTAAACGATATACTACCACAGGAAAAAAAAAAAAAAAAAAGGTTAACAATTGCCCTCAATTGCTTCAGAAATGCTATCTCCCTCCCAAGTGGAAAAGCTTCCATCAGTCTTTCCAACTTTTGAGGAAGCAAAAGGGTTTGGCGGCATGATGGGCAAGTTTTCTCCTTCCAGCATTTGAATCACAGCTTTCATGGAAGGCCGGTCAGCAGGATACCACTGAATGCACCAAAGCCCCACAATTGCCAATTTCTTGAATATTTTACTGTTTTTCTCTTCATCAATTTGGATTGAAAAGGTTTCTCCTTTCTCCAGTTGATTATACACCCACTCTGGATAATAGATTTGACTGCTATCATCTGCCCCAGCGTGAAAGTTCTTTCTTCCTCCAATCATATCAAGCAACAACATGCCGAAACTATAAACATCAGATTTGTAAGATACATTACCATAGTTTCTAGAGAACATCTCAGGTGAAATATAGCCTATTGTCCCTCGGGCAGCAGTCACGAACACTATGCTTTGCTCCTTCGAACATAATTTGGCCAGGCCAAAATCAGCAACCTTGGGACTAAAATTCTGATCTAGCAAGATATTATGTGGTTTAATATCAAAGTGAAGAATTCTTTGATTGCATCCCTGATGAAGATAATCAAGCCCTTTGGCTATGCCAATGGCAATTCGTTCCAGCATTTCCCAACGAATCAGCTGCTTCCCGGAAGATATGAACTTTTGGAGGGAATCATTTGGCAAGAACTCGTACACGAGTGCCCGTCTGTATCCATCTGCACAAAATCCCACCAGCCGAACCACATTTATATGGTGAATTCTGCCAATTGTACCTACTTCATTGATGAATTCTTCGCCATTCCCTTTAAAATTGCTGAGGACCTTAACAGCAACCAATGTATCATCAGAGATCTTTCCTTTGTACACTGTTCCATAACCTCCTTGGCCTAATTTCTCCTTAAATTGATATGTTATTTTTCTTATATCAGCATAAGAGAATCTTATGGACCGCAGAGCTTTGTAATCCTCCAGAAATTTCTCAAACTTTTTCTGCTGCTCTTTCTTTCTTTTTTTCGATATGAAAACGACAGACAACACAAGGAGAACTGTGAATACAACGACCACAGCTACTGTTACACCGGCAATTATTGCTTTTTTGTTGGATGAACCTGCAACATAACAGGCAACACACTGGTCAAACCATTCTGCTTATGGCGTTGATACCCAAGAACTAAAAGTGTCAACATATCTACAAATTATGAGACAAACTATCTTATTCTACTTAAATAGTTGACGCAAATGTGTCTTAATCTGTACAGACATATCAAGGCAAATAAGTTTGAAGCATGAATGGAAAATTAAACACGATGAAGACAAGTACCATCCCCAGGCTGTTTAGGAATGTCAACACATTCCGTTTCATCATTTGTGCCATTGATCTTTAACCTGCAATACTCCCCTTTTGCCTCACAATTTGCACAAGATGGTTTGGACCAATTGAGACGAACATAATCATAATGACTATAATGTTCATATTGCTCTTGCCCAGTAAACACAGCTTTTGGAACATAAGAAATGTTGTACATCTTTACACAAGATGGCTGGGCAAAGTCAGAAATACTATAGAAGGAATCCAAGTAAAGGACTTGGAATGCAGGGGAACTAAGGCAAGGAAGAGGCCACCCAATTCTGGAATTAATCCTAGTACCGTTGTTGGAAGAAGTAGAACAATTAAACAAACTGAAGCCATCAGTACTGAAGACACTAACTACCCCGAATGGCGAGGCAGATGAATTCACCTCAGGAACCTGCCTGGGGAGGCATTCAGGAACAGTAATTCTATCACTGGTCAACACCTGGGATTTGTAATCAATCTCATAAATCCCAAGTCTAACGCGTAAAGGGATCACTATATTGTTGGTTGAAGCTGTAATCGGGTACTGAAGCTCCATCTCTGTAGCGTTGCTGGGAGAGCAAGTTAGCTCAAAGCCTGGATAGCCGCAACGATCCGGCTGATGCCCTTTTAGCCAGAAGGGGAACCGGATTTCTGTGCCGTTGCCGCACCTGGTGGGCAAGCATTCATCTTGGGCTGCTACAATCCCTGCATCTGCAAGAAATGAAAAGCAAATGAAGCCGAAAAGCAGCATAGCCATGGCTTTACCAACACTTCCGCTGCGTCTTTTTAGCATTTTCTTTCCAGTGATTCTCGTCAGAATATAGGGTAAGATTAAATTTTAGGCTCAGTAGAGATGTAGCTCAAGTGATACTTGGATTCGGAATTTGGATCCGGTGCCTGGAAACGAGAAAGAATTTTAGCAATATAGAAATTGCAATACCATTAACTTTGACCTGGATAATGCAATTACCAACTGGGGCCTTACTTATCACTTAGCAGAGGTAGAAGACTGGAAACTGGAAACAAACGAAAACGCGTAGGACCAATCCCACGCACGTTAGCCTAACGTTTGACTCTTTCTTTTGAGAATTGATTTTATTATGGCATAATTGCTTTAACCTCCCCTGATGTTTCATGTTTCTAATAATTTTACTGAGCTCCCATAAAATTTCAAAAATTACAATCACCTCCCTTAATTTGACACATTTGGTAACAAAACCTTAGACTTGGTCAAAAATATAAATGAGCATCATAAAATGCCCTCAGTTTATAATATTTATAGTACTTTCCAAAATAATTGTAAAATATATAGCACAAATGTAAAGAAAAACATCAAATTTTCAATACCCATATTTATTATTTAATAAGCCATTATTACAATAGTTTTATCAATATGATAGGCTACTATAAATAGTGTTTTACTAGGTATCATAATCCTTTTAGAGTTTGTAGATTTTTTAATTTTGGAACTATCAATAATTTATTAGTTGTTTTGGATGGTTTTTTTTTAACTTATTGTTGCTCTTGATACAAAGAAAAAGAAAGATCAACAAAAAAATTGGATCACATTCAAAGTTATAAAAAAAAAAGAGTCACTAGTTAAACATTTTATAATGATAGTGACTAGAATCGGTATTTATAGTTTACAGTTATGTAATTTTACTCACAAAATATATATATAAAAAAAAAGAGGAATAAGAAGAGAAAAGGAAAAGAAAAAATAATTATAAATCCCATTCTTTCTATATATATATATATATATATATATATGCTTGATAAGGGAGTTTTATTAAAATGGTAAGGCTAATATTGTCATTTTAGGCAGGCAAAGATGTAAGTATACATTTTTAAAATCTTGAGAAAGCTTAGTGAAATTATTGAAAACTAGGGGAGATTTCTGAAATTATCACTTTTATTATTTCATATATCCACTTCGTTAACTTGCATATAGCTACCCTTGCAACTTGATGTCTACAAAGTTTTGACTTTCAATCAAAGTTTTCAAAATCGAGATCCCACCTAGAATCGATTTTTGGTTGGAACGATCAGATTGTAGAATCAGTGAACCTATCAAAAATGTAATAAATTATCATATTTATAATTTTTAAGTTTGCAATTCACAAATATAGTCACAAATAATGTAATTCATGTGCAATCAATATAACCAAGGTTGAAATTGTGCTATATAAAGTATTTGGGGCAATTTGGAAATTATATAAAAATTTGGGACTACTTGTAATATATTCAAAATGTATTTTGATTAAACTAAACAACTTGTTCTTTCTTATTCTAAATCCAAATTCAATTATGGGACAATATACAAAGAAAAGTTGAATTTATATGTGTATAAATCGTTTTATTAATAAAATAGCTAAACACCATACATTTAGTTAACTATGATTTATTAATCGATTATTACATCATTTTTTATATAATAGGATAATTAAGTATTACATATATAGTGAAATGTTTCAAATATATTTTAATTGACTGAAAAATCGATATAAAATAAACAAATAATTGAAGAAAATTTTGAGAATAGAATTTTATGCAAAAAAAAACATGTATTTCGGGTTCAAATTTATAGCCAATCACTTATCTACTTAGACTTTGCAAAAGTATTTAATTCAATCCTAAAGACTCTAAACCATATTAATTTATTATAATAAAGACATCAAATACTAGCCTTAAGTGATAACATATAGCAAAAATCATCTATTCACTCCAGTGAAACATATGAGTTAAAGTTAAGGATTCATCAAATTTTGTAGATTTGGAATTGGAGTGAGTTATTCACATGGATTTAAATCCCCCTTAATATAGTTTATAGCACAACAAATGGTACTCAATTTTGAGTTTTCTACATAAAAATATAGTCAAAATACTAAAATTGTTATTTAATTTTTTGAAAATAGTAAGATCGCATCCAGATCGTACAATCATACGATCACGATCTTATCAATCTTGCTAATTTAAGGGCAAATTTTGAACCTGTTTACGATATGAATTATTAGTCTTGATTTGAATCATAAGATTGTACGATCCTACGATACGGATCGCGATCCTGATAACTATACTTTTAACAATAGCATGTGGAGAGTATCTAGGTGGCCAATGAGGACTTAGTCATGAGGACTCTTCAACTTTTCTTTCATTCATCATCTTAGATGGTTCTGAAAGAAAATTTTGATAATAAAAGCTAACAAATTCTCAAGGGAAACACAGCAATGTGAAGTATTGAGTGTGTTTGGATAGGAGATTATTCAGAATAATATTTTGAAAAATTACTACTGTAATACTTTTTTTGATATAATGCATTTGAGATTAAAAAAATGATTCATAAGATAAAAGATTATTGAAAAACGCATTTATGATGTAGTTAAATAAAATTTGGCAGATAAACCACCGTCCAAATACACAGTTTATTTACGTAGATGCGAGTTAAATCTTTCAATAAATGCACGATAGATACTACTTCTACATAGCATGAGCTAAGCTTACACTTCGGGTGTGGTTCTTTTAAAGGCTGGTTCTCATTAGCATCCCTAATTATGTATACTGCAAGATATCTTTGTGACAAATTAGGAGCGTGGGAGATTGTCAGAGACACAAGGTATCGAGGAAGAATATGAAAATAAAGAGCGAGACCACTGTCTTATCTTATGGTAATCATTATTTATGCTTTTTCTTAACACAAAAAAAAAAAGGCAAAAATTAAAGTGGAGACTGATGGATTAGATGTTTAATTAATTTAATAGACAAGATCAGCAGTTTACGCGTAAATCATCAATTGTCAAGCACTAATAATAATCTATTGTCAAGCACTAGTAAATCATCAATTGTCAAGCACTAATAATAATATCTATCGAGGAAGTTCCCGTAGCTTGTGCAAGACGAGTAAGACTAGGGCAGTCAATAATGACCAAATTGTTCCTTACCAGCAATGGAACTGCCTTAGCAGAACTGAACTGTATTAATTTATGCCTGAAATTTTCATAGAGCTCCATAAAACAATTTCCAGAACAAAACTTCGTCCCTCCATCTCTGACTATACTCCACAGTCCATTGGTAGCCCTTCAAGATATGTCAAAGCAGATCTTCTGCATCTCTTTTCTACTCTTGTTTTGCCTCATAGTTCAAAGCAGCAGCTCCAGAGCCCCGAGCAGTATTCATAGTCCTGATTCTTGCATCCCATCTTCCTGTGGGAATCTCCATAATATAGCTGACCCTTTTCGTCTAAAAGGCGATCCCAAGAACTGTGGTGACCCGAGCTACGAACTCGACTGCCAAAACAATCGCACCATTCTAACCTTAAATTCCAAGAAGTTCCATGTCCAGGCCATCACTTACGAAAACTTCACGATTCGAGCAGTTGACCCCGGTGTAGACAACAACGATTCCTGCTCTTTCCCAACTTATTCATCTTTTGATGACCTCGATCTTCCAATTTCTGTATACGACAAACTCTATGATTACAACACCCAAGTAGTATACCTCAACTGCTTAAAACCTGTAAATGCTTGGCGATACATGGAAAATACTTTCTGCAGAAATGGTAGTAGTTCTGCATTTTCCAACTCTTCCAGGGCCCATAGATACATTGCTGTCGGGGAAGATTTCAGAATATCGGATTTGGAGGAGTCTTGTGGGGTTGAGATGTCAACCGAGGTCTCAAAGTTCGGGCCTGTGAAGGATATTACAACTTCTTTGGCGAGTGTTCATGAGTTGTTGGCTTATGGGTTTGAGCTCTCGTGGATCAGGGTGTTATGTCAAGAATGTGAAGCCGATCATCATGGTTTCTGCAGTGTCGAAAATAACACTGTTACTTGTCGCCATTATTGCTATGAAAACGAACCGCTTTCGGAACTTCCATTACGCTGTAAGTACCATTGGAATATTTCCCCTCTTTCTTAATTGGTTTCCTTATGATCTGAGTAGGTTTATAATGCTTTTGACTAAATATGAAAAGGATTGAGCTAATTGCAGGCTTGTCTGTCAAAAATTGAGGTCTAGTTGGCGCTCACCGAGCTCAAGCAACTTGAATACCTAGAAAAGCTTGAGCATTAGTATTTTTGGACTACTACTCGCACTCTACTTCGTCTGAGTCGTTTTTGCAAACTGATCTTGGTTTGGTGAACTCTAGTGATGCTTCAAGGAGGATTGGGTATTGATTAAGTACTCTTAGAGTTGTTTGAGAGTCTAAGGTCCATTTCAGTCTAGATCAATGAGTAGTAATCCACATCTCGATTCAGAACATATGCAACAGCTTAGACATTGGATGCTAAGAGAATTATTGATTAATAATAAGCTGACTGAAAAAGGCATGCCTAATATAGAACATGGTAATAGATTAGTTGAATTCAAATACTGGAATGTGCTCAAAGAGTTACCATATACTGACTAAAATTTATGTTTTGCCTTAACTTTTGCAATTTCAGTGTGAAAGCTAAAGTTCTGCAATTCCTTTGGTAGATCACATGATTAATTAAAGATTCTGACCTCATTATTTCGTTGAGAAATGCAGGTACATTCGAGTATTGGGGTACCATAATTGGACTTTATGCGCTCATTTCTGTAGGTAAAAACTTGATCCCTTGCTATAGCCTATTTCACTCCAACACCAAGTCTTCTCACTATAGTGTCTCTGCAGGACCCCTACTTGGACTAAGATTTGTATGTGGAATTACGTGCTTAACAGTATTAGTGGTGTATAAATGGAGAAGACGACATTTATCAGCCGATGAAACCATTGAAGAGTTCCTTCAAAGTCAAACTAGCCTCATGCCAATTAAGTACAGTTACTGCGAGATCAGGAAAATGACAGGGAACTTCAGAGAGAAGCTGGGTGAAGGCAGCTGTGGATCTGTGTATAAAGGGAAACTTCGCAGTGGGCCTTTTGTTGCAGTGAAGATAATGGAAAACACCACGACTAGTGAGCTAGAATTCGTGAGCAAAGTTGCTACTATGGGAAGGATTCACCAAGTAAATATGGTGCAGCTTGTTGGTTTCTGCACCGAAGGATCAAAAAGAGCTTTAGTATATGAGTTCATGCCCAATGGCTCTCTTGACAAGTACATTTTCCCAAAGGGACAGTCACAATCTGTTTCCTTGAGCTATGAGAAAGTGTTTGAGATTGCTCTTGGGGTGGCTCGTGGGATTCACTATCTACATCGAGGTTGCGACATGAGGATTCTACACTTTGATATCAAACCCCATAACATTCTTCTGGATGAGAACTATAATCCCAAGATATCTGATTTCGGGCTTGCTCAACTATATCCAAATAATGAAAGTTTCGTATCCCTCCCTGCTGCAAGAGGGACAATGGGGTACACGGCTCCAGAGTTGTTCTACAAGAACATTGGAGGAGCCTCATACAAAGCCGATGTTTATAGCTTTGGAATGTTGTTGATGGAAATGGCAAGCAGAAGGGAAAATAGAAATCCAGGTGCCGAGCATGTTAGTCAGATTTACTTCCCTTCTTGGGCTTATGACCAATTACAAGCTGGACAGGACATAGACATGGTATTGGCCAATGCAGAAGAAAGGAAGATGATAACGAAGATGATTCTGGTAGCTTTGTGGTGCATACAGATGAAGCCTGATGATCGACCAGCAATGAACAAAATCGTTGAGATGCTTGAAGGAGATGCTGACCTTGTGCCTATGCCTCCAAAACCTTTCCTGGCTCCACGCGAGATGGCTGAGGAATTTGAGACCAACACAAGTAGTAGAGGATCATCAGCAATATCCATTGAGTCTAGAGATTAAACAAGTTAGCACATTTAGTCAGGTAAAAATCACTTTACACAACTCTGTATATTACTAGTTCTTTCTTTGTACTGGAATTCTGTAAAGTGAAGCTTTAAACTTTTTTTCCCGCCTAATTTCTGTAAGTATCTTTTCTGTTTCTTTGAGTGGAACTGTGTAACTTGAAGCCATCTTTGTCGTTGTTTTGTTTGAACTCTGCAATTAAGTTCAAGCTTGGTAACTGATCAATTAAAGAGCACGAGACTTCCATACCAAAAACAACTTTGCCAGATACCGCATCATCTAGCAATTAGCACTTGTTTTGTGTACAAAGATGCTCTGCAATGGGCAGTTGATCCTCCGTGCATTTTTTTTATCTTCGTCTTGTAGTAATATGGGAAACTATATGAAACACAATAAGGAATCTGCATATTCATTACCGATTTGAAATATGAATTAGTTATTCACTGATTTCTCTATCTTCTCATTCTTACAATTTTAAGGAAAAAAAATTATATTTAACTATTCTCTAGTATCAAATTTTGAAAAACCATAATATCTCATAAAGTCACTATAAAATACACAGATAATGTTACTAATTAGATGTATGTGTTGGTTTTATGTATTTAAGAAGAGTTATTATTTTCAACTTCACACATGAAGGGTCATATATATGTAGAACCAAATACTTAAATTTCTAATTTGGCATATCAAAAATGAAATAATTAATTGAAAGATGAAGGCATTTCAACTTTAATTAATTTTTCTTAACATAATAGACAAAATGTTAACAAGTCTATATGTAATGCTAATGCAGTTAATAGCAAGTTGAACTTTATATATTGATTAATGAAATATACAAATGAAAATACTTAAAGATGAGTAATTGGTTGAGGTTTTCATAAAGCAAAAGCAAGGTAGAGGGGGCAATGAAACTTTATCAAAATCTAGGAGGGGCAAGAGAAAAACTTTAGATGAAAGTTCTCAAAATTTCCCAAGAGCAAAAAGAAAAATCTCAATACTTGGGAACCCAACTGCCCTCATTGGCCCCTATTAGTTCAACCCTTGATCACAAGACAACAGGAGAATATTATCAATCCAAAGAAAATATAAACTAGAAGGGATGAACAATGAAAAACATAATTAAAAATATATAATTATATCACATTAAAAGGGTAAAACAGATTGCATTACAAAAATATGTGGACATATAAAACTTAACCCTTCAATAACAAAAATAACAAATTTTGATATCTCAGTAATGATAAATAAAAATTTCCATCACAAAAAAAATGGTGCTAATAGCATGCATCTTGTTGTGATTGAAGAAGTCAGACTTTAACAAAATATTATTATTCTTGCTTTGCAAGGAAGGTTAGTAGTTCAAGAAAGCAAAGAAGGTTGGTAGTTGTGAACTTTTAGGTCTAAATCATGGAAATTTCCTTGTTGATCATGTCAAATATTTGCCCTAAGTAAAGTAAGGCCTTGCTTGGATTGAAGGTTTTCGTCGGAAAATATTATCATTTTCCGTGATCACATTTCCCTATTACCTTTTTCCCTCACATATATCAAATCGCTACAGTAATTTTTCCATGAAAAATGACGGAAAATGCAATCCAAACACAACCTAAAATAAGTGGGGTGCCTGGTAAACTGCAAATTATGACAAAATATTGGTCATTGTTTCCCACCTTTTATTATTATTATTGCCATTTGTGGAATGAAACAATCCTCTCACTCCTCAAATCAGATTTTTAGTGTTGCTTATTATGACTTGGGCAGAATTGTTACCCCAAAAAAAAAAAGGACATCAGGAATATTTGCAGAACTTTGGGGGATGTCAGTGGTACTATCAGAAACTTCAGGGGGGGTCTATAAAATTATCCCCAAAGTTAAACAGTTTTGGGCTAATGCCATATACATCGGGCGCTTTGCGCAAAGATTTGCATTCTGGAGTCAAGTTTGAGCCGGACCAGCAATTTTGCTGGACTACTTACAATTTACTGTAATAGCAGTTTTGGGCCGCAGGATGAAGTGTCGGGGCTAAAACCCGTTAGCCTGCAGAGCAGCAACCACACGTCAGGGCGATAAATTGATATTTGCCAAAACTCAAAATTTGATGACACAGCAATTCTTGATAATAGAATGAATTTACCTTTCTCAAGTCTTTCTTCTTTTTTTTTTTTCCCAGCAGGAAAAGGGTGAGATCTAAAAAATGGGGACGAAGCAGGGGTACTTGAACCAACAGAGGTATTTGAACCCAAGACTGTGTAATTCTTGAAACTTCAACTTTAATCACTAAATCAAGACCTGCTCGATCAAATCAAATAAAATGCTATAACAATATGATTTGCATCCAATCCTAACCAAACGCATGACAAAACCTGTATTACCTTAGATCCATGTGCAATTAAAAATTGATGATAGAAAGCGCAATATTGTTAGCATGACTATTGTTTCATTTTGAGATTAATCTTACATACACTGTCACTGTCAGTATATCAAAAAAAATAAATCATTCTTTTTGGCTCTTGAGAATTAGTGGTTGGCAAATTATATTCAACAAGCTCAAACCAAAAATCACATTGTACAAATTAAAGCTGCTATTAGTAACTTTTTTATTTAAATTCTTTACGATTGAAGGATTTGCTCAAATTAGCCGCTAAAAGGGATAAAAGATATTAAACTCGAAGTGACGTCTTGGTATGAGGTTTTAGAAATTCTTTGCTTCTACAGAACAAAAACAAAAACAATAACCAAAAAAAAAAAAAATCTTTTGCTGGGGCCGAGTTCTGGCCCCTTTTCCGGGAATCCATGTGTCCTTCTGAGCACTGAAATATGGAAGAAGCATCAGGCTTTGGCCCATCCAATGCACTCAAAGTGTGCTGGACAAAGGAAGAAAAATTCATCATTATTAAGCCACTCAATAAAATGATCACAGGCAGCAGGCTCCCCGTTGCGGAGGTTTGGGGTGTCGTCCCCTTTGACGTATCCCACATCAGAATTGGGAGGGTTTGGGTTGGTAGTTATAAGTCTCCTGTGGAACCTCAAAGGATACCGACTTTTGAAGTTCCCTCGAAGTTTAGATTTGTAAAAATTGACGGAAGCTCTTTGGACTTCGAAAGAAAAAAAAATAAAATAAAATGATCACAGCGTATTGGTTACAAACTTTGCTGTTCAACAGCCAAAAGTATAATGCCAAGTGGGGGTGGAAAAAGGGAGATAATAGCATATCGGTAATTAATATGTCATGCAAACATATGAGTTGCTTCTTGGTAGGAGACCCAAACCTATAGGAAAAATGATTCCAATAAGATCTTAGACTGAGTCTAAAAACACATCCTCGTGTATAACATAACGTGTTGTGCCTTTTTTTTTCCACTTCCTTTTTCCTTTAAAAGGGAATCAACGGTGGGACCCTGAAACTGAGATCCGTCGATTACAAGTGAAGTGTTTTATCAATTAAGTTACGTTTTTTTGTTAATCAATCGAATTACATTCGTTAAGGTGATATTTGGAATTTGTGTGAAAATAACACGTTAATTTAATGGATTAATCTTGTGTAAAAATAACACGTTAAAATATACGCTGTCAGCGTTGGATGAATGATAACTATATAAAATTCAACTTTCACACACTTGTCATGAATCAAACGGTGCTAGTATATACACTGTCAGGATATATAAGATTTACTCTAATTAAATTTATAAAACCTACAACAATAAGTCGAAAATGTACACGCATAAATTTTGAAAGTGTTTTAACAACTTTGTATTCATCCATTTAGATTTAGAACAATGATCGCCACAGACATTGTGATTTATTTTGAACAACATTCTAACTTGGTTTTTTTTTTTTTTTAAATTGAAATCCCCAAAGGATCTATGTGGCTACAAATCATATATCTTTCTCTTCTAGGTACTTGAATACTGCTGTTTCTGGTAAACAAAAACAAGGCGCAAGAATCTACCTAAGAATTGGATGGGACACCTCAAAGAATTGCCCTCATGCTATGCCAAAGCTGGAAATATTTCTGCAACTTGCCGCTGCCACCTCTAAAGCTGTTCGTTTTTCAATTGATTGCGTTTAACTTTGGCCGGTTGATGGTTGCACGATTTCAAGAAATGCGGCACCCGTGCTGCTCTTTAATGAAACCAGAAGAATCTTGACAGCACAACACCACAATGGAAATTTTGGTTAATTTCCATCTTATTCCTCATTCAACCAACCAATGGGAAATGCAAGCAATGGAACACCACAGTGGCAATTCCCTTTTTTTAACTTGTTTGGAAAGCCATTCTCTACCAAAAAATTTTGCATAAACACATTTCTCAATTACCTTTTTACTTCACACGTATCAAATTGTTACAGTACATATTTTACAAAAAATTTCAGAAAATTACAATCCAAACAGGACAAATAAATAAATGAAAAGGAAGGATGAGAAGAAGAAAAATGCAAGGGAAGTTCAGGGTTTAGTTTTCATACTTTATTGAGTATGAGATACCCCTTGAATTCTTACAAAATGCTATGCCTTATGTTCTCGACTAATCCTTATACAGTATCTCATACTTCAATCTAGACAGAATCAGCCCAAAAGAGGGCCTAAAGAAAAATGTTTTCAGTCTCACATTTTCCCCTGGTCATGATGCAATGTATCCCCTTGCCGCACCACTCTTGATGTCCTAGGTAGTTTCAAGAAACATATGCTTTTGGAAGAAAAAAACAATAATAAAGTAGATCCAAGTAGGACCATAAGAAGATTCCTGACGAGGAAGTGCTTTAATGATTTTGGGCCAAATATGGTCATTAATCTTTTCGAATTTGGCCTCTCAATGATGTTTTTGCAACTTTGGAATCATGATCACAAGAGCATTCACCTATTTCTGTGGTAATGAATTATGGTATCCTTTTCAATGTTTTAGAAATTAATTGTCTATTTGTCTCCCATTAACCTCTCACTTGAGGATAAAGAAGATAAGACAAGATTTGTGCCCTTCATACTTTGTAAATAGTATTAAGCTAAGCTGGATTGTGAGAATCAGATCAAGCTAAACTCATTTGATTTTGACAATATTTGAGCCCTTTTGACAAAGCTAAATTATGAGAATGAAAGCAAGCTCTCCACCGTTTAAGTCTTTAGTCATAATGGCCATTTCTTGGATGTTTACAAGCTGTGCTTTTAAATTCAAGTATCGGATTCTAAATTTCTTTTCCCACAATTCGAAGTTAGTCTAACTGAAACAAAGGGAGGGAAAAAAAAAGTAAATATCAAGTTATAGCATCATGACTTGTTAGGACATATAAATATGTGTGTGGTTTGTCATTACAACCTCAATTTTTTTTTTATCTCAAGTCAAATTGAGAGAGGATACTGTTATAGGTCTTATAGTTGGTTTAATATTAATTCAATTGAATGCTATATCCTTTGACAAAATCTTGGGTCATTTCTCATTTGGAACACAAAATTTGGTTCACATTTCTTGTTATTCTCTAATCAACTTTCTTAGTAGATCTCTGTACTACACTATTTTAGGTTCACAATAATTGACATTTTTTTTAAAAAATTTTTTTCTAGTAGTGATTTAAGAAACAGGGAGAAGAAGGACGGATTTGAACCTAAAATCTTTAAATTTTAGGGTTTCAACTTTGATCACTAAATTAAAGCCTCTTCGACAATTGACAATTCATTTTTGAATTGTTTTTGATTATATTCCACAATGAATTCTAGGGATAGAATTCAAAAATGTTGTTCTTTCTTTCAATTTCTTTTTCTTTTCTTTTCGGATTTCTTTTTTTTTCCTTTGACTGCTCATTTTCAAGTTCGAGTTAGTGATGATAAAACTTCAAACCATTGTCATTTGCTTGACTTTAATGCTATTCCTCAATCATGTAATGCCCACAAATTTTCTGTCTCACTCTCTATTCCACTTCGCGCCCTACTTTTAATTATGTTGCTATTTTTCCTTCATAAACATTATATGTTAATTTCTTTTTATTTTCCTACTATCCAATAACTACTAAGGCATTATGGAAAATCCATTCAACTTTTTCCTACATTTTGCAATCCTTGTATAAATTGTGGTCTTACTCTTAAATACATTATAGAAAATCAAGACCACAAAATTATTTGTTTTTTTTCCCTCAATTTCAACTCTTACCGTTTCCTCATCTTCTGCTTCAATCTCTATCTTTAAGAAAAAAAGACATCTCTATCTTTGTCAATATTAAACTATTAATCTTCTCTTTCCTTTTCTCCTTTGGTCCAGCAAATAAAGGAATTGACGCAAATAAACTGACTTATCCGTTCAATTTCTCGTGAGCTATACGTTCCGTTTGGTAGGGGTGAGCATCGAATTCGAATTCGGTAATTCGGTAGCTTGAAATCGGTAATTTTCGGTAAATGGTTCTGGAAATATTCGACCTAATTCGCATTCGAATTAGAGACTACCGAATTCGAATTCAACCCGAATTCAATTCGGTAAACAAAAAAAATACCGAATTACCGAATTTCAAGGGGCAATTTGGATCTGGGTTTGGAAATGCAGAGGAGTTCAAAGTTGGACCAGCGCTTGTCTCTCACCAAGGCTTGGTCGAGGCAGCAATCGCCGTTGAGGACCTCGACGACGGTGTAATTAACGCGGTTTTCGAGGCCGAGGAGGAGGTCGAGGTTGCGGAGGCCGACGTCGGCGTCAATGGCCACAACAGAGAAGCCGAGGCGGGCTAGTGAAAGGCCAACATTGGCGGTAGTGGTGGTCTTGCCGACTCCTCCTTTACCAGAGGTGATGACGACGACTCGTGGGGTGTCGCCGGCGAGCTGGGGCTTGCGGTTATATTGGAGGATGGATTGGATTTTTGGGAGGGAGTGGGGTGGCTTTAGTGGCGGGGGAGGGGGATTTAGGGTTTTAGGGTAGAGGTTGGGAAAATAATGAAATGGGTTGGGAGGGGTCAGAGTGGAGTAGAATAGAGTGTTGGAGTTTGTTAGCGGCGGCTGTAGAGATACCATTTTGGTTTTGATGGTTGCTTCTGAGAGAGAGAGAGAGAGAGAGAGTTTTAAGGGCCAGAAATGAATAGAGGCAGAAGAAAAGAAGAAGAACATGTTACATAGTGGGAAACTGCGCAAAGGCCAGAAGGGCTGCGATCGGAAACAGAAATTCGAATTCGAATTCGGTAAATCCGAATTCAAAAACCCCAAAATCAAATTCGACCCTAATTCGATTCTTACTAATTCGATACCACCGATTTACCGGCCGAATTACCGAATTCGAATTACCAAATTAAAATCGATTTCGGTCGGTAATTCGGTAATTACCGTAATTGCTCACCCCTACCGTTTGGTGTTGGAAGTCGAAGTTTACCTAGGCAAAGTTCTATATGAGAAAAACAAAATCATATATTTATTTTCAAGAAGACAATAATATATTTTCTACTTCTTAAGATTGCGATGTAAACTGTTTAATTAATGCAGCTTGCACGCAAACATCAAATGGCCAATTTCAAATTGCAATTAATATTATTTTGGATAAGATAGTCAAGATGGATTAATTTATTATTAAAAAGTAAGTGCCTAATATTTGATTAGATTAATTAAATAAGACTACGTCACTATTCGAATATTAAAATGGAATTTTTACACATTAAACCACGTTTTGAGTGCCTTAGTGGTAAGATTGGTGATGTTGGCCAGTGCAAGTTGTCAAAAATTTTATAGTTCAACATTATTATTAAAAAACTTAACAAGCGTTAAGTATAAATGGCACTGTTAATTACAGTTGGTAGAGGTATTAAGTGGATAAGAGAAACGAACAGGGAGATGTGACTTGTGAGCTAACCCTCAAAAGTAAAAACTTTAACAAGAATTAATATATTACTAAAAGTACAATCAGCCAAACCTTTATTTATCCTAATAATATGTCTTAATTAATACAGGTCTCTAGTAAAAGGTTCGCTATCAAGATGGAATCAGTCCTTCAAGCAAATACTTTCTTCCATAATTTCATTTAGTTATGTTATTGTCTTACGTGCGTTTGATAAAACTGAAATTTGAGGTATGAATCTATTAAATTATTGAATTGTTAAGTACTAAATTTGATATATTTGAGTGTATGTCACATTCAGTGATAAATGAATAATTTATCACTTAATTTTGTAGACAAGTTTTACCTAAAAAATTCAGTGCCACTTAATTAATTCAGATGTTCTATTTTTTATTATCAAATCGCATATGAACATAATAAGATATGAATCAATTAAGTTTAAGTCCTGAATTGGATTACCTTAATTGAGATAGCTTTTTACCCCTTTTTGGGGGGGGGGGGTTAAATGGTGCAATTAATTAAAATGTACTTTGTTTGGTTTTAATTTTTCCAAACTTCAAAAAATTCATCTAAAAAAAAAACCTTGCCAATTATGGGCCCCAATAATTGCTTTTTTTTTTTTTTTTAAATACAACATTTTACAAATGGTCCTATACTTGGGGTTGGGAGGAGGGTAATAGGGCTGGACTCAACTAAACTAAACCACCTCCCAAAATGTTCCAAGAAATCCTGAACAGCAAATGCATGCGGGTGGCCAGCTGAGCTAGATAATTGCTTTGATCTAAGTAGTGAAGTATCACATGCAGCAGCCAGATGGATGCATAACACGAGGGAAATGTTTAGACACAAAAGCATGAATCCTGATCATCTACCAGCAGTATTCCAATTAAATTGATACGCTATCTCTAGCATTGACAATAAAGGGGGCAGTTTTGAAGATTTATTGTCACAATGAATGCAAAAGTGGGGCAAAGCCAATTAATGATGTGACTTGGATTTGAAGTAGCACCAACCGTTTTTTTGGCTTAAAAATACCTCAGCTTGAGCTGAGTTTTCCAAGTAATTAATTGAATTAAAAGCAGAAATGCCATTTGGACAGTGCTTTCGTATATTTGAGCAAAATTACCATTTATTTCTAAGTAAATCAAAAACTTTAAAAAACTCGAGTGTAAAATGTCTTTGTATCTTAATTACAAATTTATACATAATTCATTTCCAAAATAATTTGTAAAGGAAGTCGAGCTCGAGTTAAAAAATGTTTTATGAGGTCTTATGATCTGGAGTTATAAATGTCCTTAATAAGCCGAACTCGAAATATATTTCAATCAAGTTATCTGCTAAAACTCAGGTTTGTTTGGCAAACAAGTTTTTATCCAAATTTATTTGCTACATATTTTTTAACAATTTTAACTACAGTAATCTCAAAAAAAATTTCAAAAATTTTAAACTATAGATTTCAAAATGTCCAAAAATATACACACTTTAAAAATTTTTTCTACAACTTCTATAGTAAGTTATAGTAAAATTTTAGATAAACATCCGAAAAACTCGTTCACCAACCGAGTTGTCAAAAATACCTCTATCTTTCTCTTTCCTTTTTCCTTTTTGTTTTCCTTGAAGGATCCAAAAAAAAAATCAAAAAGAAAAACACTAGTTGATGTGACTCAAGCCTACTCTGTGGTGGAAATGGTCCAGCACGTAGTACAATTCGGGCTGTATTATCAACATTTCATATTGCTACATGTGAAAATGAAGTTTGCAGATGAGTCGGAAATCTTGAAGAGGATATGTTCTACACGATTGATGCAATTGGACAAAAACCGAACATTTTGAACAAAAATGATTGATATAAGAAACGAAAATGTTAATTGCACTTTTCTTTTTGTTAATCACACTCTCATTATTTATTTTATCACGTAGTCTGATAAATAAAAATTATATGATAAAAATGATAATCAAATTGCGATTAACATTTTTCTTTTAGAAATAGCCTCTTTTAAAAATATCATTTCTCTTAAAGAAACAATATATATAGTGAGAAAACTAGGAATTTGCCATCTAAGTGTACCTTTTGTATGGACGAAAGTAATCTATAGTAAGACTTTTGTATGGAAATTTTCATTAAAACTATCAAACCCTTCCTCCTTTTCCATTTTTCCTGACACGAATATTAATTATACGCTATGACCAGTTCTGATAAGTAGGCCTTGACGGTGATCAGAATAAAGGACTGATCAGGAGCGAGCAATCTGTCGTGTTTCATTTCGCACCCACTCGATCTGTCAGTTGCATTAGGAATTCCTCACGACTACTCACAAAATGGCGACAAAAGCAATGACCCCTGATGGAGAAAAATTATACATAGAAAATGGCGGAGCCATGAGTAGGCTCTAGTGTCCCAGACGGCTGTTTATTTGGACACAAATGTCTAAAACTCTCAAGCCTCCTGTACTCCCAGACGAACAAGTTAACCAAAAAGACGTGAATTAAGGGTTGTGCTGAAATTGTCTAAATTTATTTGGTCATAACCAGTTCGAGAACCCTCTCACATAGAAAGTTAGATACCCTTCACCAAGTCAGGTCTATTTGGATTGTAAGTTATTTGGGATATTTTTACTATAGCACTTTTTGTGATGTGATGTATGTGAGATGAAAAGATATTGGGAAGATAAAAAGATGTATTAAAAATTGTAAAGATGATGTAAGCAAATAAAATTGGGGAAATATGAAGCAATCCAAACAAACCCATCGTTAGCAATCATCTTATTTAGACCTTAACTGATTCATATGTACTGATTATCGTAACCGCATATTTCTGCCCAAATCAGTTGTTCGAAATAGAGACGGAGAAAAGGCCGAGGTTAAAAGAAAAGGGTGGATTCCATTTGAAACAAGGCAAAGCCAGAACAGAATGGCACTCGCAACCACATAGACAGCAGCTTTCATACAGGAGAGATATTTGACCCCATGATTAAAGATCATCCCATCTACTTACACTTTTCGCTGCCAAACAAAGAAAAGGGTGTTGAGCGGGTAAATTTACAAAATTGCCATCACTTGCAATATTTGCCGTCTGGACTGGACCAAATCTAAACACTCTTGTCCTTCTTTTGAATATTCAACATTTTATCTCATAGCGTAAAGCTTCTCATTCCAGGATGGCTTAGGTTCAGCCTTGGTTCCTCTTCTCTCTTCCTCTTCGGCAGGGACAAGGAAGATAATGCTTTCGCAGAAATTACCTTTCTCACCAGTAATTTCCATCTCGCATCTTCACCTTTCTTCTCTTGCTGTGCCTTCAATTTGAATTGCCTGTAATACAATGAAGTTTTGCTACTTGGTTAAACATCAAACTGAAATAGATAGATACTCAGAAACAGTGACTATATGATGCATATACTAATTGAAATTAGCTCAGTATGCATGTGGGCCACGTCTTTTTGCCTGGTAAACAAATGATGGACAACAATAATGTTTCTAGATGCACATAAACTGGTCAAGTTATAAAGCGCCATCAAGCAGCAACCAACACGCGATTACCGAAAGTTCTAAGAGAACAACGCAGGAGAAAAATCAATGTCCAATTTACTGCCGGACTTAAAAGACATATTAATAACATTTCAGAGGAAATTTTTAGATGAAAGTGACAAGAAATTATGGAATTATTCATTAAACATCTAATTTCCATCAAGCTAATTAGCAACACGGTTAAACGAAATGTCAAAACGAAGTCGGTGAATATCTAGATGTCAGCTTATTCAATCTTCCAAGGAAGCGTACAAGTCGCTGGCTCAATCACGTTTCTTTCTACTCAATCCTATTATCTATTTCACGAAGATAAATGCCATATCTATTAGAATCCACCCTTAGCTGACAGTTGAATTCATGAAATCAAATACCTAAAACAAAACAGGGACGAGAGCGGATCCCACAAACAGCTAGCAATTGCTTTGTCAGTTTTTCAAACCAAATTCGATCCAACTTTAGCACAGCAAACATGTTGGGATAGCTAAAGGAGACAGAACACTTAATATGGGACCCGCTTTATAGATAAATGAACACGAACCATATAGTGGGAGACAGTCAATTATGAAGACTTCTATTACCTGCACAGAGGAACCCTGCATACATCAGGTTGTTCACAAATTGAGGAGTGTAACCTCAGGAGTTGCCACATTCTTTTGCATCGTAGACATCCTCCATTCACCCTTCTCTTACACGTCGCAAAATGTTTAATCAGAAGCTGTAAACCTTGACACGTTGAAAACTTGCTACATGGCCCCTTGTTTTTCCCAGGCTCCTTGTCATAAGGTCCAACACTAGTGCACCCTTCTGTACATATATGCTCTAAACACTCCATTGCTTCACAAAGCTGTAAATACAAGCTCTGCTCCTGTCTATGCCTTCTAGTCCTCTTTTTCCTCTGTTACAAGAAGTTTCAATACTCACAATTATTACTATCACTACTCAGGAAATGATATTCATAGAAATAAAAAACACGCCTCCCTTTTGTCCGTTGTCCAATAAAACTACCCTTGCATGTAATTTGACCAAGTCATTAAGATTCATAAGAGTTGGATAGCAAAGTCAACTTTTCTGTGTGTACAGTAACTTTCTCTCCTTATCGGCTCAACCACTTCCACTACCTTACAGAATTGATCCCTTTTCTGGTGCGTTCATTGTTCTAATAACTATGATAAACATAAGATTCCACCATGCTGAAAATGTTACAAAAATCATCTAACATGAATTTCTTATCCTTTACGCAAGGGCCTTATTGGCCACAAGATAGTTGAGAAAGGTCTTTTGCTCTTTATGTTGACAATATTCCATTTTCTCATCAATATCCCCTTCAACACAAAAAAGGACATCTTTTTAATGCCGTAGGTATCCTTTATGACCTACTCTATATTCCTAACACATCATTTTCGCATAATTTATTCAGCAGAATATACTTTTTTACCAACAAGGATGTCATTAAAAAAAAACACTGGATATACTCGCTACAGATTACTATATGATTCTAACAAGATACTATCCAACAGCAATTACTAGGTTATAGGTAGAGCACATACCAATTCGGCTTCGTCAATAAACTGTAAAATGTCAAGCTCAAGCCAAGGATCATGGTTTTGAAGAAACTTCCATCCTTCAGTCTGTTCAACAGACTTGAAGTTATTCGACAGCATTTTCATACACTTGAGGTAAAGATCAGGCGCATCGCACAACCTTGCCAACTGAAGCACATCCACCACATTCTCTACAGTCAACCGTTCCACCAACCCTTTGTTACACCTCTGCTTCAGCTGTGGCACCAAATACACATGAGATAAAGCCAATAGATGTATCCCATACTTCTCCATCTGCTCCTCACTACACCTGAAGCATCCCGGGGGCAAAATCATCATTTCACAATCCATGATTCCAAAATCAAGGAATATTTGTTCTCCTTTTTTCTTCATCCTAAGTTACTGCTAGAAATTAGGCGACGTCAAACTGCTGTAAACGTGCCGCTTGGCCTCCAGTGCAGACTTGGACGGCTTAACTTTTTGCCAAAGATATTTAATTTCTGTATTTCTGGTGAAAATTGTTTTAACCAGTAATGGTTGGGAAAGGTTTAGTTATCGTTTTCTTTTTCTTTCTTTTTTTTTTTTTTTTGCATTCCATAATAAATTAGCGAAAGAAATGAATACTAGTAATATAAAATTATAGAAAATTTATTGGCGTGTGGTTTGGGGACTTACTTGGAGGAGTATAGATACTGGACGAACACAGAAACGGCGTCGTCCGGGACACCGAGAATAGAAATGGTTTTATCGGAGCTCCGGTGCTTCCTTGGCCGATCTATTATGCTCTCCAGAACCGGCGAAGCAGATGCCTGAGGTTTTCGTACTTGGATTAATAATCTAAATAACATTACCAGGCAAAATGCAGCAGCAAAAATAGTAAATCCTATTATAACACGAATAAACGAAACTTAAAAAATTGCACCAGAACCAATAAATCTCTGATTAAATGCAAAATCAGCAAAAAAAAAATTAAGGCAATAATAATGAAAGCATTTATGCTTTCCAAATCCGGAAATTTAAATTAATGCGATAAAATCACACATCGTAATCCAAAATTTGTAGCTACTTGCATATAAGATTAATCAGTTTTTCAACGAATATAAGAATTCGCATAATTTAACAGAAGAAAGATTTGAATCTATGCGTTAATGAATCATTTCAACCTCTAAGATGTGCTAAAACTTACAAGAACGGCGGAATTCGCCGGTATGCGTACTCCACCGGAGGTGATAATATGAACGTCGGCGGTTACCTCTGTAGCTGCATGCATTTCTCCTGTGGTGGTGCCGCCGTTAACTTTCACCGCTAGATTTTCCTTCATTATCAGAATCATGTATATATATAATTTTTGGTTGCCTAAATATTTGGTGTGTTTAAGAGAGTTTTACAGGATTTAGGAATGCTGTTTGACGGTGGAAATGGTGAGATCAATTCGTGGAGTGGGGGTATTTATAGGCGCGGTTGAGTACCCATCGGCAACCAAAACGAGCACGAGCCCAAATTTGACTCTCACTCCACGCGCTATTTTACACACGTGTTTACACTTTCCCTTTGTAAAAGTTTAAAACCATATATAGTGGACCCAGCTGAACAATAATTTTTTTTTTTCCAATTGGGGACTCAATCATATCCACATAACCACTAGTCTTTGGCTCAGTGGCCACCACCTCTTTGGTGGGGTGCGAGGCAAGGTTCGAAAAACCACTGAGCCAAGGTTGGAAAAATTTTGCCTCCCACCGAAAATGTCACATTTCAGTGGCTTGTTTCTAAAAATAATTCAGGTACGGTGTGCTGTGCATTCGTTTGGTCCGATGATGGTTCAGTCCCCTCCGACTTATCCCTGGACCTCCTTAGACCCGCCCCTTCCCCTTAGTATAGGATAGATTAGGTTTATCGTTTTCGGAAAAAAAAAATCCACATCATTACTATTGTATTTACAAAGGGCTTTATATAGGGCGATTTTATATGTATATCTTGTATTTGGTAAGAGAATTTCAAACATAAGAACTTCATTGAATAAAAGGAAAAAAGTTTTAGTGGATGAAATTGATTTAGGGTTTAACAAGAAGACATAACTATAATTTTAAGAACTTTTTTGTTTTTTGAGTTAATTGAATAGAAATGAAAAATAGGGAATGGTGTGTTGATGTATAAGAACTCAACTCTATTCAAAACAAAGGCTTTTAACCATCATGTTATGCTGATTCTATAAGTAAGAATTAGATATTTTATACACTAAAAAAAAAAAATCCAACAGTGCTTAATATTATATAGCTCTGAAAAGTACTCAAAAGTTAAAAAGTGTAAAAGAGCTTCTAAAAATAAGGAAAAGGCACCAGAATTGTCGCTTGTGTGCCATATAAAAATCCATATTTTTCTTTGATGAATTTTATTTGGTTAAAAATTGATTTCATACTGTTCTTGATTTTTTTTTTCTATGTTAGATTCCATAAGCTTTTTACTACTTTGAAAATGCACAGTTTGTGTCTTCTATATTAATCTAATTTTAGTTTTTACCACGCGTGTATTAAAACTAAATTTGACTGTCATTAAAAGTGTACACAAATAGATGACTTAACCCCAGAATTGAAGGACAAATAATGAATGTGAAAAGCAGAAAAAAAATCTCACTTTTTTCTTCTACTCGGAGTAAAGACCATTAACTATTAAACTACACTAATTCTATAAGTAAAAATGAAGTGTTTTACACATTAAAAAAAAAAAAGAACTAAATCCAACGGTGCTCAATATTTTGAGGGTTTTACTTTCTAATTGTCGAGTCAAAAATTATATTTTTTCCAAGCAGAATGCAAATAAAAGTACATGGGACAAGAATTAGGGTTGCAAGATCAACTAGTTAAAAATTTTCTTATTCAAATTTTAACCTAATATAGTTGAACTCTGAATAAATAATTTCTTAAGAAACTTATTGTATATGATGCAATTTTATTTTCAATTGATTCTATAGATTTTTTTTTGAGGAAATTTTATCTTCAATTGATTCTATAGATTTGCTTACAGCTAATGACTCAAGCTTTGGTAATTTTATAATCTCTTATGCTTACTCTAGGAGCTGGATATGAGGTGCATCCATATCCAGCTTTCATCTGCTTGCTTTTATTGTCAAAAAGGGCAAAAAACCACATGCTGCATGGGACGTGCTCCAGTTGCGCGTGGGTGCTTCATTCCCAAACTTCTGGGCCTACTTTCATTTTTTTACCCCCGATGGTTTTGAATTATTTCCGGTGCTGAATTTATGCCGATAAGCTGACTGAGAGGTAAACGATCAGCGGTGACGGAGGCATTTGGGCAGAGATAAGCAAACTCGTCAGCAAGGGGCAAAACGGTCAAATAAACAACGGTTATAAAACGGCCTTTAGAAGTCGGAAACGACTTTATAAGCTCATGCTCCACTTGGCTCTTGACTCTTTGAGTCTTTCGGGCGTTGGATATATCCGATTTGTCATCCTAATCTGATCCAGCGGTCCACTTTTCCAGGTTGTCCATTCTTTTCAATTAAAAAAATATCTGCCACGCTGGCAGGTCACTTTGACGTGGCAAAAAATCAATCCTCACAGGTCACAACCAAATCAAACGATGGCAACTAGATGAAGATATTTTTTGTTTTCAATATTTTTTTTTGTTTTTGTGGATTTATTGGTAATTAATTTTCAAGAAAAAATCAATTGATATAGGACAAAAGTTGTAATAAAGATCCGAAACTTTAAAGCATAGAAAATACCAATCCAGAGGGGCTATTAGGTATTTGAAGAGGTTTGGCTGCATATATTAATGAATAGGGAGTCAATATTTGGTTTTTTTCAGAATATTGCTAGTTGTTTGTGGTACATATTAAATCGCCTTTCAAATCCCTTAAAACATGATATTGTCTTTCACATTTCATGTTTGACGATTGGAGGAAATTGGGCGACGTGTCTACCTAATGAAAAATAATAATGTTAAATTATAATGAAAAAGAAAATTGAAAATATAACCGTTGAGGCCTTTAATTTTAAGGGTCTGACGCGTATCTAGTAAGCACTCATTAAAATATATTTCAACTGTTATATTTTTAAAAATGTAAAATTGTTAGGAAAAGCAAATAAATGCAATGGAGGGTATGCAAGAATAAAGAAAGAAAATATATAAATGTAAGAGAAATTAATAATTATTAATATGTATATATACATGATAGGTTAGGTGAAATTTTGATTTGTTGACGAGTGCTCAACGATGTCCGTCAGAGAAACCCTTAATTTAAAGGTCTCTGGCACCCTGACTTGCCCAATAGATAAGTTCTAAAGTAAATTGACAGAAGAAAATGGAAGTGAGAGATAACTTTGATTTAGCACTTGTTTTACTTATTCAAAATGAGACGATTTTATTTTATTTTTTTAATCAAGCTAAAACCCATTTGCAGGTGCTCTTTGCTGTCTAATTCATCTTTACATAAGAAGCAAAATTTGATGATCTTTTTCCAATTTAAAGGATTAATATTCTGCATACTATTACACACCAAAAATATCATTTCAATCCGAAAGCGTTGCCTCTCATCATGAATTTCGCTTAGAAAACAACCCCATAAAAGTCATATTCATGAATCCAACTATTTTTGTCATCCAGACGTGCATCTTTCTTTCTTGAAAATTACCTCTATGATTATACAACATTTCTATTCCTCAACTGATACACGTATATACTTCTTTGCATGCTGTTTCAACTTTCAATTTTGCATGTCGCAGATTTTTTTTTTTCTTAGGACAGATGCATTAATGCTAGTTAACGTCAAATGCAGTTTCTTGACTTTGATTATACAGATGTCTGCTGTAACTAAAGGCCAGTATTGATTTCCCAAATGTTTGGAATTCTCAAAAATCCATTACGACCATCCGAATCTTCTGGACCTTGTAATTAATGGCGTATTGGGAGCTTGCTTGCTTGATTTGATTGTCCTCCCACCTTTACTGCTGGATCCCAATCCGATGTCCCAATCAACGAGATTAATTTCGTGTTAAGGTTACAAATTGCAGAGCTCCATTTCGCTTGTTAAAATTGTTTTGCTGAAATTTTCTATAATAATAATCAAATGTGGCCCTTACTGTCAATTTTATTCAAACAATGACATGAGCTTCTTTTTTTTTCTTTTTTAATTATGGCTGTTTTTAAAAATTATGAATATTTTTAATGATTCCTTAGAAGTTAAATGGGCTTTTTGATAGAGGTCTCACTAAAACGTTTTTAGAAAAATATTTATAAAAAGAGTATAGAGTACAATGTCTATGCACTAATTGAACCAATTACATAATTGAATCAATTACATATCGGTTCCAAATTAGAGAAATGTTAAGCTAAAATTTCATTTGAAACGATGATGTGGTAGAAAGTAACTTGCGACTTGAAGGAGATGATCCATTTTGAATTCTTTATTGTATCCACCATTTTCCTGAATTTAGGTTGTAAATTAATGACAATATTTAAAATTTGAAATGGATCCACTCCTTATTTATATAAAAAGAAAGCCAAGTTATTGTAGCTAACCATCTTTTTGACACATGTATTGTATATATTTTTGACAAGTGGACCTTTGATTATTTTACCTAAATTTTTCCTTCCCCTTTTTGATTCAATTGGGCTAAAGGATTAAAATATTTTTTCTCCTTGAGAAAATCAACTCCATCTCTTCTTTTTCTTCTTGTAGTAACTACTGTCATCCCTCACTTTTTTTATTTTTTAAAACTAATCTAACTAAGATTGTTGCCATATTCTTTTTTTTTTTTTTTTTGTCAAGATGATAACTACTTAGCAAAAAGAATTCTTTATTATTTTTTATCCCATTTTACATTTTCTTTTCTTCCTTTTTTCTTCATCTCTAATCTCTCATGGTTGCTCTATTTTTTTATCATAATGTTATAGCCAACTGGCATTTGTTTGTTAAATTTATAGGATGATGTTTTATTTGGTCCTTCATGGATAAAAGGTGAAATATTAAAATATGTAAAAAAAATTAGAATTCATTTTATACCAATGATCATTTTCTATTAATAATAGAACAAAAATTCTTTCTTTTATTTTCTTCTCCTATGATTTGATTTCTTACTTCACATTTTGTTTCCTTTTCTTTGTTTTTTGGTTACATTTTGTAATTATCTACAATTTTGTGTATTTTTTAAAAAGAAAGATATATCATGTGATGTTTCCACCAAGATAAATCTAACTAGGCATTATTGTCCCTCCATTTTTCTCCATTTCTTTCTTTTTGCAATTACTTTATGGCCTATTAAATTTAATTGAAGGATCCAACAAGATTTTGTATATATTTAAACTAAAGTTAATTTTTGTCTGTTTTTTAATTACTCAAGTGTTGTAGTATGAATTGGGTTTGTATACAAGGATTGTAGTCGGTGGTGGAAGTCACAATTGAGACTTTCGGCCTAGAGTGTGACTTGACAAAAAATTGTTAGAAATTTCAATTTTCATTAGGAAGATGTTTTTGCAATAAAAAAAAATAGTTCAATTCTAATTTGTATATGTAGACCAGGAAACATGCCAATTCATATTTTTATCTAACCTTGCTATTTATATTCAGGAGTTGCAGGATAATGTTGTCACCTTTAGGCGGAATTTAAATAGATGAACTAGATTCTTCTATCAAAAGAAAGAAAAATATGAAAGTTTATAGTAAGCTATATTAATGTTAAAGATTGTGCCATGTTTTAGTAGCTTCCTAAACTTTTTCTCATTATTAAAGCACTAAAAGTATTACGACTGCTTTTGATTTAGTTTTAACTAAAACTATACTACTATTAATACACTAATGCACTTATAGTGTATTAAGTTTCTCTCCTTTTTGGGTATCATCATAATAGTGGTTCAAAAATATTTATTCAAATCACAATAAATAGAGAGGTTGACTTCATAGATGGAATTTCTCTTCACAACAAATTTTGAGAGAAATTTTATTTATACTCCATATTGTGTTAATTGCGTTCCTACAATAAACAAAAACTATACGATAAAAATAATAGCGAAAGTATGATTAACAAAAATGAGAGTTCAAATAATATTTGTCAAATTTAACTGCTTTGATGCTCAAATTTTCTCCTATATTACTATTCATTCATCATGTGTCAAAATAATTTGATGCTATGCATTCGACTAAATTTCTAGGGGGCCCAAACTGTGCTTTGCATAGTTCAAGTACCTCTAGTATTTTATATACTTATCCTGTGCCCAACACAAATTAGAAAAAATCTCTCCCCTATGTGTGTGTACGTTTACATGCATGCACACTCACACATATATACCCCTTATATTTTATATGTTGATCCTGTGCACTACACAAAATAGAAAAAATATACGTTTATGTGTGTTTATATATGCACACGCGCGCGCATATACATATATATATATATATTTATGACACTATATATATGACTCAGAAAGATACGTATTCAACACAACAACTTTTGCCCACCTTTCTACATGGTATCTATATGTTCACTCCATCCCACTTTATAAAATCACTTTACCAAATACATATGGTACTAGTTAACACCCATATGCACTCTAACTTTTGCAAAAGGAAAGAAAAAGAATTCTCTTCCTTTTCTTGCGAAAAAAACATCACCATAGGTTGCAAAAATACTGGAAGACGTCAAGAAATAAAGAATTGCATAAATAAATGAAGAAATAAGAGTACAGTAACATCCAACTCTTTTTTTTTGTTTTTGTCGACACAGGGATGTCCAGATTAATCTTTCCGAGGTCCGATTAATCCCCTGCGATCCGGGAGAGAAGACTCCACTCCACTTCGGACAAGGTAACTCCAGGCAGACTCGAATCTTGGTTGCCCAAGGCCGGACAACGCCCTAAGGAGGAAAGCATGACCGACTGAGTCCAGGCAGCTCTCCATCCAACTCTCGTCCTATCGGTTTATGCTTCACATGTCAGTGGCGTACCTGACGTAACGTCCCCTGTTGGTGCGCCGCGAAATCCCATAAATAAAAAATAAATACACTTGGCCAGCTGTGTCCTGTTTGGCTGCAAATTTCAAATTTTTAAACATAAACAAATATATTATTGTTACATTTCTGCCTGTGGTTGGTTTATACTTGGAGGCCATATTGGTTACGATGTTTCTTGGGCAACTTCAATGGGAAGAAAAATAATCTTGCTTGCAACTTCGAAGGTTCTTCACTTCATTTCCAAACGAACTACTACTATAATATATGATTTTGTGGAACTTTATTTTTTCTTTTCTTTTCTGGCTTTTTCTGGGTGCAATGCGATTGCTTCTTTGACCGTTGTCGGCGTGCTTCGTGCAATTGGCAGCACCAAAAGGTAGCTGTGGCTGGTGGCTGGTGGAATTCTTTGTGCGCGTCAATCGTCTTATATGGTGCAGCTTATAACTAGTTTAGTTCTTCTGGAATTTGATACCTTCAGAGAAGAAAAAGTAGCCCCATCCACACATTTTCTTCTATTGGCACTTTAAAAAGAAAAAAACGCCATTCATGTGTATTTTGATTCTTCGATTTCTCTTTTTGATATTTAATTAAAATACGGTTTTTTTGGCGAGCTCCATTTGTTTGGCATGTTTCAGAGATAATATGTTTTTGACAATTTCAAACACGATTTGTAATCACCTTTTCATCTCGTAGATATATGTAGGATTAATTACAGTTTGTCCCCTGAACTTGATTGTTATAACACTTTATCCCCCTAAACTTTAAATATATATATACTTTACCCCCTTCATTGACTAGCCAAATGTTAATGATGAATTCTCCAACCAAAAAATGTAACAAAATGACATTAATGCCCTTGCATAATAGTTCTAGAATAATGCTATACTTTTAATCGAAATATGAAACATTTTATTAGAAAAAAAGCACAAAGTCATATGATTTTAAAAAATTTAAAAAAATAAAAGATGATATAATCCCAAAGAATTGAGAAATTGTATTGTGGAGAAAAAAAAAGAATTTAAAAGTTCCTAAAACATCTGCAAAATTTTTCCATTGTTTATCTTCCTTCCTTTAAATTGTAAACAGATTAGTTTTGATACTTTTCATTTACTTTGCACCTATCAAAAGATTTTCATGAGCCAATAAATACTATTTGATAATTTTATATCACATTAATACCTTACTTTGTATTATGTTTGCATTATACATTTTAAAAAATGAAAATTCTTTAATACATTTTTATTTTTAATCCTGTTTTTATTTCATATAAAACACATTAAAAGTGCTACAACAATATATATATATATATATATATATATATATATATATAAGCAAATAATTTTCATTCCAAATGCACTAAATAATTTTATTTCATTTAAAATAAGTATTACAACCGTAAATCCCAAAATGACACAAATGAAGAAAACATTCCATGGACAACAATATTTTGTAAATAAACAAGAGACGTTCTCAATATTCAAGAGTGCTTGTCCAATTTTGGCAGTGTTTGTAAAGGAGTTGAAAACAGTGAGGTCGATGCTTTTCATACTGATTTGTACAAAACAGAAATAAAATCTCTCAGAAGATGCATTATGTTTTCCTTTCCTACCTCGACATCTAAGAAGCAAAATTTGATGTTCTTTTCAAATTTAAAGGATTAATATTCTGCATGCTATTACACCAAAAATGTCCTTATTGATAGTCATGTTGCTTACTTTTGTCGTTCGATTAATTTTCTTACTTTCGTCCGAATAATAATAAAATATCTGACTGAAGTGTCAACACTCTCTCGTTAAATCATTTCAATCCGAAAGTGTTACCTGTCATTATGAATTTTGCTTAGAAAACAACCCCATAAAGTCACATTCATGAATCCAATTACTTTTGCCATCTAGAGATGTATCCCTTTAGAAAATTACCTCTTTAACCATTGAGCTTTGATCCAGTAGTAAAAGAGAATCTCAACGAATATCTAATGGTTCAAATTTTGCCACATTTTCATTGTGCATTTGAGTCGGTGAAATGATGTGACAAATTTTCAACCATTCGATCTAAGAGTAAGGGTACATTTGATAAAATTGAAGTCTAAAATTTGAAATTTGAATTCATTAAGTTATTAATTTGTTAAGTACTAAAATTGATATATTTGATTGTATATCGTATTAAGTGATAAGTGAGCAGCTTATCACTTATTATTAGGAGCAAATTTTGCATAGAAAATTCAATGCCACTCGATCAATTCAGATATTTAATTTTTAGTTATTAAATATATCTAAACATATTAAAATTTGAATTCATTAAATTTAATTATTAAATAAGGTTGTCAAACATGGGCTAAGGCATAAACAAGATCTATCCAAATCTTTACCTATGGCGGCCATTGGATTTTATGAGGTAATGGAAGCTTGTTTGATTTGGCTATCCCCTACATTCACTGCTCGCTCCATATCTCATGTCCCAATCAACCAGATTAATTTCGTGTTAATGTTACAAATTGAACACTTTGTCAATTATGTTTGCCTTCTAATTCTTGTATTTTGAGCTCAATATTTAAATTGGGATGCTTTGTACTCCTGAATCATTTAACCCATCCATTCTCCTTTTGGGATTTCAACTTTAACCATTAAATCAAAATGTCATCAGCCTCTTGTACACGTAACGTAGAAAAAGATAACACGCATTCTTCAAATCGGTAGTTCATGTATTAACTAGCCTGGAATTTTATTGATAAAAATATGGCAAATATTTGCCTAATCAATGGCCTTGTTAAAGATCACAACGGACTAACCCCAAAGTGGGCATGCGAAGTGCAAAGCTCCAATTTTTTATTTTGAAAAAATGTAGTCCCTCCGTTCCCCACTTTGATAGTCCTGTATTCCTTTTTTATCTGTCTCAAATTGTAATTCACTTTCCAATTGAAGAATATAATTGTATTTTAATTTTCCTAAAATACCCTTATTCAATGTAAGTAGTTGTTACTATAAACCTACCTTATTTAATGAGAGTTGATTCTTTTTTTACCATCAATTCAAGTTCCCATAAAATTGTACCATATTTAATGTGAGGATATTTAGGAAAATAGCAATCTAAATTTACTTTTCCAACAAAATTAACTACTTTTTCTTAAACTGTGTGAAAAAAAAAAACAGGACAATCAAAGTGAGACGGAGGGAGTAACAAAAAAAAAGTGTCTATATGCTCACTCCATTCTACTTTATCAAAACTCTTTACCAAATACATAGAGTAGCAGTTAACACCCGTATGCATTCTAACTTTTGCAAAAGGAAAGAAAAAGAATTCTCTTCCTTTTCTTGCAAAAAAAAAAAAAAAATCATCATAGGTTGCAAAAATATTGGAAGACACCAATAATTAAGAGTGTACAGAAGTATCCAACTCTAATCCTATTGGTTTATACTTTACATGTCGGTGCTGTACCTGATGTAACATCCTTCGTTGGTGCGCCGCGAAATCTGATGATTTCCTCATGAAACCCAAAAAAAAAAGAAAACAAAAGAAAAAAGAAAAACACTCGGCTAGCTGTTTCCTGTTTGACTGCAAATCTCAATTTTTGAAAGTCTAAATAAATATTATTGCCTCTTTTTGCTTGTGGCTGGTCCATATTGGTTAGGAACTTAGGATGTTTCTTGGCCAACTTTTTTTTTTTTTTTTTATTCGATTTCTCGCAGGAAGTGAACTCCGCAGAATAATTTCTTGCCTCCGCAACTAGTTGGTAGCGAGACTTGGACCAGGAACAACACCCCCATCTTCAGCAGCCCCATGAAATAAAATAATCTTGTTTGCAACTTGTAACGTTCTTCGCTTCATTTCCATTTTACAAACAAAATTACTATAATGTCTGATTTTGTGGAAAAAGAAATGTTCTTTTCTTTTTCTTTTTCTTTTTCTTTTTTTCGGGGTGCAGTGCAACTGCTTCTTTGACGGTTGTAGGCGTGATTCGTGGAATTAGGTGGAATTTTCTCTGCGTCAACCGTCTTATATGGTGCAGACTTATAACGAGCTTAGTTCTTCTAGAATTTCATACCCTTCAACTTCAAAGGAGAAAAGTAGCCCCATTCACACATTTTCTTCTACTGGCAATAAAACAAAACGCCATTCATACGTAATTTGGTTCTTGAATTTCTCTTTTTGATGTTTAATCAAAATACTTTCCTTTGGTGGGCTCCATTTGTTTGGCATATTTCAGAGGTAATATGTTTTTGAATATTTCAAACACGTTTTACAATTATCTTTTTATTTCGCAGATATATTTGCTGATAAATATGCTATAGTTTTTCTCTAAAACCACCCTAACAAATAACCCTAGCAAAGAAGTCATTGCGTGTTTTTTCTTTTCTTTTATCACTATGTATGAGATCTTCAATGAGTAGTAAAAAAATTGTACAACTAATAAATTCCAAGGGAGAAAATTTATACAAGGTATCATTAGAGGGGGGAAAATTGTACGAAGAAGGCTAAAGAAACAAAAGGGAGAGAGAGACTCATGAATGCCCATTGGGGTTTGGCTCGGATGGTTTCGGGGTAGTTTAATTAGGTCGCGAGATTGTGTGTTTGAGTCACCTCTCTAATGCTTGTATATCTTGGGGGGCGGGGTGCACAGACGCAGGAAGATTAGTCTGACAAAACTAGGATACTTCCTGTGTTGAAAAAACCAAAAAAAAAAAAAAAAGAGGAGAGACTCAAGAATGGTTTGGTTTTTTTTGTTAGCATAAAGCAAAAATATTATGTCTTATCGACCATAAATCCCAAAATGACAAAAATAAAGAAAATATTTGGACCACAATATTTTGTAAAAACACAAGAGACGTCAAAAGTGCTTTTTCAATTTTGGTAACGTTTGTAAAGGAGCTGAGAACAGAATTAAAATCTTTCACAAGATCCATTGTGTCTTCCTTTCCTACCTCGACATCTACCAAAATGGGCTGCATTTTTTCATGTTCCTTCATTTGGTAAAATAGCATGTTTTCAAACCACAAATAACCTTTGACCGTTTTTTGGGACATTTTAATTTCTTAAATGATTTCCAAAAGTTTTCATTTTGATTTTGACAATTTACGTTTTTTAAAATATACAACCTATGAGTATATTATATTTTCCTCCAAAATTACTTGATTATTTGTCTGCTCTTATAATTTGGACAACATGTTTAGTAAAATACACCGTATCAATTCGTCACAAAAGTAGACATCAATCTAATTCTCAAATATATTTATACTAAATATTTTCATTAAAAAAAGGGAAAATCGTCCAAAACGTCCCTCACATTTTGTAAAATAACTTTTTTCGTCCCTCACTTTTAAAAGTGTAATTTTATATCCCTTACATATTCAAATCGGACAAATTTAGTCCCTAACTAGGTTTCCGATCATTTTTTTGCTGGAATCCATCATGTGCAAGGCACGTGATCATTTTTTAAGGGTAACTTTGTCAAATTATATTTTACATAATCTGATCTATAGTCCTCCATATTTTATAAAATAAATTTTTTCGTCCCTCACATTTTATAAAATGATTTTTTTCATCCCCCATATTTCACAAAATGAATTTCTCCATCCCTCACATTTCAAAAAATGAATTTTTCATTTCTCACTAATTATGTGTGTGAATACATTTTTTTAAACACATGTATATGTCTATTTGATTTTGCTTAGGGAAAATCGTCCAAAACGTTCCTTATATTTTGTAAAATGACTTTTTTCGTCCCTCACTTTTAAAAGTGTAATTTTATGTCTCTTACATATTTACATTGATCAAATTTAGTCCCTAACTAGGTTTCCGATCATTTTTTGGCAGGAATCCATCACGTGCAAGGCACGTGATCATTTTTTAATGGTAAATTTGTCAAATTATATTTTACATAATCTGATCTATAGTCCTCCGCATTTTAAAAGTGAGGGACGAAAAAAGTTATTTTACAAAATGTGAGGGACGTTTTGGACGATTTTCCCTTAAAAAAATTTAAGAAAAAATTGTATCACATAGAGAATCAAAATAAATACACAAGAAACTTACAATGATATCCATCTTTCTCCTCCTTTCTCTGCTCGAATTTATGTGGATCATGCGGCCCTACCCGTCAACAGTATTACCTAATGGATTGGGTCTAATCCACCGAGTTTGGATTGCCCAGTAGCTGAAATTCTGTGTTCGATTCAGTAATCCAACCCACCTTGAGAAAATTCCAGCCCATCAGAATTCAGAACAGCTGCTTTGATTATGAAAGAAAGGCAACGAATAAAGATCTCCAAAAGGTGGCGGACTTAATAGTGAAATTAGATCGAGATTTACTGGTCGACTTTCAAAGACTACATGAGGTTGGGCTTCATGGATTTCCTGAGGTTTTAAGTTGAAGAGTACTAGCCCATAAAATATTAACCCACGTTTACCATAATTTTGGGCCTAACTAGGTTCGTGTAGATAATAAATGCTCCAACACTTATCCTTTTTTTTTTTTTTTTGTCATCGTCACTCTATCTATATTATCCTACTTTATTCTAATCTAAGGGGGATTCCCAACTGACCCTACAGGAGACCAATGAGAACTGAATCACAATCGGATCAGACAAGTGCACTACGTACCCATATGAATTTTTTTAGAGAAACCACATATTGTGACAATTGGTAGGAGGCAAGGTTTGAATCATTGACCTCTCACCCCACCAAACCTTAAGGATTTGGTGTTGGCCAATAGCCAACAGCTCAAACACTTATCATCAAGGTAGTGTTTCTGTGATGAGAAATGTATCAAAGAGACAGGAAGTTAGTTATTTTTACTTCCACGTATGTAGTTAGCAAGAATGTTGACAAATTTTCTTGCACTTTCCTTCATTTTGTTGCATTTTATTTCCTATTATATTTGTAGGATTGTGAAGAAAAATAGATGGTTAGGCATAAAAACTAAGTATCACTAACTATCCATTTTATTCCCTAAATTTTTGTCTTGATAAGGAAACGTAAACCGGAAGACGATTTGCATTTACTTTTGCTTCACTTTCTCTCATAACTTTCCCTCCATCCAAACATAGCGCAATTGTTTATACAAGTTGAAGAAGTTAGGTTGTAATTATAAATGAATTTTGGAAAGGGTTAATTACATTTATCTCCCCTGAGGTTTGACCATATTACCAATCAATCCCTGTAATTTGTCCAAATAACGGTCTCACCCTTTGAATGATCAAACATTTAACAAAAACCCCCTTAATGCTGAAAATGCCCTTATTGAGACCATATTACATTAAAAAAAGAACATATTTTTATTTATTAACCTTCAAGTAATCCAAAAAAATAGAAAAAATTTTTTGCTTATTATTTTATAAAAATCATATCTTTGCTTCCATAAATAGTTTTGAATCAATAATTATTTTAAATCTTAAAAATGAATATTAAAAATTAAATAAATTGAAACAAAAATAAAAAAAGAAGAAATTATTTTAATTCCTGGAGTATGGTTCGAATTTGTGGTTCAAGGCATGTTGCGGAGAGCATAAGACATGTTTTCCTCAATTTGAACCATACTCCAGGAATTAAAATAATTTCTTCTTTTTTTATTTTTCTTTCAATTTATCTAATTTTTAATATTCATTTTTAAGATTTAAAATAATTATTGATTCAAAACTATTTATGGAAGCAAAGATATGATTTTTATAAAATAATAAGCAAAAACTTTTTTCTATTTTTTTGGATTGCTTTAGGGTTAATAAAATAAAAATATGTTCTTTTTTTAATGCAACATGGCCTCAATAAGGGCATTTTCGGCATTAAGGGGGTTTTTGTTAAATGTTTGATCATTCAAAGGGTGATACCGTTATTTAGACAAATTATAGGGATTAATTGGTAATATGGTCAAACCTAAGGGGAGGTAAATGTAATTAACCCTTTTGGAAATGTAACATAGAAGCTCCCTGAAAATAAGAAAATCAACATGTTATAGATTTTGGAAGTTACAAACCACTTTTATCCAATTGTTTTCCCAAATCAAAGGTATTTTCGCCCTTGATTTGTAGAAACTTTCATGAATCTTTAAAATTTTAAACCATACAAAGTAAAGATTATGAGATTTTTATAGCATATATTTGCAACTTTCAAAAATTTATAGTGTCTATGATGATACTAGAATAATGGTTTATTAATTTATTGCAAGCAAGAGCAAGAGGACTTAATAATTATCTGCAAATTATAAATTGAATAGAGCGAGAAAAGAAATTTGAATTTCCTAGGTTCAAATTTCCACGTCCTCTCCCAACTTCTTAAGTCCCACAACTCCTCTGCAAGAAAAAGAAAAAAAAAAAAGAGAAAAAAAAAATCTGAATTCCAAAGTTTTTCACTTTCTGCCGCCGAAGGGACGCTCTCTATTGTTCGACAAATAAAGGCGTTGCAACTTACATCCTATAAGATTTCGAGGCGTGACGTCTAAAACTAGCGACTTTAGTCTTACACTATACTCACGACTTCCGTTTAAGCCCTTTCCAATTCCAAGGGCGTGTGAAATGCCATGAAATCCACGCCTCCAAGTGCACTTACTTATTTCCTTCATTTGTATCATCCCATTAAACTCACCAATTAGAAACAGCATGATTCTTAATACCCTCAATGCTTTCAGACTCTCGCTCCATCTCCATTATAAATCTTCATAAACTGCACATTTTTTGCTCTAAATTCGCTTATTTGTCTATGAAATTTGCCTGCCAACTTTCCGTGTTTTGATATTGAAATGTCCCATGCATTTAGACTTTTTAAAGTAAACGCACAAGGTGGTTGCTCAAGCTCCAAGTCTTGTTGATAAGTAATGATATCCATTGTATGAATTGCTTAACGTGGACTTTTCTACATAGGACCCTTTTTTCTCCTTTAATGATTCACTTGTATGATAATTGCCGCACTCGTGGCGTGGTCATCTGTCGAAGCAAATAGCATAAGATATTAGTACAACCAAAAGAACAAAGAACAAAGAATTACTTTACTGCAGCAAAATTAATGCATTTTCACCAAGTCAATACAAGTTGGTTCAATTGGTAAGAACTAAGAACGGATTATTTTCTCATAAAGAGTCGTGTGTTTGAATTTCACTGTCGATGCAGAATTATATTGGTGGGTTCTCTATAAAAATCCTTTTAAGCGAGCCATGGTCTCGAAGGCATGTCTTGATCCAATTTTTTTTTTACCCAAAAATAAAATTATTAATTTTTTATGCACTGACAGTGTAGCGATTTTTTTTAGACTAGCAGTTATGGATATATACTACATATGTGTGATTTGAATTCATATTATGTGACATGATCAAAACCTATTAGTGTAAAGAAAATTATACATTGACTGTATATAAAAAAGATATCCAACAGAAAAATGTATCTTCACCAAGTTCAACGAAAAGGGAAAGCTCCAAAGGTTTTGTTAGAAAAAGAAAAAGAAAAAAAGGGCTAGCAAACGATTGGTGGTCTAGCGGGGAATACTTGTGGGACAATCAAATTGATACGCTAATGTGGGATATCTTTCTGTTTTCGTTAACTATCTTGTCTCTCATGCCTAATAATGCTAATGATTTGCTAACAAGATTTCAACATTACTGTTGAAGAATGATTGTGTCTTATTCCTAGCTGATGCACGTGATTAACCCGTGCTTTGCGGAAAAATGGCCATGTAATCTTTCCCCCTTAGTTGTGATCCAATGAGGTCAATTTTATGGTTGTTGGCCTCCACATGGTTGAATCATATGGTACAGTAACAAACTTTATCTTGATTTAATTTGGTGATTCAATTGGCTAATTCCTTTTCCTTTGATTTTAGGGTACATTACAGAAATAAGATACTATAATCACTTTTTAGCCCAACCATGATGATGTTTTATCAGTCAATTGAGACAAGCCAATGATGAAAAGTTAGGCAATTATTTCCTAACATTCACATGACCTATTATATATATACACACATATCGACAACTATTATTCTTTCTTATATTTATTTACTTTTTCTAATTAATCCTATATTTTTAAAAATATAACACCTAAAATATATTTTAACGAGTGCCTATTAGACAGACCGTTACATCTAAATAGAATACAACAACAACGATATAATGTGGACTAGATTTGGTTTAGTGGCTAACAATATACGTCTATTGTCTTAAAAATCGAGGGTTTTTTTTCAAAAAAAAATTTTCAACATTTCAATTCACTTCCCCTTGCAAAAATTTGGAAAAAGAAAAAGAAGAAGAAAAGGATATACACAAAAAACACAAGGCTTCAACACTGTGTAGGAGGGATTGTAGAACTAATCAATGCCTATAGATGCATGCACCTAATCCCTTGATTTCTTTAATTAGACCAGAATCTCAATTGAATGTCGATGCCGTTTTGTCAAAAGATGCAGCTGCAACCAATATAGACCTAATATGGCCGCCACATTTAAAGAAGTAGAATCGACATACATAAATTCCACTCAATTACTATTTAAAATTCTGGGGAGTAGCTGTTTTATACCCTTTTTTTTTTGTTTTGCATTTCCTTACAATTTTAGGCGGTGATTTAGTCGTAGAAAATGGTCATCAAAATGTATGTTACAAGTTTGACATTGTGGGTTGACATTTCGTCCAGCTTCATTTCTTATAGCTATTAAAATTGACATGCTAGGTGATGCTAATGTGATCTACGACTTTAAGTAGGAGGGGGACAGTGAAAATACTAGGATTTAATGGTTAGGATTATTGGACGGAATTTAGATTTTATAGTATGGTCCCAATCAATAGAGTTAAGGAAAGAAGGAATATTAAGGACCATTATCAGAAGCTGAAATTTCATGCTTGCCTTCCACAAAAGAGTACATTTTGGTTGGTATTTTTTTTTAGGGTTTGCATTTGTCTTTACTTTGGCTGTGCTTTTGGACTTAACACTTAGCTACTGTGACTTCTTAATCGCCTTTATGGGCGTCTGTGAATGAGACAGAGTAGATGGGTTATATAAAGTTTAGAATGCATTGGATAAAACTGAAGTTTGAAAACTGAAATATGAAAACTAAAATTTGAATTCATTAAATTATTGAACTATAAAGTACTAAATTTAATGCATTTGAACGTATATCACATTAAGTGATAAATGAATAGGTTATCACTTATTTTTGAAAGTAAATTAATGTTCAATTTTTGTTTATAAAACCCGTCTAAATAGTTAAGATCTGAATATATTAAGTTTAAATGCTGAATTGGGTTATCGAACAAAATTAGCGCGGCTACAATTATCGTATCATTTATGGTACGTGACAAATTTTTTTGGACTACACGGTCAAACAGACCTCTCTTATATCCGGTCAAATTCTCTGTAAAGATACAAGTTATAAACTTATGCACAAACACGTTAGGTGAGTCCTGTTTTTTTGCAAAGATTATGTCCTAGTAAGTAGGCTTAAGGATTCAATTTGAGGTAAATCTGTTGAGGGTCATGATCCCCCCTTGTACATTCTTGCTTGTTATTAACCGAAGAAAAGCATTTTGTACTAGTAAACGTAACGAGTTCTTTTTAAGTGTTTTAAATGTCCTACAAATTGTCTTTCAAGTGTTTTATATGCTCTACAATTTAATTTCAACTTTCAAATTGTCATTGTCCACGACATGTGTAAATCTATCTTTTTTTCTAATTCAAATTTGAAGTGGATTAAACGAAGTCCCATGTTTGAGTAGTTAGTTGCTTAGGATATTAGACAGCCCTATTGGATTTCCCTTTCAAATGATGAAAAAGTTTGGAGTATATCCCACATTGGACTCCCTTAGGGAATGCATTCTCTTTTCTTTTTTTTTTTGTCGACACAGGAGGTGTCCGGGTCAATTCTTACGGGATCCGATTAATTCCCTGCGACCCAAGTCCGGCGCCCCAACCCGGCCCAAGCACGATAAGTGCGCGGAAAAATCCAACAGAGCGGGGATTCGAACTCGAAACCTAAGGATCACCAGTAGGAGGAGCTACCGTTGGACCATTCACGCGGGCTTCAGGAAATACTTTCTCAATGTGATTGTTTTCAGAGAGAGAGATAGAGAGGGAAAGATAGAGTATTTTTTTTTTTTTCCGAAATCGGAACGAAACACACGCGCCCAAATAATATTTATTTGGATATATTTATGAGAGAGAGAGAGAGCATATATAAATGGATATATTTATTCCTTTAGTATATCAACACATCTGCACTTGCTTTCTCTGGGACCGATACGGGAAGTCCAAGTGTCCAACAGCAACTCCCCGTGGTTCAGAGAGTAACAGGCCGAGGTTGTATTCTACAATCAAGTCAAAAAGGTACAAAAAGGACACAAATGGGAAAAAGAAAAAGAATGCAAAAGTTTAAAAAAGGGAAATATTTAGAGGGAAGAGAAGCCAAGAAAGCAATCCTAGCACTATAATCCAGACTTGCCGGAGCATCTCCTTTGACTGCCCTCTCAGCTATTTTCTTCATTTCCTAATTTCTTGACTTGCAGTAAACCTCAAGAAATCCTAAATAAATACTACTATAAGAGTTCAACCAAACCAAAACCAAAATATAATTAAGTAAGAATCCAATCTTGATGCATATGAGCCACATGATATAATCAGCAGCTGGAGCCCTTTCTGCAGCCCAGCACGCCAGCACCCGAGGTGAGGGCACTCACAAGTGTAGATGGCCTGGCGCTCAAACTTGATGCCCTTGCATAACTTGATGAAGCACTGGCTCCTGCTTGTGTGAAAAATGCACCATTAAGCATCAGGTCTCCTTCTGATCTCCAGTTCCAACTCTTCCACTCACTCTCCGGTGCATCCTCATATTTAGTCACCTGTTCATAATAATGCAACAATTTATGTTAATTGCTAGTAAGAATTTTGTCACTTAGAAAAGTAAGACGAGATCGTTACGTTTATATACTGTCTCGATTTGACGTATTTTTAATAATAATAATAATAATAAAGAACTAACCCTTAAACTGCATCCATCCATTTTGATGCATACTAACAAAGTAAGTACTCGTTAGAGAAATCCATACGTCCAAGTTAAACTACCATTACAAGTATTTCGGTTACATTGATCTAATCATGGATTGGTTTGTCGGCCCCTTGCGAGTCCCCTATGGCTGCACTTGATTGAGGAAAAGGGAAAAGCTACAAGAAAAAAATACAATTCTAGAAGTTTTGGAGGAGAAAATAGTTATTTTAGTTAATGCTTGCATGTGCTGATCCTGCGGTGATGCTTGACCCTAATGTTCAATGATGTTAACTTTTGAAAACGAAGTAAGAGTGTTGAAAGGTGATTGAACAAAGACTTTATCAATCAATAAGTTAAAATGAAAAAGTACAATAAAACTAGATTTCCAACACTTGGGAAACCTTTCACACGTACTATATATATATGTTTGTTCTATATCTATTTAGCTCTTTTATTTGTTCCTCTTTTTTTTCAAAAAATTTGTAAATGAACCTAAATAATAATATATATATACCTCTTTATTGAACCTGTCATCAGGGGCAAGAAATCTGTTTCCTTGGCTGTTGATTGTAGGTGCTGCACTCCCTCCAATAGCATACATTTCCCAGTGAGTGTAGTCATTATTTACAACATGAAAGTAGCCATGCCTGCACCTGCAAGAAACCAACCAAGAAACAATAAGCAAATTAGATTCAAAAAAAGTCTTCAAAAAAGAAAATGATTTCAGGCTTCTGACTTTTTGTTAATTTACCTAGGCATTCTTTGAACAAGCCCTTCTCCAAAGTGATTAAAGGCAATAGTGACTTGCATGTTCTTGTCTTGCTCATAAGTATCACTTGCTCCCAGGAGCATAACTTTATCATGGTGGGTAAAAAAATTGTTGGATATTGTTATAGCTGTTGACCCTTGAATTGCATCAACCAAGCCATCTCTGCAGTTGGACAAGGAGCAATGGTCCACCCAAACATGGCTTCCACCAAAAATACTCACCCCATCACCGTCCGATAAGGTCCTCCACCCGTAGTGCGACGGGGAGCTCCTCACATTAGCATTCCCTCCTTGCTTACAATCATGAATATTTATCCCATGGATAATAATATTTGTCACATACTGTATAGTGATGCATGGACCACCGGCAATGTGCACGCTGGCTCCCCTACCATCAATTGTCTTGAACGAGTTCATGATCAATTCTTCCTTCAATTGAATCACCATGTCACGAGCAAATATGATCCACAATGGCTCTTCCTGGATGACTGCATAGCGAAGGGTCCCTGGCTTGGGGGTCACCGGATCGTCGTCGCCGGAATCCGTCACCACGTAAATTCGCCCATCCCTTCCACCAACAGCATTCTTGCCGAACCCAATGCCGCAATCCGCCAGCCTCTGCCGGTTTTGCTCCCAATCGGGCTGGCACCTCCAGCAATCGTCGATCGGATTCCCGGTGCCGCATGAAAGATACCCCAATTTTCTCCTAGCCCTTGTGGCATTAGCAATGCTCCTGCATTCAACAAAATGTTGCACATATATATTATATATATACATAAATAAAGACCAGTAACATCTAAACTGTTTTGAACTAGCTAGTACCAGTGTATGTACGGGCCTTAGTGGAACACATAGTACACACACTAGAATATATATATATGTATGTATGTATGTAATGTACCTTTGTACTTCTTGTGCAACTAATTCAGGGTCTCGCACTGGGGAAGCGGAGGCAATGAGGGATGAGACCAGGAAACAGAAGAGGAGGAAAATGAGGGAGAATGAAGGGAACGCCATTGTGTGTATCTGTTTCTTGGTGGAAGGTCTAGTGGGGTTTTTGGAAAGCTGGGGAGAAACAGAGAAGCTGAGGGGGGGTTTTAAAGGGAGAAAAGCCGGGTAAAATGGCGTGATTAAACTAAACATGTGGGGTCCTAAGGCTCCATTGTGATTACTAATTTTACGGAGATTCGACTGTGGTAGTTTTGGCCGTTAAGCAAGACAGCTGATTATTGTTGAAATTTGCCCCTCAAATTGATTGAATCATTTTCTACTCTCTCACATTCTCTTTCTCGAGCCATAACCCCACTTGAAAAAGGACTCGAAGAAGAAGTCTTGAATCATATATTATTATTACCTCTCCCTCTCTCTCTCTCCTAGCATGCACAGCTACTCTATGAGAAGATTGAGAGCTCTCACTTTTGTAGTTTTTTAAGTACTAGTAGTATATTTCGCGGCTGCCATTTTCGGGTGGCTTCCTTCGAGAGATTTCCCGTCCATTCTGCTTTTTCTTAGACTAGACTAGAATAGATTATATAACTGTATGTAACTGTTATCATTGTGATAAAAAAAAAAAAAGGAAGTACTAGTATTAGATTTTGAATAAGGAGAGAGATCAATTACTTACTTTAATTGTCTTGAATGTTCTCTTGATGATAAGGGAAGACAAGAAAGATAATTAGGTGAAGGAATATTTGAGTTGGTTAATATTTAATCTGGTTTTAAACCTTAATTATTATTGGATAGCATGTTATCTCTAATCCATAGCAACAATTCTAGTTAATCTGAGGGATTTGCAATAAAAGTTAAGCTCTACTATTAATTTAGCTTAGTTTTCTATTCTATTGTTTATTTTATTAGTTCTGAATTTGTGCTGATGTTTCTCTGTTCCTAACATGACTTCTCATATGGGTTTTCCAAATGGTCATCCTATTTAATACAGCATGAAAATCATCAGCTAAGAACATTTTGGTGGATGTACAGATTTAATGCAGAGCTATAAATATTTTTGGTGTATTTAAATAGATACTCCCTCCGTCCCACTTTAATAGTCTTGTTTTCCTTTTTCATCTGTCCCAAATTGTAGTCCACTTTCTCATTAAGAAATATAGTAATCTTTTAAATTATTTAAAAATACACTTATTAAATATCTTGTTATTAATACATTGTTATTAAATACTAATCCATTACATTGAATACATTGAACTTTTCCAATACTAACCCATTAGCTGTAACTGACATTAATTGGCACTCTTCGTGATTAGCATAAGGGTATTTTAGGAAATTATTAATCTAAATTTATGTTTCCAACCAAATTAATTACACTTTCTTAATCTGTGTGAAAAAAAAACTAAAACTAACAAAACGGGACGGAGGGAGTACTTTTTTTTTTGTAGCAAGAAATTTGCGACCAAAACTTCCGTGAGCTGTTTGACCATTGCTAATTTTAGTTTGAATATGATAACTGATTCACACATCAAAAATTGAAGTACAGCACTTCCAGCCAAACATGGCTTCTTTCTGGTGCCAAAAGTGCAAGTCCAAGTACATAACGATGCATAAAGCAACAAGATTCATTCACAAGAAAGACTTTGGCATTTTATTCTTCCCCCTCAACAGGCGGGAAGGAAAAGGGTTATGGTAGCAATGAAATTACCAAACGAACAAAAGAGAAAATTGAATTTAATCTGTTATTTTCGAAGACAAATGAAAAGGATGTTAGAGTTGAAATAGGCCATTTGCATGACCAATTTGGAATATTCATATTGAGCTACATGAGAACTACTATTTGACAAGAAAAGCCCTTTGTCCTATATCTTGACGTGCAAATGGAACAGAAGCATTCATTAGAATTCAACAAGAAAAAAGGCTGATCAAACTAATTTACCCTGCAATTAAGCAAGAATAGGACTATTAGGTATATATGCTAATTACAGATGATAAGCACCGACACATGCAATAATCCCATTGCTAGCAAGTTTTGACATAATCTGCTTTTCATGTCGTTGTTAGTATCCAGTTAGGTGGGCACTCATTTTGCTTTCACATGTCACCTTCTTTCTTTTCGATTAATCAAATCTACCCTTGAAGGGCTGTTTAGTGCCTTATGATCGTTGTTTTTTCTGTTAGCATTTATTTGCCCTTTGTTAAATGTTATTTATTGTTTTCTTCTACTTTATAAAGTAGTTGCAAAGTTAAAGTTAGCCAATTTATTTGAATGAAATTGCACTTTCATCCCCTAAAATTTGTGTATATGTTAGTTTAAGCTCCTACATATTCACCTTAATCTCCTGTGATTCTCTTTCGATATTGATACTACCCCACCAAAAAAAAATGTATAAATACACGAGTAAATTTTGTTTAGCATCGATGCATAGAGAGGGGGAAGGAGAGAAAGAAGAGGACCAGTAAGAACTGTCGATCTAATGACAAACTAAACATGAAACTATTGCAATTATTAAGAACATTGAGCCACTATTAAAAATTCACACTTTGTATTAATTAAAGGCATTAGTACTAGAGCAAGTGGGATCAATTATAGTGATAAAGAAATCAACCGGCCAACTCTATTAACGTTTATAGTAATTGTAAATAAAGGGCAGCACAATAAAAGCTTATGGATTTCATGGGACCCTTGGCAACAAGTGCAACAGAACACCATTTATTTATATGAATAAATAACAGATTACTCAATAAAGAAAAGCATTGATATACTATCCATCGAGACTTGGTTTTACTTTAATTTATAGATTTGTACATATTTCCATCAAGACTTGATAGTATTTATCAACGTGCACGTAAGTTTTTTGTTGAACTAACTCGACATATTTCCTGCCTTTTTGTGACTTGCGTACACGTTAGTTTAGTTAGTTCTAATTCGAAATCGGATTTTTTTTTTATTGTTCTTTCTAAGTGATAATCTGCTAATTGTTTTGATTTTGACTGCAAAAACAAATCAACATCCTATAAGTCCACATAAACTGCTTTTATTAATTTTCATTTTCTTTAGTTTGCCTTGAAAGACATGCTTTGTTCTTTATCAATTATAGAATCTAATTGTTGCTTACTCATTGCAACAAATTTCTATGTATGACTAATTACTTCCCTAAAAACATCTGATATTTAGTCACTTTGTGGAACACTAGATTGAAAAAGAGAAGATAATGCCCCTACCAAAAAAAAAAAAAAGAAAAAAGAGAGAGAGAAGGGAAGATGATATGTGCAAAGTACTTTTTGAAAATTTTTAAATATTAACATTTTTTATATTGACAGTGTAACGATTTTTTTACACTAACAGCTATGAATGCATTACACGTGTATGATTTAAATTTCAAATTTGAATTCATGTTATTTGGCATAATCTACACTAGCAAATGCAAAAAAAAAAAAAAAAAAGTATATATTGACAATGTTTTAAAAAGGGTTATTATCACTTTACCCCCTCAACGTTCAGTGCCACTATCAATTTTTCGTTTAACGTTACATTTTAGTCACTTTATTTTCAAGACTAACGGTCAAATTTAACAGAGTTTGTTAATTAAAGTGAAAAGACTTGTTTAGCCCTTAAAAATATTGTCACTTTATCTCCATAACTATAGTCTCATTATCAATTTACTCCCTAGAGTTATTTTTTGGGCAATTTGCCAACTTAGCAAGTTAAAATACTTTAGAAGAAAGTAACATCCTTTTGTATAATAAAAATAATAAAAAATTTAGAGTGACTCTTCTCCTTTTTAGTGTCAAGAAAAAAAGTCAAAGTATTGTTCTCTTTCTTCTTGACAATCTTATTAATATTGAAAAAAAATAGAAAGAACAGGAAGGGGAGGAAGAAAGATAGAGAGAGAGAGAGAGATCAATTCTTTTTTTTTTAAAAGAAAGAATTAAATATTTTTATTATTTAAAAATTATTTTACTTTTTTGTTTACCACTCAATTTCAATTCTAATCTCGACAATCTTAAAGTAATACGACAATATTAGACTCTTCTTTATTTTCTTTCTTTGTAAAATTTAATTTTCTGTCTTCTTCTTTCCTATCTCTTTTTATTTTCCTAATATTGGTAAGTGTGAAAAAGAAATTTGAGAAAACCTTTTCATTTTTATGTTTTTGGATTTCTTAAAGTGAAAAAAAAGAAAGAATAACCATTCCAACTTTTTTATTTTTAATTATATATAAAAAGTTAAATACATTTAAAAAAATTTTACCATACTAATTAGATTAATGATGAGATAAAATGTCTAGAAAATAATGTTAGGGATTAAAGCGATTGTGCCATTATAATTTAAAGGAATAAAGTGATAATAATAATATAGTAATACCATAAAATAAAATGATATTTTTGTCCAAAATTTCTTAACATGTTGAGTTGAATTACTTATGGGGGTGAAATAACTAAAAGATAACGTTAAGAAATAAACTGATAGTAGTGATATAGTTTAAAGGGTTAAAGTGATAATACTCCTATAAAATATTTACTCTTTCTTTAATATTCCAAACATATCCAAGTACCATAAGTCCATCACCAAAGCGACATCCATATATGAAAAAAAATTAAAGCCACATACAGCAAAGAACTAAAACAAATTTTTTTTTTTAAAAGAAGAAACAAAAACAAAAAAAAAGTTCATCATCTATGAGGCACGCCAAAAAGAGCTACTTTTTTAACCCCATTTTTGTTTAATTTTTTTTCATTTATTTGTAAAATTTGTTTTGAAAGTGTATCCGAGGGCTTCATTAAATTCAAGAAAACGACATGTTAGTGAGCCTGAAAACCTTAATGACAATAGCACATGCTTTTGCTCTACAAATCAACTCAAAATGAAAAGCACATAGCCCAAGTGGAATTCCATTCCACTCATCAAAAGTCCTCCTTTCTTTTCTTCCCTTAAAAAAAAAAAAAAAAGAAAGAAACATAAAATCATATTCCGCTTTTGGTCCAAATTTAAAATAGCTTCCAACCGCAAACATCGCCGCAACTCCAAACCAAGAAGCGCCACGTAAGAGAATGCTGACATGGCAATGTCAAAACCTCACAAGTCGCCACTTGTCGGCCGGCCTAGCGAACACATGGCCCTGATGGAGGCGTAGTATCCGCCAATTATCGAAAAAATTCGTTGGGGTTGGTAGGACCCACCCATTCTTTGAAAGCTATGTGATCACATGGAGATTTGGGTGCTCCCTCTTCCCTCTCCCTAACGATGTTCTTTCATCTTTGATCTCTCAACCAATCTTAGCCGTTGATTAAGGATAGGTGAAGAAAAATGTGTGCTTTGATCAACGTTCGAAAGTGTTAATCGACTTTTTTTGCAATGACTAGAGACAAAACTAACGTGAAGGTCATTGTTAAGGGAGGAAAGGTAGGGTTCAAATAAAGGCAGAGGCATGTTAGTAGGTGATCTCTTTTTTTTTTTTTCTTTTGGTACAAGGGGAAGGCTAAGGCCTCTTAGAGGGTGATGATGCTTCATGCATAATGATCCATTAGAGTCTTCTTCTTCTTCCTCTTCCTCTCCCTCGAGAAAAAAATTTTGTTTTGCGTAATGATCACATGGTCATGTTTTGTGATTTTGGAAAAGATTGGGCTAAAATGTCAGACGCGTTTCAATAGTGATGGAATGTAAAATCAACCATCATTTTATGCGTGATGTAATCGATTAGGTTTTACTTTTTAGAGTAGTGTTTGTTGAAGTTGTTAGGGCTTAATGCATTTGAGATTTGTTTCCTCTTTCTAGATTTAATTAATTCGTTGAGAGTCAAACCATTGTTACTATACTCGACCATAGGGAGTGATCAAATCAAGTAATGGAGATGGAGGGTCATTATTTGGTTGGTGGATTTGCTAAATCGATATCAATCAAGGAATTAACTGTTTTGTTTTAACGTAGAAGAACTTAAGTAATTGAGTAGAGACCACAACATTCATTATCATCTCACTTCTTTAACTAGATAAACCTTATTGGTAACAATATTTCTAACCACACTCAATGATTACACATTAACACATCTAACTTAACACTCGATCCACTCAATTAAGGGGGGAGGGGTGGGCCCAAATGGGTCAAAGGAGGATCCGAAATCACCACTAAATCAAATGGGTTTGCACTCAACGGAGAAACTTCCTGGATATCTTGGAAATGAATACAAATCGAGGGATCGAACCGCCATCAGACCAAACGGCGGATGTCTTTGCACTCGCTAGTGAAACTTCCAGAAAATTCTGGAAATGAATACAAGTTAAGGGATCGAGAGATTAAGATTCTCTCTGATGGCCAACTACTCTAAAGGTAATTAGTTTCCAATTTAACTTCACTTGCGGCGAAAACTTGAAAGCAAATCAAAATGAAAATCCTATTTTTCTTGCATAGACTAAGCTCTCATTATGCATTTCTTTTTATTTATCTTTATTATTAAAGATAAACCCACCTTAAATGATGGGGGATTTGGCTTGAAGAATATCTATTTTATTAAGAGGGGCATCAAACTTCACCTCTTTTTTTTTTTGGTTAAAAAAATTATGAATGAATTGTACCCAATTCGTAATATAAGGACATTTGTGTCCTATCTAGCCTAATTAATATGAGGACGGTAGAGACTGCAAGGATACATGTTGCAGCCTTGTTGGCTAAAGAGTCCGCAACTTCATTAAAATGCCTCAAGAAACGAGTGATCGAAAATGGGCGCATTTAATTTAGTGCAAACATATGTTTTGGCCCGAGTGTGCAAACTAGTTATGGTACAGAAATTTTGTTCGATTGATCAAACATCAATTGCAGAAAACAATACACTACACACGAATCAAACCAGCAATGCTGAAGCTTCATGATTACCATTTTCCAAATTTGAAGATGCATTTGAGCTTTGAAGAAGAAAGAAAATGTCCAAACAGCGCATAGACACACGAAGAACAAGAATTAGAGTCTGATGTATTCACTCACCATAAGGCGGCGATGAATTTAATATGGCCAAAAAATTTGACAAGAAACTTGCATCTTGGGAAGGCCATACAGGCTAGGTAGCTAGTTGATTGGTGCCAATTTTGGCGCAATTTGGCCCTGATTTGGATGATTTTGATTGGGTTTCATGGTGGGAATGGGCTTTTGCCAGGAAAAGAAAGTTCCTGCTTGTTAACTTCCTAACAAAATGGTAGTGATTTAGGCCAAGTTGTGGTGGAACCGCCATGGATGGCGGCTGGTTTCCCTCAAGTTTGCTGGATTCTCGTGATCTCGACAATGATCATAGATTCTGGACCAGGAAAGGAGGCTGTTTGTTGTTCAAATCATTGAAAAATCTTCCGGTAATTTACAATCTGGCTTCCTTTGAGCAGCTGACTTGGTCGCGCAGGCCTCCATGAAATAAGAAGGATGAAAAGATGGTAAAGAGAATTTTGGGGAAAGAAAAAAGAAAATAATTATTATTATTATTCTCTTGTATTTATGTACTTTTCCTATTTAATCTTGTATATCCTCCATTTTATTTAATTACTTTTTTTTATTTAATTTTATATTTTCAAAAATATAATGCTTGAAATATATTTTAACGAATGCCAACCACAGGGCACTCGAAACAAAAATACTCATCATACATTTCAAACAGAACATTGGCTTTGGCAATAGCTCCAATCTGGTTGCGTTTGTTCTAACTTCATGTGTGGATGGATAGAGGTCAATTCTCCACCTTTTTCTTTTCCCTTTTTCGAGAAAATTTTCACTCTTTTTCTCTTCTTTTTTTATCGACAAAAATCTAGGTGATTATGATTTTGGTCACCATCACGGGTCAAAACAGAACGAGACCACATGCGACTTACAAAAATAATTACGGATTAATCACCAAGCCAATCGTGAAACATACATTCCAATCAAAGTAATAATTGCTTAGATCCATTCCAATCCCAAAGTACAAATTCTAATCCAATTCGATTTTTTTACAAAAAAAAAAAAAAAAAAGAAGAAGAAGGAAAAGCCCCCAAGTGACATCGTGGATGCCTTGAAAAATTTGTAGTGGTTACAACGTACGTGTCACACATTTATGGGCTGACAGAGTCCATAGACAACAGAGACATGGTGGTGCGTGTATCAAACTATCAATCAATTTTTTCTCCATCCATTTGGGAAAGAATCTGTCACCTAATGCTGTATGTCTTTGATTCTTGACCAATCATTCATGAGATTATCACATGCAGGATACTGTATTTTCACATCAGAAACTAGCAACCATATCCAAATATATTAATTTGTCCAATTAATTATTAAAACTTTTAGTTTTTCATCCATAGTTTATAGTCACAAAGTCTGAATCTTCCCCATGAATTCATCCTTGTCCTTTTGACCTTCATGTGGTGAATATCATGCAAATCCTTGACATATCATCACCTGGTTGAACCACTTCCATTGTGTCCCCTATATAATATTGAAGGTGAGAAAAATCTAATCCCACCCTTATCACAAAAGTTGTTGTGATGAATTAGAAAATTGTATATTTCTGATACAAAATCTTGGTTCTAATGTCACTGCATGTGTTATCTTATACTTCTATCATTTAGGATCATTGGAATTTGAAACCTTACATTCCAAATCTACTTTTTTAAGGGCATTGGGACCCAAAATGTTTATGCTTGGATCATTTATTAACAATCTTTTTTTTTTTGGGTTAAGAAAATAATGAATTCATTAACCTTAATGGCCTTTCAAATTCTGGAGGATCATATAATAACAGTCAAAAGCAGTCGAACATAGAGTAAAAAGCTAAAAAACCTAAAGAGTTAAAATCACTTTGAAATGAGCCTCATTAGAGAGACACATTGTCTAAATAATCGGCAATAACTAGAGAGAGATCCCTGTTCAGAACCCTTTTTGATTTACCTTTGGAAACCTTAGCCAAATTTTTTTTTTCTATTCTTTTTAGTCAAAATTATCACATTATTGTTTTTAAATCCAAGGGAAGAGGAGACTTTAAATTTTACAATGAGAAAGGGGTATAGGAGAAGGTTCGAGTTTTGGGGATACAGTCATCGTTGCCATTAATAAGCCTACATAAGAGTGTTAGTAAAACATTCCATTTGGATTGCTATTGTTAGGAGTTTTTGTAGAAAATGTACTATAATGATTTGGCGTGTATAACATAAAAAAGTAATTGAGAAATGCGTTTCCGAAAAACGTAAAAATTTTTACAATACAAACTACGATCCAAATAAGCCTGCACAAATTTGTAGTACGTGAAAAATGCATGCACTTGTATAGAGCGGAGCACAGAAGAAGAAGGTATCATATACCTGTACATGATTACACAGAGCTTCTGCATTCATCAATTGGACACATGGAAATGAAACCTGAAGATATAAACATGGCATGTGGCCAAGGCAGGAAAAAGTGGCCGGATTAAGTAGTGCTACCAATCAGGATTGCACTTTGATCTTCCAAAACATCATTCTTGTGCTGAAAGCCCAAAAGGGATGTTCAGTCTTAATTTTCTTCCATCCGCATGTGGTAGACATAATGGACATCACAACTGATACACGAATAAATTGACAATCGGGGCTGCTTTAGTTGATGTAGATTTTCTATATACCTTGTGGTGGTGGTGGGAAGGGACTTGGAATCTATCTTTAGTTTTTCATTTTCTAGATAATGTATATTTTTTATAATTTGCCTTTCCCCTTTTCTATTTGATCGTCATTTTCCAAAAGTACATTTCGGTTTTGTGGTGGGTTATGGGATGATTCTCTTTTTCATGACAAAAGGGTGTTCTACTGCTGCCTAGGCTTACATTTGTCCCCAACCAATTTTCAAGTTTGTCTTTCTTTCGAAATAGAAAGATCCATCAACCAATTAAACTAGTAAAAATTTTTGGGCAAAATACACTTTACCCCCTTGTGATTTAGCAATTTTTCACATAAACCTCATGAAAATATCGAAATTACCCTTATTCAAAAATTAAAATGACTGAAATGGCCAAAATATATAAATATAATATGCATGACACTCTAATCCCATATGATTTTATATGTTACCATATAACCCCCTTATGATTTTCAAAATATATACATAACCTTCGGTGGTTATTAAATAATTTTCAACTTTACATAGGGACACTTTTGACATTTTAGTTGATTCCGTTATAGAATGCAAATTTCGTCATTTTGCCACTTTAATCTAAATCATAAGGGGTTTATGTATAGTTTTTGAAAATATAGGAAGATTATATAAAAAGTGCTAAACTGCATGGAGGTAAAGTGTTTTTTACCCTTTTTTTTTTTTCTAATAATACACAATACACAAAGAAAAAAAAAGGGAAGTTTTGCAATTGAAATTTCTTTTCACCTAAAATTTTGTCTTCGTTGATGTTCAACCCCAATATTTTTAGATATTGGCTCCAATGTAATCTTCATATTGTCATTTGGTACAATTGCCACTCTAAAATTCCCAAAAGAGTTGTAATAGGCTGAACTGAAAATGAAAATAATTCCTCCTACACTTTAAGACTTGCTTGTAGAAGGTAGAGGTATCAATTACAAGCTAATTATGTTGATCCGACTAAAGTCGCCCACCAATAACCCACTCCAACCCACCAAATAATTTTGAATGGATTTAAATGAGTATCCAATTAAACTCATTTAATTGGTGGGTAGTGGACTGATTCGACCCACCAATTTAAAAATAATTATATATTTAAACTCGACTTTTAGTGAGTATTAAGCAAATAAATTTAAATTTCTTACCAATCTAATAATCTTTCTTGTCAAAAAACATGCAAAAAATAGGAAATAATAAGTAAAATTTTAAATGACCCATAAATGGATAATTAGGTATACCCAACCTATTTATTAAATGGTTATAAATTGGTACCCATTTATTTAAATGGGTGCAAATGAGTTGACCTAATTATCACCTATCCAAACTCGCTCGACGCAGCAGTTTTGACACCTCTGATAGAGGGAGACAAAAATTTTCATTTTGAAAAACACATTCTTCCTGTATTTAGCTCAAGTTTTAGGTTTTTTTTTTGGGCAGTCTAAAAATTTCTACTGTATGTCTTGTTAGGAAATTTTGAATGTGAATTCACGTATTCTCAAGTAATAATGGACATGATTAAAAACCATCAATTTCGATTTTTGAATAACTGTTAATCCTGTACCAAAAAGATAAAACTAAAGAAAAACTTAAACTCAAAACAAGAGTTGCAATTTAAGTAGATGTATTATTGGCAATTCCCCAAACATTTTATTGTCTCATTTTCTTTTCAAGTATTGGTTGCTTTCTTCATACAGCCATTTAACTCCTCGAAATAAATAAATAAACAAACCCAAAAAAGGGAAAAAAAATAATGGAAGGTAAAAGGCTATAAGAGGTTTTAAATTTGATTATTTTTGTGTCCTCCAATTAATTATCCAATAGTATTTAGCTCAAGTAGTTCTATTGTGCAAGTTTTTTGGTTGGGCCTTAAGCCTTCTGCAATAAATGTCGCTGATGTCGCCTTTTGAATAGCAGATATCAAGTGGGCTTCATCCTTCAAGCTCAACACGGATGGTTCCGCTTCCTCCTTAGGTAAAGAACGGTGGAGGGGTACTCATTCGAACCAATGCTTGGGAGGTTTCCCCAGAAACCGAGGAGTTGCTTCTAACACTGCTGCTGAACTTTGGTCACTTAGAGATGGACTCATTCTTGCTCATTCCCTACAAATCCCTGCAGTAAAATATTGAAGTAGATGCTGAAGTGATTGTTCATCTTATCAAAAATTCTAACTGCAACACTCATGAGTTTTTATCTCCCTCTTATTTCTGACTGCAGGACACTTATGCAGACCTTACCAGCATGCTCGTTTAAGCATAGCTTCAGAGAAGCTAACAGACGGGGAGATTTTTTTAGCAAAAATGGGAGGAAAGCAGGAGCAAGATTTTGCATCTTTTTCTTTGGCCCCTAATTGTATTTTGAAACTCTTAGAGGATGGCTGTAGAGGCTTCAGTTTGCCTCATTTTGTAAACGCTACTTCTTAATTAATTTATCTCTCTTTCTTGCCAATTAAAAAGGATTCCATGTTGGCCTCAGCAATACACATGTCATCATAAAGACCAGTAATGAAAGAAGTTTTATGTCAATTTGGAGCAACTATTATGTATACTGGTAATGACATTAAAACAAGCAACTGCAGTCTCTCTCTCTCTCTCTCTTTTTTTACATCCTAGTAATAATTTTTCCCTCTATTTTTTTTCTTGTCAATCTCCAACGTCTTTTCGATTTCTATTATAATCTATTCTAGTTGTATCCATGGTCCAAAGAATCAGTCGAGTTATCATTAGAACGGAATTCTCCGTTCCAATATTGGGACGAGATGATTTCAAGATATATGGAATGCCAAGAACTCGGTCGAAAAGTCTCCGACAAGGATAAAAAAATGGCCAAGTCACACCCAATCGTTCCGAATCAACTCAAATCCAACAAAAAAAAAAATTTCGTTTTAGAGATTTTCTTTTGCTAATTTTTTATTATTTTTTTGTTTAGCATATTTTTTATATTATTCAAAATGTTAGAATATTAAATATTTCTAAATTTGTGTCTCGCCGAGACCTCAATCGATATATCGAAACCGATGTAAAACCGTTCGAATTCATCTTGTTGATCAAAAAACACTCATGTCTCTTTTAAGGCCTAAGAGGCCTCAATTCTTGAGCCTTTCTTTTACTCATTTCTCCTTGTAAGGCTTACAGTCTATTCATCTTTGAACTACAACAGAGCATCACTCATGTCATCAGATTTACATCTTTGGTTTGACCTTCAAGACGTCTCATTTCCTATATCCTTTCAGTCACCTATAAATAGATAAGGGAGCAATACTCAGGTCAAATTCAACTCTAAATTTGTTGCATAATTCGTATTAGCATGTGACAGATTTTTTTTCATGACTGAATGTTGTTCAAACAAGGCGATTTTAGGCTGGTTTAGAAGGGATCCACTTTGCAACTAAGAGAAACTTGGATTTCTCCATGACACATTTATATATAAAAAAAAAATGCTTAGCTAAAGTTCAATCTGTGATCCAATTCTTTAAGGAAAAAGATAGAGGAATAGCTTCCCCCCCCCCCCCCCCCCCCCCCCCCCCAAAACACAAAAAAAAGGCTTAGTTTGAATAATCATTTTTCCTAATCACCTTTTTATTTATCAAATAGTAATTTTTCTGTATCACGTGTATCACATCGCAAAAAAAATAAAGGGGTTATATTATATTATTTTTAAAAAATTTTCAAATAATCTTAAATCTAAAATGGGCCCAACGTTGCAAGACAAGTACATGACAATTCAGGTTTTTAGCCCAAAAACTCAAGTAACCGCTTAAGACCTCCTATTTTTTGGATGCTGAGCCCAAGAGGTGGCTTGACGGTGGAGAGCTTCTTCATTTGTATCTTAGCCCAATGATATTAGCCATGGTTCCCGGTAGGAGACCAAAAAAACAATAATAAAAAAGAAAAGGGTATTTGCTGTTGCCATTGTAAGAAATTGCGGGTGCTTAAGCAAAGCAAATTGCTGAAAGTTTGCCATTGATTTGTCATCGAGTAAGTCTCCAATTTTAAACCACAATCAAGGTGAAAATTAAACCTGAATGATTTTCTGAGACATAATTTATAGGAATTCTCTCATCAATTTGTAACCAATAATTTGACAAAATAGTTTAACATAATCTTAATCCTACCACGTAAAGCATGATTAGTCACCTTGCTGATGCAAAAAATTGGAATCATTCTTTTTCATTTTTAGCAGAAAAAAGGTGAAATATTAAGAAGTACGGAAAGAGAAGGAGAAATTGAACTTAGGACAACTAGTTCTTAAAACCTCAACCTTAGCATCTATTGTTCATTTACTAGTGTTAACACTTTTTTAATGACTTATGTTTGTCGATTTGATATTAGTTGCACCTAGAGAATTTTAGGGAAAATCGTCTAAAACGTACCTCACATTTTGTAAAATAATTTTTTTCGTCCCTCACTTTTAAAAGTGTAATTTTATGTCCCTTACATATTCACATCGGTCAAATTTAGTCCCTAACTAGGTTTCCGATCATTTTTTGGCCGGAATCCATCATGTGCAAGGCACGTGATCATTTTTGAAGGGTAAATTTGTCAAATTATATTTTATATAATCTGATCTATAGTCCTCCACATTTTATAAAATAAATTTTTTCGTCTCTCACATTTTATAAAATGATTTTTTCATCCCTCACATTTCATAAAATGAATTTCTCCATCCCTCACATTTCAAAAAATGAATTTTTCATTTCTCACTAATTATGCGTGTGAATACATTTTTTTAAACACATGTATATGTCTATTTGATTTTATTTAATAATAATAGCGTAAACACATGTATGTAATTGGACCCAACTAAGGATGGCAATGGGGGTGGGTGCCCGCGGGGGGCTCACGGGGCGGGAGTTGGGGCGGGGGCGGGGGGGAATTTTTTCCGCCCGCTTAGAAACGGGACAGGGGGCGAGGGAGTATACCCCCGCCCCATCCCCCGCCCCGCCACCTGCAAAAAAAAAAAAATATATATATATATATATATATAAATGACTATATATTATATGTAAGTTAATTAGTTATAAACTTATGATAATGATATTATTAGTTAGATGTATTATATAATGTATATTAGTTTATGTAATATAATTGATATTATCAATTATATGAATAATTATACAGGTCTACTAATAGAATTTATTAATTAGTTATACTAAATTTACTAATACATTTATACTAAATTTCTAATTACACTCAATAGAATAACACTTTTTTCTCAAAAAAAAAGCACAAACACAATGATGAATTAGTGATTGCATTTGTACTAAAAGTGAAAATTTGACTATTTTAGTTATATTTATTTTATCATATTGGATTGTATTCAAATAACTTCTGTTTGATTGTTTTTATGAGTTTCAATTGTAAAATTACAATGAATAATAATTTGGTAATGTGTTGATATTTTAGTACTTGATTATTTATTAAAATTTAATTATAATAAAATTATATAATAAAATTTTATTAACTCCGGGGGGAAAGCGGGGCAAGGAAGGGCGGGGCGGGGGAAGCGGGAGGCGGGGGACGAGGGACGAGGGACGGGGGAGTGGTCCCCCGCCCCAACCCCGCCCCGTTGCCATCCCTAGGCCCAACTTGTGGGCTATCTTCTCTTTTTGTATAATTATAACTAATATTTACCAATAGAACCTTATTTTGCATATTCTTATTGTATTTTGACTGAAAATAGCTTTATTGGCCAACTTGACAATGAATATAAGATTATTTACTAGCTAATACCAGATGAAATCAAATGATCAAGTATAATATATGGTATTCGTATTGTTAAGTAAAATCAAATGGACATATATATATATATTTATGCTATTCGTATTATTAAGCAAAATCAAATAGACATATACATGTGTTTAAACAAAATGTATTCACACACATTTTTTTTTAGGGTTTCCCTCACATACATAATTAGTGATGGATGGAAATATTCATTTTTTGAAATGTGAGGGATGGAGAAATTCATTTTGTGAAATGTGAGGGATGAAAAAATCATTTTATAAAATGTGAGAGACGAAAAAATTTGTTTTATAAAATGTGGAGAACTACAGATCAGATTATGTAAAATATAATTTGACAAATTTACCCTTCAAAAATGATCACGTGCTTTGCACATGATGGATTCCGGCCAAAAAATGATCGGAAACCTAGTTAGGGACTAAATTTGACCGATGTGAATATGTAAGGGACATAAAATTATACTTTTAAAAGTGAGAGACGAAAAAAGTCATTTTACAAAATGTGGGGGACGTTTTGGACGATTTTCCCTTTTGAATTTCTCCATCTCTTCTAAGAAGTTTTGGATTACAGTTTTCTACAGAAATTTTTTTACATTTTTCATTCACATTTTTACCTCACATATATCAAATCGCTACATATATATATATATATATATATATATATATATATATATATATATATATATATATATATATATATAAGCTCCTAATAATAGTAATCCAAACAGGGACTTGGTTTCTAATAAAGTGTTGTTTAATTAAATTTTCTTGTCCTGTTAGTTGACATAGTGCAAATCATGCATGGCAAAACTTGAATGGCAATGGCAAAAATTTTCTTGTCCCTCTCTTATCCTTTTTTTTTTTCAAAAATATTATCATTATTATTATTATTATTCTAGTCCTAAAAACTTGAATGGCAATGGCAGATTTCCATAATAATTGAGCTCACTCAAGTTTCACTCTATTCCATATCTAAATTATTCATTTTACTAACCACAAAAAGTAAAAACCAGCTATATATTGCCATTAGCAATTCATGCTCATCAACTTAATTAATCTTGTCATTTGTCGCTCTTTAGAGCCCACGAGTCTACATGCGCAGCTTGAAGCCAACCAATGAATCTTGAGTGTCCCGGGGGCAAAGTGTTCGTGCTTCCTGGGTGCCGGGAGGAGAGTTGTATGCAAGATGTGAAACAAATAAGAGGAGGTGCAGGAAATCAAGGAGCAACATTGACCCAAGGATAAAAACAAAAACCTCTCTCGAATGTTCTTATATCAAGATTGTTTAGTTTTATAGTAGATTTGTCCAATGAGCGTCTTGTAGTTGATACTTTTTTTTTTTGTTTGCCGGAGACGATAAATCTAATCTATCTTACACTAAGGGGAAGGGAGCGGGTCTAAGGAAGCCCAGAGATAAGCCGGAAGGGACTGAACTACCACCGGACCAGACGGGTGCACAGCACACCTGCCTGAATTTTTTGGAAACAAACCACAAAAATGTGACATTTTTTGTGGGAGACAAGGGTTGGGTGGTGGCCACTGAGCCAAAGGCCGAGTGGTTTTGTAGATGATACTTGTTATGATGGATTTTAGGTGTTATTTTTTGAGAAAATAAAGTTAAACTAGGCATATATTTGAAATGTTTAGGGGGTAATACATATGAATGTGTGAATGTATATAGTTATTTAGGTAAATTGTCAAGGGAAAAAAGGCAGAAACAATTGTCAATATAATTCTTTTCGAAACTATCTTATCAACAAATTATAATTCATTGTTAATTACTTGTACAACCTTAACGCAATTTTTACATATAGGTCCTATGTGAACCGTGACTGAATATCATATCATTATTGTGAAATAGTACAAGTTGTTAACAATGAGTTATAACTTGTTTAGGTAGTGTTACCGTCCGTTTAGGAATAATTGCACTAACAACTGTTCTTATTCTTGTTTAGATAGTGCCTGTACGGCTCGAAAAGTCCTCAATTAAAATTTTAATCTTTATTAGCTGCAATTAAAAATCTCCGGTTATAAATAACCAACTTTTTAAAAACCGATATCTTACCTTGAATCATTTTGGAAGCAATTTGGATAGTGAAATTATTCCAAATAATAGTTCGCTTGCATCATAAACACATTTCCCAATCCGCCTTTTTATATTTCTAACCATTTTTTTATCTCACATACATCACATCACAAAAAGTGCTACAGTAATTATTCCAAATAATATTTTATATAATACTCTATCCAAACAAATACATACGAAACATGAAATGTTCATCCCCCCCCCTCCCCCCAAAAAGTAATTTCTTTAATTAAGATGTACAATTTCGAGCACTACATGGTAATAGATACAAGTTCAAGCCACTCTAGTATTTATTTACTTCTTGGCTAAAAATTTGAAATATAATAAATGATTGATCTAAGTTCATCAAATAGACTTTGAATTTTAAATTATAAGACATCTCTTGATTTATAATTATGTACTTAAATCCAAAAATTCTAGTAATTTAACTATACATTCATGAAATCTACTAATTCTATTAGGATAGAGATTTTTTTAGTAGGATAGAGAATAAAATCCTTCCAAAAAAGGATAGAAATTAAATTTCACAAGAACAATATATATATATATAGAGCAACTACAGCAAGAAGCCAAAGGATAGAATTTCACAAAAAGGTCGGGACCATTGTACTAATTCTCCCCCACCAAAGATATCAGATCACCAAGGAGTAGTCCCCTTCGTTACCGTTAATCCACGCGCCATCTATGAAAAGTCGACTTTGCGAAGTTACAACTCCCGAACTGGACCAGACCAGAGTCGCCAGCTTTACGTCAAACAAAGTCCGAACTACCTACAACTGTCAGCAGATGAATTTCCCAAAAAACCCTTACCGTCCTCCATCTCCCTTGTCTTGTCTACCCCTGTGAAATTCCCACAGTACCCTTACTCCCTCCCCTTCCTCTGCCGAATTCTCTGGGCAAAAAAAAAAAAGAACAGTGACGTTTGGCTCATCTTCAGAGATAAGAAAAGGAGCCGTTTTCCCATTAAATGCTAGCATGACCTATGTATATAAAATTATACATCTTCCTCTGTCCATGTAGCCATTACATTTGCTTTTGTTTTTGTTTTTGTCTTTATTTTAGAGCAGCCATTACTTTCGTTATTTGTTAATTTCACAAATGTTACATAAAATATTTAGCCCGTTTGGATTGCATTTTTATTTTTAAATTTTTCCAAAAAAAAAAATAGCATCGTGATACTTTTTTAAAAATGTGATAGTTGAAGAAACGTTAGTCGAGTAATTAAGGTTGCGATTTCAAATTTTAATTATATTAAATTCCGACCTCTTTTCTCACTTTGAAACCTTATCGCTTTCGAAAAAAATAATGTGATATATCTAAAGTGAGATGGTTAAAAAATGCATTCGACATCAGTCTCAAAAAAATTTGAAAAAAGATTCACAAAAATGGCAATTCAAAATTTTTCACTGGTAGTGTAATAAATATAACACATAAGATATTCTTGTAAAATGTGTGAAATGTGTACATTTAAATTCTTTGTTACAAAATTTTTTTAATAAAGCTCTGTCAGTATTGAAAATATTAATCCATAACGAATTGAGACAATATAATTTAAATTTCAGGGTGCGAACATCCAAAATGCAATTCCATGTTGCCAAACAAGCACTAAATGACACACTTATGTTTAGAGTCCAAAATTGCACCAAAATGGAGCATAATAAGAGTCATCAATGACATTTATCGCACTGCAACTTACCTCCTCTACTTCTTCATTTCTTCTTCTTCTTTTTTGGCTTTATTGTTGTCAGCAATGTACATGCTTTTTTCACTCATATACCAAGACCCTTCTACCCTTTTTGCTTGTAGGCATAAAGGGTCTCTTCTCTTTGGTCGTCCCACTTTTCTCGCTTCTTGCATTGGAAAATCTCGTGACTCTCAATGCAGATTGGTAATTTAATTACACCCCATTTTCCTTGCTCCTATTGCAACAATCCACAGGTTTCCTGTGTTTTCATGTGTCTGTTTGTTTTTCTTGAAGTTTTTCAAACTTGTCGTATTCACATTGTTGGTTTTCTAGGAATAATACTATATTAGTTGAGTATAAACATGGTTTCATGGCAATTAGTATATTCTATTCTTGGTGCATTTTGAATTCAAAAGATTCTTTCTTTATAAGTTATGCTCAATCTTTTTATTTATTTAGTCCATTTTCTATTCTTGGGGAGAAGATGGGGCTGACCCTTTATTTCTAGCTTTCAGTTGAGTGAAGGGGAGGTTTGTTTTTTAAAAGCACATTTTCTAGTGTGTGAGTGTGTGAGGAAAGGTGTGGTTGAATGATGATTTGTTGTTTATGTTTGTTTTTTATATCAGGTGCAAAAATGGTTAGTGGCCTCTCCAAACTTTTGGCAAATGTCTTTCTTTGAGGAAAGGTACCACATCTAGCTTTAAGTTGTTTATGCAATACATTGAGGTTGAACCATTAAAGTCTGTATGCTTTTTGTGTTTTTTTTTTTTGGTATAAAATCTTTATCAAAATGTCTGCTAGAGGTTACCTAGTATTTACTTTTTAGCTGAAACACCTAAGTTGCTTTTTGTTTTTTTAATTTTTTTGTGGAAATAAAAGCTCGAATCCTGTGGAAATCATACCGCGTTACTTTTGGTTGATATTTTTGATTGCTTGTTCTTTTTCGAGTCTTTTGGTGTTTGCTATGATGTTCCGTAATTTTTAGCATTTTAATGTACTTTTGGTTTTCTTTTCTGGAGAAGAAAATTTCTGGGAATTGTGTAATTCAACTGCGTATGCATGATTGAGTGGCTTTTGGGGTGAAAATGGGCTTTTGAATGTCAATTTCCGGTGAATTTCAGGTTGTGAATGGAGCATTCTCTTGTAACTTGTGAAAGCTAACAATTTTAGTGCCTTAAGTGGTATATGCCTTTCGGAGGTGATGGATGGAAGGAGGCATTCTGTTGATGTTCCTATCTCGAGAGCATTAGTAGCACTTAGGAGAGTGAGATCTCTTAGAGATCCATCAACCAATTCACTGAGCAAGTTTTCTCCTTTGGTGGAGAATCTGAACTGGGAAACGAATTCAAACAATGCAATTACTTTGGGTTTTGAAAATAAGACAAAGGAATTTGTCAATGTTGAAACAGGCATGTTTGATATTGAGAACCGGAGGCTAGATGATGAAAGGGATCGCCATGGAAATGGTCAACAGCTGTACTACTCAAGAAAATCTAATGCCGAGTTAGTCTCACATGAAGATTCTTGTCAGGATGGAAACAAGGGCTCCGACCCTTTCAGGAATATGCATGTTGAAGGATCTACTATAGGTCAACCAAGCCTGGAGATGTTATGTGCAAACAAATCACTAAGTGAGAGATATTGCAGCAATCACAGGGACAAAGGATTGGAGTTGGCTTGTGTAGCATCTTCCACCGACTGTTTGGAGGGGGTGGGATCATGTAATGAACCAAATGAAGGATCAATACATGATGAAATGCTTTATCGTAATAGATATAGTAAAAAATACCAAAATAGGAAGCAAAGTAGATCATGTAGATCAGCAGCGGGTGATGTCCTGAGTCGCGTTGGCAGTCCTTCCTTATCCATGAGCGATGCTCTGCTTGGAGGATCAAGCTGTGGAATATCTTTGAATGGAGATGAGGATGCTGATGCTTTGCATTCTAGGCAATGTGGATGTGGTATAGGCCATTGTTGGTCAAGACCACCTAGACTTAGAGAGTCAAATCATCATCTTGATGCAGAAGACCAACCATTTTTACCAGCTGGTGCAGGGGAGGCACACACTTCTGAATGGAGAAGGGGATGCAACCACATGAACAATGGAGTTACTTTATATTCAGAAAGTCCTCGAAGTCTTAGTCAAAAGTTCAGGCCAAAATCATTTAGTGACTTGGTGGGCCAAAATCTGGTGGCGAGGTCTCTTCTAAGTTCAATCTCAAATGGGAGGATAAGTTCCTTTTATCTCTTTCATGGTCCCCGTGGTACTGGTAAAACATCTGCTGCTAAGATTTTTGCTGCTGCATTGAATTGTCTTTCACCTGATACTGCCAAACCTTGTGGTCATTGTCGAGAATGTTTCCTATTCTTCTCTGGAAAGGGAAGCAATGTCAAGGAAGTGGATTCTCTGAAAGTCAATAAAACACAAAGGATTAGAGCAATCATTAAGAATGCTGAGAATTCTGTGTCATCTTCACCTTTCAAGGTTTTGATAATTGATGAGTGCCACTTATTGCGAGAGGATACATGGGCAACATTTTTGAACAATCTTGAGGACATTTCTTGCCGTGTTGTCTTCATAATGGTAACTCCTGACCTTCATAAGTTGCCCCGTAGTGCAGTATCACGGTCTCAAAGATACCATTTTCCAAAAATCAAAGAAGCCGATGTTGCCGGTCGATTGGGAAAAATTTGTCTGGAAGAAGGATTTGACTTTGACCAAGATGCTTTGGACTACATTGCCACTAAATCAAATGGCTCACTACGAGATGCTGAGATGATGCTTGAGCAGTTGAGTTTGATTGGGAAAAAGATTACGATGACCCTGGTCTATGAATTGGTAGGTGTTATACTCTGAATTCAGAATTCTTTTTCTCACATATCGGCAAACTAACTTTGTGTTGCATTGGTCAGATGGGAGTTGTTTCTGATGATGAGTTGTTTGATTTACTGCATCTAGCACTATCGTCTAATACTCCTGAAACAGTTAAAAGGGCCAGAGAGCTAATGAGATCAAGGATAGATCCCTTGCATCTCGTCTCACAACTAGCAAATATCATAATGGATGGTCTTGCTGGAAAATGTCAAGAAGAAGCCTCCGAAATCCCAAGAAGGCTTTTTGGAAGAAGTACTTGTAAGTCTTAATTTCAAATTTTTAACCTTAAAGGACAGTAGGAGTATAACTGCTTTCATAACTATCATTGCCTTATTTCAAAATCTATCTTATACTAATTTAAAGATGTTTGTTAATACTGATACTACATCACATGTATCATTTTCTTCATGTCTGCTTTCTAAAGAAGTGCTACTTTTATGACATAGCTGAAGCCGACATGCAGCAATTAAGCCATGCTCTTAAAATACTTTCTGAAACTGAAAAGCAACTGAGGATGTCAAAGAACCAGACTACTTGGCTTACTGTAGCTCTTCTTCAGTTAAGTTCTGTGGGGTCTTCACTGGATTCTAATGAATCGAGGTTGTGCATAAAAACCATGCAGCCAAGAGGTAAGAATGGTTAGGATATGTACACTACTCTTATTTCCTTGCTTTAGGTACTAAGTGTTTGGTTTTTATAAGAGATTATATTGGTGCATTTCATGTTTAAGCTCTAGTTTTTACTGCAGATGGTGATTTTTGCAGCACCTCATCCACTACTGAGAGTTTGAAGCATCTTGTAACCTGTGCACGCGACAGCAGCGAGTCTTGCAAGATGGGGATGCAGGGCCGTGAGCAGACTTTAGAATCTGTATGGAAGACAGCTGCTGGTATATGTGAATCTAGTTCATTGAAGAGCTTCCTGCAGAAAAGGGGGAAGTTATTGTCTATTAATCTTAGACAAGGTATTATTCCTACATATATTCTCACACTCAAAATAGATTGTTGATGGGAACTTACAGAAAAGGGGGAAGTTATTGTCTATTAATCTTAGACAAGGTATTACTCCTGCCTATATTCTCACGCTCAAAATAGATTTTTGACGGGAAATTGACTTGCTAAGTTCAATGGTTATACAAAGGGCTTTAGTGGCTACTTGTTTTGAATGCAAAGTCTTCCTAAAGTAGCTCGTTCAGTATGTTTCACTTCCCTATGTTTTTCTTGGTTTACACTGAGGGAAAGGTGCAAGAAAGATTTGGTCTGCTGATTTTGATAAATGTAAGTTCCAAACTGGTTCTTTCTTCTGTTTATGCAATGTCTGTGTTTCAATTAATTTTGTAGGATTCATAAAACTGATCATTATTTTGAAATATATGGCAAATAATTGTAAACATTTAGAAGATATTTGTGGAAGGCATGTACTTGTGTTGAATATAACTTGTGTTGAATAACTGGGACCGAACTGGTCAACTTCTATTGTAACAATGACTGCTTTCCATGGTCAAGTACTCTTCCTTCAACTGATCTTTGGGTTTATACCTCATAGTGCACAGAAAACTCGACAATGGGGATCTTAAACCAATCATCATAGAAGAATGGGAAAAAAGTTTCCAATACAACAAAAAAGGAAATATGCCTTGTCATTTATATGAAGGATTGATAATAGATAATCATCAAATTTAAACTCTTTTACGTGGGAGATTCCACACCATGGCTTTTTGAAACACCTTTTAAAGTTATATTGGCCGTAAGAACTTTCTAGCTTAGTCTTTATCTCAAGTAGTATGGCAAACATCTGGTCCCACAGAGTGATAGTGTGGTCATCACTGTATGGTTTATATGGGAGACAAGAGAGCTATTTGGCTGCATATTGCAGCAAAGACAAGCTCTTGGCAACTTACATGACATTAGCAGTCAAGAATGGACTAGCCGATTTGTCAGCTAAATTTGTTTTTGCTAGTTGTTGTTACTTATACATTTCTCCTTGGAATTTTCAATTATCAATTCAGAAGTATTAAAGAAAAATGAATAAAGAAAGTCTTACGGCTTAGGTCCATCACTGGTTTGGTTTCTGCTTTTGTTTTTTGTCTAACCTGCTCTTCCGCTGTTGACGATCTAATTGATGTTACAAAGTCCTTGTACCAGTTCACACAGTTCTTACTCCCATTTGACTTGTAACTATAGCAGATTCTGGTTTAACAAAGTTGTTTTTTCAATCTCAGGTCTAGCTGTAGCTGAATTGGGGTTTTACCATTCAAAATATGTGTCAAAAGCTGAGAAGAAATGGAAAGTCATAGCAGGTGCACTTCAGAATGCTCTGGGCTATAATGTTGAAATAAGAATCAATCTTATTCTGGATTCTGCTGGAAAAGAACACGCCAAAGTGAAGAAGGGATATTTCAGCTTTTCAAGTTGTTCCAGGAGGTTGCATCGTAGGTCACAATCCACCACGGAGTGTGAAAGCGACCCATCAGAGAAATTGGATTCCATTTCTACTAAACCCTTAACAGTGGATAAGTATGTCGAAACGGGTTCCTCTGAAAGTGGTTCTCATAATTCACATGCCTGTTGTATTGGAAAAGAGCTGGTGAGAACTATAAGAAATACTGATGGAAATGCACTAAGTATTGCTTTGATGACACCAAAACATCAACTGGGAGCTGATAAGTATCGAAACTGTGGGTGCCAAGATCTATTTGCCCCAGAACAAGGGAAACAACCTGGCTGCTTTCCTAGAACACTGAAGTTTCAAAAGGCAAATGCCTCAAATACTTCTGAGACAATTTTCTGGAGGACCTGTTTGGAAAATAACCCGGCATCAGCAGTTCCTCATCCTGTAACTCAGACGCATTTCTGTCCAAGCGATCCAGTTGTTTCTTGCTGCAGATCAGTCAATCTCAATAACAGCTGCAGAAATCATGTTCGGTGAGTTCTCTAAACTGCTTGCAATATGTTTCTCAATTACCTTTTTTTTTTTTTGGTCTATTGCAAGTATCAACAGCTACCATGAAAGCCATGCAAATACATCGATCATTTCCTAAGCTTCAAAAAGCCTTTGTTGAACTAATGAGACAATGTAATGATTTTTGCAGGCTTGGCAGTTAAAAGATCAACATCAAAGTAAACACCAAAAGAATGGATCGTGCCTTGCTGCTGATGAATATGTATCGGTAGCATAGCAGGGATGGTACAAGCATTACCAGTAGAACATTGAATTTGCTTCATAGAATATCAAATTTGCTGACTTCGCAATTAGATAGCAAAACTATCTAACTTCATGACTTTGCCTCTTGTTAGTGCTAACCTAGCTTGCTTGGTGTTGATAAGTCTTGATAGTTGAAGGAAGAGATCCATATCAGTTGCTCCAGTCTCCGGTCCAAGGTCAATCAGCTAGATTTTAGTTTACAGCTAATATTATTGTTGCCAACTCCATATCTGGTGCTGTAACCGTGGCTTTAAGGGCCTTTATGTATGAAAAATTCATAACTAAATTTTTTTTGGGAATGTTTTAATTTTATGCACAGATTAATTCTATCTTTAATCTGCTAGCTAGTTATATTTTAAGTTTTCATCTTGACCCAATCCACTATAATTCAATGCCAATCATTTTCTTGGCACTAAATTTAATTGATATGTGCTGAAATTAGATGGAAGTTTGAGACATAAGAGCCATGAATATAGGTGATAGAACAATAATGTAGGCATTCAAGCAACAATTGCATACCCGCCAAAAAAAAAAAAGGGTAAAATAACAAGAAGATTTTCACTGTTTTCTTGAAAATGGCTCGTCTCATTTCAAGGTGATTGATGAGGCCTCAATCCTCAATGTTGTTGCGCTGCTTTGGACTAAGCTCTTTTTGCCATAGATTTTCTTTCAATTTGTTTGAATCGGTTTTCACAAACAAAACTTTCTTAAATAAATTATAAATAACTAATTGTTATTTAAAAGTTTCTTTTAGAAATCAAATGCATGGCTAATTAAAAGTTTTTATGTCAAACATTTCAGGGAAAAAGTACTAGCTAAAACTAATTTGCTTAAAATCATTCAAAAGTGATAGGTTGCATTTTTGTTATAGCCTTTATGAATTGTTTCCCTCTTTTATTTTAGTAAATATTGCATTAATTGATGAATTCTATTTATATTTGATAATTGGTGTTGATGGTAAGGATTCAGAGTCAAAAGGAGTTAAGAACGTGAATTTTAACTAATTTCTGTGTAATTCAGCTTGGGCACATCAAAATTAAAACTCTGCGCGTCCGAAAAGCTCAGGAGTTGAAGCGTAATCTCCAGCCGTGAATTGAGGTTCCAAGAGTCTCCGATGTTTCACCAGATGGATAGGATGATTTGTCTTGTTGGGACAAGATATGATTTGAAGGAACAATTTGAATTCAATTAGTGGTAGTAGTAGTTTAGTAGTAGTAGGAAACAAAAACAATAGGGTATTTTTATCGTTTCCTTGTCTCTTCGTTTGAGAGGAGACTGGTCAGTAGTTAGGACTTAGGAGGTATTTTTTCTCTCCCTGACAAGAAACAAATAAACGTTTTCTTTTCTTCTTCATCGCAATTGGAGAATGGCCGCAGGGATTAATTCAAATATTTTGATGCATGGCTTTTTCCATTACGATGAACTTAGCTTTTAATTCTAGTCAAGAAACAACGAAAGACTTGGTTCATCTAAAGTTGTGAAATCGAATTAATTATATTTATTTCTTTTATTTACTGATATTCGTATGTCCTCTGCTTTAATTTCTTATGGCTATTATGTTGTTTGAATATCGAGAGCGCCCGACATTTAATGCAATCTAAAAACCTAAATTCAATTAGAGTAATTAAATCTGTAATTGTTTAATTGCTTTAAACTAGTGGTAACTAGCATGATTGGATTTGTGTTAAGGGGATATATGGGATAATTTAAAATAACCCTCTTAGCATGTTATTTGGTTAGAACATGGCTTCTTTAATTCTTAAAGCAAATGAGAAATTGAATTCTAAGGTCATACCTAGGGTTATTTCTTGATTAGGACAATAGTTAACGGTCGTACCTTAACCACCAATACAATAAGGAGGTTATAACTGACTGTCATCGATTGTTTGGAAGTTATAACTTATTTATCAGTGAATAATGAAATTATCATTGCATCGATAATCAATTGAGTGAATCATTTTCGAAGTTATTTCTTGACTAGAGTTTATTTATTATTATTATTTCATTTTTAATAAATTATCAATTATCAGTTAGGCCTTTTATTTGACTCTAAATGAAACAAATTTTCTCAAGTCCCTGTGAATTCGATCTTGTTCATTGCTATGTACAAAAATTTGTATTTTATTTGAGTAGATGTTTATTATTGCACAGACTCGACACCTGTCATAAAGTGAGATTGTGTTCATTTCTAGCTACTCAATGATACAATCACAACTAAGATATTGCAGTTGTACAAACCTAGGATGATGCATCCTCGATCTTTCGAAGGATATCAAAATTTGTTAAACAGCATATTTAAGGTAATAAAAAGGCCTTGAATCTGTAATAAATCTTCTAAACTCTATTGTAATTTGTTTTCTTTCTGAAAATGTATTATTAAGTTCTTTTTCACACATGTTTAATTGAAAGAATGAGTAGCTACATAACAATGCCAAGACAATGGCCAACTTCTAGAATATAGACTTTTGTATATAAAATTCGCTAATATGAGTAATTTTAAAATTTTGTGGAATTTAATATCTGCAGAAATTCCTTAAATTAAGTAAAAAAATGTTGAGATCACTTGATCCAAAAGCCAAAATCACGAAAAATAATCACTTCGCTGCGAAGAACTTGAACCACATTAATAAACCAAAAAACCACAGTGGTAATAAAATCTTTCAATTGAGTTATTGAAATTTTCTTTATCAAGAACGATAAAAATAAAAATATAATCTCTAACTCTTGGACAATTACACTTTTAAGATTGATGCTGGTACAAGCTTCATTATTTTGATATATTAATCTTTACATTTGTTATTTTTAGCGTCTGTTTCGATAGTTTTAACTCATAAATTGCATGTGTAGTTCTCGCTGATAATCGTAGAGAACTCCAAATTCTAAGGATAAGGGGGTTCGATTTTAACTCATCTATGTTTCTTTGCATTTTGTTTTTCTCATTCTTTAAAAGTAAAATGATATAAATAAAATAAAATAAAATAGATTGATAATGCAAAGCTTCGAGACGTACCATATATCTTGTAGCCACCCCATGGCTGAATGAAAGGAAGGTGATCTGAAAAGAAGCTATTGTATGAGCAACGCATCATGTGATGAGCAAAATTTACAAAAGATTGATGATGGTTTCCAAATGAATCAATAATCAATGATTTGTATGGGAACTCAAGATAGACATACACCAGTTATTTCAGTATTTTCTTTCTATTATAATTAATCGAACTGGAGAACTATAGCTGTGTTTATTATTTTGTTAAACAATTTTCAATATTGGTAAGAAATTAATTATTTTTACTTGGCATCGATATTCTCGTAGAAATTATTCTGTCTTGGTCAAAACGTTGGTTTCTGTTGCCGACAGCAAATCTGAGTCTCCCTAGAATTTGCCGAGGCGTCGATCGTACTTGAGATGATGATATTCATCTTGATATGGGAAAAGAAGACAAGTTAAGCAGTCAAAAAGACTATAACACTTCCTAATTTCTTGAAAAAGTCCGCGTTATGACGATGTGCATACACACAACAACAAAACCATACATAATGTATTGATCCTTCTGCACGAAATTGTATACGATTTAGAGGTTGATAGTAAAATGAAGTTATGGAGAAATAGGACGGGGTTGGTAAGACGTTTCATTTCATCTGTAACCGACAAGTCATGGTTCGAATCATCAAGGGAAGTAAGTGGAGAATCACTGTTGATCCTCTTATTCTTTTTTTTAAAAAAAAAAAGACTCCATCCTATTTTCTAATATTTTATCTCGTGAATAACCAGTATTCTTTTTCGGATCGGCGAGAATAACCCACCGTAATTTTTTTTTTAAAAGGAAAGGAGGCAGAGAATATATAATTCATACACAAAAGAGTTATTTACGTAGAAAAAGTCAAAAACTTTTGAACTCCATTGAATAGATCAATTTTGCAATAAATCCACAATCACAAAATCATTGCAGTAGAAACTTTGATTTCAATTCAACGGTGTGATGCATACATTAACCACATTTTAACAAAAAAGAGGGTAGATAATGGTTACCTTTATATAAGGTTTCGAATTCTTCTTTGTCTTCACAAGTCGGTTGCTTGCAATCGGCTATTTGTATTGCATGTGTAGATAGAAAAAGTTACCCGTCTAATTAGCAAAACTTATAATAGTAGTTTCCTATTAAGTCAAGGAAACAGCCCATGTAATTTCACATTGCAAACAAGGAAATACGAAGATGTACTACTGTTACCATCTTTGGCAGCCAACAAACCCCCCCACTTTCTTTAAATTAACCCTTTAATCGCTTCAAACTTGAGCTAAGAATTGATAACTTTTGAGAATGACAAACATAAAATATGCTTGATGGCTGCATAAGCTACGTATTATTTTCCACTCTATATATTAGGAAAGCAAACTCCACCTCAAACTTTAGGTCAAATATTGATAGGTAGACACAGAACAGAAGCAGATACCAGATTGTTAAAAATAGAAGATATACGTACACCACCACACATTGTCTTTATTCCAATTTAGAGAAGTAAATGCTCCACAATGTCAGATGTAACATGGCACTCTGTCACATCAGAGTGAGTCCAACAAAAAATCACAAGCATGATTCCTTGTGCAAATAACTTTCTCCCCTTGTGCAAAATTCTCAGTAAGGTTTCCTTGTGCAAATAACTTTCTCCCCTTTCTTGACCCGGAAAACCTTGACAGTGAGATCAAAAGAATTCACCACGCCATGCAAAGGCCGAGTAGACTTGGCTAGTTCAAGATACCTGTTAGAAAGGTGTACCTGCATGCATACACATGCAGATCTAGTTTTCAAAAAATGAAGCCTTCATATTTGATGAACAAGCGCCAATACTTGCTTTGATTAACTATTCCCAACATGGAACCTGGATTTCTGCTAACAGAGCCTAGCGGATTCATTTCCTGTAAGAAGAGATGTTTGTGGAAAAAGGACTCTTGTTGTCCACTTCGGTACCGTCAGGTATCAGAGAAAAGTTTTCTAGAACTGACTAGCAATTTGGTCTTTGCAAATATGGGCTTCAAAATGCAAATTTTCTGCACTCTTTGTGCATGAACAACATTAGGCTCTCTCCAGATCCCACCCAGCATTTTTGGTCAAACTTAATTGAGGTGTAGACAGATCATGAAGCATCTATCATTTGGCCAACAAGGCTCTTAGCGTGAGACGCTTTTCCAGTTCAACTTGCTTCTAATTTGGATCTGCTGCTGCAATTGATTTATCGCAGAGTGCTTAATCAGTAGACTTGGCAATGCAAGTCTTGCAAAGTGACAAACTGGATTTTAACCATGTTCCCTGTGAAAAAGCTTCAGTACTAAGAGATTCTTCAGCTCTAAATGACAAGCATCTTTGAGTTCTATCAGGGACACAGAAAGAACAAACAGTTTGGAGCTGAATGTAGGCTGACTTGAGAAGGATATGTCTATGAAAAACCTCTATATTAGTCTCCCACTGCTTCAGAAATACTCGTGGCCTCTTTTATAGGTTCAAAATGGACCTTCTGGCAATTCTTATCCTGCATTTGCTACTTTGTTCTTCCATCAGCAGAAAGATGCACATAAAAATAAACAACTTTTGCTTGAGAAAAGGGTTGTGCAGGAAAACCTGGCGTCAAAGAAAAGAGTGAAGATAACATCCTAGTTATAAAAGCTACAAGTAAATGAATATGAAAAGTTATTGTACAGCTGTAAATGCCTCAAAAGGACAGGAAAATGATAGTAGGTAACACAGCAAATATTGCTCAAACACTAAGATGATCCATGATGATCAAGGTCACAATACATGTTATTCTTTTACTTTTACCTCTTTGCTTTCTCTGTGTACATTTTAGGAAAAAGAGTGTAGAGGGAGGCCTGTATTGCATTGACAAGGTCAAAATGCAGGATCCCAAAATAATCAAGCTCAGTAATACCAAAGCGTGTGATAATAGATAACGTCGCCTCCTTTATTTAACCAAACATGTGATAACATATACAATCTGATTACCAGAGACCACTGTCTCATAGGATTTAGTAAACTTACTACTGAGCATTATAAGGTAACCTTGCCTTGGCATAATAAAGGCACTTGTAGAGGAGACACACTAAAGCACACCTATAAATGATGCATGCTAGTGGACTGTTTCTGGACATCCAAATCAAATTTGTCCTGGAGACTGAAATAGAAATGATACTACCAAATCCAAAGTTTGCAACACTTAAAATTTCATTTTGTCAGCTAAAAGTTTCACATCAGGTCTTTATTAATGACCTTTTCAAATTTACCACTTTGCACTTAAGCATTCCCTTTAATATTATCTTTTCCAATTCCAATAATTTCCATATATGTTACAGTAGAAGTTCTCCAACCAACTAATGGCTCTAAATTATTTACAAATCCATACTTCTATAATTTACCACACTGTGATATAACAAGTCAGATATAAAATGTACTTGCTCAGAGCAAGTCAAAAGTTTGGTCTACCACAATATAACATACTTAAATTGTCTCAAACAATAACATTAAGTGTCACAACTACATCCAATATCTAAGTACGAAGTACAACTGAGAACTGGGTAAATGCACTTGAGGTAGAATATCTTCTGTACTTGATATACAAGTTTCTTCTGTAAAAATAGAAAACAGGATCATGTACTGGTTGTCCAATGACATGAAGAAAAGAAGAAAATAAGTACAAGAATTAATGACAATCAAGAACAAGAATAGCAGTTTCTGTACAACATAAATCAATGTGATTTTTCACCTAGTTGCTCAGAAAAATTCCTGATACATGGAGATCAGACATCATCTAGCAGTCTAGAATTTTCAAGCCTTTTTTATGGATATGGTCCAAATCAGGTCGCTGTCAGAACACACAGTTACAATCTCTCCTTTAGCAGTATTTGACGTGCTGATTAAGCCACCAAATTTCATCTCCGTGTTGCCTTAAAGGAAAATGTTCATCAAACATAAGCTTTTATACTCACTGTAAATTATAGCTACAATGAATACGTTACAGACTAGAAACCGGCAATTAGAACAACACAACATAGATAGCCATAGCCAATAAATCAAAAGGAATAACACAACCTTCCCCTATTCAGGAGATTTAAGCCCAAATTAATTGCTTCTGTACAGTGACAATATGTGGTTGTGACAATTGACAAGTACCAGCAGAAGCATCAAAAGATTAAAACAACCATGCTCAGATGTTAAGAAATAAAATCAATAGTATGCAAATGATCTCGAAATACTCACGCAGATCCCACTGCAGGCCAGTTGTCGTCGTACTTTGAGATGGCATACCAAAGGGAGCAAGTCCACAATGTGGGCCCTCAATAGAGGGATTAATGTGGATCTCATGATGATGAGTCCCAGGAAGAAGTTGGATGAGGCAATCATCATTCAGAAGAATTATACGCATGCTTGAGAAGTGATATAGTACGTTGATGTTTCCAATCTCATGGTCAAACCTCCCACCGAGTGCCCCAACAACAAGAATGCACAACTGAAATCAATCCAGTATCAATCTAAGACACAGAAGTTAAAGTATCCCTTGAAACAGAGATGTTTTCAATGCCCTGAATCCTGTTAAATATTGGGAACGAAAAGAACAAACAGCCAACATGCTTCATATTGCAGATTCATTTTAACATTCATGCTGTTAGGTATGAAACTCAGTCTTCAATTGTTTTAACCCAAAAATTAGAGTTCTTGGTGCATGGGGAACCACGCTGCTTCCCCTCCCGGGAAAAAAAAAGACATACCATGTAATAAAGAAAAAAATTGCAGAGAAGATTAGTGCAAATTTCATGCAAATGATGATATAGACAACCAAAACATCAGTAGAGGAGTTCGAGTTAACAAAACTTTCGTACACAAATCAGAAAATTCCAACAGAAAACTAGACTCACATTTGACTTTTGTGGATCTGATAAGCCATGGATGTAGATCACACATTTATGCAAATCCGTGGTGTCCTGATCATAAGAGGCATCTATTATGGCAGTACCCTGCATTTGATTAGCAATCCAAACATTGAAAATATGATTCTTGAAACACTCAGGCATGTAAAATGCATGTAAGATAAACTACTAAAACCCACATATGAACAAACACATTGAACAATCTTTCACTAAATGCAAACTGACATTTCCGGTTCATTTCTACGCTTACCTGAACATCGCTGCAGTTTCTTTTACCAGAATTAACTTTCCTTTTGATAATTCTGCTAATAAAGAAAGAGTGAGAACCAAATCATGCCTGATTATTCTCAAATCATGCCTGATTAGGCCAGTTCCATTTACCTCTTCTGGCTACGAAGCAATTTGCAAAACCATAGACCATATGGTTTTTAAAATTGGATTTTGTGAGCAAATGAAATATGGAAAATACCTCAAGGTATATCGCACGATCAGGTTAATTCTAATCCAATGGCAAGTATGCAATTAAGATAAAGGCTGTAAGAATTTGGCCACTGCTAGTGCTGTGCCAGTTAGAAGCATCTACAGTAGGTTGAGGGAGCGGAAGTTAGATGGAATTTGGCAAAGAAGAAAAGAAGTATACGTGTGGGTCTGTGGTACTATGAATAATTTTACAATTTGCAATAAAAAGGCAATGCTTGACTAAATAACCCACATTAACTAGTCAATTTTGAATTTTATATCTATTGCACATTTTTACTTATAAAAACATGATTTTGCAGAGAATTAGCAGCTTACCAGGTTTGAATAAAAATCTACAACCTCATTCCTGACAGAATCCATGTCTCCCTTTATTACATCTGGCTTGTACCTTAAAAAAAAAAATCCAAGCATTTGAATTCAATACAGCAACCTTAATTCAGCCATCAAACTTAAAATTACTCATCCAAAAAATCCATATAGAAATTTTCAGCCTGATCAAGCATTGAACACTATATATATATATATATATATATATATATATATATATATATATATATATACGCGCACACACACACAAAGTCAAAAACGCAAGAAATTTGAAAAAAAGGGAGAAATGAAGGTTTTTAAACATTAACATCCCATAAGAACTGCAAATTTTAAAAGTTGGGAGCTGCATACTTCTGACGGACAGCAACGGCGTCATCTTGCGGAAAGAGCTTAGGCAATTCATCGAACAGTCGATTGGCGCCACCGTCCGCACATACACGAAGTTGAGCTGCACAAAGCAAAGAATCGTTGTAAGCATGGAGGAGTAGAAGAAACCAAAACGGCGTCGTAATCAGGTTACAGTAATACTAGTAGTACTTAATTACCGTGGCTCCACAAGAGGGGAGTAATTCGAGGGAGACGCTGGTTAAGGATGATGAGAGCGTACTTTCTTGGTGGTGAAGTTAAGCCGTTGATATTGTCGGCGGCGGCGGGATTTGGGAGGAGAAAGTTGGAAGAATGAATCATCACGTCCATGGCTACACTAACTTGCTCCGCCGCCGTCCCGGCAGCTGAAGCCGATTGACTACGCTTTGTGAGCGAGGAATATGCAGTTTGGTTACGGCGGGAGAGAGAAGGGAAAAAAAGGGAGGGAACAGAAAAGACGATCGACTCCGTTATCTTTCCGCTACAAGACAACTACCAGCATATGCCGATCACCGCATGCCCAATCCCGCATTCCGGGCGACTCTGACTTTTTCTCTATATAGTGGGAAAAGCACCCCATAGGTGTGCAAATTAAGAAAAAGTCAAAAAAAATTTAAATTTAGTTGTTTATATTAAAATCAATAGAAGTAAAAATTAAAAAAAAAATTATGACAATGACTTTTTTTTGACAAACAAATAGAAGTTATTGGGTGTGGGAGTTATTAGAAGTTGACAAATTAGAAGTTATTGGAAGTTATTAATAGTTATCTTTAGTAAATCTTTACTTTTTATAGAGGTAAAATTTTTAAAAAAAATGACACAAAATTTTAATACCAAACTGCCCCTCACACTTATGCATAGAAAGATGTGTGTGTGTGGACCGTTAATATAAATGATTTTTTTAATGAGTTGTAACAAAAGTAAGCGAATTGAAATTGAGTTTAGATTTTAGAGACTAGACCTATATATTTTTGAAAATTGAAATTTGATAAAAAAAAAAAAGTTGAACTAAAATTTTTGTTCATTTTGATGAAAAAAAAATAAAGAATGTAATGTCGTTAACTCATAACAGTCATTCAACTTCGATCACCACCATGGATTAGGAAATGCATCATATATCACTTGTAGAGGATACTCGTCTTTATCAATTAAATCAACTTGTGTTAGCATAAATGTCATTGAGTGCTAGGTGGTACACTCAAGATATCATATAGTACATCCATAGAATTATATATCTATTACGCCTTCAGGCCTTTACATTAGGCACTTATCCAATTTGATTTTATTTCTTTGAAAAAATCAGGGTCAATTATATTTATCTTTCCTAAGATTTAACCAAATAACTAATCAAATTCTAAGGTGTAACCAAATAACAAACTAAATCTTGAGATTTAATCAAAGTATAGTTAGACTTCTCAAATTTTGAGTACGTAAAGAATACACCCCTTCAATTAACTCATGCCTTCCCTTCAACTTTCGCTAGAATCAAGAATATCGGCTTCGTATGAATTAGGTGCTTTTAAAAGTGTTTTTCAAATATTACACTATAATATCGTGAAAATTTTTTTTTTTGTAATTGTTTGTTCGATTATTTTTAAATTTTAAAAATATTATTATTCATTACCATCTACCACCACCTACCACCACTGCCACCTCCTTTATCTTCCCTCTCTCTTATACTTTCTCTCTTTTTTCTCCTTCATTCCCTTCCTTTCCTTTTTTTCCTCCTCTTCTCTCACCTCCTCCCGTTCCATCCCTTCCCTTTCCCTACTAGATCCCCTTCTCCTCCTTCATCCTTCTAGTCGCAATGGTCTCAACCAAAGACAGGTCAAATTTGGTTGCGACTAAAAGAGCTCTGGTTGCAATAAAAAAGGGTAAGAGAAGGGCAGGAGCTTTAGTAGCAAGAAAGATGCAAGGGAAGAGAGGAGGAAGAGTGAGGAGGAGGAAGTAGGAATAAGGGAGAGAAAGAGGAAGATAGATGAGAGAGAATGAGGAGAGAGAGGGTGATGGGGGTGGTGGATGTTATTGTATGGTGATGATAGGAATTTTTTTATTTTTTTATTTTTTTGTTCATGTGTATTTGAGACAAATAGTTTGTGGAAAAAACAAACTTTCCAAACCCACCATCATTTTGTATGGTTTCTAAAATATTCATTAATGAGTTTGTTCGGATAGGAGTTTATTTGGATGATTTATTTGAAATAATTATTGTAGCATTTTTTGTGATGTGATGTATGTGAGATAAAAAGGTGATTGAAAAAATAAAAAAGTGATTGAAATTTGTGAAATAAATTATTTTATTTCAAATCTTTTCAATCCAAACACACCCATTGTTTTTTTTTTTTTCTATCTTCTTCTTTATTCCCCAAATCCAACTATAGTTTCAAATAGTATCATTGGGCGGTGGCAAAATTTTGGCAAGTGCTCTAGCCTTTGTTATTCACGCCAAACTAACCTTAAAAAATCGTACAACTTGAAGAAATCAAGAAAAATATAAAAACCTTTTATTGTAACTCATGATAGACATTTTAAAAGTTTTAGGAAAAATTGATATTTGTCTAAAATATTCAAAACATCTATTTCTCCCACTACCCATCACAAGCCATCTTCTCCATCCTCTCTACTATGCTTTCTCAATCATTGACCACTACCCTTACAATTTTTTTTCCTCTTTTATCCTTCTTCTTCCACCACCTATTTCCTTTCCCTCTATTCTCTTCCCCTTCCACCCATCACTAGATTCATCTTCATCTTTTCTCACTTCCTCGCTACCTATCTCTCACTTATCCATTATCGCCGCTCTCTCTCTCTCTCTCTCTCTTCCCCCAACCCTCAACTCCTCTTCTCTCTTCTCATACCCTTCACTACCTCCTTCCCTTCTTTTCCTTCTTTTTCTCTATTCCTATAATCAATCTATCAAAATCAAGAGGTGTAGTGGTAGGGATAGACGGAAAGGAAGAGAGAGAATGAAGAGAAGAAGGAGGGATGACTATGAGGGATGATGACGAGGTAGGGAGATCAGATAAGCAAGGAGAAAAGAGAGAGAGAGGAAAAGGAAAGAGGAGGAAAAAGAGGTGGTGGATGGTTTTGGGAGAGAGGGAGGGTTTTTTTTGAGGAGGGGGAAAGATGCAATAATTGGTTTTTGGCTAAGCGGTGGAGTGGTAATGGTGGAAGGACTTGGTATTTTTTTTTTCCTTTTTAATACATGTTATCTTAGATGGTTTAAAAGAAAAACTTGTCTTTCCAAAACATGACACAAACTCACTTGCTAAGAACATTCTATATTTTTGAAAAAATATATATATATTGGAAATGGAGTTTGGCTTGAAACTCGCTAGAGTCCATCTCAGCCGCTCATCGCCATTTGAGATTGATACCAAATGATCTATAGACTCTAATTGATCAATAATGCATGATTACAGGATTAGCAGTTGAGATCGAATCAAAACTCATCGGAGTCAATCTTAGGGAAAATACCGGTTTTCATCCTCAAACTTTGGGCATAAGACACATTTCGTCCCTCATCTTTCGGGCATGACATATTTGGTGTCTGAATTAACAATTTGGAACCAAATGTCATCCTCAGACGGTAATTTAGCCAACCTTTAACGGAACCGCTCACGTGAAAATCACGCGACCGTTAAGTAAATGTAGCTATCTTAAGCAAAATCAGGTGGAAAATGACGTTGTCTTCACTTTCCCTTTTTCTTTCACTTCAACAACTTCCTCTGCAAATTTCCAAGACTAAGCTCCTACTGCAAATTTTTCCGAGAGTAAACCCCCTTTTCCAATTATAAATAGATAATTATAATTATATAATACATATAAATATTACTTATACTAATATTTTTTAATATAATAATAATATATATTAGATATTAAATTTAATCATTATATAACATTATATTCATAATAATAAATATAATTATAATTATATAATTTATTAATATTATATACACATATATATTATAAGGGATAATTTCAGAAACCTCCCCTAAATTAGCTTATGGAAAAAATGGGAAAATGGATAATTTATGGAGAAAAGCCATAAAGAGCTGGTGTTTCATTGGAGAACTGGTTTATTTTTATTTTATCCGATAAATAAATTTGTTTATGAAAAAATGGGTACTATATTCTTATAATAGAGGAAAGCCATAAAGAACTTGTATTTTATTGGAAAACGAGTTTATTTTTATTTTATTCGATAAATAATTTTATTTATGAAAAAATGGGTACTATGTTCTTATAATGGAGGAAAGACTTAAAGAGCTAGTCTTTTATGGGAAAGTGACACTTTACAGAAAGTGATCGCGATTTGGTTTATGAAATTATCCAAAAAAAAATTTAGAATGTATTTGTTTATTTAATTAAATAATTATTATATATATTTATATAATGCATTATATAATTATACTAATATATTATATAAGTATAAAGTATATTATATATTAATTATAATTTTTAGTATATATTAGTATATTTATAATAATAAATATAATTATAATTATATGAATATATTATTACTATTTACACATATATATTAAAATATATGCACATATAATATACATTTATAAATATATTATTAGGGTATATACCCTAATAACTATAATATATTTAGGGTAATAACTATAACAACTATACCCTAATAACTATAATATATTTATAAATATATATTATATGTGCATATATTTATAATATATATGTGTATATAGTAATAATATATTATATAATTATAATTATTTTTATTATTATTAATATACTAATATATACTAAAAATTATAATTAATATATAATATACTTTATAATCATATAATATATTAGTATAATTAATATTTATATATATTATATAGTTATAATTATATATTTTATAATAATATTAGTATAATTATATAATGTATTATATAAATATATATTATAATTATTTAATTAAACGGTCATTTTCTGTAAAGTATCACTTTCTCATAAAAGACCACCTCTTTATGGCTTTCCTCCATTATAAAAACAGAGTACCCATTTTCCCATAAACAAATTTATTTATCGGATAAAATAAAAATAATCCCGTTTTTCAATAAAACACCAGCTCTTTATGGTTTTCCTCCATTATAAGAATAGAGTACCCATTTTTTCATAAACAAATTTATTTATTTGATAAAATAAAAATATATCCGTTCTCCAATAAAACACCAGTTCTTTATGTCTTTCCTCTATAAATTATCCATTTTCCCATTTTTCCATAAGCTAATTCAGGGGAGGTTTCTGAAATTATCCCTTTTAATATATATGTGTATATAATATTAATAAATTATATAATTATATTTATATTTATTATTATGAATATAATGTTATATAATGATTAAATTTAATATCTAATATACATTATAATTATATAAAATATTAGTATAAGTAATATTTATATGTATTATATAATTATAATTATATATTTATAATTGGAAGAGGGGGTTTACTTTCGGAGAAATTTGCAGTAGGAGCTTAGTCTTGGAAATTTGCAGAGGAAGTTTTTGAAGTGAAAGAGAAAGGGGAAGTGAAGATGACATCATTTTCCACCTGATTTTGCTTCGGATAGCCACATTTACTTAACGGTCGCGTGATTTTCACGTGACCGGTTCTGTTAAAAGTTGCCTAAATTGCTGTCTGAGGATGACATTTGGTCAAAAATTGTTAATTCAAGCACCAAATGTGTCATGCTCAAAAGATGAGGGACGAAATGTGTCTTGTGCCCAAAGTTTGGGGATGAAAACCGATATTTTCCCGTCGGGAATGGGTTCTTAGCCATCACAATTCTATACTCAATGGATATAAAAAGTCAAATGATGGGTTCTTAGCCATAATAATTCTATACTCAATGGATATATAAAGTCAAATGATCGGGAATGGGTTCTTAGCCATCACAAATTTGGTTGTAGAGTAAGCTTAATGGTAGGGACTAAATGGATTTGAAATTTAGCACAAAATTTGTAATATTTTCACATTTTTCTTAGGGGTTAACTTGTATACACTAGCGTCGTTGAATGCCTGCATATGTATTAAAATGAAGCTCTAATTTAAATTAAAATTGAACGGCATGAATTTAATGATGCTAGTGTATCCATGGTTAATGCATATAAAATTAATACATTATTTTAGAGCACAATTTTGTACAGTAATAGATACATTATTTCTCACAATCATTGATTGATAAATGATATAGATCTCAGAGATAAAAATCTATACACAAAACAACCAACTCTCATCTATTGTTTATTGAATCAATATAAATATGCTTACCAAAAAAAAATCAAAATTAATCTATATCATTCATATTTGATATGATATTCTTTATAGATTATCCAACTAATCCTACCATTCAAATCTCGTGTTCAATATGAAACACAGGCCCATGACCAAAATTGAGGGATTGAATGACATTTTTTTTTGTGTTTTTACATATTATTGTCTTTAGTATCTATAAATGTTAGTTTAATATCTATAAAATTGAGGATGAGCTAAATACATACCTCTAATTCATTAATGACTCGTACCACGAGCATTGATATATTTTATATATATATTTTGTCGACACAGGGGTGTTCGGGTCAATTCTTACGAGACCCGACTAATTCTCTGCGGCCTGCCCCAATCCGGCCCGAACACGTTAAGTGCGCGGAGGAATCCAGGGGAGCGGAGACTCGAACTTATGACTTCAAGGTTCACTGGTGAGAGGCGCTGCCGTTAGATCATTCACGCGGGACTACCACGTCCACGAGCATTGCTAACATGTACAATTACTATTAAAAGTGTGAATTTAATATATAATTATCGTATTGTCGTATATTGTGCGAGTCGTAAAAGGCTCTAATCCATGATTGTGTCTTACTATTTAAAATGGGATAACTTTAAAAACCTCTCTAGAGATTTCTAATAGTTGCACTAGCCTTCCGTCTATCATGGAATCCAATGCTTATATCAGGCCTATTACAATTGCTATCAAGTGGACATCCGAAATTATCCCCTTTTTTTTTTTTTTTTTAAATAGAGACTGTCCTCCCTTGATCAATATCCAAACAAATAATTAAGACAATCCACCTAATCTTACACAGTATCCTTAAGAAATGCTGTCGTTTTCAATGTCCGAATATCTTATAATGTCCGGCGATAGTAGTATCTCCCGTTCTCTCTCTCTCTCTCTCTCTCTCCTCTTCTTGTCAGTGCTAAACCCAGAACCCTCGCCCGAGCCCGATCCAAACCATGGCCCTCTCAGTCGAGAAAACCTCATCCGGGCGCGAGTACAAGGTCAAAGACCTGTCACAGGCCGACTTCGGGCGGCTCGAAATTGAGCTGGCTGAGGTAGAAATGCCGGGACTCATGGCATGTCGGGCCGAGTTCGGGCCTTCGCAACCCCTCAAGGGAGCCAGAATCACTGGTTCTCTCCACATGACTATCCAGACCGCCGTCCTCATTGAAACTCTCACCGCCCTTGGCGCCTCCGTCCGGTGGTGCTCGTGCAACATCTTCTCCACTCAAGACCACGCCGCTGCCGCCATTGCCCGCGACTCCGCTGCCGTTTTCGCCTGGAAGGGTGAAACCCTTCAGGTAATAGCCGGACGCAGAATTTCTATTCTCTTGTTTGTTTATGTAATAGATTTTTTTTGTTTACCTTTTTAATAATTTATATGCTTGAATTTTAATTTTAGTGGGCGAAGTTTATTTTTGAGGTAGAAATTTCTAACATTTAGCAGATTCTTAAGGATTATAATCAAAGGTTTTGAAACTTGGGCTGAATTTGTTTAAACGCATTGGTTGTCTCGTTGGAATATGAGGTTGACGAAATTTTTTGTTTGATTTTGTTGATGATTGACAGGAGTATTGGTGGTGTACTGAGAGGGCATTGGACTGGGGTTCAGAAGGAGGGCCTGATTTGATAGTGGATGATGGTGGTGATGCAACTTTGCTGATTCATGAGGGGGTTAAGGCAGAGGAGGAGTATGAGAAGACTGGGAAGTTGCCGGACCCGAGCTCAACTGAAAATGCCGAGTTTCAGATAGTTTTGGGGATAATTAGAGATGGACTTAAGGTGGATCCCAAGAAGTACCACAAGATGAAGGGGAGATTGGTTGGTGTTTCGGAGGAGACTACCACCGGTGTCAAAAGGCTTTATCAAATGCAAGCTAATGGAACCCTGTTGTTCTCCGCTATTAATGTCAATGATTCTGTTACTAAGAGTAAGGTAGTATTATTGATTTGGGTTCAAGTTCTTGTTTTCGGCCACTTAATTTCTGCATTTGCTGCATGCAGATGAATTTAAATGAAAGTTTGAATTACTGAGTAGGATCAGAAAATTGTCACTAGTGTTATTCTTGTATTCAGTTTTTTTTTTTTTTTTTTTTTTACCAAATTGGCATTGCCTACTGAATTGATGATAGTATGATTCGTATAGCTTGGTTATTGGCTTGAACATTGGCATCAAAATGTAATTCATGCCCCATTTTGGTTAGTTACAAAAAGTTCTGTTTGTTTCTTTCTATTTTAATGGATTCTCAAAAGTATTCATTTTTGGAAATTCCTTCTTGAAGTTGAGTGTTTTACAGTTTACATTTTTTATTGCTAGCAAATAATTTTTTAGTTGTAGATAACTTTTGATTGTAATGGCAATTTAGTTGGATGAAATGAAAGCATTAACAATTTGCTGAGCAAGTCTTGTAAGTTTGTTATCTTTCAGTTGTGACTGTGTTTTTCCGGTTGTGTCAGTTTTTATTGTTCATTTGATTAGCTTAAACATATTCTTAATATGGTATAGAAGATATACATTTTGGTCTAGTCGATCAAGTATTCAGTGACTAATTTTTGCATTGGATATTTTGTTAGAGATCATGATTTTGATACACCAAAGTGAGATTCTTGTATGTTTATTGTAGAGAAGTTCTCTTTAGCCAGTTCTTTCTGGTTCTTATATCTATTAAATGCATTGCAGTTTGACAATCTGTATGGGTGCCGTCATTCCCTCCCTGATGGTCTCATGAGGGCTACCGATGTGATGATTGCTGGTAAAGTTGCTGTTGTCTGTGGATACGGAGATGTTGGTAAGGGTTGTGCTGCTGCTCTCAAGTCAGCAGGTGCTCGTGTGATTGTGACAGAAATTGACCCAATTTGCGCTCTTCAGGCCTTGATGGAAGGAATTCCAGTTCTAACTTTGGAAGATGTTGTCTCCAAAGCTGACATTTTTGTGACAACCACAGGAAACAAAGACATTATTATAGTGGACCACATGAAGAAGATGAAGAACAATGCAATTGTTTGTAACATAGGTCACTTTGATAATGAAATTGATATGCTTGGTCTTGAAAACTACCCCGGCGTGAAACGGGTCACCATCAAGCCCCAAACTGACCGCTGGATTTTCCCCGAAAATGAAACTGGCATCATTATACTTGCTGAAGGACGGCTGACGAACTTGGGCTGTGCAACTGGACATCCAAGCTTTGTCATGTCTTGCTCCTTCACCAACCAGGTGATTGCACAGCTTGAGCTTTGGAAGGAGAAGGCAACTGGCAAGTATGAGAAGAAGGTGTACGTGTTGCCAAAGCATTTGGATGAGAAGGTTGCTGCCCTTCATTTGGGAAAGCTTGGAGCTAAGTTGACAAAGCTCACTTCTGGCCAAGCTGCCTATATTAATGTTCCAGTAGAGGGTCCATACAAGCCACCTCATTATCGGTACTGAGAGATGAACAACCTGGATGAAGGGCTTCTACTGGTACTTCTTTGGGTGTTGGTTTAGATGCTTTCGGTTGGCCGTTTCCTCGTTGATTCTGAGTTATGATAGTTATAATTGAAATATAGATCGTTTTAGATTGTGGTTCGACTCTGCCATCTGGCAAATGAAGTCGTTTTTGTAATGATGAGTAACCAAAAATGGTGAACTGATAAGTGATGCATATGAATCAGTTTATTGTTCAGTTTTAAAGCCATTGCTTGTTGCATCAGCTAATGCTGTTTCGTAATCTCTAGACAAAGCTGGCATAAACATCCTACCTTGCTGCTTTGATTTTGCAACATATGCAATGAAGATAAAAGCATTGTCAGAACTGAACTGCAAATAGATTATCCCATGATGTTCTGCAATTGCACATGGGCATCTAGCTTGAGGCCAGAAATTTCGAGATTGGTGTCATCTTGAAGAGATGAGCTAAAAGAACAACCCCTAACTAGAGTACAGATCTCTGGTTTCATAAGAAGTTTGTCCTTTCAAAAGAGTAGAGAACCACAAGTCCTTGGGCTGGCATGTCTTTCTTTGATGGAAATTATTGTGGGAATCATGGATGAAACCCTCAACCTGTAAGCTATAACTCCCGAAAGAGCCCCCGAATTCACCAAGTGGCCACAAGCACAATTTGCTGGTGGTTGGTTACTTTTGGGAAGGACAGGCTTCAAAGCAGGAAGAGGTCTCCAGACAGAGTAACTCATCTGTAGCAGTTCATGGTTGTTGGGGTTCTGACTTTGGATTCCAAAATATAAAATTCAGTTTGATGTCTCAGCACTTATTCCACTTCTGAATTCTCAGTGATTTGAAATTGATTGTCGAAAATCAATAACAGAACAACGATTTTTGCTGGTACTCCAAATATTGGATGGTGAAATGTTTGCTTTTATTTTTATTGTTACTTTTACTTCTGTAATTTATTGTAATTTCGAAGTGTATCCTTCTTGATATAGGATGTAAAATTTTCAGCTCATAGTTACAAGAAAAATCGATCAGGAAACATCTTGTTTGGATTGCTTTTTTTTTTTTTTCTAAAAAAATATTATATTTTTCGTGAACTATTTTAATTATTTTTTTCACTTCATATACATCAAATTATTATCGTACACATTTATTTTTAAAAAAATCAAATTATTAATATTTCAGTGTACGTGACTAAAAAGTATAATTGAGCAATATATTGTTATGGACTATGCTAACAATTTGCCCAATTTGGCTATTTCCAATAATATAAGAATTAGAGAATTTTCTGCTCTTCCTTATTTTGACCCTTTGCAGTTTACGGGTCAACGGTTATAAACCCATCCAAAACCCTGTCTGTCTTCCCCGATTCAATTCATAAAAGTCCAAAACCAGTTATCGTGTTTCAGCGCAAGTAATAATCCATCCATGGATACCGATATCCAGAACCCGAATATCCGGATCCTCTGCCGGAAACTTGTTCTCCCAAAACTCCATGATCAATCGGCAGAAATCCCCCAAATTCAGTGGCTAATCGGCTCCCCATTCTTCCCTTCCCCCACGATCATCGCCACTATTCGATGCATCAATTCTGCAGATTTCTCCAGAGAATCAGGTATTCTCTTGTCCCTTTGCTGCATGATGTACAAAACGATGATCAAAATTGTGACTTTTTTTTGGGTGTGGGGTTGAGCAGATGATATAAGGATACTGCTTCCAAAGGGTTTTGAGGTGATAGGGGCATTGATAGTGAAAAATGATCCAAATTTTGAGAATTCGGTTGGCGAGGCTGTTGATGCTGCTGTTAGATTGAGGAAGCTGTTGTATGGTGATGCTGGAGGAGGCTTTTCTGAAAAAGATCAAGCGTTGGTTGGAGGAGTGGTGGATTTGAATAATGCTGGCGATGTCCAGTTCTTTACATTCAAGACTGGAAATGTGAAAAAGATTGAGAAGATTAGTTCAGTTTTATATGAAGAACAGCCTGAGAAGTATGTGTGGGAGAGAGGTTGTTTACTGCAATGCGAGCTTCCGATTAAGTTTCCAGTATACTATCCAGCCAAAAATCTGAAAGGTAAATCATTTCCTTCTTTTTTGGTTTGACTGAAAAAATATGTGGTTAGTGTGTGGTAGTTCAGAGTATGACATTGTGAATCAGATGTGCGCAAATTTTGTTTTATGGTTTCATAGTTAACTATTGATAGGGGCTTATTGGTGATCAGTCGGTGTAAGGATTATGGAGGCATGTTTCTTTTTAATGTTGTTGCATTGCTTTTGAGATCAGCATTTTAAGAATTATGATCAGTGGGTCATTTAATTCAATTTATACGACAACCAATGTTTAGGTTAAGATATTTGTTACAAGTTGCTCTGAAGAAATAAATCCCTCTGCATTGGTTTATGGATTGGTAACCAACTTGTTGACAAGCTTTGCCAAATAAAATGGACGCATATTTTTCAATCTTGTTGGTGAATGGAGAAATAACATCAGTCATACCAAGCATTCATGGGATCTATGTGTGAGCTTATATTGAAAATTGCTCAAGAGATGTGTCCTCCTGTTAGGATAGTGTAAATAGTTGGCTGTTAAATTACTGGAAAATACAGAATTTTAAGGAATTTGAAAGGTTTGAGGCACTTCTTAACTTCTTCTGGCAGTTGTGTCTGTATAAGACAAAAAATTGTTTTGTGAATTCATAATTGATGCTTGCAGCTGGTTGAACAGACTTGATGGTGTTTTTTTCTTGAAGGCAGAATAAAAAAGAACAAAAAGTAGAAATGCTAGGTGTAATAGTGGGCTCGAAGAAATGAGAGATAAAGAGTTTGATTGTCCCAAATCAACAGGAATTGATTTATTCAAAATCAGCATGATTTTTTTTTTTAAATAACTGTCGGACATGCTCAATTGCTCATAAAGCTTTGGGCACTAAAGAATCTCAACATTTATGATGATTGTAAGGTTCAGTTTGCTCTTGTAGAGTTTACACACTATAGGAATCAAAGTCCTGCATTAGGTCCAGTTCTAGCCAACTTTTGTGTGACAGAGCATTATTTATGCTTAAGACTGAAAGAGATGCTCAGTCCTTGTCACACTAATCCTCAATCGGTCTTTGTGGTTTTCCTCCCAATTTCTATCAATTTGCTTGCTGGTAATCCACAATCAACATGACATCTAGGATGGAGTTCCTTTATTCATATTATGCTTTATTCGGCCATCAGGAACATCTGTCCCTGGACAAGGCGGTGGATGGGCCAGGAAATTGCCTGATTACATTTCCTGGACTTACTGCTATAACTAGTAGTCTATAGTTGCGTTCAGTAACCAAGTGCAAGAATATGTTACTCTGTTACATATTGATTTTCAGTTTGTTTGAATGAGTAAACAGATTATGCCACATAGCTTCTTTCTTCGTGTTTCTATCATTTTTTTTCTTTTTGTTTTAATTTGAGATGTGTGTTTAATTGATAAGATCTTTGAGGTTGTTAACTACTATATGCATTTGACAGAAGTGGAGAAGATGTACATTCGTGCTACTGAAGTTGTCGCGAGTAATTTGGTGGATCTGAAAACCACATACATTATGGAAGCTAATGGACCTTCAGCAGGCGAACAACCTGTCGTCCTTTCTGGCACAGATTTGGAGCTGCACAAGGAAATGTCAAGTACAACTTCTCAAGAATCTAAAGTAAAGACGTTTGCTTGTTCTGACCTTTGCTTGAAGGCTGGGAAAGCGATATCTTATACTTCTATTGAGGAGGTAAATTTAACAAGGGTTTCTACACAAAGTCCTTCTCATGTGGTTCTGTATATTTCTAACAGACTTAGGAAACATTTTTTTGAAATTTTCTGTGTCTTATCAATCTTTTTGAGTGCCCTTTTAATGGTTACACTTCTTAGTATGCAGATATAATCCATGTGAGTATCCTGAGTAACAGATCAAAAAGGTCTCTAAAACCTGCTGCACCTATTGCTGAATATTATCCTGGTATTGACTTTTCACTGAGCTATGTCTAGTGAATCATTTTAACATTTAAAGATTCATAAAGGTTCCCTATTCATTCTGCTTTGTCCTTGTTTTGGAGTGTATCTGTATTGATAATTTATTCTGATTTACAAACCAGCTTGTTCACTAACTTGTTCTCTTTTCAGCAGTGGAAGACACTAAAGTTTTGGTTGTGGATCATAAACTAGAAGTGCTCTGTTATGCAGCAAAGGATCTTTCATTGGCCGCTGCAGTTTCCAAGTTGATCATTCCTGCACTTGTTGATCAGATACTTTCAATGAGAAACAAGATCTTGTCCCATCTTTTAACAGAACATCCGCAGGTTTTTGTGACCAGCTTCCAAACTCTGGTTAATTTTTTAATTATCCATGAAAACCATGATAATTGTGTCAGGAATGGGTGGCTGAAGCTGATCATTCTTGCACTTCTAGATATCAAATTGATAAAAGCTTACTACTCTTGTGTCACAACGAGCATCACATTAATGTGCATGCATCTCAAGTTTTTCCACTTTCATTTCATGAAAAGTTTGTCATGTTGAGTTTTCTGTAGAAGCTTTTGCTCATTCTTACTGGGAAAGCATTTTGCTGTTCTCTAATTTAGACCATATTGATTTTCTTTGTGAAACTTTGATAGCTGTTTTTGTGAAATGACCAAAATTTTTTGTGATTGTGCAGCTACAACCATACCACTTTGTTCCTCCTGGATTTTTTATTCCCATTACTGTTTTTTATGAACTCAGTTATGGGGAAATGGAAATGAAGCAAGGTGATGTGGATTTCGACCTTAAATTACCAGTTAAATTTTGCATGAAGTAATGTACGTTATGCGTAAAAAATGCTGAATAAGATGGATCTTAGAAGAATCTAATTCCTCCTTTTTCCTTTTTTTTTTCTGCACAAAATTTTAAAAAAGAATTTTGTCATGTCACAAACGATGAGGATCTGATTGAGAAGCAGAACACACTGAAGAATGAAAAACTCTAGCTTTTCTGGCATGATTTGCAATATATGGGTGAAAGATGCTCTGGTCACATTTATCAAAATGGTTCAGTGGCAAATTTTTCTTTCCAATTATTCTTTGCTTAAAGTTCATGTTTGCTGCAGAAAACATCACTTTGTGCCCCAGGGTGAGTGAAAAATGAAAAAAGCAAAAGGAGAGATTGAAAGACAAAAGTATCTGCCTTTATCTAGGGACTAGAAGTTTCTAAATGAGTAATCATTTGTTTAGTATTATTACTCTGCGTATGTTTCACAGGCTCTTGAATACTTTGTATCTAATTTTCTTTTTGCAGTTGAAACCAGAAAAGCCCTTCATATTAGATTTGGATTGCCATTAGATCGTCCACTCCTAAGAGTCGTGAATGCCATTAACTTATCTGTTAAGGACAATAAAACTACTGGCAGTGCGCTTAGGAAAGGTATTTTTAAACAGAAGATTTCATTTCATGTTACTGGAATGCAAAGCTATAGTTTTGTTGCACTGATGTGCTCATTGTCTTGTGTACATTTGATTCAGGTTCATCTTTGCTTAAAGATGTTCATCTTGGTATCCCAAGCAGTGGGGGTAAGTGACTTTCTTGGTCTGTACATCTGCACTTCCATGTTGCTTGAGAGTGCATCTATTTTGATGCTTTATATTGGATTGTACCATTTTGGTATATCCTGATGATTTTTGCAGTCTCTGGGGGCACAGTGTCTCTTATTCAAGGTTCCTATGAATACTATCATTACCTCCTTGATGGATTTGACGATTCGGTAATAACCTTTTGGTGCAATTCAATAAGTAATTTTTTGGGATAGAACCTGCCATATGTCATGTTTCTTAAGATTGAGTTGTATTCACTTAATCTTGTTTTAAGTACATGGCCAGTTTCCAGATTGCCTGGAAGTTTGTGAATCAACTATTGACTAGTAAAAATTTCAACTTTTATTAAGCGGGTGAGCTGGATCTTCACTTTTGCTAGTGCAGAAATTAGAACATCTTGGTATTCTGAATTTGCATATATACTTTTAATCAGTACCTGGAGGCTTTAGGCTAAAGCACAAGAAGGTGGAAAAGTAACAGCCTTTGTATTCTGAAAATACTTGTGGGTTGTGTTAAATTGTAGACGAAAAGTAACAGCCTTTACGTAAGGTTCTTAAGAAAGTGAAGCGGCAATATATTTGAATTTGAAATTGATAATACAGTTATATTACCCCAAGAAGTTAAGTTAAAATAGACATATCTAAGTCTTTGAAAGCTTCCTTAATATTATCAAAAGGTTGGCCTCCTAAAGATCAAATGGTAAAAAATCAAATGCCTGAATAACTTTAGTATTTGGAAATAGCACAGGATTATATATCAAGTGAGTCTTCAAATTACAAATTAACTGAAGTATAAATGTCAAAACTAACTATTATAAAAGCTGCTATATACACCTTTAGGATAGTACTTTTTCAGCTTCCTCTCTGACAATTAAAATTTTCATCTGCTTATTTTTTGTTAGGCGAGAGATTATTTTTGGATGCTCATTGGTTTTCAAATTTTGATGGCTTTTGGAAGGTCCAACCTTGAGATTTTAGGGCATTTATGCTTATGTTGATTTTTTAATTCAGTTTTTCGTGTTATACTAATAAATGTCATCAATTTTACTCTGGATCTAATATGTGCTTATTGTGGTTGATATGTTATTTCTCAATTGCTTGGCTAATTACTTTTGTCATATTTTGGATAAATAAATGCTTTCTGTTTGATAGTACAGATTTTTCAGATAGCAATTGAGTGCCATCCTTTTTATACTTGTAATTCTTGGTTATCCTTACGATTGATTATATGTGAAAATGAAACTACCAGGGCTGGGGTTGTGCTTATCGTTCTCTGCAGACTATTGTTTCCTGGTTTAGGCTCCAACATTACAGTGGAATTGATGTTCCTTCACACAGGTATCAAAGTTTCTTGCTGAGGATCACCACTAATTTTTCCTTTTTTGGTCAAAAACTGAAGATCACCACTACTGCTCATTTGAATTTGTAAAAATGATGGATTAGTTTTGTTATGCTTTGCTTGGTGGAAGGTGAGTTCATTGTCATATTCATTAGACAAAGAAAACTCTATGCACATTTTAGTTTTTCAAACTTTTGGCATATATGTGAGTCCTGAAACAATCTTAATTTAAGAAAAGGAATTTATTCTGTTTACAATCAGTGGACATTGTATCCGATTTCACATCCATATTTGCATGAAAAAAGTATACTTACTCCTACGAACCAATCAAGATAAAAAGGCAACAGGAATGAATAGATTGAGTAAGAATATACTAGATTTTGTATCTCTGAAGCCTAATGAATAATATTGTAATAAACAACATTCTACAAGAACAGGAGTTTGATTGTCAAACTTGTCACTGGATTTGGAGAAGTGCTTCTGTTCAAGTTTCAAGTGAGATATTATATATGTCATGTTTCAAAGTAGAGAGTAATGCCATGTAGTTATAGTGACCACATTAGCCTATACTTGACCTTTGAAAGTAGAAAGTCTAAAATATCTTGAAAGCAAATTATTGCAGTTATGAGTGATGGGTAGAAATAATCTCTTGTAGATGGCTATGCATAATACTTTGCTGCAAAGTAACCTAGTGTTTGGTATTTTTAGTATCCATTTTGCTTCATCTTAGTGGCAAAATCCACTTTTCAGGGAAATACAACAGACACTTGTGGAGATTGGCGACAAGGATCCATCTTTTATAGGGTCACGTGAGTGGATTGGAGCTATCGAGTTGAGCTTTGTGTTAGACAAGCTTCTTGGGGTATATGTGAATTTCTTCTTATGACTCTGATGTGCAGTATTGGAAATTTAAATTAGTCATTTTGCTGTTCTATGTAGTTCATAAGTGCTTTAGAAAATTCTTTTTCTGTTCTAGATTGGTACATTGCGGGAATCACTTGCTTGTATACTTGATACAGCATTAGTATAGATCTCGATCCACAGATGTATTCTTTAAACTTATAAAGTAAATTGTTTATCAACAGGTTAGTTGTAAAGTGATAAATGTCAGATCTGGAGCTGAGCTTCCTGAGAAATGTCGAGAGCTGGCATTGCATTTTGATACTCAAGGAACACCTGTCATGATTGGTCAGTTATACATATTCTACTCTTTCCTTTCCATTAATATATGACACTGTTTTTTTTTTTTCCATTGATTTATGATGCTTCAGTAATCAAGGAAATTTGCTTTTGTGACTTATTGGCCAGTCGAAATATGTAGTCAAACCCTTACCACTAAATATTGCAGGTGGTGGTGTCCTGGCATATACTCTTCTAGGTGTTGATTATAATGAAGTAAGTGGAGATTGTGCATTTCTTATACTTGATCCTCACTATACCGGCACTGATGATCTCAAAAGGATAGTCAGTGGTGGATGGTGTGGCTGGAAAAAAGCCATTGACAGCAAAGGGAAACATTTCTTCTTGCATGATAAGTTCTACAATCTTTTGCTGCCTCAAAGGCCTAATACAGTCTAGTTAGTAGTTGCTTTAGCACTAGTTAGTGCAAAACCATTTTGAGCCATTTGCCTTTTAATGTAGACTTGTAGGACATAGAAAAACTGGTTGTATTTTCTTCATTTTTGGGAAGAAAAAAGAAAGGCAAAAGGGGACGGGAGGCGGGGGGAGGGTTTGAAATTAATTGGTGATAGGATGCAATTTGATTTGGTTTCATGTAGTGGGAATTCTTTGTTTTTGATCATGTACTGGAAATGAGGTATGTTTAGAAGTCACTGTTGAAGATTGTGTGGTGTAAATTATTCATTACTTTGTTATGCTAAAGGTTGTTTTTCATTCCATCTACATCGTTTATTATGACAGTTTTCCATCTCCTGTTCTTTTTAACAGTGTCGGTACTGGAAAGTTGAATAGGGCAGATACCTTCAGCAGTTGGAATGGGACATTGTTTTTACCCCCCTTTTGTCTGAATTGCGTCAGATGAGAGAAATCCTCTCATCATGAGTCTGGGTTATTAACTGATTGTGGTAGGCTCATTAAGAGCATCTAACCATGACAATTCTATAGGGATTTTCTCTTGATACATGAACATCAATGATTTGGAAGGCACTGGAACTGGATGCAACACAGCGTCAAGTAGTCGCAAGATAGAGTTGTTAATCGAGCCGAGTATTTGGCTGCTGAGCTTGACTCGAGTTTAATTCGAGCCAAGTTCGACTCGAGCTTATTAGGCAAACGAGCTTTAAAATGTGTTCGAACTCGACTCATCAAATGTATATGTGGCTCGAGCTCGAGAGCTCAAGCTCGTGCAAATTAACCTCAATAAAATCTATAATTTTTAATTTTTATACTTTTGACTTTTAAAATGACAAATATGCCATTTATTAACGAGTTCTAACGAGGTACTTGGATATCGGCTCGTTAACTAAACAAGCGCATTTCTAGCTCGAGTTCGGCTCGTTTACCGCAACTAACGAGAGCTCTAACGAGCTTTCGAGCTACTTGTGAAGTTTTACAGCTCTAGTTGCAAGTTCTTCTCATTGATCTCTGCAACTGAGCTACCAGCAACAAAGATCGCCCATTCCACCACCTTTGAATATCATTAAGGGCTTTTCTTGTCATCTCCCTCAGTTAAAGCAACGAGGATCATGCAATCAAATAGCTAATCCAACAAGAAAAACAAAACAAGCCGACTCTCAGCGGTTGCATGTACGATCCAAACAGTCCTAAGGCCTTGTTTGGATTGCATTTTTCGTAGAAAAATTACTATAGTGATTTGATATATGTGAGATAAAAGAGTGATTGGAAAATGTGTTTACGAAAGAAGTAGCAATTTTTCTTTGGAAAATTGCTATACTACTTCAAGGTTTTTAACACTTCTTGAAAGTCTTGTATACAAGTCTCATCAGTATGAATTATAATGTAGCCATCTGCTCATGGAACAATAAAAGAAATACAGCTATTTTGAAAAAAAGGCAATATGCTTTCTTAAGCAAATTACTAACAACTACTAGTAAGTACTATAAAAAATTGACCAAAAACGAGTTAGGCAGCATTAGAACATCATATGTCATTAATGTACTCAAGGATGCCGACTAACAAGCGAAGCGACTCAAAGTCAAGAATAGCATTTCCATTGCGAGTGAGGAGGACAGAAGGCTGAGGACTGGAACCTTGTTCAAGCATGTACTTGTGGCAAAATCTTAACCACACCTAGTAGGCTCAAGTGGGTTAGTTATGATTAAATTTTTAACTTTAAAAATAAAAACCGTCAATTGGATCGGTTTATGTTAACTTAATTCTGTTTATCAACATAAATAATACTTGTATTTCTACGACAGTTTCGGCATAAAATGCTAAATTTACCTTTCTCAAGTCTAAATTCTAAACGTAATTTGAATTTAAGAAAGAGTAGTAATTTTGTTATTCAACAAAAGTTATTGTGAAAATACAATTTGGATTGTAACTGTGGAATCTAAATCGTAAATCGTGTTCCTGACAAAAATTTAATTTCAACTCATAGACTAAAGAGTTTGAAATATATCTTGAAAAGGAATTTGAAATGATCAAAGAAACATGATATGATTGATGTGACTTGACTCAATTTAATACAGTACAATTATAAATAACCAATTTTTTTTTTCATTTTGAATATGAATCCAAAAGTATTTGAAGAATTATATTTTTTTTTGGAAAAATAAAAATTATTATTTTTTTTGGAAAAAAACGAAATTAAGTTAGAGAATTTAGAGTACAGTATGACAGGATGTTTCTATTTATCTGTGTCAACCTTCGGTTTATTCTTGTAGCTGCTTGCCAGCCCTCTCAAACTCAAACAATGGCGCTTCTCAAATATTATCCCATCATCCATTTTCCTTCTTCTCCTCCTTCCTTTCCTCTGCTTAACGATCATCATCCCTCAACACCTAAACTCTTCAAGCTTACCAAAGCATCCCATATTCAAATATCCGTTTCACTTTCCCCCCCTTCTTCTTCTCCTCCTCCTCCTCCTCCTCACACTTCTACTGTTCCTCAGTCGTCAACTTCACCAATTTTCCTACCATTTCTTCAAGGAAACTCAAATTCAGAAACCGAACTAAACCCACCTCAAGAATCGTCAAAAGATGAAAACTTTGACTCCAAAGTTAACAGAGATGACCCACTTATCAGATTCTTCAAGTCTCAAACTTCGAACCCGAACCCGGACCCGGGTAAAGAAGGCAAAATTTCCCTCCGGAAAAACCGAAAATCCTCTTGGCACCTAGCTTTTGAAACTGGTAATTCACCTCAAGGTGATGAAGAAATTGAAAATTTTCAACTGGGTTCTCCTTTAGTTGACTCAAATTCAGTTAGTACCAGTGAATCAAAAGTAGGTGGGATGGTTAGGGAAATATTCGAAAAGGCGAAGACTTTACCGGACAACTCAACTCTAGGTGAGGTTTTGGGAGGATTTCAGGGGAAAGTGAGTGAGAAAGATTGTTGGGAGGTATTGGGAATGCTGGGTGAGGAAGGGCTAATAAGGAGTTGTGTGTATTTTTTTGAATGGATGAGATTGCAGGAGCCTTTTTTGGTTTCTCCTAGAGCTTGTTCCGTTCTGTTTCCCCTTTTGGGGCTAGCAGGAATGGGAGATGAGATATTGGTATTATTCAGGAACTTGCCTGATGAGAAAAGATTCGGGGATGTTCATATTTATAATGCTGCAATTTCAGGACTTTTGGGATGTGGGAGGTACTAATTTGTTTGCCTTATGGAACTCATTTCAGTTTCACGTTGGTTTCCTACTCTATTTTTTTTGGTGTAATTTATAAGTTTTCTAATGCATTTCCGTGGTTTATAGTACAATCTTTAATCCGCTCGAACCTTGAAATATCCTCTCTTGAATTTTTAATGGTATGTGTTTGTGGTAGTACTAGTTTGGCTTCTTATACAATTGAGGTTTTCGTTATTGGATCATATTTTCATAGGTAATGAAAGTCCTTTGCCACGCCTTGCTTATCTTGTGATAGAATTTTGCACAAGAAGGTTTAAGGATGATGGCAGTTTTCTAAGTTGTGCGCGTTTCTTGTTAAACCAGCATTATTGTGCTTGATCAATAAAAATAATTGAATAAACTTGCATTTTCGTAGTTCTTGCCAGATGCACATACCTTTTAGTATTCTTTAGATGTCACCCTGTGTATTTCTCTCTCTCGTATGGCATGTCTTAAACTAATTCTAGCTATATCTGCAAACATAAAGGTTGATTTTCCTCGTGTTTACGTTACTGCATTTGAAGGTATGATGATGCTTGGGGAGTATACAAATCAATGGAAACAAATAATGTCCAACCAGATCATGTGACGTGCTCCATTATGGTTACAGTTCTGAGAAAGAAGGGTAATAGTGCTAAAGATGCATGGGAGTTGGTTGAAAAGATGAAAACAGAAGGAGTCAAGTGGAGTTTGGAAGTTTCAGGTGCGTTAATCAAGTCCTTTTGTGAGGAGGGACTGAAGAAGGAAGCTCTTATTATCCAATCAGATATGGAGAAAAGAGGGATTTCTTCCAATGCTGTTGTGTATAATACAATCATGGATGCATATTGTAAATCAAACCAGATTGAAGAAGCTGAGGGTCTTTTTGTCGAGATGAAGGCTGCGGGAATTTCACCGACTGCTGCCAGTTATAACATTCTAATGGATGCTTATAGCAGAAGAATGCAGCCTGAAATTGTTGAGAAACTGATGCTAGAGATGGAAAATGTGGGGTTGGAGCCTAATGTCAAATCATATACATGCTTAATTAGTGCTTATGGAAGGCAGAAAAAAATGAGTGACATGGCTGCAGATGCATTCTTGAAAATGAAAAAGGTTGGTATAATTCCTACGTCACATTCTTATACAGCTCTCATTCACGCCTATTCAGTAAGTGGCTGGCATGAGAAAGCTTATTTGGCCTTTGAGAATATGCAAAAGGAGGGAATTAAACCCTCCATTGAAACCTATACTGCTCTGCTTGATGCATATAGACGTGCTGGTGACACCCAAATGCTGATGGAGATTTGGAAGCTGATGATAAGGAATAAAATTGATGGCACACGGGTGACCTTTAACATTCTCTTGGATGGATTTGCTAAACAAGGACACTATGTTGAAGCAAGAGATGTAATATGTGAATTCAGAAAAATTGGATTTGAACCAACCATAATGACTTATAATATGTTAGTGAATGCGTATGCAAGGGGAGGACAAGAATCAAAATTGCCACAGCTTCTGAAGGAGATGGCCGCATTGCAACTGAAACCTGATTCTATCACATATTCTACGATGATATATGCTTATCTACGTGTCCGAGATTTTAGAAGGGCATTCTTTTATCACAAGCAGATGGTGAAAAGTGGGCAGGTTCCAGATGCCAAATCATATGAGAAGCTTAGGGCAATCTTGGATGCGAAGGCCAAAATAAAGAGTAGGAGGGATAAGAGTGCTCTTATGGGTATAATTAATAGCAGCTTGGGTTTGATGAAACAGAAGAAAAAAAGGAAAAAAGATGAGTTTTGGAAAAATAGAAAGAAACGGTCAAGAACACATGGCACAGCCAAAGCTGGAAGCTGAAACTTAGGTCCTTGTCTTTATTTTCAGATTGGAGTTCTTTAACTTTGATTAGCTCTTAAATTCAGCCCTACATTACTAGGCTGGACGATATTTTAATTGTCCAGAAGTGCATAGGAGATTTTGCTCGAATTTTAGGTTGAAAGCTTGAGATCTGCTGCTCTTGGAGCAGAATCTGTAGCTTTTATGATGGAGCCACCAATGTATTTCTCAAGAAGTAATACATGAATTTAGAAGCTGGGGAATGACCATTGTAGCAAGGTAAAAGCTACTTTTGAATTAGATACTTCTTATATAGAGGCTACTTTTTGTACATCTACCTGTCACAGAAATGTAGTTGCTCTTGTTTGTTTTGGGCATAATAATGTATCTGCACAAACTATATACTGATAATTTCCATATCTTGATAGTATTTCTAGAAGAATAGAGATTGAATAATATGTAGTTATTACTTTAGCTCTGCGACATCTCTTGGAGGATTTAAGTCTTGATGTTTATTACCGTTACCATGTAAAAATAATTCGGAATTATAAAACAACTGGATATTTTGTTTACTCATCGAGCAAACGTATATTGGCTTCAGTAGGTTCATTTAACTACTTTTCTTGACTAAATCACAAAGAAATCAGGATTTCGAATTCAGAAAGCGTGAAATCTCAGGAGTTCAATTTGCTTAGTCTTGGTAGTCTAAGATATGTGAAAAAATTACCTGAAGCAAGGTAAAATTGTTGTGAACATGGAAAACATGGATAATCATGCTCTTAATTCTTGTACTGAGCTTGAAGTTGAAGTATTCAGATATTGGGAACTCATAGAATAAAATGTAAAAATATTTGGAAACTCTTAGATTATAGCACAAAAACATTGTCCAAGTATGTTGGACGCTATACCTCTTGTCATCAAAAACGAAAAATGACAAAAAGCTTAGTTTTAGATTTAGGCCAAAGAGCTTGTTTATTTGGAATTTTTGTTCGATTAATTTAAGATTTGAATATTACAGATGAATTCGCCGAGTAATAAGAAAGCAGCAATTTAGCTTAGTGAGAATCTTGAAGAATTGAAAATTTCCCAAATGAAGCTAGAGAGTATAAAGGCCATTACACTTGAAATGGCAAGGAAGTTAAAAATACATCAAGTGTACAATGATGAAGATGAGGATGCAAAATGGCTACTTGAGCATCATGTCTCTTCCCCTATGAATTTTTTAATTAATTTCAGTTTGCTTTCAGGTATATTTCGGGTGGCTTTACATTTCCTTCCGAGGATCCATCTGCATAGTTTTACAAGATGGCCTTCAAGGTACTCATAAAGGCTGGCCGTGACCAACACGAGATAAGTAGTCATTGCATGAGTGGTTATATATGCAGGCATAAACTTGTTCTCAGAAGATCAGAATATTTTGTGGATTTGGTCCTGGACCCGCAATGTTTGAAAACTAGAAAGCTGAAAAGACTTTCTGAATTATGAGCGGCATTTGGAGGATGTTGTGGCGAATTCTGAGGACTGAGACAGTACCGTAGTGGAAAGACTTGGCAATGGACATTGTTATGCTGTCTCTGAGAACTGCTAAATGCTTAGTTTTGAGGACTTTCAGGGAAGCTTTTTTGGATATCTCAAACGTTTGGGGTCATGAGATCACAGTCTCAATATCTATGAAGTAATTGGTCATGTTTTGAGCTCTCGTTTGACAAGCACTGATCACCTTGATGGCAGATAAAGTTTCCTGAAAAGGCCAAGATTATTATTTGGCTGATTCCACATTTCATTGGGGGATATTCTGGTGTAACATGTTTATTTTCCTCGTGATCTGCTAATCCTAACTATATGGAATTATAAGTAGGAGTAAAAGTCATTCAACTGGTTATAATCCTCATAGAACTTCGAGCAAAAGATGTTTGTTGGGCTGCAGGAATTAAAAGGGGAAAGCAGGCTTGGTTCATGTTACCCTATTGGAATTCTATGTTGCGTGCTTAAGACAGACTTATATAAGAATATCAGTTCAGAAATAGAGATGTTTGTAACATATCTCACTATCTCCACACACTCCTCCTCACCCACACAAACCACAACACCCCCCCCCCCCCCCCCCCACCAAAAAAAAAAAAAAATCTCCCAAAAAGAAATGAAAAAGGAAGATGTTTTTGGGCGTTGATGAGACCCTTTTACTTTTCTTGGATTGAGAGAAAAGGAAGAGTTGCCAATTCATTGAATGGTAGCAAGAATTTATTCATGATGAGGTTGGGGGTTCTGGAACACACTCACTCGAGGTATTCTTGGTGAATATCTGCCAAGAAGTTTCTGTACTTCTAGGTCTATTTCTCTCAACATTATGTGCACATATAAAGATCAAAGAACTGCTTTAAATTTGTTTCATAACCAAGAATTTACTTGGAAGTTGAGGTTAAATATGGTGTCTTGTGCCTGCGTTTTAAGTTGTAACAAGGCGCTAAGGTTTGATGCTTGATTTTCACTTTAGTATTTGTCAAAGCTAAAACAAAAAAAAGGACACAATTCTCGGGAATATGTGTGTGTGTCTCGGGACTCATTGAATCAATTAGATGTTTTAACCAATTGATGATATCATAACTTGGGTCTTGTTTGTATTTTTTTGTGAATATTTGGCCCATATGCTATTAAATAATCAGATTTGTAAAGTGATTTACTTTCTTTAATGGTATTATGTTTCATGCTTATGTATATTCCTCTCTTGAATTACTTTGGACTAAAAGTACAGGAATATTACAGGTCATAATAACTACTATCACTCGCACAAGGGGAAAAAATCTAACAAGAACATAATTGAGGAGGGGAAAAAAGAAGCAAATTCTAGTTTACTCCACTTCTCCCTATTCATCAGCCTGTGAAGCCTAACAAATGTTGCAGTTTAATTTATACTAATAAATCTAGTGACTGTACTAAATAGCAATAATTTTTGGTATACTTGAATTTTCTTTGAGTTTGTGGCAATTAATAGTCATATAAATTTATTTTGCCAAACAAACAATTAACACAACCCAATTTTGATAGGAAGAGAAAGAAGTAATGGAAGGTTTTGATCATATACATCACCTCTTGATTTTGTTTCTTAAAATATCTCGAACTATGGTACCTACTAGCATATACTATTAGACATTTCCTTTTCTAAAATGTATCAAGGGTAACTATTAGCTCTTCATTAAATCCATTAGACTTAAATATTGGTACAAAAATGATTGTAATCTTTTGCATATCTCCCCTACTTAAAATGTATTATTTGGTAATTAAGAATAAGATTTGATCTTGTACTCATTTCTTCCTAGAAAGGGTTGTTTTATTCAGAAGATTTAGGCATATAAGTCTCATAAGAACCACAATTCAATTCAGTCAAAAAAGGTATGGAGTATGAAAAACAGAAGCAACATCAAGAAGAACGACAAAAGCCTCAACTACTAATGGAGGGACAGAATATTCATGGTGGAAATTTGAACAATGGAGATGACATGTTTGTGAAGGTGATGACCGATGAGCAGATGGAAATCCTCGGGAAGCAAATTGCTGCTTATGCAACCATCTGCGAGCAACTAGAAGATTTGCATAGAGCCCTCATCTCGCAGAATGATCCTTCGCATTTCATGCTGAGAAATCCGTATCTTACCCCGTTGATGACAACTTCTTCCCTCCATAGGATTCCTCGAAGACAGCGTTGGAATCCAACTGCTCAGCAGCTTCAGATTCTTGAACGTGTTTTTGATCAAGGCAATGAGACTCCATCAAAGGAGAAGGTTAAAGATATCACTGCTGAATTGGCAAAACATGGCCAAATTTCTGAATCAAATGTCTACAATTGGTTCCAAAATCGTCGCGCTCGAATGAAAAAGAAGCAAGTTGTGGTTGAGAACAAAAAGACTGAACCAGAAACGCAGATGGTCACTGAATCATCACTGGAGGAGGGAGAAAAGTTGAAGCCATCGGAGCCCATGATCGAAGGCCAAAATTACTGTGTTCAGAAGGTAAGTGCTGGGAACTCAATATTTTCCTTTGATGAACAAGGGATGGAAATGCAGCAGCCCTTGTTTGCCATAGAGGGCTTCCATCGAGGCATGTCACCAGACAAAGCGAAAATACATTACTTACTTGAAGATATGGATGTGAATCCACCAGGGTGCTATGACCCTTATATTCATGCAGAATAGTATAGTAACATGAACGAAAAATAATCTTTGCTAATTAGTTATAGACTTTTCAAGTTCTTGAGTTCTTTCTTTTTTCTTCTTCTTTTTTTTTTTTTTTATAATAAATTTACTTAGAAAATAAAGGCTCATGCCTTCATGGGTTGGAAATTAATTTGTAGCTAGTGTCTTCTGGACTTGGCTAGTACATGATGATAATTTCTCTGGGCTTTTTTCTTTTTGTGCCTCTGTTTCAATTATTTCTTTTGATCTTTATGTTATGTTTACCATAATACTATTGCTACTTATGTTCTTGCATTCTCTTCAATTGTTTTGTTTCTCCACATCCTAGCAGTCAATATGTAGGTATATTTGATGCACATTGGACTAGCAGAATTTGGACAGGGGCATGTTGCATGGGTGCCTTTGGCCCTTGACTTCATTTTGCAAGCTTTTGCTAAGATGGGAATACTGTGCTTTCAAAATCTTTATGGCGTGAACCAAGAAACTAAGGAATAATAATGATTACAGATTTTAGTCGAAGGCTCTTCATGATCAGTTGCATTTGCCATTATTAATTAAAATGCTACTCTTTTTCCTTTGAACAATTTATATCATGGACAGCATATTAACTGTATATATAAAAGGCAGGTAAAAAAAAAAAAACTTCTTGTAAATAAATGTATACTGCTACAAATATTTATAGAAAGCTAAAAAGCTTTTGTTGGTGCTCAAATCTGAAATTTGTCACTAGATCAAACAAACTGAAAGGATGCTCCCTGCAGATTTGGTCAACCACTACAGCTACATATACTTTTGGCTGATATCCAATCACAAAAGTACTCATAATCAAGAAAGTTTGCACATTCACTAATTAGTAATTATAAGTACTAATACAGTATCCAAACTCATAAGATTACCAAAGAGGTCCATCAACCAATCTCATTCATTCATGATATTCAGGTTCAGATTACTTATTAGTTCCTCCAGATGATGATGATGGCTTAACTTCAGCTTGACCATTATCCGGATGATCCGCCTTACCTTCTTCAACTTCACCATCTTTTTCCCCTGGTGATGATGCCTTGGCTTCTTCTGCTTCACCGTCAACACATGAAATTAACAGGAGGACTATTATTAGTTCCATTATCAACATTACTAGTCTTACAAGTACTCCCTTCCTCTTCCTGTTCTCTTAATCACAGTACAACAAAGGCAAAACAAAGCTCTTCGTTTATACCAATTCTAATAGCCCACAACTGTACCATCTGGCCTTCTTGGAGCCTGTTCTCCGTCAAAACTTTTTTCCAATCTCCTTTGAGCACATAAGATACACTCGGCTTGCCAGATTCCTTCCTCATCTCCCACCTGCTCAGGCCCACTTTCTCTACTTTCCCCGATGGCTCAATTATCTTTACCTCCATCGTATTCCAATGCGCTCCATCAGGGGTATGGTTTTTAAGGAATTCTAATTCTTCAGGGAGAAGAAATTCCTCCTCCATCTGGTTTACTGGAATGGAGAATCGGTTTTGAGCGAATTGAGTATCAGTTCTTGTTAGCCTTTTTTCTATCACCTTTATCTCTTTGCCTACTACCCCGCCTTCGGCTTTGGCTTTAATCCGCTCCTTGAATTCTTTAGGCAGAGGTGGAGAATCAAAACCAACGATAGTTACCTTCCTTTTCCTATCCCTCTTCTGCTTTAGGCCATAATCATCGTCATTATTATCATTATCACTAACCGCCTTGTTTACTTTTCTCCTCTCTTTTTGGCTCGTAACTTTCTTCAATTTTTTTTCTACCTTCTTCTCTTGATGATCGCTCTTTTCTTCCACTGCTGGACCTGATTCTGGCTTATGAAGATTACCCAAAACTTCCTGATGATCATCGAGATGCATCATTGATGTTGTAAACTCTCGCCTGATTGACCTTTTACCTTTAGACTTTGCCAAGGGTTCGAGTTGGATTACGTTCGTGGGTAACAAACGTAGTCGTTCTTGATTCCTTTTCTTCCTCTCTTCTTCTTCATCTAGCTTTATCTTTTCTTCTGTAGCTACTGTAGCCAATAAATCCAACAGGCACATCGCCATTAATTTTGTTTGATCAAGATTCAAGATGACATTCAAGAATATTGATCATCAGAAAAAGAGTAATGTTTTTGGCACTTCGCACAGGTTCCATACATAAAACAAACAACTTCCGTTCTTTTCATTATGGTATTGGGATTCCAAATCATGCAGGTTTCGGAAGCGTGAACTACTGGGACATGTTTTAGTTTCCCTTTGGATTTGGAAAAGGTCAGTTTTAGGAAACTTAAAAAATAATAATAATAAAAACAACGCCTTCTAATTTGTTTAGCCATTCGTCAATTTTGTTTGTGGATTCCTTGCGTTTCAAGCTTCAAAATCTTGGTTTAAGGGACAAAAAAAAAATGTGAACATAGTAAATTAACGTACTCAAGAGGATTAATTATTATAAGTTGAATAAAAAAAAGAATACCAATTTATAAATTCTGGTTGAAGAAGAAATTGAATTTTCATAGAGATTAATTTCGTTTGAATGATTTCCAATTGCATATGCTCAGAAAACTGAAAATCGATGCAAATATATGGTATAATACAATGGTATGGACTTCGACGAACTTACTTCAGCCCCATATTGAGATAAAATTTAAAGTGTAGGAAAAAAAATAAAAACTGATGCGTAATGCAAAGAAATGCAAAAAAAAAAAAAAATGCAAGAAGGCAAAAATAGAAATCATAAAATTTGCTAGAAGTTCCCTTTCCCTCACAGCCACTTTTGAGTTTTTTAAAAAATAGGTCACTTGAAAAAGAAAATATTTAGCTGCATTTTGGCTAGCACTAAACTGATAGAAAGGGAAAACCAAAAAATGAAGAAAAAGAAAAGGGGTCAAAGAGAGGCCAGGCTAGAGAGAGAGAAATTCACAAGCACTCTTTTTTTTTTTTTTGAAGAAAACACATCATCGAATTTGAGCACAAAAAACTCAAAAATTGATTTAAAGCATGGCATATAACATCAACCTCATGCTTTGGGTAGAATATTAAGTAGAATTAGCAATCTCAGAAAAATGCTTAAATTTCCAAGTTAGTCGTGCCGCTCCTTACATGACTTGTGTGCGTTACACACACATATTATATATTCTACACTGTTAATGTATACACTGACAGCCCTAAATACATGTTACTTCATATGAATTTGAATTTAAACACTATAAGTCAACAAATTTGGATAAATAAAAATATGCATTACTAGTATCCAATCCTTGATTAGCTTGATTATTGACTGAATGGTGATCTTAATCTACTGACTGCATGTTACTGCAAAACTATTGACACCGTACCTCAATTGTAAGAATGCCAATAATTGATATTTTACCACTTCATTTGATTTAGCTTCTCAAATTGTTCAAACGATCCCAATATTTACTATTACAAAAGAAGGCCCTCAGTTCATTAGTATTAATCTTGATGCATCGTGATATAATTCGTGATTTTATTTCTTCTAGAAAAGCAATTTAGCTGATTATTCTGATAAATATTTTGTTTATCTCTAATTGGTTTTCTAGCTTTGAAAAAGAAAGAAATTTTTTTTTTGGAGAAACATTTCGAGAAACTTTCAATTAAAACCTACGTGCTTTTCAAAAAAAAAAAAAACTAACATACACTTCATCTCCATACCAAAATAAAAATAAAAATGTATATTAATTTGAGCTTGTCTTACAAGAGTGCTCAATGGATGTGAAATTCAAGTGCTAGTGTTTTGGTAAGTGAAATTGAATCAAATAATTGTTTAATTGGAAGAAAATCTAAAATTAAATGTGTACATGCATATGATGAGTTGTAATTAAGTGTACTAATGAGCATTACCACGCACTCTTTGGGAACCGTTCCCTGTAACACAGACCCTGGTGTGAACATAATAAAACGTTTTCTATAGACGTTAGAGGTCTTGCTCCTCGCGACTACTCCTCAAACAACCTAACAACATTTGGCACGTAACGTATAACAAAAAAGGACAAGCCCCTTATCTTTTACACGCCCAAATGCTCATGCCCATGTCCATAAATACAGCTTTGAGAGATCGATCCCAGAAGCCCAGAGAGCTGTTTAAGTTTCTGTGCTGAGTCCTCTTGCAGCTGCTGCAAAACTGGGCAATCATCCTTGATATTTGGGTATTCATTATTACCGGAGATGGAATTCTCTATGTAGCCTTGTCAAAATTTTTGGCTATACACCTGATTTACTGCTATGATGTTTCGTTCTTTCTTTCTTTATTTTTTTTGTTCTTTTTTTCTTCCTGTCATGATTTCCTTTCCCATAGGGTGTTGATTAAGAGTTAAGACCACTGTTTTCTTTTACAAAAATAATCTATTCTCAGCAGTTTTTTGGTTTTGTGGCTGCAAGATTTGCTAATGCAGAGAAGTGGACGTCAGATATGTACTCGATCAAAATCCTAGAGACCACATATGCAGGTACCCTCATTTGTTTCAACCATGGTATTCTTTTTTTTTTTTGGGTTTTTTTTCTCGTACAATTAATTAGTAATGGTTGAGAAATTAATAACTAATGATTTCTCCTGCCTCGTTTTCTTGTTTTTTCTTTGATGACAGCTCTGCATGTCGACGTTTTGCTGAAATTAAGATTTCACAGAGATAAATCAAGCAAGGTTGCTGTTCATGGCACGTCACATCACATCGACGGCTGGTTTTCTCATCTTATGAAGGTCAGAATTCCAATCTATATTTTCTTGGCTTTAGAATAAAGAACAGATTATAATAAGTTCAGTACCTTTTTTTTTTTTGGCTCTTCGAGAGTTGAAAAAAAAAAAATAAATCAGACTCTTAGCCATAGGGTTTTCTGTGAAAGAGATTAATTACTTCCCTCGTAAATTTGATGAACTTGCTTTGCTATATGGTTTTCCCCTTGACATTTTTGTGATGTAGCTTCTTTTGCAGATTGCTCCTGCCGCAAAAGTTATCTAACCAAAGGCAGGAGCCATTGCTACGGATTCTGCTTGCTGCAGGCCCTGCAGAAGCAGCAGGACCTACGGCAGGATCCAAGAATCTTCCGGCAGCTGCATCGGAGCACCGGCGCCACCAAGAAAAAGATGGGGAGTGAAGCAAATGGTCCGTTTTTATTTTTATTTTCTGGGAAGAGATTCAAGTGAAAATTAGAGAAGTAAGAGAAATTCAAGAAACTAGTTTTGTACTATATATATATATGGCAAGTAAACTCTTCCTTGTATTGAAGAGGCTTGTTAAATGAAGTTGTTCTTGAGTAAAAACGTATTAGTGATCAAACTTTTTTTAGTAAAAACATATTTACTTGTTTTTTCGCATCTCAACATACATTACAAGTTGATGTCCTATCAATGAATGCACTAGAAATGGTAGATTTGCCAATCACCAAAATTTCTCAAGTACAAAATCAAGAATATAGAACTCCAAAAACACCTTAATAACGCCTGAGAAATTCTGGTATCAAAGTGCTGCCACGAAAATATAAACACAGTACTGGAAACATTGGAAAAGCCCATGATAAGTTGCAAACAGTTTTTGTTTTCCTTTGCGAATTTTGAATTTCTGGTTTTTGTAGCTACTGAACCTTTTAATTAAGGCATTTTCCTACCTGCTTTTAGAAGGAATTACAAGAAAATTTCAAATGTGGGATGAAATCTCGAAAATCAAAGTAAATTCCTGGATAACAACTTAAATGCAAAAGAACAAGAAAGTCAGGGGGTACTTGTTTGCCCACATTCAATATGTTTCCTATTAAAGTGAGAAGGAAATAGAAATAAAAAGGAGGTCAGTTTGAATTTTTTTCCTTCTAAAGCAAGTCTAAAAAAGGGGAGAAAAAAAAGAGGAAAGAAGTCAGTTTGCTAAGTACACATACATAATATACCTGTATCTGTATGTGTGTGTGTATACACACACGAAAGATTTTCTTTCTTTCTTTCTTTTTTCCTTATAATGGTGCTTGATTGTATTTTGTGGTGTAGCGTTGTTTATCATGTCCTAAGCATCCTTATTTACTTCTTTTTTCTACTAAAAGGGGTTATTTCTCCTTAGAGGTATGTATACATAAGTTTTGGCTTCTAAAATACTCAAACATTGATGAAAAAAAATCCTTATAGAGAAATTTGTAGCTCTCAAATTTTAATTATTCCTATTTAATGGCCTCTCAAGCCTCCAATAAAAATAAAGTTAATTAGTACTTGTACTGATTAGAATATCATGTCTCAAAATATGGTAAGTTTGAACCAAAAAAAGAAAAAAAACAACTCGTTCTTGTGAACACTTGACTAGAGAAGAAGTACCCGCGCAACGTACAAGAGGTTGGTACCCGTGGTTAAAGAAAATTGTAAAATAGTTTAATTATGCATCCTATCTCAAACAATTAACAACAAAGATTGACCTTCATGGTAGATATATTGAAAAGAGTTATTGATAAAGTTATCAATTTGGAATGATGATTTTCTTTTTCTAGGTTATTGATAAGCTTCTCAACTTGATTTGAATGATATAAGCTTCTCACTTATTACTACACCATGGTACGTCTAATCTATTATCGAAGCTTATTACAATAGAAACTAATATTTACATAAGATAAAATCAATAGTCTAATCTTAAGGTGGTTTTCAGTATCAAGGAAAGGTTTCTTGGATTCTCTGCTGCAAATTCAATATTGAGTAGCAAAGAAGTAGAGTTCAAGAAAGGTGATGAATTACTCAAGCGCGCGTAAGGTGGCATAGTAGACAAGTATTCCCCTTCATAAATAAATTGAATAAGAAGAGTTTGGATTTGGACAAGATCTTGAGTTAATGATCCATCAATCACAATCAAACTTCAGGAAAGGCCTGGCAGGGCAACATTAAATAACATAAGCCTCAATTGGTTTTGGCTGCAAAAGTTTCACCAAACAAATACTACCCAATTAGTACCATTATCTTGCCTCCCACCAATTTTCATATTAAAATGTGAATTTGCTTAAAAAAAAATTCAAACGGATGTATAGTGCACCGGTTTAGTCCGGTGGTGATTCAGTCCCCTCCGAATTACCCCTGAATCTCCTTAGGTCCACTCTCTTCCCTTAGGATAGGATAGATTATAATATACTACAGCTGTCGTCTCCGAAAAAAAAAACAGTACCATTACCATTCTAATCAAACATACAAAACCAAATATAAATTAATCAACTTAGGTACTAATCAATAAACAAGTATCATGACAATCAAAAAGTTAGGTAATTACAAATATGTCAGACAATCACTTGCATCCACCAGTAATACTTAGATTGTTCTAAAACCTCCCAGTATATCTCTATTTTTACAGAAGTCACAAACCTATTATTAAATCCAAAAAACAAGGATTTACATGCTAAATCAATTTACTACCTCTAATTTATCAGATGCAAGAAACAAAGCTCTAATTTCAGAAACTAGATATTGATCAATCAGGAGAGAAAGAACACAAATCTCAAGCTAAACTACCAAACATAGCTTCGAGCAAATGTACCGAAATACTAAGTGAAACAAACTATTAAGAAGTAATGATATAATAGAAGTTGAAGAGAATCCAACGGAAGAAAATGGAAGAGCAACCATTAATTCGAACAATTACTTGTAACTGTCGAAAGTGACCCTCGAATATAAACATGCAATTAATTGAATAACACATGAGAAAGTTTTCGAGAGATTATGAGGCTTAGATGTTAGTATAATTAAATGATTGAAGGGGCTTTTAAGTAATCTATCCGAACACAAGTTCAATTCAGTCGTAGCTAATGCTCAACCTAACACCGAATACTATCACCTACTAAACCTGTTCTCGGACTTAAATGTCTGAAAAGGACATCTAAGGGGTGCTTGTTTCACAAATTGGATTCGAAAATGGAAATGGAATCATAGATTCTGATTTTGGAATTAAACTTTTCATTCCAATATCTAACTTGGTTCACATATTGGAATTAGTATCATTCCAATTCCTGATGCTTGGTTTGATGAGTGTTTCGGAATTAAATGCAATTAAATTTCAAAATTACCCTTGATATAACAATTCTTATAAAACAAAGGGATAATTGTAGGAATCTTCCTTATAAGAACAGAGTACCCATTTTCCCATAAACAAGTTTATTTATCGAATAAAATAAAAATAAACCTATTCTCCAATAAAACACCAACTCTTTATGGCTTTCCTCCATTATAAGAACAGAGTACCCATTTTTTCATAAATAAATTTATCGGATAAAATAAAAATAAACCCGTTCTCCAATAAAACACCAGTTCTTTATGGCTTTCCTCCATAATAAGAACAGAGTACCCATTTTCCCATAAATAAATTTATTTATCGGATAAAATAAAAATAAACCCGTTCTCCAATAAAATACCAGCTCTTTATGGCTTTCCTCCATAAATTGTCAATTTTCCTATTTTTCCATAAGCTAATTTATTAGTTGGATAAAATCAGAATAGTGTTAAATCACAAAGCCTACAAAGTTTTGGATTTGGGTTTCCCATTCTTATCTAATGACATAACCGACAGCTCAAACGACTGCTTCATGTTATTCCAACTATGTGACGTCATCCAATCGGCAAAAAGATCCATCAATCCTTGAACATCCAGGGTCTGCGATAGCGCTTGCAATCGAGAACCCGCCCATTGGTTGAAAATCCCCAGCGGCATTAGGGAGGAGGAATTCTCATTGAGGGATGGCGGGTAAGGGTTTCGCTAGTTCTGATTGTAAAGCGGATTGCCGGAGGCCGGGTTAGGAGGCAACAACATCGCAATGGAGGTGGTAGTGGTGGTGGTTTGCGACGGAGATATTGGTGGAGGTAGTTAGGCGAGTTGAGCTTCCTGGGAAAGAAACGGAAAAGTGGAATTGGATTTGAATATGGTGAAGTCATGGTGATGGATAGCAAGAGAGGGTAGAGGAGTCATAAATGTTGTCCGAGAGAATAAGTTGAGGATTTTGTCCCAAACCTCCCAATTTGCTCGTGAATGATTTTTTAGAAATGATTCCAAAAATTGCATTCCAATAGACTTAACCCAAGCAATAAATAAGGGGTTTATTCCATTCTTTGATTGCCAAACCCTTTAACCAAGCAGCCCCTAAGTATTGCAATGAAATCAAAGCTGTAATGACTTGTACTCAGTACTATAATTACACTTCAAATATTTTCACATTCCCAACCTATCCTTATCCTTGCGGTTGAAATTCAAATATAACTCTTTGACCATAACTCATCCTTATATAATATAAAAAATATAATAATATAAAATAATAATTAAAGGGGAAGCAGGCACTAAGCACGGGAGTTTTAACTTATGTGATAAAATATTTATTCAAATAAATTTATAAAAAAGATAGTAGAATTAGAACTGCATGGTAATTGGTTTAATTGCATCAGTTGAAATGCATGAAATTATAAGTAAATTGGCCAAATTAACAAACTTATAAAGGAAAACATATTTATAAGTAAAAGAAATAGGATTGTAGTAAATATTAACATCATACCACAACAATAATAGCAAATACATCATTACCTTTGTTACTATACCATTATAACACAATCATAGCCATATCCAATCAACAATTAACATGTATCAACTATAAGGTCAAAATTAGATCCTACCTTGATCATGAAATTGCAGTCAATAGATAATCTTTAGTCGTAGTTTAACCTCCTCCAGTCACAAACATCAGATTTTGGAAATATAGCTAGAAAATGTATAAAGATTCCTATGGATATTCATACGTATATATCATGTATTTCATAACGAAATTTCCATATTCATACAATAGCTATTGAGAAAATATTGCAGTAGAAAACTCACCGTTCTAAACATCCAAAACTCCAGAAAGAGAGAATGTAAATGAGCATACATGTCCAAATACCCACAACAAAAGATTGAGCGCAAGCACTTGAAATAACATTCTTCAGTATTAAAAGCCTCCATTATTGTCAAGTTGAAGAGCACTGCAATTTTATTTGTAACAGATTAGAAATATGAACCAAAACCAATCATGCTCATTATTAAGTATTTCCTCAATCAATCATTTTTAGCATTAAGACCCTCTATTATTGTAACTATAAAAGCTACCCAACAATTATAAAGGAAAATGAAGAGTATTGCAATTACATTTGTAAGTGGTTTAAACACCACTTAAAAGCTTGATAATCACGTGGAATATAAACCAATTGAAAATGAGAGGACACCATAGTCAAACCCAACTCAACTATACATTATAACGTTGCACATTTGGCTTAATCACTTGCATTTGATTTTTTCCCCACCTAAATTATTCCCAAAGATGGCAAATGAAAAATTTTTCAACAGTCACTTACAAACTCCTTTATATATATATATATATATATATATATATATATATATATATAGGATTTAAAAAGAAATGGGAGAAGGCTTCTATCTCTAGTGGTTTTAAGTTTTTCGTTTTTTTGGGTCACTTTTTGAATTATCTTCTTCTTCTTCACCTGATTTACAATAAATGACAAACTAGTAACTACCACATTATCTGCGAAAAAAAATACAAGCCCAATAAAACCTTCAATAATCATCTCACACGAACAACTTTCAACTTTTCTCCTTAAGAGTATTTTGTTTTAATTTACACACATAAGGTGTGCCTATTTCACTTGTACTTAAAAGAAAGAGAGCAACTTTCTTTTCTCCACAGTAATGATGCTCATTAATTACATTTGGAAAGATATAATATATCAAATGGCAAAACAGCGCAACAACGCATCAGTAGTTCCATCACTATAGGAAATTTAATGACCTTAAAACACACCCTTCTGTTATAGTCCTATACACATTTTCGAATTCAAAATTTTGATGTTTTCTGACTGCAATTCAGTCCGGGCAGGCTTTCTAGTGATAGAATTGCAAGAAAATTGACCAAGAACAGAAAGAAAAACTGCCATGGAAGTCAAGGTCGGGACAAAAACGTCCGTCTATCACTCAACTGACCTAGCATCAAAGTCCAATACCCACTAACCACCCACCTGTCTATGAATCCTCCATCAGAATCTGTTCCTCCTGTCCTTTGAATAACGTACTTCGATTATGATTTTATAGTGGCTGTGCTTCCCATGCAATAACTTTTTGCACGTAATCTCATACTATGAGATGAACCTTCCCATGCATGAGGTTTGATATAATTACATAGACCTCCTCTGTAACTTTTGTATGAAATCAGAACCACTATCCTGTCAGTTATTACAACTAGTTTGTAGGAAAGCTCATAATTATGATAATCTTAAGGGAGGTTGTTGCAATGCAACTAAAGATAAGACGGTACATTTAAAATTACAACAGGAAAGGAAAGGGGCTAAATAAGGTACCATGTCATCGTAATAAAAACATATACTCCCTCCGTCCCACTTTGATAGTTCTGGTTCTTTTTTCACACAGTTTAAGAAAAAGTAGTTAACTTTGTTGGAAAAGTAAATTTAGATTGCTATTTTCCTAAAATACCCTCACATTAAATATGGTACAACTTTATGGGAACTTGAATTGATGGTAAAAAAAGAATCAACTCTCATTAAATGGGATAGGTTTATAGTAACAATTACTTACATTGAATAAGGGTATTTTAGAAAAATTAAAATACAACTACATTCTTCAATTGGAAAGTAAACTACAATTTGGGACAGATAAAAAAGAAATACAGAACTATCAAAGTGAAACGGAGGAGGATCATTCAAGTCCTCGATGTGATTATGTTGTTATCACACGGTGTCGTATTAATTTTTCTCGACACACATTAATAATCACAAGGTTCACGAGTGAAGCCATAGACCGGATCCACTCAAGAAATTCTCCATGAAACCTTTCTAATCTCCGTCCAAAACGGGGGAGATGACCTTTCATTATCACCGTTAAATAGACATCAGTCACATCACCACTAAAAGGTACAACCATTAATGCACACGGTACAATTGATTAAACCAGCCATGCAGTTCCCCAAACTCATCCACTCGTGTACAGTTAAGCAAATCCAAGCCCACTACCCCACCAAACCCAGGGGCCCTTCCGTAACTTCACACCCAAAACCAAAGGCCAAAAAAAAGAAAGAAAACCCTAAAGGCCGAAGCCGCACGAGAAATCGAAAAACCCAAAAAAACCCGGGCCCGCACCACGACCGAAGAAAGAAATCCAAAACCACGTGTACAAAGCTCGACCCAGAAGCTGACGTGTCAAAGAGAGCCCATCCGGTTCCAGTTCTATTCTATATAATACCATCAGCAGCAACCTCCGTTACATTGGCATTAGCATTTAGCAGAATAGCGGTCTCCTCTCCTCTCTCTCTCTCTCTCACAGCAGTAGGAGCAGTTCATAATATATATATAACTCCAGAAAATTCATCCATTTCTTTTTCCTTTCCCCTTTTTTTTTTCTGTCCTTTACTTTCTCTCTCTTCAGATTTTCTCTCTCCTCCCTTTCAGCTCTCGTTGTCAATATAAAAAATACATATATAGATATAGATATATACAGACAGAGGGGGGATTGGATATGGTATCATTTCTCTAGGGTTTATATATATGGGGAGAAACAGGAACACACAGTAGAGTGTGTTGCTGTGTGTGTGTGTGTGTGGGGAAAACTGGAAAAGACGGCGATAAGGAGGATCGATTGGGATTTGGTTCTGGATTTCTTCTGCGGTTTTCTGCTGTCTTGGCTCGAGATCCGAGCCAAGATAACGCTGGAAACTCCGGCTCTCTCTTTTTCCTGAGTTCGCTCTGAGGTGATTTTTTAGTAATTTTTTTCTTCTCAATTTATATAAGATTATTGGAATTTTGTGGAAAATGTGTCTCGAGTATCCGTAGCTGTTTTCTTTTGTGTGTGTGTGTGTGTTTCTGGGTTTGAAGATTTTCTGATTATGTTTTGTTTTGCATTTTGCTTTGAGTGATTTGGATTATTTAGTAAGTTTTTTCCTTTGAATTGATTGATTAGAGTTTTCTGGGAAATGCATGTTTGAGTGTGGATGGATTTTTTTTTGTTTTGAATAATTTTTTTGGTTTTCGAAGATTTTCTGATTTATGTTTTATTTTTGCTTTTCGTTTGAGTGGGTTGGATTTTTATTACTGGATTCTTTGTAGGATTTTGTCCTATTGAAGTTTTTGTTTATTTTGATTTGATATTTTTGTGGTGTAGGGTTTGTTTGATAGGTAAGAAATGGCATCTGGTGAGGGATTTTTGACGGAGGAGCAAAGGGAGATGCTGAAAATAGCGACTCAGAATGCGGAGATATTGTCTTCATCTCTGAATTCTCCGACTCCCAAGTCTCCATCCCCGAAAGAGCATTATGTAAAGGCTCTGGGTGGTGGCAGGGCTTCTGCGGCTGGTGGGGCTCCGGTTAGGCATGTGCGGAGATCGCATTCCGGAAAGTACATTCGAGTCAAGAAGGGTAAGCCTTGATTCTTGCTGGTTTCTTAAGTAGGTTCTGTTATGGATTTGTTCTCCGTGATTGATGAATTGAATGTTAACTATTTGCTTGGTTTTAGTTGTTTCTGCTACATATGCTACTACTGAATGTGTCGGTTTAAATTGGCACTGATCTATCTTGTGTTGAGCTTGGATACCATAAAGATACAAGCTCTATAGATGGAAAATGGCAGGTATATATGTGTGCAAATATCCTTACATTGTGCATTTAAATCCGTTGGTGTGAATATGAGCAGGTTATAAGTGTAAGTTCTGATCATAGGGTTGGTGATGATGCTTACAGTTGTGTTAATGTTTTCATTACAGCAAGGAGCATCTGTTGTAGGATCTTCAGTGGCCATTTTATTCATGAATTTTGTTTAGCAGGTTAAGGATTAGAGAGAGGGTTAGATGTTGAGCTATGAACATTGTTAGGAATTGCATTGTGCATTTAAATATCTGAAGGACCATTATGTGGATCGACTGCATGTTAAGCACTTTTAGGGCTTTACGAGCGTAATTTATGTTATGTGATTGTTTTTGTGTTAGACTGTCTATGAGCTCATGTTGCAGTATCTTTACATGTATATTGGCTAACCAATAACGAACTTTGGGTCAGCCTCCATGTATTTCTTTTTTGTGGGTCCATGGAGAATCGAGATGTACTTACTTTGCTCCCTCCCATTTTAGCTTCTCTAACCGGTGACACCAATAATGAACTGTGAGTCAGCTTGTGTGTATTTCTGTTTTGTGGGTCCATGGAGATTTGATATTTACATGAACTGTGAGTCAGCCTGTGTGTATTTCTGTTTTGTGGGTCAATGGAGATTTGATATTTACTTGCTTTGCTCCCTCCCATTTTAATGCAAACGTCTGTAACCATGAGTAACTTTAACGTTTTTTGCCAAGTGTAATGAAGTGATTGATTTTTTTTTCTGCACTTTCATATTTGTTGCACCCATGGGTAAGATGCAGTGCCACTTGTTAACAGTGAAACACTCTCTCTCTTCTTTTTGTTAGACTTGGGCTGGGGTGGGGAGAGGGGGGAAGGGATCAACTTTTCATGTACGAGCATCTTCAATGAGTCTTCGAGGACAAATTTGGACTTTTACTCTCGCTATTTTTTTTTTTTGCAGTTTTGAGGTCATTACTGGTATCAACTGCTATTTTGTCTGACTTGTAAATACAAAATTTCAGCTCCTTGTAGCTAATTTCCCTTTTCTTTTTCTTCTACATCACATGATCACAGTATCTGCTATTATGAGGACTGTTTGCAGACTATGAAGCTTTCCTTTTTCCTGTCTGCATGAGATTTTGCTCCGTGAATGACATTGTCCCATCTGATTTTCCCTTTGTTCATGCGCTGCTGCTTTCCCTTGCAATAGATTTCAGAATATGAGATCTGGAGCTTCATTTTAATATCATTAGCCATAAGACTGCTTCTAACTTGAGGTACTGTGTCGTATTAGACACACAAGTCTGGAAGGTAAACAACAGGATGAGCCAATTTGGCAAGCACCAGTGAACCCTTGAACATTAACGTAAACAGATTCAATTCAATACTGAAAATTTACTAAATAATTTCCTCATAAGCAAATTATGATCGGCATGTGCTATTTTTTCTTTTTAATATGATTAATGTTAATTCTGTGAACAGTGCTGAGTTTGATGCACTCTGGTCTTAAAATTTTTCTAGCAGTTTTTCCTCTCAATTTTGGATACAAAAATGGCAAAGCTTGCCTGCTGTACATTGTATTGCTGATGCTCTGGATCTGGTTTAAATGCTTTATTTTAGTTCACATTCTGGTTAGTACCTTCAGGCTTTGATTCAGAAAGTTTTTTTTGATGAATTGTGAATCAGACGGAGGAGGTGGTAAGGGAACCTGGGGAAAGTTACTTGATACTGATGGTGAGTTCCGTATTGATCGGAATGATCCCAACTATGATAGTGGGGAGGTAACTTCTCTGCCTGATCTGATTCTTTCTTAAGTACCTTTTTTTTGGGGTCTGATTATGGTGACTTTCTATCTGTTGATTACCTATTCAATGATGCTTGGGTTCTGCATGATAATGGAGTTATTATTGCTTTACTTGGTACCTCAGATTATTGGCTTATTTTACTTCGTCCTGCTAACTTTGACAGGAACCCTATGAGCTTGTTGGGTCCGCTGTCTGTGATCCATTGGATGAATATAAGAAAGCTGTAGTGTCCCTTATTGAGGAATACTTCACCACTGGTGATGTTGATGTAGCTGCTTCCGACCTCAGAGAACTACGATCAAGTGAATACCATCCCTACTTTGTCAAAAGACTTGTTTCTATGGCGATGGACAGGCATGACAAAGAGAAAGAAATGGCTTCAGTTTTGCTTTCAGCTCTTTATGCTGATGTTATCAGCTCAGCCCAGATTAGTCAGGGTTTTTTCTTGCTGTTGGAGTCTGCTGATGATCTTGAAGTTGACATTCTGGATGCAGTAGACATTCTTGCCTTATTTGTAGCTCGAGCTGTGGTTGATGACATTCTCCCTCCTGCATTCATCACAAGGGCAGGGAAAATGCTTCCAGAATCCTCAAAAGGACTTCAAGTCCTGCAAACTGCTGAGAAAAGCTATCTCTCTGCTCCACATCATGCTGAACTTGTAGAGAGGCGGTGGGGTGGTAGCACCCATCTCACTGTGGAGGAAGTGAAGAAAAAGATAGCTGACCTTTTGAGGGAATATGTTGAGGGTGGAGATACCTCTGAAGCCTGTAGGTGCATTAGGCAGTTGGCAGTTTCATTTTTCCATCATGAAGTTGTGAAGAGAGCTTTGGTTCTAGCCATGGAGATTCGTACAGCAGAACCACTCATTAGGAAGTTATTAAAAGAGGCTGCTGAGGAAGGTTTGATAAGTTCCAGTCAAATGGTTAAGGGTTTTGTTCGCCTAGCTGAGAGCCTTGACGACCTTGCCCTTGATATTCCTTCTGCCAAGACATTGTTCCAGTCTTTGGTGCCTGTGGCAATATCTGAAGGATGGCTTGATGCATCTTTCCTGAAATCCTCAGGTAAAGATGGGGAGGTGCAGGACAAAGATGATGAGAAGTTGAGACGATACAAAAAAGAGGTGGTTACCATAATTCATGAGTACTTTCTATCGGATGATATTCCTGAATTAATTCGGAGTCTGGAAGATCTTGCGGCACCTGAGTTTAACCCTATATTTTTGAAGAAGCTCATCACCCTTGCCATGGATCGGAAGAACAGAGAAAAGGAGATGGCCTCTATATTACTCTCTGCTCTGCATATTGAGATTTTTTCAACTGAAGACATAGTTAATGGTTTTGTCTTGCTGTTGGAATCTGCAGAAGACACAGCGCTAGACATTTTAGATGCTTCAAATGAACTTGCTCTTTTCCTGGCTAGGGCTGTTATTGATGATGTCCTTGCTCCACTGAATTTGGAAGAGATAGCCAGCAGGCTGCCACCAAAATGTAGCGGGACTGAAACTGTCCGTATGGCTCGATCACTTGTAGCTGCACGTCATGCTGGAGAGAGGATTCTGAGGTGTTGGGGTGGCGGGACTGGCTGGGCTGTGGAAGATGCCAAGGATAAGATACTGAAGCTCCTTGAAGAATATGAAAGTGGAGGTGTTGTCAGTGAAGCTTGTCAATGCATTCGGGATCTTGCTATGCCCTTCTTCAATCATGAGGTAGTGAAGAAAGCTCTGGTAATGGCAATGGAGAAGAAGAATGATAGGATGCTGGATTTGCTCCAAGAGGGTTTCAATGAGGGGCTGATTACTATCAATCAGATGACCAAAGGGTATGGAAGGATCAAGGATGGACTTGACGATCTGGCACTCGACATTCCAAATGCCAAGGACAAATTTGGTTTCTATCTGGAGTATGCTAAAGAAAGAGGCTGGCTCCTTCCATCCTTTAGTCTATCTTACCCAGAAGCACCACCAAATCTGGATGCATCTTCTTGAGAAGAAACTTCAGTTTGTTCTCCGTGTATGTTGTTGCTTATTGTCTCCTTTTTTGCTTGGTAATTTCTGTTTCAGCGCATCAGAAGTGGATGATTTTAGAATTTTCAGATCCCATCTGATGTTTCTTCCCTTCTGTCTCTCTCTCTCTCTCTCTCCCGTGCGGCCTCTTCTTATGTGATGGAGTTTATCGATGTGTATAAATTAGGTTCTTGTTTTTCAACAGTAGACTGATTGTCTGAGATGGGAATGTGCTCTGTATTCCTACCAGTCAAAGACAATTTTAGCATTTACTGTTTTGTTCTTTAGACACCTTGGAAGGATCTTCCCCTTGCGGGCAGTGAACTCAGATGAACTAGTGACATTTTATCTTTAGCTTTTAAGCTGAATCAATATTCAATACCGTCCAGCTTTTGCTGTTTCCCTTCTGAAGCAGAGTTGGAGGAATCGTGCTGGTGGTAGAGTTGCAGCACTCTTTATCATGTTTGGCCTTCGAAGTTGTGAGCTCATCATCCCTTGAGCGATATTAAGACTGTCTGGTCTTTAACTGCGCAGAAATCAATAATGTGTATTATTTCTTATCCGTTTCTTCCTTGGAGAAGTCGAATAGAATATTGGTCTTCCTAGCAGATGTGAGACAATGAACGAGAAGATTTTCCCTAAGATTATAGCCTCTTTTCCTGATCGAGGGTGAACATGAAATCTGAGACGCTGGCAGGCTTAACTTTCCCTTTTATTAATGAAATTGCCTATCATTTTTTTGTGTCTGTTCCCCTACACTCCGCCTATTCTAGCAAACTTCATGATGCACGTTATGAAACTAAGGTCATTTGTCACTAAAACATCCTCAAGAGCCCCAATTTCTAATCCTTTTTATGGAAATCTAAAGAAGAAAAGTAAAGAAGAAGGAACTTAAAGTTGTGAGAGTAAAGGAGTAGAATATTGAAAGTAAATGAATTGAAAAAAAGATTCTTGACCGATTTGGTAGGCAAAATTACCTCATAAAATCCATTAAGAAAGAGGTAATACTATTAAGACACTAAAGTTTTTAGTCGTTTTTTATTCATTTGTCTCCATATTTTAAAAGATGTTTCTACTTTCATAACGTGAGAATCTTGTAAATTAAAATTTAACGTAGGATGAACATAATAACTTCTAATTTTTCAACTTAAAGCCTAAACAATACGAATATAACAAAGAAAATAGAGTAGGAAACAAAGATTTTTCTCTTGTTTGGTAGTTTTAAAATGAGGAAAAAAATAAGATACTAAAAATGTAAGATAACTTGAGAGCCTAACATCAAATACATACCATATAATATAAGTTTTTTTGAGATGAAAATTGTAACAAAAAATGTTAGAACATAACATAAATGTATTAATAATAGTAGTAATAATATTAATCTGCCTAAAAGGATTTCATCTTTTCTCTTAAACTCTAAGACAAAATAAGAAAAACAAAAGATGTCAAGTTCTTTTCTTTACCTTTTTTTCTTTCCGTCATTCCCAAAAAAGATGGTAAAATAAAAACTAAAAATTGTATTACTCCTTTCCATCTTCGCCGAAAGTACTACATATATTATTGACACCTGCATGTTTGGGCTGTGCGGCCTCGGACAAGAATAATACTAAAAGCTATTGACTTCCTCCAACAACTCAGCTCCAAAATCCACCGCTTTAAATTGCAAGACCCAGGCATAGTTTCAATCATTAGCTTCTCTAACCTCCAACTACTTGAGAGTCGACGCACTTGGAATATCTGAGGTAATAATTCTCTTAAATATCTCACGTATGTGTCGATAGATAACTGGATATATGCAAATTTTGAAGAAAATTGTTTTGTGGGCTCTATTTGTTTGTGAGTATTGTTGCAGTAATTTCATGGTAAAATCAAATCTTTTTTGTTCCTTTTTAGTTGTAAACTTCTGACAGAATTAGACCATTCTTTCTCTGGGTTGTGAATTTTACTCGGCTGTCTGTTTTCGGTTTTCTCTTTTTGGCTTTTTTCCCCTTTTGGCGTGATATTTAACTGTTAGTTTCCCTTTTTGCACTTTGGTTTTTAATTGGAAAGATTGAAACTTTAATGTGGATTACCAGTTGAGTATGCTTGTATTAGATGTATGGCGGCATTGGTCAAATATAAATGAAGTATGCTATATTGAAATGAATTTGTAGTTAGTGATATCCAGGATTTAGGCGAGAAGTTGAATTTTAAGCAATTTGTTAAAGGAAGTTCTAGACCCGACTGAACTGTTGGTTTGATTTTTTACCTGTTGTTCATATAGCTGCACCTTTATAGTTCAGTTGCTGTGCAGCTAGCTTGTAAAGATGTAAATATGTATCAGTCGGTTTAAATATTAACAAGTGGAAGTTGATACATTTGTCGTTGAGTTTCTGTAGTGAGCAAATACTTGAAAGTACCTTGATGAGTAAAGATGCAGAGGCCATGGAAGCAGAAGGTAAACAGTTTAAAAAGTTGGGCAAGTGCCGGTCAAAAAGTAAGCTAGATTACCCTCTTGATTGTGGGGCTGATGCTGATGCGGATCAGAGTGGTCAAACGATGTCATCCTTGCGTGAGGAAAAAGTCAGCAGCCTTCGAACCGTAAGTTTGTTTTTGCACAATTTGGTATCTATTATGCCGATCTATCTTTGTCATTTCCTAATTTCTTCAACTTGCATAATACTTAGACTCTGTCTGTAAGGTGAGCTAAACTTAGTGGAATGCTACATAACTTAGAGATTGTATTTGAACTCCTGTGGAGCAACATCACTATTTCGATATACAAAAGTACTTGCTTGACTTTATTAAGCTCTTGATATAGAGAAAGAGAACAGGCAGGAATGATGAATCATGATATGTTAAACAAGGAGAGGTCATGGGATGGGATTGGTGGGGGGAGGGATGGGTTGGGTGGTTCGGAGGGAGGGAGTGTAAGTGAGAGGTCTCGGAATCAAGCTCTCCCACGCTAAAAAAAAGGATAGAGAGATAGAGGTTGCACTTGATTAAGCGAATAATCATGGGAATTATATGCATTGCAGTAAAAAATGAAAACCTGTATTGGAAGTAAAATCATATTTTGGAGTTTCATAGGGCAGTGCTTGATTGACCGTCTAGTCCATTTTTCCTTCTTTTGGTTTTTTATTTGGTTAGCATGTTTCCCGCCTTTCATCCTAAGGAAAGCCAAAGATTACTGCTAATTAGACCCTGATTTATTTTTCTAATTCACTCTTCCTTTCAAGTTCCATTTGTTATTTTCTCTGTTCATCCTAATTTTGCTTTTATCTTGTTTGCTAGTCATTTATTACTTTCAAGTTTCTTTTGCCTTTCTTGTGCCTACAAATTTTTTCCTCATAAGCGCATGGACTACACCTTTAGACATAATCAAGCACCTTATTCATCACGTTGGGATTCATGCAATCATGCATCAAATATTGTCTCCTTCCATATCGGAACATTAATGAGCAGTGGCTACTATCAAGGAAAAGGACAAAACAATAAAAGCGTAGGCCCACAGGGAATGGTTCTCTGTTATAGGTGGAAATACAAAGAACAATCTCTGCCTGTTTGATTGTTCATCAATTGCGTTGAATTTTGTGCTGTTGCAATGTTGTTGTGTTTCCTAAGTTTGTTTTTAGTATGTTCTTGACTCCTTGTTATATTGTAAAATCCCTGTCAGTACCTAAGGAAAGTAGTGTTTTATTCATTTATGGAGAAAATCATGATGTTTTGATGACAATCTTCAGTTATTTGTCTGGCTAATAATTCAATTAAATGCCATATTAATTTTAAATGAAGAAATGTAATATTCAGTTGATACAGATTTTGAACTAAAAAGAGTCTCGAATCCCGAATCATAGGGTTAAAGTACTTGAGCTATGTATAAAAGTATGCGCAACAGTAAAGCACTCAACATTGACAGATGATTGTTGGCATTGCAACTTAGCGACAATCAGTTTTATGACTTGCAGGTGTTGAAGAGTTTGGAGTAACTTTTGTCTTATTAATTTTGAACAACGCGTCCAAAATAAATCATTTGACTTTGATTTCCTAAATGAAAGCAAGTTTTCAGAAAGCTTAAACATGAAAAGCAGCTAACTTTCGAAAGTGACGTGTAATATTAGTTTTACAAAAGACCGCAATTGGTGGAATATTGGATTGGTCTGATCACATTTTTTAGGAAAAAATGTTGACTGAGACCCAAAGTGGGAAATAAACTTGACTGCGTTTAAAAGTAATGAAATGCATGTGATGACGCTGGAATTAGAGATTCGCCTGAAATTCACTCCGAGAACTAGCTTTATTTCTGCTCCTAGTGCTCCACTAGTTTAGTTGTATCTGAACATGAGTAATGGCATAACAGGGGCTTTGTTCCAGATTAAAATTTAAAAGGCACACTTGTCTAGGTTGCTTTAAAATCATAACATTTTCTGTGTGAAGAATTGACGATTTGTTTGTATCGTTGAGCTATCAGGGGTTAGTCCATGTTGCCCGGAAGATGCCAAAGAATGCACATGCTCATTTTGTACTTGGCCTAATGTACCAAAGGATGGGTCAAGCTGAGAAGGTATCTTTGAATCTAATGTCTTCAGATTGGGTAATATGTATGGATGTAGTTTTACCAATAAATCTTTTTGTAGGCAGTTGTGGCATATGAGAAGGCTGCTGAGATTTTGATTCGTTCTGAAGAAGAAATTGACCGCCCAGAGTTGCTTTCATTGGTTCGGATTCACCATGCACAGGTTGAATTTGTTTTACATCAAAGTATGCTAGTTGTTTGCCACATTTAATGATGAGTACTTAGTAGGGGACATTATGTTCAATGGCCATACATGCATTTATAACATGTTGCATCACAAATGCAGTGTATTTTGTTGGGAAGCTTAGAAGAGTGCAAGTCAGACAAAGAACTTGAACCGAAAGAACTTGACGACATTATTCTGAAGCTAAGGGAGTCTATGGATTCTGATATAAGACAGGCACCTGTCTGGAACACTCTGGGACTTGTACTTCTTAAAACTGGACGTTTTCAGGTGCAATAGCTGAATCTTGTTCTTGTGTAGTGTTGCGCCTTGACTTTGTAAATCTAAATGTCTTCTATTTTCTTTTGTAGAGTGCTATATCAGTTTTTTCTACTTTGTTAGCTGTTGAACCCAACAACTTGGATTGCCTGGGAAACCTTGGGATTGCTTATTTTCAGAGGTAATGAAATTAGTGTCATCCTTAAGATTCTTGCATTCTTTCCCCCCTTCTCTGTCCTTTTCCAATATTTGGGTGAAAAAAATGCATATCTTTCTAGATGCTTTTGATTGTGTATTCTATTTTTGTCCGGAAAACTCCTTTTGTATCTTCCTACTTTCTTGTGACTCAAAATGTTTTGCACTAGTTCTAGTATTATTATCTTATATATCTATTGATTTGTAATGCACGAGATGCTTCTGCATGTTGATTGTTTGGTAAATTAGCTTCTTTCCTAGGTGCCTGATTGGTCATGCTGTGGCTTTTGGCAAAATACTTATTTAATTTTTAAAGCTTTGAATTTCAGCGTCGTGTAAAAGCACTTTCAAAGCTTAAGCCTGAAGTGGTTATGAAACGTCACCAAGAAGTTATGGGATGCAATACTCCCTAGAGTAGTACGTGAAATCTTTCTAATGGGACTTCTATATTGTATATACTAATATCTTGGAGTTCATTGTTCTTTTTCCATCTGAATGACACATTTGTTAATCAACTGTAGAGTATATATATGTGGTTCCATACTAAGAGATCAGGATTTGTGAATGGACCCTGTTGATGAGCACTTTCCAAAAATAGAGAGAATATAATCCAACACATTTAGTTGGTTGGATATTTGTTCTCACAGTCACACCATGAAGCACAAAGTGTAAAAAATGTGGCTTAAGAGGCAGAAGCAGTATGCAAACTATTTGAGGGTACCCAGGTCAAGTTGCTTAAAAGTAGAAATGATGAAAGTCTGTTTTCAGTTGGGTTAGTATGTAATCATATAAAGTCCAACAGGGTTGGTATCTGCACTTACATGTCGTCGAACTTAGTGGCTGTGCATTTCCTTCCCTGGGCATATTGCTAGAAAAATTTTGCATCCCTACTTTGTTTAGATAAAAAATTTCAGAAAGGGTAGGAGACAGCATAATTACCTTTAGATTCAAGTAACACAAACAGTAAAGCAAAACTACCTATTCTATTAATTGTCAGGACAAATAAATTGTATTCATGCAAATACTTTCTACTGCCTTGATTTCTCTGCATTTTTATTAGTCCATACAGGGTTTTTACATATTTCCTGAGCCACTGGTAGGTTACTTCCTTTTAGTTTGTTCACACTTACATTTATTTTCCAGTGGGAATATGGAGCTTTCAGAGAAGTGCTTGCAAGATCTGATTTTGAAAGATCAAAACCATCCTTCTGCTTTTATCAATTATGCAGCCCTTCTTTTGTGTAGATATGGTTCATTAATTTCTGGTAAGTTTCAAAACAACATAGAAAAGCATGGTTTATATTCTATCTAGCATATCTCTGTCTAGTGCTTTCTTCAGATATAGTTGAGAGTTATGCTTCCACTTTAGACAAGTGCCCATGACGTGCTTCATCATGCTCTGCAAATTATGTCTCTTCAATTGTCAACTCCAAATTTCAGGTGCTGGAGCAGGTGCCAATGATGGAGGGGCTTCTGAAGAACAAGTTACAGCAGCTAACGTTGCTAAAGAGTGTTTGTTAGCTGCGGTGAAGTCAGATCCCAGAGCAGCACATCTATGGTCGAATCTATCTAATGCATATTTCTTGATGGGTGATCATAGAAGTGCGAGTAAATGCTTAGAAAAGGTGCTTCTGTCTCTTTTATTCTTCACTAAAATCATACTAAGTTTTTGTAAACTGAACCAGAACACTTGTGTTTGTATTTTAATGTCATAGATGTCCTCTTAGCTTGCCTCTCTTCAATTTTTGCTATGGCGCTTACTTCAGCTGCAGTTTCTCATAGAGCTGCTAAAATTTAGAAACCTCCTTCAGTTACCAATGGGCCCATAATTCTTGCATGGAAACCTTCTTGTTGTACCCTGTCTATACCCAGGACATCTTTCTTTTACCAAGAAAAAGTTTTTAAAGTGACCCATGGTGCCCATTGGCCCCCTTTACAGCCACCCTAATCTCTTTCCTATTTGTACTCCTTTCATCTCTCAAACCATCAGCTGATGCCACCAATGCCTTCTTCAGCCATCTCTTCCCAGTTTAAACCCTGTGAATTTTGATTTAGTTTCTGCCTCCAGCAGGATAGAGAGTAGATGTTTCAAATCGTCTTTGATTGTTTGTTTGGTTGGTTGTGCTTAAGTCAGCTTGCTGATGGTGCATATGCATGATTAACTGTTTTTTTAAAACTTCCTTTTTGTTAAATCACCATTATGTGTTTGTCTAGTTGGAGTTCGGCAGTGTCATAATGGTAAAACAAGACATTGTTGATTTTCAAGAATGTTTTGCTTGCATTTTGGGATGTTTTTCATGTTTTGCAGATTTCCTTTATGTTGTGACATTCAAGTAATGGCAAGGTGCTTTTCTTTGGTGAAAGTAATGGTTGCTAAACGACATTTTGGATGTTTGTGTTGTGACCGTTTTAAGAGTTTTCTTCTACATGTTCAGGCAGTGAAACTAGAGCCCAATTGTTTAGCTACAAGATATGCTGTTGGAGTTCACCGAATCAAGGATGCAGAAAGGTCTCAAAATCCAAGTGAACAGCTCTCTTGGGCTGGAAATGAAATGGCTTCCATACTTCGAGAAGGGGAATCCTCGGTGATTGAGCCTCCCATAGCTTGGGCAGGCCTTGCTATGGTTCACAAGGCTCAGCATGAGATAGCTGCAGGCTTTGACATTGAGAATGACGACTTGTTGGAAATCAAAGAACGTGCTACAGACAGTCTGAAACAGGTTGAAGCAGCATAATCTTTGTCTCTTTTTTTCCCCTTCTTAAATTCTCTCTGTTTTCTCTCCTTCCCGCCTCCATCTCTTCTCTCTCTCTCTCTCTTTGTGTATGTGTGTGTGCTGCTTTTGGGTTATTTTGTTTTATTCTCCAGTTCTGTGGGATGAGATGCAAGTTGTGTTTCACCCTTCAAATGTTGTGGATCTTGGAGTCATTGGGTTCTGGATATCTTTGCTTCTATCTGGTATTAATGTTGGAATAAAGAATTTCTTCTTCTGGAATGTGCAAGAATTCCTTTTTTCAGATGATCATGTATAAGAATTCTTTTGTCTCATAACAAGCATTGCAATAAGTGGCGAAGGTTCACTCGCGATCAAATTTGGTATCTTCTGTTTGTCTGTTTTAGGACTAAAAATGAAGGAACTGACATTACTTTATCTGTATATGTGCCACATTTCTTTATCACTTTTAATTTTAATCATGTATAAGCCTCCCCTATCTTTGTTGGTGCATGGTTCAATTGTCATGAAATCTTCTCAATGACGGCTTTTTAGAAATTTGAAGTTCAAGCTTTGCTTTCTGTGCTACTCTGTTCTTTCCAGGGTTATGTCAGAGAGAATTTTTATTTTCTTTGTTTCCACATGTGATGTGAGTCAGGCAATAGCACAAGACCCCGATGACGCGGTCCAGTGGCACCAAGTTGGCCTTCATGGTCTCTGTACGCAACAATTCAAAACATCACAGACGTACTTTAAAGCTGCAGTTGCGCGTCTTAAGGAGTGCAGTTATGCTTGGTCAAATCTTGGTAATTATAATTCTGCATCAGTGTGTCTAATCACTCTGCATTTTCCAACCTTATTGATCTTTTAGTTCTGAGGATGCTTGTTATTGCGATTCTTACATTCTAAGCATGCATGTCAGGTATCTCATTGCAATTGTCTGACGATTCTCCGCATGCAGAAGAAGCTTATAAACGTGCCTTGTCACTGGCTACATCTCAACAGGCACACACTGTATTATCCAACCTCGGCAATCTCTACCGGCAGCTACGACAATATGAACGTGCAAAGGCAATGCTTACCAAGTCACTTGAACTGCAACCAGGTTATGCTCCAGCATACAACAATCTAGGTCTTGTGTTCGTGGCCGAACGGCGTTGGGAGGAAGCCAGATACTGCTTCAACAAGGCTTTTCAAACGGACCCCTTGTTGGATGCTGCAAAGTCCAACATGATCAAAGCAGCCAACATGTGTAGAGTATATTCAACCTTAAACTCAAGTTTGAGTTGAAAACTAACTGGTAGTAATTGTAGTCTACTTCTTGTCTAAAAAAGAAAATTGTAGCTACTTCTTTTTCCCACCCTGAAGTTGCCGACTTGTACATAACTTTTGTATTCAACATGGCTCCTTGTTTGGAAAGCCATTTTTCCTCAAAAAAATTTTCCGTTTTCCGTGAACTTGTTTTTCATTCACTATTTTATTTTATATATATATATATATCAAATCGTTACAGTAGGATTTTTTTTTCCCTTTCCTTTTTTAGAACTTCACAAAATAGCAATCCAAATGGATAACCATTTTGAACGAGCAATTGTGACTTTTCCTTAGTTTTCTGTTGAAAGCCAGGCCAAGAAATCCTTCTTCCAAGAAATCCTCCTTCTGCAAGAAGAATCACTCAGAAAAGTCAAGCAAGAAGGACTCAAAAAGCAAAATAAGGAAAAGGAAAGAGAGAAAGAAAAGAGGAAGAAAATAATTACATAATAAAACTTAACCTGGGTGCATCAAGGGCAAGGTCTAACTTATAATCAGGGGGTTATTCTTCCTCCAAATTCAAGAAACAGCTCAATGAACTTGGGAGATAATATTCTTGCAGCATCATACAAAGACCACCGTTTTCCACAATTGACGTCCACCTTCGAACCAGTTTCTCCTTTGAGCAATGCCTTTGCACAAGATACATATTCCAAACTAACAGCCAATCAAACAACAAGACCCAAAAGAAATGAAACAAGAAAACAACAAAATGAGTTTGATTACAGCCCCAAGAAAAACGCAAAAAGCATCATTAGAAAAAAAAGGTCTCAACATTAGACAACAAAACACTGAAAATTTCGAAATTAGCACTGACCAGAACGTGCATACAAGGTTAGCTACAACATGGTGACGTTGCCCTGTATTGGATCTTTCCTCTTACTATGTAGTAAAAATACGGGAGAGACGTACGTAAATGTAATTTCATTACTAATAAAGATTTATCAAGCATAAATAGAATTAACCAAAAAGTACAAGTAGAATCGAGCCAACTCAATGAGCCCATGAGTCGAGTATGTCTATGTTTGGGTTCGACTTAACAGCTTGCCAAATCAAGCTTGAGCTCAAATCCAGCTTTCAATTGATTGCTTGCGAGTCGGCTTGTAGCCCTAGTTTGAATGAACTCACTATACCTATTTTAGTTGTGCTCTCAAAATTTTGAATCATTTTAAAAGAAAAGAAGCAAAATGAATTAAATTGCTTATAAAGACTACTTGCCTTTTATCTTTATGAAATGTAAATCGAAATCCTGATTATGAGGTGACATTCGTGAATCAAAGAGGGAAATTCAGAGAAAAGAGCTCATAGGAGTGCTACTTTCCAACGGTGCTGGAAAATCATTGAATAGAGAGATAGCATCAGTAGGATGAACTTGTATCTGCAGCAGTTGTTTATTAGAAAAGAGATATATTGAACTTGTATCTGCATCAGAAGCCAACAGCCTCTTGGGTTATTGGTCATAAGTCAAGGGTTCAATTCTTCCCTCCCACCATATACTTGCAACTTAATTGTGGCTATCACTTTCAAGTAACTTCCTCTGACGGGATTCCGTCGGTTAGGCTCCTCCTCTCCCTATGTTAGACTAGAGTAGATTATACAAATATTATCATAGCTAATTGATTGCGTTATTTGGCTTTTCAACAGAATTGAGTTTTCCCAAGCCAAGCTGCAGGCTTCTTATCAGCTGCACGAGCTCATCTTTCTCATCATACTTCAATATATTATCTCGGCCTTCAATACTTGGTGGACCAAGTGTACCAACATCACCATCCACCTAAAATTACAGACCCAAAAAGAAAAGTTTATTAATGATACTTTTATTTAATAAAAAAATTAACCAAGATAAAAAAAAGTTAATGACCCATGAAATTATATTTTAGGAATGATGTCATCCAACATCTTTTACACCAGGCTCTGTGCTCAAGCAGTCGGGTATGGGGCTATGTTGTGTTATAGACAACTAAGTCCATGAAGCCAAATTGATTCGGCACACTGAATTTGGTGGAGTTTAATTTCCTGATTGCAGAAAGGCAAAGTATTTGACAACAGTCTAAAATTTTGTATTGTCCGGGTTAATCTTCTAAAGAGCTTTTTTATTTCTCATCATATATTCTGAAATTGGAAAAATATGATCCAAAGATAGATCAAAATTGTTAATCTTAAAGTCAAAACTTGATACGATTTGTACTCAAACTAGATGAAACCGAGCTGAGTCATCAAGTTTGAGTTGAGTTTTTCACGAGACAAACATCGAGTTACTCCCTTGCACCCTCCTTATTCTACGGCTCAAACGAAAATGAAAATTATACAACTGAAAAAAAAAAAGAAGGCAAGAAATATTCATAAGGAAGAGTAGCAAATAGACCCAAGTCAAACCTTATGTCAATAAACTTAAGGATTAATCTTATATACACTGTCAGTGTATATACTATCACTGTTAGACATATGACACGTGTGAAATTCAAATTTTACTCATTTGTCCTCTATCTAATCGTGATAGTGTATACATTGACATTTAGTCTAAATTTAATCAATAAAAGCGCACAACCAGGTATCCGTTAATGACGAGGCCAGGTATGTCGTAGGTGTTAACCTTTTTATCATTTTAATTGCTACAATATCTACATAAGCATAACTTTTAGAATATGTGTATTTATACAGGTATATGTTAAAAGTCTTGGCAAGTGATGTAACCAACAGTGCTTAGTTTGTTATATTTGATCAAGAGGCTGAAAGAATAATAGAACACAAACTTCTTTTGTTCTTGAAGAATTTAATAAGGTAAACTTATATCTAATTTTTTAAAATATTTTTAATAATAGTAGACAATCCGACACTTATCTCAGCCGTTGAATATTCTAACAAAAAAATCTATTATGCTTTTCGTTTCCAGGAAGGATTTAGCAATGAAATCATGTCATCAATTATAAATAAGATCACGTGAAAACCTTTTGTGTTCCAAATCAAGTTGAACAATTACAATCTAGAATAAGGTAGTAATAGATTTATAGTAACTAGATGGTTCCACTGTGATTTCGGGAGGGAAACGCATTTCATGCTTTCACAGGTAATGTACAATAAATTTCTCTTATGTTTCACATATTATATCTCACATAATATTTTTGCCTTTAATTTTGATAAATCATTATCAGATTGGTGGAATCGACAACCAATAACAACCTGAAACATCTTCTTCTCAGATCCCAATTAGTACAACAGATGATTCTAATGGACAACATTTCAATACACTTCATATGAATCATTCATCAGAGGGTTTAACAAAAACCACAGAGGAAGGTAATCCTCATAAAAAGATTTGCATGACAAGGTAGATTTAATATACTATTTTACTTTCTTAAATTATAATCTTTACGTATTGTTATATACAATTTTGAATGCGATAAATCATTTAATTTTTTATACTTAGTTATCCTGCTTTGCTATCATGTAGTGATAATGGAAAATCAATAAATGCTGAGTTGCACGGACAAATCGAGGAGAATGTTCAAATAGAAGAAAAATAAAAACAAGTTTCTGAAGAGTAGTATATTATTTGATACTATTTACTACACTTTTTATTTATTTTCAAGTTTTTGAATGTTATGGTATTGTTGAATGTTATTTTTTCCATTTTTGAATTATTATTCACTGAATTAGATGTTCAAATTTATATTATAAGAATAATTTATATTACAATGCGCACATAGTAATATACTTAAGACAAGTTATAATAGATTATGCATTAAATTTGTATTTTATATCGACATTTTTATAAAATTGACTAAATAGTTTATTTTTTTTCGACGATTCCCGTTCAACGAACGGGTACAAAACTAGTTTAATCAATAAAAGCGCATAACTAGGTATCCGTTAATGACGAGGCCAGACAAAGCTGAGAAGAGACTTTCGAACAGGCAAATACAGATTTAGAATAAAAGAGTTTTTAAGAGATAACAAAACTAAACCACTAAAATTCATTTTCTTGATTTTTTCTTAAAACAATTCTTATATGAACGTCCAAGATCATCTTCAATTGGATGATGCCCTAATTTGAATTGCAATTATTAACCATGTGGGCGGAACAAATATTCAAGCCTCCATTGGGATGAAATGGGTTGAGAGAGGAATAAAATTTCTTAAGTTCAATTATATGTAACCCTCCTAAGGTTTTGCATAATATTATATGATCTCCTTGAGATTTCAAAATAGCCACATTACCCTTTGTAGTTTTATGTGAAGTGAAAAATGGATGGAATGCATAATTAGTTACGACGATTAAATCATAGTGCTTTAAAAGTGCGTGTGATGAAATCATAATATTAACTTAACCCCCCACCTAGAATTTTGCATTTATCCACTTAATATCCATATGATTTTGTACAAAATGATTAAGTCATCATTTGATTTAACATTTATGTAAATGCACTAATAGTATTTCAAATAACGACATTACATGAGTTATTTTTCGTTAAATTTTCAATTTACATGAAACTATAGGGGTGAATTTAAAACATTAAGGAATTATGTGGCAATGGATGAAACCACAGGAGGATTAAAGTAATTTACGCAATTTGTTATTATCCTACTCTAATAGCTTTTGGAATGGTGAGTACATTTATGATCGGTAACCAAAATATGTGTCACATTATATTATTTATCGAAAAAAAAGTTATCTCTTACTTCTTAACTTTTCAAGCTTGCCACAAGGGAGAAGGATGGCTAAGAAGCTCGAAAGCCTTAAAGCTGCTAGACCTGAAATTTTTCCACCCTGCATGGAGGCAAAAGATGAGATCTACTGGATTGATGGACCATTAGGAAGAGACAATGGATACGTTTGGATTGGCCAAATTTTCATAATTTACCTCAGATTTTTGACTTGCATGATTTGGTTTATTGGAACTAGGGGTGGGGAAAAAAATCCGAAAACCCGAAAACCCGAAAAACCCGACCCGACCCGCACCGTAAAATAGGATATCCGATCCGATTTCTGTTAGCGGATCAGATAGGGTCGGGTACCCTAACTATTCGGATTCGGATACGGATAGTAAAAGTAAAAACCCGCGGGTACCCGACCCGGGGGTATAATATATAAATATTAAAAATATAGGGGTGATTGTATAATATTTTAAATTACTATTAACCCTAACCTAAATCAATCCATTGGTCTTCAGATTACAGCCGACACTTCCTCTCCCTCAGTTCATTTTCTCCTTCTCCTTCTCCATCTCTTCAACCTTCAGCCGCCAATCGACATCTCCTTTAATTTCTCTATCTCTTCAATTTTGTCAAGTTGAACTCAAGCCTGCAAGCCTCAAGCCTCAAGCAGACGATTCAACAGGGACTTTCGATTTCGATTTCTCAAGCCAACGCCGACCTTCAGGCTTCATTTGCAGGTTTTTTTTTTTTTTTTGAGAATGCCGATTGAGCAAATATTGGAGCAACTAATAATTAGACATCTCTTTAGGGAAAAAAAATTAGAAAATTCAACCTAAAACAAGGTTGTAGGCAGAATGACAGATTACCGAATGTCTAAACTAAGAAAACCAAAGATGTGCCCACTACCCAGACATTATCGACCTTATCTATTTTTAGCATCGCATTTTGATGCTTTGTAGTTTGTATTTAGGCATCTTGTATAATATTGATTCAGATTTGGGCAATGTGAGGTATCAAGTTTTCTCCTAATTTCATATTGCTAAGGGTTGATTCCGTGAGGTATTTAGACTTTGGATTGTGATTGTATTATCCGTGGGCATTGTGATTCCGTGGGCATTGTGAATTTTTTTCTCCTTTTTAGTGTAAATTAATTTGTGTGCTCTTCATTTGCTCTTGTTGTCTTGCTCAATTCCTTTTATTGCTTTTGTTGTGCTTTTCTTACTCTGATTGGTTGCTGATGCAAAGGAATATCGAATACATTTGTAACTGATGATTTAGTAATGAATTTAAGTTGGAGTCTAAAAAAAAAAAAAGATGTCCAAGTGAGTTTTTTTTGGATAGGGGCGGGTACCCTATGACCCGCCCCTATTTTTCGGGTATCCGCCCCTATTTTTCGGGTATCCGAAATCGGATACCCGATGATAATCGGAGCGGATTAGGATCAAAAAATTAGTGACCCGACATGTTAGGGTCGGGTCAACCAATTGTCGTTCGGGGCGGGTACCCGACCCGTGCCCACCCCTAATTGGAACATAAGGGACTCATTTATTGTTGTAAAATGACTTCATTTATGATAGACGAAGTTGGCAGAAAGGTGCAAGTGCTGGATGGTAACTTCTATGGAGACATGCGGGACCCATTTTCCTTGAAGTACTCCATGCCCCAATTTGCTTACCTGGTCAAACGAGTGGTCCCTTTAGTTTGAAAATTAGTTAGGCGTCCGATTTGAATTTTTGATTTGCGCACTAAACATGGAACATATACTAAAGCAGCATGGTGGTTAATTAAACAAGCATGCGCATGTTTTTTGGTTGGTGCCTCGATTTGCATGATGAAAATACAGGTTTGAAACCACACCTACCGAGTGCTTACAAGAGGTTATATCTATATAAGCAGGTGTAAAACAACTCAAACGGAAGCATAAAAGGGAATCAAACAATACTAAATATGCATAATACTTAGGCACAGCATAACCCTTTTTCAAAAATTATCATAAACCGGCAATACTAAAAAGGGGTTTTTTTTTTTAAACTTAGCATCTAAAAAAAAGATTAATATAAATCCACCCATATCTGAATTAACGATGGCGTGTATTTCTATAGATATTTAACATATGATTGGCCATTGCATCTCTCATGCCAATCCATTGGTTAATCACTTCGGGAGGGGAATGTAGTGGTTGTATCTCCGAATAGGGAGGAATTGCACCATTTGTGTCTGGATCTTCTATATCGTGGTTGGCGAAGTAATAGTCATTCGGCTGTTGATCTCTAATGAAATTGTGTACAGCACAACAAGCAATAATAACGTTTATCTGAGTAGTCATCATATAGTGGGGTATGGCGCCCCGTAAGATAGCAAATCTTCTCTTAAGGACACCAAATGTTCGCTCTATGACATTGCGTAGAATAGAATGTCTGTAATTAAAAAGTTCCTTAGCTATGGCAAATCTCCCCCTTCTACGACCACTAACATCCGCTTGGCGTCCTCTATAGGGTGGTAAGAAATCGGGTAAGTTTCGATACGCGGAATTAATCAAGTAGTATTTGCCTATACCAAACGTATTTTCAATGTTTGCGCAATTAGTAGTGTGAAATTAATGCTAAATAGAAAAAACAATGGTCTAACTTGCATACCTGGGGGGCATTGGGAAATGATTTGAGCCCGTTAGAGCCCCATCCAAAACACGAGCATTATGGGTACTTTCCTCCTAACCTACATACACGTATACAAACATCATATCATGATCACATACAGCCAACACATTTTGTAACTGCACTCCGTGTCTATTTGTGTATGCCACCTGATGTCCACTCGGGACAGAAGTGGGTTTATGTGTCCCGTCAATGGCCCCAACTGTGTCATTTACAAAAAACAAAATATTCTCTTCACTATTTCGAATTTAATGAATTAAGGCAATTACCCACAAAATTACTATTATTAGTTTTTTCCTACAAACAAAATATGCTTAAAAAAATTAGAAAGAGTAAAAGTGAAGAGATTCTATTCACAATCTTCTTCAACCTTGTACTACTGCCGTGTGAACAAACAAGATGATGAAATGTAAAGCGTGAAGCATATGACTTTGCTAAAATAGTTCATTAATCATTGGACTGGTAATAGTTGTCTTAGACATCCTGTAGCTAGTACACTAATATTTGGTAGCACATGAGGGGTCTTAATTTGAGCTTTTTAACATCTGACTATACATCATGGGAATAATAATTTGAGTACATAAAATCCATTGGATTTTCAGCTATAGCGAATATGTGTATATAGGGATTCAATGAACTACTTGGGGCATAAATTCCATGCACCATGCATCCATGTTAAGGTTTAGCCAAGCATACCTCAAACCATGGATAAAATCTGGTATCATTCAGAATTTTTGGATAGACTACATCCTGGTGCCTTGGAGTGATGATGAATTACACAAATGTATATAGACCCTTGATAACTTCGTGAATATTCCGATGCACTGTTTCCTGCGAGTGGTTGAATCGGTCCGCAATCATACGCATGCGCATATTGTGACTCATCATAACTAAAGTCATCGCAAGTGTCTCCTCTATCGTCACCCTTTTTTGATGATGTTAGGGAACAAATCCACAATCCGACAATATGTTGCACAATCTCATAAATGAATCTATACTTAACCTTGTTGCATCCATAATTCGGGTGTGGTGCCCTAACATCAGTTCTTCAATCCATTGTTTGCCAGTTAAAGCTGATGTCCTGCATGGAACCTTCTGGATAGGACCTCCGAATGATTTTGCATTTGGACCAAACAACAGGGCTGCACCGGCTGCAAATAGAAGATTGTCTTCATTTGAGGATGAACTGGCTGCATCTCCATACATGTTGAAATTACGCACGGAATAGGAAGTACTATATGAAGTGCATGAAAAAGTAGCAGCAAGTTATAGGCTGTGGGGAGCGATTCTTTAGAAATTTTGAGGATGAAGGTAGGAGCGCTTGGTTTATATTGCCGGTGAATGCTTATAAAAGCATTTGCTGGTATGTCTAACTGTGGCAAAAATTATTGAACGCTTGTTAGTTCGTCTGTCCAACAATTGCCTCTACGAATATGTGTAGTCTGCAAAAATGCATATGAGAAAGCAAGATGGATGTAGACGTCAATAGTGAAAAGAGTATGTGGAGTCCCTTCATATCACAAAGCAGTCCCCACACACACTAGTAGCCATAACGAAAATCTTATATGAGATCACATAGTAGGAAAATCTGAAACTATAGACAAAGTACTTGTCCAATTTCTTAATATAATATTAGGATAGATTCTAACTTATACCAAGGACAGCAAGCTGCTCACCCCATGTTCCATTTGCAGTACTATAGGACAAATGCTTGGCACTTTGGTGAGTATAACTATTTGACATCCCGTGTGTGTATTCATCCATAATAAATTCTCAATTTCTTTTTTGTAGACTGAAAGGGTTAAAGTAAAAGGTTTATGTTGCCCCTTCAATCCTTATGTTAAACTTTTCAAAACCTGAGCGGTTGCTAAAGAAACACCAGATGCATCATTCTGGCTGAAGACCAAAAAATAAAAACTACTTGTACTTATGAAAAACATATTTAAATTGTACATATAAGCAGTTCTTTAATTAAAAAGTTCATATTGGAACAATTTAAAATATAAGCATACAGTTACCATAATTTAATATATAAGCATACAATTTAAAAAAATTCCATTGGTTTTCAAAAAATTACTTTTAATAATTACTTCTCTGCAGCCTTCTGTTGTTGTTTGCCATTTGAAGTAGAAATGGTGAGTACAGTGGATCTTTCTATTAGTCAGTTACTACGCATTCATTTTTTAGGGATTCGAGAATTGCGCATCCGCTTTACTTCTACAAGGGAAGTGCATGTCACATTTTTCTAGCCAACACATCTAGTTTCCTGTCTATGTCCCCAGGCGCAACATTAGAAAGCTGCAGTTCAAAGGAGGACGAAAACATTTGGTATACATGTAAGGCACTAATATAGTTTCTGTGGTTCATAGATAAGCACTAATAAGGCACTTATAAAGGCATTAATAAAGCTGTAATAAGACACTAATATAAGGCACTTACATAAACGTTTGGTATATATCCTGTAGCTCTAGTTTCCGTGGTTCATACATATAAGGCACCCTGACCTCTTGCTGTCCATGCAAAGCGATAAGTTCAGGCTATAATATAACATAGCAGCCAACCACAAGCAAGTGCCGAAGATCATTCCTATTTTATGGACCAAGCAATTGCACCATAAGATAGGTATAACAACAGAAATTCACCACTGGAAAACCACCTTTATAATGTACCAACAGCCAAGCACCAATGTTGGACCACGGAAATAATATATGAATAGAAATACACCACTGTTGGACCAAACAAAGGTGCTTACTCTGACGAAGAAAGCACAACAAATACCACAAGCCAGTAGTATGCACTACAATTGCAAGTAATTCATTCAAGCCTTGGAAATTTTAAGTAGCAATTAATCCAGTACTGAAAAGAAAAAATGCAGATAGTTAATAGGAACTATTAAAATTCCGGAGAGTTAATAGATAAAATCCACATGCTCACTTCACAGAAATCATTTCAAATATGAACTACTCTTGATCTGACCCCTTTTGTGGGGGAACATCCAGAGAGTTAATCTAGTACTTCTGAAGATCGCGAGCCATAGTCAGGAAAGTCTTTCGCCATTTTTTATCCTGAAATTGTAAAAGAGCCGTGACTTTGCTCCCTTTGGACAGGCTTTCGAAGGACTCGACAACTTGATTTGCCATTGTAACATCATATTTCTCAGAGTCGTTGGAGCGACGATCCTTAATTTACAGTTTCGCTGAGGTTAGGTTGTTGAACGAGTTGTCACACTCAACAAATGGATTGTCGGAACTTCTGCTCGACTTACTCTGGCAAGATCCGATATCTGAGGTCGTAGCCCCTACGCTGGCCAATCCTCTCTTTCTTCCAACTTTAGGAGCGCAATCGTAGCATGCGACATCTGGGTCACCAGTGAGCAATTCCTCACTAAAATGCGAACTTGATTGCCCTCCGAAATGAGTAGCCGGAATCTGTCGAGGCCCACTCGAAGATAGAGATGCAAAGGTTGAAGTTGTCTGGCCTTCAGTGGCAGTTTCTCCTTCGAAGACCTCGGGTAGTATCGAATATTTGTCGACGCACTGGTGGTATCTAAACTGGTTGTTGTCTTTATTCTCCTGTCAAATTACAAAAAATAATCCTTCAAGCCTCATACAGAAACGTATAATAAAGCCAAGACATACAATTATTTAGCACACGAGTACCTATTCATCCTATTCTACCATAGCAGCGAAGCACTAATCGCATTTTAAAATTATTCCATTGCAAGTAAAGTAACAAGTCATAAGTCAGCCCGGCAGTTATGAATTAAGCATACAAGGAAAAAATTGAAAACAAGTTCTGTTGTCAAAATATTTTTTGTTTGGATGGTAGATTATCATTTGCAGATTGGCCCACTAAGATTCATCAGCCAAGAAACATCTCTTATTGTCGTCCCACCTAATTCCAGTTTCGACTGAGAGTTGCAAACCTTTTAATTTGGTAAATGCACGCCAAATCCTCTTCAAACGCATGTGCTTCAACTGGTAGACAATCCACCCATATTGCTTTCCCCAGGCGAAATTAAGGTGGGCAGCCAGTTTCATCCAATTTGCCTCGGTGGAGATGTTTGGATTCTACTCTCCACTTTTTTTCTACTCAACGTATGTCATACAGAAGTGCATCTCCATGTTTTCATCCCAATGAGCTTTTGCGGTGGTGTGGTCACGAGGCATCTACAGATTAAAGACCAAATGAAGTGCATATCAGTTCTTAGTAGTGCATAACGAAAATTAAACAGTCCAACAATTATAGATTATAGACTAATATATATTTGTGACTCAAAACTTAGCTATTTTTTTGCAATAACATTGCAGTAGTGGCAAGTGAAGTAGATTTTATATTTGGAAGAACTTGTATAAGTATTGTCCTAATTTCTGGAAAATTTCCCCTTTTAATTAACAACAACGACATGCAGTCCTAATCGGAACAAATGCAACAACTGGAAAACATACCAAAAGAGAGGTCCGTGTGTTTTATTCCACAAAATTCATAGGTTTTCCAAAATTATATATAAGTATTTCTAGTATTCTGGTCGAATCCAACAAAAAGCTAAACTTAGACCTACAGCTAAATTCGAGTAATCTGGCCGAGGTAAACAAAATGCATAACTCATCATAACAACAAGACTTCAAGTAATCAGGCCGAACTCAACAAAATATGTTTAACTTGGGCATATGCACTACTTCAAGTGATATAACCGAAGGCAACAAAATGCCGAAGTATTGGTTGTAGGGCAATAAATGTCCCAAGTGATTGTAGCACTTAACAAATAATGGCATATATAATTGTTGGACAATTCATAAGGGCAGAGGGGAACGAATCAGCTATCAAGGTGCTAATTTGAACCCAAGCATACCTCAAACTATCAAGTGAATGGCAGCTGCTAACACAAAAATTGAATGGAGACAACAGGTTTAGTTGGAGAATGATTAGCCAAATTCAACAAGTACACCGAAAAATGATATTAAATGGATGTATGAATGTGCCTACACAGGGCCAAAAGTTGAAGACAGCAGCATGAAAATGCAAACCAAATCTTGTTTTTGCATAGTAGATGAATTTTGGATTGACTTACCTTGAAGTAGTTAACTAGGGATTCGATGTAGTCGTTTAAGGCTGTGAATGAGTGGATGGAAGAAGCCTCGAATGCACGGGTGGGAGTTGGTGGACCGGACAATGATAGCCTGAGCTTGTTGAGCTCATGAGTATCACACACTCGAATGAAGTAGTTTAAAACAGGAAGGTTCCAAGTTATCTTCTATTCTCAATCTTCATTACCGGATGGGGGAGTGAAATGGATGACCGTCTGGGGAACTTGTCTATGGTCTTTCTCTATAAAAATAGCCAGCATTTATTTGTTTTTGTTTTTGTTTATTACCCAATTCTTCAAAAATTAACTCTAAAACAGCATTACTACATAGACTTTTGGTCATTGAGAGCTCACTCCTAATTTCCTAAAATAGCAGGATACTTTTCAGCTGGTTTCCCTAGTAAAATGGTGCAAGTGCTTCTCTCTCTCTCAATCCGTAATTATCTAGTCAGACTGTTAAGGCAAATCCACAACTGCGAAGCTGCACAATAACCAGGCAACCCAAGCATAAGGTATCAAACGTAGCTCTAGGAAATTGATTTTGAATCCCACATCTAGAAAAAAGTTTGTATTTTTCCTTCAACATACAGAATATATTACATCACCGGAGAGGGAACAGTTAATGGACTTAGACTTGTATATCTTTTTCAAGCAATAGCAGGCATCTATTTATACTTCACCGGAGAGGGAAATAACAGGTTTGAATCATATTTCAGCATACTTAGATATTTATAAACTTCAGCATATAAACAAGTTAAGCCTACTTCATCATATTTCAAAACAACAGAAATTCTGTTATCTTTTTCAAATAGCAGCTATACTTCAGCAACATTCAAATTCCGTTTATGGGATTTTGATGAAATCTATACTGTCAAAAAATAAAAGATCTGCGACAATCAAGATTAGTCTAAGAATCAGTCCAATTCAGTTCAGCAGGCATTATTCACTTTCGGGCAAATGCTAATGCTGGCTTAACTCGATTTACAAATAAACATGCAATTTCATCCTAACCCACAAATTCTGTGCCTATAGGTGTCTATACGCAGCAATTACGCCCAATTCTGAAGGCAATTACGTGGGCGGCAACCCAAAATTTCGGATTGCGTAAAATTTAACTATATGATTTCGAATTAGGGCTGACTCATACATTGGGCAAATGCATGAAAAAACTTGCAAGAAAAAAGACCCGCAACTAACCTGGTTCTCAAATTTGTTGCAAAATTGTTTCAGATGACAGCTGTGAATTTCCTCTAAATAAGCTCCAGTTAGAAAGCTCAAGCTCTTTTTCGAAGTGAACTCGGATAGAATTCTGGTATTCAGCTTGGCACTTGCAAGTTAATTACCCCAGACCTGGCTGTCTATTTGTGCCTCCACTGGTGGCTTTTGCGGCACTCTAATTGACATCAACAGGCAATAGAAAGCACGGATAGCAGATGTCGTTTTGGACGAAACCTTTTTCTTGGTCGAAGGGGTGTACGAATTGCAGTGGTGGCTGGAGTATATCTCTCAAGCAGCAAACGGAAGCTCATAGAATCCAACGCTTAATGGATTGTTCTCTTTTTCCTCTACGCTATTCACAACAACGGATAGATTTTAGGCAAAAAGTTGCCGTGTCAGTACGGAGGTAATAAAGCTGTTAGGTGAGAATTGAATAAAACAAGGTGGGTACCTCTACCACGTGCACCCTAACTCCAACACCACTTTTGTCAGTTAATTTGGTGGGTATAACTTAGCATCCGCTTGTGGACACCAATTACAAAAAATGACGTGTCCAAACAAAGATTTAAAATTAAATTTTGCACACTAAATTAAGCAAAACAAATTATGCAGTCCAAATGTACCCAATGTAAAAGCAGGGATGCATTTGTTGAGATTTCCTGACAACACAATAAGCTGCTATAAGCTGGTTTAGGGAAAAGGAGCAATGCGAAGATATGCTTTTATTGTTTGGATGCTATGTCTTAGGAAATTAAATACTAAGGATAGATTGAAGAATTGGGGAGTAAGACTGGAAGGTGAGCTTTGTGAGTTATGTCAAGGCCAATTGGAGACCACGAATTACTTGTTCTTTGACTGTTTTGTTTCAAGGAAAGTGTGAAAAAAATTGTTACACATGTGCTTGTCTGATAGAGATATTCTACCATAGACAAATGAAATATAATGGTTAAGTGCCCATTGGAAATTGAAATCTTTTCCAGATCAAGTAAGGAGACTGGTATTTGTTGGGGTGGTATACCATATTTGGAAAGCTAGAAACCAAGCTTTATTCAAACACATGATAACAAATCAGTTTGTTTACTTCTTTAGACTCGTTTAGATACCCAGATTGGAATTTTGTCATACTACTCAAAACAATGCGTTTACAAGTCAAATTACTTTTCTTTGAAGGAATCCAACAGGAGCTTATTGACGGGGCAGTTTAGCACATAGGAGAGTAGACGGAGCTGTTATGTAGTATAACTTAGGCAGACATTTTATCTCAAACCTATTTTAAGATAGTTTTTTTACCAAGTGACGAGCAGAATTAAAAAAGTAAGAAGAAGAGAGAATATCTGAACCCAACATTTCTAAATTCTAAAATCTCAACCTTGACTATTAGACCGAAACCTTCTCAACAACTTTATCTCAAATTAACAATGTTGTAACTATTAGTATATACCAACTTTATTTTTAATTCTTTTTTCGTATCATGTACCAGAATTCTTTTGGCAGTGACAATGGCATCACTTCTTGTTCTCACTTCTTAGTAATCTTCTTTTCATTCATGAGCTATGTATGATCGTCTCACTTATGATATTGATTTTTAAGCTCCTTTTTTCTTTTAATGAAAAGGGGATTTTTTGGTGTCCAGTGGACATAATTCTTTTACAACATAGTTATTCAATGCAGCCCGGCCTAGTGATCTGAGCATTAGGTATTAGTTTCAGTCTCTAGCTTAACCGGATAAGGAGTGACCTGGACAAATCCATTTGACCTGCTTGTTCAACCAGAAACCCATCTGATTTTCTAGTTGACCTTTTTTTTAAAAAAATAATTGTGGGCCTTTATTTTTGAAAGAAAGTGTGTAACGTTTGACTAGATTTCTATATTGAATTTTCATTTAAATGTACATAAAACTTTGCTACTTGTTTAGTTTTTGTTTGATAACTAAATATTTTTTAAATAAACATTTTTACTTTTTTATGGTACAACTAATCCTTTTAACTTTCAAACTGATAATATTGAGTAGTTAGAAAATTATTTTGTTTTTAAACAAAAATAAAATAACAAAAAATTAATACTACTTCTTTGAAAAGAGCTGCAAAAATTTTATTTTTTATTTGATCATATTATTTATTTAAGTAAAAATATGATAAAATAAAATTAAATCTTTTATTAATATTTATATATTCATTATATATCTTTCTAAATGCAATAATTAGTATCTAAAAGCACTTTATTAGATATTTTACGTATATTAATATTACTATTTTCTATTTATAAATATTAAATTAGTACCCATTGGTTTAACCAGTAATCCACTAGGTTGAACTAGTGATCCATTAATTCAATTTCTTTATCGAATTCCTTGTTGGGTCGGAGTTACTATAAACCAAATAATTAAAGCGGAATGTTTTAGGGAAAATGGCCAATTTCGTCGCTAAACTTTTTTTACTGTCAATTTCGTCCCTATTTAATTTTTTTGGCCAATTGAATCCCTATACTTATTTATCGATTCCAATTGAGGAACACCGCGGCGGCCCCACCTTGTAATTTCAATCAAACTTCTAATTGAGCACTTAAACAGGAGTATTTCGGGTACTTCATTAATGGGGCTGTAAGATAAGAAGTAAAAACCGAAAAGAGAGTCCAATTGTAATCCTAGGATTATTGGTAAAAAGGGAGATCTGATCTGCTCGGTGTCCCAAATTTCCCAAAGTGGCTCTAGATGAAATCACTGCAGCGAAATGCATTCAAGTAGGAATTGGGACAAAGCATCCTCAAGCTCATGATGCAGTGATCGAGTCCTGAAGAGCGTCGGATTGAATGGTGCAAAATTAGAAAGCCTAATTTATGAAAGAAATTATGAATATTACAATAGAGATAAAATCGTACGATGCCACTGCCTTGAACAATGCAGAATTGTGACAGCATGGACGGAGTCAAATCCATCGAGAAGATTTCATGGCTGCAAAAATTATGGGGTAATTTTGTGCATGTGCTAAATGTTAGGTTTTGTTGAATTATTGCTTGAATTTTGACTATGAAATAGTAGTGAATGCAGAAATGTGCTGCTTGTAAATTTTTTTTGTGGTATGATCCACCCATACCCCAAAAAATGAAGAATACGCTGGCTGCAATTTTGAGGGAGCTAAGAAGTATCGAGAGGGAGAATGTAGCACTGAAGATTGAAATCAGCAAATTGAAGGCAAAAGTGAAAATGTTGTTCTTGGCTTGTACTTGTTGCTGCATTTTAGTTGTTGCTATACTCGGGGGCACTCAAAGGCCAAAGGGTAGCTTGTTAGAATTGAAGATGTTGCAGTAGTTTTGGAGATCATACGAAAGTTTATGATTCATATATTTTGGATCATGTAATGCTACCCTCTTCGAATGAAGTAATTCCCGAGGTTTCATGTAATAGTTTTGGATATGGATTGTCTTGGATTTGTAATAGTTTTGAGTTCCCAGTTGTATGTTTACAAATTCAATGTTGAATATGAAAGAGAGCAGCTTCATTAAGTGAGTTTTTGGTGATGTATATATGTTATTTGGTTATTGTTGGTTGGAGTGGAAGAATTGCATTATATCAAGATTGCTTGTGTATGATCATTAAGAACGCTGTCATATGTAAAAAAGAATTATCAACTAACATAAAATTCCATGATTCATTACAAAATTGTGAATCCCTTAGAATCGAAGTTGTGAATCATTACAAAATTCCCAAATCCAGAATTCGTTAGATTCAAAGTCTTAGCAGCAAAAAATATTAAGTTGCAAGATTCATTACAAAAACAAATGAATTGAATTCATTAGATTCGAAGTCTTAGCAACTAAAAACAATAAGTTCCAGGATTCATTACAAAAACAAGTGAATCCCATGATATAAAGTTCCTCATACATCAAGTTGCATTTGTTACTACCAAAAAGGACAAAAGACAAAGTCATTTGCAACTATGTCAGCCACTGGACAGTTTTAGCAACGCAAAAACAGTCAAAAACAACTTCATCATCAACTTCTCTGGCTGCATTCATTTTCACTGGTCATCCGACTTATCGAGTATCCTATGAGACTGCAAATTCACTTGTAGTAAGAACCTCCAAGAGTAAATAACAATTAATAATTTATATACGGTTTCGTGGCTGCAAAAAGTTACCCTTTGTTTTCTCCTTTTCACAGTAGTCATCCTGTTTCTCCACGCTTGTGTTTAGCAGCAAGTGCAAGTTCTTTTGGTCTAGCCCGAAGCATGACAAAAAAAAAAACAACACATGGTCCTACACAGCCGCTGAGAGCTTTCAGTTGGAGCAGTAGGTTGAACATCAATTTCTTCAGGCACTTGATCAACTTGCATTATAAAAACATGACAAATTTCAGATATATTCATCAAAATGACCAAACAAACAAAAATAAGAAACTGCAACACAGGTGAAAAAATAAATAGCTGCAACACCTCCAATAATAAGGAGCTGCAACAACAGCCAGCAACAATAATAGGAGTACTAAAAAAACTTAAAAGCAAAGAATACATGTTGTTGATTCTTGCAATGTAGCAGAGTCTTGGAATGTCTCATTATCACGTGGTAAGCTAGTATTTCCAATTACAGAAGGAGCTGCAACAACATTCGAGATTAGTAGCTGCTAACTAAAACAGTGCAATATGAAAGAAAATAGGAGTTCAGTCATACCAGTTTCAACGTGAGTTTCGTCTTTTCCCTTGACATTCAATGGACAAGTACTTGCATTGTGTCCAAGTTTCTTACATTTTCCACACCTATTACTTTCACAAGTGGTATTCTTTCATTGCTATCCACTCCTTCCATGCTAAGCTGACATCTTCTTTTAGTGTTACCCTTTTGATGACAAAAAGAGCAAGTCATACATGTAATACCCTTTCTAGACAGTCTTATGCACCCTTTGGAATCACTTCGTAGCTCATCCGGCTCTCTCCTCCTTGCCTTCTTAGGTCTACTGGGAAGTTTTAGTTTCTTAGGTGCATACATAGGAACCTTTTTAGATCTTTTCTAGTTATTAGGTCCATTAATTGGCCCATAACTGGCTCATAATATGCATCCCTTGAGTAATATGAATGCACTAGACTTTCAAGCTCGACTCCAGTCAAAGCAATGCAGCCTATAACATGAGAGAACGGTAAACCAGTGAGTTCCCATTTTCTGCATGTACATGTCTTCGCCTTTAAGTCAACAACAAACGTGATCCTATACATATGTGTCATCTCAAACCTGTCATCATCAGACCACCTATCTATATTTGATCTAGTATTATCCTTTGCCTTTTCAAGTTTTTTTTTTAACTTTTGGACAAATAATATCATTTCTTTTTCTCATTTACTCCCTTTTTGTCCTAAGTCTTTCCATTAGGTATATCCTAATGTTTTCAAGCATACCAAGGATGGGCTTTTCTCTTGCTTTTAATATAACAGAATTAAAACTCTCACACAAATTATTAAGAGAATATCACACTTCGCTGTGGTCCTAAAATGTGATCTAGACCAATGGTATAGTGATGTGTTGTCCACTAACCAATTGTGTGCTTTCTCATCATACTGCCTCAACACATCCATTTTAGCTTCAAATTTATTGACATACGCGGATCTTGCACAAGTCCAAAACATACTTTTAAGTGTTTCCCCAGGATGGACCTTCTTAAAGTTATTGTGTAAATGCCTAACACAGTGTCTATGCTCCACTCCAAGAAGAATATCTTGGATGGCGGAATCCAAGCCCAATTAGATAAAAATATGAAAAAATTCACTAATTAGTCATTATAAAGTAGTTTTCCAACAAAAAATTCTGTAATTAATCATTATACCTTTTGCCTATCACTAATAAATGTTCATTGTTTTTTGTCGTGGATTTTGAGATCAAACTTTAAGAATTCAATGAACTATGTCCAAGATCTCTTGTTCTCGGTCTCAACCACTGCATATGCAACAGGATAGATGCAATCATTAGCATCTATCCCAACAACTGTCAAAAGTACTCCCGGATGTGGTTCCCTTAGATGGCACCTATCCACGCCAAGTATAGGCCGACAACCTTCTTTAAAGCTTTTTTTCAAGACTTCAAAACAATGTATAGTCTTTTGAATCTCTTTTTTCCGCTAAATTCTTCAACCTCTGTCTCCATATGCACTGCCGAATCAGGATTTGAGCTCAACAATTCCTCACAATAGTCCCAAATTCTTGTGTATTGCTACTTATATTTTCCTTCGATCAGAATTTTGGCTTTTCCAAAGGTCTTGCAAGCCTGATCTTTTGTGATGTTCACGTTTAGTTCTTCATGTACCTTGTCCTTAAATGCACCAACCATAACTTTCCTATTCATCCGCAGAAACTCCATGTAATGCCTAGCCAAAAAACCTGAATTTGCATGTTTGTGATAGAAAGTTCTACCACATTGATGTTCTGGCCCCATCGTTCTTATCACGAATGCATCGCAATCTGGTTCTTTTGCAGCATAAGCAAACCAGTTGCATTTCTCTTTTTTGCATTTTGCTCCGATCCTATTCTTATCATTCTTTTGCCAACCATGCTTCTTGCCCCACTTCACAGAATAAAATTCAACAGCTCTTTTAAATATCTTTTTAGTGTCAAACAGTAAACCAACAAAAAATTTGGGGACCTTCATATGAATTTCTGGCTTGAACCTTACAGATTTCACCTTCTTTCTTGAGGTATTTTCATCGAAGCTACTAGAGCAACTATTCAACTCTTTTGTGTTGATGGAATCAAATTCCTCTTGGATAGGAATCTAGTCACCATCATAAATATCACAGTCATGGTCAGCAGCAAGAGTTCCTTTTCCTTTTGCTTTTACTTTTTGTGGCTGCACATATCCTTTCTTCTTTTCGCCAGTTAGTATGACATTTTCCCCTCCATAACTAGCATCATCTACGCTCCTCTGACCATCAATTGCCATATCAACAGTAGTTGAACAATTCTTGTATATTATGTCATCCTTATCTTCCCTAAAATTAGTCACTATCATGAAAGCTTTCACCACCATCCGTTGACTCTAATCCTGGTTCATTTTCATCATTTGCACCTTCATCCTCTTTAATCACAATAGCACCTCTCCGTTTACCCTTTTTTTTATTTCCCCCCAATCTACTTTAGTTACGTCAATTCGAAGTTCTTCATTCCCAAGGAATTCATCAAATGTGATGTCCACATATAGCAGATCTTCTTTTTCATTCTCACCTTCACTCTCGAAAACTTCCCTGTTCTTGCTAGGTTCCATGGATCTAATATGAAACTCATGGACAACGAAAAGTTCAACTTTTCCAATTTGTTTACCTATAGCACCATGTCCATGGCATCTTGTTCACTATCTATTTGTCTAATTAAGTCTCAGTCTCCCATCTATGGAAGGGATTCTATATCTGTAACTTGCGTTTTCATCACATCCAAGTAAATGACCAAAGCCTAACACAGAAGCTATGTTAATCTTGAAGGCCTAACACTTGCGTTTTCATCACATCAATGTATGCCCTACCATAGTAGATATATAGATTGAATATATCCGAGTCATCACCTATTTTATTTTCCAAACAAATAAATAAATTACTACCATAATTTGTAATTTACAGTCATTGTCTGCCTTTTAAGGAACATGAAAGCAACAGGACATTAATTTTACAGTCATGGACCACATGAACCCCTTTTCAGAAAAAAAAATGAAAAACAGAAAACAAAGCCCTTTTCCCACGACATTTCAATCGATCTTGCTATTAAAGTACAATACTTGCTATTCACAACAAGACAAACCCACATCAAACTTCATTAACCTATTAACATAACAAATCAAAGAGATTTAAGTGGTTCAACTTACTCAATTTGCTTGACCCGTCTTTCTCAAAATTTCTTCTTTCACGCCTTTCGTCACTTGCTGCCTCCATCCTTTGACTTCCTACGCCATTACATTTCCTTATTCATTATGATTTCAGTCGATTTTGTTCAACACATCATTCACTAAAGTTCTGGATTTTTGCAAGAAAAAGTTGAAGTTTTCAGTTTGGATTTTTCTCAGTGATAAAAATGTGCTAGTAAAGTTTTATTTCGTTTTTTACTTCTTATCTTACAGCCCTATCAATGAAGTACCCGAAATACCCCTGTTTAAGTGCTCAATTAGAAGTTTGATCGAAATTACAAGGTGGCTCCGCCGCGGTGTTCCTCAATTGGAACCGATAAATAAGTAGAGGGATTAAATTGGCTAAAAAAAATAAGTAGGGATGAAATTGACAGTAAAAAAAAATTTTGGGACGAAATTGGCCATTTTGCCAATGTTTTATGTACAATCTCTTGTCACTCAAACATATACGGGGACACACATTTAAAGTGATACACGGAAAATTCACTCTTTGCCATTTATAACATTTATTTCTCAAGCTCTATCTTGGATAAGAATTTTTGACCTACGACTAAACTTTAGCTAGTCTAGTTGGGGTAAATTACACATATCTCCTGGATTCAACAATTATTACATGATCCCATAATGTTTCAAAATATCTACATAAGCTCCATATGATTCATGTAAAGTGAAAACCTGATGAAAATAGTCTAGGTAACATCGTTAGTTGAAATACTAGTATTTCTCTTATTTAAGCACAAAATCAAACAAAAGTAATTACACATACCTCCTATAGAAAAGGGAAAACATTGAAAAGATTACTTAAGTTTGGGAAGGAAACAAATCTATTACACATTAATTACATTTTTAAAAATCTTAATTGTAAACACAGTTTTTTTTTTTAGAAAATTTTAAAAGTTTCAATAATTTTGATTTCCTTTCCCTACATTCCTGCCTTTTGGATGGAAAAGTGACAAAAAAAAACTACACTTTATTCCTCCCTTTTCCTCTCTACTCTTTCTGTCTTTCGTTTCCCTTCTCAAAAATCAATCTGAACATTAGAACCTTTTTCTTTCTATTTCATTTTCTTTCCTGCCCCTCCTATTTCCTCAAAACAAACAGTGATTAAGAGAATGTTATACGAACAACTGCAAGACAACTGAATCAGATGAAACTAATCAACGAACAAAGTAGGTGACATCTTTGCCTATAGATCACCCAATAAGAGAAAACAATTAAATTTTGCTCTTTCTTAATTGTGTTTCATTCTCTAACAGCTTCGTTTTTGGTGATATGAATATTAATTAATACCTGATATTGCTGTTTGAGTTTAGTTTTAAGTGCCGGAAATATTGATTTCTGTGTAGATGTATGTTCCTTTGTAAAGCAGTAGACTGATTTGTTGTATTGAAATAAAAGCAGACGGTATGTATAAGTCCTTTTTGAGTCATTGGTCTATCGAATTTCCAAGTGGAATCTTTAAGTGGTTGTTACATTTATTTCTAATTGGATATTCTAAAGTTAACGGACTATGAGATTCTTTATGTTTAAGCCCTATGTTTTTTTTTTTGGCTATACTAGTTAAATTGGGGTGTTACACAAATGCGTGAGGCTATATATTCACAATATGTATACGAAAAAGGATTAGAAATTCCAGTATTTGCAAATCACATTATCTAGCTCTGAAGAGATCTGGGATAGTAAAATTTTGGGAAACATAAGATTGCATAGATCTTCGAATTGAGCATGCATGTTCAGTGTCTCGAGTGCATTGTACTTAGGTCTTTTGTTTGTCTCGTTAGTTGGTTCCGTCAGCAAGCAAAGCTGGTTTGGTTGGTGACATCCTCGAGCATTGATAGCCAGAAGAGTTATCTATGCCTGAAGAAAAAGAACAATATTATTGCTAAATCATGTCCCAAAATAATTACATTGCTCTCCAAGCATCTGATGCATATTAACTCCTACGTGCCTACACTCTTACTAGTGAGTCTAAAATTCAGCTGCTAGTAGAGGTGGCAATTTGTCCCAAGTCCTATTGGATTACCCATGTCCAAAGGAACTTTTGTGAGGACTCGCAAATTCCTTATTTTTTCCTCAAAAATACCCCTCTATTTGAAAATTAGTATTTATCAAAGGCCACTACCCAAATATTTCACATTAAGTGTAGATAAACCTAGAAAATAGGGTTTTACGCTTCGGTTTCAAGTTTGGAGCAAAATTAGGGTTTTCGCGATTTTCCGCCAGATGAATTTTCGGTACAGGGTAAGAATTAATTTGGAGATTAAAAGTGACTTTTAAGTGAGAAATAATATATGATTGGTAGCAATGGTATAAGGTTAGTGAATGGGAAGTAAAAACCCTAGTACGTGAGTTTTTAAGAAAAACGGCGCGAACCGGCGGGTCCCGCGCACTACCGATTGAACGCACCACTTGACCACCATTTTTCTCACCAAACAAATTTATTGAACTTGAGCAAAATATCTTCTCTCTTGGCAGCAAGGTTGACCGAAAATTAGTGGCTAAAATGACAAGGAAAGAAAGAGAAAAAAAGAAAGGTGGTGGTGGCGACACTTGTCGCCACCATAGAGCTTCTTAATTAAGACCAAGACCATCTATTTAAACACCAAAACTTAGCAACTTTCTTCTTCATTTTGTTGCTGCTGGCCGAGAGGAGCAAGAAGAAAAACAACAAGGGAAAACATTCCATTTCATCTTCAATCCAACAACCAAGTGAGAAATCAAACAAAACAAACCGATTAAACTTGTCCTTGAGTGATTAGTTAGTGACTTGTGGTGTGATTTTTGAAAGAGAAAACTTGGGCTACTCTTAGTGACCTCTAGTCAAGGTAAGAGAGCTTATCTCTCCAAGTTTTATTTTCAATCTTGTGAAATTAAGCTTAGCAACTTGATTTTGTGGTGGAATCATGGATGATTATCATGTTTTAGTAGTTTTCCCCTTTTTATTTCATGAACTAGGGTTTGGGGAAATTCTGCCCAATTTGTTGTATGATGCTTATATGTTGCAATTGAAGTGTTATAAGGTGTTGTGGTAGGGATTAGACCAAGAAATTAAGGAAAGTTGCACTAGAAACTCAAAATTTTCAGAATCTGGAAATTTTTCCCAACATTCTGTCCGAATTTGAATCCCTATGTTAGAGGCCGAATTGGCCTTAGGTTAAAGAAGTAAAGTTGTATAGAATGGTATTTTATAGGTGCCTACAAAATTTCAGCTCAATCGGAGCAACGTAGGATGTGAAAAGTCCAAAATACCCTTACTGTTTTAAGTATTTCCCAAGCAGTCCGTGTGATCAGTTAAGTCCAGTTTATCACATTTTTCAACTAGGATCCATTCTGATTTAGCTTTATACCAAAACATGAAAGTTGTAGCATTCTGAATTAGCTTTCAAATGCCTCTAAGAACACCTGATTTGGACTTGTGTACTCTGAGATATGTCCATTACAGTGTTCTGCGTTTAAACAGTCGATGAATTGGTTTCTGGTTTAGTAATTTGAGAATTTGACCAAGTTACATTAGGAACTGGACTAAGTGACCTTCATGAATGTTGTAGCTCTGTGTCTTAGATTCGAAACGGCATAGGTTTCATCTCAATCCGATAAGCGTAGCTTCGGATATGTTATTTCCGCATTCGTACGTCAAATCTGTCTTGTGCGAAGTTGAATTTCTGCACTTGTGTTTGTTGTAATTCTTATTCTTATGATATTGTGAGCCTATGGAACGGCTCTTGACTTGAATTGCTTATGTGTGATGTTGGGTTGTGGTTGAGGAAAAATAATGAAGCCAAAATGACTGGAAAATTAGGTAAACACAAAGGGCGTGCTGCCCAAATTTTCGCTCGAGGGCTAGGTTTCTATTTGAACTTGTATACTTTTGTTTGGCCAATACCATGACCGGTTTTTCATTTTAAAACATGATTTTTCATCCTTGGGTTCAAACAACCCTCTTCTTACTTGAAAGTCATCTTTACACGTTTTACTCTTAATTAGTCGGGTTTTTTTGTTTCCCTTAAATGTTTTGCTCGATAAACTATAATAATGTTCTCTTGTTCAACCTTAGGTTTCATTGGTGATTAAGGGTAATATCCGGAAGGATATTTTGCACGATATTTTGCATTTCTAGGTGAGTGTTCCTTATTTGATTCTATGGCTTGTTGTTATCATTTGCTTATGTGTTAAGTGCTTTTAATGATTTCCAAAACGAGCTTTCTAGGCGAGTGTGTATTTTATCGCACTCGACCTAAATAACTGTGCAATTTTCAAGGATTTAATGATTGAAATGTTACTTGCGCATGAATGTAAGCCTTTTGGGCTGAACTGGCCATTGCCCTTGTTACCGGTCGTCTCGAGTCAGAAGCGGACTCGGTCGGGTGATTAGGGATTTGGGTGAACGTTTGGTATACTCGAGTGTTACCCTATAGGTTGGTGGAGACTGGCCAACGGCCAGGACGGGGGTGAATGAATGAATGAACGAACGAACGAACGAACGAGGGTTTATTGATAAACGAAAAATGCATTTTCAAATGATTGGAGGAATAAGGGGAAATGTCAGGAGAACGAATGAACGAATGAACGAATTGCTCCTTGTGAGCCGTATCCTTTTAATGAATGTGTTACTATCGCTTTCCATTGTAAATGTTTCTTGAATTATTGATACTCCATGTTTAATGTATTAGATTGATTATCTGATTATGTGTTCGGAACCTCACTGGGCTTTTAGCTCATTCCTGTAGTTTTGTTTTCCTTACAGGGGAAGGCGAGCGAGGACGTGAGCTTGAGATAGACTAGCCAATCTAGTTTTGTTTCTTTTGTTTCTTTTGTAGTGGTTCTCGCCTAGTGCTTGGCACGGGCTGGACGTATGAAGGATTGAGAACCCTTGTATATTTGATGTTTATATTCTCTTTTGGGTTGGCAATGTATATAAGTTCCGCTTTAAGTTTGGATCAATGCCCTATTTATTCTTGTGATTTATTTCAATTTTTAATTGAGAACTGTAGCGAACGACTGAGTCCCGGCGAGAGTTGGGCAGGCGGCCCGCCGAACCCTCTGGTACGCCTTAGGGGGAGGTGGGGTCGTTACAATTTCGGACAGAATGGGTATTGTAATTTGATATTGGATTTAGAACGAGACATATCCCATTGTACCCATTAATTGATGGGATATGTTGGGAAATACTTGGGTACCCATTGGGCCCAAATATCTTCCCAACAAATTTTATTTATCCAAGAATTTCCAGCATTTCAGTTAGTTTAGACCTACCATCCTTAGACAGTGATAAGGATAAATATTCAATAGCCTCGGTGCCTGGCTATCTTGATATCTGTTAGAATATGGCTGTATATCCAATTTTTCGTGGGAATCTTGAGTATAAGACACTTGCATGTATATTTTCTTGTTAGCTATTTTCCTTTGCCTTTTTGTTTTCATGCTTTTGAGGAAGTGAAAACGTCAACTTCATGTATGAATACACCAAAACGTTCAATCTTTTGGTTTAATCCAGGGAGAAGATATGTTCATTCTTACTAAAATGTTATGTCTTTTTAAAGCAACTGTTGATCATTTTAGAGTGTAAAATGAATTTAGGAAAATATAAATTCACAATAAGATCAAAAGAAATATAATAACAAAAATATTAAAGTTATCTAAAAAATAAAAAAAGAATTAAAGGAAAAAATATAGAAAATAAATTTGGGTATTGGGCGGATCAATGTAAACCCTTCCCAAAGTGATCCCACCCAATTTAGTCCCAAAACACATATGGCTAAGGTTAGACCCAAACCCATATGATTCGGTTTCATTTCAAACCCAAGAAAATTCCGTCCATCCCGACTATTTTGCCACCTCTAGCTGCTAGCTGTCACATATATTCTTCTAGCTTGACTGTAATTAAATCCGACTTTCTACACAACAGGTTTTTAAGAATTTAATTCAAAAAGTAAATCGAACTAAGATGAACACACTTTATGATAGCTATCAAGTGAGGGAGAGAGAAAACGAAATTAGTTTAGTTTATTTTTTTTATTTTTAGTTCATTTTTCTGTTCAAGGGATGTTAAAAGCACTCAAATGAAATTGGAAAAGTGGAAAGTATTGACACCATTTGATGCAAAATTGTATACAAGATACATGCGTAAGTAGATGAGATAATTATAATATATAATAACACACTTGCTCCAAGCAAACAAACTAGGCAGGCCATACACATTGCACAACTATTAACTTAGCTTGTTGCTATTGCTAATACATAATTAGCAAGTTAAATCGAGCTATATTCATAACAAAGCAGAAAATAGGAGACATAATTTTGCAAAACAATTGAAATAGAGAAAGTTTCACAATACTACTATGATGTCTAAATTGACCAGTTTTGCGTCACTATTGGTGACTTGTGAAGTAGAACAAAAGCCATAACTGGAATGAATGACTACAACATAAGCAAAGCATAGTACTCGCAAACATGGCAATGAGGGCTCAAATTGTGATGCAAAAACAGCAACGGCCAAAATTTTCAACCGCTTGCACCACATCTAACTGCCAGCACCAAATATAAAAATCGTGAAAAATTATATAGCAAAACAGAAGGGAAAGAACGAAAGGATGAAATACGGGCAGCAGGAGAGTTTTGAGAGGGAACGAGGAAAAAGATAAAGTTGGAAGAGAGGGGAAAAGGAAGAGAATGAGGCATTATTGCAAGCATTGGCAACTGCTGCAAGAGTTGTGCTCAATTTGTTTTGGAAGTCTAAGTGGCAAATTTTTTTTACGAACTTGCTAACATAACCACCTAGTTCAGAAACCATAGAGAAGTTCTACCTTTGATAAATTGTAAATAAATGCATAATGCAACATAGGATAACCACTAACCATAGTTATTAAACCGACCTGATCCGACGATTCAATTGGTCAATAGATTATTGAGTTGAGCTAGGATTTTAATTGAATCGTTTAAGTAATAGATCCGTTGACTTATCAATGAATCAGTGGTTCAACTAGTCAACCTGATGAATTAGCCGATTTTGTAAGGAACTCAAGTCTAGCATGTTGTTGTGGAAAAAATTTTTAGAAGATGTTGGAATGGTGGATCAAACGTAAGACCTCATGTGTGCAAGCAAAGTGTAATCATCATTAGCCCACAGCACGTGTAGTAGCTAATCCTTCTTATATTATATATTAAACTTTTGTTCTTATTTTATTTCTCCAAAACAAAATTTATTTGGAATCTTTCAATAAAATTTTATTATTCCCCGAACTTTATGAATTATGAAATGGATTTCAAAAATAACATATTACACAATTTATTTTAAAGACAAATATCATTTCTAATAACCTTTTACACCTATACGAAGGCCATCGATACTAGAAACCTGTTAGACATTGTTGGGCATGTAACGGCACTTAAATTCTAATATTAGTTTTTTTCTTCTTTTTATCTTTTTAAGCACACGCATAATCATATTAACGTGCATACCCATATGTCTTTTAAATTCATAAGTTGCTTCTTTTTTTTAATTAAACTATTTTTCTTATTTTTTTATTTTTTTGTGAGCTGATTGCTAATCTTTGGCGCCTTGCTTGTGTAGACATTGGAGCTGATTGTGTACCAAGAGTTCGTTTAAGGAGCGAGTTCTTCAATGATCATTACAACTACTATCTTTGACTTGTAGTTGGTCCTTGTAATGGTTCAACTTCACCAAATCAGTTTTGTATCTTGCAAGTTTATTCGAGCACGAGGAGTTTGGCTTCATGGGATATACCTCGCACCACTTTGAAAATCCTTATCTTTTGGATACAAGTGATAAGTTTTCAGATCCTTTTACACATACCGTCACTTGTTGTTTATTTTCCTGTGTTAAACCAAATTTGGTTGAGCATGCATTAAGGTGCTTCATGGGATTCAAGGTGCGAAAAGAGGTCCTTTCAATCTTGGCAAGTGATGGTTTTTGCGTTGGATGAAATTTTATATTGTGATCATCATAAGATTGACCCAATGGCATGTAACTCTCCTTGTAACAATTTGTGCATCGATTTATGGGTAAATCGCTTTCAAGAGGAGGGGAATGATACAGAATCTAGCTAGCAACGAAGCCATTCAAGTTGTTTGGAGAAAGTTTGATGTCACTTAATCGTTTTCTTAAGTTAAAACTGAAGTTTGTTTTAGTGATGCTGTTTGTTCCCATTATTGCAAATCGCTAAGTTATTTCCAGCATTTGATTAAGTCACTTGAGTCATTGGTTTGGTTGAATAAATGGCTAAGGGCCATGTTGACCACAGTGAGCCGTGTTAGGGGTTAGTAGGATCAAATTAGGATTAATTCTTTGTAGTTAATGTTTAATTAAGTGAGTTCTAGTGTGATTAGGAGTTTTGAATCTTGTAAAGGCTGTAAAGCCTTTTGTTTAGTATTGCTCATATATTATTTAGATGTATGTGTAACGAGCGTATTTATGATGTTTGGAATTGTAGTATTGCACAAGTCAAGCAAAGCCCAGCCTTCCGCGTTCAATTAATGGTCCTACTAAGATGATTATTTAGTTTTTTTTCCTTAATTTGTTTGGATTAAGTTGTGCGACTTTTTAAATTGTTTGGATTGACATGTGGTTTATATATTTGGAAGGCATATGATTGTGCTTCTGTTCTTTTATGTGTTCTTTTTCTTGATTTTTCTTGTCACTTTAGTGTTAGTGCTTCCATGCTTCCCAGAGAAGTTAATTTTCTATGTTCTTGTGTTTTCTAGAAATTGACAGCCCTTGAAGTATTAAGTTTGCCTCATTCTCCAAATCTGAAAGCAATGGGGTGAGTTATAATGGTCCTTATAATTTGTATATTGCCAATCTAACGACTAAATTATGTATGTTGAAGTATCCTAATATTTTGAATTACATTTTTTGATAGTGTGAGGGTAGGGATCTGATATTACCTTTTACAAAGGTAAGTCTTTGTCCTTTACCATGTTATTTTTATCTTTATAATTTGGTTTGTCAAGTGTAATGGTCTAAAGTCTAATGGTCTAATGGTTTTTGTCGAACCTAATGGTTGTTGTTCGTGTAGTGGCTATGGGCTATACACATCGCAGGGATAGGCAAGGCGTTGCAAAGGTAACAATGTGTTTTGTTACCTAGCAATTGTAAATAGAATGATTGAATAAATCTACATGCCACAACATCAATAGTTGTTAGTTACAATCCATGTTTTTAAACTCGGACCGGACTGATCGGTTGAACCGATTGAATCGAGAATCGGTCAGCCATCTGGTCCAAGTTGTCTTTAAAACTCGGTTGGCCAAAACTCGGTCAAAACCTGATCAAAATTGGGGTTCAACTGGGAACCGATACAACCACTGAAATCTGGCTTTTCCATTTTTCCTTTTCTTCTAAGCTTTTTTTACCCGCCTGTGAGTTCAATTCTCAGCAACATAGCTTTCTTCTAGTTCTTCCCACATATCATTAGCTGGCATGGACTCAATCAAAACCAGCCCTTATAATTAATTTTTAAATAAGATCTCATGTCAATAAATGAAAAAAAAAAGACAAAGAAAATTGCAGAAAGGAGAAACATAAAGAAAAGAGAAATTAGAAAAAAAAAAGATGAAAAGTTTGATATTTTCTAAGTTTGAAAAGAAAAAACTAACAAAATTAAATTTGCAAAGGTAAAAAAAATCAAGAAAATGAAAAGATGAAATAACCGTAAGATTGGCAATGAAGGGAAGATAACAAGATAAAGGAAGTGGCTGCAAGCAGCGTGGAGACTTGAGGAAAAGACAAAGAAATAGGAAGAATATTACTGGAACGGGAAAAAAAGGAATGGGAGGAAAAGAGTTATTGTTGGGATAAAGGACAAGAAAAGAGATATGGTGAATAGGAGGAAGAAAAGGTTCCAGGATAAACTGAAAAGCAAAGGAACTGGCGCGGCGGCTAACATCATATTAGGTTTGGTTGTCCCAAAATTTTTCTAAAAATTTCATTTTGACCCCATATTATTTTAAGAAGTACAAAATTCATCCATTATATTTTTTAAACTACAAAATTACCTATAATTTTTAAGTGCATTTCTTTTGAGCTAAATCCAAACTCATCAAATATGTATATAAAGTTGTAAACCACCAATTTAAAGGGAATTTTTATATATTATTTTAATTATATATCATTAATATGTGTTTATGACGTCATCCAATTCGACCTCCGGTTGAATCCAATCAAACCCATTGATTCCTGACCCTCGAGTTCAGCTAAATCGATACCCGGTCTGAATCTAAAAACATAGGTTACAATTATCAGTAGAAGTTACAATATTAAGTCTACATGCCTGAAGTTAGTTACAATTATCAGTGTTGTATCTTCTAAGTTACAATTGGGTCTGGTAAGGCAGTTATTAGCATGACAATGCTGTATCTTTGTCTTCTAAGTTACAATTGGATTGATTAGTCTGGTAAGGCAATTACTAGCATGACAAGGCTGTATCTTTGTTTAAAGAGGTCAAATCATTGTTGCTAGGAATTTTTGCTGATTGTTGATAAATAAAATCCCTTTCTTCCTCTATTATTCTCATCTCTATTCTCCCTCTCTCTCTTCCCTTTCTTCTTACAAGTTTTTCCTTTATTATTCTCATATCTATTCTCCCTCTCTTTCTTCCCTTTTTTCTTACAGATTCTACCTAATTCTTTCCTCTTAAAATATAATTCAAAACATGTTTGTTGTTTTTGTTTAGGTTTGGGTTTAAAGTTTCACGTTTGATTTGTAGTATTTGATTGTAGAAGTGTGGCAAGTTGGATCCAAATTGTGACGAATTTCACACATTGGTGGAAGACTTCCTTGCATTTCATCCTTTAAAGGTAGGCCTTATGCATATCACGAAGAAGTAGTACATGACCCTTTTTATGATTGCCCCTTCCAAACAATAGCCCCACCTGTTTGTCTACATGAGATCGAAAGGATTCAAGGTAGTGGCTAAGGGTGATGGGCTGGTGAAGGAGACCAAACATCTGCCAATCACTCGATTACCTAATTCGCTTGGCATAGGGTATGAGTTCCTTACTGTATACATGGATGCTTCTTTGGTTTGTTTTGAATGAAAGAAGGATCCACAAGTGCCAAGACAACGTTATATTGGTATAGCTGGAGGTGGATTCCTAATCCACTACCCTCTAAGTATATTGCTTTCGCATACCAATCTTTGATAAAAATAAACCAAAGGCAGGAGTCGAAGAAATGAAGGTTGCAGCTATCGTCGCGATGCACGTGTCTAAGAATGAAGAATACCGTCATTATGGAGGCCTCATCATTTGCATAGATTGCTTGGAGGTAAGCAATACGTGCAGTGGCCTCATCGCGTTGAACCTAGTCCACTTTCAGCCTCTTGCAAGAATGTGTGTTTATGGCAAAGAGAAGGACGAAATTGTGTTGCGTTTCTTACATCGAGAACACAATATGCTTGGTTACAAGTTGGTAAATATTGGTCGCAACATGGGTGATTTTTGCAATAAAGTGACTTGGAACTATGTTAAATCGAAGCTGGGCAATGATATGGGACGATGCTCCTTGAAACCTGCCTTTCGCATGCAACTGGTAAAAAAAAAAAGGGAAAGGGAAGATAAAGGGAAAGAATAGTCCAAGGAGAAGGAGGGGAAAGAGAAGTAGCTTCAGGCAGTGTTTTTAAGATTGAACCAGACTAGCCGGTCGAACCGGTTCGATCGTGAACCGCCAACGCTGCCGGTCTGGTTGTATGCTAAACTCGGAGGATGTTAAAGAACCGGTCAAAACCGGTAAAAACTATTAAATCGGTAAAACCCGGTTGAAACGTAAAAATCCGGTTTTAAGTTTTCTTATCAATATGGCCCACTTTACTAAATAATTAATACATTTGCTCCTCGATTTACTCTTCCACACCAATCGTCCACTAACATAATGGAGAATACCACTCCTCCATTACCAGACTTCCACCATCATCCAAATTCCACAACCTTATCTTTATCTTATTGAAGTCTAAAGCATCTAGGATAAGTCCAACAATTATATCTTCATCTTTTAAACCTCAATCTCTCATCTTGGTTTCATTCACGTCATTCAAGGCGAAGACCATAGAATCCAACGTCAAAATTTTTCTCTATCTTCTCGAACAAGACCAAGAAGAAAATTAGCTACATCATCATTAGCAGCAAAAGATACCTAAAAGAAGATCTACACTATATGCTTAGGTATCAAGGATCAAAGTGTTTTGTCAATCACTGTTGCGTTCCAAGACCAATCTCACCAGATCTGGTGGTGTTCAATGTGGTGGCGGTGGAGATGCACATCCAACTTCGATCAAAGGCCATTCTCAATTAGATGTTGGTTTTTTTTCGCTCTTTTCTTATTTCTTCGTTTGTGTTTTGGGGAGTTTGAAACCTCTCGTCAAAAAATTTGAAATTTATTTCTATGTACTTAAATTCTTTTTTTTTTTTTGGTTTTGGTGAAGAGGACAATTAATGGCTGATTTCTACAAAATTGTTTAATGTGATTTTTCTTTGTAAATCATGAGGATAAATATGGGATGTTGATGTTATACACTTGTCACCATAGATTGTATTACTACTGCAGATGGGGTCATTGATGGTGATTGAAATTATTTCTTAGAATTTGTAATTTTAAAAAATAAATATAAAAATATTGAACCGTTGACCCGGCCAGTTAAATCAGTTGAACTGGAAAAAATCAGAACCGATAACTCAATCGGGGTCGCTCACTGGTCCTAGTTTTAAAACATTGGCTTCAGTTGATGAAGGAGTCCAATTGTTTTAGTTTTTTTTTTGCTTGGCTAGAGTGTTCAATTGTTTTAGTTGTTTTTGGTTTGGCTTGACTTTTTCTCCGGTGTTGAGATGTATCAAAACTATCAAAACTTATTGATGTATTCATGTGTTATGACTTTTCCTTGTATCGATTAACTATGATTATCTCACAGGTTGGATACTTATCACAATATCCTTATCACGGCGCTTGAATACAAGTTTAAGAAAAATGCTATAAGCACTCGCACCGTGCGGTACTAGCTATTGTTCAAATCTTGAGCTATGAACGCCTCGCTAGTTCAATCTAACCTCTAAGTACACGAAATTATGCGGAAACTAAAAGTAGTGAGCAAATAGGAGAAGTGTTGGAGGCTAAAAAAACTTGTGTTACTCTTGAAAACACTTGTATAAGATGCTTTACAAATAATGGGACTTGGCCTATTTATAGGCAAGCCAAAAAAACTAAACAAGTTTCTAGAAAATTCTGCACTAAGTCTTCCTACATTTAGTCTCTAGAATCTTCTATATAATATAAAACTCGTATGTAGAAGCTCTAGGCTATTCCACAAGACCCTCGAGCGGCCTAAAACATTCCGGACATCTTTAAGTCTCTCTACATACTCCTAATATTGTTTGGCAAAACCTCCTTGTCTGGCCGGCTCGAGGCGGGTGCATGTCATCCCCCCCCACTTGAACGAGGCATCGTGCCTAATGTCTTAACTAGTTTCATACGCCCATATGAGCTCCTCAAGTTGCCACAGCTTCTCGGCCGGCTCTCAACTGATCTCAAACTTCGGTAGCCCACACTAGGGATGCAAATGAGTCGAGTCGAACTGAGTTTTGGCCTAATCGAGCCAAGCCTCCAGTTAATTTTGTGAAGTTCGAGTTGAGTCGAGCTCGAGCTTAAAAAATAAAAAATAATAATAATAAATTTATTTTAAAAAAATAAAAAAAAATTATTAATTTTTAAAAATAAATAAAATAATAATTTTTTAACAAATAATAAAATATTAGGGATATATGTGTAATTTTACTATTAAAATAAAAAATAAAAAAAAAATATATATATATATAATTGAGCTCGCGAGCCGTTCGCAAGCCAACGAACTTAATGTTTTTTAGCTCGAGTTCGAGTTCGAGTTCGGCTTAATTAGCTCGAGCTCATACTCGCGAGCGGCTCGATTCGTGAATACCCCTAACCCACACCATTGCACCAAGTACTCCTTTGATGATGTGGGATTCTTGTGCCAGACAGTATGATCCGCCACAATCTACTCGACAACTTTGTTGTACTCATCTCTCATGCCCTGCGGGTGTCTTCATTGACAAGTTCTTTGACCAATCGTGCGGTTCTTGATAAAATGACTTAAGTAGACTGATATGAAAAATCGGATGGAATTGTGAAGCTTTTTTCTTAAACTTGTATTCAAGCTATTGTTATACAGATATTGTGATAAGTATCCAGCCTGTAAGATAATGACAGTCAATCCATGGAAGTGCTACCTTAACGCCACACCTAAATAAATCTACCACCATGCTTAAGTGAATTTATCCATCTGATTGTAACGTACATTCTGAGAGACCCACGTGCTGTTGGAACGGCTAGACTTCAAAAAATTCTGCAAAAATTAGAAAATGGTGGTATTTGTTGGCACATCACGCACATTCAGATAACTTCAGAATTCAATGACCTACTGTCCAAACTTCTGTTAAGTACAATTTGTCTCAAACGTATAGTCACTGAAACCTTTGTTTCATATTCATTTTGCATTTTTTTCTCAAATATCTTCGCAATAATCGATACGAGTTGAGATTCACATTGTTGATGTCTGAGGATGCTCACCTCGGCCGCCCGCGTGTCCGGGGTGAACTCACCTCGTCCCTCCTTAGAACTCATCTGTCTTGGGCATAACCCCTGAACTCGGCCGGATCCCGAGTCTACCGTGTAGGTGACCTCGGCACCTTCACCTCAGCTGCACGCAGATGATGTCAAGCCACCTGACACCACCCAGGACCAGTGCTTTATCTGAAAAGCACTGGAGGCACTTAATGGCACCTGCACAATACTCGCCGTCATCATACCCAGAAGGCTACAGTGTCAGGGTCAGGCCTCCTGACAGGGGACAGAACCGTAATACCAGAGAGTGGGTCCCACCAGCATCAGCCTTCCGTCCTAGCATTCCCTCCTGACCTATAAATACCCCTCGCATACCTCCCGCAAGTAAGCATACTGTTCACTCACTCATACTCTTATTATTCTCGTTCTCATACTAACTTGATCGTCGGAGTGATCCCAGGGAAAAAACCCCGCCATCCACTTTGACCGTCCAACCTCACTTCATTCCACCCGAGGTGAGATAAGCGAGTTCACCTCACCACCTTAACAAGAGAGCTGATTTCGGCTGGACTAATTACCCGCCAAAAATCACCTCTTCAATTGGCGCCGTCTGTGGGAACGAGACTACTATTACTAGAATGAGATCCACGCGCTCTAGAAGCGGAAGGGTTCCCTCAACAGGGGCTGTGCCGACCTCGGGAGCCCAGCAAGACCGCATCTCTGAAGAACAAGGGTCCCAAAGGACCCAGCCCGACAACGATGACGCCATCGCCAAGATGGCCGAGTTCGTATCAGACAACCCCAACATCTTTGAGGAGCTAGGAAGATACCTCAAAAGACAGGGGAAAGAAAATGCAGAGTCTTCCAAGAGGAGGCCGACGAAGTCTCCTGAAGTGCCCTTAGGTGAGGACTCTGATGAGGGGCGCCTCTCTCGGAATACCTCCAGGCGCGCCTCCTACAAGGGGACCTCTAAATTTGCCTCCATCTCCCGGGCGTTTTCCCGAGGACTGCTAGGGAAACGGGCCGAGGACCCACCTCGGCGCCCCGGGGGCCTAACTTCTGACTACATGAGGGTTCCGCCCTTTACTGATGACATCAATGGGGAGATGGTTCCCCCGAATTTCAAACTCCCAAACTTGCACACCTATGACGGCCGAGGTGACCTCGAGAATCACCTCCGCGCCTTCATCTCTGCATTCCGACTCTACTGCGTCCCCGACGCCGTGATTTGTCGGGCTTTCCCCATTTCCTACATGGGACTGCCCGGAAGTGGTTTTGGAGTTTAGAACCAGGGAGCATTTCCTCCCTGGATGAACTGATAGACCGGTTCATCCACCGCTTTGTGTCGTCCCGACCCATCACCAAAACTTCAACTTACCTCTTGAACCTACAACAGGGTCAGGGCGAGTCACTTCGCTCGTATGCTCAAAGGTTCAACGGGGAGAATGTGCAGATACCTGACCAGAACGAACAGCTAACCATCGCCGCCTTCACCAACGGGTTAGTGGCAGGGATCTTCAACACCGAGATCCACCGGGATTACCCCCGTACACTTCGGGAACTATGGGAAAGGGTGGACCAGGGAATCCGAAGTGAGGATGTAAACCGCATGAAGCGAGAAGCCCAGGCATCTCGTACAGGGCAAGATCCCCGGAGAAAGAAAGACACCGGCCGAAGTGAACCAGGCCCAAGTGGTACTTCAAACCAACTCCGAGACCGTCGGAGTGTCTTCGACCGGATCGTGAAGGGGAGGTCGTCCACCTCGGACGCCGAGCTGACACCCCTTAATTCTAGCCGGTCTCATGTTTTGGAGGTGATGAGGCAAAATCACCTCAGTCGAACACCTCCTGAGATTTCGGGAAGGAGGGATAGGAGGAACTCCAACCTCTATTGTGCCTACCACCGAGATGTTGGGCACGAGACCGAGGATTGCAATGATTTGAAGCGAGAGATTGAGAACCTGATCCGCCAGGGATTCTTGAAGCAGTTTGTCCGCAAGGATGGAACTTTCAACCGAAGCGCCTCCCAACGGGAGAGCCGAGGTCCCCGCCGAGAAGACAGGCGAGATATGAAACTTCATTGCCGAGGTCCCGAGGAACCTAAGGGGGATCAGAGACCTCCACGCAACGGATCACCAGGCTACGGCCCAAACATTGCCGGGGTGATCAACACCATCTCGGGTGGCCCCACGGGAGGATATAGTCAGAACTCCCGGAAACGGACTTATCGGCAAGCCGGTATGGAGCTGGCCGAGCCGAGCTCCAGGTTGTCCGAGGTGATTACCTACGGTTCCCGCGACCCTGTCCCTGCCGCTTCCAGCAATCACGAGACTCTCGTGATCGAGATCCTCACTAATAATTACATAGTCAAGAAGGTCTATGTTGACCCCGGAAACTCGGTTGACGTCATGTACTACCGAACTTTCGAGAGTCTGAAGTTGACCCGGGAGCAACTCACTCCGGTCAGGACTCCCCTTGTCGGCTTCGGGGGACACGTCGTCCACCCGGAGGGCATGGTGACTTTAATGGTAACCTTCGGCCATCATTCGCGCTGCCGGACTGTGCCTGTCAGCTTTGCGGTGGTCAAAGCGGACTCCCCTTACAACATGCTGATAGGCCGACCCACGTTCAATGCCTTGAGGGCAGTGTACTCCACCTATCACCTGAGTTTCAAGTTCCCGACACCTGAGGGAGTGGCCGAAGTGAGCAACGACGTGAGCGCCGCCCGAGAATGCAACTCGCCACCATTCAAGCAGCAGTCGAAACCCGGCCCTCGCCGAGGTCACGAGAGAAGAGGCCGGCTGTCTTCTCCATAGACTGCATCAACCCTCAGAAGGCAGGAGAGCCCAACAGGCTTGAGCCCAGGAATGAGGTGGAACAAGTGGTCTTGGATGAGGCCAGACCTGACCAAGTGGTCCAAATAGGGGTCGGACTCCCCTCACCCCTGAAAGAAGAAATGATCTCCCTGATCAAGGACCACCGAGACGTCTTCGCGTGGTCTGCAGATGAAGTGGTCGGAGTGCCACCCGAGCTCATGATTCACCAACTCAACGTCAACCCACAGGCCCGACCTGTTCGGCAGAAACGAAAGCATTTCGGCCCCGAACGTAGCAAGGCCATATCGGATGAAGTCGACAAACTCTTGCCGGCCAAGATGATCCACGAAATCCAATACCCCACCTGGCTGTCCAACCCAGTCATGGTCAAGAAGGACGTCGGTGGTTGGAGAATGTGTGTGGACTTCACCGACCTCAACAAAGCCTGTCCCAAGGACTGCTACCCTCTGCCGAAGATAGACGCCCTCGTCGACTCGACAATGGGATACGTGATCCTCTGCTTCCTGGATGCCTTCAAAGGGTATCATCAAATAGGGATGAGTGAAGAGGACCAAGAGAAAACGGCGTTCTACACCGACCGAGGTACTTATTGTTACACTACCATGCCCTTCGGCCTAAAGAACGCCGGGGCGACCTACCAAAGGCTGATCAACCGACTCTTCAAGAATCAGATCGGCCGCAATGTGGAGGCCTATGTGGACGACATCCTCGTCAAGAGTCTCGCCACTTCATCCTTTCTGTCAGATGTGAGGGAAGTCTTTGGTGTCCTGCGAGACTCGAGAATGAAACTGAATCCCAAGAAGTGTGTTTTCGGCGTTACCTCGGGAAAATTCTTGGGGTATCTGGTTTTTCACCGGGGAATCGAGGCCGACCCCGACAAGGTCAAGGCCATTCAGGACATGTCCCCACCTCGGAACATCCGAAAAGTCCAAAAGCTGTATGGGCGCCTGGCCGCGCTGAATCGCTTCTTGTCCCAATCTGCCGAGAAAGCTCTGCCCTTCTTTAAGGTGCTGAAAAAGGCTGACCAGTTAGCCTGGACTGAGGAGTGTCAGGCTGCCTTCGACCAGCTGAAGCAGTACCTGCACCACCTGCCCACTCTTGCATCACCTCGGCCCGAAGAGACGATGTACCTCTACCTCTCCGCGCCGATGAGGCTGTCAGCGCTGTTCTTATCCGGGATGAGGGCACTCAAGTGCCAGTCTACTACGTCAGCCGAGCTCTCCGCGGGCTGGAGACTCGATACACTCAGGTGGAAAAATTGGTGCTGGGACTAGTTTACGCAGCTCGGCGATTGAAGCCCTACTTCCTTGTTCATCCCATCTCCGTCAGGACCGACCAGCCCATCCGCCAGATATTGGTGCGACCCGAAGCTTCTGGTCGCCTCACCAAGTGGGCTGTCGAATTGGGAGAATATGACTTGTCGTATGAATCTCGCACCGTCATAAAAGCACAAGCATTAGCCGACTTCCTTGCCGAACTCACCTTCACGGAAGGTTCGGAGTCCACCTCCGCCTCTGCCGAGGTGTCCACCCCATCCCTGTGGACATTGTATGTCGATGGATCTTCTAATGGAGATGGCTGCGGAGTTGGACTGCTCCTAGAAGGCCCTCAGGGAGAGGTGTGTTCGTATGCCCTCCGTTTTGACTTCCCGGCCACCAATAATGAGGCCGAATACGAGGTCTTGATAGCTGGACTCCAGCTAGCCCGCAGGCTCGACGCCCAACAGATTCATGTCCGCAGTGACTCCCAACTCGTTGTACGCCAAGTTCTTGGTGAATACGAGGCCAAGAATGAGACCATGCAACGGTACCTCTCCAAAGTTCACCAACTCACCGCGTACTTCGCATCTTTCGAAATCCAAAGAATACCCCCGTTTCAGAATAAGCGAGCCGACGCCTTATCCCGGCTGGCTTCCACTTCATTCTCTGACCTCAACAAAACGGTCTTAGTGGAAGTCCTGAGTGAACCAGGATACATGGAAGAGGTGACTTGCCCTGTGCACTCTGAAAACACTTGGATGACCCCGTTCATCCTCTTCTTGGGTCAGGGAACCCTTCCTGAAGACCGAGCCGAGGCAAGGAAGATACAACGCAAGGCGGCTCGGTACGCTCTCCGCGATGGAGAGCTGTACAAACGCTCCTACCTCGGCCCCTAGCTAAGGTGTGTCACTCCGGAGACAGGACGCCAGGTCCTCCATGAGATCCACGAAGGCTTGTGTGGAGCTCACGTCGGCCACAGAATGCTAGCCAAGAAGGCTTTGCTTTTTGGATATTTCTGGCCCTCAGTTCGGCAAGACGCCCAGGACCTCGTTCTCGGCTGCCCTTCCTGCCAAGTCCATGCACTCGAGCACCACCAGCCCTCAAACTTTATGGTTCCCATCACTTCACCCTGGTCGTTTGAGCAATGGGGGACAGATATCATAGGCCCTTTCCCTAAAGCAGTCGGGGGCTATACCTTCCTGGTGACCGCTGTGGACTACTTCAACAAATGGATCGAGGCCGAGCCTCTGCGGACCATCTCAGGGCTGGCCATTCAAAAATTCTTTTGGAAATGTATTATCTGCCGCTTCGGCATACCACAGATCATCATCTCGGACAATGGGAGACAGTTCGCCGAGAACCCATTCAAGAATTGGTGCGCAAGCCTTGGCATCAAACAACATTTCACTTCGGTAGGCCACCCCCAGGCCAATGGTCAAGCAGAGAACTTCAATCGAACTCTCTTGCATGATCTCAAGACCCGACTCCACCGAGTTGGGTCATCTTGGGTGGAGGAACTTCCCAGTGTCCTATGGTCGTATCGAACCACGCTGAGATCAGTTACGCAAGAGACCCCCTTCTCCTTGACCTACGGCGCCGAGGCTGTCATCCCGGCCGAGATCCTTACCCCCAACCCTCGGCTGGCAGCCTATACCGCCGAGGTGAACAACGAAGAGAGACAGCTGGATCTCGACCTCGTCGATGAACGAAGGGACCTCGCCTCAGCCCGGATAGCTTCCTACAAGAACACACTGGCACACTATTATAATGCCCGCGTCAGACACCGTAGATTCCATCCTGGGGACTTGGTTCTTAAAAAAAATTCAGTCAGCCGAGCTGAACCGCAAGGGAAATTATGCCCGAAATGGGAAGACCCTTACCGAGTTGTGGAATCTGACTTTAAGGGATATTGTAAATTGAGTTACCGAGATGGCTCATTAGTGCCGAGATCTTGGCACGCCGAGAACCTCAAATTGTATTATGCTTGAATTCTTAATCAAGTTATGACTTCGGATGTTATGTTATTTTTCAACATCGATATTGCGCTATTAAAAAAATAAGGGGGACAAGCAAGGGACGAAGTCGAAATAAGAAATTAAAGTGCTGAGATGAGAAAAAATAGACTTTCATTCAACAGAAAGGAGGTGTTACAAAAAATACAAGGCCAAGGTCGGACCGCTACTAAACAATCTCCATCTCGGCCACCCCTTTAGGACCCACAAGCCTAGACCCCCGTCTCGGCTCCATCCCCGGTCTTGGCTCCCTCCTGGGCAGCCTTCTCGCCGGTCTCTTCCCCGCCGGGGTGAGGCTCATCTCCTCCAGGCACTTCGCCCACCTTTGCGTCGAGATCTCCCTCAGTGTCCTCCTCCTCGCCCTCCTCGAGCACTTCGTCGAGTTCGGACAGCCATTTGTTGAACTCGTCCTGGACCTCAGCCAGGTTCCTTCCAGCTTGGATGCCCTCGGCCATCCGGTCGCATAACTTCTTGGAGTCCTCATTGTAGCTGGCATGATTTTTCAAAGACTCCAAGGCTTCGGAGGAGATGTGAGCTGCGGCCTCGTCTATGGCTGATGTGAAGCCAAACATAAAGTTCGGCGTGAGCAGTTGGCCGAGGTCCCTGATGAAAGTCTCGGACTTCCGAAAAGCGTCCACGGCCGAGGCTCCAGCACCCTCGAGAGCTTGCTCATGTGACTTCTTCACTACGTCCCCCCTCTTCTGCTCTTCCTCGAGGGCCGATTTGAGACTGTTGATGGTAGCCACGGCCTCCTCATCCTTCACCTCGGCCTCCTTAAGCCGTCTTTCAAGCTCGACCTTCTCAGACTCGGACACCGCCAGTTTTTTCTCCAACTTGGAGATCTGATTCTGCAACTTGCCGGTATCCTGCTCCTCGACCAGAGTACAGTACCAGTGTGTCATCTCGCCAACAAAGGCCGAGGTGGAAGCTGTGGACACCATGAGGCTTTGGACCATCTCAGCCGGGGACAGCTTCTTCATAAACTCCAAATCCCTTGGTAAGGGGGAGTGCATTACTAGCTCTTGGGCAACCCGAGAATGCTGGCACCTGTCGTTGACCGAAATTTTCCAGTTCGGACACCAATGCTCACCGGGGTGCGTCTTCTCCTCCTCGGGAAACACCGGGGGGCTATGGAAACGATTCCATAGCGAGGTCCCCGAGACTGCATTTATCGGGGGTTTCAACTGCTTGCCTCGGCCATGAGGAGGGGGGAGTGCCGTGACGACTCCAAGGGGCACCCCCTCTGGCACAGACGAGGTGGACCTAGTAGCCGCGGTGGCCAAGCTGCTCTGGCCAACCTTGGTGGGAGTGCTTTTAGCCGCCGAGGTCTTGGCAGTCTGTCCTTGGGACTTCTTCTTCTGCGGCGGAAGTGCTGATGTCTCATCGGTGCTCTTCCTCTTCTGCCTCTTGGCCACTTCGGACGAGCCCGATACGACGATGTCAGATAGCTTAGTCACTGCACAGGAAACAAATATTATCATATGCCTTAGTTGAAGTGAAAGCAAAGCTATGAAAGAAAATTACAAGGTATCTCAAGTTTAGTGGAAGTGAAGGGAGTCTTGTCAGGATGGAGCAAAGCTCGGCTAATTCCCCCATCAACTAGCACGGCTTCGGGGTAGTTTAGACTGAACAGCCGAAGTCCCGACCCCATCAACTTCTGGAAGGCCTCCTCCTCGGCATCCCCTACGGAGGGGTCGGCCTTCGCTTTAATTGGCCTCCACCAAAAACCTCTGGGGAAGTCCACTCCGGATACAAAGAAGAAGTCACGCTTCCAATTCTTGATCGAGTTGGGAGCACCAATCACCAACTTCGGGATGGCATTGTTCCGATTGCAAACATAAAATCATCCTTTATCCGTACCGTGCGCCTTGAGGGTATAACATCGGCGGAAGAGGTCGACAGAGGGAGTCACCTCCTGATGTCGGCACAGCATCTCGAACCCTATGATAATGCGGACCGCGTTCGGGATGAGTTGGGTGATCCTCACGCGGAAGTGACGAAGCAAATCCCTGAGGAACCTCGACGTCGGCATCCTCAGCCCGGCCTCTAGCTGTTGGACGTAGATGGCCACCATGCCCATGGGGGGCTTCTTGGCTGAGTCATCCGGCCCGGGCGGTCTAATCACATAATGCGGCCGAAAAGGTGTTAGGGTACTTACTTAACACCTTTCCGGCCCTGTCTCGTCCTATTCGACTTCTGAACTTCAGCATCTTGCCGAAGTCGATGTTGGCTGCATCTATTGGAGCTACTGGCTCCTCCACGCCTTCGTCGCGTGGTACCTCAACGCCGAGTTTCTCATTATAGACCACCTCGGAGCCACCCTTGCTCATCTCGGATGACTCCAGCTCCGAGCCCGCCTCGTCGGCTCTCACCTCGGTTGATCCTTCTTCAGAACTCGGCGTCGACCCATCAGAGTTGGACGTCGTCGCTTCTTCCTCAGGATCCGGCCTCACCTCGGTCTGGTAGCTCGGTGTCACGGTTTCTTTGTGGGTCTTAGCTGTTTTGGCCATGAGTGAAAGACGAGATAAGAAAGAAAAAGGGATACTTACTATTGTCTACGGAACTGGACGAAGTTGATGACCTCGGCTGTGATCTCGGCTAATAGACTGACCTCGGCAACACTCGTAAAATTTTGCAAGTCGCTGGCAGAGAAAGAAAGTGATGGGCCATCCGGTGAAAAAGACCCCCTATTTATAAGGGTCCGAGGAAAATCGAAGAGGCGGCAAGAATGCGAAGAGGCAGCCACCTTCGAATTCAAAACGCCACACCTCTCTCTCTCTTCATTAATGACCCGTCCTTTCGACTGACACCCCATCAGCGCGAAACGTTCCACTACTTCACGACGTGACGGTTGCGTGTCAACTGTCCCCCACGTCCTGTCAATTGACTCGCCCACGTGTCACGTCCCCGCATCTTCCGGAGCAGTTTCGGGACCCCGACTCTTCATGACCTCGGCACGAGGAAGCCTCGGTACCTCCCTGGCCCGGAGCTCCTGAGACTTGGGGGGTTTATTGATGATGCTTACCTCGGCCGCCCGCGTGTCCGGGGTGAACTCACCTCGTCCCTCCTTAGAGCTCATCTGTCTTGGGCATAACCCCTGAACTCGGCCGGATCCCGAGTCTACCGTGTAGGTGACCTCGACACCTTCACCTCAGTTGCACGCTGATGATGTCAAGCCACCTGACACCACTCAGGACCAGTGCTTTATCTGAAAAGCACTGGAGGCACTTAATGGCACCTGCACAATACTCGCCGTCATCATACCCAGAAGGCTGCAGTGTTAGGGTCAGGCCTCCTGACAGGGGACAGAGCCGTAATGCCAGAGAGTGGGTCCCACCAGCATCAGCCCTCCGTCCTAGCATTCCCTCCTGACCTATAAATACCCCTCGCATACCTCCCGCAAGTAAGCATACTGTTCACTCACTCATACTCTTATTATTCTCGTTCTCATACTAACTTGATCGTCGGAGTGATCCCAGGGGAAAAGCCCCGCCATCCACTTTGACCGTGCAACCTCACTTCATTCCACCCGATGTGAGATAAGCGAGTTCACCTCACCACCTTAACAAGAGAGCTGATTTCGGCTGGACTAATTACCCGCCAAAAATCACCTCTTCAATGTCCAAAATTTCTAGACACAATTAGATGGATTTTGAGCTTGCCGAGTTCATTATTAATGCGCCTCATCCTTAAACGTTAGTCATTAGTTTAATTCTTTCTCTTTTTGTTTGGGCAAATATATTCCAGAGTTAGGACAATCTTTTGTGCATATCAAGGTACTTTGGTAAAAATAAAAATAAAAAACAAGTTGAGTAAAAAAAAATCATATCATTTTAAAATGGACTTACATGGTCTTCAAATAGGGAAATTGCCACAGCTAAAAGTTTTGACTCTGAATGGATTGCCATTTTTTTTCTTTAACTAAAACATATATATATATATATATATATATATATATATATATATATATATATATATATATATAAGTTTGTTTGTGGAGTTCACAATAAAACTCCAAAGCAGACACAATCTCAAATACAACTTACAAAAATTTTAAAAATTTAACAAAATAAATTCTACCATATTTTCTTCTTCCACCCACTGCCATCATTAAATGTCAACAGACGGTTTTCAGATGCGTGCAGCCGTGCACCCACTTGCTTTGTCCCCCAACCCCCGCCCTGCCCCACTACACCCACGGGTGCCTTGAATCGCCCTACTCTCATTATTATTATTATTTGATTTAACTTTTTAATTTATATAAATATAATAATAGTTTTATTAATAATTATTTTGAAGTTTTTAATCAAAATATTACATTATTGTATCATAACAACATAATATGTTACTTATTTCATACAATATGTTTATATAATAACAATAACATAGTATTTACTTCATATTACACATATAAAAACATACACATATTATATACATATATATATATATATATCAAAATATAGGCGGAGAGCAGGGCGAGGGATGGGACCTGGCCCCACCCCAATCCTGCATCATTCTTTTCTCACAGGTACCCACCCTCATTGTGGTGATCAAGGGTGGTGGTAGGCGGTGTTCCTTTTTTAAAAAATATCTCAAAAATTTCTAATCCGAAAAATATTCCAAAGTAATTCTCAAAAATACCTTCAAAAAAAATTCCAAAAAACACTTAACCATCTACAGTAAAAGTTTTTCACATGAGCCGTTATAGTAAAATTTTTCACAAACACCTCCAAAAATAGCATTTGCTGCATTAGAAGAAATAACCATAATTTAGAGGTACAATCCTAGGACGCTTAAGTTTAGCATCTGTGGAATGAAATTATCTACATCTTTACAGTGGAGTCAGAATTGAAAGAGATTAATCTTTTTCTTGGTCCAATTCATTCCATTCTATTCATCATAGGATGATAAGTAAAACATTAAAGATAACATTTGTTAAATGATGTCAATCTGCCATTTCAGACTATGGTGATCATGAATGGTTTTGGTGAAAAATGTTGATGCCTTTAAGGACTTGCAACAGTTTATTCCCATTTCTAATTTGGATTTTGGAGTCAAGATCACTAGTTCTTAATTGTGAAAGTTTTAGAAAATTTCAAGGAAGACTCAGTTGAATTTCTGGATTCCAGCTGGATTTGTCCAGGGAAGTTATATAACATACAATGGTGGTATGCTGAAGTTGATCTCATTTAACAAAATGATTCTAACTAACATATTGTTTCTCCAGAAGGCTTCCACAAAATGATAAGTCAAATCTTTCTTCTGGAGGATCTCCAATGCAATCAAAAACTGCATCAGCATTTAAGAAATCCTCCTCAGCTGTGTACCTGCACAAAGGAAAGATTGATCAAATTATTGATATTCGTTTATCAGATCAAAGAATGAAGAAACGACCAACTCAGGATCATTCATGCCATGAAAAGTTAGATCACTGAGACTTCAAAGATACTAATAATATGATTCTGCCTGTCCATTGTTGTGAAGTTATAAAGTTTGAGACTGATCACATTGATAGGCGAGTTGATAGGTAATCAAGTGTTGCTCCTAGATAAAAACCAGATAGGAGCAAAATTGCCTTACAAGATCATGCATCATATTTTATAGCTGACAACTTAAATAAAACGACCTTCCCAAATAAAACAGCAAGTAATTTTGGGACTGCTGCTGCAGGGGTCTAAGATCATTACCTTAGAGCACTTGAAAGATACAAGTAAAAACCAGTCTCTTGATGCTTTCTTCAAGCGTTAGCCAGACCGCCTCACGGGCTTAATAAGTACTTATACAACAGGAAATAAGATAGACCAAAGCCATTATTTTTTTATTTGTCCTAGACTGTAAGGACTTTACTACCTATTTCCTTCTTGCATTGCAAATAAGTCATATTGTTTTGAGAAACTTTTTCTTTCTGTTCTTTCCTTCTATTGCTTGGGATAAATGACAACCCTTCTCTTCCCATGGCTTACATTCTCAAAGCATTAACCTTGAGAGTTGAAAATTTCGTTTATTTCTGAACAAACAATAAATTATTAGCAGCGTAAACATTGAAATTTCTTCTATAAGGGTGCATTGGTGTAATAGGCGCTCCGGCAAATGCATTCATATTGAGATCAACATCAAGCTACTGATATATACATGGCAATGTTCTCTTGCCCTTAACTGCCAAAAGAGAGATTTTCAATCCTATGACGAGCTATTTGTTGTTCATAAGATATCAGACTTACCCGCTCTTTGTTACAATACACTTCATCCCAGCAGCTTTTGCAGCAGCAAGACCTATGGCACTGTCTTCTATCACAACGCAACTGTAAACAATGAGAAGCAAGTCATCGTTCCGACAATTAAAAGTAAAGCCCGTCACCAATTAAAAGCACATTTAAGCTTTGTTCAACAAGTTTGAATCTCAGGATCTTCACATTCAGCTAGGTCATCCATGCCATCATACTCTATTGCATATGCAATACCTTGAAGGGTCAACACCCAGAGTGCTGGAAGCTAACAGATAAATGGCCTGAAAAGAAAGAACAACAGAGCACCAATATTAACATCTTTATCCTCATTGTTCTCCAGAAAATCAAATTGCAATCGTGATCATCAAAGCGCCATATGGTTTAATATTTTCTCAGGAAAATCTTAGTGTCATGCTTGCAGGAAGCAAAACAAAGGTATATCATTCTTTTCACTTCACTTGAGAAAATCCAAGCAGCTGCTTTGTAGCTATAACTGCCCCACTTCCAAATTTTTAAGGCTTTTTGTAAAGAAGTATAAGGAATTTTTAATTCATCACCAGCCATCTTAGTAGAAAGTAAGAGCAAAAGGAACAGCAAATCACTGGATCAGGTTTCTTGCGCGGAACAACATCTCCGGCATATATCTGGATTTGCTCTGCTCGCTTGGGTCCTAACAAGAATGAAACTATAGCAGTGACCTGAAATCACATAATTTCATTTCAATGTTTCATCAACGCTTGGGTCCTAACAAGAATGAAACTATAGCAGTGACCTGAAATCACATAATTTCATTTCAATGTTTCATCAACGCTTGGGTCCTAACAAGAAAGAAACTATAGCAGTGACATGAAATCACATAAATGTTTAATCAACATGTACACGTGGTCTACTTTCCATCGCTCCCTTATATAGTAGCATAAACATAGTAGTGTTTCAATGAGCAAGCTCAACAACCTTAAGCAGAATTACAGACTTTTAACTTCCAAAATATTCAAAGCAATCAAGAGAACTATACTGATAATCAATAGGGATAAAAAAAGAAGCATGCATCATGAACATAATCGATCAAATTAAAGTGCTAGGTTTTTTATCTTTTGATTTAACATAAGTTGTCCAAGAGACGGGTCCTGAAGACAGATAAAAGTAAAACATAAAGATAGAAAGACACTTTAAGTGTTTTTTTTTTTTGTTTAAACAAACAAGCATAAACCTATATCTTATAACGTAAAGTTCTCAAAATTGGAAGAACATCCAACATTAATCAAACTGTGAGACCTGATGAAGCTTACCGCCTTCTCATTAGATGTGCTGCAGACAGCAACTTTGACTCCATTGTCCAAAGCCTGATCAATCAACCTGTAAAAAATTAAATAGTGAAATTCTAGCAGGGGGGATGGTGATTGTAGACTGGGCATCGAAGGCCCAAATCAGTAGTCATGTTATTCTCATATCCGTGACATGGAACAACCGCGGGTACTCCAAATAGAAACTACTTTCAACAAACTAATGAACTTTTCCCTAATGGAGTTAGTCAAAAACTAGTTCCTTGTGTATAAGATCTGCAACTCTCTCCAGGAATAACAAGTTAATTACCTCCTATTCTATGAATTTTCACGCAACCTGCATAGCCAAACATATGTTTCATTTATCCTCATGAAATCAGAAGTAAGAAACTGATACCATATTTTCTGCCAAAAGTGTCGGTGAGTAGAACCATAAATGCAACTAAAAAACCACTAATTTTATTAGAGTTCTTTCCCCTTCTAAAACTCTCGCATGTACACATCGTAGGCACTCCTCTACTCGGCCTCTACACCCTGCCGCTTCAATTAAGAGCCTCCTGCTTCTGCCAAATTTGTCTCTTAGTATATGTACATTGATCCTCTAACTACTGTCTAACCACTACTTCTATGACTACCGGAATCCTGAAATCTGGCCTAATGGCCTTAAGTTCTTCAGACAAGTTATCTAACAAAGCATAATCACCTCATCAATGCTAAAAATACAATTATCTCTTTATCCATGTTTGACTAAGAACCAGAATAAAAATGTTCGCCAAGCCATTCTTCACCTTCAAATTGTTTCTTGAAGTCAACATAATCATCCAAATAAAGTTGTAAGAACAACCGTATTATCAACAGCATTTCCATGCTCTGAATTTGATATATCTAGATGGAGTAAGCTGCATTTTGTTGTTAGCTTTTCACAAGACTGTTAAACTAATTGAACACACACCAATGGTAGAGAATCCAGGGAAACCATGCGGAGGACTTTTCCATATTCACAATTTGATCATAACGTAATTATGAATGTAAAGAAGAAATTCTAATGCAGAAGATCATGTCCAAGATATGATACGTCATTTCTTCCTTATCTGTCTAGCTTGACTTAACATTCAAAGAGATCAAATGTCATTGCAGCTGCTAGTACATTATGATCAAATATAGATCGCATTTCTTGATTTAAGCTAATGATTGGATTCCAGGATTGAGAAGCTTAATTTACCCCACTATTCACTTTCGGTACGTGCACTAAGACATTCATGTTTTTTGTAAATTACAAGTTTTCAAAGTGCACAAAGGAACTCAGTATCTTGCTGAACCCATCAGACCACTTCCAAGCTGCTATCAAAACATTGCGTATAAAAGTGCAAATGGTATGACAAAAGGACAATCAAATAATAGTGACTTACTTCGCTACACCAGGCCGAAGAGGTAGCAATTTTTTCTCAATAAGTGCCATGAACAACTCTGTTTTTCGCTTATGAAGTGAGGCTATGAAGTCTTTTCTTTCTTCTTCACTCTTTGGTGCCTTTTCTGGCCAACCCACTTTGTTAAAATAGGCAGTCATCCTAATAAAACACAATCAACCCAAAAAAGATTCTAATCCAAAATTCAGTCCATTCAGCAAATATACACTAGAGTCACTCATAAATTGAGCCAAAAAAGATAATTATCTTACCTTTCTTTTCCACCCCCAATTTTGAGCAATTCACCGTACAAGTCCACATCCCAGGTTACACCTAATTCTTTCTGTTCATTCAAAGTAAACAGATTGAGAATCCCCCAAGATAGAATTTGCCCAAAGCCACTTAAGTTTAACATCAGATATCTAAAATTCAGAAAAGAAAAAAAAAATCAAGAAAAGTTCTTATATAGGACTTGACCCAAAAAAAAAAAAAAAACTGAACATCTGAGTGAATGGTTACCATTTGTAACTTAAAAAAAAAAAGTATAATATCATACTGAATATCTATACACGAAAGGAGAGAAAAGGGAATTTTACTTCAGCAAAGGTGTCATTGAAAGAAATCCTGTGGCCATCTTTCTCAGTGTCAACAAGCACCCCATCACAATCAAACATCAGTGCTTTGGGAAGATTAACTGAAGGTGCAGATGAAGATGAAGCAGCCAAGCAAACCAACCGCCCACCTCTAATCCCACCTCTTCCATTTCTGCTTTTCAAAGTAACACCACCACAAATTTTTGTGTTACAACTATTAATGCTTATTGTACTTGAAGAAGAATAGACTAGTGATGTAGATGACAAGAATGTGTTCTTCAAGACTGAAGATGTGTTAAGTTGGCTGTTAGAGTAGAGAGTGATTAAGGAAGAATGAGAGATTGTAGCAGTTGCCGCCATTGAAATCTTGAGTCTTGTTCTTCTTTGTACGGAACTTTTTAGATTCCCTTTGGCTGGTTGGTTGGTTGGAACATAACGGTTTTCTTAGGCCACTGCCAAGGAAGCTTAACCACACATGTAGGGTGTTGTAGTCTTGAAGAGTTTCTTGGGTTCCCTATTTCAGGGACAAAGTTTTTATGCAACTTTCCTCTTCGTATCCAAAGATGATAAAAAAAAAAAAAGTTTAATTTTCTCATTTTGGTAGATTTTTATTTTTCTTAAAAGCTCTAAACCTATTATCTTCTATAGATTTTCAGAAGCCCATCTTGCAAAACTTCAAAGGTTGCAAAAGCAAATTTCAAAAAAATACCTTCGAAGAAAATTGGAAGAAAAGTTCCCAATTATGCTTGAACAATTGGTAATTGTTCAGAACATTATCAAATAACTTGGTTTTTTTTTTAACATTGGGAAACAAGAAGATGAGGGATAAAAAAGTTATCTTATTTCTTAAAAAAGAATAAAAACAAAAGGAAAAAACTCTTGAAAACTCTAGTCCTGATCTAAGTTTGGTTGCAATTTCGCAACCAAATTAATACTGAAATTAGACGTCCAGCAATTGTAAAAACACATTTGTGCATTACATCGAATCAAAAAGAAAATTCACCTTGGTCACGAGAAGCAACAGCAAGAAACAGCACCAGCAATCAGGAAATGAACCAAGCATGCGATACTAATATAGCCAACAAAGAAAATGATGGTCATCACTTCAAAAGAATACAAAATTCATGCTTTTCTGCTCTCTGGCTACAAATTCTACTCATATCAATCTAGACAGAGAGGAACCAAGAACAAGGATTAATGTTTGACCTCTGTTTCCCAACATCATCTACAATGCCACAAGGATTAGTAAACTGTTGAGCAAAATATGTCACCCAGCAACTCCAGCTGCAGAATCATTGGAGATCTTTACAATAAGTCCACCAACTTGGTTAAATGAACATCCGAGTTGGAGTACAAAGCTAAAGCCATGTGCGAGAATTGGCAGAATGGACAACTCCTTGGTGCTTCAATTACATTCAACCAACCAGGAGCATCACGCAGTATCTTTGAGTATCCATTTTCATACTGACAGCTGAAAGTCATGTTGTTCCTCCAATGACTTCGAGAAGTAGCAGAAAACAATTGTTCAAGCTGCTGATATTCCTTTCTATAAGCGTTCATAATCTAGATGAAGCCAACTTGCATCTGTGTTCGTTGATGCCTTCTTTTTTCTCTTGTGCTTAGGCTTCACAGCATCTTTCAAAGTCTTCTCTTTTTCTATTTGTAGTCCAGTTGCAGCCTTTTCATCTGACAAAAGGGAGGTACTGCTGTCAGCAAGTAATTTAGGTGATTCTCCTTTGTATGGCTCATCAGACCTTGATTTCTCTAGCTTCTCTACAGGTGCCACCTTCACTGTGCATCAGATAAGCTACATTAATATAACAGTCTCAACCATTTAGCTGTTAAGCATAAGGAACACCAAATGCAACACAGCTGCAGGATCCTGAAGCACCATTGCCTGCAGTCTTATAAAAAACAAGCAATTTCCTCAACCTCAGTTCAGTTACAATACAGAAGCTTCCCCACTTCTTACAACCTCAACACGAGAAGTATGTGCAGATACTATATCTCAATTGATCTCTTCCTTAACCCCATTTTTTTTTCTCCCTTTAATTCAATTTTTGAAACAATATGATAATGGCCGAGTTGAAAAACTTATGCTGTACTGTGAAGATTATCAGGCCCTGACAATAGGTTCTTTGTGGTAGGTTTGGTGTTCAGTTCAAGAGAAGAAAGCCATTAACAGATCTAACAAAACAAAGGAATGGAATTTCATTGTGAATTGAAATGGCAGATGCTCAGCTCAAATTTTGCTAATGATGTTTAACCATTCCAAGTGTTGTTACATGAAATGAATTTTAGTATGCATACAGTGGCATAATATTAGGACTTTCTTCTGCTTTCTCAGTAGGAAGGCTATTGCTTTCTCACAAGGAAGGGTTTTAAGTATTCCTTTCTGTCCATGTGTTGAAGATCTAGTAAATTTTACGATGATCCTCATTAGTCACAGCAGTAGAGTATCATGTTAAATGATATGAGCTAGTCCTAGTTGACAAAAAAGAAGGTGGCTAAGTGACTAATACATGCTTCTGCTGAACTATAAAGGTTCCTGCAGATGTTGAAGGTTTCATGAGATCTTTTGGTGCAATTTATCTGTCTAGTCGTATAATGCACATCAAACTCCCCTATTTTGGAGCTTTTGATGTGCTGAGACTTGTTATGACACACAATGATTAGGGGTGCTCATCCACCAATAAAAGAGTTCAATCAGTACTAAGAAAAGATACAAGTACCACGTGAAGCAATAGAGGCTTGCAATTCCTCAAAATCTACACCTTTTGAGTAGGGATCCCTGCAGGAATCAAAAAGAAGAAACCAATTGTTAGAGAAGTCTCGCAGACACTTCTGTAAATACAGACACACAGCTTTAGCCAGTGAGGAAACATTTGAAGTATGAATGAGAAAACATGCACAGGGCCAAAACTTTAGGGTCAACATCAAGAATAGGAAATAATTTTTAAAATAGCAAGAATTCTCCAGATCATTCCGATATTTACAACAAATTCCCTCCGGAAACAACATGGTTTTTGCAGCCACAACATGGCCTGATTGATAATGCCTGCGCTCACAATCAAACTTGATACAAGAGTAACTATACTAAAACCATAGCTTACATATGGATGTCAATGTATCCCACTCTACATTCATTTGCAAGTTCAAGTGATGTCTAGAAAGAAATACTTTAAGAGACAATTTCCTAACGAAACCAATGTACAGAACTTATGAAGTGTGGATGGTTAACTGTTTACCAACTCAAGGGACCACCGACAAAACTCTTTGAGGTGCTATCTTTCCTTCTACTTTTATCTTGTTCAGATGATTGGGCTTCAATTTCCATGTCATCACTGTGACTTGCACCACCCTCTTCTGACTTCAACATCAATTTCTCCTTATGTTTGCTTAAGAACTCCTTAACTTCTATCTGATTAGGTTCAGTAACTTGTACAGCCACACTAGCAGGCTGCCGCCTGATCTTGCTTAGTGCTCTTTCCGTGTTATATGAGTCAACCTGCAGAGGAAGTCAAAATTAGGTTGCAAGAAAAACACCTTCTCATGCTCAAAGGCACAGGTCATAATCACAATAATCCATAGCTACCAAACAATTTAGGGACATATCTAGCAAAAAGAAACAATGCACCATGGTAGACTACAACTACATACACCCAAAGCCACATAACACACAAAGAACAAAAAAATATTAGCAAAAAGATGCTTCAGAAAGTGGTGATATAAATTCCCAATCACAGAAGGGTATCAAATACTACATTACAAATAAAATGGGAAGTTAATAATGGCTGCAGGACAAAAAGAGGGGGAAAAAAGAAAACCAACAGCTGAGAAAGTGTTATGCAAGGAGGAAAAAAACTCAATAAACAAGAAATGAAGAAGTTTCTACAACATGATCAAGGCCTAAACCATCGTATGATAACACACTTGTTGCAGTCAGCTGAGTAACAAAAGGAGAGAGAGAGAGAGGATATAAAGAAAGGAATGAGGCAGACAAGCGGATGAATGTGGCTAAAATTTCTCCTCTGCTCATAACATCAAATCCTCATATTATAACAGCTTCAAACAAAGCCAACCATATAGGCAACTAAGTGCCTCTTTCCTGTTAAAGTTGGAAGTAGAATTAATTGCAACAAGGAGAAAAAGGGGACTGGAAAACAGCAGACAACAATTACTAGAAAAATAAGCCCACAGCCCTTGCAAAGTTGTAAAAGTATCTATAGATGAAAGTCGTATAATTTCATGGTCAAGACAATTTGGGAAAGACTATCTTACAGCTTTCCTTATCTTTGCTGTAATATCCGCTGCCTTCACCGAAGCAACGCGCAAGCACTGCATGATGACACTCTGCATGACACCATCACCCCCAGCCTTTTGTATAGCACATACATCCCCATTAGCATTAAGCGTAGCAGTCAATCTTCCTCCCATAACACCCTCTTCAAAATGTGTGGGGTCTATTACCTAGCAGCATCTGATGTATTAGCAAGAGATGAACTTTATAGGAAAATAGAATCATTAAAAAGGAAAACATTTATAAAACCAATAAGGTATTCATTTTTCCTACCACCGTATTTTCATCACCGATGAATGCAAAGGTTACTGCAATAGGTAGATGATGTATAATCAAAGGAAGTGGCTCCCTTACCTGTCAAACAGAGAATAATACTATTTCAAACAACAGAAGTTTAATCTCTAGGCACAAGAAATAGGAGCTCATTTTGAAGGTAACGTATGAGCTTTTCTCTAGCACATTTTTCATGAATTTCTAACTATGAAAGCTTCTGATTTCCAGTCCTCAGGACAACATATTTTTGAAAAAGAAAAAACAGAAATATAAAATGCAAAATCACATTACAAACGGTAACAGAATAAGGGATTCAATGAAGATAGCTTGTTTATCCAACTTCTTCTATGTTCTATCCTTCTCAGCAGTCAATAGGTTAGAAAATGCTCAGAAATGCAGCTGCAGCACAGTCTACATGTCAAAATTTGCAAGGCAGACATCTTTTCAGCCATTGAAACCAAATCAGCATACCTTGATAGCATAAAAGCAAAGAGAAAAGTAAAGGACATGAAAAATGGACACCACTACCCCAGATTGCATTTTGACTGCATTGGATTTCTGATTACAAGTATCTCATGGAACTTATAAAGCAACTGCTATTCTTATGTATTTCAGCCAGTTAAAGAACTATATCAGAAAGCTTTCCAATTAATCTTTCCAACAGATTCTTAAGCAAATGGCTGCTGAGTTAAATTCATAATTTTAGCAACAATAGAAACAATATTAGGATCCAAGCATGTGCACCTACGTTTTTTTTTTGAGGGGGTGAGGGGGGAAGAGGGGCCCTGGGGGTGGAGAACAGATTCAATAATATAGGGACACTATATTTGTGTAGCATCAACAAAAACCTAAAGTAACTATCTGCAAAGCACCAGCAACTAATGGCAGGCAGACCAGGCCAGAAACTAAGCTTCTCTCTTGCTTTCACTTTCTCTCAGAAAAATGAGTGGTTCGCCATGATTGGGAGTGAAATTGGGTACAAGCACGTCAGGCAAAATATAGCTTCTAAAAATGAATCCATGCATAAACTCAAACAACGGGAAATAGAAAACAATGAAGGGATGAACCAGTTCAATCCTAGAAGACGTCAATATACATATGAAGTTCTGACAGGTTCCATCATATAGCTTCACTGGTACAAAGCGTACCACGCTCTATATTGAAGCAAGTGCACATGCACACAACAATAAGAACTTATTATTTTGTCCATTGCCTAGCAACTATTCAATGTAATCACCAAAAACTTTAGTCTATATTAGCAAATAAAAGATTATCACTGCTAGAAAACACAATGATTGATCAGAAGAAAAAAGAAAAGTGGCAAAGAAACCGACATCCCCAAGAAGGTTGGTTAAGCCACTCAACTTCCCAGAACAACACAGGAAAAATAATGGCATCTGAACAAACATCAAATGGTTAACGTTCAGACCAAATCTGGTAGACATGAATATAGGCACATCACAATTAAACCGTTCAAAGAGACACAATGAGACACCACGGTACAACAGTTTGAAGATAAATATGGCATCTTTATTCCAGCAGTAAAGCATTTTGTGACAAGATGATAGTTGGTGCAAATCGGTTTACATCTCCAACACTCGACCAGCTGAATCAGTGACCAAAAGAAAAGCAAAGTAGCACAGAAAAGACCGCTCAACATTAGCATGCTAGTTGGATGCATGACCAAGACACTATAGCATAGTCTACAATCCTACAAACGAATTGCTAGTAAAATATAGAAAGCAAATATATGAAGTGCATTCATAAGAAATATAAAAACAGCAAGGAAAAACTCATTCTGTACCAATTTGAAAGTATAAAGCTTTTTTGAGCAATAGAAATCTGAGAAAATTTAAAAGGAACAGAAATCTAACGGTGCATTTGCAAACTTTTGTGACAGACTAAATTGGTACTGTTTTCACTTTGAATATGAATAGTGCAAAGAAATTGAAAGGTTCAAGACTTCTTAATCTGCATCATTTGCAAACTAACATCATGCAGTGTCTAAAAACAGGGGGGGAAGAAGGGAAATAAAAAGTAATAATAAAAAAGCAAGGCCAAGCCTAAACTTCATCTCCAACAAAAGAATAAAAAATGATTAATCTCTACCACAAACAAGACTTCCACTTTCCATGATGATACCACATAATGTCAAAATAATTATAGCATGGTACAGTCTTTCTGGGATAGAGTACAAACTTCACTTGTTAGCTAATTATCCAATTCAATCACATCAGAAGGAGATTGGAAATTAAGGAAGAAAAAACATAGCTGTACCTCAGGTGGATGTACTATGACTTCCTGACCATCTTCTCCTCCTAGTGAACATTCAGGTCTCCGGAATGTCAAGAGAGCAGCTAAAGCAGCAATATTGGCAGCATCAACAAGATTTCTGTTGCACGAGAAAGGAAAACCCAAAAGTTATGAATGACCAATGAAATTCCAATAGAAAGAGATGGACTATTTTGTCATACTGGAATAGCATATCTTTACAGCTTACCCTCCATTGTCTAAAATGTGCAGATCGATACGAATTGACCATACAAACTTCCCAGAAACAACACACAGTGATTCTGTATCTACAGCCCTGCTCTCTCTGCAATGTCGTTCAAACAAAATTGAGTATAAAGAAATCCACATCAAATATTAAATTTGCACAATGCTCTGATCCATATAATAAAGACATTTAAGAACTCAAAAGGGGAGTAGATTTCAAAAGTCTCAATATTTCTATAATTTCAATATCACTTGAAATGCTCATTCAATTGCAAGGTGAACACAACTTATGACCTTAAGATTTACAGATTGGAAAAATGAAAACCAAGGCTAGATACAGATATTAGAAAACCAAGAAAACATTTGGTATCTGATATTTGCTGACGCAAATGATTAGAGATGATTTATTCTCTAACAGTTTTCCTTAATTGAGGTAAAATTGGTTTCTCCACCACTGTCAAGTCATGAGATGAATTATATTCCACAATTTACAAGTCAATATCACAACGCTTCTACAAACCTGCTTAGCAGATACTTCCTAGCCAAAAAAGATCATTAATTCTCAGTGAACCAAGTCTCCTTGGGATACTAGACAATTAAAGGAAAGGAGAGTTCACCTCAATCCACGGTCTATCACACGCCCCAATTCTACAGCAGATTCTGTAGGACGACCCGCCTCAAAAGAAGGGTCGGCCATGGGTGAAAATTCTGTGTAGACTGAAAGGGTTCCTTCATTCGGCCTATCTCGATAAGGTTGCACCAGTTGGGAACTCACGAATCCCATGACATGTGTCAGGCCCAGCTGCACCTCTGATGAGCCATCTTCTCTGCATTTGGTAAACTTCAGAGTCAAAACAATCTGTTCTCACACATTCTATTAAAAGTTAGGGCAAGTATACGCCACACATAGTAGATAAAACACAAAACTTATATTCATAAGGTTTTAAAAACTTGTACGAATACCTCAAAAACTCCAAATTTTATATATCTGTAAACCATTATGCCCTTAAAAAAATGTCATTTAAATATGGAAATAAGTCAATCATTGAACATAAAAGAACCTATAATTCTATCACGGCATCAGGTGTTGTAAATATTACACAATCAAATGCTAAAAGTAGTAGAATACCAGACAAACTAACCAAATTGGGTAAACAGATTATGAAAACTGGTAATGCATCGTTACTTATAATACTTCTATAGTCCAATTGAAATGCAGAAAACTGGCACAATTTACTATACAATCAACAGGAAAAACAATACTGATAGGAAAATTGTTGGAAGTTCTAATACTACATATCACCACCTTTCCTTTCATTTTCTGCATATTTAGCTTGACCCCAAGGCTAAAACATCAATGATCTTTTCTCAGAAAAGAGAATACAAAGAAGGACGCACACGTTGGAATAGTGTCTGGATCAAAGCTTGTTCATTTCATCATTGTTACTCATAGCAAAGATAAAACACTCAGGTGTATTATGGAACACAAAAAAGACTCTAGTTTTCTTTGGAAGAAGTAACCATTATACTTTTGGAACTCAATCGATTAAATGGTTCATAGTGTGACTTCAATTTTAATTATTCCACTATCATCCTCAGAAAAGCTTTAAGTACAACACAAATAAAAGGGAAGAGCGAAGTTAAAGGAAGTCACGATACTTCTCCCACTCATTTCATTTATCCTGTGTCTTTTGCTTCACCTTCTGATGTGTCCGAACCACCAAATAAGGTAAATAGCTAAAACCAGAAGCAATCCAAAGCCAGCAGGATGATTCAAGAGGAGATAAAAAAATTCGAGGACCAATAGAAGATGAATGACTTTAATGTAAGGGGTGAGAAGTTGGAAAATCAACTGATTCTAACAGCTGAATCCAATCATTAGAAAGAAATAGAACATCATGAGTTCTTATTCTATGAATTATGCAGGATGATGTGCAGTAATGAGCAAAAGGCACCCATTCAATCTTAATATTGCACTTTTTTAAATGATTCTCACCTACCAAACTTGACCGTAAGCTCTCTATAATCGAATGGCCGCCGACCATCTATTCTAAGGTCAGAATGCAAGGCAGTCTCAATGAATTTCTTCTCATTCACCGTCATCCGCCACGTATTAGCTAATCTCTGCTCCATCTTTCACTGTGCAAATTACCCAGGAAACATATCATACCATGAAAAACGGAACTTAATTCATTACTGGCTAGGTGTAAATTTAGCCCGGAAACCAACAAAGACACTGACATGCCGACAAATAAGAAGCAGATAATCAAGTATTTGTATAACTAAACCTTAAAATTGACTAAAATACTACGTTCACAAATGGGCTTACATGTAAAAAAAATGAACAAACCAATCCCACAGATTCATTGTATAATCCTAGGAGACCTAAATGCTCGATCTTGTGCAATGAAAGAAACAAGTCAGGAGTGTATGATATATCCAAAAACGCAACTCAATATATAAATGAAACACGAATTTGCTCATCCAGCAAAGCCCCAACCAACTTATTTTCCACAGCTCAATTTTACAAAAGCATGAAATTAACATAAAAATACACCATTAGCAGAAAATGCCATGAACTGAAGAGGGTTGCTGCCGCCATTTCTCACTACTACTATTTATTATTAATAAAGCTGCCATTTTGGCTCCCAATTTACGTTCTGAATTGCGAAAAAGAAATATTTGGACACATTCGAATGTGTAAATGCATAAAAATTGTCAAAGAATAAGAATTGCACTCACTAGACAACTAGAATAAAGATGAATTCTTCAGCTTTGCTATGAAGAGCTTAGTGCTGATTGCTTCCTAGAGTCGATTATGGAAGAAGTTGAAGTTCAGTAGCAGTGTCCGGTGGTGGGCGAGGCTGAGCTGCGGTGGAAGGGCAGGGGCGGAGGCCACCGGCGAGAAAGAGGGGGGTGGGTAGTTGTCCGTTGGGAAGGGGTTTTAGAAGTTAGGGTTTAAGGCAGCAAGTTAATGACAGGGAATGCCAGAAAATTGGGGACATGGGGATATTATCAATTTAGCTCCCCATGTCTGACCAAACTGTTATTTAGGCCCCCAAAGTGCAAATAATTTCTTCTACGGTTACTAGTTTCTATTCTACATATGCCCCCAAACCCAGATTGTTTTACGTTTTATAATATTGTATTACTTATAAAAAATTTCAAAACAACTTAAAATTACTAGTTTTTTTAAAACATCTTTCAATAATTAATTTAGGTGTAAAAAAGATTCCCAAATTGTGTTCTCCGTGGCACCCCTCTCTATCTAGAAGTCCGTGACATGTCAAGTTCAAAGTAATTTGTACAAATTTTTAAATTAAAAAAAAATGAGGGTAAGTGAAGTTTAAGCATATGAAACCTTAAGTATAGACAATTTTCAAACAAGGAAAAAATACATTTTTTATCCCTAATATTTAAGGTGTTAATCAATTTCATTCTTAAAGTTTCATGTAAAGCATCTTTCATCCTTATAATTTTATAATTTTGATTAATTTCATCCTTCAAGTTTTATGCAAACACATTTCATCCTCATCATTTCCTAAATTTGGCTAATTGAGGACAGTTGGTAGATTGGCAATTTTAATGGGATAGTGCCACTTGATCACAGCGTGCCCATTAGTAAAATGAAAAAAATGGATCAACAAAAAACTCAAAAATCTTTTCTTAATTCACTTTCTCATTTTAGTACAAAAAAAAACTAAGAAATTTTTAACTACCGTTACTCTCTTCTTAATCACAATCGAACAAAAAGATCCAAAGAAAATGAAACCAGTGGGAAAGAAAAAATCCCAAAATAGCCAATTGAAGAAAAATATCAAACAAACCCATTATAACTATTTGGAGAAAAATATTAATGTAAAAGAATGAATGGTTTGGATTTTCATTTATTTGCAAAATTTTTTTTTGTTGCATTATATCTATGTTTTTCAATCATCTATTTATCTTTCAATCTATTTATTTAGTCTCAAATATAACATATCACAATTTAAAGGAAAAAAAGTGATAGTCTCCTATCCAAAAAAACACTTATTGTTATTTCTATAATTTAATCAATAATTGAATTAAGTATTAATAATACAATTATTAATGGGACATGCGATGATATTATGTCTAAATTGATTAACAATCCTTTAATTGTCCTTAATTGGTAGGAATTATAAAACTATGAGGATGAAATGTGTTCTATATGAACTCTAGGGACAAAATTAGTCAAAATTACAAAATTATGATGATGAAATGTGTTTTGTATGAAACTTTATGGACGAAATTGATTAACACCTTAAACATTGGGAATAAAAAGTGCATTTTTTTCCTTTCAAACAAATAGAATTACTTGATGATATTTCATCCTTTCTATTAATTCATAATTATTTTACCCAACAATTATTGAATGTTGATTTTGTGTTTTAAAATAGTAATTAGGTTGTATTTATATTACCATTGAATTCATATATTATTTTTTTAAAATTTAATTTAAAACTAGATACTAAGAAAGGTATTCATAGATATTCATTGGATATTCAAACCATGAGGATTCGAGCCTATATTATCATTTCCAAAATTATCCAATGATAATAGTATATAAAATGCGATTAAAAGCAACCCCTTGTTGGTATAAGATAGGTGTTGGCCTGATGAACCTATGTCAGTTCGAATCTGACGGGTCGTTCGTATCCTCGAGGCGAGGCAAGCCTAGCAACATTAAAGGTAGATATCGAGTCATCAGGCATATGTGTAAAGACTATGAGCCAAATTGGTTGATGATATAAAACAAGTTAAAAGGGATATAAAATTGAGTTACAATTTGAAGATGGTGAAAAAGGTTAAATTCCGCTTTATGCTTTTAACTTGTATCTAAATTCTCATTTTGATTCTTGAATTTCAAAATGAGATGCTTTAGTTTCTAAAGTATCAAATATCTTTTAATTAAGTAAATTGTTATCGAAAGTGAACAAATTTTAAACTTTAAAAACCAAAGTGAAATAGGTATACTTAAAAACAAACATGAAATAAATTTTACTTAGGTAGGAGTGCTTTAGGGAGTAAACTTTCACTGTGATATTCAGAGACACAAGTGAGAATTCAGGAGTAATTGAGTAGTGTAAAGTTGAAATTAATCCAAAAAATGGTGCAAGATTGAACCATGCTCTAAATTCGAATATTTTAATCATTCAAGTTGTTGAATTAATAGCATGTATTTGTAATTCCAAAGATTGCCAAAGTGGACCGAAAGTTGCAAAGAACAATCTGCACTTTTAACTCTTGAGGCTTGTGATATTGGGTCTACCCTTCTATTGCAGTGAAAAAGCACTTTTCTCTTCTTGAGTTTCGTTTTTCCATCTTTTGATACCAGTACAAATGACATATGATCCCCAATAGGGAATCAATGTATATCCAAAAGACAAAAAACATAATAACTGTAGGCTCCAATCAATTCAGCTTCTCTTCCTACATAGAACCTTTAACGTAGTGTTCCTCTCAAAGACGAGTAATATATTCAAAACAAAGTACAGAATCAAGAACAACCAAATACACCATCAGCAAAATAAGACCAACTGGGAAAACAAATCCCTCAAGCACATTGGGTGCAACCTTTGCTAAACCTTCGTGACCCCTGGATTCAACCCATGAATTTTTTATCAGAATATAAAGTTTCCCACCCTTAAATCCATACCCGGCAACTAGCACAGCATGGCCTAGGTTGGACCTATGAGCATCCACAACATCATCTTCAATAGGTGTAGGGCTCTCATAGATACCCAAAATTCAAGCATGATATCATACACTTATACATACACACTTAAAATTACATAGAACCAAAAATTTGATATGTACCTTGCCCATATAGGCATAGAAACTAGGAAATACATGTTTGATCAAACCAACCAATGTTTGGCTCCTGATCAATTTAAGAAACATCGTTGAAGTCAGCACAGTATAACTACCTTGAGTTCAAGGAGTTCTTCAGGCACCGTTTTAATGATTTCGTGAAGCATCACCATTCCATAACCTTTAATAAATAGCTTTTCCTTCTGTAGGAGAAGCTAAGACAATTATATTAAGGGGATGGATATGATATACCCATATATAAAAATATATTTAAAAAATATACATATACATGAAAAACAGACCGTCCAACAAAAAGATCCTCCACGGTTACTAAAGACAAGCAATCAGACAGAAACTTAGGAAGTGCTAAAAATTTCTAACAAAACTATCAACAACTCTGACTTCTAGAAAACTTTTTTGCACAACTCAAACAGTGAAATAACAAAATAGATACACTTTTGCATACAAATTTAGGAAAAAAAAAACCCTGAATTTCACTCAAGCATGTCATCAAACAATTGATAGTCATTTGTGTACTTAACCAACTTAGGCTTGATAATGATTTTGGCAATAGCTTTGTTAGCAGTTTTCATTTGGGAGAAAACAATTCTAAATGGATTAAATATGTTTGGTTATGATAGGTCGTTCCAAAACACTATTGTCATAGGTCGTTCATGGCCCTCCATTTGGATTAACTATTTTTGAGGTGTTCAAAATATTTTACAATAACGGTGTATATAAAAAAACTTTTATTATAAATATTTTTTTGAAATATTTGATAATTTCACATACCTCTCCTAAGGCTTTTAACAATTGCAAGAAGCTCTCCTCAAGTTCTAAATATTATATATACCTCCCTCATTTTCATTGTTTAAGTAACATTTTAGACCCAAAAGGCAAGACTTTTTCTTAAAAATCATATAATGCCCTTGGGTTATAACTCACAACAAAAATAAAAAGGCAAAAAATGGTTTGCTGCCTCTATTTCATTCATCCTTACTTGCTATTACTGTCGCCTACCTATCAACTTCCAAATCACCGCTAAGTAAACACTTACTACTGTTCTAATGCCCTCTTTTACCTAAAAATTTTCAGTGTTAACCATTATATCAATTATGAACGTCACATCAGATACCCAAAAATTTACTTACAATCTCATATCAATTTTCTTATATTGATGGCTTTGATCATAATATCTCAGTTAGGCATGCTTTTAATCAACCTCAATTTTTTGATGAATTGAGGGATGCTTTTTATCCTATTTTACTCTCAGCTATGGTCCGCATAAATGCCCTTCCCAGTGCAAGTACGTCTTTTGACTAAAGGTAGTCAGAGAGCTTACTTGAATAACCTCATCCTGTAGCCCCCAGACCATAGGGAGCAAAGTTGACATAGCGGGACTGTGACGCATACAGGTGATATTAAGGCTTAAAGAATCTGGCACCTGTCCTCTTTCAAGACATCTTTCCCTTCAGGTACGAATTCTTGCTTGACTTGCCAACTTGGCTTGACCATGAGACCGGATCGGCCTAAAGTAAAGAGGGTTCCGGGCACCTCCCTCTTCCTTCACTTGAAAGCGGAGATTGAATCGGAAATTAGACCGCTGCGCTTACCGATGCTATTCATCCCGATCCCTCATAGGAGGAAAGAGAAGAAAAAGACTCTTTATGAAAGACTAGGGCCGGCAGGCTGGATGCCTTTCTTTCATTAAGGCAGGTTCTGAGTCACTGTAAGCCCGTAACTTGGTTACCCCCATTTTCAAGGCCAATTTTAGTCCGGCAATGAACGTTTCATACTCCGCTTCGTTGTTTGAGGCTTTGAACTCAAAACGGAGTGCATAGGTGAGCTTGTGCCCACCCGGACTGATCAAAATGAATCTAGCACCCGCTCCCTACTTCTTTTTTCTTTCATGCTACGAGTTTTTTTTTCTGCTTAGGTTACGAAAAGAAAGAAAAGGAAAACACCGGGTAAAGTCTGAACTCCGCTAACTGCAAGGACACTGAAAATACTAGATGGCATTGATACCTTAATAGGTAGATGAGACAGGAAGACAGAAGAGGTGTCATCAAGTATTTGCTTATGTGATAGTCGAGAACACCTGATATCGTGAACCCCTTAGTTGGAAAATCCTGAATGGGAAGGTTGCATGCGGGAACTAAGGAAAGCCTAGAAAGAAATGAGAATCCCGAAACTAAACAGTTTGATTCTAATAATGAAAGGGCAGCCAAGAATGGAAAGGATTACTTAATAAAGAATCTCCAAAATCTCTTCAACAGTCTTGAGCGGATTCCACGTCAGCCCCAAGACGTTGGTTTCTAACTATCAAAGTCAATGCTTGAGCTTGAGTGAGAAAGGTCTCCTCCCCCTGTCTTTTTCCTGTATGGTGTTTACCGGGTAAGACCCTCGATGCGGAGATATGCCACTATCAGCTACTATCTATATATATCTCTCTCCCTTTTCGCTCCTCTCCGTTGGTCAAAGCCAGAAGCTCCCTTCTACTAATCTTAGTTTAGGAAAAGACTTGGTCTTCCCCGACGGACTTTTAGGTTATATAAGAGAGAGCGGACAAAGGGCTTTATACTGCGGATACACAATAGCGAGACTCCTCACCAGGCTTTATGAGAATGAAGGGACCGGCTTCTGACCGACGAGTTCCTGAGGCACTCTTTGGTGCTGGCTTTTTGAAACTGATCGATCACTGAGAGCGCTCTAGACTAGCCATACTAGACATCAAGACAGAGAACCTCTTATCAGATTCGGAGTTTACGCTGGCTCTCCGAGACCTCTAACTAAGCGGAGAGGGCACAAGAAAGAAAAGGAAAAGGACCATCCATGCGAGCATAATAAGACGCCTTGGAAGGGCGGGTCAAGTTTTCCACTAGAAAGATCTTCCTTGGCTCCGGGAATAAGAAGACTAGCGTGGACCTCTTTTTGGCATTCTACTTCTACAGAAAAATAGGCGTACCAGCAACTCCCAGGTTAAGTAACAGGCGAACACTCAACTTTCGTGAAAACACTTCCCCAGACCGTAAGGGTAACAAGCCCAGCCCAAAGAAAAAAAAAAGTGACATACCTTTTTCGGTGAATTCCCAGTCTCTCATTGAATGAGGAATTGATTGAATTGATAAAAGGAATCAACCTTTCTCCCCACACTACCAGTGGAAGTAGAACCAGAAAAGGCTGTTATTCCAGTCCAGAGACGGTTAGCAGAGGCATCGGAGGAAGAAGCCAAGCCCCCTACTTGTTTGTATTATGTTTAGAAAAGCAGACGACCTCATTTTATTTGCCGAAGCCTCTAAGAGCCAGATTAATGTTATCATGGAGTGTTTAAATGACTTTTGTGCCATCTCAGGACAGCAGCCCTGCCAAAGAAAAACTATTTGTATCACCCGACTTCCACAAGCTTACAGCTCGAGAGATCAGTGCTAGATGTCAAATTCCTCTCACTGCAGACCTAGGCAAGTACTTGGGAGTACCCCTCATACACAAGAGGTAAAACGACTTACTACCACATACTCGAAAAAAGTGGCAAGATAGGTTGGCTGGATGGTAGTTGTCTATGGCTGGAAAAACATTGCTGATTCAGTCTGTAACCTCTGCTATACTTGTATATACCATGCAAAAAATGCGTATTCCAGAAGCCATAAATCGGGAAATAGATAGGAGGAACTGCATCTTTGTGTGGTTGGGGGAACAAGGATAACAAAAAGAGGAAACATTTAGTGGCTTGGGATACGATGTGTAAAGCAAAAAAGGTAACGAGGCTCCCGAAGGAGTCATATTTGATTTTCTGTCTATGTCCTTTGGTCCTTTAACCAACAATCTGGTTCTTAAGGAGGAAGACATGATTCCTTTTTTACAGCGCATATTATTTAATATAATTGATCACTTATCAAGTTCCGATTGTTGAGATACTTGATTGGCAAATAATACACCAGTGAGGTGAGGCAACGAAGCAGAGAGAGACTCACTAAGTTTTCAGGAGAGAGAGGTGACTCCCGATGACTCTTCCCCTTGTTCGGTCAAGGCGAGGAATAGCTACATTTTGATATGCCAGAACCTTATGAAAGGGTCTCGTTCTGCCATATGGGCTTTAATACATCAATTTCACTATACTATTCTTCTAGTAGAAGAGAGCTTTTAGAAGTGAAATCAGTCCCCTACAATTGTTTCAACCAAGGTCGAGCACTCTTCTCGAATTTTTGGATGCACTCTTGCTTTAAGTAGCTGAAACCTATATGTGGAAAAGTTTCTTATTTCGAAATGGCATTCTAGAAGCTCTCACTCAAAAAAGGATTTCCATTACTGTACTAAAGCAGAATCAGTGGACATAGAGCATGTCCTCCTCCTGACACCTTACCCTAGCGGGTAAACTAGAAACTTTGACCTCCTCTACTTTTTTTAGATGAACCATCAACATAGTGGGAAGAGAGTTGGTTCGGCCACTTCTTCTGGCTGAGGCACTGTTTCCTCCTTTTTTTTAGTGGTGGTGCATTTCATTAAGGAGTCCGCTGAGACTTGTGCTTTGATGGTTGACCAAGGTCGGAGTATCAAACTCTCCCAACTCCCCCGATCACTTCACCAATCGTCCTGAGGTCTCAGGTTTTTGCAGAACCTGTCTCAGGGACAGGTCGGTCCACGATCGTGTGCGCTTGAATGTAGGGCCTTAGCCTCCTGGCACTCCAACTTCTTCCGACATGTAAGGTTAAGCAAAGATTAAATGCCTTAATCTTAATAGTCTTCCACTCCAAGGGAAAGAAAAGGGCTTATTCCGACAAGACTAGCTGCTTCTTTTTCGCCTAGTGAGTTGCCTAGCCTTAGTCACTGAACTCAGTCAAGCACCCTCCTTTTTTATGCGGCTGAAACTGAACCTTCATCGAAAAGGATCTTGGTTGGCTGATGAGAAAAGAGAGCAGCTGTGGTTGTTTCTCTCTTCCCTCTCATGAAGCTGAAACAACTCAAAAAGAAAGAGAGTTCTGCTACAGACTTCGGTATCGATTCTTCGACACCAGATAATTTGATGTTAAAGCTGGATATGAAAAAAGCTTATGACAGGGTGGAGTGGTTCTTTTTGTAACCAAATTCTTCATGCCCATAGTCCAAGAAAAAATACACTGCTTGGATTTGACATCAGACTTTGCCCCTCTCATCTTTGGGAATATGAACAAATACTCAATAACCAAAAACTCTCAAGTGTTTGAATGATACATCTTTCCCTGTCCATACTCTCTCTGGAATATCACCCTCCAAAGGAACTGAAGGAGAAAGGTTGATCAAGTCGACTGCTGTCCTCATTGCTTCACAGTTTCCATCGTTCCCATCACTTCTTACTTTAATGTTTAGGTCCAAATTTTACAACGGAGTTTAGTAATGAAATTTGTTCTTGAGTCAATTTTCTTAGTCTTTATTGTCTCGAAACTCTTCCAGAATAATTGACTTTCAACTCAAAGCATTCATGCAAGAAATGGTGCAAAAAGGATGGAGGAATTCAAGGAATTTCTTGTCAACAGGAACACGGAACGGAGAGCAGCCCCTCTTTCGATAAAGTGAAAAAGGCCTCCACGGTGTTCTGGAGTTGACGATGAGAAACTTTCCTAGTCCTTATTCTTCTTTTCCCAACGACCTTCTTCGTTTGTTCAAGACTAGCAGGCCTCTCTTCTCAAACTAGACTAGCAAAAAGAAGGAATTAGGATCATCGAGATCAATCCAGAAAGACCTCCTGGATTCCCCCCGGGTTCCGTACGGAGCATACGCCCAGTTCAAGAATGGAATCGAGGCAATGTATATTGCGACGAATAGAGCTGCACTTTTCAAGGGAAAGCCCTAATCAATTAGGCAAGCTCATTGCCTCACAGCAGGTCGTTTAGCTTAAGAAAGGGAATCCTATCCAATCTCGCTGAGAAGGACGGAAAGACTACCAGCCTATGCTGTTCGATCTCCTCTCATAAGCCGGCAAGCTTCATCGAAGCAAGTTTACGAGTTTACTTGACTTGAGTGAATTTATTCAGGTAAAAGACCCATATAAAGAAGCTGCTGGACAAGCAGAACAAGGACTGTTGGCTCGGTTGAAGGGCAAATGTGACTTTCTTTATTTCTTTGTATTAGTTATCTGGAGCAGCGAGCTAGTCTGACGAAAGCCAGTGCCAGCTAATGATAGATGCCATCCATTCATACTGCTACTGTTACTTTGAAAGCGAAAGCCAATCTTTCATTTTGCTACTCATACGTGCCTTTATCCAAGTTTTCTTCTTCTACATCTGCAAAGAGGGCATCCTCGAGCAGCTCCTTGAGAAAGGAAGTGACATGACATAGTTAATGAGGAAGGGGCGTCTAATAAGAGAAAGGCTGCACATGAATGCACGGAATCCACTGTTGGTTGGGATAGGATGGATGAAGCCAATGATGTCCCCAAACGAGAAGGCTAATCTTTGAATAGAAAAAAGAGCTGGTTACTCTCTACTCCAACTCATTGGACTCTTATTTGTTGCAGTGTAACTCATTGTCGATGAGGAAAAACCTGGTGCCCACTCTATCTCTGCCAATAGAAAAGAATGCATCTCCGACAAAGTAGTTATTAACAAGTTCAGCACTATCCTAAACTGTGCGGGTGTGATAGGCTGATCTTCCTTATTCCGATGTTTTTGTTGCTATTGATCAAACCCTGTTACCGTTCTCGAGAGGAGAAAGATAAAGATAGATAGGGTGCGTCATTAGATCTGTAAATAACTTAGTGCTTTAAGGACGACGAGTCACGCCCTATAAGGTCAGACCGTCAATCATCAGTTCTATTCTGCTCGTACCCTTTCTTTTTCTTTACTTGACTGATTGGATTGAATGTAATATCATTCCCATAATTGGTAGAAGGCAAGACAGTCGAAAGCATACTATGAGAATTGTTCTAGTTCCATTTGTGTTTACTTGACTCTAGAAAACACTACTTCCTTCTTCTTACGTTCCCTGATGGGGAAATGAATGTAGAAGTGGGATAGTGAAAGAGGTTTCCCATAAGAGAAGAGAGGTACGTAGTCGCTATAGCGAAACTATTGGGAAGAGAAAGTTCTTTTTTTTACTTTCTCTTTTTTTGAGAAGTGATCGATACAAAACTAAAAGCAGGTGAGCTTAGGCCTGGGAACTGGGGGGTCGGGCTTAGATTACTCAAAAACTGCCCCTTAGGGAAGGCAGACTTGCTCGCTCCCCAGCTTCGCTAACAAAGTCTCAGGGTGGTGACTGGTCCAACAGAATGGGAAACTACTGGGGTCAGATTTCAACAGATCAAAGTAACGAAGTCAGTAAGAAACCAGTTGAAGATCTTTCTTGGCGGAACGAGATTGAGTAGGAGAAGAATGTTATGGGTCTCTTTTCAAACCTCTCCCGTTGGTCAAGCTTCATTCCATCCAGCCTCTCCTTTCAGTCGAGCGATAGCCACTCGACTTCGGATTCAAACTGAACTAAGACCGAGACTGTCCAGCGTCGCCTTTTTTATTTCCATTTTTTGAAACAAAACCTCGCGATTTACAAAGTCGCTAATAAGACTTTGAGTCAACGAACGATTCAAGCTCATTACAGAAGGCAGTTCAGCTTGAAAACTCGAGTAGCTGTATTGAGAGAACCAAACCACTCTTTCAAAGGTGGGATCCCAACCTATTCTTCTTAGCCTAAGAGTCTATTCGCGTAAGAACCATTATTCTCAAAAAACTATCCGACCTGACATCCTGTCATCGCTTTCAGATAAAAGGAACCATAAGGTACGTAGTCGCTATAGCGACAGAAGTGACAACGTGAATGCCCGAGAAATAAGAAGTTGAATCAATAGTTATAAGATACCACCAGGCACAGAATCCGAAATAACCATCAGGTAGCAAGCAAAAAGTCGGTGGGAAGGGAAATTGATGCGTTAGTACGTGCAGGAGGTGAGGATTTCTGGTGAATGATGATTTGGAATGGTCAACTGGAGTAGTAGGCATCACAAGGTCGGCGGGAACGTGTCACATTAGAGGTGAACGATCAGCCAGCCTCTAATCACCCCGATGAGGCTAGTCCCTCTTTAAGTAGACTCAGCTATTCATATGAATGAAGAAATGAATGTCGGGCTCTTTCTTTCACTGCTAACCCCAAGAAGTTTCAACATGCTGATACTTTCTGTTTCGTCGAGCACCGAGCTTGTGGTCCTCCTTTTAGTGTGAGTTCAATTGGATGAATCCGTCAAATCAAGGTCAACGTACATAGCAACAAGGCTTCTTAGAAAGCCTCTTTTTTCTCGTTATCGCTCGAGAGCCAAAACGAACACGCCTGCCTGTATTGGACCTTCGACCAGGCATTCCACCCTTGTCGAATCAGCTCAACATCGGCTATTGTAATTGAAGAGGGGGATCGACCGAAGGAAAGCAGAGGTCTCATTCGTTTTGTCTTCACTTATCGAAAATGAAATATAGTAGATATAATCCTAATGAGTATGTGCTGCTGACAGATCGGCCTTAGAGGCCCTGGTAGTTGGCTTGTTCAGTCCGTTCCGCAGTTCTAGTTTCAATCTTGTAACTAGAGCAAACTTAAGCCAAAATCTAGGGATTTAACAGTCGTCTATTCCACTGATAGGATTAGAAGTTTGTTGAATTTTGATGTAATGAAGGGTTTCTCACCTATATTTAGTTTCTTTGTAAGGAGTTATTTAGCTCTTCAAAGTTAAAAAAAAAAAAAAACTTTCAGTGGACAATATGCACAATAGAAGACAATTCCGGGGGCAATATTGTATTACCCAAAGTTGTATTCTTTCCCCCATTCGCCCCAATATAGGGCCTGTTTGGAACCTGAGTTTTTTGGGAGTTTGTCTAAAACTTTACTGTAGTGCACTGTAGAAGTTTTTGAAAAAATTTTGTAGAAGTTTTTGTAAGGTGAAAAATTTTTTTGGGAAAAGTTTTTGTAAGATAAAAAATTTTGTAAAAGTTTTTGTGAGGTGAATTTTTTTTTCCTTTTTTTTTTTCTTTCTTTCTTTCTTTTTTTCTTTCTCTTTCTTTTTCTTTGTTTTCTTTTTCTTTTCTTTCCTCTCTTTCTTCTTCTTCTTCTTCTTCCTTCCCTCTCCCGCCACCCTTCTTCTCCCATTCCCCTTCTCCTCTGCTCTGCATCTGCCCCTTCCCCCTCCCCTCTGCAAGCCCGGCCCCCTGCTGCCCCTGCCTCCCCCTCCCCTGCCAGCCCTTCCCCCCGCCACCCCCTTCCCCCCGCCAGCCCCTCTGCCCCTTCCCCCTCCCCTCTGCAAGCCCGGCCCCTGCTGCCCCCGCCACCCCCTTCCCCCGCCAGCCCTTCTGCCCCTTCCCCCTCCCCTCTGCAAGCCCAGCCCCCGCTGCCCCCCGCCTCCCTCTCCCCCGGCCAGCCCGTCCCCCGCTGCCTCCTCCCCCCTTCCCCCCGCCAGCCCCTCTGCCCCTTCCCCCTCCCCTTTGCAAGCCCGACCCCCGCTGTCCTGCGCCTCCCCTTTCCCCCGCCAGCCCGGCCCTCGCTGCCCCCAGCCCCTTCCCCGGCACGCCACCCCCTCCCCCCGCCAGCCGTCCCCCCTCTCGTTTTCCCCTTCCCTGTTCCCCTTCCCGTTTCCCGTTTCCCGCCACCCCACCCCCTCTGTTCCCCTGTTCCCCCGTCCGTAGCGTTAGCGTGACTGGAGGGACAAAGAAAAATCAGAGCAGGAGGAAAGTAATCGCTGCTGCTGCATAGGTCGGGGGAGTTTGGCCAGGGAGGGGAGGGAAGGAGAGAGGGAGGGAGAAAGGAAGGAAAAAAAAATTTGGGAATGCCGGTGCCGGAATAGGTGGCCGGCGCAGGAAACGGCGGCAAAGGTGGTGGCCGGCGATGAAGGTATGGTGGATGGAGTGGGAGAGAAAGAAGAAGAAAGATAGAAGTTTTTTGTGTATTAAATATTTTAAAGTGTGTAGGTTAAAAAATTTGATAAGTTTTTTGGGGTTCCTGTAGCTAAAGTTGTTAAAAAACTTGTAGCTAAAATACTTAGTAAAAAAACTCACTCCCAAACAGGCCCATAGTACGGTACCAGTATTCACTACCAAAAAAGTACTAACATAATCGTATACGTTTGTACAGTCCAGTCTCTGCTCGTCATATAGTGTAGAACTCCTTAAAAAGGACCAAAAAACAGCTAGGATTCGAGTTTTTGAGTAGAGAATTCGACCCTTTTCAGAGATGAAGAGATTTTTTAAACCAGTGGAAAAAGATGGCTCTTCCAAGAAAGCCAATGTCTCTGCTTCTTCCCCTTTTTCCTCAGTTAATGATGGTGAAGAAACTGCTGAAATCTCTTCAGAGAATGGCGACAAAAAGGAGCCTTTAAAGTTCTTGACGTGGAATGCTAATAGCTTTCTTTTGAGAGCGAAGAATGACTGGCCTGAGTTCAGTAAATTCGTGGAGAATCTTGACCCTGATATCATCGCCATACAGGTGACCTGCTGCTTTTTCTCTATTTTTTAGCTGTTGCCAAATTTTTTGGTTTCCTTCAGAATCATTAGTTTGTACCTGAATTTTGTGCTAAATGAATAGTGGAGGAATTTCTTGTGCATTTGGAACTGAAGCTTTGATTTTTTTGGCTTATGCATGTGTTCATGGAAGAGAGGTTTTAATTTTTTGGTCTGTTATTTTAGGTATGCGAAATGGGTTTTAATATTTATTTTCTGGTAAAAAAAGGGAAAAAAAAAAAAGAAAAACAAGTTACACTTTGGGGGGGGGGGGGGGGGGGGGGGGGGGGGGGGGGGGGGGGGGCGAAGGAGTTAGGGATGTTAGATGGTCACGTAATTGTTAATGCGTTTCACAACCTGGGGAGCATTTGAGTGTATTGACTGTTTATATTTTCAGGCTAACAGACGGTCGTCTTGCAAAATTGTTCCTTAATTAAGTGAATTGTGCTGCTTGTTTGATAACAGTCGATCCACATTGTTATTTATTTCCATTTTCTTCTTCTGTTCTATCGGCTTCACTCATATTCACAAAGAGAGAAAAAAAAAGATTCTTATTGCTACCTTTGGATCAACCGTGAGTTGTCAAGTATGTTTAAGGATTAGTGAAGTCTATCATCTTGGTCATGCATATTCAAATTCTGATAGACAGAAGCACACCCTGACTCCTCATATATTTTTCCTAAATTTATGCTGGACCCTTTTTATCTTCTCTTATGGATCTCTGTACGTGGTTCATCAGTATTTGTCTCTCTATCACATTCCATCTTTGACACATCATTATTATCTGATGTGGAGTTAGTCACTGTGGGACTTAGTAAAAGTTTTCATTGTCATGGTGATAATAGGAAGTAAGGATGCCTGCAGCCGGCTCCAAGGGAACACCTAAAAATCCTAGAGAGTTGAAAGATGACACGAGCTCTTCACGTGAAGAAAAGCAGGTACAGTGTTCAGTTGTACCATTATGCTTGCATTATTTCCCATAATGTAACTATATACAACATGTAGTGTTTGGGATGAAAAGTTTTCCTGAAGTGGAGTTGGACAATATGAATTTGAGGTTAAGCTCCAATCTTGTCTGAAGTTAAATCAATTTCAACTATTGGTATTAGGTTCCATGAAAATATTAGATAAAGAAGATTGATCAAAATGCTTAACACGACATTCTGCCATATTATGTGGTTATGCTAGAGCTTTTGTTACCTTTAGTGCTTAAGAACTGAACTTTTGTGGATAAGTTCAGGTTCCAAAGCTTGTCCAAGATAAGGGATCTTAAAGAAATGGAGTTGGATTCAATTGCTTTACATTTTGTTCTCATATTAGGAACTCCCTGAGGATCTCAATTGATGTATCATGACTATATCTTACCAACTTGTGATGTTTACCATTTGAAAAAGAGTTTATTGATCTGATACACTGGAACTTATTCTTTTGAGGGACAGACAAGTGGTGTCCCTGGCATCAGCAGAGTGGCTAAATGTTTGATTTTCTGCTAAATTCTCTGAGATCTGACAGTGATATGATTAACAATAATGACCCTGTTCCAGTTAGTCTGCAAGATGAAATTGTCTATTTACAGTATTATCAAATCAAGCCTCTGTTGGTCTGTGATTTTGTAGGTTATGATGCGTGCCCTATCAAGTCCACCTTTTCGAAATTATGCAGTTTGGTGGTCTCTTTCAGATTTTAAGTATGCTGGTACTGCATTACTTATTAAAAAGTGCTTCAAACCACAGAAGGTCTCTTTCTCACTTGATCGAACAGGTATAGTGGCATATTGATCTATCTTTTTCTCCTTATTGAGAAACTTTTACCTATGTGGAAGTGATGCAAATTACATGGTTCTAACCTCTGAATGCACGTAGCCACTACATTCAAGAAATCTTAAGTTGGTTTTGGTAAGTTTTTGTACCAAAATGATCAGGTTTTTTTCTTGGTTTGTGGTTGAGTAAACCAATTTAAAAGTCACTCGTTTCAACTTTTCAAATTATTTTTTGAAGATCAACTAGGTATGTTTTTTCAAAAATCTACTTGATTTTTGTAGATTCCATGCCTTTCATCTTTGAGTGGTTTTAATAGAAGTAAGCCCCACTCTTTATGAATAAAATGTTAACAAACTGCTGTAGAGTATTTGCATTTGAATTTACCTATTCTGCTCTTAAATTTTTTGGTTTTGTCAAAACTTGACCAATCATTTCATGTCAAATCTGTTTAACTGGAATTAATTTCTTCTAGCGTTAAAATCAGTTAGGCTTACCATTCTTAACCTGTTGCAATTGAAGAACGAACATTAACAAAAGCGTTCCAAAACATCCTTGTTTTTGCTTGTAAAGTTTTCCCTTTCTTGATATTATTCTGGTGGATAAAGTTTTGACTTGCCATTCAGAATTTTTGCTTTACTCTACACTTGGCATTCTTTGAAATTCTTGCAATTTCAGTATCAGTCACTTCTTATGATCTGTATCTTTCTTTATTTAATTTAATAGATAAAGGGGCAAGGGATAGTTTAGTTGAAGTTCGACGTTAACATGAGTACCTCTGACTCCTGGTTGTCCAAGTCTCAACCTTTATGCATATGTAGATGATATATCCTTGTTTTGGCTAACAGGGAAGAATTCTTACTTTTGTATGTATATATATTCCTGATACCTTAGGTCTGAGTTGTTTTGTTGCTTCGATTTTGTATTGGTTACAAAAACTTTGTAGGATATTCAGATGATTAATTGTCAGATTTTAACTCTTGCCAGCCTGGGATGCTTTCATTAATTTAAACTCATCCCCACTTACCAATGCCTGGAATGCTTTCCAGATGCTATTAGGATGTGGCTGAATCTGTCATTGAAGTAATTTATTAATGCAAGTCCATTCGTATCAGTTTTCAATTATTGAAACCTTTTGTTAGAACCTCCTGCACTTAAAACCTGTTCCCTAACATTTGGTATTTTGTTACCAAACATTCCAGTTCACCATCAATAATCTTTAATTGGCTTCTGCTGACTGATGTGGGTGGCTCTGGTAGGAAATCTTAACTACTTTTTTATGGCTAACCAACCTAGGGAAAAAATTGCTTCTAGACCACCCGCCTTGGGCTTCTATTCATTAACTTTCTCAAAATTTTATTAATAATACTTTAGCTTTTTTTGAAAGTTTGACAATATGGAATTGCCTGAAGTGCCAAGGAAAGATTACTTGGGACTTTTTTACTCTATAGAAAAAATTTTGTGAAATTTCAGTAATCTGATATTCTATAGGATTTGCTGTTTGCTTTAGTAATTTACTATATTGAATATGTGACAAGAAGCAAAGGGAATTTACATTTTTCTTTATTGCTAGGTTCAAAGCATGAACCAGAAGGTCGGGTAATTTTGGCTGAATTTGAGTCATTCCGGTTTCTTAATACCTATGTGCCGAACAATGGTTGGAAAGATGAGGAAACTTCTTTTCATAGGAGAAGAAAATGGGATAAGAGGATGCTAGAGTTTGTTTTGCAAAACTCAGACAAACCTCTTATCTGGTGTGGTGACCTCAATGTCAGGTACCTGCCTTTTGCTTGCTAAAATCTTTAAACTGGTACTTAATGGGATTACAAAAGAAACATATGACAAAGAATCACCAGTGCTCTATATCCTTTGTTTTCATTTGGTACATTGTTCCATTATTTTAATTCCTGCCCTTTTTTAAGTATGTAATCATTAGCAAGGTCCCCGTTGAAAATATTATATTGACTTTTTTGCTGGAAATTTTGGCCGTTGGATTGTGAGAGTAATTGCTTCATGTTGAGGTTGCTTTTATTTTTAATTTATGTTCTTGCGAAGAAAAATATTTTTCAGTCTAACCCTTTAGTTATGTAAATAAATCATTTTATGCAATTTTTCTTGCTATAAGCCTGTTGTAGGGACTTATAGAAGCATAATGTAGAGGATTAATTGATCACAATCCAGATTGCAGTTCTAGGATTCCTATAGGATGTGCTGGTGCTAAATACTAGCTTTGCTTGAGACTGAAGTCGTGGAGCACATTTTACTTGTGATGTTTCAAGCATGTTAATTTTACGAGTGGTTTCTGATACCTTGTCTGCTTATCCACACCCTTATTATTTTGAAACAAAAGACTTGGTTTTTCTGGCTCTCACTATCACTTCTCAAATAATAACCACCCAGAAATGTCTGATTTGCATATGAGACCTTAAAAAATCACCTGCAACCTTAATAAATCACCCACAAATGTCTATTTTGTGTGGCAAATCTTAGTGAACCTTCTTGATCAGAATCTGTAGTTATTAGGATCAATGATGCTCCACAACTGCAGGTGTTTTGAAGCTACTAAAAACAAACAGTATACAGGGAGTTAATATATATGATTTGTTCTGTCTTTCCATAAGGACCAGTGAACTGTAGGTGTCGCATTTTTGTGTCTCATGAGGAGACTCCTACAGTAATAGGTAATAATATTGAAATTCAGCATCAATTTCTACATCTGGTTGAATCTGACTAAGGTGCAATACATTCATTGTCTATCATTGAAGCAAATTTGCTTTACATGGACCATAGAATGCAAGCCCAATTTTCATGATAGGCATCTTTTCATATCCCATGGAATAGTAATATTTCCTGTGGAATAGCATATCCATTTTACTGGCCGACTACTTTTGACTTTATGAATCTTTTTGGATAATGGTGTTCTTTTCATTTGTCATCTCACAGTCATGAGGCTATAGATGTGAGCCATCCAGAATTTTTCAGCGCAGCAAAGCTTAACGGTTATGTCCCCCCAAATAAAGAGGTGATTACCTTAGGGGCTTTTTACATTTTAATACTACATCATCATCTCTGGTTCACACATGCACAAATATGATAAGAAACCATATGTATACGTATATCTATTCTTACAATATGCATTTCTATCATTTTATTTGAAATTATTTCTTATAATTTTTCCATCTGTAACTTCACTGCTTACAGATATACTAAAAAGTAATAACTCTCACGTAGCATTCTTTTTAAGGGAAGTATCAATTCATTTATCAGCAAGTGTGCAACTTCGACTATCATCACAATTTGGACAATTATCTATGCATCCAGTATTCCATTTGTCTGATTGAGTTTAAATGACTGCCTAACTAATTAGAATGCATTTAGGCCAATGCGGAGTAGAGAACAACAAATCAAAATGTATTTGAGTCAGCATGATAAAAAAAAAAAGTAGTAGTGGAATTTTATTGTTTTATCTCTTACAGCATTTGGATAGACTTGTTTCTGGAGATCAGGATGATTAAATAACAAGACCCAACTAAAATTATTTAAGATCAATCTTTGTGTCCTTTAGACTGCCTCTCACAGCAAGTGTACATGGGAGACCCTTAATCTAGATAGGTGATTGGAAGTGATAAAGGATGCCAGCTGGACAAATATGTGGCTCATGACATCTATTACTGGTTTCTTAAGTTGTTGTTGAAGCATTTCCATGATGTTTAGTCATTTTTCTTTTTAATCTCTCATATCTCTTAGTAGACACATATAAGCTCAATACTTTGTTGATATGTTCATAAAAGTAAAACTGAATAAAATTTTAGATGTTCTTTACAACACCAGCAACTGTGAGTACCTCTATGACTTTCTGAATTATGGCACAGGATTCTGGGCAGCCTGGATTTACACTGTCTGAAAGGAAGCGATTTGGTGCTATATTGAAAGAGTAAGCAAATCTTGCGATAAACATTTTTCTATAGGACTATCAACTCATGCAGTATTCCTGTAGTTAAAAATGTAAAAAGATGGCACTGAGATAGACAAATATTATTTGTTTTCATGAGTCAATGCTATTTGCCAGTTAGTCAATTTGTGTTACAAGTTCCCTAGAAGTCCAAGACTTTGCCTTCTTTTTCTTCCGTTAGAACTAGTTGTATGGATTCCTAGTGTTGAATAATTAGTTGGTGATACAATTCCAACCATTTGTTGCCTCTTTTACTTCATTACCACTTGTCTTTGCTAGAATTGATTCTCATATGTTTGAAATTTGTGTCCAAGTTGGAGTGTAAGCTCATATTTGGAATTCATTTTCCTGAGTGGCGAACTCCAAAACATGTTGACACACAATTCAAAATTTAGTCTGCTTTCCAAGGTGCTCAAGAACTGCAGTGTAGGGGTCCAGGTCTGGTATGTAATCTCATTATTTCATGTCTTGGATTTTAAGTTGTTCCATGGTTGGTAATTTAGCCATAGTTAAATGAAGTTTTCTCATGAATGATCTGGTAGTCCTTTTGTTTTTGTCTGGGATCGTAAGATGAAGGTAGATGTTCCTGTAGAATGCATCCTAATTGCTTTGAGAACAAGAACTAGAGCTAATTGCATTTTTATTAGACCAATTTATTTGGAAAAAATACCATAGTTCCCCCAGGTTTGGGAAACTACATGTGCCATTCCATCTGGGAAAAAAACCTTTTTTTTTCCCTTTTTCTGAGACAAGTTTTAAGTGGTGTTAGTTGATTGGGTGAATAAAAAATTCCATAATCCATAAACTTACATGTGCTTTGACACACATTTTTTTATCACTTTATGAGAGTATTTCATGCTTAGAATTCATTGATTCGGTAAAATTGTGTGGTTCTAGGGGAAAGCTAGTAGATGCCTATAGGCACTTGCATAAGGAGAAGGACATGGAGCGTGGCTTTTCATGGTCAGGGCACCCTGTTGGAAAGTGAGATGTGCTGCTATCTAGTAATCCATTATTCTTGCAGTTGTTCTTTAAAAACTGATTTTCTAGATAATGCATCATTTTGACCGTCACTAAAGTAATCTGTTGATATTTATGCTTTGGGTTATGTCCTCAATTCTTGCAGGTACCGTGGAAAAAGGATGAGAATTGACTATTTCATTGTTTCAGAGAAACTTAAGGATAGAATTGTCTCATGTGAGATGCATGGGCAAGGAATTGAATTAGATGGTATTTGATGCTAACTCATTTTCTCTTTACTTCAGCTTGATGACTTGTAGTATCCTGACACAGTCTTGTCTTTCCACTAGTAGTTACTTTTTGAAGTGTATCAGTGTGTATATGTATTTATATATATATATATATTATGGGTAATGTCCTGTTGTGATTAGAGATGGATTTAGAATCCCGTTTCTTTCTTAGGTGGAACACTTTTTGAGCTTTCTCAATTTGTCCTCATAAAAAGATCTCTCAAATATTAGGTTAGGAGGTTATTATTCCCAATGTAATTATTCCTATTCTTTTTACATCATCTCAATTTGTTGTATGCTTTTCATTTCTATTGTAAAAAATCATTTTGTGGTGTTTGGGGGGGGGGGGGGCACCGGGGGTGTTTGTGGTGTTCTGCAACTCCTTGTGGCAGATGTGAGCAACTGGTGGTGTAGCCCTTTACACATTTCAGTCGGTGTTGTTTGTTATTATAGTTAAATTAGGAATTCAGTCATCTTGGCTGTGATTATACCTGTGAAAGTTTGCCTTCTGTCAAACTGAAGAACACGGATCCATTCAGCCATCCCCCGGCTGGAAATAAGCAAAGCTTTAGTTTGCTGAAATTAATCTTATAGCTTTCTAGCATGTCATGTTTTACCAACTCCAATGAAGTCAAACATCTGCTTGCTTTCTCTCTCTCTCTCATATATATATATATATATATATATATATGTATGTATATGTATGTATGTATGTATGTGCATGCAGCATTCTTGTTGGGCTTATTTTTGTTCAACCTCCTTATGGAGAGGTGGAAGGATTGGGTGCTTACAGGTACTCGTTGGCATCTGTACTAACAAAGAACTGTTTCTTGCAGGGTTTTACGGAAGTGACCACTGCCCACTATCCCTGGAACTTTCTGCCAAGAGTTGTGAGTCTGAGACTTAAGTTATAGCAAGTGTTGAAGATGGTAGGAAATTCTTGATGCTACTAATAGCTCCTGTGTGGACACTTTGTAGTGGCATCATTCTTTGTAGATAGGCGGAAACCTTTCCAATGACTTGTTCCTGCGTGCATGTTTTTCGTCGTGTTTCAAAGAGAGGAAGAGACTTTAAACCTGCAGCCTAGTTGTCTAGTTAACCTGAATTTGTACGAGTGCTTTAGCCAATTTACCACACTCTTTCCAGTTCAAATGTTAAAGACATCGTTGATTAAAAAGCTTAGTAGCTTAGTACTGTGTACATGCGCATGGAGCAAAACCAGCATCAAGTCTTCCAATACGATTCAGAATAGAGGGTTCTCTCTTATTTGATGCTTCTTCTGAACAGTTCTCCAATCCATTAAGCTGTAAGAGTTTTGGTAATTCTTGTATTTTTTGATCTATAACGAAATGGTGCTTCGAAAACTTTCTAATCTTGTCCCTTTAAAGATTATAAATTATACTCTTGGTTGCTTAATTAAAGAATAGGATTAATCTTTCTTGCACTAACTAACTGTCAGCATTGAATGAACGATAACTAAGTAATATTTTAATTTAAAATGCAACTTTTATACATTTGGCATAAATTTAATGGTGATAATATGTATACTATCAGTACGTATAAAAAACTAATAGACAGCACTTCATGCCGTACAAGTTAGGAATCTAGAATACAAAGGTTGCTACAGTAGGTAAAAATTGGAGTAAAAGCACGAACTCCTTGTTTATTAAGCGAGCTCATTGACTAAAATGTCAAACAAGTTTATACAATGACAGTATATATAATGGTAGGTCTTGATTCGTACGGTATATGCAAAATTTAATATTCAAATTCAAAATCAAACGATATGATACATTGACTGTACAGGAAAGATTAATTTTCAAATTTAAATATTTAGTTTTTGCATGAAGAAACATAACACGAAATCCACCTCCATCTCTAAGAAATGGGACAACTTGCATAAGCGTAATAAATCAGCATTAAACCACTAATACTGTCTAATTTTCCTTGATTTTTGGGAGTTCCATTATTAAGGTTTGTTGTTTTTCACTAAACTTCATAAAATTCAAATATCCAATTATATGAAAAATTTTGCAACGTGTTAATTCTAAAGTTGGACTTGATCAAGGCTTGAAAGTTATGTACTATATTTTAATCAGAATCGAATTAATAACTATTTTCTCACACTAATCCCTATGTTTTACATTCAAACCTCGTATAAAAAATTTTGTGGCATAGGTTTTGAAATTTAAGTAACAGGCGATTAAGCAGTACAAGTCTTATGGCGGGTGTATTTGAATCATTTTTCCTATTACAAAAACTTTTCTAATTAACATTTCATAATTTTCTTGGCATATCATAGCCAATTCTTGCATGAAGTTTATATCAACGTGTGAAACTAGATGATTCATACTGTGCAGGCACGCATCGGACTTTCCTGTGCTAGTGCAAACGTCTCCTAAAGGTCACCCTGCCAGCAACAAAACGAGGTCGCAGGGCGGGGCATTACCCCTGGTGTAATTCAATCAGCAATCGAAATAGAAGATAAGAAGTTCGGAAGTGAGCAATTAATAGGCTTGGAACAGATTCAATTACCGCCAGAAGGTTGAAGGAGAGAGTATTCATAGTGGTAAGATGGTGTAGTTGGTTGGTATTCGAGTCACCTGCTTAAACCGACCTATCTTTACAGGGTGAGCCGACGAATTCTCATCGGGTGACGGATGTGAGATAAACTTGATAAAGGTCACATCATATCTAAATTACTAATTACTTGGACTTTTTAGTTATAAGAAGAGGGGAAAGGGCAATAGGAATGCTCCTTAGCAACCTGAAGTTGGGGGTGCAAACGAGTCGAATCGAGTTGAGTTTTGATCTAATCGAGTCGAGTTTCAATATAATTTTATGAATCTTGAACTCGAACTCAAGTTCGACGAGGTCAAAATGTCAAGTTTGAACTTTAAAAAAAAAAAAAAATTATTTTATTTTTAAAAAATAAATAAAATAATAATTTTTCTTAACAAATAATAAAATATTATATAAATATATATAATTTTACTATTAAAATAATATATATATAAATATAATCGAACTCAAGTCAGCTCACAAGCTAACGAATTTAATATTTTTTAACTTAAATTTGACCTCGAGTTTGAACTCGAATTTAACTTAATCAATTCAAATTCGAATTCGAACTGTTCGCAAGCAACTCGATTCGTTTGCGGCCCTATCTGAAGTCAGAGGCAGGCACTTGAGATCCCACAATTGCCTTGGTAAAGTGGTGATTAGTTCTAATTGCTAATCCTTTGACCTTCGCAGGAAGACTTTAAATTCACTGCACAATAATGTTACCCAAGATGTGGTCAACATTGGTGAAGATTATTGAAGACTGTTGTCAAAGGGAGGGGTGAACTGGACTCGGTGGGGCATCAGCCAAAGTGAACGTAGCTCTTGCATGGGCTACTGCTTTGATGGGGCCATTCAATTAGTGTGGGCCATACGATTGGGGCAGCTTCTTATGATTGGCTATGCCTCCGGCAGTAAATTCCAATTTCCAGGGATATATATATTGTCCTTGACCTGAAAAAAAAACTCTTGTTGTAGTCTGAACGGCCAAAATAAAGGTTAAATTACCTTTTCCTCCACTAAAGTTTTTTTATAGGGGGTACAATTATAGACTTCTCTTCCCCTTTGGATGTTGAAAACCTGGCAAAAAGGAAAACATTTCACTCAGTTCTGATTCTATATCCATTTTTGCAGCAATTTGTCTGGATTTTTCTTGTTTACGAGAAGTTCAAAATTGTGGTTTAGTAATCGATCTATCATATGAAATTACGATGGATAGAAGAAGAGGAGAAATTATAGATTTTACATAACAGATTTGTTCGAAAATTTCTGATCAATTTTGTACTTTTGATGAATGCAAAATGGGTCTAATTTAATGGGATATATCCTAATAGCAATCATGCAAAGAAAATGGTATGGAGGAACGTATAAGCACCAAAGGATTTAAATCAATGTTTTGTTATAAAGAAAATGCCTTTTTTCTGATTCTTGAGGAACAAAAGAGCAAAGATTTCTAATTCTTCTTATTTCCAATCATAATAGCGTGATCAAATCGTTATATGCTTCCTCAAAAGAATAGTGTTCTCCTTAAATAACACTCAAAATGGAAAAGAATTAATTCTAAAGATCAAAAATGACAATTTATTCTTCATAGCAAGGTAATATATCGCGTTTCTTTTCATGGGAAAAAGTTGCAGTAACGCATTACAAAGCTAATATGTAAATTGATCAACTTAACCAAATAGACAACAAACATTCCATAATTTTCAATGCATGTTTAAAGTTAGTTGGATATTTATATTATGCATGGACACAACTAAAACTTATGATCAATAATACAATCAATTTCAAAAAAAAAAAAAAAAGAATCAATTTAGACTAAAATTGCAAGAAATTTAGGTTTTTTCACCTGCACAACTGGTACAAAAAGAACAGAGAAGAAATAGAAAGAACTACACAACAAATGGTGCTTGAGTAGTGGGGGTGAATTTCTTAGAGGAGTTAAACTCCAACTCACCTTTACTATGGGACTAGTTTTTTTAGGCAACATTTAACATGTGATTAACTGTAATATACTCAAAGAACATTTCAGACTTATTCAGTTTTCAAAGAACATCACCCTATAGTAAAAATGAAAAAAGAAAGAAAGACCACAAATTCACTTGACTCCACCACCCATTGCCCTATCTCCATCTTCCAACCAGCAAATAAAAACAAAATCTTGTGGCAGAACAGTAAATATACCCAAAAAACACTGTCCTGTCATTTTCACCACCCCTCCTAACCCCCCATCCCCTAATAAAACCCCACTCACATCACATGTTTTCACTCCACTCTCTCGCACACACTACACACACTGCACACTCTCATTTTCACCTTTTCATCCTCTGTTCTGCCTCTCAGTCACTCATCCCCTCCCCTGTTCTCTCATTCTCTGTTCCCCATAAAAAACAGAGCACAAAATAAATCAAACCAACCACCCCCAAAAAAAACCCCACAAAAAGATTTTTTAAGAAAAAAAGGAAAAAATAAAAGGAAAGGAATAGGTCAGTAGGTCACCCTCTTTCTCTTGCTGGCACTGAATTTATATTTGATATCAAATGCTAACAGAAAAATGAGAGAATAGAGAATCTCAACAGCTGCTCTCTGCCCTTCTTTCTGGCCTTCTTTCTTTCTCTTTCTCTCTAGAATAAACCCCTCAACCAAAAATGCTACTACCCCTTTGAACCCCAAGACAGATCTCTAACATATTTCAGCCATGCAACTGCACAAATTTACACCAAAAATGTAAAGATTCCCCATTTTTGGTGTAATTTTGTGTGAAAAAGATTGCATTTTTATCCATTTTTTGAGCTGTTGACAATATCCCATTTGGCCATTTGGTTAGTTTAGTTAATTTAATTCAATGGCTTCAGAAGCTTCTTCAACCCCAGTTGCCAGTGGAAATATTGAAGTATTTTCTTGGCTTAAAACCCTACCTGTAGCTCCAGAATATCACCCAACCCTAGCTGAATTTCAAGATCCAATTGCTTACATTTTCAAGATTGAAAAAGAAGCTTCCCAATATGGGATTTGCAAAATTGTTCCCCCTGTTCCAGCACCTCACAAGAAAACTGCCGTTTCTAACCTTAACAAATCACTCGTGGCCCGGTCTGGTTCTCCTACATTTACCACTAGGCAGCAGCAGATCGGATTCTGCCCAAGAAAACAGCGCCCTGTTCAGAAACCGGTGTGGCAGAGTGGGGAGAACTATACCCTGGAAGAATTTGAGGCTAAGGCAAAAGCATTTGAAAGGAATTACTTGAAAAAGAGTAGGAAGAAGTGTTTGATTCCATTAGAGATTGAAACTCTTTACTGGAAAGCCATTGTGGATAAGCCCTTTTCAGTAGAGTATGCAAATGATATGCCTGGCTCGGCATTTGCCCCGAGAAGGGGTGGAAAGGAGGGGGGAGGCGAGGGGAGTAATGTTAATGCTAATGTGACAGTTGGGGACACTGAGTGGAATATGAGAGGCGTTTCTAGGGCTAAAGGGTCTCTGTTGACCTTTATGAAGGAGGAAATACCCGGTGTGACTTCGCCTATGGTGTATGTTGCCATGATGTTTAGTTGGTTTGCTTGGCATGTGGAGGATCATGACTTGCATAGCTTGAATTACCTGCATACCGGTGCAGGGAAGACATGGTATGGTGTGCCTTGGGATGCGGCTGCAGCGTTCGAAGAGGTGATCAGGGTGCATGGCTATGGGGGAGAGATCAATCCTCTTGGTCAGTTTTCTATTTAGAGCTGTAGAAGTACATTCAAGTAGTTATTCTGTTGAAATTGGCTTCTTTGTTCTTTTATGTTTCATCCACATTCTGTTCTTTATTGAGGACGTAAAGTTTGTATAAACTCGAGAACTTTGGCTTCTGTTAGGAAATGAACCTGAGAAAAGTTGGAATTATCGATTGCCCATCCATAGCTTATTTGACTGTTCATATATGTTTTCTAATTGGTTCCCCTGTTTCCTTGTGTTGTTGCTGCATTTATTAGATGGCTTTAGAATGTGTTATCTTCACGTCCATTGTGGTTTATTACTTTCATTCTGCAGTCTTGAGATCTTTTACAAATAAGTGGTTCCCCTGGCCCGAATGGTGTGCTCTGTTTTTCGATGTTGGACACTGTAGCTTGCTTAAATTTGCAAGGCTGTTGATAATTTCATGCATGAGTTTTTAAACTACTTCTTTCCAAAGATATTGCTTGTAATAGAGATTCCCTGTCTAGAGTTTGAGACAAAATGGGATTGACAAGTGCTATTCTGAGGTTTGGACTGTGGATCAATAAGAAGGATCGGTGTGAATAATTCTTTTACTTAAATTAAGTGGCTATCGTCATAGGTACATATAGAAGCTGGACATGGCTGGTTGAGTTTTTCTTCTTGATGCTACTATTTGGTTAAAAAATAAAGCATCTTATAACTCATCTGTGAAAGAATAAGTTTGAGCTGTGTGTATGATGAAAAATAGTTTGAGTACAGTGAAATGGGTGCTAAGGTAAGATTAGGTACAATTGGAATCTCTGGAATGGTTCTTTTGCAGGAATTGGTGCTTTGCTGTCACATTGTTGTAGCTTTTGGAATTAGTGAAGCTTTTATTGGGAGCAGCGGTGCCTAGATCCCGTTAAATGTGTGGATTAAAGAACATCATTTCTTTTAGGATGAGAGCCCAATAACTCAACCATTAAGCTAATATAGACATCTAGGAACCATATTTTGGCATTAGAGGCATTCTGACTTCAAATAAAAACTTTTGTTTGCATGATGATGACTTAACTATCTCGTAAGAGGAACCCAAAGATAACTTCAATTCATGATTTTACAAAATAGAATGAAGACATGGATACTTGTAACTTATCACTCTAACTTCTAGAAAGAGTAGAGTAGAAAGGACAGATAATGTAGCCAAATGGGGAATGGTCATGGACAAAATCTCTTTGTACTTTTCAATGTTCTATAATGGATGACATTTGCTCCCTAATGATGACGTAGGATACTATCTTAAAGACAAGGAGAACAATGGAGATAATAGATAATTCTTCTCATCACAGATATTCATGGATAAGGCCATATTTTGATCTGTGAGTATCATTCAAGTGCATGACATTGCAGCAGAGGCTGAGCATCAGATGCATTCTTGCGTGTTGTCTGTGGGTGGGTGCGAGTGTGGGTAGTGGTTGCTTTCAACAAAAAGGACAATTGTTCTCACTGATGGACATGCTTCAATGGCTGATCTGAATGCATGTTCACTTGGTTTTGTCCTGTAGATTGGTGGTAAAATAAAATATGCCGTTTCTTTTTTCTTGAAATTTTTATTGAGAAATGTTTTATTTTTCAGATTCCAATCTTTTGGACTTGGGGGTCCCATCGCATGTTTAAAAACATGATCAATTGGGCATATTACATTTGCTAAGTGGTGAAGTTCTTCATACAATTGGTGGAGTAAATAAGCAAAGAAAATAGAGGGACGAGTATTAATTAAAAGCAGAAGCAAAGAAAAGAGTTGAAAGATTGTAAAAGAAAACTCAGAACTCATTTTTGTGTTGCTATAATTTTCAAAATGCCAACTTAAGCTGCCAGAAAATCTTGCATTATCTTGATTTCGAGCTCATGACTTCCATCTTAGTTAATTGTAAACAAGCCTCATAATCTAGTAGTTTGCTCTGTCTTGCGCCCAAGCTTTATGTTAAAGGACACAATGTTGTGCCTTTTGAAATCCTTAATTTGCTTGTCCTTCTCAACATATCAGTGATCATTGTTAATACTGATGCAAATATTGGACAGATGGGAAGATAAAGTAATATGGCTTGTAGTGAAATGTGGGTAATATTGCTGGGCATAGAAGCATAATATGGACAAATTGATGCTTTAGATAGTGTGGAATGAAAATTTTGTTGAACTTGATTTTGAAAATTCTAATCTCTCCCTACTGTATTGTACAGTTTGTTGATTATAATTATTACATATTTATTATTGTTCTATATGTATGTGCTATCTGTATTGGCCTGAGAGCTAATGTCTAATCTTGTTTGTCTCGGAAACTTTTGGGACTGGGATGCTCTTGTCAATGGTTAGATGGATGGGATCTCCCCTGTGCTACGTACAGTGCCTTTTTTGTTTACAAACAGTCAAGCTTCAGCCTAGTTATTAGGTTCCATCTTCTAGAGAAAAGAACAAAAAATCAAGACACAGTTTGGTCTTAGTCCTTAGTGGAGGAGAAATATTTACTGGCAAGAGCTTACTGTTCACATGCTCACTATAAGGGGTTGTGCTGTAACATGGTAGCTTTCATAAATGTAGCAGATCACATGTAGTAAAAACGATTTAGAATTTAAAAGTGTTGAATATTATTGCTATGCCAGAGACAAAAATATAGACCAGTCTTACCCCTAAAAATGCTATCTAGATGGACTACTTATCCTTCTTCAATCATTTTTTTGCTTCTTGGCTGGTTTAGAATTTAATACCTTTTATTCTACATTTTTGGCCTCCATCACGTTTCATTTAATTTTACTACTTGTAGCTTAAGAAGGATAAGCAGTCCATCTAGATAGCATTTTTAGGGGTAAGGCTGGTCTATATTTTCGCCTCTGGCATAACGATAAGATTCAACACTTTTAAACTTGATAATTCTGTTGTTGTGCTCTTTAGAGCTGAGGAATGGTAAGACCAGGGCTTTCTCATAGTTTGACCTAGAAACCTAGACCAGTCGTGAATAAAGCATAATGGCGTCCTTTTGCCCAGCCCCAAGTCAGTTGTTGTTATACCAAAAACACCACTCAATGTGATGGCTTTAGAGGCAGTGTCAGTTGAATGAGATTGAAAGAGAACTTGAGTGGATGCCTGAACAAACTTGTGAACCAGAATTCATGGGACCTCATGATGTAATGATAAAGTTGTCTAAGCCTATCACAAGGTTGTGGACACATCAGAAGGCAGTTAAAAATTCCACAGTTCTGTTGATTAACTTAATTCAATGATGTGATGTTCTCCTTAACCGCAATGTTTATTGTGAGGCATAGGGTTGATTGTGTTGCAACCATCATTACCATCTTCTTTTGATAATTAACCTAGTGTTTGACAGATTTTAGACTTACTGTAGAAGTTGAATTGAAATCTGCTGGTTGATGCTTGGTACCAGGTCTATTGATTCGAGTAGTGGTTGTCAAGCTAAACATTCAGTTTGAATGAAAATTCACGAGGTGTTTATTGGTTATCATAGAATACCTGATTTAGTTCACAAAGAAGTTTCTTTAAAGTAGTTTGCATACGTATCCAGGAATGGAGTTATTTTTTTTTCCGGTTTTAATTCTGGGAGAGATTTTGAGAAGCTTCGTAGAGCACAAAAGGATCTATCTGTAAAAAGGACTGGAACAAAGGTATTGAATACACTCCTCATGGAAGGAGTTGAAAGAAGGCATGAGAAGGCTTATTGGGCATACTTTGAAGCTAAGAAGTTATACAAAACCCAGTCCAAGTTTTGTGCATCTGGAGGACAATGACTGCTAGAAAGTTTTATTGCAAAAGAAGATATAGTTCATGTGCACTTCTGGATTGATAGTAATTCCGAGCATTCGAGGATTCAAATTTCTCAATGCTTTGTGTTTGTGTTTTATTTATTCTGATTCATGTTTGCTTTTTGCTTGTGATTCTACTGTTGTTTATGTCCTTTGAATTTAAATTCTTGGAGGAAAATAGAAGTAGATTCCAATTAGGTAGGATAAAACTTTCTTTTCATTTTTGTTATTCGATACAGGTCCATACGAAGCTCAAGGTTGGCACTATATTCAAGTTTTTCTCTAGGCATTTTCTCGAACATAAATTTCCACAATTAATGAATTTGTGCTTCCACCATTTGTAAAATTTGTGTTGCCCGAAGTCCTCTTTGTGAAACAATTTATGATTGCAGCAATATTGCTGTGATAAAGTTTTAGTGCCAAATCAATCATCATCATGTTGCTTACAAGGGCAGGATGCTAGTGCCTAGGTAAAATTGGTAAATGGACAGATCCATCGAATAAGAATCTTAACCATCAGATTAGGACACTCGCTCAAGCACATATAGATGTCTGAGGGTGTTTCTCGGGTTGTCCGAACTGATTTATGTTAGCCGATAAGGTTCACTCAGAAATGCTGGATTTGAGATTGATCTTATTTAGCTGGATGCATTGTTGAAGATGGATTACTTCAGTGTTAATTTTTTTTTATGAAATCATTACACCAGATACTAATTTAACATCTATTTCTAGAATTTAAAGAGTACAAGCTCCACAAAGGAGGAGGATGTTTTGATTGCCTGTAAATGATTGGCTGGGTTGGATTGGTATTTCAACTGTGGTGATTGTATGTTATGTGAGGACTAAAAAATTTATTCAAATGGGAGCTATAACATGTGGAAGTATTAACAGAAGTTTAGGGGTCTGTTTATTTGAATGCTACAGAAAGACCATATGCCAAATGATTTATCTCAGGGGCTATGTTGTAACGGATCCTAAAATGACTCATCAACTTACATGTACTAACTTGCCTTGTGAATTCTCTAAGTGAAGTGCTTCATCTAAATTTTTAGGAATAATTTCACTTGGTGTAGCTAAAAAGTATTGAAGGCCAGCAAAAATGGATCTCCACAAAATTCCTTTTCTTTCTGTTTTTCTTATACTTTGGATGGCTTCTCACAGAAAGTTCCTAACTTTTGTGGTTGGTACAGAAGTATTTACTTGTCTTTTTGGGTTTCTGATAACTTTTCTTGTTAAATTGGTAATTTGATTGCTATACGTGTGTGTTAGAATTTCCCCCCTTTTTTCCACATCTTATTCAAGTAACTAGGGTTTTATGATATATTCTTTCAGTTACGTTTTCAACACTTGGTGAGAAGACCACAGTCATGTCACCTGAGGTACTTATTGATGCAGGTGTTCCATGCTGCAGGTGAGTTCTAGTCTCACAACAGATTACAATGTTTGTTTCACATTAATGCTCTGAGGACTGTGGTTCCTTAAAGAGTGGAATAGTTGACCATTAGCTTTCGAGCTTCACTTTGACCCTGCCACTTCTGAAAGGAATAAAATCATGTCAGTTACATATAGGTTCATTGGTATCTGGCAACTCGCTTAAAAGGAAAAAAGTACATCAATAGAAATGCCAAAATAGAGGTAACTAATGGAAGCAAATTTTCTGATGGCATGGGACAGCAAATTTCTACTTAATTACACATTATTGTGGCAAAAGCCTTGAAAAAGATCTAGCTACCATTGTAGGCTCTTGTAATATAAGTTCTACTACAAGTTGCTTCTTTTACTGTTGGGTTTTTGCAGTTTATTTGCCCATGTTTTGTATTAGGTTGGTGCAAAATGCTGGAGAATTTGTTGTTACTTTTCCAAGGGCCTATCACTCAGGGTTTAGTCATGGTAATACAATTCTTCATTTAATTCGTCTCTTATCTCCTTATCTCCCCTTGAAGGATGGAAAGATTGTAGAATGTCTAAGTATTCCTATACATTTCATCTCTTAAAACATAGGGTTTAACTGTGGTGAGGCTGCTAATATTGCTACTCCTGGATGGCTCACTGTTGCAAAAGATGCTGCAATTCGTAGGGCTTCAATTAATTGTCCTCCAATGGTTTCCCACTTTCAGTTGTTATATGATCTGGCACTTTCATCTTGTTCAAGGTTTGTTCTATTGTAATGGGTAAAAATTTGTGCTATCTAGTAGTTTGGCTTTGTGAAAGTTTCTCCTATGGTCTTTCCTTTGGTTGTGGCTTCTCATTTTAGTCTGGGGTTCGAATGTGGAGGTTTTGGACTCTTTGAGGTTTCCATCATAAACTAATCAATTACAATTTGCCCAGTGTTTGGATGGAAGTATTCCTTAAAGTATGACATGCCAAGATTTAGCCGAAACTGAAGGAGCATATCTGATAAATGAAAATTGTCATTTCACTCTTTAGTGGGGGCACATTCTATTTTTTATTGGTAATTATCAGTATAATGTGAGCTTCTTTGGTGCCTTAAATCTGTTAGCTTTACTCTTAGCGTGTTTCCATTCCTTTTTGCTGAGTTTTTTCTGAAGTCTAGACCATCTTCCTGCTTTATGGCGATTTACATCTGCAATTTCTGTTCCTCAACCTTGGGGACGAAGTCATCTTACCTTTGTTTTATTTTTCCTATAAAGTGGATATTGAATTTGTCTAGTCATACTGATAGTCTCAGATATTGAACTGGTTCCAGAAAGTGCAAGAATAAATTTTTTTTGGGGGGGGGGGGTGTGTAAAAGAAAAAGTAGGTTGTATAAATTTGTTAATTATTTCCAGGGCGGGGTAATATATGCTAGTTATTTTGCTTGAAGATATGAATGCAACTTTTTTCTGGCCAGTTTGGGTATGCAACGTAATTTTTTGGGGGGAGATTCTTGTGATGAAAAGTTGATTTAGAAATGTCAGAACTTTTTGATGGAAGATAGTGTAAACGTGTCTTCTATTGAAAAAAAAATCACCTCTTATAACATCAATCTTGTCTTACAGAACTGTCAGAACTAGTTTATGCAAGTGTAAAACATGATTTCTAGAAAAGGACCTACTCTGGATGCTTCTATAGCTTTTAACAATTTTTTTGGGGCAGAGTACCAAGGGGGGTTCGCATGGAACCACGGAGTTCACGGCTAAAGGATAAGAAGAAGGGTGAAGGAGAAATGTTGGTAAAAGACCTATTTGTACAAGATGTGATGCAGAACAATGATCTACTTTATATGCTGGCTGAGGGATCTTCAGTTGTAATTCTTCCTCAAAATTCCGTTGTCAGTTCTTTTAGCTCAAATTCAAAAGCTGGTTCGCAGTCACAGGTACAGCCCGGGTTGTTTCCCAGTTTGGGCAGTCCAGACCTCATGATGAAAACAACAAAAAGCTTACTTTCTGAAGGTATTGTGCAAGAGAGGAAAAGGGGAGTCCTGCAAGGGACAGGATCCTGTTCGATGAAGGAAACTGTTTCTCCTTCCTGTTTTGATAAGAGGGTTCCTTGTTCAGTTAGAGGTAATGAATTTTCAGCTCTAGCTTCTGAGTCCAAGAACATGGAAACTGAAAAAGGCAGAGCTTCTCGGGGTGATAGGTTGTCAGAGCAGGGGCTGTTTTCATGCGTCACTTGTGGGATATTGTGCTTTGCTTGTGTTGCTATAGTTCAACCAACAGATGCAGCTGCAACTTACCTGATAACAGCTGACAGGAGCGAATTTAAGGACTGGGGAGAAACCAGTGATGTCTCAACTGTTGTTAATGGAGATGAAGTTCTGCCTAAGTCAGATTCTTGTTCAGGTACTCCTCTGAAGGAAAATGTTGACACTGGCTTCCCATTTTTATTCTAGAGTAGATTGATTTCTTGAAGTGTAATTGTTTTGGTGGATCAAGTAATCAAAATTAGTGAATGGGATGTCACAGCAAATGCATTCAACTGTCTGTCCATTTGTAAATGTGAACTTAGAACTGTTACTTATCCTTTTTTGAATTCTGTCTAGATGTGGGTTAAATCTGTCCAGCAGTTGTGACTGATGATTTTTCATGTATTCCATTGCAGGATGGATGTACAAAAGGAACCCAGATGAACTCTTTGATGTCCCAGTGCAATCTGGTGGTCTGTATCAGTCAGTCGATGATGAAATTGTTGGACTGATTCCAAATACAGAAGCACAAAAGGACACTTCATCCCTTGGTCTATTGGCTTTGACATATGGTAATTCTTCTGACTCAGATGAGGATGATGTTGATGCGAATAATCATACTGAAGCCTGCCAGAACGAAGCTAAGGATTGCTCGCCAGAAAGTGGATTGTATTGTCATGATGCTGGACTTCACAAAGGAGGATCCAGAAACGATGTTTTCTCCTGTTCAGAGTTTAGTTGTGCAGATGTGGTTCCTCTCCAAATTATTGGCTCTTCTGACAAACAAGGAACTTCAAAATCTACATCTGAGAGTAGGCGACATCCACCTCCGGATGGGACTATTGAGTACAAGAGACAAAGTTTTCCATTGATGGAGATAGATAATTTAGCAGATAGGTGTAGACATCAAGTCAAAGAACAAGATGCCTCATCTCCTTCCCCATTAGCCCATAAGGCTGAGACTGTAACATCCACTGCCATAGTAGAGTTTGAGAACAAAACTTTGCCATTTGCTGGAAGACCTGATGAAGATTCTTCAAGAATGCATGTATTCTGTCTTCAGCATGCTGTACAGGTAGAAAAGCAGCTTCGGTCTATTGGTGGGGTTAATGTTTTGCTCCTTTGTCATCCAGGTGAATATCTGTCTTGTAGATGAATATAAATGCTTTTCTAGTACCGCTCTAACACAATAATTCCCGCCAACTTTAAAAAAGAAAAGGAAGTAAATCCTTGACGTTTAGTGTCTGCCACATTGAACTCTCTCTTTGTGATGAGGGGTAGCCATGCTATGCTCTTGGAAAACTCTGAAAAAGGGACAGAAGAAAGTAATAAATGAAAGTGGTAAATTGGGAAGTCAAAAAGATTAGCTAACCTTGCATCTCATTGGTGTACATTTCCTGAAATTTTGTTCTTCTTACTATTATTACTTCTATGCAGACTATCCCAATGTAGAGGCTCAAGCGAAAAAGATGGCAGAAGAATTGGGGGGTCATTATGTTTGGAGTAATATCTCATTCAGGCAGGCATCAAAAGAAGATGAAGAAACTATACAAGCAGCTTTAGAAAGTCAAGAAGCAATACATGGCAATGGGGATTGGGCAGTAAAACTAGGCATTAACCTCTATTACAGTGCTAGTCTTAGTCGCTCTCCTCTCTACTCTAAGCAAATGCCATACAACCTTGTGATATACAATGCATTTGGCCGAAGTTCTCCAGTGAATAGCCCAACAAAGGATGACTCTCTTGGGAAGGGGCCAGGCAAACCAAAAAAGACTGTTGTTGCTGGGAAGTGGTGTGGAAAAATCTGGATGTCCAATCAGGTTCACCCTTTCCTTGCTGAAAGAGATGAAGAAGAACAGGAGAGAGGCATTCCTTCCTGCATGAAGGCTGATTTGAAGCCTGATAGACCTTTGGAAAGCACCCGTGTGCAGACTGGTGAAACAACTGCTAGAACTTGCAGGACTGGGAGAAAGAGAAAAGCTGCAGCAGAAATTAGGCCGGCTGTAAAAGCTAAATCTGCAAAAGTTGAACAGCGAGATAAAGCTGCCGAAGACTCTCCAGTCAACCATTCTCAACATCAATGCAAAAGCAACCGGAGGAACACGCAAAGGAAGAAAGAGAACTTAGAGTCTAGCAACAAAGGCAACAAAGTTGTGAGGAACAGGAAACAGTTCAACTTAGAAACTGAGGAAGAGCAGGAAGGTGGGCCTAGCACACGGCTGAGGAAAAGAACTGAAAAGCCTAGTAAAGGTCAGGGAGCCAAATCTCTTGAAACCAAATCAGTAGCAAAGAAACAGCCAAATGGCTTGAAGGCAAAGAAGAGTCCTGCTGGCTCTAACAAGATGAAGGGAAAGGATGAGAAGACTGAGTATCCATGTGATATGGAAGGTTGCACCATGGGATTTGGTTCGAAGCAGGAGCTTGTATTACATAAGCGCAATATTTGCCCAGTAAAGGGCTGTGGTAAGAAGTTCTTCTCCCACAAGTACTTGGTGCAGCATCGCCGTGTTCACGTGGATGAGCGCCCGCTGAAGTGCCCCTGGAAAGGCTGCAAGATGTCATTTAAGTGGGCATGGGCTAGGACGGAGCACATTAGAGTTCACACTGGTGCTCGTCCTTATGTCTGTGCTGAGCCAGGCTGTAACCAGACATTTCGATTTGTATCAGATTTTAGCCGTCACAAGAGGAAGACGGGTCATTCTTCTTCGAAGAAAGGCAGCTGATGCATTAACTGATTCTTGATGTTGTAATTTAGCATGACTGATAGAATCTTTTCCAATTAACGCAGATAGGGGTAGGTGAGGATTAGCATGCCCATGTAATTCTTCCTAGGGTACAGTTAGGTCTGCTTTGTTTGGGGTTCCCAATTGGCTCCCCCCATTTACTGAAGTAGATCAATTGTTTCAGCATTGACAGCAAGTGGAACTCTGAAAAGGAGAAGAATTCAATTCCAAATTGTAGGCTAACTGTATAAGTTAAACTACTTTTTTGATTATTTCCCTCATTGTAGAGATTGTAGACAGAATCATGGATGAGGTGTCCCGGACATTGCAAGTGTATCTTAATCGTCAAATCCAGAACAAAAGTTTTAAGACAGTTGTGTTCTGCAGATTTTTCAGTCTTCCAATCAAAGTCTGATCAAGTTTCCCTGTATGGTTTTAGCAGGTTATGCGGTCAAGGGCTATGGGTCGCAATCATATTTGCTTCACTATTTTCTTGATCTTGGATTGAAACTCAAATCATATATATATATATATTTTTTGTCGACTGGGGGTATCCCAGTCCTTCGGACCAGACTAATCCCCCAGGCTGGAAGAGCCCTGCCCCAAGAGGTTCCAGCACGTTAAACCTCGGTTGCTCAAGCTCAGGGTCGAACCCCAGACCTGTCTCACCTAAAGAGGCTACACAGACCACCCGAGTAAACCGAGGGGGGCAAACTCAAATCATATTTGCTTCATTATTTTCTTGATCTTGGATTGAAACTTTGTCTTGAATACGATGTGTCTGAACGATATATACAAATACAGAAATATATATAAATACGAAAACTCTTAAAAATTAGGAGGGCCATCTTTTAATTTGTGTTTATCGTACTAGCCATTTGTCGGTCAGTTTAGAATAAAATTTTCCTTCTGTAAAATGTTAAAAGCCATGAAACTAGAAGCAACAAATTTCTTTGGTCCAAAACCATGCGACAAAACATGCTTTTGAAATCTCTCTCTCTCTCTTGGGTGTTGGGGTTAAGAAATTTCTCCCTTTACCTGAAAAATTATTTGGAAAAAGTAAATTATTGTACCATTTACCGTAACATTTTTTTTTTAATTTCATGTGAAACATATAAATACCAGTTAAAAAATCGTATTAGCCCGAAAGAAATTTAGATTAATTTCAAACGAAAATCAATGAATATTGAATGGGATGACTGTACCATGTTAAATTTTTTCAACCTGCCTCATCAATGGAAAAAAAAGTTCTTAATTTCTTATGAAAATGTCTGCAGATTAAGGGGTCATATTATAGTTAAATTAGATATTAAGAAGCTAAGATAGGTTGGGGAGAGAAAATTAGGAAAAAAAAAAAACAAAAGAAGCCCATTGAACTGTATAGTCTTGTCTTCTGTCAAAGCTTATTGAACTAATAAATTTCAAGTTAGTTGTAACCTATGATATGATCCCTCAACATTATTAATATCTGAGACAAAAAAAAATATTTTATCTTCCCTATCATTTTTTCTTAGGTATTAAATTTGCAGCTTGCCAGGGTATTTACATTTAACTACAAACATTGTTGTTGACTTCTTGTTGATTACAAAAGTTAACATGACAATCTTACCCTTAATAATCTTTTTTTTTTTAATGTTATTATGCTCTACCTTACTGTTCTAATTGTTTATGATTTAGCATTTTAAATAAGGAATAATTTCATAATTAGTAATTCACAGGTCAATCAAATCAAGGGTTGCTTTACAATTTTTAATAATTAGCAAGATCTTAACAATCTTACCCTTTATAAATTTTTTTTTTCATGTTAGTATGCTCTACCTAACTGACCTAATTGTTTGCAATTTGGCATTTTAACAAGGAATCATTTCATAATCAGTAATTCACGGGTCAATCAGGGGTTGCTTTACAATTTTTAATTTACTATCCCTACCTCTTATCTAGGGGTCCAGTAGTTAATTATTCATTTGATCCCACCCTTAATGGGGACCAAAAGTCAAAATTAGAGGAGAAACTATGAGCTATGATTGGCTCTGCAATTATTGCCCGGTTTAGAGTCTAATATCTTATTTTACCACTATACCCTAGTAGGTCAAGTGCTTTCAATTTTTCTTCAATAATTTTCTAATCTGTTTGGATTGTAAATTATTTGAGATATTTTTACTGTAACACTTTTTATGATGTGATGTATGTGAGATAAAAATGTAATTGGAAAGATAAAAATGTGTGTTAGAAATTATAATGATGATGTAAGCAAATAAATTTTGACAAATAAACCTCTATCCAAACAAACCCGCCTGGTCTGAAAACCATTTTTTATCAGAGTACCAAAGTTCAATGTTAAAGTAATGTATAGAATTTTCCATAATAAGATATAAGCTGCTATCTGTCTTATATAGACATGTAATTACCACAAACACATCAGAGTACAACAACAAAGGGAAATTTTTTTTCTGTTTCTGGTTTTCATTGAAAAGGTTTTTCTAAATCTCTAACTGCTTCCATGTCTTGAATGGGCTGGCACTTTGATGATGTCTTATTGCTTGAACCATTTCAGTGGTTAATATATGATTTTCACCTTTTCTACCCATTGACACTCGTAAATATTCATGTTTTCTATGGATATTTTTTGAGAAAAATTCTAACTCATCTTATTTAGTTTGTGTTTACCAATAAGTTTGAATATATAACGCATAATCTTAGTTTAACATGCAGATGTTTTTAACGTACATGTGGCATGTATCTAATGTTATAGGTGTAAAAATTTTTTGCAATTTGACGTTGTAGTAAAGATTAATGCAGCCAAAAAAAAAAAATTCATCCAAGTGGAATCCTTTGATAGAGTGTTTGGTAAATTTGTTCTTATTTTTACCACTAATCTCAAATCTTTGTAAAAAAAAAAAAAAAAAAAAAAGGTTAGATGTTTGCTTAGTGCAATGCATTTACTATTTTACCCCTCTTGTTCTCCAGTTGATTTGTGTTAGACACCTTAGACCCCCTCCATCAATCATGTCATTGCTTTTACGACTCAAGAAAACTGCAATCCCACCCATGAGGCCATAGCCATAAACGAACAATGGCCGGTTATCACCTGCCTTTTCTGCACCGTATCTAAGACCACTTTCTCTCACCCCTGATACCCCCTATCTATCTGATCTCCCAACTCTCCAAGGAAACAAGCGCAAACAAATTATCTCTCCCTATCTCCAATGGCCCAGCTGGCCTAGAAATTATGTTGCAGAAAAAAACTACACATTTTGCACACATGACAAAATCCAAAACAAAAAAGAAAAAGAATAAAAATTACTTATATTTCTACGAGTCCACAACTATGGCAACATATCCCATTGAGAAGAGGAAACATCTTCTAATCTTCTCCAGCCACACATGCCCCTCCAACTTCTCTCAAATACCCCTCTTCCCTTTTGGGGTTCCTTTTAGGCTTCTCATATTGACGACCACTCAACAGCCCTCTTATTTTTTTCAACATTATTGCCAACCCTTTTCTCTGTTTTGTATAAAGATCTGATTTTTTTTATCTGGGCTGGTGGTGTTTTTGAGATATTTGTTTGATTTGGCTGGTGGGTTTTGGTTGTTATACTTGAAGATGAAAAGGGCTTCCGTGAATTTGCAAGAATGTAATGGTGTGGATGAGGAGGCTAATCGGGCAAGGCTCAAGCATCAAGCCCTCTTGAGAGAATACTTGCAACTGCAAAAGGTTCGTTTATTCTAAAAATTTTGATTGATTTTATACGGTTTCAATTATAAATGTCTGAGGATTGCTGTCTACTTTGTTAGGAAATTTAATTCAATTAATGCTGTTCTATACTTCGAATTTAAAGGTTTAATTTGTTTTGGTGGTTCTTCTGGCCTGAAATTCAATTGGGAACTTTTTTTTGACATCCATGATGAGGATATAATTTTTTGTTGGGGCCATCGTCGACAGGAATTTGTTTCAAAGAAGAGGAAGTTTCAGACTGCGGAGCAGAAGAGAGACAACCTTGTCGCTATAGTCAAGTATGAATTCTTTTGCCTTTTAAAAGTTTGAAAGTGCCGTTCATCTTCTATTTAAGTACCTCTGTTGAGGTGCATCATGTTAGAGGAGGAAAAAATGTGTAAAGCTTAGAGTGTACTGATAATTCACTTGTCTGACAATCAGGTTTTTGAGACGAAAGCGGAGATATTTGTTGAACTGTCAACATACGCCTGCTGAACTGGGAAGCGATCTCGTTGACTTGCAAAATGTGGATACAGAAAGAGCAATGCTTGAAGAGGAAAGAAAGCATGCTACCAGTGAAACGGCAGTGGTAAATATTTCTCCTTCTTTTGTAAAGTTTGACTTTGGTAATTGAATTAACGTGGACAAGATGTTGATGGCAAGTGGTGATACGGTCTTCTTTTAGTTTGTAATTTGAACTCATGCATCTTTAGTTCTTATTACAGAGATATGAAGAGGCATTGGGAGGAAGAGGACTAGGTGAACAAGTTGTTAGAGAGGCATCAAGAACAGAGAAGATGCCAAGGAAATACTTTATTGACGCTAAAGGACTCGGCAAGAAGAAAATCTCATGGCGTGATCAACTGACTGTTAAGGCATAAATCTTCTGCATTTGACTGTTCAGTAGAACTAGCTAGCATTTGACAATAAAACATTATTCAGATTAAAGTCTATTTTTTTTTCCTTTCCTATTAATAGTGATATATGTTCTGGTCTTGTTTTTATTCTCTTTATCCACCTCTGATTGTTGGATTTTTATGAACTCCAATAATATAGAATAGGAGATAGGTATGTTAATATGAAAAATTTTGAATACCATTTATCAGATCAAGTTCATATTCGTGCTTATATTTTATCTCCAGCTTGCTTTACAGATCAGTTGGTTAAGCTGCTGTATGTGAATAATTTATATTGTTATTTGTTATTGCTTCATAATGTTCAGCCTGCTCTTTGCCTTGAATCATTCTAGTAGTTGACTTTCTCTGCATTTTGTATTTCAGTTTTACATGGAGTCTGGGGAAAGTCCTGCCAGAAGGCACATTTATTCCCCAGCATAACAATTCCATCTTATTAGAAATCCAGTAACCTAATTATTCTCTGTTCTTTGCCAAATCTGAAGTAAAGATGAGACCTTGATGGTGTTTACTCTTTACATGCTTTGCTAAAAGGCTTCATTTCATGTGAAGGCTAGTGAAACACAATGAGATCGAGAACTTGTGTCTCTTCAGGACTTTTTGGTGCCATATTCACCTTTATTATATCTGACTAAGACATGACTGATGGTTTTAACAAAAAAGCTAACTCCAAGGCTTTTGAAACTCTGACTGAAGCTTTAGTTTCAGCCAACATCTGGATGATGCTTGGTGGTAATTACTCTTTGGAATCTTGAATAGTTTAGTGTAACGATTAGTTTCTTTAATTCATATGCAATTATTATCTCTTTATTTTTGCAATGTATAGCTTTTTATTTTTTCCAGATTCAGAAGATATGGGAAAAATGATATAAGATGGTGTATAAGTCAAGTATTTATTGTTTTGTATGTTGAGGAGTTCTCTTAATGTGTATTTGAATTTATACTTTTTGGATAATACAGATTCGGGAATGAGTGATTTCTAGACTAAATCTTCTTTTCTAGTATTAAGTTTCAGCAAACATTAGGTGTTCCTTAAAACTCTAAACAGCCATGATATTGATAAAGAAGACCTATAAATGCCCTGAATGATTCCGTAAATTATCTTCCTATTTTTTCCATCCAGTATCAACATGCAATCCCCCTGAAAGTTACTATCTTTTTCCCAGTATTCTTGCTTTTGTATAATCCCTTCTTGTTCATGACTGTAAATAGAAAGTGGAACGTGAATGCCACGAAAGCTCATGCTTGAAGTTGCTACTCGAACGTAGGATTAGAATAAAGCTTAGACGAAGAGATCTTAAGCACCTTCTCAGGTGCTGTTAGTGGATTGTACTTGTGTACTAACAATCCTATGTCTACATTCTTCCTATGATAGTTTAGACACCTACATCCATAGCATATTTACTGTGCTACATGCACCTTGTTGATTTGCATAATATGGCTGGCAATGAAGATGATGAGTAATTTGTTTAATTTTCTGTTTTGGCATCGTTTATTTGTATTCCTTCTCTAGTCTTCCCACGAAGCATGTGTCTGCTGAAGGTTGGATTAAGGTTTTGTACATTGTATAGACATTGACCGAAATTTAAGTGATTCCATGTTGATCTGCAACTGGAGCTTGCTGATCATTGAGCAACCTTTTCATAGACAGGGTATACAACTACAAGAATGAAATTTGCTGCTCATAAGTCTTATCTGCTCTATAGTATCTTGAGTAGGTTAATATGTTTGCGGGATGAATCCATGCAGCTGAATTAGATGTTGGCCTACTAACTTTGACCTGATAACAAGCAAACACATGGTAATTCTTTGAATTTACTATAGATGTCTGATTGATGCAACTTTGCCTGCAATAAGTTTATGTACTACCTCATCTCTTCCCCTTAATAACAGAGTACCTATTGAGCAACTAGGAGTCGACAAGTTTTGACTTAACCAGAGGACTATATACTGTAATTTTTTTTTTTTTCAAGTTTCGAAGACAGTTATGATTCAGGTTACTAGTTTGCTTGCTGCTTGTTCGTCTGATTGCTCTCTCAGGCATGCCATGGCCTGTGTTTGGATTGTTGAATTATTTCACATAATATTTTACTTGCATCATACAAACATTTTCCAATTCACCTTTTTATATTTCCAAATTTTTTTTATTTTATATACATTACATCACAAAAAGTGTTACAGTAATTATTCTAAATAATATTTCAAATAAGACTCTATCCAAACACATGCGCATACTTTTTAATTATGGTATAAAAAATGAACTAATTATTTACATGCTAATTACGTAAGTATTAGTCTTTAGCCCACAAAACAAAATTTTGGTTGACAAAAAACATTATAGGTTAAAGACTAATTATTCATGCGATCAGCATATGGATAATTAGTCATCTTTTTTAGAGATTAATTAAGGCCAACAATATTTTATCTATATTTTTAATTTTTTTTTGTTTAAAATTGGTTGCCAACACATGACTTGATTCTGGTGGTTGTTGCTAAAAATCAGCTATTAGGACTAAATGTAATTAGAAATTGAAATATTTGGTACCATATTTGCTTTCGTCCAAATTTTTAAGACTAGAAGTGCTCCTGTGCCAAACATTTGGGATCAAGATTGCAATTCTCTGTAAAATGATTGGACAAGTCTATTAAATCCTTTTAGGCCTCATTACAACTTTTTTAAATGAAAAAATAAAGAAATTGATAAAGCTGTACAAGAGATGCCAGTGGCAAAGAAAGAAATTAAAATTTTTGTATCTAGTAGTAGTAATATTTTACCGGTTTTACACTAGTCCATAATATTAAAGGGATGAAAGACATGTAGGCATAATTATTTTTGAATTTTTTTTTCGTATACACCAGTAGATTTAGATGAATGATATGTAATTTCTTTTTAAGGTTTTTATTTTCATTGTCATATTAGGAAATTGTCAAATATTTAAAGAAATTGTGATTGGAGAAAATGTCCGACTAATATCTAAACCTGAAAAAACTCAATAAATAAAATGTTGCTTGGTGAAGTATAAATTACCCAAGCCGATGAATATTCTAATGATATGAAGTTATAAAAGGTATGGAAATAGAAATCTAAGGTTGTGTTTGGATTGCATTTTCTGTCGTTTTTTATGGAAAAATTACTGTAGCGATTTGATATATGTGAGGGAAAAAGGTGATAGGGAAATGTGATCACGGAAAACGATAATATTTTTCGACGGAAACAAGCAATCCAAATAAGGCTTAAAGCTTCTAAATATGAGCAGTTAATGATCCCATTTCATTAGACAAAAGTGCAGGATAGGATCATCACCCCCAATGGAGTTAAATTTTTTTACTGAGGAAGCTGAAGACATTTGATCAGTAACTGTAAAAGTCTTCTCATTATTTATTGATTCAGTAAAAGAAACTAAAATGGTCTTTTGCAAGTTATGGATGACAAATTCTTGCCCTCTCCCTCTCCTACCATCATATGCAAATCATGCTTTTTTGGTCGTGAATTTTCCTGGTTTTTATTTTCTATGATAAATTATTAGTTTGGTGGCATTTCTAGATGTGTATATATTATCACTACTCCTAGTATTTTTTACACTGCAATCTTGCCTACAGTCAAATTTTGACATTTAATTGAATGCAACTTCTTGCCAAATTCAAAATCAAGTTCTTAGAATATTCATGGATAGAGTATTATTTGAAATATTATTTGGAATAATTACTGTAGCATTTTTTGTGATGTGATGTATGTGAGATCAAAAGTTGATTGGGAATATAAAAAGGTGGGTTGAAAAATGTGTTTATGATGCAAACGAAATATTATTTAGAATAATATGTGTATCGAAACAAACGATTAAGTATCACAGTACCTTAAATTCTAAAAAGAAAATGTAGGTTTTTGCCTCTCTGTGCTGAAGAGCTCTTGCCTCACCCCTGATAAGCTGTCTCTACCACCCAAAAAATTCTCTTGGGTTACATTTGGAACGAAGGATTTCACGAAAGATTTGAAATTCTTTTCAAATTTCTTTAATTGTTTAGATTATTTAAGAGGTATTTAGAAGACTTATAATTTATTAATTATTTTAGTATTTAAGATATATTTAGATAAATTCAAACGACTTTTAAGTACTCCAAACAGCTAGAACAATTTGGGCGGACTTTAAATCCTTCGTCAAATTCCTTAATCCAAACAAGTCAATAGTCATAAATTTTCTCTTATTCTTTTTTATTTTTATGCATATCAGTTTTCACACACACACATATGCACACTTCTAATATTTTTTTGACGTTTCGGATTGAATGAGATGGAGTAGAAAATAAGCGTAATTCAAGGCGATTTATAATTGACATGATGCATTTTGTTTTTCAAAAACAGATCAATAATCATTCTTTCTTTTTAAAAAAAAAATTGTTGGAAAGTTTGAACATATTTTTTTTCGTAGTTATCTTTGAAATATTATTAATAATTTGAAAGTACTCCTAGAATTATGTTAATACATCAACAGATTCCCTAGGTAGGATTTAGGAATCCCTTGAGTTATGATGTTATGGAAGTTATTATCCCTCAATTGGTACCATTGTAAAGGTCCCTTGGGCTTCCTTAGCACAAAAGAGATAATAAAAAGCTTGTCTTTTTTTTTTTTGTTTTTTTTAGTGTGAGTGAGAGGTCGTGAACCTAGGATCTCTTACTTATCCTCCCACTTCCGTACCACTCAACCCAATCCTTTTCCTTAATAAAAAAGCTTATCTATTTCATAAGGAAAAAAATTTTTCTATTTCGAAAGTGTTCTATAATAAACGACAGTGCAAGCAAACTATGGGTCCAACTCTTTCCAACCCCCTCCCCCATACAAATCATATATATATATATATATATATATATATATAATAAAGTCGTATGCTCATTCTTATCCCTTCATGTTTTCTCTTTCCTACGTGACTTAACGAGACGGCAAGTAGTTTCCTACGTGACTTGCTCCTTTTTTATTTAGATATATATCAATTCTTATTTCTTATAAGAATTCTTAAAATTATATGATTCTTATTTCCTACCCAAAAATAGAACTGGAAAATAATGCGATATAAATAAAAGAGACATAAATATCTCTATTAGATATATCTCTAAATTCATGCCAATAATATGTGTACTGCATAGGGAACCGAAGTAAATAAGAATTGTTATCACTAGAAGAAGTAAAAAAGTAACTAATTTTAAAAGAAATCATTAATAACAGAAGTCAATATCTGATGTTGGAAATAAGATTTTTAATAAATTTTATTATTAAGTGCGTTATCAAGACATAGTGCATAGCACGAAATTTTTGGAAAAGAAAAAGTTAATTGAATCCAATTAACTATATGTATTTGATCTGTACGGTCAAATATAATTCCTCTTTGAGCACGGGTTTGTAAATTCCTATAAACTCGTTCGTTGTTAATCAAAACATGTAGGTTATACTCATTGTTAGGTTGTAGGATCCATAATACATCTCTACTCAGATGGTGGGGAGTATTTAGTGTGTGGGCCCACACCATAGGAGTTCATGTACTTAAAGGACTCGATATAGTTGAGGTGATCTTTCAAAGTAAGTAAAATCTGTCTTGAGAGTGCACTTTTATTTCCTTTAAGAATTCTTAATATTATAGAATTCTTATTTCTTACCAAAAGTTACGTACTTTAAACAACTTAAATCAAGATAAACCTACATTTAATGTTCTTATCAATATCTTTTTATATTCTTATCAATTCTTATTTCTTATACCTACACTACATATAGCCTCTAATATATTGATTTCAAGCATCAAATTCATGGTTAGGTATTTTCAGTGCAAGCGGTTGGCACATTAAAACATCGATTTTGGGTTTCCACTCCTCTTGATTATTAGGTACATTTTCTTTCAATACATATTTTTTAAAAAAGGCATGTTGATCTTCAATTGTAAAAGTTTAGTAAGACGTCTTGAATTTTTTTTTATTTTCTGTTTGTTTTTTATGAACACATAGGATTAGTAATATATCTTGAATTAGTAATAAATTTCTCTTATATTTCACATATTATATCTCACATAATATTTTTGCCTTTAATTTTGATAAATTATTATTAGATTGTTGGAACCGACAACCAATACCAACTTGAAGCATCTTCTTCCCAGATCTCAATTAGTATAACAGATGATTCTAATCAACAACACTTCAATACACTTCATATGAATCATTCATCAGAAGATTCAACAAAAACCACAAAGGAAGGAAATCCTCATAAAAAGATTTGCATGAGAAGGTAGATTTAATATACTATTTTACTTTCTTAAATTATAATCTTTACGTGTTGTTATACACAATCTTGAATGCAATAAATTATTTATTTTTTTATACTTAGTTATCCTGCTTTATTTGATATTATTTGATATTATTTACTGCGCTTTTTATTTATTTTCAAATTTTTGAATGTTATGGTATTATCGAATGTTATTTTTTTCATTTTTAAATTATTATTTACTGAATTAGATGTTCAAATTTATATTATAAGAATACTTTATATTACAATGCGCAAATAGTAATATACTTAAGAAAGGTTATAGTAAAATATACATTAAGTTTGTATTTCATAGCGACATTTTTATAAAATTGACTAAATAATTTATTATTTTTCGAAGATTCCCATTCAACGCACGGGTACAAAACTAGCTTTAAAATAAAGGAAAAATGAGGTGTCAAATGCTCATAGTTTTTTAAAACTTTTTTTTTTAGATTTTTAACGAATAATTATATCAAATTACAAGGCGGCTCATGATTGGTCGCTATATGGGGTGATAAAAATGCATATTTGTAGGAACTGTTACCTGAAATAATAATTAAGGTACCACCAACAAAAGAAAAGGCCAAAATAAGTCTATGCTTGGCAGATATTCTTAATAGAGCATAGCTCATCATTAAGATAGTTTAGAGTTAGTAAATTACAATAACTATAATCTTTTATTCAGCCATATCTATATATGCAAGTTGTTATTCAATATCCTCTATTATTGAAAAAAAAATAACTCCAAAAAATAGAATTTTATCTAGAAGAACAAAATTGGCAAATGGTTGTATATATATACTCAAAGCCTCTTAGCACGCAATTGCTAAGGTAGTAGCTAGTTAATCTCATATGGTCCTGGTTAAATAATAAATATACAAAGCCTGCCAAGTTTTTCCAATTTCAGAAGTGTCATTGCTGCACTCATCTTGAGCCATTGAGGTGACCCTTTAAGTACAATATCCTTATTTCTTGGGAAAAACTGAACTAAAATGGATCTTTTGAGCTTCTTTACTTCTTTTTTTTTTTCACTTAGGGGTATTTCAGCCTTTCGCCTAGACTAATCTCCTAAATCTATGTAGAGCCTTGCTCCAATGATACATAGCGAGATAGCATACGAGGATTGATCACGGGACTTACTAGTAACTACCAGACTACGGAACCAGTCGGACTGCCCGCGAGGACTTTCAGCTCCTTTACTTGAATGATGAGATTTGATTTGAATGACAATTCCTGATCGCCACATTGTTTAAGATTTTTTTTTTTCGGAAGAAATCAAAGCATATTTCTGAGGAAAGTAGGTAAAGATAAAATTAAGATATTCTGATGAGACATCAGTGCTAAAGACATAGCTCACTTTGGCAAATAGAATAATGAATTTTAAGATACTCTACCCTACCATTAAACCTGAGACTAATCCTACCTAGTTCAGTCCACTAACCAAAAATTCAAACAATTGAATGAAGGGTTTGAGTGTTTTCGTTATCAAAGCAACATTGAAATTCCTGTAATTCTCATAAACCATGGGGAGATTGTGATGTATTTTTTCTTCTTTATCATATTCAGAAAAGGAATTTTTACCTATTTAATCAAGGCCATGCAATGTTTGTATGGGGCACTATTTGGAAAACAATGCCAGTCCAAATGCACTCGGAATTCTTGTCAATTTGTTTGACAATGGATTGGTCAATTCTCGGGTATCATATATATATGACCTCTCATAGACTATGATCATAGAGAAAATTCTAAGGCAATAGGACAAACTACGACATTCATTTTTTGAACGTCTTCGAAAGTCGAGAACACAATATGGATTCATTGTGAGAGTTGAGACACAAATTTTAATGATTGATAGTATTATTTATCATGTTTTTATATGTTATTGTTTTATTGTCTATATTTATTTTATTAGTTCCAGCATCAGTTGCGATATTGCCTACATTGTAGGGTGAAATTGATACTCATAATTGCAATAGTCCTAGCTAAGTTCGGTATCATGAAAATTGATCTACTCAGTGCCATGATACATATGGACGTTAAACCCCAAAATTCTCAAGGCTAGAATACATGTTAATTCTATTTGGACAATTGTTTTTTTGATTTTTTTTTTGAAAGATGATTGCTAATTTTTTGAGTAAATTGTATATGGAATAAAAAGATAATTGGGTAGATGAGTTTTCTAAAAAGAGGTCTATCCAAATGGAGTCCTAGTGATGGATGTCAAAGATGCAAACCACATGACCCACCTTGGTGCATATTTTCCTTAATGCAACCGAAGAATTATGGGAAACAAGGCTTGTTTGCAATGTCCCAAGAAGGAACCATTGCTACCCAAGCTGTGCATGTCAGATTGTCAGTAAGCTGCAACGGATATTTTGTCCCACTTTTTGTGCCACTATCTATCATACTTTTTATTATATTGTCATTTCTCTTTTATAAATATCATATTTTGATTCTTTTTTATTTTTTTAAAATTCAACAACTATTAATTGAGTAAAAAATAAATACAACAGTTTCAAAAAATAATATATAATAGAAAATTGAAAAATATAGCAAAAAATTCATAAGAAATCTCATTTTTTTTTTTGTGTATTTTCATTTTTGAGTTGTTAAATTTTGTGTATTACTCAATAAATAGTTGTTGGATTTTGAGAAAACAAAAAGAATTAATATAAGATATTTATGAAAGAGAAATAATAATCTAATAAAAAGTATGATAGAGAGTGGTATAGGGAGCGGGACAGTAAATTCGTTGCGGTCATAAGTTGACAATGCTAACTTAATCTTTCTGCCAAAATCTCTCCCTTCATTGGTGCAACTGATTAAGCCAATATTGCCTTTTCTCCAAGTGTGATTAAGCCTGCATTCCCAATCTTTGCCATACCCAATTTTTATTATTATCTGCTGAACAAGATTATAACGTGGACGACCCTGGTGTGCATCAATACAAACGAACCCAAACCCAGGATAACTAAAGTACCACCATGAGATGACTGATTTTGATCTACAAATATCAAAATTTCAAAACACGAATAAGTGAACTCTGAACAGCTTGTAAATGTCATAAGGGGAAGGTTTCGGATATAAACTGGACCTTTTTTTTTCTAAGACAGGTTATTTTATTTTATTTAAAATTTATACAAATAAATTGGTCCTTGTTATCAATGATCAATTTATCCCCTTTTCTTTCCTTTTGTATAGACACGTGATCATTGTTTTGTACCTAGTCCACAGAACCACATTGATTTGAGGAACCACCCAAAAAAATTCCTGAAAAAGTACAAAAATATAAAGAAAACTTCCAAATCCTTGAATGTTTCTTTGGAATTGTCCTCCCAAAAATTTTCAACATTGCTCTCTGTTCTCAAATTCCTCCCCCCCCCCCCCCCCCACACAAATCTAAAACAAGTCCAAATGTACTTTACAATTCAAAATCATGTTACATGATTGCGAATAAAATCTATCAATTTTTAGAACTAAATTATTCACATAATCAATGTTTTAGTATTGCTTCCTTATCATATTCTTCACTGTAAAATATATAATTGAAAATAATATTTTCATATAATTTTGATTTTTGTGTATTATCGACATAGTTTTTCCATTTACTCTTCTATCTTTTGCCCCAGGGTCGTGACCCTGGGTCTTGACTTCACCATTGCTAGTCCGTGAAGAACAACCAGTATTAACTTTTGCTACTTTCCAGTTCATCAGTGTGTGTTCTCTAATGAACTGCCAAATGTAATTGAAGGCTCTAACATCAATATCAAATTTCTCAGGGCTAGAACACAGGTTAATTCCGTTCGGATACTTGGGTTTTTTTTTTTATTTGAAAATTTATTGCTAATTTTTTGAGTAAATGGATATGTGAGAAAAAAATGATAATTAGGTAGATGAGTTTTCTGAAAAAGGCTCTATCCAAATGGAGTACTGGCAATGGATGTCAGAGATGCAAGCCCCATGACCCACGTCGGTGCAGATTTTCCATAATGCAACCCAAGCATTATGGAGAACAAATGTGTTTGTGGAAACCCCAGAAGAAACCATGGCCACCCAAGCTGTGTCATCAGCCGAGCACTGATAACTAAAACCTTTGTGCCAAACCATTTCCTTCATTGTTGCAACTGACCCTTCTGCTACGCATAAAAAGTTAGCACAATGAATAATAATGTAACACTAATAACTGTTTATTCACTATGGAAACTTAATATGCTTGCCATGGAAAAATTCAGCAGAACATCCTACAAGAGATCTTTGACGAGGACCAATATTTGGTCTGCACATAAGAGAAACCGAAAAGAAAAAAAAAGGTCAGAGTAAAAAATTGAAAAGATGAAAATGGTTGGAGGATTTAAGCAACTTACCATTTGTTGCATGTTTGATTTTATAGTCATTTTGGAGGGATAGAGATTGCTTCTGTATATGAATAACATCGGTGCTCTTTTTCACACAGACACATAAACAAAGGAAGGAATATTATTGAAGAATGATAAGTGAAAAAAAAACTAAAATGGCAGAATAATAATATAATTTTTGTTTGTGGATTAATATTTTGCACAAGCGATAGTGTTGAGATTTTTTCACATGAGTTATATCTTAAATGTGTGGCCGCCAATTGCCACAATTAAGGCTGGTAACCACCGCCAATGCATTAAGATTTTGTGGGATGGGAGGCACATTTAAATATTACAATTAAATGTGACCTTGCTTAAAAAATTCAGACAAATGTGTAGTGTATCCATCTGGTCCGATGATGGTTCAGTCCCCTTCGAATTATCCCAAGACCTCTTTAGGTCCTCCCCTCCCCACAGTGCGGGAAGCTATCGAATTGACAAAAAAAAAAAGTTATCTTAATTGTGTGACATAATCAGTTAAAATATTAACATTCTTTTGATACACAAGCCACTGATCTATACGGCTATACCTACTCATTTAAAGAAATCTTGACACCATCAGTAAAATGCTGATGCATAATCTGTTAAAGAGTATGGCTGGAATAGTAAAAAAAATTACAATTTGAAGCTCACAAAACTTCTAGAAAAGCTAAAAGGCTAATATGTCTATAAAATTGCTAAATATCAACCAGTTTAACTTAAGATAAAAAAGAAAAAAGATAGAAAATTGATATATTGATAGCATTCTACTTTACTTGGATTATAGTTTTCGATAGCTGTGTTAAGTAACTTATTGTATGAAAGAAATAATTATTTTCTATTCTTCTTGAAAGAAATCCGATATTGTATGAATTTTATCCCAAATGTAATGGATATGATGATTAAGAAATGAATTTAACATTTTGGCATATGCTTTTTGAATTTTCTGAATGTTGGACATGATGGTTGTGAAATGAATGGGCATTTAGCAAATATAATTTGGTCTTAGATCTATTACAATTTAATATGACATGTTACGCCACTTTCTTTTTTGTAATGCATGTTTGTACTAGGTAGACGGTAGCTAAAAATTGTTTTTTGTTTTCAATTTTTGTCAACAGGGAAGAGATGAGATTTATAAAGGCAGAAGCAGGAAGGGGTAGCTAAAAATTGTTTGACATTTCATAGGTTAAACTATTGTTTATTAAATTTTTATGTGTTATATATTCCCATAACTATTTATTTATTTTTTTCATAACATTCTTTATAGCCGAAGATAGCACAGGTCTTTAGACTAGTATCATAAATTTATAAACAAATTTTCTTCCCGAATAAAATTAATCCTTGAAACATGGTAAATTCCAAACTAATTTATCTAAATTCTGAAACCAAAAATTGGGGGGTGCCAACAAAAACAATGTAATAATTCAACTAAATAATCTCTCTTTTAGCTTGCTCCTGAGGCCTCAGCTCACTTAAAAAGAGCCAATAAGAGGTTTAGTTACGTTTGTTTGTTCTACATTCTACGTCTAACCCTTCACTTGTTCTTATGGCATACAGTTTGTTCCGGACTGCAATTTTTTCTTTCTTTGTTGGCGCTATCCTGTATCCTGTTCAATTATTTGGACGGCCCTAACATTTTGTAGCGACGCTGTCCTATATGCCATTAAAATTTTCAGAGACGGCCGGCAGTTCAATATTTATTGGATGCCATTGAATGACCTGACATATCCATGCATCTGATTTTGTTCAAACAGTTGTATTCTTCAAGTTTGTTGACAAAATTAAACATTTAGAATTTTTAGTAACTTTAGAAATAGATTCGTTCTCAAAAATTACATCAGAATTGATTTCAAATTTTGGTTTAGGAGGTAGAATTGGGTCGTATTTTAATATTAACATTAAAATCGGATTTACTTATACCATATTTTAGAGAAATGCCACTACGTGTTTCTTGGGTAGAGAGTTGTGATATCCAGTGTAATAAAATTTTAGCCTCTTCAACACTTTGAGCTGGCAGTATGCGCAATTAACAGCAGAGGGAGGGCCATGCAACTCAACCTGATGAATGGATAAGAAGTACAACAATGGATCCTTCTTCAAAACGGATCCTATTAACTATATTCTACCGAATTGTCGAAGTCAAGCATTCTTTATAATGAAAACAAGCAGTCCGAGTAATCATATATCTATACACATATATAAGAAGCAGTTGGAGTTTACTATTTGGCGCAGTTTCGCCTTGCACTTTCATCTGCTTTGTTGGTGAGAAAAAATTGAGAATGTAGGGATAAGTTCTGTCTGCTTTCTTGGTGAGAAAAAATTGAAAATCTAGCGATAAGTTTCATTTGCTTTGTTATGCGCAGGGAAGCATTATTTGTTTCTCTGCTCTAGGAAATTCACGTGTGGACAGACGGTGGTATCATGCCATAACCCACTAATACTTGTTTGACAGCATTACAGCAATGCAGCAATGGTTTAATGTCATAAGCCATTAACATTCTTTTTCATAAGCCATTAACATTCTTCTTTTACCGGATTACAGCCACATGGTTGGAGTTTGTGCAATCAAAGGTTCATCTGCTTTGTTGGGGAGAAAAAATTTAAAATGGAGGCACATGTCTGTTAGCATGCAGAGGGAAGCATCATTTGTTCCTTTGTTCTAGAAAATTCATCATCTCATATGGATAGGCGGTGGTTTCATGTCATAAGCCATTAATATTCTTCCTTTACCGGCTTATAGGCCATGCGCTTTGTACATCTGATATCTTTAAAATTGCATTTGTGTCGCCGCATTGTTTTTGTGCGTTCCAGGTGGAGTTTTAGTTTTGTGCCGTCTGGCTTTTCTTTGTGTGAAAGAAGATAACCCATTGAAATCCTTATTTGACCTGCCTACAGCAATACAACAATCACAGTATCTAATGACTCTATTGTCCTTCGAGAGCTATAGTTCTTCGAGGTTCTACTGAAACACTATAAACGTTGTTTGTGATTTCTTTGTTCTCCATCTTGCATGTTCTTTTCATCATCTTCCATTTTCTTCTTTGCAGCTTTTAAACAATTTGCAGCTCTTAAACAACATGCTCTTTCTTTTAAACAATATGCTCTTTCTTTCTTTTGTCGACTTCTAGCTTCGTTTGCCGAGCTTCTCCTTTCCTGCTTCTTATATCTACAACTTCATTAGCTGCTTGTTATCGGTGCAAGTTTCCTCACCAGTTACAGGTTCGGTTTTATGTGCATGTTTATTTTCGTTATTCTGCTGTTTATTGAATGTCTTATTGGTTTTGAATTGCTACATGTTGCACTTTTGTTTATTGGCTATTTGATTCTTGTTGTCCAATAAAATGAGCTTCTCCAAGTTTGTTGTTGATTCTGCTGATTCAATAACTACAAAAAAGAACCAACGTAATAAAAAACTAAGAGAATAATACGCTGCACTCTCTCCTCAAGAAAAGGAAATTCGCTTGGCCAAACAAAGAGAGGCATATCAGAGAAGAAAATTAAATAATTTTTTAACACTTCCTGCTCATGAACAATTAAAACGAGCTGAAAAATTAATTATTGGGGAGACTTTTCGCATTCACTGTGACCAAACAAAAGTTGAAGAGGAATAGGATCGTCTGGCAAAAAACAAAGAAATCCGTCAACAGAAGCAGAGAGAGGCTTATCATAGGAAAAAGTTGTGCTTATCTTTTGGGGCTCATACTGAAGAAATTGTCCATGCTGCTCCTGCTACTGCGTTAACTACTACTATGATTACCAATTGCCTGTCGAGTGAAGATCCAGAAAATCTTTAAAAAAAAATCCCTGGATGCCCACGCATTACGCGGGGACCGCACCTAGTATATATATATATATATATATATCTGTTAATTCCTTATACAGTCTCTCTAGATTTCTTTTTTTTGTAGAATAGAATAGATTAAATTATATAAATGTTATCGTTATCGAAAGAAAAAAAAAAAAAGAAAAGGAATCACCCATGTCAAGTCACACAAACTGTAGTTTCATATCTTTTAGTCGCGTGGACAGGGCTAAAATTCAAGATGCTTTTCTTACCACAGGAGAACTCTTTCGCCTCATTTACAACCCTAGAAGACTTATCCGCACTTGCCTAACCTTCTAGAATTGCCATCTTGATGAGAAGCTAAAAGGATTGATACAACTTGATAGACATTAATAAAACTGTAATATGTGAATGTTAATTGGAGGAATACGTCATTGTCTATCATGTAAACTGCCACGCGGCGGTCCAATCTGAAAATTTATTGGACGGCATTGAATGGCATGCCATATTCATGCGCCCAAATTTGTTCAAAAACAGTCGGAGTACCTTTCAAGTGTATTGACAAAATTAAATTATTTAGAATTTTGGTAACTTTAAAAATAGATTTGTTCTTTAATAATCACACTTACACTAGAATTGATTTCAAAATTGGTTTAGGAAGTAGAATTGGGTCATATTTTAAAACCGAAATTAAAATTGGGTGTGCTACACTATGTGTTTCTTGGTTAGAGAGTTGGAATACCCAAACAATAAAATTTTGGCCTCTTCAATACTTTGAGCTTTGTTACATGTTGTATGGGAAATTTCTCTAGCCTTATTTTTGGGGCTATATTGCTTGTTTAGATATTCGGGCCTTTGGATTTCTTTTTTGTGACTAATCAAAGCTTTACGGCTTGTCTAGATTTGTCCAAGGATTATGCCAAAACACTCCCTTGGTTTAGTAAGATTTGTATACCTGCTAGCCCTAAACACAGCCTTTTTAGGCTCCCCTCCCTGTAATTTAGGATAGATAGATTATACAACAGTTGTCGTCTCCGGAAAAAAAAAAGTCTAGATTTATCCGATCTCAAGATTTATATTCGTACTTGCATTCTTTTTTTAAAAAGTTATTTTTGCATAATTTTAAAAAGATTAACGCTTGTCTAGATTTGTCCGATCTCAAGATTTATGTTCGCACTTGCATTCTTTCTTAAAAAAAGTTATTCTTGCATAATTTTAAAAAGATTAATTTTAGAGACACTGACTGTGCATAAATTAATTGGTAAATATATGTCACCTAATTTGAATTTAAATTTAAATTTCAATTTAAATTTCAATTCTTGTACATGTGCCATGCATCTATACCTATTAGTGTATTTATTGTTAATGTATATAAGATTAAATCTTTTTGAAAAGATTGGGCTTGACTTCTTGTTTGTTGGCATGAAAGTTAAAGTCTTCTATTATATGTTAATGTGTTGCTTATTTTTTGTGCATGCAATCCACCCTAATTTTATGCTAGGACTACTCCTAGTTATTAACTCGAGACCAATGTTTTGAAATTCGAACCATTAATTGAACCGACAGATGTTCGGATTTAGGTCCAATCAGTCGGACTTGTTCAACTCTGGTTTAACAAATTTTTTTAAAAATAATTTATATAAAATGTATGCACAAAATAAGACATGGATGGACTAATTTAAAAATTTATATGATGAAAAGTTTAATATTTTCAAAGAATTTGAATTTTAACAAATAATTTTTTTGAATTATAAGTTTAAACAAATAAATTTTATTTCAATCTCCATTGTATCCACCCAAAAAATAATCCTAAATCCAACCCAAAAATGCCACAATATTCTAAAACTATACAAAATTCACGTGTATGTGCATTAGACATTATGAATTTGAATTTGAATTCATATTTTTGGGATTTAGAGATCGCAACTTTAAAAAAAGAAGGTTGAGTTTGGAGGAAGTCAGGAAAAAAGAAAATATAGATGCAAACTTGATAAGTGGCAAAAAATGAGAAAAAAGTGAGTGGATGTGGCATTTAATAATTAGTCTTTAGAGTTAAGGAAAATCGATTTTTTTTTTTCAATTTCATAGAAAAAAAAAGGCCCGTTCAATGGTTCAATTCGGTTTACATAGTTCGAACGGTTCTTACCAGATTTTTAATTCAATCAATCCAAAGTATGAATCGGACTCGAGCTATATGAACGATTCGCGATCCAACCGGTCCAATTTTCAAAACAATGGCAGAGGGCCATGCAACTCAACCGATGAATGAATGGGCACATGGTTAAGTCAGAAGTAAGTACAACAATGGATCCTTCTTCAAAACGGATCCATCTAGGGTTTTTGCGGCCTGATCCTGTATTCTTCGGAATTGTCGAAGTCAAGCATGCATTATAATGGAAATGGGGATCTGCAACGGTTAATGGCCCTGATTTGGCCTCAAAAATTTGTGAGGCTGAGATTACAAGTTGTAACTCGATTTTCACGTCATGTATGACTCCCACAAAAATTTGCTCTAAAGTTACGCGATGTGCAAAAAAAGTTACATGATGTATAAAGAAAGTTACGCGCAATTGATAATGACCAAAACCGCCTGGACGGTTACAGGTGCAACCGTCTCTGTCCCGAGTCCCATTATAATGAAAACAAGTTGTCCGAGGAATCCCCAATGTCAAGTCCGAGAAACTGTCGTTCCGTACCTTTCAGTCACGTTCAAGATGCTTTTCTTACGACAGGAGAACTCTTTCGCCTCATTTACAACTCTAGAAGACTTATCGATGCTTTTCTTACGACAGGAGAACTCTTTCGCCTCATTTACAACTCTAGAAGACTTATCGGCACTTGCCCAACCTTCTAGAATTCCCATCTTGATGAGACGCTAAAAGGATTGATACAACTTGATAGACATTAATAAAACTGTAATATGTGAATGTTAAACTGCCACGCGGTGGTCCAATCTGAAAATTTATTGGACAACATTTGAATGGCATTTCATATTCATGCGTCTAAATTTGCTCAAACAGTCGGAGTACCTTTCAAGTGTATTGACAAAATTAAATCATTTGGAATTTTGGTAACTTTAAAAATAGATTTGTTCTTTAATAATCACACTTACACTAGAATTGATTTGAAAATTGGTTTAGGAAGTAGACTTGGGTCATATTTTAAAACCGAAATTAAAATTGGGTGTGCTACACTATGTGTTTCTTGGTTAGGGAGTTGGAATACCCAAACAATAAAATTTTTGGCCTCTTCAATACTTTGAGCTTTGTTACATGTTGTATGGGAAATTTCTCTAGCCTTATTTCTGGGGCCATATTGCTTGTTTAGATATTCGGGCCTTTGGATATCTTTTTTGTGACTAATCAAAGCTTTACGGCTTGTCTAGATTTGTCCAAGGATTATACCAAAGCACTCACTTGGTCTAGTAAGATTTGTATACCTGCTAGCTCTAAACACAGCCTTTTTAGGCTCCCCCTCCCTGTAGTTTAGGATAGATAGGTTATACAACAGTTGTCGTCTCCGGAAAAAAAAGGTCTAGATTTGTCTGATCTCAAGATTTATATTCGTACTTGCATTCTTTCTTTAAAAAGTTATTTTTGCATAATTTTAAAAAGATTAATTTTATAAACACTGATAGTGCGTAAATTAATTGATAAATGTATGCCAACTAATGTAAATTTGAATTTCAATTTCAATTCTTGCACGTGTATTTATTGGTAATGTATATAAGATTAAATCTTTTTTTAAAAAAGACTGAGCTGGACTTCCTGTTTATTGGCATAAAAGTTAAAGTCTTCCATTTGCATGTTAGTGGTGTGTTGCTTATTTTTTGTGCATGCAATCCACCCTAATTTTATGCTAGGGCTACTCCTAGTTATTCACGCGAGACATGTGTATAGACTAAATGAACGTATAAGGGGTGTATATGGAAGTTTGTATTTAACTATGAGACCAAAAAAAAAAAAAAAAAAAATTTGATTTCGGAGTTTAGTTAAATAGGTCATATAACAAAATAGGTATGAATTTGCTTAAGGAGACTGCAATCTTATCTACACGAATATATATATATATATATATATATATATATATATATATTTTTGACATCAGAAAGGAAAGAAAGTAGTAGAAAATGGTAAAGAAAAACAAATATATAGTTCAAATCATCCCATTATATTTATTGAATAGGACACAGCATTAGTGCTTCACAGCATTATTGTCTTTATGCTTGAGACTTGATTTTGATTAGTCCCATCAACGTTTGCTGTTGCTGAGTTGTTATTTGATTTGCATCATAATCACTTCACTTAGTCAGATGCTTCATCATAATCATATATCATCGCAGCACAGGAAACAAAAAATAATTTCTCAATCCGACCTGTTTCTTTGATCTACCAAAAAAAAAAAAAAAAAACTTTTTATTCTATCTTCCTATCCGTAAAATTGAGGTATCTGCATCCCTTATTTTCTAAATATTCATACGATAGAAAGTAATGATTGGGAGAGTTTTATATTATTTGTAATTTTCAAAATTAAGTTTTCGTGATTGTACTAAAATTCTGGGGAAAAATACGCCTCACATAGCTTTCAAAGTTTTATACATACATATCATTGTGCCATTCTGATGAACTACTTTTTTGCCCCGGCCTTTTGTTCTACCTTGAGTTGACTAACCACCGTTTTTACCCTCTCAATTTTCTGCAATCAGTAGACTGTAGGTTGAATTGTTTCATGGTAAACTTACACTGATTTCTGCATGAATATTCGTCAAGAAAGTTATAACCTAAGAGTAACTACCAAGCATGGTATTATCGAAAGAAAAAAAAATCATTTTCAGAATTGATCAAATTGAAAAGGACATTGCTATTGGCGCTGCATTTGTTAGTTGCAACACAAGAAATTAAGGACTCTCCCAAGAATATATTGTGATTTTAGAAAACAGCTTATGGAGAAAAATGAATAAATTTAAAATCGGATGGCTTGAATTGCATCATTTGCAGCCGCAGCCTCCATTGAGTAATAGAAGAAAATTGTTTTCTTTGCCTCGTATATCAAATTCTTGTCATTGTTCATGTAGGTTTTTAGGTTTATCTGTTTGGGTGCAGTCCATCATAGTTTGATATCCCAAGCACGATTTTACGTGCAAGCATTAAAAGACTTGTCCAACTTTGCAACTTTCAGTAGTATTAATTATTGGCAGCTTCGAAGTCTTGTTGGCCGTACGATAGGGACGGCCGGCCGGGAGGGACCTCCATCTGCACATCACTCCATTGTAGGAGAAGCCAGCTTACATGTTGAGATGCAAGCAGCTACGCAATCTCCTACTACAAGCAACTCGAACCAACATTCGTGGAGATGAACCAACCTCTCTTCAACTTTTCTTTTCTTTTCTTTTAAATGAGGAGGCAAGTGACAACGTCTCGTCCAGAAAACTTTGACCTAATAGCTCAAATTAAGATTAAAAAATTAGAGGTTTTGAGTTTTAATTTCCCTGTTCTTAAAAAAGTGGCAACCCCTCTTTATTTTATTTTACTTTACTTTTCTGGTGTTTTGTTGCAAATGCTTCTTGATCTCCATCTTTTATTTTAGAAGCAATCTCCTTAATTTCTCACTTAAATTTTCACAATGGACAATCCACTTTTGTATGTTGCTAATAGGGCAATACTCCATTTATCTCGTATTAAATTCTGAGTATATGGGATCCATGTTGTCTCAAGTACTCGGCTTTCCATTTGCGCCCTGTAACTCTCACACTATTTATATGGACTACATAAAGTTCAGCTTCTAAATTTCCTATAATACATTTAATTGTAAAGAACAGAGTTCCAAACTATTTGAAAAGAGAACCCCATACCAAAAAAAAGAAAAGAAAAGAACCCTGAACAGAGTTCCAAACTATTTGAATAGGCTGCTTGTGCTCAGCTGTCACAAGCATGGTTCGAAGACTCAGCCGAGACCGAGACGACTCGGCCGAGTCGTCACCGTCTCGGCCTAGTTCGAGACGAGACCGCGACGAAACGATACCGAGATACGTGACTCGCCGAGATGTCACCGTGAAGGGTTGAAACGGCCGAATCTCACCGAGTCATTCCGAGTCATCCCGAGTCAATTCAAATTTTTATTATTTTTACAAAATTTTTAATTATTTTTGTTTATCATATTTTTTTACAATTTTTAGAATATTAAATATTTCAAAAATTCGCATCTCGCCGAGACCGTGACTGATATGCCAAGACCGATGTGGAACGGTCCAGACCGCTACTGCGACTTGGAACCATGGTCACAAGTAATCTCTTAAGTGCCTGCCGTTTCTAGAATTAATGAAGTGGTTTCGAACTTTGCTACATTGCTGCATCAGCCCCTGCCATGTAATTGTCCCCATTATGTAAGCAAGTGTAAAACGTAAATGGAATAATTATATAATATTTGTATCTTTATATTGGGATTGTGCTCTGAAGCAGCTAGAATTTCCCTATATAAAGAGCTGATAGAAGCTAAGCAGTACATCAGTAATCTACTTCCCAGAGAAATCAGAAAATGGAATTCATTCCATATCTGGTGACAATTGTAGCCGTTCTTGCTTTTTTTCAACTCCAAAGAAAATGGAAATCAAGGAACCAAATTCCAAAAAGTAAGCTCCCATATCCACCAGAAGCAGCAGGTGGCTTGCCTATCATAGGCCACCTTCTTAGCTTTAATACCAAAAGTTCTGTGGCGAGGAACTTAGCAGCCATGGCTGAGAAATACGGCCCTGTCTTCGCCTTACGCATTGGTATGACACCAGCCCTTGTTGTGAGCAACTGGGAATCAGTTAAAGATTGCTTTACCATCAGTGACAAAGCCCTTTCCTCACGCCCTGAATCAATTTTTGCTGAAACTCTGTGTTTTGGCAATGCATCTTTTGCTTTTGCACCGTACGGTCCCTATTGGCGCGAGATACGAAAGATAGTTTTTCTTGACTTACTTTCAACTCGGGGGCTTGAGAAAGTCAGGCATGTCCGAGTCTCAGAAGTCGATAATACCATGAAAGAAGTGTTCTCAATTTTCAGTAAGGCCAACAATGTTGGTGGGAAAAGTAGTACAGCAAGTCCAGCCAAAGTGGAATTGAGGAAGCTGTTCGAGAAATTCACATTGAATCTTATTGTGAAGAAAGTTTCTGGGATGAGATACAGTGAAACTGAGGTTGGCACAAATAAAGATGCTCAATTCCAGAAAGTTTTTAAGGCACTTGTACACTATGCCGGGCAATTTGTTTTGTCCGATATGATTCCAATTCCATTTTTGAAATGGCTTGATATAGGAGGGCACATTAAGTCCATGAAGGGGTTCACGAAAGAGCTTGACGCTGTTGTTCAGGATTTGTGGGATGAGCATACTCAGCGAAGGATGAATAGTGAGACAATAGATGAGAAAGGCTTCATGGATGTGTTGCTTTCAAAAATCCAAAGCGAGTCTGTGTTTGGATACTCGAGGGAGACTGCGATCAAGGCCACAATCATGGTAAGCTGCCACACTTTCACCGTATCATTATCTCTCAACTTTCTACACGGTTTTTGCTAGGATTTTTCATGTATCTCACAGCCTTGGACATTTTCTCATAGCACCATGACAGTTTATTTTCAAAAGTTTATTTTAAAAATTAGATTTTAGGTTTTCTCCCTTGAAAGGAGAAAAAAAACAATGAAATAGTTTTTTGAGAGTCAAAACCTAAAATCAAATCTTTAAAATCGGTTGGAAACTAGCCCAACACATTCCACTACTAATATAGTATCAAGCTTTTGCATGTGTTTACGGCATGGGACTTTATTTATTCACCGAGAAACTACTCACCATATTATCTATACTTTGCAGACTCTGATCGTAGGAGGGTTTGAAACCACATCAACACACTTAACATGGCTCATGTCCCTGTTACTAAACCATCCACATGTCATGAAGAAAGCGCAGGAAGAGATAGATAGACATATTGGTAAAGACAGATGGGTAGAAGAATCAGATATCAAGAGTTTGGCCTACATTCAAGCTATTTCGAAAGAAACACTCCGCCTATATCCACCACCTATATCCGTGCCACGCCGAGCCATAGAAGATTGTACCGTTGGCGGATACCTCATTCCTAAAAATACTTTATTGTTTGTGAACGTGTGGAAACTGCATCGCGACCCAAGAGTTTGGTCGGAACCAGATAAGTTTTTACCAGAGAGATTCTTGAATAGTTGCAATGGTCCCCGAAAGATGCATGACGATGGCTATAGCCTAGATTATGCCTTCACCCCTTTTGGCTCTGGAAGACGATCATGTCCAGGAATGCTAATGGCAACACAGGTGATATACTTGATCGTTGCCCGATTGCTGCAGGGTTTTGAATTCACAACCCCATCAAACTTACCAGTGGACATGACTGAAGGTTTGGGTACGCGCTTGTGCAAGACTACTCCGCTGGAGGTGCTCATCAAGCCACGCCTGCCTAATCATGCACTTTATGGATAATTTTAGATGGTTAAAACGGAACCAGGGCTTGTGCCTAAAGCTTTTACATGAATAGCAAGTGGACAATTGGCTAAATATGGTTACGTTTTACTAGTTACAAAATAAATTTCATAGTTTTGTAAATTTTGTGCGACCTAAGGGCTAAGAATAATGAATTCACCACTCTGTATTAGACCACATAAACTGGTAACCATTTGGTATTACTGCCAGTTGGTATTCCGTTACTTTTATTTCAATAAGATTTGTTGTTGAAAAGATAAATATGTTCGTATTACTGGTAGTTATTTTATTACTTTTTCTTTTCTATAGCGATTAATGTTAGATTTAGATTTGTTCTTCAAGTCAATTAGGTAAGCTTATGCTTTTAAAATCTTCTGTTAGTGTCATGTACCTTCCTGAGATTCGTCCAAATTATTATTTAGTCTATGAAAGTTGGTTTAGTTACACTGATCTACTTGTTAATGATGAGGGCAAAAAATGCGCCCTACCTTTTAATCTCAATAGAAGTTTGCCAAATTATAAAGAGGATCTTGTAATCTCATCAAAATGTATCCTAACCCTTTTAATAGGCATAAGCAACTATATATAAGAAAACCCCAAAACCATCACAAAAGTAATCAAAATCAAAAGAAAACAATTAAGCGCTAACTAACAGAAAATGGAAACAAAGAGGTAAGAAAAAAAAAAATCAACAAAACCTCTGAATCAAATAAGTAACTCTGTCAACGAGGCCGAATCAGCTCTTGTTCAAAAGACGAAAGTTGTAACTCTTTGAATTAACTTTGCAATGGCACATGTCGTTTGGAGGTTCGAATGTTGAGATATACCCAAAATATTTAGAACTAGTCATAAGAGCATTGCAGCGCAACTATACTTCAATACTTTGGATTTTTGGCTATGAAATACGTGAGAATCAAACTTTAACGTCTCATAAAAATTATAGAGCATCCTTTTTGCTTTAAAATGAATTAAGAATCATTTCAATCCGATTTTAATAACTCAAATTATCACCAAAATACAGAAACATGTTAATCTTGCAAAACCCCTTTCTTTTGACTTTTTCCTCTTCCCTCGCTTCTTCGCACCGTGTTTTCAGTCTGTTTTCTTTTCAATTAAACTTTTCACCAATTAAAGCAATATAAGAACAAAATTAAGTAGTTTCCATTCACAATAAAGTTTAAATAATATAGTTAACTAGCAACTTATATATATATATATAAATGTACTGCAATTTATGCCCTATCAAAACCCTTTTATAAAATTAGTGCAAGATTTTTGTTTTGCAAATAGCAATAATATGCTCATATGGCCTACATGTTCTTTGCAGTAAAATTCAAATAAGCAACACTTTAGCATTGTTTTCTTTCATTTTGCAGTGATGTTAGAAGTTAAATTTGAATCAAATATGTGGTACTCGTAATAATTTTTATCTATTTACATAACTGGACGAAACTGGAACTGAAGATGCCGCATTTCCCTAATATATGATACTTCTCATGAGGATGACTCTCTTTCTGCCGAATGATCCTACTACATCATAGCATCAAGAGTTCTCATATAAGTCGTTGTTCAACTAAAACCTTTATGCAGACAACTTATTTCTTCTTTCACCATGTCCCAATCATCACATGAGAAAATGCACAAAAAGTTTTTTTTTTTTTTTTTTAATGAACACAAAAAGTTCGCTTTTGTCTTTAATTTCCATGACGATGCCGCATCTTATTCAAACTACAAAAAAGTCATTTTGGGGTGGACAAGTAATAACTCCTGCAATTTATTTCCATGCTTCCACATCTTAATTCTCACTAAAACAGATTAATGTCCGTTGCTTTTATTTCTATTTATCTAATATTTCGCACTTCTACTTTATTTTGTCATGACCGACATCATTCATGAGCAGGAATGCTTGCATTTTCTGGAAGAAAACGACATTTGCTAGTCGGCAAGTTGGGAAATTTCATGGAAATAATTCATTTATGGGCATTAAATTGATTGTTCAAAGGCTCGCAAATTGGTCTGCTAGGAGACTTATTTGTATCACAATGATAGTTTTCTGTCCTTCATGTTTTCATCTATTCTAATTACTTTGGAATAATAGTTTTTTTTTTCCCGGAAATTTGCACTCTAAAATTATAACAACGTTGAATTTCCACTTTTGATTATATGGATCGTTGGAGAAAGATTTGCACATTAGACTCTTACATAACTGCATTTGTGGAAAGGCAACTTTGTTGGGTGTTGTAGACTTGCACGCCACGGTGACGGGACATCCAAATATCTTGCCGTAGCCTAGTGGTAATTTTGTGTGGAAGAAAGATTGGGGTTCTCTATAATTACAGTTGTGATTGTAGAAAACAGTTTACGAAAAGAGATGAATAAATTTAAAATCGAATGGTTCAAATTGAGTTTTAGGCTTTGAACCAGAGATAAATTTTGTAGTGTGTTTTCATTCTGTTGTTTTGATGTCTACATTTGAAATTTATTGTCTGTGAAAAAAAAAAAAAGAAGCAATGCATTAGTTGTTCTTTAGTCATGGCTTCAATAGTTTTTCAATCCGACCATTGCAGCGTGGAAGGGAAACCGTATAACCCTATAGTTAGATCCTAAGCACGATTGTACGTGCAAGCACCAAAATATTTGTCCAACTTTGCAACTTTCAGTATTTTTTGGCAGCTTCAAAGTCTTGTTGGGTGTGTACAATAGCCAAGGCCTGGACCTGCGACTCGAACCAACATACATGGAGATGAACCAACCCCTCTTTAATTTTTCTTTTCTTTTGAATGAGGAGGCAAGGGGGAAGTAACTAAAATTGAAACTCCCCCGTCTTTTTCATTATTTGGTGTAGACAAGAATAAAGGCCTGTTTGATACTCTAATTCAACACTTAAACTTAATAGATTTAGATCTTAACATATTTACACCGTTTGATAATCGAAAATTGAACATTTGAATTAATTAAATGGCACTGCATTTTCTAGGCAAAACTTGCTCTCAAAATTAAGTAATAAGCTATTTACTTATCACTGAATGTAATATGCATTCAAATGTATCATATTTAATACTTAACAATTCAATAACTTAATGGATTCAGGTTTCAGATTTCAGATTTTAGACTTCAGTTTTCAAATTTCAATTTTATCAAACGCACCCTAAGTGTTAATCATTGGTTTATATAATACTAGGGATAATTTCACAAACCTCCCCTGAAATATTTGACAGTTGCGGAGAGCTCCCCTCAAGTTTTAGAAATTGCACCTAGCTCTCTTGCTTTTACTATTTAGGCAATAAGATAGACCCAACAGGCTACATTTTTCCTCAATTTCTATAAAAAACAAAAGAAAACTAGTTTTCTCAACGCTTTTTTCCAAATTTGCAACAACACCATCACCGAGCAAATACTTCAAACTCTAATGCCAAATCTAATTATTTCTGAACACACGACAAACCTACTAAGCAAACAGTTTGAACAATTCAAGAATTTCAGCAGTTTCAAAAATCCCAACATCTGTCTTGTAATATCATCCTAGCCTAAATGTTTTTCAAAAATCAATTCTCCCTTAACAATCAACAACCAAACTCACACTCTAAACTTCAATTCAATACCCAGCACTGTGGCAAAACAAATAATAATCTAACCTACCACCACCAGTAGAACAATACTACGACCTCCACAGAAATATATATACATTGTAGAATAGAGTAAAGCCATCCAAAACAAAAATCAGAACCAACAATATTAATCAAGTAAAGAAAATCAAATGCATTTATTAACATCCTATATACGTTTTTAGGATAATAATTTGCCCAACAATTTTCCCACTAATCCTTCCTTTTCCATGCTTCTTAGTTATCAATTGCATTATTTATTTCTTTATCATCACTACAAGCATATTCATTTCTCTTTAGTTGACAATGAAATTTGCTCATGCAAGTAAACTAGTACCATATTCATCAAGTAAACAGAGATGGTTATGGTATGGTTGGTCATCATTAAGATAAACAGAGATATGAATATAGAGAAAAAGTAAGAGGAAAGGAAAGGCAAAGCGACAATAAGAGAAAGAATCGTTGCTTACAAATGTGAGAGAAAGGAAGAAAGAAAGAATGGCCGTTGGTGGAGAATAGATGAGGTGGGGTTTCTTTTTCTTTTTTCTTTTTCTTGGTTTTATTTAATCCTTACATGATATTGTGAATTATTTTTTAAGTGAAGGACATTATAGTCATATTATCACATCAAAGGAGGTTAGTGTAATTTCTTAATCCTGAAGGGAGCTGAGTGAAATTGTCAAAAACTTTAGGGAAGGTTTGTGAAATTATCCCGTAATACTATGCTGCATTTTTCGCTTCTCTGGCTTCTGTTGGCATCCTGCAAGGGGTCTAAGACTGAGACAAATGTCAGCAACCCTTTTTCTTCTTGTGGACCCAAATACAACGTTGACTCATGAAAAATGGCAACCATTAGTGATCCGTGGACTTTAGAAAGCTCAACCGATGGATTATTAGGTATCCATTTCTAACATTTGACTTGGAATCAAGCTGGTAGTACAAGCAATTAACAGCAGACTACCATGCAAGTCAACTTGATGAATGGACATAAGGTCTTGATGAATGGACATAAGGTTAACTCAGAAGTAAGTACAACAATGGATACTTCTTCAAAACGGATCCATGTAGGATTATTGCGGCCTGATCCTATATTCTACAGATCGAAATCAAGCATGCATTATGATGAAAACAAGAAGTTCGAGGAATCACCAATGTCAAGCCCCGGAAGCACACGTTTCATGTCTTTAGGGGTTAATTTCATAAACCTCCATTGAAATTTCTGCAATTTCACTGAGCTCCCCCGAAGATTCAAAACTTATATATACATCTCTTGATTTTACACTTTTGATAACCATACTTTAGACTTGGTAAATAATTTAAATGAACACTCCAAAATACCTGCAGCTTATAAAATTTAATTACTTTCCAAAGCAATTTTTAGCACAAATATAAAAAAAGAGTGTCAAATTTTTAATACCATATTCATTATTTGATAAGCAATTATGACATAGCTCTACATTATAATAGAATACTTTTAATGACATTTTACAGGATTCATATTTTACTAAATTAGAGAAGAAAGCATCATCATACTACTTTTAGAGTTTGTAAATTTTTAAATTGTTGGAATTATCATAGTTTGGTAGTAGCTTTGACCATTTCTTTTTGAGTTAGTGTCCTTTTTGATTAAAAAATAAATAAATAAATAAAAATTGGATGGTATTCAAAGTTGTTAAAAGAAGTGACTAATTCAACATTTAGAGTTAGTGTTTATAGTTTTCTATGATTTCACTAGCAAAAAATATAAAAAGAAAGAATAAGAAGAGAAAAAGAAAAGAAAATAATTATAAATCCCATTCTTTGTATATGCACACCAAGCAAGGAAATTTTATTAAAATGTTAAGGCTAGTGTTGACATTTTATGTGAATAAGGGAGGTAAGTGTAACTTTTAAAATTTTGAGGGAGTTTAGTAAAATCATCAGATACCTCAGCTAGGGAAGGTTTGTGAAATTATCCGCATCTTTAGTCAGGTGAACAGGGTTAAAATTCAAAGACGCTTTACTTGCAACAGATCAAACCAACAATAAGAAAACCCTCCCAATCGATCCAACAATAGGAAAACCCTCCCAATCTAACCAACAATAGAAAAACCCTCCCGCCTTGTCTACAGCCGTAGGAGACTTTTGTGCATATCTTGTTTAATAAGAAAAAAAAAAAAAGGAAAGCTCAGCCACCTTTTTAAAACTGTCAACAGGACGAGAAGATAAAAGGATTGATGGAAATGGTTAACAACTTGGTTGACACTAATAAAGCTATAAATACGTGATTGTTAATGGGAGCACTACGTCATTGTTTATCATGCAAACTGGCACGCGTTGGTCCACTAGGGGAAAATTTTTTGCATGATTGAGATTTGTTGGGAAAGGGGTACCAATACAGACACACAATATCAGAGTTAGCCCAGGATAAATTTCTCTTTCCCCAAGTACCAGTTAAAATAGGAATAAACCAAATCACCAAATAATAATACCAACAGTGATAATAAAATGCAAGGAAAAATAAAGGGCACAGGACACCAAGATTTTTACGTGAAAAACCCAAATTGGGAAAAATCACGGGATCTAGTCCAGTCAAAAATCCCCACTATCACAATAATGGGAATACACAGGTCTACCCGAAATATTCGGATGACAATAATATCACCAATATCAACCAAGCTAATCTGCTACAAAATCATCCCCCAAAAACTACAACTGTCAAAGAAGTGGGTTTGGAAAGGTGTTACCAAACGAAGAGGAAATCCGAAATCTGAATCGGTAGATGAGTAGAGCTCGATGAGAGGATCCCGTGTGTAAAGTTTCGTCTCAATCGGGTTTGGAATCGCCCTCCAATCAAGACCTTGAAGTCTCTCTCTCTAGCCCTTTCTCTCTCTTCGTCTCACTCAAAAATAAGTGGCGGCTGCTGCTTATCCTTTTTAAACTTGAGAAACCCTCAAGTGTTGTATTAGTGGGTTGGCCCACAAATGGGCTGGCCCACCCAACAATCTCCCCCTCCAGCTCATTTGAGGGGCTCCATCAAACCTGCTTCTTGTCTACAAAATAAAAGCTTCTCCTTAGGCAATGCCTTGGTAAACATGTCAGCACCATTATCATCTGTATGCACTTTCTCAAGTGTCAACAACTTGGAGTCCAGTACTTCTCGAATCCAATGATACCTCACATTAATGTGTTTGGATCGAGAGTGAAATGTAGAGTTCTTACACAAATGAATAGCGCTTTGACTGTCACAGTAAAGGCTATACTTCTCTTGTTTCATACCCAATTCCTGAAGGAATTTCTGCAACCAAAGAGTCTCCTTGCATGCTTCAGTGGTTGCAATATACTCTGCCTCCGTACTAGAAAGGGCGATGCACTTCTGTAACTTACTTTGCCATGACACTGCTCCCCCTGCAAAAATCATCAAGTACCCAGATGTGGACTTCCTATTATCAAGATCACCTGCCATATCTGCATCAGTGTATCCATCTAGCATAGTTTTACCATTGCCGAAACATAGACACAATCTAGGAGTTCCCTTGAGATACCTGAGAATCCATTTGACAGCATTCCAATGCTCCTTACCAGGATTTGAGAGATACCGACTGACCACTCCAACTGCATGAGCAATATCTGGCCTGGTGCAAACCATAGCGTACATCAAGCTACCAACGGCCGAAGCATAAGAAACCTTCTTCATGTCTTCTTTATCTTTCTCACTTATAGGACACTGCTTGATATTCAATTTAAAGTGCCCTGCAAGTGGAGTTGAGACTTCCTTAGCCTTGCTCATGTTAAACCTGTTGAGTACTTTCTCAATGTATTTTTCTTGAGACAACCAGAGCTTCCCATTTTGCCTGTCACGTGAGATTTTCATCCCCAGTATCTGTCTAACCGGACCCAAATCCTTCATTGCAAAGGATTTACTTAACTCCTTTTTCAACCTGTCAATTTTCACAATATCACGACCAACAATCAACATATCATCAACATATAGCAAGAGAATAACAAAATCACCATCTGAAAAATTTTTCACATAAACACAGTGATCAGATGTAGTCCTATGGTACCCATGGTCTGTCATGAAGGAGTCAAACTTCTTATACCACTGTCTCGGTGCCTGTTTCAACCCATACAGGCTCTTTTTGAGACGGCATACAAGGTTTTCCTTGCCACTTTCTTTGAACCCCTCCGGTTGCTCTATGTAGATCTCCTCTTCCAAGTCGCTATGCAGGAAGGCTGTCTTCACATCAAGTTGTTCAATCTCCAAATTCAAACTGGCTGCAATACCAAGAACAACTCGAATTGATGACATTTTTACTACAGGAGAGAAAATTTCTTCAAAATCTATACCTTTCTTTTGACTAAATCCCTTCACAACCAATCTTACTTTATACTTTGGTTGTGATGTGTGCTCCTGAGTTTTCAACCTAAAAATCCATTTGTTCTTCAGAGCTCTCTTACCCTTAGACAGTTTCACTAAGTCATAAGTATGATTCTCATGTAGGGACACCATCTCCTCTTGCATGGCTCGCAACCAGTCTTCTTTATTCTCATGCTCTAGAGCCTCACTGTAGGACTCTGGCTCTCCTCCATCTGTCAACAACAAATATTCATGAGAATTATACCTGCTAGAAGGTCTCCTCTCTCTGGTGGATCTTCTAAGCTCTTCTTGTTGTGGCGGTGGTGGTGTAGGTGGCTCCTCATGTTCAGGTTCATCAGCAGTAGGATTATTACCATCATCAATATCCTCTCTCTGCTCTGTCTCAGCTCCCCCTTGATTAAAATCAACAGGTACTGGAATTGGATCTGGATCTGAATTTGAGCTAGCAGGAATGTCATCCGAGGATTTTGAGTTATCACCTTTATCAATGTCTTCAATGGTTTGATCTTCAAAGAAGACAACATCTCTGCTCCTGATCACCTTCTTTTCAATAGGATCATACAGCCTATAACCGAAATCTTCATGTCCATAACCCAAGAAAATGCACTGCTTTGATTTTACATCAAGTTTTGACCTTTCATCTTTGGGAATATGAACAAATGCCTGACGGGTATTTTACATACGTGCAAACTAAAAAATATCGAATTACACCCGTTCACTGCAAGTATACAGATCAACTAGTAGTTTAGGGTATATATCGGGTCGATCCCACAGGGAAGAGTGAACAATTACCGGTATTACTAAAGCTTCTCTATTATTTAGACTATCAATGAATTATAACAAATTTAACCTACTGAAATTATACAAAATAACAAATAAAAGCTCCTTAAGTTGTGGTATCCCCAACTACTCATGCAAGTGCTATTTTTGGATCATTGAATACTACATCTAGGCTAGTTATGGTGTAATTTCCTTAAACATGTGAAACCTACTTTCGTAGTGAATCAACTATACTCATAACTAATCCATACCTATTTTCATGGTTATGAAATTAGTTACAAGTTCATTTCTTCAATGAAATTACATGAAATGAATCACTAAAAACCACATAAGTGCATCTCTACTTTCGTGAGTGTACTCCCTATGTTTAGCACTTCTTGAACTAGTGTTAAATCTCAATTTTCATTGCAGAAACAACACCTTAGATAATCACAATCAATGGTACCAGATTAATCATGATTTAAGAAGCCAAAGTGCTAAATAACTTGCTCAAATCATAGCAGTCAAATAATCAAATAATAAACACTAACAATCATAGAAAGTTCAACCAAACCCAAAGCTTAAACTTTAGAAACACATATTGAACACAAAATCCAGAACTTGTATATTAACTAAACTTGGAATCAAATACAAAAGATAAAGAGTTTGGAAGGAATACAACCCTTGTCACATGAGCTTTCTTCCTTGCCTTCTTCATCCTCCATCTTCATCCTAATCTAGATAATAAACAAGAATGGAAAAGCTACACTACTCTATACTAAGCTAAACTAATACTAGGGAGATAAAAGAGCTACATTTCTGCAGCTTCAGTCTTTCTCCCGTATGATCCTCCTCTATTTTTCTGCTCTCTCCCCTTCAATCTTGCAATCTTGGCTATTTTATGATGAAATATGGTCAAGAAATGAGGATTACATCTCCCTTTTACAGTTGGGAATGTTTCTCACATGTATAGCATCACATGTGAGTTGGTGGAGGTGAAATTGAGTTTTACGCGTACAAAGCAGCCTTTTCTGACCACAATCCGGCCACAAATCCGGCCAAATTCCGGCCGGATTGCTACAGTGACCATTTGGTCACTTCAGGTTCAATTTCCAGCTCTGCTCCGATTTTGACTCAACTTCAACTGAACTTTTCTTGATGATAAAAGTTGATTTAGCTCTTGACCAAAACATAAAACTTGTAGCCCTTTGAGTTAGCTTTCCAATGCATCACGAATCACCTCATTTGGATCTGTGTAGGCTGAGAAATGACCGAAATACCCTTACCTGCTCATTGCCCTGTTCCAGTTTCGACCAGTAGAAATTTGCTATTGTAATTCGGCATTTTGACCTAGAAAACCTTCAAACTGGATTTAGATGTCTTCACCAAAGTTGTAGATCTATCTCTTATCTTCAAATGGGTTCAAGAATCATTTTAATCCGATCATTGTAGCTCAAGTTATAGCCGAAATACGAAAACGTGTCAAAACTGTCAAAATACACAAAATCCCACTAAAAAGTGATAAAAACCTCATTTAATCACTTAAAAGCATTTTTCACCAATTATAGCCAAAATGAATCATTTTCTTCCAATAATATACCCAAAGTGACTAAAAATAATATAAAATATCATACAATTATTACGTAAATTAGTCACTTATCAATGCCCGGCAACCAAAAACTCTCAAGTGCTTAAAAGATATATCTTTTCCCGTCCATACTCTCTCTGGGATGTCACCATCTAGAGGAACTGATGGAGAAAGATTAATTAAATCGACCGCAGTCCACATTGCCTCACCCCAAAAGGATTTTGGCAATTTAGCATTAGAGAGCATACATCTGACCCGTTCAGTGATGGATCTGTTCATCCTCTCTGCTACTCCATTTTCTTGAGGAGTTTTTGGCACAGTCTTTTCCAATCTGATCCCACGGGACTTGCAATAGATTTCAAATGGTCCTCTATACTCACCACCATTATCAGCACGTACACACTTTAACTGCATACCAGTTTCTCTTTCAACTTTGCTATGGAAGTCTTTAAACACATCCAAAACCTGATCTTTTGATTTCAAACCAAAACACCAAACCTTTCTAGCAAAGTCATCAATAAAGGTTACAAAATAAACAGCACCACCAAGAGACTTATCTTTCATATAGCAGACATCAGTGTGCACCAATTCTAAATGATTCAATTTTCTAGATGGAAGAAAATTTTGAAATGCAACTCTGTGTTGTTTCCCATAAATGCAGTCAACACAAGGTTTAAGTGCATTACCTCTAATTTCAGGTAGGAGTTGTTTGCGCACAAGTGTCTGAATCCCCTTTTCACCCATGTGTCCAAGTCGCCTATGCCAAAGGTCAATCGAGGAATCACGAACTACATTCACTTCTCCCTTCCTCAACTTGGCTTGCATCACGTAGAGGGTGCTGTGCTTCTTTCCTCTGGCAACAACGAGATTTCCTTTGCTGAGTTTCCATTTGCCTTCACCTTGCGAGCTATAATAGTCCTCATCGTCAAGTTTTCCTGTAGAAATAAGGTTAAGTCGAATATCAGGAACATGTCGAACATTTCTCAATATCAGCTGACACCCGGTATCTGTGTCCAAGTATATGTCTCCCATGCCAACAACTTTGCATGAGACTTCATTTCCCATCCAAACACATCCAAAATCTCCTTCGGTGTAGGTTGAGAAGAAATGCATGTGAGGAGTAACATGGTAGGATGCACCTGAATCAACTACCTAGTCACTGTCATAGTGAATAATATTCACCTGACCATCATCACAGAACACAAACATGTCATCATTGGCTGCTACAACTGCTGTAGTGTCCTCATCATCTTTTTCCTTCGCCTTACCCTTTTTCTCAGCCTGATCCCGTTTTAGAATTCTACACTCCTTCATATAATGTCCATTCTTTTTACAATAATAGCATGCAACATTTTTCCGCGACTCAGACCCGCCTCTGGATTTGTCATTCCTGTTGTGGGGTCCTCTACTTTTGCTTCTCCCTCTTCTTTCTTTCTTTTCTGTCACCAGGGCCTGGGACTCATAGACAATTCCTTGTTCCTTCCTCCTGAACTCTTCATTCATCACGGCCTCTTTTGCAATAACCATGGTCAACACACCATTCGGAGCTGAATTACTGATGGAGACCACCATGGTTTCCCAACTGTCCGGTAGTGAACTGAACAATAATAAAGCCTGCACTTCATCATCCAGATTCAAATTTAATGTAGTTGCTTGGTTTATCAATCCCTGAAAATTACTCAAGTGTTCAGTCATATCTTCCCCATCCTTATATCTCATTCGAGTAATCTGCTTCAGACAACTAGCCTTATTCAAACCTGTCTTTCTTTCATACATACTCTCAAGCCTTTTCCATAATATATCAGCTCTGGTGTCATTAGCAAAATGTTGAAAAATACTTTGACCAATCCATTTTCTAATATTACCAACAGTTTTCCTGTGCATATTAGCCCATTTTTCATCACTCATATCACTTGGTCTGCATTTATCCCCTAGAACAGGTTCAAACAAATCTCTACAATACAAGTAGTCTTCCATTCTAGGCTTCCAAATTGAATAATTAGTGGCATTCAATTTTATCATGCAACCACTATCTGAATCATCCATTTTAACAGGTACAATTGAGCAGCCTAACCTGGCTGCTCTGATACCACTTGTTGGGAAAGGGGTACCAATACAGACACACAATATCAGAGTTAGCCCAGGATAAATTTCTCTTTCCCCAAGTACCAGTTAAAATAGGAATAAACCAAATCACCAAATAATAATACCAACAGTGATAATAAAATGCAAGGAAAAATAAAGGGCACAGGACACCAAGATTTTTACGTGGAAAACCCAAATTGGGAAAAACCACGGGACCTAGTCCAGTTAAAAATCTCCACTATCACAATAATGGGAATACACAGGTCTACCCGAAATATTCGGATGACAATAATATCACCAATATCAACCAAGCTAATCTGCTACAAAATCATCCCCCAAAAACTACAACTGTCAAAGAAGTGGGTTTGGAAAGGTGTTACCAAACGAAGAGAAAATCCGAAATCTGAATCGGTAGATGAGTAGAGCTCGATGAGAGGATCCCGTGTGTAAAGTTTCGTCTCAATCGGGTTTGGAATCGCCCTCCAATCAAGACCTTGAAGTCTCTCTCTCTAGCCCTTTCTCTCTCTTCGTCTCACTCAAAAATAAGTGGCGGCTGCTGCTTGTCCTTTTTAAACTTGAGAAACCCTCAAGTGTTGTATTAGTGGGTTGGCCCACAAATGGGCTGGCCCACCCAACAAGATTAGATCTTTTAACGAGTCAAATTAAGTTGAACACTTAATATTCAGAGGCTATTCACATATTATTTAATGTTCATACGCGGTTTGCATACGGTATTTAAATCCATTCTTTTATTATACAAATTTCAAGTTTGATTCAAATTGGATTCATAAGTTTATTTAGATATTTGAGTTTGAATTTGAATTTGACTCGTTCAACTCAACAAACTAAACTTGCGTTTGAACTTGAGTTCTAGAATGATTTAGTTCTATTTTTTTTTGGGAATAGTACCTCTTACTTATGCTCTTTCCTCTCGTACCGCTCAACCCATCCCTCCTCCCTTGGAATAGGACATGATTTAGAGTAGGGGTGGCAATTCGGGTCCAAATCAGGTTGGTGGGTCGGGTCTGACCCGACCCATCAGAAAATCTATTGACCCGAACTCGACCCGTCAACCTGTGACGGGTTAGGTATACTGACTCGAACCCGAAAATTTCAGGTTGACGGGTTGGCGGGTCGACCCGAAATGACCCGAAACTTAATTTTAATTTATTAATTTATCACTGTAATTTCTAATAAAATTAATTTCTCACAAAACTAATTACATAATCAAGTAATAAAAATTTAAATAAATAATTCCAAATGAAATCTAAAATAAATTAAACACCGTAAAAGTATTTTATCCCAAACAAAATATAAAATAAATTAAAACAGTATAAAAGTAAAAAATAATATAATATATTATTTGTCCAAATATAATAATTTCAACTTCACACAAATTAAATAAATTCATTTAAGATTAAGTAATTAATGCCTTTGAAAAAAAGAATAACTTAGTTTAGTTAGATAAAATTATTTTTATGTTTATTAAATTATTTTTAATTCGTAAACGGATCATATCGGGTCATATCAGGTCACCAAGGGTTGACCCGAAATGGACCTGTTTTCTTTTCAGGTTCATCAAATTCAACCCAATTCTGATCCGAATTCTCGAAACCTCAACCCAAACCCATTAATTTCGTGTTAGGTTCGTGTCGTGTTTTCAAGTCGTGTCGAAATTTGCCACCGCTAATTTAGAGTATATGAAAATATATTAGTTTTGTCTTATAAAAAATAACATTAATTTTTTGTATATTTACTTTGAGGGAAAAAAAAGAAGGTGTATATATTTACATTTGAGCATATACAATGCATTTATATTATATTGATTATATTTAATAGATATATCAATGTTCAAGAACTTATCCAAGCGGTTTGCTATACGAGGCTAATGTTGTGCTCAAATTCGATTTGTTTATTATGGGGTCGATTCTTACCTGTTCACGAATGGCCCAGATGATCAAAAACACTAAATAATTTCTAATTCTAAAGTGATACGTAGGTACACTGTCTATTTTCAGACGAGATCATCTGTCCAATATTTTCTATCTACTTTTCTGTTTAATTTAAAACTACGTAGTTCCACTTATTATATCTGCTGATGTGACACATAAAAATGAAAAGTTGTTTGGCTACCTTATGCTTCTTCTTCTTTCTTTCTTTTTTTCGGTTCCTTTGTTTACACAACTTTGTTACAATTCCCAAAACTCTATTACTACCGTTACAATTCCCAAAATCTGTTGCCACCGTTTTCTACCTAGAAGACGAAGGAAGTTCTTCAACAAAACAATTTTTTTCTTTCTGGTGTAAGGCAGCTAAGCAGACTTTCTTTTTCATGTGCCACATCAGCAGATATAGTAAGTGTAACTACATAATTTTGCATTAGATAGGAAAGTAGACAGAGGATTCTACGTAATTTTGCATTAGATAGGAAAATATTGCATAGAGGATCCCGTCTAGTTTATTTCGGCAGAATCTAGTATCTGTCTTGAGTGTTCCAGGTGCAAATTGTACTGGGACCTTGTAACATCAGCTAGACAAATTTTGAGGAATATTGATCAATTTCTACATTCCTACAATCGCTTTATTCTATGGCTTCTGTGTAAAGAATTGCTGAACGCTAAGGAACAACTGAGAAGTTAGGGACTCAATTAACACTTAAAGATTAGTTCCGAATCTTTTTCTGCAGTTGCTCTTTTTCTTTAGCTATCGGACATCAAATGCAAAGGTTACATAACTAAAGCCTCAAGTATCATGGCTATTATCCTTGATGAAAATTGGATGGTAAACAAATGAAAAACTAACTCATTTCCAAATAATGCGTATTACAATGTACATTGAAAAACTTGATGTACTTTAGCATTCTCGTCACGCCTTGATAATCGTGCAAATTACGAGTTACATTGATCGTGCTAGATCAAGTTTAGCAGATAACAATGTGACAAGTGACAACAATGCTTCTCTGAAGGGGCATTATTACCCTTATAAAGAAAAATAAAAGATCTGAGGGTGAATGAATTTATATTGATCGTGCTAGTCTATGATTCTGTTGTTACAACGTCAATCTTTTGCCAAAGCTGAGGAAACTCAGATTTTTTAGAATAAATAAACCTAATTTTCTGAACAATCTTCAAAAGCCGACAACTGTTGTTACAACGTCAATCACTGGTGTTAAATGTATTTTATCAGCAGCTTTCACAGCTGAGTGCAGATGGGAACAATTAAATCAAGAAAGATAGGTGTGACTTGTACGGTAGAAACCAGTGTACAGTTCAGTCTATTAAATGTATGCATTTATATCCATCCTAGATGAGGCCGGCTGTGCTACGCATAGCCAGTACTACCTCTAATGTCCTTAAACAAAATCTCATTAAGAAAAGATAGGAATTTCCTCGCCAAATTTCGACTACGCATAGTCGGTGCCCACCTCTAATGACCATGCAAAAAATCGCATTAACAAAAGACAGAAATTTCCATGCTAAATTTCGACTACGCATAGCCAGTGCCCACCTCTAAAGATTCTGCAAAAAATCTCATTAACAAAAGATAAAAATTTCCTCGCTAAATTTCGACCAGTTAGCTACACCTGATTCAATGCTTCCTATACTAACAAGAACCAAAGTTCCTCCACAACTAACTAATTTTAGAGGTTGTTTGGATTGCAACTCTTCAAGAGCTTTTGAGGAAAAAAAAATTGTTGTAACACTTTTTTAAAATGTGATATATGTAAGGTAATAAGATGATTAAAAAATACACTTTTTTATGGCAAATGCTAATTTTTTTTCACAAGAAAAGAGCAATCCAAACATTCAGTGGAACCCTGCAAAAACACCCTAGTAGACCTATCAGAATTTCTATATATGGGGCCATCAATGGGCCCCACCATTAGAAAGAAGCAGCAGATCAATATTCATTGGGAAGCTCCTTCACAGGGATTCTTCAAACTCAATACTGATGGATTATCCTTGGGGAACTCAGGGAGAGCAGGAGCAGGTGGCCTAATTAGGAATCACATGGGAGAATGGATGGGGGAATTCTACAGGAACCTGGGAACCGCTATCAACATTGCTGTTGAATTATGGGCACTAAAGAATGGGCTCTGCCTAAGCTAAATCCCTTAACATTTCGCATTTTATCATTGAGTTGGATGCAAAAGTTGTCTTGGACATCCTAAACACTCAACCTTGACACTCGTGAATTTTCCACTCTTATCTTTGATTGCAGGACCGCCTTGCAGGACTTCCAGCAAACACATATTAGGCACATCTACAGAGAACCCAACAGATGCACAGATTTTTTAGTAAAAATGGGAATAACATCCGGCTATGTCTTGTAAACACACAGCTATGTGTAGGCTGTTAGAAGAGGACTGTAGGAGTCATTGTAAATGCTACTTAACTCTTTTATTTCTCTTTTAATGCATTATATCTTGCGTACCAAAAAAAAAAAAAAAAAACCCTGAATAGCTTGTAAATGTCGTAAAGGGAAGGTATCTGATAAAGTTCTTGCAATTATTGACAATCAACTCAACATTTTTCGTTCCTTTTGTATAGACATGCGATTATTTTTCTGTACGAAGTCCATCAAGAGCAAGCAGTGCTGAACTCTACTACTTCACAGTTCACAGATGAAATTTGACACTGTTCAATGCACGTTAACCGCTTTAGGCAGCTTCTTTTGAAGTTATTAACAATTAAAAGCACAAATCTCAAATTAACTGCCAAATATATTTGAAGGCTCTAACTTCAGTATATAAAGAACTACTACATCTCTACTATGTCACGCTTCATAATGCACGGAAAGAGAAAAAAAGATAGTACGATGAACTGGATGGGGAATATTTAACTATAGGTAGTTAATGGAGAATGGAAGAATACGAAATACTTCAACTCTTTGAATTGGCTGTTTGTGCTCAGCGTTCACAAGTAAACTCTTAAATTCCTGCCATTTTCAGAATTAACGAAGTGGTTTTGAACTTTGCCACATTGCTGCATCAGCCGCTGCCATGTAATTGTCCCCATTATGTAAGCAAGTGTAAAACGTAAATGGAATTGTCCCCATTATATAATATCTGTGTCGTTATATTGGGATTGTGCTCTGAAGCTGCTAGAATTCCCTATATAAAGAGCTGATAGAAGCTAAGCAGTACATCACTCATCTACTTCCCGGAGAAATCAGAAAATGGAATTCATTCCATATCTGGTGACAATTGTAGCCGTTCTTGCTTTTTTTCAACTCCAAAGAAAATGGAAATCAAGGAGCCAAATTCCAAAAAGTAAGCTCCCACATCCACCAGAAGCAGCAGGTGGCTTGCCTATCATAGGCCACTTTCTTAGCTTTAATACCAAAAGTTCTGTGGCGAGGAACTTAGCAGCCATGGCTGAGAAATACGGCCCTGTCTTCGCCTTACGCATTGGTATGACACCAGCCCTTGTCGTGAGCAACTGGGAATCGGTTAAAGATTGCTTTACCATCAGTGACAAAGCCCTTTCCTCACGCCCTGAATCAGTTTTTGCTGAAACTCTTTGTTTTGGCAATGCATCTTTTGCTTTTGCACCGTACGGTCCCTATTGGCGCGAGATGCGAAAGATAGTTTTTCTTGACTTACTTTCAACTCGGGGGCTTGAGAAAGTCAAGCATATCCGAGTCTCAGAGGTCGATAATACCATGAAAGAACTGTTCTCAATTTTCAGTAAGGCCAACAATGTTGGTGGGAAAAGTAGTACAGCAAGTCCAGCCAAAGTGGAATTGAGGAAGCTGTTCGAGAAATTCACATTGAATCTTATTGTGAAGAAAGTTTCTGGGATGAGATACAGTGAAACTGAGGTTGGCACAAATAAAGATGCTCAATTCCAGAAAGTTTTTAAGGCACTTGTACACTATGCCGGGCAATTTGTTTTGTCCGATATGATTCCAATTCCATTTTTGAAATGGCTTGATATAGGAGGGCACATTAAGTCCATGAAGGGGTTCACGAAAGAGCTTGACGCTGTTGTTCAGGATTTGTGGGATGAGCATACTCAGCGAAGGATGAATAGTGAGACAATAGATGAGAAAGGCTTCATGGATGTGTTGCTTTCAAAAATCCAAAGCGAGTCTGTGTTTGGATACTCGAGGGAGACTGCGATCAAGGCCACAATCATGGTAAGCTGCCACACTTTCACCGTATCATTATCTCTCAACTTTCTACACGGTTTTTGCTAGGATTTTTCATGTATCTCACAGCCTTGGACATTTTCTCATAGCACCATGACAGTTTATTTTCAAAAGTTTATTTTAAAAATTAGATTTTAGGTTTTCTCCCTTGAAAGGAGAAAAAAAACAATGAAATAGTTTTTGAGAGTCAAATCCTAAAATCAAATCTTTAAAATCGGTTGCAAACTAGCCCAACACATTCCACTACTAATATAGTATCAAGCTTTTGCATGCGTTTACGGCATGGGACTTTATTTATTCACCGAGAAACTACTCACCATATTATCTATACTTTGCAGACTCTGATCGTAGGAGGGTTTGAAAGCACATCAACACACTTAACATGGCTCATGTCCCTGTTACTAAACCATCCACATGTCATGAAGAAAGCGCAGGAAGAGATAGATAGACATGTTGGTAAAGACAGATGGGTAGAAGAATCAGATATCAAGAGTTTGGCCTACATTCAAGCTATTTCGAAAGAAACACTCCGCCTATATCCACCACCTATATCCGTGCCACGCCGAGCCATCGAAGATTGTACCGTTGGCGGATACCTCATTCCTAAAAATACTTTATTGTTGGTGAACGTATGGAAACTGCATCGCGACCCAAGAGTTTGGTCGGAACCAGATAAGTTTTTACCAGAGAGATTCTTGAATAGTTGCAATGGTCCCCGAAAGATGCATGACGATGGCTATAGCCTCGATTATGCCTTCACCCCTTTTGGCTCTGGAAGACGATCATGTCCAGGAATGCTAATGGCAACACAGGTGATATACTTGATCGTTGCCCGATTGCTGCAGGGTTTTGAATTCACAACCCCATCAAACTTACCAGTGGACATGACTGAAGGTTTGGGTACGCGCTTGTGCAAGACTACTCCGCTGGAGGTGCTCATCAAGCCACGCCTGCCTAATCATGCACTTTATGGATAATTTTAGATGGTTAAAACGGAACCAGGGCTTGTGCCTAAAGCTTTTACATGAATAGCAAGTGGACAATTGGCTAAATATGGTTACGTTTTACTAGTTACAAAATAAATTTCATCGTTTTGTAAATTATGTGCGACCTAAGGGCTAAGAATAATGAATTCACCACTCTGTATTAGACCACATAAACTGGTAACCATTTGGTATTACTGCCAGTTGGTATTCCGTTACTTTTATTTCAATAAGATTTGTTGTTGAAAAGATAAATATGTTCGTATTACTGGTAGTTATTTTATTACTTTTTCTTTTCTATAGCGATTAATGTTGGATTTGTATTTGTTCTTCAAGTCAATTAGGTATGCTTATGCTTTTAAAATCTTCTGTTAGTATGTTGTACCTTGTACCTTCCTGAGATTTGTCCAAATTGTTATTTAGTCTATGAAAGTTGGTTTAATTACACTCATCTACTTGTTAATGATGAGGGCAAAAAATGCGCCCTACCTTGAAATGCATTAATCCCGATAGAAGTTTGCCAAATTATAGAGAGGATCGTGTAATCTGATCAAAATGCAACCTAACCCTTTTAATAGGCAGCTGTATATAAGAAAATCCCAAACACCATCTGAAAAAGTTCAAAAGAAAACAATTCAGTGCTAACTAAAGTAACTCAATGTCTCTTGTGTTACACGGTATAGTAGAATTGATATCATGCTTTCCTGTTTACCTGAGTTCGAACCTTTTCTGAGACTTCCGTTTGTCGTGTAAGGTTTGCCTAATACATCTTATCTCTCCGTGTGATTGGTGAATTATTACACAGGGCGAAGTTTACTCAACGCACACTCTCAGATAGCGGCTGTTTAGTTCCCTTGTCAACAAAAACAACTCAGTGCTAACTAATAGAAAATGGAAACAAAGAGGGAAGGAAAAAAATCAACAAAACCTCTTCACAGCTTATCTCTTTCTCTGCTTATGGCGCGTCTCAATTGCTACCATACTTTTCCATCCTACATCTTGAGTAATTAATAGCAATTTAAGTCGTTACAGCAATCCACTAATGGAGGAAGCTTCTTTGATAAATGTTTGGTTTTTTGAAATAGTGGACTGTGATTGATTGGGCCAACTATGTGGTTAATTTTGTAACCTGGACAATTCTCCTAGACAGGGAAATAATTAATTCAAATGGCAAAATGAGTGGTTCAAAATCCACCCAATTGGTCTGTCATTAGGCCTTTCTTTATAGCACTAATCTGGAAAAGGAAGCAAAACATTAACTTAAGTAATTGGTTTGACGGCTAACTTAAAAGCGGAAAAAGAAGAGAAAGACAAGCCATTTTGCATAATCATTTGTCAAACTTATAAAGATTTACAAGAGTTGATTAAAAAAAGAAAGAAATACATTTCACAGAACGAATTAAACAAAAAGAGAAAATATTGAAGCAATACTTTTCGATGACATCTAAATCCAGTTTGCTACCATCATGTTTTTAATTATTCTCACTTTCCAATCTTAAAATTTTTTTCGTGGACACATTTGATAAGTGCATATTTTGAGTGTTTTAAGTGTGTTTTATTATTTAGTTTTGGTGTGTTTTAGTCATATTTATAACTAATGAACTAGATTTCTAGTGAAAATATGTTTTTTTTTTTTTTTTTGGCAATCCCCAGAGCTGGGGTTGGGATGCCAGCCCCAATTTTATTACTTTAAATCAGTTCCTGAGAGGGCATAAACCTGACCTCATCCATACAAGCCGAAAATAAGAAACTTACTTAATGCGACGTCTTCAAATAGATGGGTAAGGCAATTTATCCAACCGATATTCGCCCCTGGCTATCCCTGGGAGGCTACTTAGATGTTCATAGAGACATATCGACTCAGACAAGGTACACCTGACATTGGCCAGAATGTCTGCCACGTTATTGGCTTGTCGGTAACAATGCTTGAATTGTATACTCCCTTTAGAAAGTATGAAGCACTACTCGACCTCACCACTAATTGACCACAGGTATTGGGAATTATTCGTCAAAATCTAGTGAAAATATGCATTCTATGGTTAAAAGTGGTAAAAATTGCAGTTCTATGGATTTTATTGTTTAGTTTTGATGTGTTTTAGCCATGTTTATAGCTAATGAACTAGATTTCTAGTGAAAATATCATAGTTATTAAACTCGGCCCGGTCCGGCGGTTCAACCGGTCAACCCGGTGAACCGACAATTGAGCCAGGCCGAGTTATGAATTAGATCATTTCTGCATTGAACCCGTTGACTTTTCAACGGACTGGCGGTTCAACCAGCGGACCTGGTGAACTGGCCGGTTTTTATGAGGAACCCGGTCGACATGAAAAAATTTTATGAAGTTGTTTAAGTGAAGATTCGAACACCGACCTTGTACATGTTAATAGAATACAATCGCTGCTGGACCAACTACCCATATGTTTGTTTTTTGGTCCTTCTTATATTATATATTAGACTTTTAATCTTATTTTATTTCTCAAAACAAAATTTATTTAGAATGTTTTAATAACATTTTATCATTCCCCAAACTCTATAAATTATTAAATTGACTTGAAAAATAACATATTTCACAATTCCTTTTAAAGGCAAATATCATTCTTAATAAACTTTTGCACTTAAAATGAACAAATAAACTAGATAATTACACTTAAATAAAATTTTATACTTGAAATTTGGTAGATTACTAATTAAATTTAGGTTGTTAATTCTTATAAGAATTAATGATTCTATAATAAATTAGACTAACTGAATATTTATTATGGCATAAAAAATTATGATACATAATATTTGAATATATTTAGTGACCCACCGATTGGACTACTCACCCAATGGTTGAACCAGTAACCCGTTGACTCACCTTTTTGACCGGGTTCCTCCTCGGACCGGGTTTAATAACTATGAAAAATATACTTTTTGTGGTTAAAGTGCTAAAAATTGCATTTCTATGGATTTTAATGAAAACTTCATATTTTTATAGGTTTAATGATTCAATCATCAAATGGAATGAATTGAGAAGATAATTAGATGATTATTGATGATTTCAAGTGATTTAAAGAAGACATGAAGTGTAAAATGTTCAAAGGAAGAAATGCAAGTGAAAATTTGACATCTTTTTGTATTTTGGTTGTATCTTGAATTACAAGTATCAGATTGAAGTAATTCTTGTACTATTTTGAAGCTAAGCGATATATCTACATTTCGTATGAGACATCAAAATCCAGTTCAGTCATTTTCATTGCCAAAAAGTCGAAATATAGAAGTACATTTTCATGATCGAAAGCTGAAAAAGAGTTCTAACTAGTTCAGGGAATTTTGGTCATTTATCAGTCCACAGATCTTCAAATTGGATGATTCTTGATGCATTGGAAAGCTAACTCAAAGAGCTATAACTTTCATGTTTTGTACAAGAACTAGTTCAGCCTCCATCATCAAGAAAATATCAGTGGAATTTGGAAAAAATAGAGCAAGTAAATTCGAGTTCAGATCTGTACTAAACCCGATCTCGAATAAACTTCTGTAATCAGAGACTACATCCGAAGGGAGGATCCGAACTCGGATCCCCATGTTACAAGCCTCGGATCCTAATGTGCGGCGAAGATAAAATTGAAAAAAATGAGATCCGAGAGGTATTTTGAGCAGTCTGACATCGGATCTTGCCCTCGGATCCCCAATTGCGGCTCTACAACTTGCTCTGCAACTTGTGCTCTATTCACACAAGTTTTTTGACCAATTTATCTACACGAAATTCGGTTGGAACTAAGCAAGCAAGTATAGAGAATTCAAAAAGCATCTTTTGGTAATTCCAAGGAGCAATTTACATCAACTTTAACAACTTACCTTGATATTGAATTCCTCTATAAATAAAGGCCTTGGAGAACATTTTCATAACTTTGGAGGTTAGAGAAACTCCACAAAAATGTAGTTTTCACTAGAATTTCCTTAATTCATTAATTAGAGTAGTATAGTATAGGTAGTGTAGCTTATTCATCTTGTATTTGTAGTTAGATTTAGATGAAAATTGAGAAGCAAAGATGGAGAGTTTGAAACTCATATGACAAGGGCAACTTCTCTCTTATCACTTTCTCTTTTGTATTTGATTTCATGTTTAACTATAATACAAGTTTGGTATTTATTTTCATATTTAGTTAAAGTTTATGTCTAAAGTTATGGATGAACTTTCTATATCTTGTTAATGATGTTGTAAGGATCGAAAACAACCAATCAAAAAGCCAATCGATAAGCAATTAAAAGATCACAAACGTAACAATAAATAAATAAAAAGGAAAGAATTGCAAACCAATTAACTACCCAACTCCTCTTGAACTTGTAGATTAATTCAAATAAGCTACTTCAAGTTGATGAATTACAATCACTCTTGTGTACAAAGGAAGGTTCACCTCCTCCTTGCACCAAACTCCACTCGGTCAAGCCAGGACGTTTTACTATCCCTCAGGACAACCCTCACAGAGCTACACTCATGAAAGATTCACTCATAAATGAAAAGCTTACAATGAATCTTACACCACTCAGACTACAAATCTTCTTTGAAGAGTATTTTCTCACTAAAATCACTCTAGATCTTTTGTATTTTCAGTGTGCAAAAGTTGTTTGAAATATCTGACCAACCACTATTTATACAGGACCAAGAAAGTGCCTCATTAATGCTTCCAACGGATAGAAAATAGTTGAACAGTCAACTAGCCATTGGTAGTGTCGGACGTCCGGTAGCCCTGTTTTATGCGTCCGACAGCAGGCAGAGAGTTAAAGAAATTTTCTTCAATTCTATCGGACGTCCGGTAAGCTGGTTTTCTACGTCCGAAGATACTCAATGATTGTCGGACGTCCGATGCAGTTTTTTTGAGCGTCCGACAGCTTTCAGCAACCTTTGTCTTCTTTCAATAGCATTTGTTCATGGAATCAAATAACTTCATAACTGAAAGTATATCTTGAAGAAATATTAGTATCATCCATTTGTTTTGTAAATATCAAAAGATAGGGATCAAGATCAACAGATGTTTACTTGGTTATTTGATGATATTATTTTGAACAAGTTATTTATTACTTTTGCTTATCTAATCATTGATTAACCAACCATTAATTATAATAATCTTAAGGTGTTAAGTTTGCAATAAAAAATGGAATTTAACACTAGTTCAAGGAAATGATAAACTTAGGGAGTACACTCACGAGAGTAGAGGTGCACCTTTGTGGCTTAAGTGACTTGTTTCATGTAATTTCATAGAAGAAATGAACTTGTAGTTAATTTTATAACCATGAGAGTAGGTATGGTTTAGTTACAAGTATAGTTGATTCACTACGAGAGTAAGTTTTACATACATTAGAAAATTACGTCATAACTAGTCAAGATAATAACATACAAGTAATCAATAATACCCCTATGCTCAATAAACGATTCGTATACTTGCGAAAAATCGCGTGTGGGATATTTAAAATTTATAAATGTAAAAGTTGATTGTTGATGAGCTAATTGATATATTTTATATCCTGCGCACGTCAACATTGCATCCTAAAATTATTATAATGGCAACTTTCATTTTTGAATCCAGAGAATAATGGAGAAACATTTAATTGCTGACTCCAATATAGCTGCTTCTACGGTAACAAGCAATTTTGAACAGGCAATATTTGATATCCATACATGGATCTCATGTATCTTGTTCCATAAATAAGCAACTAGTACCCCCTTTCACCAGACAAAGTTGTGAAATTTGTTTGTGATTAGGCAGTCGAGGTTTGATTAGTACTTCAAGTGGTCTTATTCAAGTTCATCCCTAGACTTTCCGTCTTGTCCACCAGCAAGTTTGATGGCGTTACAAAATCAAAACCCTGAAGCAGCCTTGCCATCATCAAATGTGTCACAACTATTGTCATGGCCATTCCTGAACATGATCGTCTGCCAAATCCAAATGGGGTTAGGTGAAATCCCAAATACGACCGGAGAAATCGATTTCTGAGCCACCATTTTGGCTACTCAAGAATCTCTCTAGCAAAAACTTATCCGGCTTCCGACCAAATTTTGGGGTTGTGATACAACTTCCAAATGTTCACAATTAATTGTGTACCTTTAGGAATAAAGAAACCACTTGTCACGCCTTGTACCCGGAACATAACACCGCCATATTCTAGACAAATTTAAAGGCATAATGCAACAAATTTCCAAAAAAAATACATTCACCTTTATATAAGTTTTTTAAATCCACAAATACAAGATCATCTATAATAGCAATTGTGCATCTTCCAAAATAAAAGTAAAATTAAACCTTCTACAATACATACAATATTCAAATCCTATCCTAAAGTATCTATTATATACATAAGTGCAAAAGCCATTCTCTAGCCAAAAGACATCTCCATTTCCATTACCACCCCCCACGAGTTATCAAGATCCACCTCAATGAACTCATCATTAACTGCATAATAACAACAAAGGGTGAGCAAAATCTCACTCAATAAGTAGCGCATGTATCTCATTATTGACCTGAGCATGTTACATACATGGTACATTTCAAATATCATTAACTTATACATATAACTTTATAAGAACATGGTCATTATAAACATTTCAATGGCACATCATACATCATAACATAAACGAGCTCAAACTAGAAGACAACAATTGATTTCGGATATCCAGTTGCTAACTTAATCGGTTAACACGGTTCATAGAGCTAACTACCACACGGTTAGTCCGTTTCATATTGCTAACTACAACACGGTTAGCTCGTTTCATATACCAACTATATGTGAGGAACTAGTCCCGTCAACAGTCGCTTATACAAGAGCTCAACAAACATAGCATTTCATCTGACAAATGACCATGGCAAGAATAATAACAAATATCACAAATTATACGTGCTCATGCCACTTTAGCAATTAAACAAGTAGCTTTCAAAACTCATCTTTCAAAAATAAAGAATACATGCACCACTTATCTCGGTCCAACGGATACCCACGCTAGTTCAAGTATTCAGAATAATGGCTACTTTATCGCCTAGACATAATAATAAAATACTCAATCACAATCTTAAAAATACCAAGCTACTCTTAATTATCATAAAAAGGAGTCTAATACTACTCTTAACCACTAATTGCTAATAAAGATCATTTCCTTATCTTTCCTAATATTGACAAATCCTTGACAAAGATTCTAAAATCATCCAACAGTCGATTACCAACTATTATACTTATCTAACATAACAATATGTCTGCTAAGATGTTCTATTGCCTAATTTACTAAATAATAAGAGATTATCCTACATAAAATCATCATCCATGATCCAAAATGACATACACAAATTTAATAGCTAATTATACTACCCACAAGTACATTTACTTCATGTATAGTCAAAATAACTAAACTAAATTTGAAATAACATTAAAAGCCTATAAAAGTCTCCATTAACCTTTTCAATTCCATTTCATTTATAGCCCAACAAACTCAAATGAAACTAATCATGAATACCAATGTTTAGTAGTCTTAAGAAGCTAAATAAATCTCCAATAAACTAAATTTAGGGTAATATAATCAAAGCCCGAAATTCCAAGAAAACAGAAAAGTTTGACTAATTTTTAAAAATTCATCTTACATCCAAAAATCATGAAAATGTAACTGAAGATAGCCATAAGAAGATGAACAAAGTGATATTTTTAGTTTTCAAAAATTCTAAATAGTTTGGGAGAAAAGTTGAAGATATTAAACTGCAGTGAATAGTACTCGCCAAACCTTTGACCGACAACTGCCGGCATCTCCGATGACCAAAAACCATGAAATTCGATGAGGAGGTGTTTGAGGTCATGGGCAATCAGATGGTGGGGCGCGTGCATAGTGCCAGTGCTCCGGTGATGGCAAATTAAACCTCTAAATTTTGGTGTCTTTGAGGAGAAAAATGAAGGGGGAAGAAAGCAAAAAGAAGAAAAGATAAAAGGAAAGATGATAAGAATGGGAGAGAACTTTTATTTATTTGCTACATGAGTCCCTCAATTTCTATGTCTTCAAGTTTCATCCATAATTTCTTTGATTTTCTCTTAAAACTCCCAACTCAGGACTTGGGTATCTCATTATCCCCTCCTCATAAAAGTTTCGTCCTCAAAACTTAAGCCACAAAAATTCTCAAAATCATAAAGTCATCCTCCAAGTTTAATGAAAGATATCACTCTACATGCACAAATTGCAATTTCATACTACTTCCTGCAAATTATCCCTTCCAAGTTTTTCTATCCTTTCTCCAATAACATTAAAATATGAAGCACCTATTTTCCATTACATTTCCCTATGCCAACATGAGTTGTAAACTTCCAAAGTATTTCAATCAAATTAACTCTACGTTTATTCAGCTTAAGTACATTCTATGATATCAATTGCTCCTAATCATTTTCACTTTGTGCTAAACCCCATGTTAACCACAATCCTTTCATCCTCTAATAAGATGGAGGAAAATAAATAATTGAGGGAAGAAATTAGAGAGAGAGAGGAACTGGACTGAGAGAAGTCACTTCCCTCAATTCTTTCTTTTCCTTCTTCATCTCCTTCTTGAAGCCTAGTTCTTGATAATTGGTATCAAGGCAGTCTTTTCTTGGACTACCTTTAACTATCAATTGGATATTTTTTCTTCCTCTTTGTTTCTTTGTTTTTTCCTCTTTCTATTCTATATCAGATTCTTCTTTCCTCCCTCTATTCTATTTTTGATTCTTTCTTATTTCTCATTTTTTTAACTCCCCAAATCTGCTTCTCCGATTCTCTATCAACCCCTCTTACTCTTCTTAATTCTAATTCTTTATCCTTCCTTCGTCTGCTCTCTCATATTTCTCACTTAGTCTTCGATTTTGTTCTTAGCAATGGCTGATTGTTGATGAATAAAATTCCTTTCATTATTTTTCTTATCTCTGTTCTCCCTCTTTCTCTTCCCTTTCTTCTTATAGATTCTCCTAAATTCTTTTGTCTCGAAAATCTAGTTCACAACACACTCAAGTTGGGATGCTCTCTCATTTGAAGTCTCACGGCATCACAAGGAGTTCTGCTTCTTCTCTACTTGAACATCTCTCAATATTTAGCATCAACCAGAGATGAACCATTTTTAAATAACAAATGCTGACGAATCCCTATTTTCTTTTCAATGCAATTTGATGTGGCGAAAATAATCCTGATCTTACCCATATTTCTAAAGAGGGAAGGCTGGAAAAGAAAGCAAAATAGCACTGCATTCCTGCAACTAGTTCATGGTGAAGAAGGTGGAACTGAGTAGAGGTCAAAAAAAAAAGATCAAAGAAATGAAAGAAAAGTAGCCGAAAACAGCTGCAACAGAGGGCTCTTCAAAGAAAAGAGAGCCTAGTTCTAAAAGTATGCAAGGATCTCGTCTAGACTACTACAAAAATCCCCTGTTTTTGTCACTCGTCTTGTAGGGATGAGCTAAGCACCCAATGGAAATGCTTAATTGTTAGGTTCATGAGTATAGGGTTGTGTCCCACATTGGTCCGAGAGATGGAGACAGAGCGGTTAATATGTAAATAAGGGCCCAAAACCTAACAGCTTAAGCTTTTGGGTCAGAGTTGGGTTCCTGACTTACATATTGGGCTCTTTAGTGGACTCTCTCGAGGTATTTCTCCCTAACAAACTGGTATCAGAGCTTCAGGTTGTGAAACTGGTTACTCATGGGCAAGTGGACTCTTCTCGGAGTTGGACCGGTGAAAATTCTGTTCTTGATGGTGGACCGAAGTGCCAAGTAGTTTGGTTGGTGTTGGACCAGGTGTGCCATGGGTTTGGCAGGGGGTCCGGTTGATGTTAGACTAAGGAGTCAAGGGTTGGCAAAGGTCCAAAATGTAATTTGAATGTTGAAGAAGAGTAGGTCCATGTTTGGGAGAAGAGGAGACCTTAGTGATAAAGGTGGGCTTGCATTGAGTATTAAAGTGGGCTCGAAAAAATGGCTTGTAAATTTGAGTTTAATGTGGGGGTTACTCATGAAGGGAAAGATTTGTTAGATTCATGAGTAAAGGGTTGTGTCTCACATTGGTCCGAGAGATGGAGACAGAGCAGTTAATATGTAAGTAAGGGCCCAAAACCTAACAGCTTAACCTTTTGGGTCAGAGTTGGGTTCTTGACTTACATATTGGGCTCTTTAGTGGACTCTCTCGAGATATTTCTCCCTAACATTAATCACATAAATACACTTACACATGAGCCTATCAATCTTCTATCGAACAATATCGAATGATTTCAGTTAGATCTCAGAATTGAAAACTCTAAAAGGCTTTAAAAGAATAGTCATCAGTGTTCCTTAATTTATGCTTGCATTTCTAAATCTAATAGACATTTATTAATCAATTGTTTATACAATAAGAGTTTGTCAAAACTCAATACATATTGTTTCTCCGGCACAAGCATAATTTGAAGTTCTGATTCATTAACTTCCTATCCATAAAGGTCATGATTTGGAAGGCGGGGCAAGATTACTACTTCCAAAGGAGTGGCCTTACCCATGCTAATACTTGTGTCTTCAGTCATGTCCACAGGCAAGTCTGATGGTGTGGTCAAATCAAAACCTTGAAGCAGCCGAGCTAGTGTCAGGTGCGTCACTTGTGTTGCCAATGGTATTCCAGGACAAGATCGTCTACCAGAGCCAAAAGGGGTGAAGCTGAACTCAAAATTCTTTCCAGAAAAATCGACTTCACCGTTCAAGAATCTCTCCGGCAGAAACTGATCTGGCTCTGACCAAATTCTTGGATCACGTTGTAGCTTCCACACATTCACAAATAACTGTGTCCCCATGGAAATGCGGTAACCACTCACATTACAGTCTTCCATGGCTTGGCGTGGCAATGATAGAGGGGCTGGTGGATATAATCGTATTGATTCTTTCACTATAGCTTGAAGATATACTAAATTATTGATATCAGATTCTTCTGCCCACCTCTCTTTGCCAACATTTGAATCTATCTCCTCCTGCGCTTGCCTCATAACATGCTTATTGTTCAAGAGCAAGGATAAGGTCCATGTTAAGTGAATTGATGTGGTTTCAAATGCTGCTATTACAAGACTCTGCAAGATGAAAGACCCAAGTGAAACGTTAACGAGTTGATGCTAAACGCTAATGCGTTTACTTTTAATCACAGAACCATGTGGTAGTTATAGAAAGATCAATAACTAGAAACATACCATTACCACTAATTGAACATTTTGAGACGTAGGTATTGTCATTCGTAGGGATGACTTAGGAATGACTGATGGTTATAAGATTGGTTATCAGAATCGTAGATACCCTAGGTATGACTTCGAGATACGTAATGGTTATAAGAGTGGTGATATCCTTTACAAGCTCAATTAGAACTTGGCACGATTAGCTTAAAACTTGAAATTTGTGTACAAAAAATCTTAGTCATTCATGCTCAACTTGAGTCAGCTCGATAGAATTTTTTTGTGTTTGACTCGATAAATAAATGAATTAAATTTGAACTCAACTTCAAGCTCGCTACCAAAAAAAAAAAAAAAAAAAAAAAACCGCGCATGCTAGCTAGATTATTCACCTTGATTAGACTCTTAATTTTACACTCTCAAATAAATCTTGTATTCTATACTACTGCATTATATTGGATACCCATTGCCAGAGGGCAAAGCATAGTAAAACTCACTCAAAGATGTTTCTACGATAGAGTGTACTCTCTTCAATCAAGCTTCTTGGTACATTGGAATAAATTAGAGAAACAAGTTGACCAAACTCTCAAACATGGAACACTTTGCTCATATTACTAATCTAGATCCAGGCACCCTAGAAATAAGTACCTAACCAAAATATCCTCCCATTCATACTTTAGATTTCCAAAACAGTTAATGTTTTTATTCAGCCTGGAATCAGTACCAGAAAAAACAAAAAAAAAAAAATTACAAAACGAAATATACTATAGAAAATCTCTAATAGCTAGAGTACAAAGGCAGTATTGAAGAGAGTGGATTACCATTAGTGTGGCCTTGATTACTGTCTCCCTTGAGTGTCCAAATAAGTACTCATCTTTAGTTACTGAAAGCAATGCATCAATGAAGTCTTGTTGCTCATCCCCTTGCTCACTAATCTTCATCCTTCTTTCATTATGCTCATCAATCCAAATCTGAATGATACTGTCAAGCTCTTTAGAGACACGCTTGATGGACTTCAGATGTCCCTGCATATCAATCCACTTCAACAGTGGAAATGGAATCACATCCGACACAACAAATTGTCCCAAAAAATGTACAAATTCCTTAACGACTCTTCTAAATTGAGCATTTCTTTTTGAGCCCACTTCAGAGTCAGTATATCTCGTCCCAGAAATCTTCCTCACCATTATGTTCAAGAACAGATCCTCAAACCACTTCCCCATATTCACTTTTGCTGGAGGATCATTGCTGCTACTTTTCCAACCATCGAACAAAACTTTGATGTTGTTTTCTATCTCAGATATCCTCACATGCTTTAGTCTTTCAAGCCTCCGATTCGAAAGCAGTTCAAGCATAACAATCTTTCTTATCTCGCGCCAATAAGGACCGTATGGTGCAAATCCGATGGCTGCATAATTGTATCCAACGTATTCATTGAAACTAGAAGGTGGTCGATAAGAAAAGGCCTTGTCATTTGTGGTAAAGCACTCTTTAACAGCTTCCCAGCTGCTTACCACCAGAGTTTGCCTCATTCCTAGACGCAGGCTGAAGACAGGACCGTATTTATCAGCCATGGCTCCTAAATTTCTTGCAATTGGGACATTGGGACTCAGTTGAAGAAGGTGGCCTATGAAAGGCCAACCACCTGCGGCTTCTGGGGCTGATACGGCCTTGCTTCTTGGATTGGGATTAACCCTTGGTCTCCATTGTTTGTAGAGTAAAAACAAAGCTAAAAGCCCTGAAAGTGCTAGGAGATGTGGGAGGAGATCCATTCTGATTTTCTTCGCAGAGTAGACGACCCAAAGTTCTATGAAGATTGAACTGCTTACACTTCTTTTATGTCTTTGATTTTTGACAAGTCAAACTATACACCTTCATCCGGTCTAAAATTACATACTCTACTTTAATCATACATAAATCTTGAAAAGAAAGTAATAAAACATAAGAAATTATATACTTTAGTGAACCATCGAATGTTGAAAAGTTAACGAGCGATGTCACATTATATCACTAGATAAAGGAAGTTTAAAAACAATATGAACCCATTAAATCTGTAAATTAAATTTTTAGTGTAAAATGTATAAATCATTCTATGTAGAAATTTTTGAATTAAATGAAATAGTTTAAGATTCATTTCAAATTTTAGGGAAGGCAATGAAAATATTCCAAGTAAGGCTCTCTTTGACATTGTTTTCAGACTCAGATCAGACCAATCAATCAAATCGAGAACTGGCCACACAGTTGGTCCGAGTCACCTCATAAAGTTGGATGATTTAAAACTTGGTCAAACTCAATTTTTGAACTGGAACCAGAAGAACCAAACCAATCGGGTTTTCTTTTTTTTTGCCCTTTTCTACTTTTTTTTTTTTATCTTTGACCAGTTAGACTTTTGGACTTGTTGGCCAAATAAAACTTCAAAAAAAGAGGGAAAATGTGGAAAAAAAAAAGACAAACACTTCAAAGTTAAAATGTATGAGATTTCTATTTTGTGAATTTTGAATGAATTTGGTGAATTGGATATGGATTTGGATCGCTAGGTTCTTAGTTATATTTTGTAGATTTTATTTGCAGGAAAAAGAACGATATATTTATATTTGTGTGTGTGGATGACGTATTTATGATATCTGGTTGAATTCATTGATCTCTGATCCCTAAGTTTGACCGAGTCGATGTCCTGTTGGAGTATGAAAATATATCTTTTCATATATAAATTGATGTAAGAGACCACATGTTCTTGAATCTTGATTGACTAGATAGGGATGCCATAACAGAAGGATAAATGCTCGTTAAACAAGAAGAGTATTTTCCCTTTTCGAGGAAATTTATTAGTTACGCTACCACATACTAAAAAAATTACTACCATGGATGACAATCTTCCAATTTTATAATGAGGGTGATGAATTTTAGCCCGTGTTTGGTGACCAAAGAAGGGTGTTGTCACATGACAGATCACATGGGTTTCTCCTTAAACCTAGGCTGTGCATGAGAAAATTGAGAAGTAATGGGTGCAGCTGGCTGGGGTTTGCTTCTTTTTTTTTTTCCCAACACCTTTTTTTTTTTATTTCTTCAATCTTGGAAGCTAAAATCTTTTTCTTTATTGTATGTGAATAAGTTCCATTGAACAATTAGTGGAAAGAGAAGAACGAGGTTGATTATTCAAGTGCAAGTTTCACAATCAGGTGCTTTAATTGCGTAAATTTGATCAATATGCAATATGCAATAATTTTTTTAGTAATCATTGTCATTTGTGATTCTAAAGAATTTTTGTAATCTGATTGGAACCTCCTAAGTTTAAGTGAATTCTAACTAATTCTTATAATCATTTTTAAATGTTGCAAAGTTGCAGTATTTAAATGCATCCGCATATGTGTTTTCTTTGCTGGATTGAACTGAGAACTTAGATTAGCATTAACACAGTAGAATTATATAATGAGAATCTCTTACATGTATTAAACTTTGTTTTTTTTTTTTTCCATATAACTAAAACTAAGTTTAATTAGTGGGCACATTAAATAGTTAACTATGAAGTCTTTGGTTCAACTCTCAAATCCGCCACTTTACTGGAATCATTATTTCCATTTGCGATACGCAAAATATTGTCCATATAATGCTTTTAATTTAGTAACTTAGTCCTCGTAAGTTGTAATGCTTTTACAAGTTACTTTCTTGATTTCCTACTAGGGTAATTGCTTTTTTGTCTTTATTTTTTGGGCAAATTACATTTTACCCCCTTGTGGTTTACCCTTTTTTTACATAACTCCCCTATGGTTTCAAAAGCTATACATAACCCCCTCATGGTTTGGATTAAAGTGTCAAAGTGACGGAAATAGTCACTCGTAACGGAACTTCTAAAAATGTCAAAATCACCCTTATAAATACATGACACATTAACCTCGTATACTTTTTATATTTTACCATATAACCCCCTTATGATTTAGTACTTTACCATATAACCCCCTTATGATTTTCAAAATATAGACATAACCCCCCTTGGTTAATAAATAATTTTTAACTTTACATAAGGGTAATTTTGACATTTTAGATGACACCGTTACGAATAATAATTTCCGTTACTTTGACACTTTAATCCAAACCATAAGGGGGTTATGTATAGCTTTTGAAACCACTGGGGGTTATGTGAAAAAATGCTAAACCACAAGAGGGTAAAGTGGAATTTACCCTTATTTTTTTCTTCGTAGCTTTATCTAAATTTAAGTATGTTTTTACAAGCGGATCATTACAATGGTATACAATATTAAGTTTTGCCTTAAATTTTATGTTATGAAATCCGGTGCACGGAACTCAATATATTTCGTCAATTTTGCTAACGCAATTATTGGTTGGGACTTGAGTAGGAGAAATATGAGAGGTGAGGGTGTAAAGCATTCAAAACTGAAATTTAGAATATGAAGAATGAAATACAAGTTTGGGAGTGCAAAATGGAATTAGTCCAATAGAATTCATTAGTTATAGATTCAATTGCATAAACATAAAATAATGGATCCGTGAAAGTTGATAAATTAGAATAATAGAATTGGCTCAAAAAATACTTTAGATATGTGAGCTTCAATAGTTTGCCAAGCACAGTAGGCTCAGTAATAAAACGCCTTAGCCACCGTTAGGAATGTCTGTTGTTCTTTTTTTTTTTTTTTTTTTGGTTCTATGGAGGGCAAAAGGCCCTCTAAACTGGAACTAAACCGGGAATGTCTGATTTACTTCCCGTGGAACACAAATTTCGGAGTTAACCAATGCTTTTGAAAGCCGGACCGGATAGACTGGTTCGATGGTTGAACTGTGAACCGGTCATGCCTCTAGTTCGATTCAATTAAAAAACCAAAGAATTAATTGAACCAGTCAAAATCGGTCACGAATCGGTTGAACCGGTAAAACTGATAAAAATCAGGAGGTTCAATTGGTTTTTATTAAGTATTTATTTTCTAAAATAAATATTTTAGTTTTATTCAAAATTTTTAATACTAAAATGAATAAAAAATTATTAAACCTTTGAACCGGGGTCGAATTGTGAACCGAAAGGTTTTCCGGTTCACTCTCCAGTCCGGGTTTAAAAACATTGCGAATAACTGTGTGTCTGCATCTACTTCGCTTGGCATGAAGCCAGCTTTGCCAATTTTAGGATCAAATACCTAATTGTGTTGGTTAGTGATATTTTTAGAGCAGTAATAGTTCTGTTAGAGCAATTTTTTCTCAAATACCAATATTATTTTCAATCAGTCAACTTCCATATATTTTTCTTGATTTTCTTTAGATTACTAAACACTAATTAATCCTCTTATTCTCTCTCCAATTAAGGTTTCTTCCTACTCACTCACATTCTTCTCTATTTCTTTCTCTCTCTCACATTAGTTCAACAAGTTTTCATAATTTATAAAATTGGCCTTGGATTTAATAATTTCTCGTATACTAATTCCACATGCTCTTATATTTTTTTATTTTTAAAATTTTACTTATCAAGTTCTTTTTTCAAATGCAATGTAATTTAAGTAAAAATAAATAATAGCTTAACATGAAAATAATCCCAAAAATATTCTTACTTTTCCTTCAATATTTGTGGGATATGTAACGTAATGTAATTTAAACTTATTTTCATCTAATTATCAGAGAATTTGAATACTTAACAGAAATCAAGTCTTACATGATAAATATGAATACTTGATAAAAGATAAAATTCAAGATTTGCATGACAAGTGAAAAAGAGAAAAAGATGGTAAAGTTTTACCAGTATTAGTTACTTAACGGCAGTATAAACAAGCAAAATTCAAAGTAAAATGCATTTTTTTATTGTTGTTTATAGTGTAAGTAGAAAAATGCATGTTGCATGTCAAAAAAATTATGTTAAAGTGTTAGAGTTATAATGACCTCATATATGTCTTTATTTATTGGATAGTATGTACAATAACTTTGCTTTGTTTGACGAATTTGCTTGACAAGGCACCATTTTATACAATTTTTACCCATCACTAATAATTAACTAATCACGTCCAAATATCTTATGTGATTTTGATTACTTTAGTTAATCAATCAATTGAACCAGTTAATTTGTACACTTCACTAGATCATTTTATCCTGGAAACAAATCTAGATCATGCCTTCAACTTCATGTTAACATTTATTGGAAGCCTTAAATTAGGTGCTATGGTATTGCCATGCAGGCCGAGTTAAATGTACACTCTAATAATTGTTTTTTAAAATATATACATTTTCTTTAATTAAGTTTACTTTTTTAAAAATTTAACACTTGAACTACTTCTTAACGAGGCACACTCGTCAAACAAACTTTGGTTAATATTTTATACCTAAGATGACCATTCATATCTGTGGCTTCAAGTACAACTTTGGCGCCTTCGAATTCTAATTCATTCACCCACGACTGTTACACTGCCCTAACACACGCTAGAAGGCATAAATCTGAATGATCAAAATTGACAACTGTGAGGCCAGGAAGGCATAATTTTTTTTTTTTTTTGGTGCATATTTTCATAAGCAGTTTTCTGGGTCAAACAGACGATCAAGACAAAGTATGGAATTAGTTCCTCAACTTAGCGCTCGATTTTGATGCCCAAAGTTTGTTTCTTTGCACATCTATAATTGAATTTTTTGCAGGAGAGACCTTAAAATAGGCACCGTGTTAATTTTCCAATTTAGAGACATTTCTCATATTTCAGCCTTTTTTTCCCTCTTACAACAGCCATAGACTGACCCAATCTATTTCTTTGTTTAATGGTTTTCCAATATTTAGATGGTATCTTAAGCATTCTGGGATGAGCCCAACGGTCCCGAAAGTTTTGTCTAATGGAAGAGTAGAAATAGCTAAAGAGGATGCATCTTCCGGTGTGACAATATTTTATAAACAAATCCTGAAGAAGAGAAAGAAAAAAAAAAAGGCACACTTTAAAACAGTACAAAACTAGTAACACAAGCTGTTTGGTACAAGTTGGGCGCGATAAAACACAAACCTGCAAAACCATGGCTCTGTTTGGATTAGCTGTTTTTGGAGGTGTTTTTCAAAAACTTTATTGTAACTGTATATATGAAAACTTTTACTGTAGATGTTTTTTGGATTATTTTTAGAGATATTTTTAAAATATATTTTTGAATATTTTTATAATTTACAATTTTTTTGATATTTTTTTAAAAATTTTATACGATCCACCACTATCCCCTCCCTTTTCCTCCCCATCTCTCCTTTCTCCTCCTCCCCTCTATTTCCTCCCCCTCCTCCTCCTCCTCCTCCCCCTCCCTCTTTCCTCTTTCCTCTCCCTTCTCCCTTCTCCCCCCTCCCTCCTTCCCCTCAACCCCAAACCCCTCTCTTGCTCACGGGTGGTGGCTGCGACTTTAATCATTACTCTAACCACGACCGTCTTGGTCATAGCTTCTGGTCGCGATCAGATTTGATCGTGACTAGGAAGGTTGTGGTCAGTCGAGGGGAAGGAAATTGGGGGGTAGGGAAAGGGAAAGAGGAAATGAGGAAGGAGAAGGAGAGAGAGAAGTAGGAAAAAAGGAGGAGGAGAGAGGGAGAAAAGATGGGCGGAGAGAGGGTCGTGGGTGTGGGGGTGGTGGCGGTAAGGTGATGGCCGTGGTGCTGGAGAGTAATGGGTAGTTGTGTATTTTTTTTGTATATTTGGAGTTGTTTTTGATATCTTGTATGAATATGGTGTTTTTGGAGTTATTTTTATTTGTGTATTACTGTAGCATTGTAGATGAAAAAATTGTTTTTAAAAAAAGTCTGAATCCAAACTGTAGCATAGTTTGCTTAAAACACAACCTACAAAAATACTCTAAAACACCTACAAGTTTTAGAGAAATATCAAGAACAAAGATACATTAAGTAGGTTACTAGTGGCGGAGTTGGGTAGTGGTGGCTGGTGGCAGGTGACAAGGGATGAGGAAGATGGAATTTTGAAAAATAGAGGATGTTTTGCGTGTTTTGAACAAACATCAACATTCTTTTAAAGCAACTACAATAAGTTAATTATAAAATTTTGGACAAACACTCGAAAAACATCCCCTCCAAATGGACAAGCCTCTGTTAATTTGGATAGCATGCTTGAGGAAAACTTTTTGCAAAAAATGTTTTGAAATCTAATTTTTACACGTGTATTATAAATCTAACGGTGATAATATATAAATTATCAGTGTATATAAGATCTATTCTTAAGATAAATGTAGGTAAAATTAGATAGCAATTCCCGGTCATTGTGAAATGCGTAAATAACAGATCCTGCACTAAAGCAATTAGCAATCTAGCTTCTTGAAGAAAGTGTAGCCAAATATACACAAACCAATTACATCTGCACGTACATAATAAGCAACAAATTTAATCGACCATGAACTGAGGAGGCATCTGTGCTTCACACCCATAATACTTATCATGGAATTAGAACAATGTATCAGCTCAAGGGGCACAGCAAGACCGGATCGGCTTGCAAATTTGATAATACAAATTGTTCAACATTGAGAATTAAGAACTTTTGAAACCAAATCAGTGGACAACGAAAATAAGAAGGAACCAAAATGGTACTATATCAAACTTCGGTTGCGTTATTCCCGATGCGCACAGAAGTCCTTGATCGTATATTCAATCTCTTTTTGTTTTTTCTCTTACAGTTATGTGCTTCTTTCTCTCAAATACCTTTCGTTATTTTCCATAGTCGATGTCTCCTCAGAAAATAAAAAAAAAAAAAATTGTTCTCTAATTAAAATAAAAATTGCATGGTATTCAATTCTACTTTTGGTTTTTGTGGTTGCCACGGAAATTTTAAGTATCAATTCACATGCTCTAATTAAATTTAGGTATAAATTTCTGATGTGTAATCCATGTCCCATTTCCCATGTTCCTTAGCAGAGGGAAAGAATGCTGCTTATTATCTTTATCCATCCAAGGATGAGTTTAGCAAATCCAAAGGAAATGATAAGCAAGTACAGTAATCTATGAGCCCGTCAATTTTCCAGAAGAAATTGGTTTTAATTATTTAAGGATGGACTTCATTGCTTGCTTTGGTAAATGTGGCCTACATAAGGACTTAAGAAATTAAATCCATTGAATCCATAAGTTGTAGTATTACCGAATTAAGTTAGAGGATAAATCTTTTATACACTGACAATGTATACATTAACGGATCTAAATGTATGTCACATAAATAAAATTTGATGTTTACGTTCAAATTCAAATAATGTGGCAATCATCCAACTCCATCAAAGATTAATCCTAAGAAGTATAAACTTTGATGATTTCCTATGACATTTTATAAAGTGTCTGATTTTTTCTCGAATTCAAAGTTTCCTGTAAATTTGAAATAATTTTTTGATAAAAAAAATTATATATATACTTTCGTTCAATAAGATTTATACTTATGGCAGAAAAACAACGAGCATACAACATATACAAGAAATATGAAAAATCACTTAATGTAATATTTTTTAGAAAAAAAAATAACAAAGATTGCACTTTGAAACTCCAGTGAATTGCAAATTCAGATAAATCACGTACAGTGCAATGAATAAAAAGTCACCATTACTTCTTTTTTTTTTTTGTCAAAAAAAAAAATCAACATTACTTGCTCTGAGTAAAGTTTGGCGTAAATGTGGGATTCAAGCATTTTAACTCTATTCCCAAATTCGTTCTCGATTTTACTTTACATTTGGACCTGTAGTGCAAATAAATAATCTCCCTGCACCACTTTAAAGATTCATAAATAATCTCTCTTTCCCTATTCTAACTCCAATTGCAAGGAAAATATCAAACTTAGCTTTGAAACAGAAAATATTTTTTCAGGATCGTGATCAACCCCTAAATTTCAGACTTGAAAATCAGTTGACCACCGGTCAATGCAGTCAATTTAAGAATAGTTTTTCTTGTTCACACATAGCATAAAAATTATACAAATTAGCCGCTGGCAAGGAACTTCATATTTCTTTAAAAGACAACCCTCCTTTCCCAAAAAAAAAAAAAAAAAAACATAAAAGGTCGCGGATTGAGTCGTGAAAAAGTAAGTGGGATATCACTGCCAATCATTTTTTAAAATATTAATAAAAAAAGACTCAAAATACTAAAATTAACTCCTCGTAACGTGCTTCAAAGTAGAATTGCTCTGATGTGTGTGTAACTTTTGTGCTTCGATAAAAAAAAAAATAATTTTTGAAATATTTCGAAATGTATAATACAACCACAATTACCCTTTAACCTTCTTCAAATTGATGTAGTACTCCTTCCGTTGCAATTATTTGGTGACTCCAACCATTTAACAATAGTGATTTTATTGTGATTTTTGTACTTTTTTTTTTCAATTTTATCCCTATAAATTTAAAATTTAAATTTGAATGATAACATATTAGAAGAGAGAAGGGTTATATTGAAAAGAGAGGCTAAAAGGTGTTTTGACTTTTTTAACATGACAAATGTTTTAGAACATTCTAAAATGAAAAGTAAGACACTTTCAATGAGACGGAAGGAGTATATAACGTGTTGTATAGACAATAACATATTGTAGACGTGGCACGGGTCATTATCTTCAAAGCAATCAAGTTGAGGTTTTTTTTTTTTTTTTTTTTCATTTTTTGGGGTCAACATCTTTCATGGTTTTGTCTTCTTACATTCATGTTTGTTGTTTCAAAGCGATTAGTACTAATTTGGTTCCATTTTCATTTCCCACTATACTTTCCTAATTTGATTCCATTTTCATTTCCCACTGTACTTCCCAACTGTACCACTTTTCATGTGAATTGCTCCCTACACTGAAAGCCCTTTTAAGGCTTTCAACTTTTGCCTTTGACGAGATTCCCTCAACTCTCCTCTCCAGTATAAATAGTAGGGTTTATTTTCCTTAAACTCTGCCAAAAAAAAAATAAATCAATCAATCAATTAAAAATCAAATGTAATGGGCGGTGGGGCATCAACCACAATGGAATCGAAACCTTCTGAGGAGAACCAACATTTTCAGTGTTCAGAGCATCAGAACCCCCAAAACGGCGTCGCGCCTCAAAACCCCCAATCTGCTGAACTAGGGCCTGTTAAACCTCAGTCGTCCGAACCGGAAACGACGCCGGTTTCTTCCTCCGATCATCATTTGACGGTGATCGGTGCGGAATTGAAGCCGCAAATGCTGCCGGTGGAGAGCAAAGGAGGGTCCGGAGCTGGGAATGGAATCGATGGTCAAAATGGGCTGGATGAAGATGGGATTTTGCGGAAGACCCTGGATGAAGAGATTCATCAGGTGATTTATAAAGAGGCATTGAATGAAGCCGTGATGAATTTAGCTTTGGGGGAGGATAGGAACGGGGAGGTAGAGGTGGGTTTGGGGATGGGAACGAATGGGGAGGAGTTTTGGGAAGGTGGGAGTGATGTGCAGAGGGGTAGAGGTGTGGATGTTGATGAGTTATTCCAGGGGAGATATGGGAATGATGACGTTGGGGGTGAGGTGGAAGGGGAGGAAAATTATGGGACTGAAGAAGCTAGTGGGTACAGTGGTGATAGGACTTATAATAGGAGGTTTGAGTATCCGTTGAGGCTAGACGCTGAGGATTGCGCCTATTACATGAAAACAGGGAGCTGTAAATTTGGAATGAATTGCAAGTTTAATCATCCTCCGAAAAGGAGGAATCAGGTAAAGCTTAGTGATAAAAAAAATGTTACGCATATATCCCGTTGGTTTTTTAGTAGGATGCTTATTGAGTGGTTTTAGCTCGGTTGATTTGGGTCTATCCATCTCAAGGGAATTGATTATTTAGTTGATTGATTGTGTATCTTGTCTTGTCATTGATTGCCCGGTATAATTACTGAAATCAACTGCATTTGAGAAAAAAGGTTTTGGTTTGTGTTTGTTGAAAGTAATTGTAAGGGTTGGGTTTTGTCCAATTCTTACAGTAATGCTGGTTGTGTTGTGCTTCGCGAGATTTATAATTACTGGTAGTAAGGAATTCTTTGTCATGGTTTGGAACTGTAATTTGTTGGTTCTTTTTTGTGATTTTTTACTCGCTTGATCACTCTCTCTGGGGAAAAGGAAAGCATTTGGTATTAATTTGTGCTGGCGAAGGGGGGCAGGCTCAAGCATTGATGCGATTGTGTATGTTCAATTCAAGGGAAGTTTGTGGTTGTTGCTAGACTTCTGGGAATATTGCCTACTGTCAATGCATTAGTTGTTTCAGACATATGTCAATTTAGCATTATGCTACCTACTCATGGTTTTTTTTTTGGAAATGTCTGCCTTATTTTTTGCAAGTGTCAATAATGTGTTTTCTCCAGTTGATTGTCTTTGGCAGCTATTGGCGTTGATCGTGTCATTGAAATTAAATGTATTGTTGGGGATGGTGTGTTGTGTTTATTACTATGGTCAATTCTTGCTTTTGGTAGTTACTTTCCTGCTAGAATTGGACCACTAATTTGTGGCATTCATTATGACTCTGTGGAATGAGAGGCATATTTCTGATTGCTAAGTTAAATTCAGAATTGCAAAAGGAAAAAGGATTAATATGGAAAATATGAGATCGTACAACCTTTAGCCCAAGACAAAGAAAATGTCTTTAGCCCAAGATAAAGAAAATGTCTTCTTTTATTTACTTGAGATGATGCAGCTATGCTTTGATTTTCTTTCTTTCTTACTTCTGCATCTTATTTTTGGCAGGGTACTAGGGACAAAGCAAAGCCAAGGGTAGAAGACTCAGAACGGCTAGGACAGACTGAATGCAAGGTTATTGTTGATTGTTGTAACTTAGATATTTCTTCTGTTGTTGTTGTGGCTTACTGCTATGTTGGCATGCTCTTGTTATCTTGACTATGTGAAATCTAAGATGAAAGGTCAAATGCAAAGCACTATTGCTTGAATTTCAAATGTGATTTCCAGAGCAAGTGAAAATCACTTTCATTTCATTTTAACTGGGTTATCTTTTGAGGACAATCATTGAAATACAACAGAAGTGAGCCTAGATTTATTAACGTGTATTAAAAAATATATCATGCATCAGATATAAGAATTGATTCATATGATCAAGTCGTATACTCTTAGACAAAAAGATACATTATTTTACAGACACTTGTTACTCCATTATGACGCTTTCTTGGCTTCTTGGAGCCACTAACTTAAATAAAATTCCATTATGCTACGGGTTACTTTTTTTTTTTTTGGTTGTGGATAAATAGTCAGATATGACAGATTTTTTTTTAAAATGTCACATGATTGATTAATATGATAATCTATCACATCTTTCTTTTCTTTGTCTTCGTTTTTTGTTGCTTTGTGAGTATTTCTGTTACGCAAAAAAAATTATATTGCATGGCTATGTTCTGTTTAAAAATAGTAAGGAACCTTATCTGAAATCATCATGCGTATTTGAGGCTATTGAGGCTGTACATGCTATTATTGTGCCATGTTTAAGGCTACATTCTTCATTTTAATGCAGTTTTTTTTTTGTAAGTTTCTTTTGTTTTTTTTTTCCCTTCCTTTTGTCCAAGTGGAGGTAGGTGAATGGATTGAACACAACGTTGTAAACAAAGTTGGGTGCTACCCAGCTTTCTTTTGGTGTGCTTATTCTTTAAAAACTTCAACCTAACATATGTTTTCTCCAAAGAAGATTGAAGCCTGGTATCCGATCTCTTTTGCATCATATGCAGTAAACTCTATTCAATTTGCTTCAATTATGTGAAGTAGCATATTGAAGTTTTCTTAGTTGATTAAGCTCCTCTGCCTTTAATCATTTTATATGTTTTTTTTTAATTTTTTGCACGATGTTTAGTGGAGGTCTGACTAATTTATTGTTGTTTTGTCTTATTTTCCTAAATGGTTTGATTTATATTTGAGAAGAACATTGATCCTGAGTGCTCAATTTTACTGGTCATTGTGACAATTCATTTATTTGGTAGGCATACTAATATGTTACTCAAGCTTCAGTACTGTAGGAAAAGTTGTATCTTGATTCATTGTCTTTTTGGGTGTTTGCTTGCAGTATTACCTGACTTCAGGCGGGTGTAAATTTGGTAGTGCTTGCAAGTACAATCATAGCAGGGAGAAAAGTGCACTGGCACCCGTTGTAGAGTTTAACTTTCTAGGCCTTCCCATTCGACCGGTATCAGGGATTTTCATTTCAAAAGTTTGTTTATGTAGTTTATCCAGATTTATTGGATATTCATTGTTATTGCACTTGAAGCAGGGAGAAAAAGAGTGCCCCTACTACATGCGTACTGGCTCCTGCAAGTATGGATCAAATTGCAAGTTTAACCATCCTGATCCTACTTCTGTAGCAGGAAACGACCATGCTTCGGGTTTTGTTGCTGGTGGATCTGCTCAATTGCATGGTGCTGCCCAGCCAAGTGCCTCATCCTGGTCTTCAGCATCAATGATATTTCCGCCAGCCCAAGGCATGCCTTCAAATGCTGAATGGAATGGGTATCAGGTAGTTTGTTTCTGACATCACTTCTCTATTTTACACTGCATTTGTCTGCTTGATGACATTTATTGTAAGATTCATTTGTTAAATGTCCATCTGATGTTCAAATTGTGGGTGGTATCTGACAGATGGTGTTATCTTTGCTTGTTGAACACCATATATGAATTTCATCTGATAAATTAGATGTCACTGATGCATTTGAAAATCTTGCCATCTCTGTCTCCAATTTGTGCTTGTCAATGTGTAAGGTTTAACATATGAGGTAATAGTGTAGTGTTAGTTATAATTGAGATGAAGAAACTAATTCTTATCTTTTTGTGCCACGGCAGACAATCTTTTTACTCACCTTTACTGTGATGAAGATTTTCAGAGGCTGTGTTTTTTTTTTTCAGGACTTTGAAGTTAATTGAAGTTAACAATGATTGTTGCTCTCTGTATCTCTTTTGAAAATTGACAATAGGCTCTCATTCCCATGTTGATACCACTGCATACAAATTTATCTTTAACTGCTTCGTTGTTCCTTTTTTTTTTTATGGTATGCATGCATATGCGAGAAATAGTGCTATTGAAGTGGATTTACTCCTAATGTATCATGATCTCTTATAAAAAATGTTCCCATGGCATGAAAAGAGAAATCCATCCTTAATAAAAGGGTTTGCAGAAACATTTCAAACAATTAGGGATCAATGTGGAGAGAGGTAAGAGAAAATTATTGAGCTCAATTTGCAGAGAGGAAATAAATCTCGATTTTTGTTTGAAACACTATGAAACCTCAGATTATGTACATGCAACCAACAAAAAAATAAATAAATACATAAAACAGAGAGAGAAAACAGTCAATAGATTCATGACTTTCATTATGTAGTTGGTAAGGTGAAGGTGTTAATTATTGCATGGAGAAGTATTTCCATTGTAAATATAAGCTGCTTTATGCTTGTTACTGCCTATGAAGCTCCAACGTTTTTATATTTAGTTTTAGCTCTCTGGCACCATTGTTCTTGTGTAGCAAATAACAGATGTATCAGCAATTTTTTCCTTGAAGTTGGTGTTCTTGACTCACTGAAACTTGTATAATGGTCTTCTTTGTATGATTGTTTCCCTTCCATTGACTAAGGCTACGGTCTACCCAACATCGGAGAGGAGTTTACCCACACCTCCAGCATTTGCAATGAACAACCCAGTATCTGAGACCAATTTCTATGCACCGCTCCAACAGCAAATGCCGGTTGATGAATATCCTCAGCGACCTGGTCAGCCTGACTGCAGTTACTTCTTGAAAACTGGAGACTGTAAATACAAAGCTAATTGCAGATTTAACCATCCTAAGTTTCAAAGTTCCAAGTCAACATCATGTGCTCTTAGCGATAAGGGTTTGCCTCTGAGACCTGTAAGTCGTAGGACAAGCAAAATAATGATACAACTTACAGATTCTCCCTTAATAATGTGAGGTCTAAATTATATTCTTTTAAATTAAGCATAAACAAGAGGATTAATTGCTTACTTCCTGTAATAATGTCCATGCTTGGTTTTCTTTCTTTTTTTTCTTAGATTAATCCTCCTCCAGCATTATTTGGAGGGTTGTTTTAACTTTCTTGCAAGGACGTCTCTTGATATGGATTATGTTTGGAATAGATGTGGTTTCCATCTGATCCTTCTACTGTTTTTCCCCTGTAATTTAGGATCAATCAATCTGCTCATTTTACAACCGTTATGGCATTTGCAAGTTTGGTCCTGCTTGCAAGTTTGACCATCCAGAAAATTGGGGCAAATCAGTAGCTTCTGGTGGAGTTAGAATGGCGAGAAATGAAATGGAAGCAGGTTTCTCTTAAATCAGCATGTTGACGAATCTCTGTTGTCAAGTACGTGTAATATCTAGGATCAAACTCTGTCCCTGGATTTTGGATTCTTTTAGGCCTTGGAAACTTATTTCCTTTTAAACTCAACTGTATACAGCATCAGGAGGATGTTAGGATGTTTCTTTTATGTTGTTAAATTATTAAAGCGCAAGCTAAATAGGATATGTAAAATATCTTTTTATAGCAAGTGTAGCAACAAATTTACTTGAATCTGCTGCTTATCTATAACTTCATTTACATCTCTGTGTATTTGTGTGTGCGCATAAACTGTAGTTGTGGTCATAAAGAAGTGCTCTATAGTGTAGCAACCAATTTACTTTAATCTGCTGCTTATCTATAAACTTCATTTACATCTGAGCGTATTTGTGTGCGCGCACTCTTGTGGTCATAAAGAAGTGCTCTATGGTTACAGACTTGGCAGCAATGGTCACTGGTAATGATCATATATGAGAAGGGAATTGTGCTGGCTTTGTACCTTTATCTCCGATCTTAAAGTTGAAGAGACCTTAATATTATGGCCGATACTATTGCAGAGGTAGTCTTGGTGTTTATAGTCGTGGGGTTTCTGGACTTGGTGTCATGGATGAGGGCTCAGCTGTTATGGGACACCCGGATCGAGCACAGTTCTGAACCTTTAATAGCAGTTGCACGGTTGCAGTGCTTGTGTTTCACCTCAATAAATTCCCTCAGAAGTGAGAAGGGGTTTTTTGGATGGCATTAATTATAGTAAAGACATACATCTGAGATTCAGTGGGTACTTTAAGAGGCGACAATATCTATGTGCAGCAGAAGAATTAGTTGCCGGATGACTAAAACCTCCCTCCTTGCTGCAGGGGAAAGTTTTGGTGGGTAGAATGTGAAGATGAACCATCAACTTTGGCAAATTCAAGGCTTCCTGCACTGCTCAAAACCCTGCTGAGTTCTTCGTTGAGTGCCTCAGATATTCTAATTATAATTTGTTCACTTGCTTTGCTCCAATGGCACCAAGATTGAGAGTACAATCACGTTGAAATAATTCTCACTTGTTCAGGAATTGGATTCAAAGGATGCTATAGATTTATTAAACATCATATGTGCAGCGCCTCATCTTTGAGCTTTAATAGCTAACTGTAAGACTTGCTGGTAGGGAATTCAAGTCCGATTTCGACAAACATTTGAGGAGGGAAAAAAGAGGGGCGGGGAGAGGGGGGGGGGGCATTTGTGCAGATTTCTTAGCAAATTTAGGTGTCGAATCCAGAACACCTTTGAATTTTTGGCAGTTAATCACCCGTTGGATTAGGCCCTTTGATTTTTGCAGACATTTTAGGGGTAACTGGGAGAGACCCAGTTAACTTGTTCTTGCAAATATTTCACACTCCATTCTCTACCCCCCCCCCCCCCCCAGAAAAAAGGATAGAAGAAATGAACTCAGCAGCATTGCAGGAACACAGCATCATTGGAGTTTGTTTCTTGAGTCTGGAGTAATTGGGAATCAGGTATTCAAGAACAATAAAGCTAAAGCACCATATACCTTACTTTCCAGCTGCATTTTGATCGCACAAAATTGAGCAGTTGTGAACAAAGCGTGTGAGGAATAGTACTGCCTGTTGATTAGTTTGATCTGTAACATGCAAGCCAAAAAGGTTATCTTTAGATCCTAAACTAAATGTGATATAATTATATGGTTTATACCCTTCAACAACAAATAATAAGTAGAAGAATATAACGATATTGAGGTTTTGCTTACTAATATTACCGAATTACAGCCACAGTTGCAGAAGAATGCCTGAAACCAAAGGTAGTATAATTAAACAATGCGTATAAATCATCGAATCTTTCATCACAATCTCTCTCTTCAATTAATCCAAAACAAGAATGAAATCAGGTTCCCAAAAACTCTTCTCTGTTGTATTCTTCTTCTTCTGTAAGTCCTCTATATTAACTTTTCCGAGACAAGTATTGCGAAAATCAGCACCAAGAGTGTGAGAGTCAGGTCCAAAGAATGCTAAAGAGAGAAAAACCAAGCATTGAAGCCTGAGTTTTCTTGGCAATCTATCATTTATGTTAACCTAGTAGCAAGGCCATGCAGTGCAAGGGATTTGAATACTCTAAGGGTCCGTTTGCTAGGACCGAAAATATTGGATAACGGGACGTATTGCATTTGGGAAAAAGAAATGAAGATACAGAAAGATATGTTCAACTTATAGAGAAAATGAACAAGTATTCAAATGGGTCCAGCTTGGCTGATATGTTTCCCTCTGTCAAATTACTACAAGTCATGAGTATCATGCGTTATAAGCTTGAGCTTGTGCAAAAACAGGGTGATGAAATACATGAAAAGATTTTGATGCAGCATAAAGAGAAGCACAGAGAGGGTAAACAGGAAAGTGGAGAAGCATAAGAGGATCATGTTGATGTGCTTCTTAAAATTCAACAACGTGGGGACTTTGAACCTTAATTGACCGACACGAACAGCAAAGCCGTAATCTTTGTCAGTGAAGTACAAACTCAAAAACTCTTTTTTCCTTCCTAGCTAGTGTATAGTAAGGAGATAACTTTTAATCTAAGGATTATTCTTGCGCTGCATTATTGTATGGGGTGATTTCAAAAACCTCCCTTGAGGTTCCTAGCAATTTCAGGGAGTTTTCCTCAAGTTTCAAAATTACACATGCCTTCCTCACTTTTTAGGTTTACATAACAACATTGGCCCAGTGGCATGTACTTTTCACAAAAGGAAAAAGTTTTTAATCTTTAGGGATAATTTCAGAAACCTCCCCTGAGATTTCTGACAATTTCATTGAGCTCCCTTAGGTTTGGAAAATTACACCTACCTCCCTTGATTTGATAGTTTTAGTAAGAAAACCTTAAAATAATATTGATTTTGTCAAATTTTTAAATGAATACCCCAAAATGCCCTTGTGTAATGAATTTTAATTTATTTTTCTATACAATTATAAGATTATCTAATATAATTATAAGGAAAAGGTACCAAAATTTTAATGTCCATATCTACTATTTGATAAACAACTATAATAATAATAATTTTATTACTATGATATGATACTTTTGATGGTATTTTATTATGAATTTAGATTTATAAGATATAAAAGAAAATGTTGAAATAATTCATTTGGAGTTTATAAATTTTTCGAATAGTGGGATTATCATAATTTAGTAGTAGTTTTGGGCCAATTTTTTTTATTTATTGTTAAATATAATACCAAAAATAGAAAATAAAAATCAACAAAACATTGGATTACATATAAGTTAACTCATAAAAAAAAATCACTCATTCGACATTTAGTTACAATAGAAACTAGATGTAATAGTGCTAGTTCTATAATTTTATTGGCAAAAAATTTTAAAAAAAAAGGAATAAGAAGGAAAAATAATGAAAAATAATTTTAAAAGTCATTCTAAGTATAAGCATACCAAACAAGGAAATTTCATTAAAATATTTAAGGCAGTATTGTCATTTTAAATGATAAGGGAGGTATATGTAATTTTTAAAATTTTGAGGGAGCTAAATGAAATAGTTAAAAACCTCAAGGGAGGTTTCTGAAATTTTTCCTAATCTTTAACTTCTTGAATGTGGCAAACCCAACAAAGCAAACACAGTCGAGCGAATCCAACCCACCTCAAAACCGACTAATTGTTAATTATTGCCCAATGCGGCCCACCATTACCATCACCATTGCTCTAGCATTCTTAGAAATAAAGATAAATTTTTATGTTCATAGTAAAATCACAATCAATAAGTGGACATAAAAAAGAGAGCCAAATTGAGTTTTTTATTTCCTAACCTTTTGTTTAACAAGTATAATAGTCACTTCTTCGTGTTCCAACTATCAATTTCATTTTCTTCTCTATATCACTGCAACCTTCTTCATCTTCCTCTAGTTTGATAATAAAATCCACAATCTGCACCTTTTTGATTTGGCAACTTCAATTGGTTAACATTTGTAAAGAGTAAAAATATTGACAAAAAAAGTTCAAAGTGTAAAATTTTTATAGTAAGATAGAGAAAGAAAGACAAAAAGATACGGATAAACTTTGGAAACGCAGAAAATTAATAATGGTGTGGTTGTTAATAACGGAATACGATATTTGGTGGAAGGAAGAAGCCATTGTTCTTTGAGATCAGGAGATGGCAAATAGGGTAATAAGAAGTAGGGCTTTTCTTTCTTTTTTAGCTTTAAATGTCCCTTTATGAATTAATTATTGAATAGAGGACATTTTAGTCATTTGATTGGGTCAAGGGAGGTCAATATAATTATTAAAACTTGAAGGCAGTTGAATGAAATTGTCAAAAACCTCAAGGAGGGTTTTTGAAATTACCCCTTTTTGTATGGCATCATTCGGACCCCCAACTCTTTTGAGAGTCGGACTGGGACCGGAACCCGAATCGGCTAGCTTTCCGGTCCCAGTTAAATGGTTAAACTGGTTGGCAGTTTACTCAAAAAAAAATGGAGAATAAATCTGAAAAAGCAGTTTCTTCATTTTTTAAAAAATTTTTGGCTTTCTGATGAACCTCTTCTTTTTTTTTTTTTGGTTGTTAACCTTTTTAAGTTTTCCTTAATATCTGTTAACTTGAGTTTGATACTCAAAGTTTATATAGGTAATTGTTGTTAATATTTGAATAATTTAGACAACTATATATAAATGTCATTACACATTTTTAAAATTTTGGTTACAGTCTTAATTTTTATGTTTTGTCTAGTAGGTCTAATGTATGGATTTAATTTAAAGTCATCAAATGTTCATCTACAATTTAACAACATGATAATAGATATTTTATAGGTTTTTTTTTATGTTGCTATATTATATGAATAATTAAAATGTATGTACGTTGCATCTGTGGTTTTTCACTCAACTGAACTAGTTTAACCCATTAACTTCTGACCCTGAGATGGCCCAAATTGTTTCTCGGTTCGAGTTTCAAAACACTGCTCTCGAGAACTACTGAAAAACAATATATAAAGTAGATGTTAGTTGCCATATGTATGTTTCTTATATTTCCCACAATCTGACCTCAAGATGCCAAATATGTTTCGCAATATGTTCAATGCTGGAGTGAGACGTCCACAACAATTATAGAGTGGGCAATTTCTGAATTGATTAAACCCCCAGAAGTCACTAAAAGGGCACAAGATGAGGTAAGAAATGTCTTTGATCAGGAGAAAGACAACGTAGATGAATCAGGCCTTCATGAGCTAAAGTACTTGCATGCAATCATCAAAGAAACCTTGAGATTACACCCTAGTAGTAGTGTTCCATTATCAGTTTCAAAAGAATGTGGTGAGCAATGTAAAATCAAAACCAGCCAAGGCTAGAGCAATCACTAATCTTTGGGCAATTGGAAGGGACCCCAGGCACAGGGTTGAGGCTGAGAAACTTAATCCAGGGCGGTTTATTGACTCTAAAATAGATTATAAAGGAAACCATGCATTTTGAATATATCCCATTTGGTGCTGGAAGAAGAAGGACCTGTCCTGGAATATCATTTGCTCTACAAAGCATTGAGTTTAGGCTTGCACAATTGTTGTTCCATTTCGATTTGAAGCTGCCTGGTGAACTGAACTAAGAAGAACTGGACATGACTAAGAAATTTGGGGTGACAATGAGGCGGAAACAAAAGATCTGCTCTCGGTTCCAATTCCTTACAGTCGTTCCTGCTTGAGAATGGATAATTAGACTATTATTTTTATGTTTATCATGCTTTGTGTGAGGGCACATTTGGAAGGTTATAATCAGGAAGGTTATAAGTTTATAGCTGCTAATGCAGCATTCCACTGCTAGATTCTTGTGATGTTTGCTAATGGCAGTGGAATTCAAAAGATAATCAATTTCTTTTCTGGATTCTTTTTCCAGTGTTTGTGTTTTTTTTTTTTTTCCCTTTTGTTATTTGATTGCGTTCTTGCTTAGATCTCAATTCACAATTTATGATATGATACAAATCTCCTCTTTAAATATGGGGTAAAAATGATCCTTCACGTGAATAACTGTGATGATACTATAAAAAAAATTTTTTTTTTTTTAAATATCTGTGATGATACTTGCATAAGCCTAGAGATGCTAGAGAGACAAGTAATTAACAAGTATTTCCCGTGTCCCATCTTGGATTGAAAGATACTGAAAATTAAGAAATCTTCTAGAATCAAAACACATTTTATAATGTGTTGTATATCTTTGCCAAATGGTATGGCTCCAAAAGTTTAGTCAATTTATAAAAACAAAAAGGTGTAGAGTTACAGACCCATTGAGAAATTATATGTATATGGTTACTTGCTCCCAACTTGTATGTACATATGGTTGTTTGCTCCCAGACTAAAATCTTTGATCTGTCCCACTTTGGTTGATTGAAAGGAGAATTAGAATGTCCCGTTATAATTGGTTGAAAGGAGAATTATAATGGAGGAAAATATCAAAGATTGCAGATGTGGAAACTTTGAGAGTTTCAAACGTGTATAACCATTAATAGTATTCTAAATTAATCTCTTAAAAAGAACTTTCATATGGTTAAGTTAAATTTTAAAAAACTCATAAATTGTTTACTTAAATAGTTGAAATTAGCAATTCAAATTATTAAGTTAAATTTTTTTAAAAAAATCATAAATTGAAAGCAAGATTAGCAATTCAAACAACTACTTTTCTTCTTCTTACCACTGAATTAGCGTAGAAATTTTTGGTAAAAAATCTAAACTAAATTTCAAATAAAATGAGTCTGATTACCTGTTAATACTGCTATTTGAAGATCAGATGTGAAATGAGGAGAGAAACCAAACGTAAATACCTCTCTTTATAGAGACCAGCTTATGAAAATGGCGGGGTTGAAAGCGTTAATAGGGTCTCTATATGCATATATTGTTACGCGGGTCCTCTAATTTGAAGTAGAGTGAAATATGTCAATTTACTAAAGTTCATTCTTTTTCTTTTTCTTTGCAAACCCCGTAAATGGGTTGTTGATGTCCTATTCTGCAAGTTTTTTGGTTTGAACCAAACAAAAATATTGAAAAAATCCCTCACATTTAACCAAATGAATTTTTTCGGTTTTCGCTTTTAAGTTGATAACTTTACATCTTTTACAAATGTAAGATTTGGTCCCAACCCAAATTTTTAACCATTTTTTCCCCTGAACCCATTACGTGACCCGTACATAATTTTTTTTGTTGAGCAAAAAAGTTAGATCCCGATTGTAGTTTAACAAATAACCTAATTCGTATTATTTTTTATTCCTAAAAAGTAGGAACTCACCTGAATCATATTTATTGTCCCATAAAAAATGAAATCTAGCCCAATTCATATTTCTTTTTACCACTACAAAAATAAAATCTTGCTTTTTTGTACAAAAAACTACTATGTATAGGTCACATGATGATTTCAGACTAAAAATGGTCATAAAGTTAGGTTGGGACTAAATTTTGCTAATTTAAATTTTTAAGGAATATAAAATTAGCATCTTTAAAGTGAAGGATGAAAATTTTTATTTAACAAAATGTAAGGGACGTTTTAAATATTTTTTCCAAAACAAAAATTTGTGCGGAATTGTAAGTGAAGGACGAAAAATTTTATTTGACAAAATGTGAGGGACCCTATAAATGTTTTTCCTAAAAAAATTTAAGCAAAACTGTATTATGGAAAAATATGCATTTGAATTATCACTTTTGGAATTGTGATAATCTAATTAGGACAAAGCAATGTGTTAATTGTTAAATGTCCATGAGCACATTAGGTGAAAGGAATAAACAATAAAAAATTTATGTAGGGTAATTAGGGATACCAATTTCATGGTCTACTATACAAATTTGTATGTGAGGTATCTTCAATCTTAAATACACGATATGTATCCCGAAAACATGACAAACCATGAAAGAAATTTGCTGTAGTCAATTTAACAATGTTGATCAATTACATTTTACCATGAAAGAATTTTGCCATGGTCAAACCATGAATTCTTGAATGAAGGAAGCAGTAAACAATAAGTTGTGGGAACCTTCTTGTTAACAGTTGTATTCATGTTTCAACAAAATACAAAGTAGGTATGTTTACAATATGGTATTATGTAAAGGATTGGCAACTGTAGTATTTGCTAATTATAAAATCCCCTGACAGTGCATCCTTGGAGCTTAGTCGAATTCAATGAAAAAAGCAAGCCATGATAATAGGATGTGATGTAGAAAAGACGACGTAATCCATTGACAGATTAAGAAGGATTAGAGTCGAAATGACTCCAGCAACTAATTCTTCAAGTTCTCATTTTTTTTACTATTCCCTCCGTCTTATTGAAAGTGTCATTTTTTTATTTTAGAGTGTCGCAAAATATTTGTTCTATTGAGAAAGTCAAAATACCTTTTAGTCTCTCTTTCTAATATAACATTTGTCTCTGATCATATAAATATTACCATTCAAATTCAAATTTTAAATTCGTGAGGATAAAATCAAAAAGAAAAGTACAAAAATCATAATCAAATCACTATTCTTAAAAAGTTGGATTCTCGAATTAGGATCAAATAATTGGAACGTAGGAAGCACTTTTTGCCAAAATTCATCATAAAACCAGAAGAAAATGTAGAGTGATGCTGTTCACAAATGGAGTTGAGGCACAACCTGTGATCCTACAAAAAGCCTAGTCGGGTTCATAACCAGATAAAATAATAGGCAATGGGGAATTCAGTAAACCATGCATGACGGTTTAATAATGATTTCAACGAAAGGCCGATATGAAATTTGAGCCGGTAATGGCGAACAACCAATACACAGAGATGGGCAAAGAGACGTCTTTGTGAGCCACTACAGGCAATACGCAGAAGACTCCGAATTTGATTAACAATAAAGTATTATAAGTAAGAAGTGTTTTATAATTTACATTACAGTGGAAACAATCATATCCAATTTTAGGTTATTAGAAACAATACTATCAAATTACTCCTGAAAAATGAAAAAGAAATGCTACTGTCATTTTATATTATTTTATTGTTAATCAAATTTGGAGTCTTATTTTTATTGCCTTGGGTTTTTTATTTTCTTCCTCGGATTTAGCTTTCTGTGATGGAATTTTAGATGTGAATGAGGAAATGGATAATCCAGAGCCATTAAAGAGCAGAAAGAATTACAAGAAGGAATGATTTCAAAAATCACCCTCAAGATTTTAGATAATTTGACCTAGGTCCCCTCTACCTTGAACTATTACACTTATCTCGGCTTAAGACTCAAAATGATAATAACCCTCTCAAAAAGAATGGTACTCATTCTTTGGAAATACTGGGCACAATTATTTAGAAAAGTCAAATGCCTATCCGAACTTAAGATTTAAGACCTTATGACTGTCTGCCAATCACAACGTAACCCTATCACCTAAGGATGTAATTGAGTCGAGTTGAGTTCGAGTATCACCATATTCGAGTTCGATTTGACATGCAAGAAGGGTATTCGAGCTCGAACGAATAGTATTATTGAAGTTCGAACTCAAGTTCGATGCTTGCTCATAGAACTTGAGCTCGGCACGCATGAGCTTGAGTCCATGCGAGCCTTATCGAGATCGAGTTAGAAAATTTCATTTTCTTGACAATTTTTTAGCGAAAAGACATTATTGTCTTTTAAAAATTTTTATACGGCCTGAAAAATTTTTAATGTCTTTGATCAGGAGAAAGACAACGTAGATGAATCAGGCCTTCATGAGCTAAAGTACTTGCATGCAATCATCAAAGAAACCTTGAGATTACACCCTAGTAGTAGTGTTCCATTATCAGTTTCAAAAGAATGTGGTGAGCAATGTAAAATCAAAACCAGCCAAGGCTAGAGCAATCACTAATCTTTGGGCAATTGGAAGGGACCCCAGGCACAGGGTTGAGGCTGAGAAACTTAATCCAGGGCGGTTTATTGACTCTAAAATAGATTATAAAGGAAACCATGCATTTTGAATATATCCCATTTGGTGCTGGAAGAAGAAGGACCTGTCCTGGAATATCATTTGCTCTACAAAGCATTGAGTTTAGGCTTGCACAATTGTTGTTCCATTTCGATTTGAAGCTGCCTGGTGAACTGAACTAAGAAGAACTGGACATGACTAAGAAATTTGGGGTGACAATGAGGCGGAAACAAAAGATCTGCTCTCGGTTCCAATTCCTTACAGTCGTTCCTGCTTGAGAATGGATAATTAGACTATTATTTTTATGTTTATCATGCTTTGTGTGAGGGCACATTTGGAAGGTTATAATCAGGAAGGTTATAAGTTTATAGCTGCTAATGCAGCATTCCACTGCTAGATTCTTGTGATGTTTGCTAATGGCAGTGGAATTCAAAAGATAATCAATTTCTTTTCTGGATTCTTTTTCCAGTGTTTGTGTTTTTTTTTTTTTTTCCCTTTTGTTATTTGATTGCGTTCTTGCTTAGATCTCAATTCACAATTTATGATATGATACAAATCTCCTCTTTAAATATGGGGTAAAAATGATCCTTCACGTGAATAACTGTGATGATACTATAAAAAAAATTTTTTTTTTTTTAAATATCTGTGATGATACTTGCATAAGCCTAGAGATGCTAGAGAGACAAGTAATTAACAAGTATTTCCCGTGTCCCATCTTGGATTGAAAGATACTGAAAATTAAGAAATCTTCTAGAATCAAAACACATTTTATAATGTGTTGTATATCTTTGCCAAATGGTATGGCTCCAAAAGTTTAGTCAATTTATAAAAACAAAAAGGTGTAGAGTTACAGACCCATTGAGAAATTATATGTATATGGTTACTTGCTCCCAACTTGTATGTACATATGGTTGTTTGCTCCCAGACTAAAATCTTTGATCTGTCCCACTTTGGTTGATTGAAAGGAGAATTAGAATGTCCCGTTATAATTGGTTGAAAGGAGAATTATAATGGAGGAAAATATCAAAGATTGCAGATGTGGAAACTTTGAGAGTTTCAAACGTGTATAACCATTAATAGTATTCTAAATTAATCTCTTAAAAAGAACTTTCATATGGTTAAGTTAAATTTTAAAAAACTCATAAATTGTTTACTTAAATAGTTGAAATTAGCAATTCAAATTATTAAGTTAAATTTTTTTAAAAAAATCATAAATTGAAAGCAAGATTAGCAATTCAAACAACTACTTTTCTTCTTCTTACCACTGAATTAGCGTAGAAATTTTTGGTAAAAAATCTAAACTAAATTTCAAATAAAATGAGTCTGATTACCTGTTAATACTGCTATTTGAAGATCAGATGTGAAATGAGGAGAGAAACCAAACGTAAATACCTCTCTTTATAGAGACCAGCTTATGAAAATGGCGGGGTTGAAAGCGTTAATAGGGTCTCTATATGCATATATTGTTACGCGGGTCCTCTAATTTGAAGTAGAGTGAAATATGTCAATTTACTAAAGTTCATTCTTTTTCTTTTTCTTTGCAAACCCCGTAAATGGGTTGTTGATGTCCTATTCTGCAAGTTTTTTGGTTTGAACCAAACAAAAATATTGAAAAAATCCCTCACATTTAACCAAATGAATTTTTTCGGTTTTCGCTTTTAAGTTGATAACTTTACATCTTTTACAAATGTAAGATTTGGTCCCAACCCAAATTTTTAACCATTTTTTCCCCTGAACCCATTACGTGACCCGTACATAATTTTTTTTGTTGAGCAAAAAAGTTAGATCCCGATTGTAGTTTAACAAATAACCTAATTCGTATTATTTTTTATTCCTAAAAAGTAGGAACTCACCTGAATCATATTTATTGTCCCATAAAAAATGAAATCTAGCCCAATTCATATTTCTTTTTACCACTACAAAAATAAAATCTTGCTTTTTTGTACAAAAAACTACTATGTATAGGTCACATGATGATTTCAGACTAAAAATGGTCATAAAGTTAGGTTGGGACTAAATTTTGCTAATTTAAATTTTTAAGGAATATAAAATTAGCATCTTTAAAGTGAAGGATGAAAATTTTTATTTAACAAAATGTAAGGGACGTTTTAAATATTTTTTCCAAAACAAAAATTTGTGCGGAATTGTAAGTGAAGGACGAAAAATTTTATTTGACAAAATGTGAGGGACCCTATAAATGTTTTTCCTAAAAAAATTTAAGCAAAACTGTATTATGGAAAAATATGCATTTGAATTATCACTTTTGGAATTGTGATAATCTAATTAGGACAAAGCAATGTGTTAATTGTTAAATGTCCATGAGCACATTAGGTGAAAGGAATAAACAATAAAAAATTTATGTAGGGTAATTAGGGATACCAATTTCATGGTCTACTATACAAATTTGTATGTGAGGTATCTTCAATCTTAAATACACGATATGTATCCCGAAAACATGACAAACCATGAAAGAAATTTGCTGTAGTCAATTTAACAATGTTGATCAATTACATTTTACCATGAAAGAATTTTGCCATGGTCAAACCATGAATTCTTGAATGAAGGAAGCAGTAAACAATAAGTTGTGGGAACCTTCTTGTTAACAGTTGTATTCATGTTTCAACAAAATACAAAGTAGGTATGTTTACAATATGGTATTATGTAAAGGATTGGCAACTGTAGTATTTGCTAATTATAAAATCCCCTGACAGTGCATCCTTGGAGCTTAGTCGAATTCAATGAAAAAAGCAAGCCATGATAATAGGATGTGATGTAGAAAAGACGACGTAATCCATTGACAGATTAAGAAGGATTAGAGTCGAAATGACTCCAGCAACTAATTCTTCAAGTTCTCATTTTTTTTACTATTCCCTCCGTCTTATTGAAAGTGTCATTTTTTTATTTTAGAGTGTCGCAAAATATTTGTTCTATTGAGAAAGTCAAAATACCTTTTAGTCTCTCTTTCTAATATAACATTTGTCTCTGATCATATAAATATTACCATTCAAATTCAAATTTTAAATTCGTGAGGATAAAATCAAAAAGAAAAGTACAAAAATCATAATCAAATCACTATTCTTAAAAAGTTGGATTCTCGAATTAGGATCAAATAATTGGAACGTAGGAAGCACTTTTTGCCAAAATTCATCATAAAACCAGAAGAAAATGTAGAGTGATGCTGTTCACAAATGGAGTTGAGGCACAACCTGTGATCCTACAAAAAGCCTAGTCGGGTTCATAACCAGATAAAATAATAGGCAATGGGGAATTCAGTAAACCATGCATGACGGTTTAATAATGATTTCAACGAAAGGCCGATATGAAATTTGAGCCGGTAATGGCGAACAACCAATACACAGAGATGGGCAAAGAGACGTCTTTGTGAGCCACTACAGGCAATACGCAGAAGACTCCGAATTTGATTAACAATAAAGTATTATAAGTAAGAAGTGTTTTATAATTTACATTACAGTGGAAACAATCATATCCAATTTTAGGTTATTAGAAACAATACTATCAAATTACTCCTGAAAAATGAAAAAGAAATGCTACTGTCATTTTATATTATTTTATTGTTAATCAAATTTGGAGTCTTATTTTTATTGCCTTGGGTTTTTTATTTTCTTCCTCGGATTTAGCTTTCTGTGATGGAATTTTAGATGTGAATGAGGAAATGGATAATCCAGAGCCATTAAAGAGCAGAAAGAATTACAAGAAGGAATGATTTCAAAAATCACCCTCAAGATTTTAGATAATTTGACCTAGGTCCCCTCTACCTTGAACTATTACACTTATCTCGGCTTAAGACTCAAAATGATAATAACCCTCTCAAAAAGAATGGTACTCATTCTTTGGAAATACTGGGCACAATTATTTAGAAAAGTCAAATGCCTATCCGAACTTAAGATTTAAGACCTTATGACTGTCTGCCAATCACAACGTAACCCTATCACCTAAGGATGTAATTGAGTCGAGTTGAGTTCGAGTATCACCATATTCGAGTTCGATTTGACATGCAAGAAGGGTATTCGAGCTCGAACGAATAGTATTATTGAAGTTCGAACTCAAGTTCGATGCTTGCTCATAGAACTTGAGCTCGGCACGCATGAGCTTGAGTCCATGCGAGCCTTATCGAGATCGAGTTAGAAAATTTCATTTTCTTGACAATTTTTTAGCGAAAAGACATTATTGTCTTTTAAAAATTTTTATACGGCCTGAAATATTTCGTAAATTCAACAACTCTTTTAGGTAAAAGAGTAATTTTATAATAATAATATATTAAAGAATTAAAATTAAAAAAAAAAACTCAATAAGGCTCGACAAGCTTTCTAGCATTGTTTTTGGATGCTCGAACTCAACTCGCTCACTTTATCGAGGCACTCGAACTCGACTCAAACTCGGTCAACCCGAGTTCGAGTACAACCCTACTGTCACCCTCATTTCGATTTCTTTCCTACAGTTTCAATCCAATCTTTTTGCCGATCCAAGTTTTCTTATCCTTTCTATAATCCCACTTTCTATGTCTCACAAATTCCAGTTTTGATCGTGCTTTTATATTGACCAATCTTTCATTCTTTCATTTCTTTTCTATTTTTTTCAATAGGGAAGGAGTGGGATTTAAGAATCCAAGAGAAGAAAATGAAATTTGAATTCAAAACATCTAAATCCTAAAGGAAATTTAAATTCGAAACATCTAAATCCTGAGGTCATTCTTCCCACTTATTCTCTCTTTTTTCTCCCTCAAACTTTAATAAACAATTACAACCACAAATATACAATTGTAAACTGGACCAAAGGAATATGGAGAACGCGATTGGCTTTAAGCAAGGCTATTGAAAATGGGAGCAAAAACTATATATTCACTGAATAATTTGATTTAAAATATAATAAATCCTTATGGGCCATTTGAAATATTAATATTGGTTTTTCTTCCTTACTTTAGCCAAATAAAACCCAAAACCACTATTCAAGGGTGGTACGTAAAATTTTTTAAATGTGAAGGGAGCTAAAGGTTATTATTGTAAAAGGTATATGAAATTATCCCTTCCAACCCTATTTGGCACCCTAGTTTTTTGTTATGTTTTTAATAGACAATTTTGTTTCACAACTTTTGTCTATAGTAACCATATAAAAACATTCTAAAGTTTTTAACATACACATCCCAAAATATTCAAAGACAAACAAAATTTTTCTCTTTCTTTCCCTTATTTTCTTCCTCCATCCCCACCTTTTCCCACTAACCGCTAGCGTCTCCCTTTTTCACCCCTCTTTCTCCTTTCCTTCTACTCCTCTCCCTCCTTCTCCGGTTCTCGCTTCAACTTCTTTCCCTCTCGCCTCCTCTTCTCTTTCTCCCCTAGGAGAGGAAAAGGGGTTGGGAGAAAGCAAGAGGAGGAGAAGGGTGGAGAAAGGAGGGAGAAAAAAAAAAGAGAGAGGAAAAAAAATAAAAGGGTGATGTGGCAGCCGACTATGGGAAAGAGGAAGGACGGAAAAGGAGAAGGGACAAAGAAGGAGAGAGAGGAAAAAAAACAGAAGAAAGGAAGAAGGAGAAAGGGAAAAAAAAAGAAAGACAAAGAAAAGGAAACAAGAAGAAGAAGAAAAGTATTTTTCTCTAAACCCTACATGAAAGTTTTTCTATAATTTTTATAGTAAGTTATAATAAAATTTTATATAAATACCCAAAAAATTCACCATTCAAACATGGATAATGAAAAGATTCATTTATGTGTGGTCTTCCAGTTTTCAAAATGGGAGCTTACGTGGCATAAAAAAATTTAAAAGGTGACAATTGATGAAAGTGCATCACAACGGAAATATTTTTTGTAAAAAAATGTTACTTTGGAAATAAACTCCATCAGGATGAGCAGTAAAGTTTTAATTTTTACTGATCCAAATATTGGCCTTTTTGCAACCAAAAAAAATACTGGCCTTTTGCACGGCAGCGAATGGGATCATGCCACTTCAGGACTTTGAGTGGGAATTGTCCTTCGCTCAACTCTTTTAGAAGTCTATGGCTTCTAATTTTTCCTAACCTTTTCCTCCTTTTTTTTGTATTTTTTAATTGTTGATGCTAACCCTCTATATATCGAGAAAGGGGGGAAAAAAGAAGGAAAAGAAAATCAAGAATAAATTATTCCGTAAATCATATCCTTGGGATAGCATGAAAAATTGCTATACTTCAAATTGCTCATGGCTAATTTGGATTTAACTCTAAAATGATAACATTACAATTAATATGACTACTTCTTACGTATTCAATCGTGGTAGATTATGTCAAAATTGCATTGTATTGTGTGCATTTTCTTACTTTTCATATATTATGAAACGATCAACTAAAATTAGTTGATACTTAATGGGTCTTCGGGTGACTTATGTACATTTGTCAAAATATATTTCAGGTGTCATATTTTTTGAAACTGTAAGATTAATTAGAAAAAATTAATAAATACAACAGAGAGTAGGAAAGATTAAATAAGGAAAGTATATAAATGCAAGGAATAATAAAATAATTGTTAGTATATATGTATATATGGTAGGTTAAATGAAAGTTAGGTGTATTAACAGATGCCCTTGAGAAAAATCCATACTTCATCAAACATGTATTTAGTTTGATAAATAAATGAAACATCACAAAAATCTTCACCAAACTTTGTCTTAAAACTGTTCTCAAAACACCAATCTGTTATAAAACACCTCACTTTTTTATCACAAGCATTTACTAAACAAATGATGCGATGAGCTACCCTCAACTTCTGATGACTCAACTCTACCTCCTTTTCCCTCCACAGCCCATCAAAGCACATAAGCCCCTTGGCAATTTTTCGAGTGTGGTTTGATGACTTTCATAGTACAGAGTTTCATTCCTCGTGAGCTTTCTTGCTTATAGGAACAATAAAATGTGCTTCTTTTGTAACAGCCACGGTATGCACAAACTTGGTCCCACTATCAAATTCTGAACATTGTTTTGTGAAAGTCAGAATAATATAAACACATGAGAAAAGGACTTAAATCACTATAATTTTGTTTTTATCGTTTTTCAAGTGCATGGAATTCGTAGGACTAAACTAAATTTGACAGCTATCTATCTTGATATACGTTGGTGTCCTAAGCCAAATACAAATGAATTAAGACAATGAGTAACGAAATAACAACCAAATGAAGTTAGTAACACTTGACAAAATATGGCGAGTTCAAGGCTTAAGCTGCCTTTAGCCAATAGGAAATAATAGCACCAAAATGAGTGAAAATGCATTTTGAATCTCGACCAAGAAGATAAAAAATCTGCCAACTTAAAACTTTTTATCCACTCTTATGAAGTGTACAAGCTCATTTGCGAGTCAATTTCGGTTTCTGCTTAAAGAGTTAGGCCATGCAAAATAGCTGTCATTCACTTTATCAAACACTTTCTGATCTCTTCTTGAACTCGACTAACTCCTTACGTAGGAGTACAAAAGCAACCTGTTTTAGGAAAGTTAGCCACCTAATGGGATTTAAAATCTCTTTTTGGGCTACAGGTCACGGGTAGTTTTAAAAATTCAAAGGGTATACAAAAACACTCATTTGATCTAGATGGAACTCTCTTCTCTCTAATCCCTTATACAACCTGTTGGGTTCCCCCTCCCCCATTGAAAAAGATAGTATCGATGTTGTCTCCTTCTTCTCTATAAAGTAGGATAGTATAAATATTGTCAACTTGGGAAAAAATAGATGTACAACTTCAGAAAATTTGACTTGTTGTATTGGACAACTGAAAATCTGTTTGGATCATTCCGTTAGGCCTATAAGATGGCTCGGAAATCAGTTCAGGAAAAATAAATTATAGGGTATAAAATGTAGTGCCTTTATATGCATAAGTTGCTAATTAACTTGTGAATTGTTGGCAACTCTTTGCTATGGAATCTGGAGCAATAGGAATGGCGCAATTTTCAATGGCAAACAACAAGATCCTCTATCTATATTCAGCTATGCATTCATCATCTTGCAGATTTTCGTACAGCAAATGCATGGAATTGCCTTTCAGTATATATACGCCAAGGCTCCATGGAATTTCCTTTCATGGACTGTCCCGTTTTCACCTCATTTCAAGATCAATTTCGATGCTTCTTTTGTTTCCACAGGCTCAAAGGTTTTTGGTCATGGGGTTGTCATTCGTAACCACGAAGGTGTGTTCATTGTTGGTCCATCAAAATGTCAAGAAGGTTCTGCGAATGCTGAACTTGCTCAGACCTTTGCTGCTAGAGAAGCGGTCTGTCTTGCTAAGACACTAAAAATTCCAAGTTTGTTCTGAAGGGTGACGACGCGTCTTTAATGTCAAACTTATCAAAGATAAGGAAGACCTTCTATCTAGTTTAGACCCAATAATTGAGGATATTCAATTGGCTTTATCAGATCAGCATATTCCCCATGCATGTTAGGTCTCAAGAAAAGCTAATAATATTGCACATTATTTAACTCATCACCTAAAAACTGTCAACTTTTCAGAAATTTTGTGGAATTTCTGTCCAAGTTTTATCAAGTAAATTGTGCTATACGGTATCCAGCAATCTCATTCACAAAGTTTTTGTGGTTTTATCACAAAAAAAAAATCCAAGAAAATAAAGCTACAAAAAGAAGTCTAAAATAGAAAGTACAAACAGCCACAGGCTACGTATTAGGAACACATAAATGTCTTTCGACACCCTTTCGACATCCTTTCGACATTATTTGTTCCATCAATAATAATTTGATGTTTCATCACAATGAATTACCTGTCAAGTTATCAAGGGAACATATTTTTGTAGCGACATTCCAAGAAGGTCATCCAAACAACTACACAATATATATACCCAACCAATTTTCTATACATGCCAAGAAGGGAGGTGTTATATATATATATATATATATATATATAACCGCCTAATTTTCTATACATGCCAAGAAGGGAGGTGTTTTCAAAGTGGATCGCAGAAGAGAGGAGGAAAGAGCAAGCATACGGACAACAAAAACATCGGAAGGTTGGAGAAGAAGACCCCACAGGCATAAATCAAGAAAGCTACTCTTTATGTCACCTTTTCTCCATAAATGTTTACACACACATACAGTACGTATATCAAAAGCACCAATATGATTTGGTGATTTAGTGATTTATTTTTCGCTTTTCAATAATACCCTTGCAAAAGATTAATTGTAGCTATTCTATGATTGCAAATTATAGTTTTAGAGGGTATTTGTTTACTTTAGAGTAAATTTGGAATTATAGTTAGATTCCAAATGAAATTGCCCTTATGTCAATTTGTTAAGAAAAAGAGATTACTTTGGAAATAGTACTAGATTTGGAATTGTAATCAAAAGTTAGGCCAATGTTACTTGGAATTGAAATGTTATTCAGATTGAGATTAATTGGATATTGGTTTTAATTGGTTAATTATGTCTTGCATCAAAACGCCACTTTTAAACCTCAATGTTATACTTATACCACAAACCCTAGCCAAGTGGACATTGTCCCCATTCCATATTTCTATTTTATTCTTTTTCTCCCAAAGAAATTTGGAAAGCTCTACGGTTTGCATCATGGAAATGTTAGAAAGATTCCCCATAGTTAAGGTCTATTAGGATGATCCATTGTGATGTTTTCCAAAAATTGTTACACTTCAAGCAAGCAGTAAATGCGATACCTTAAAAAAAACAGTAAATGTGGTTTTCTATGTGATATTGATGACAAGAAAAAAAATTCCTAATTTCTTGTTTAGGAATAAGATCATGACTTGGCAGGACATAGTTTGGGAATCGGAAAAGTTGAAAGATTCTCTTTAGTTAAGATCCATTAGACCCCAACTGATATTTTATAGTGATCTTTCTTGCAATTATTTCACTTCAAGCAAATAGTAAATACGGTTTACAGTTACTACATTATATTGACATAAAAATTTTTCAGAACAAATTTGGCTATTTTTTTGAGGAATAAAAATTTTGAATTGGAAGAAAATTGTTTTATATGTCCGTGGAGATTGGACATTGTCTCGTGATGGCCTAAAAAGTTAAATAGATATCAAAAGAATAATTATACTAGGGAGACTTTCTATCTTGAACTAACTTAGACTTTCAAAGATAATTATTTTTGTTAACTTCCTGATCCAGGGACATATTACTATTAGGATTGGAGTTTTCTAAAGAATTTTTTTTTAGTTCTCAATTTTTTATTATTTGCACTCCCATCATTTATTTTTATCGCATACTCTAACAAATGAACTATATGATTAAAATAATAGTGAAAGTGTGATTAACAAAAATGAGAGTGCAAATAACATTTTCTTATTTATTTTACGTGACTTTTAATGACTAATTTCTTTTAGTAGTGTTCGTTTGTAAGGAAAAATGTAGGAAAGTGAAGGAAACATATAGTTATTTATTCCTTTTGGTTAACAGGAAATTTGAAAAGTTTTCTTTTAAACAAGAAGACTGATATCAAACAATCTTTTAAACAATTAAATTTTCTTTCAATTACTCTCAAGAGGAATAATTATTTGAACAAGTATCATGAATTATAAACGCTTGTTGCTAGAGAGTGTCACATATAATTTACTATATGTAAATTGTTTTCTAGTAGCCACATTATTATTACTACACGTATACAGAGAGCTATATACTTCTGTTTATCTGTACATAAGACTGCTAAAAGACACAAAAGTGGCCGTGTTGTGTTTGCAGCGAAGGAGCTAGCCAATATTCCAGCCGTCGCAAGAAGACAAGGATAAGTTTTCTTTTACAGTGAGAAAACGAAGCAATCCTCGAGTGCGTATGCTTGGAAACACCGCCCCCCCCCCCCCCCCCCAAAAAACAACAATGTACGATCTAATGATAGATAAGCAATTGTACATGTTGTACTGTACGTACGATCGGCTAACGCGTGTACCAACCGTGTTATCAAGTTTATATATACGCAAGATATCACAGCAAACGTTTATAGCAATTTTGGGTTCTACTATACAATCTGTTAAGTGTTCTCAAATTTTGAAAAGAAAGCTTGAAAATTGCGAATTGGCGATACTCAGCCTAGTGGCTAGATTTGTAGTGATTTAGAAAGAGGAGAAAATGGAGTGTGATGGAAGCTCAGACGTCCATGAATCGGAAGAAGAGTTTTATTCTCCTGATACGGAAGAAGAGTTTGATTCTGTAGAGATTAGAGAAGAAAATGAAGCACGGCCAGCAGGTTCCTCCCGCGTCGATGTGGAACTATCTCAAAACATCCATGGTAATGGCAGTTCCCATGATGTTCGTATAGATGTGGAGGCCGGTGGTGAACCTGTAAATCCAGATCAAGCTGCAAATGATGAAGTTCATAATGATGAAATTTCGGATGAAGTCCCAGCTGATGGAGCTCTAGATGATGAGGCTCAAGATGATGTGGTTCCTAATGAACAAAACCAGCAACATGTTCCTTTCTCGGTAGCAATGCCGGTGGTGCCACCACATGTTCGTAAAGTAGATGAAATGTCCTATACCCCCAAATGGGTCTCCATTGGCCCTATTCATCATAATAGGAAGAGTTTGTGGCTGACGAAAGAAAAGAAAAGGCAGTTTCTTGGGCCTTCTCTGGATGAGGCGAGAGTTAGAAGGAAAATGGGAAAATCGGAGAAGAGAGTTAGAGAACGCTATTCAATGACTTTCCAACGGATAAGCAGCGCTGATTTTGTGGACATGCTGGTGATTGATGGTTGCTTCATTGTAGAACTGCTTTGCCGCAATTACAAATGCAGCAAGGTAACCTTAATTACCATCAACTAGTAGCTAGTCATTAATTTGTTTGGTTTGGATAAATTATTATAAATTTCTGCCATTCTTGCCAACTGACTAGTTAACATAAGAAACATAAGAAAAGAAACCATGCTATTCTGGGGTGGATTTTAGTAACAGTGTTCTATTAATTTTATGCAGGAGGGAGTTGATGTTACTGACTACCCTATATTTTCAACAAGATGGATGCTGCCAGAAATTGGTGTTGACTTGTTGATGATTGAAAATCAGCTTCCTTTGTTCGTGCTTGAGAAGATATTTAAGGCAACGGAGCTGAAGCCTAACGGAACTTCTTTTGAAGAAGTTGCTCTCGAATTTTTCCAGTCCTTTCACATTGGAAAGGAAGCTATGGTTATCAAGAAACGCCGTACAGGAGGCCACCATAAACATTTACTTGATTTGTTTCATTCCTTGTATGTACCACCCAAATCTTCTGATTCAGATGCAACTGAAGAAAGACGGAGAAACAAGAAACCACTCATGGACCGCCCAAGTGTGCGAGGTAAAAACTGGGTACCGAGTGCCACAGTATTAAAATCCTCTGGTGTTAGATTCCATGCAAAGGAAGGTAACTCCCTTGAAATCCAGTTCAGAAGGGCAGGATTGAGCGGAGGATTGAGAATTCCCAGCATTTCCATTGATGAGAGCTCCATTATCATCCTTAAAAACTTGTTGGCATATGAACAAAGCTCTAGACGTATAGAACCATTATTTACCTCTCTAGTGTTGTTCTTTTCCAGCATGGCATCTGTGCCTGATGACATCAAACTCCTAAGAGAAGCATCCATCATTCTCCACCAGCCTGGAGATGATCAAATGGCCATTGAAGTCCTGAAACTTCTCAGCAAGCAGCTAGAGTGTGATGTGAGAGATTGCTCCATGAAACAGCAGGTGGAAGATATCAGAGCATTTTGCGGTTCCAACTTAGTCATATTTTGGAACGCCATAGGACGCATTCTTGCACAAAATGCTGTCCGTTTCATTTTGATGTACGTGTCTTTAGTTTTAACCTTTTCAGTGGACAACTTTCGTTTTAGATTATGACCATGGGCTTGATTGAATGGTCGATACAAATTGGGTCTGTCTTTTTTTTTTTTTTTTTTTTTTTTGAAGTGCTGACTTTGGTGAAGGATGGAGGACAGTTTAAGTTACGACAAAATATTACTGTGAGCAAATTATAAATTTTTTGTTTGGATGAATGTGCTATTTGATGATCAAGTTGTTATTATTAATCAAGCTTGACTTTAATTATACTCCAAAGCAAATGGTATCAAATTTGGAATATCTACTTTTCTCACATATTCAATATGTAATTTTAATGTAACATCTTGGAATGTTTTGTTATATATATATTATATAAAAGGTATGCCTGTCTTATATATATATATATATATATATATAGGTTGATTGATATCTTGTCTTTAGCTTTGCAGAAAGAAAAAAGATGTTGTAGTTGCAGGAAATACATACGTACACACACATATATATATAGCTAGCAAGCAGAAAAGTAAAGGATTACCCTTTCCTTTTATTGTTTTTTCCCAAAAGGGAAACCCAACTTTGGAGGTTGTCAAAGATCCCTACCATTGTTAGTTAATTATTATCGAGAATAAGCATATGATTGGGGAAACCGTAACTCCACAAGGCCTTTGCCTTTGTATTCAATGTAAAAAAGGACACAATGAAAGCCTATTTTGTGCGTAAAGAGGTCAACTAGTCAAGTTCGAACTTATCAAACTCTTTAAGCTGAGTTTGAATTCAACTTGAAGTTATTAGCCTACTCGAACGCGAGTTTAAGATCAAACAAATCTAACTTAATCAAATTTAACTATTTTTTTTTTAACAAGGTATACAGTAGACATTTTGCAATATTAATTAATAGACATGTACGTGACTCGATAAAGGTTGAAGAATTTTCGAATCTCACATATATATGGGCAAGATTCAACTCGTTTAATATATTCAAACTGCTCAAATTCAGTTCAATTTTTGTTGATGTGAACTTGAGCTTGAACTTTGATCAAGCAAAGCTAAGGAGTAACTGATTTAAACTCGATTTTATGTTCTAAGCCTCGTTGGCTATTCATGGTTCTAAATTAAGGCCGTCAATTGAGTTAGATGAGTTGACTTTCAGTAACCCTAGACTCAACCTAAGAAAAAATTGTTTTTGTTGGCCCTTCAAACCTCATGCTTGTTAAGCCCAGTCTTGGCTCATTCATGTATTACGAGTCTAGATGCGGAGATCGGGCCATCCCTAATTTTTTTTAAGCATTCATAACTTGTATTAGTGAAATTGAAGGAAGATAAGTTAATATAGTTTTTTTTTTTTTTGGTGTAAGCGGGACTCGAACCCTAGATCTCTTGGTTGCACTCCCTCCTCCCAACCACCCAACCTAACTCTCTCCCTATACAGTTACTATAAATAAAATATGGCGTATTGCTTTTTCAAAAAAAAAAAAACATAGATATCAAAATGCACAACTATTTTTCTTATAAAAAATTATAGGAAAATTACATATGTGAAAATTATGTCCTTATAAAGCTTTTATTTTTTTGTCACAGTCCTTTATTAATATTTGAAAATTGAGTATGAAACCATATCTATTTTCCTATTGCAGTTTTACACTTTTTTGGCGCAAACAAACTTCTTGGTAGAAAGAAGTAAGGGTGTGTTTGGTTCCCACAGAATTGGAGGCTTAGAATTAGAATTGGAGCACCAATTCCAAATCTTCGATTTGGACGCTACCAGTGCGAGAGAATTAGAATTCAATTCGAATTCTATGGGCCATCAATTCCACAAATTCAATTCTTTGGCAAGACCTAAGAATTACAATTCCAATTCCATACTTTCACCTCCTATTCGGGTTAGTACGCGGATCCTAGATGGATTAAATCAGTAAATTTACGGGTCTCCATATAATGAACAAAAGCAAAACTGAAATGAAAGTCTCTCTCTCTCTCTCTCGTCACAGACCAACCACCGTTTCTTGTGCAGCTCTTTCTCCTCCGCATCTTCCTTCTCCGCCTCCTCCCATACTTCCTCCTCTGCCTCCACCTATACTTCCATCGCACCGTTCCTGTTTTCGTGCGCTGATGCGTTGGAAATTGACGGGCGTGACTTCAAGATGGCGGAAGTTTGTGGGGCCACGACTGCTAGCCGGGCCGTGGGGCTGAGGTCAACGGATGGGAGAAAGAAGATGGGGGGCATTGGTGGTGGGGTGGCCATGAGCAATCCAACGGCTGCAGCTATCACTCACGTGCTGAATAACAAGCAAGAATTCTGCAAGGGAGTGGAGGATTTAATAATGGTGTCTTTGGGCAATGGTGAAATGGATTGCGCTGTCGGAAATCACTGGAATTCTTCCCCGGCGGAGTATTCTTAGGAATGCTTTAGCACCAGCAATGTTTATTGACTATCAAATTAGACAAGACCATCCTGAAGTTGAAATTTGATAGGAACCTATTCGGATTTAATTTAATATTAGAATGGCCATTTATTAAAAAATAGTAATAATGTAAAATTGTGCTTTTCTTTCTCTTTTTTCTTTTGGCTAAAATCACTTTGTTTGCATATTCATCTATTAAAATTTCTTGTAAGATACAAAGTTCAAACATTTATAATAGGTACAAGTTATGACTTTCCTTCCTTATTCATATCATAGAGTAGTCATTTGATTTTCTAAAATTTAAAGTTCTTAACTTTAAAAAAAGTATCAAGGTTTTAACTTGATAAATATTAACTACATTTTAAGTTAGAATATACAATTATTTTTTATTTAATATAATTTAATTAAGAAAAAAACAAGAATAATTTTTTTTTGCAGAGAAGGAACTAATTTGTTTTTTTTCTTTAAAGCTTTAGTAACAATTAGTTAAATGCAAGAAAAAATAAATTATTAAAGGCACTAATTGGCTTTTTCCTTAAAGCTTTAGTAACAATTAGCTAAATGTTAAAAAATTATTATATAGTAAAAAAAAAAGAATTTTTTTATGTAAGAAAATGTTAGTTGGAAACAATTCTAATTTTTAATGAATTCTTCTCCCATCCAAACAAAGAATTTGGAATTCCAAATGAATTATGTATCAATTCTATGCATTACCCAAACAAAAGAATTCCAATGTTTTGGAATTCCAATTCATAGAATTCTAATTCTATAGAATTCCAATTCCAATTCAATTCCAATTCTGTAGAACCAAACGCACCCTAAAACGAAAAAACTTACAGGAATTCAAAAAAGACCAAAAAAATTCTATCTATCCCCAGCACTCATAGAGCCATCTTCTGAGACTGCTGACAAACTTGAATTCAGCTCTCATTGGTTTCTCAGATTTTCCTTATTTGGTGTAACTTATTAAATGAGGAGGTTATATTGAAATATACTTGAAACAGAACAACGATATTAAAGAATAGGTGGACATGAATGTCTTGATCCTTTGGTGCTACACAAATCAACGTTTGATGATTGGTAATGCATGAATCATAATATTGGCAGACATATGCTAGGGGAAGATGACAATATGGTAATTCTACTCCTCTTGTAAAGCATCCATTGAAACCAAATAGGCGCTTTTTGGTTCACCTACTAGTGTTTTTTCCCTTAGAGCCTTGGCCTCGTGTTTGAGGATTTGAATTTACTGTATAAGCAGTGTTGAGATTATTTCCAAGCACTAATCGGCGTGTAAACGAGTCTAATTAAATTGAACACCTTAGTTGTGGAATCAAATTTGTTCGATTATTTTAATGAATTGAAATTTTGTTTAACATTGACTTGTTTAGTTGCGAAACCAAATTTGAACGAACTTTTTTTTTTATCTAGTTTGAAAGTTATCGAATACAAAAAACTGTTCAACTTTAGATTGACTAGTTAATGAACTAAATTTGAACGAAGTCCCGCTAAGTTGAGCTCGAATCAAGTATCAAATAGTTTGGTTTATCTTTTAACCCTAACCCCTAAAACTAGTTAACATTTTAAAATTGTACAGAAAGGAAAGGCAAAATAGCCGGAGCATGAAAGATTTCTCATTCACTCACTCCTTTTCTTTTATGTATTATTTTTAGGTGTGGTTAAGGCACATATTAGAAAAATTCATTGTTAATAAATAAATTCAAAGTACAAATCACACCTAATAATCATAGATTAAGTTCAATTAACTTGAATTTATACTACGTAAGTTTTCTCACATATATTTCGGTCAATCCTCAATAAAAAAAAATTTGAAATAGATCATTAAATTATTCCTACATACAATGTCTCCCCCTTTCATGTCCTGTTCTAAATTCCATGACTCCTGCAAAAACCTTATTTCAAATACAAATAACCAATAATGGCTTCATGATGCTTTGTGGATAAGGAAAATTAAGAATATTATTAATTTTTTCATGCTCAAATTGGATGTAAAAGTACTAAAATTCCTGGGGCCTTGCTACAAAAGCTTAAAAGTAGGTGGTGTACATTCCAAATAGGGGAAATCACGCTGGATCCGACCCATTTCCCAGACCGTGTTGAATAAAAATGGCCCTTTCAAATTCATTTCACCATCTCCTCCACTACTTCTCCTGTAAGCATCCTTAGATCCGTAAATCCAACCGTTAATATAAATGAAATTAATTTCATTTTCCAAAACCTCTTCGATTTATTTCATCTTCCCAATCAATTTTCTTTCTTCTCCCCACAAGGGTTTCTCCTTCTTCTTCTTTTGCTAACTTTTGGGGAGAGAGATTGAGAGAAAATGGCGAGGGTTTACAATAATTGGGAGAGGCTGGTTAGGGCTACGCTGAGGAGAGAACGGCTGCGGGTCACCGGCCAGGGACACGAGCGAACTTCCAGCGGCATTGCCGGCGCTGTCCCCGATTCTCTTCAACGAACCACCAATGTCAATGCTATTCTTCAAGCTGCCGATGAACTTCAATCGGAAGACCCTAATGTTTCCAGAATTCGTAAGCCTTTTGCTCATATTTATCTTGAATTTGTTTATTTCCAGCTCTTCTATTAATGATTTTGAAGTCCTAATGTTGAGTTATTATACTGATCAAAGACTTATTTCGCGTCTATTCCTGTGTTAGATGCATTAAAGTGTATTTAGTAGAAGAATTGAGAGTTGTAAGTGGTTGAATGTATGATATGGAAGAATTGCTGATATTTATAGCTGCCGCGTTGAATGTTGTAGTATGACCATAGCTTAACCAGGTTATAGAACGAGAACTGCTCAATGAAAAATTTGAAAATCAGATAATTGCAAAAGTAGTTGAGAAGAGCACGTAGTGGTGAATTGATCTTGTATTGTGGAATAGTGCTTGGCAGATTTAAACATATGGAGGCTGATAATAGGAGTAAATGAGAGATGAATGGCTTGTTATAGTATGGATTGCATCGATGTTGTGGAATGAGCTTTTGCAAGGAGAAGTGTCGTAGTACAAGGGAAAATTTAACCTTGACAAGTCATAATGGCAACTTGGAGCTTAAAGATTCTGTTTTCTTTTACAATTAGGGTGTAGTTTCTTAAGTTTTACTTTTTAGGATGTAGTTCTACATGCATTGAGAAAAATTTGTGCTTTATTGCTTTAGAAGAAGTTGCTCTTCCATGTGTCCTTTGGGGTCACATACTTTGAAACTCTCGTCATCAGAACAGAAGATTGTTAGGTATCATGTATCAGAAAGAATGCCTTTGGATCTTCCATATGTAGAGATGACAAGTAATTTTTATGTCTGCCTGCTGGTAATTTATCCTGCTTTCTGGTACAAAAAGATTTTGACTCTGGTTTTGGTGAGTATGGAATCACTTATGGAATGGATGGGTGTTTCATTTCTCAATAGAATATAAAATGACAGCATAATGGCCGCTGTCATTGTTATTGACAGTGTGTTTCATTGTTATCGTTGATGTCTACTCATATTCTGAAAGCCTTGGAATTTAATTCTTAAAAGTGATTGAGCAATTTATTGTATGGTTTTCTGAGATGCTGCTCTTGTTTAGTCTGTGAGCAGGCATATTCCATGGCCCAGAATTTGGATCCCAACAGCGATGGTAGAGGTGTTCTTCAGTTTAAGACTGGTTTAATGTCCGTCATCAAGGTACGCTCTTGGGTTTGAACACTTTAGATTGGTTCTATGTTTTCTAAAGGAAATAATTTATAGATTTTTGCTGCTATGTAACCTTTATACATGCAGGTATGCACGGATAAAAGGAATAGTGCTAGTGGTGAACAATAACCTTGCTCTCTGCAGGGATATGTAGACTTATGAGAAATTGAGAATAATTGTTGGAATATTGTTCTTTTGGCTTACTTTGGTGTATCGCAATGGACTGCTTTTATATTTTCAGCCTCGCTTTTTAGGATTTGAGTTCTTAAAGTTGAGAATGTGATGAAACTGTTGATATTTGTGCAGCAAAAACTTGCCAGGAAGGATGGTACACCGCTTGATCGTAGTCGTGATATTGAACATTTGTGGGAATTTTACCAGCGCTACAAAAGACGAAATAGAGTAGACGATATCCAGAAAGAGGAGCAAAAATGGCGTGAATCTGGAACCTTTAGTGCTAATCTTGGAGAGTATGTCCTTCATATGCTTGTCTTGGTTTTCTCAATTTTACTTGCATCTTATCATATGATGGCTTGACAAATTAGACCTTTGCCCAATATGGTACTCTGGAATCATGATTATCACTATATGTCTGATTTTGCGTTTTAAAATATGGATGATATTTTTGCCTCACATGACATGAGAAACTGAGAGGATGTGAAATTTGGAGTAAGTTTGCACATTTCAAATTGGGCATGAATACGTATCTGTGGTTGAATATTCAATGAAAGTTAAGTAGTTGAGAAACCTTGCTACAAAGACTAGGATTTGGTATTTGATAATAGAGAAGAATTGTATATTTTGTCCTTTTGTTTATGTTTTAGTATAGCAGAGTATTGTCACTAATCTGAGGTGTAATATCATACCTGCTTTTTTTTGCTATTATTTGAAGCATCTCAAGTATAACTTGTGTGGTTCTTATGCATGAATGTTGTGGTATTCTTCTTTCAGAACTCATTTATAGATAGCTTCTGTTTACTCACGAAAGCTGTAATACGCTTAGTAATTGAGTTTATTTATCTATATCAAATTGTTTTAGCTTATCAGAAATGAGAAAGGTCATTGCCACCTTGAAGGCTTTAGTTGAAGTGATGGAGGCATTAAGTAAAGATGCTCCTGAAGGAGTGGGAAAGCGTATTCAGGATGAGGTACTTATGCTTTACTTTATTTCTTTTGTCTGTGAAATCAGGAAGCTTTTCCTTGTGCAATATCATAAAGTATAGCTATATCTGTTTTTATTGTTGGTTTTTGTATTCAAAGTGTATGTTTTTAGGTATTCACTGCATCCATACTTCAGCTTATTAAAATTTTGCTGATCATCCTTTTTGGCAAACATATTAGCTCTGATTACCTTGCTAAATGAAGCACCGGTAATATATACATGTGTGGTTGGGTTTTTGGTCTTTATAGAGTCCTCAAAGAAAGCTAGTTTAGTAGTTTCTGGTAATATGTATGTTTAATATGTAGCTAAGATTTGAATGGCTTCTCTTCTTCTGGCGTTGTTATGCTGTTAAACTTTTTGGCGTTTTTACTTCAGTTAAGAAGGATCAAAAAGTCAGATGCAACTTTATCTGCGGAGCTCACACCATACAATATCATCCCTTTGGAAGCACCCGTATTAACCAATGCTATTGGATTTTTCCCTGAGGTAAGCTGGGAATTGAAAGGCAGAAAGAACTGGAGGAGTTCTTTATTTTTTTATTTTTTTAGTGCTGGCATTTATTGTATGATTTAGTGTCAGAGCAAACTCTGCTTGATGATATCATGTTGCTAATGACTGGCTATATCTTGAGTAAACCGTATTATGTAGTCATCCTATCGATTATGTTTTGGAGGCATTTGAAGGGATTATCACATGTTACCGTATTTTAATGAATAATTTGGTTACTCTTTATTTTCTGTCTAGGTACGAGGTGCTATATCGGCTATTAAATACACTGAACAGTTCCCTCAGCTTCCAGATGATTTTGAGATTTCTGGACAACGGGATCCGGACATGTTTGATCTTTTGGAACATGTATTTGGTTTTCAGGTTTGGTGTTTCTCTTACATCTCATAAGATAAAAATGTTTGATTGCATCTGTCTATTGTTCCTAATTGAGGTTCAAATGTTGAGTCATCAGCAATGTGGATGCTTCATACGTCCTGTTATTGTGTGATTATGAAAGAATTTCCACCTCATATCACGTTTTCTTTTTAATCTTTGTGATTTTTGAAAGGTTACAAGTAGTTTGTCATTTGCTACTAACAATATGTAATTTTTCACTCACATCTTGCTGACTTTCCAGTGAAAGATTTTGTATTGTAGGAATCCATTGAAACTATAAACTTCTGCATCTTTTTTGAAAATTAGAAAATTAGATGCGTTCAAATTGAACTATTTTTTTGCAGAGGAAATGAGATATGGGTCAAGCTTAATTACTGTCTCAAAAGGAAGAGCTGCAGTAGCTTCATCTAATGTCTTGTTTGCCTTATTTACTGTTTTTTGGTGAAAAAAGCCTCTCCAAGTGGACGGAACAAGTAGAAGCGGAAAAAAACATATCAACTTTCTAACAGAGATGTTTTTTTCAACTGCTGATTTCTATAAGATGATGGATAGAAATTTAACCAAGAAGTATAAAAGAGAAGCATTTATGACTTAAAATTCTCAAAGAAATCAAATTCAAGGTTATGGAAAAAATTCCAGATTCCTTTCATTTCCCCATTTTGTGTAGTTGTTGGAAGTCCTTGCAGCTCAAAGGTTGGTGAGAAGACAGAAGTTTTCATGGTTGCATCACAAGCTTGACTAATTGTCTATAGATTTTTTACCCTCTCCAAATTACCCAGAATAATCTTCAATAGGTACATTGCAATGAAATTGTTTCTTGGTTCCCTGGCTCTGAAACCTTTTTTCGTAAATTTTGACAAATTTTCTATACATTGCCATGCTTCATGAGTAGTACTGGATGAATTTTCTAAAACCTTTGGCCTATTTAGAACAGGTTGAAAGGTGCCTATCAGTTTGTTTTGCTTGCTTTTACATTCTACATAAATCTAGATGAGTAATTTTTTTAGAAGCATCACAGTTGTGAAAATTTTGATGTATGCTGGAACCATTGGCTTCCAAATCAGTTTGTCTAGATCAATAGGATGATCATATTAGAATCTACCAAGTGCAGGATTACTGCGAGGAAAAAGGCCAGCATCATTTTCTAACTACAAGAATCAAGACTATAGATTTCGGTGGTCTCATTAGATTCTTTGGATTTTTTCCTTGTGAGATTTCTAGAAAAGTCTAACATAGAAGAGAAATTTAGATGACCAAGACAGGAGAAAAATGATAAGTGTCTGTATGTAGTTACGATAGATCAATTTTTTTGGCAGTGATTTGCTTAAAGAGTCCTTGCCAATCCATTGGTCTTTGCGGAACAAACCTTAGAACTGTGCTCAACGATGGCTAGCTTGGCTCATCGATTAGTTGATTAAGCATTTCAGGTTTAGGCTTTCTCAGATACTAAATGAGCAGGCCATTACTTTGTTCAGTCAGTTAACAGTAAAAAGTTATTTTTAAGCTCCCATCGGTAAGTTATGTAAAGCTAAAATTTGAATTGGAGCTATATTCTTGATTAATGCACCAGGCTTAATTATTGCTTAAGTCCATTGTGGCTCATTTAATAGTTTTCTGTTTTGGACATTTTTATATGTTGCCAAAATTGTTCTCGACCATGTAATAAATGACAATAATCGGTGCACTGTACTAAACATAAAAGTTTGATGTAATAAAATACAACTGCAAAATTTAGTTGAAAAGTTTAACTGATATTAAGTGGATGTGGAGTTAACTTTTTAAAGTTGTAATGATTAGCATTATCCATCTCTCCATTTACTTAATGGTTTCATTTTAAGTGCTAAAATGAGTATTAAACGTTATTCAACTTGGGCTTTACGTAAGAGCTACCACAGCAGAACAAACATGCTTATGAATTTAAGGAACTGGTTGCTGAATTGCTAGAGTTTGTTTATTACCGACAGTTTGGAAGTATCCCACTGAACTTGATGAGAAAAGGTAGTATTGATACAACTGAAATGTAAGATTGTCATACTGTGACAATCATAAGATGATCTTTCTTATTTCCAAAGAAGATCCCTTCCTTCTTAATAAAGATGCGATAGATTCTAAGTAGGTTAATCTATGGTTTACTTCTTTTTTCTGTCATCTTATAGAGGTTGTGAGAGATTTTATTTTAAGAATTAGCATTTTTGTGTTCTAGGCAAAACCTGCTGCACATAATCTCATTTTGGGGCAAAAAGATGCGATTTTGATCAACAATTTGTTAATTCAATCTCTCTGCCATTGCTGTCTTTTGATGTTTAGGAAATAAGGATCATTTTTATGTGACTTGTTCCTTTTGCAATGTCTATTGTGCTACATATTCATCTGTTAATAATGATTAAAGTTTTTTATTTGCAGAAAGACAATCTAAGGAATCAGCGTGAGAATGTTGTCCTTGCTCTAGCCAATGCACAGTCACGACTTAGCTTACCTATTGAAGCTGATCCTGTGAGTTAGGCTGTTAACCTTGAAGATTTATCTATTTGTTTGGTTTCCTTCATTTACAATGCACTTAATTTTCGGGTCTACTTTCTCATGCTATTTTGATATTGTTATCATCCTGATTTAATTAGAAGTTCAGTTGGTATATTTGCATGCAAATGTGGAAATCTCCTTGTTCTTGCTTTTTACATTTTTAAGGTAGTAAAGTTCGGCGGGAACTGAGGTACATGTTAGATGTTGTTATACAGTAGTTCCTGGCCTAGTATTTTGGAGCTTCCAGAGTTGCTGAAGGGGTATCTCTATTGCTCAAGGAATGGACTTGCTATTTTATACCCTGTTTTAGAAGGTCGCTTGCTGTTAGTCAAATACATGGTATATGCTGTTCAGGATGTTAGGCATCATTAACATGGTGACGTGTACTTCCTTTGTTCATAACTCTCACTTGCATGTAAAGATGTGGGGATGAGAAAGAAATGAAGTTCTCAAAATGTACAATGAAACTCGAACATGGAAGTATTTCATGATCATGAAATGTTGATAATTTAGGATTGGGCATTAAATATCCTATGTACGAGAGACCCTAAGTATGGCACATCATTTGTGTTGCATCATAGTCTTGCTTGGGACTGTTAAGACTGTCAACACTCTTGTTTCTCTGGAATAATGGTGCAACATCAGAGGAATGGTCTCTCTGACAGTTGAAAGCCTTTGGTAATTGTGTTGGGTGTTGTTTGCAAGGGATCTTTTGGGTGTATAAATCTTATCTTGTTTGGTTGGGGGCATACTTTGCATGGTGTTTATCTTTCTGTTTTGCATGAACAAATTTCGTAAGGTTCGCACAATATCATGTTTCAATTTTTTTATTGAATTCCCTCTGCCATAAGATTTTTGGATATACTGTTCTTTGAGATGGAATGTTGTATGTTTCAGCCAAGCATTTGCGAAATATTACTTTGAAAGAAATATTTTAGTAATCATACATCTTTCATTTGAAGGACAATTGTTGGAGTAAATGTAAAGTTGCTTTATTTTGAATTGAGACCTGAGGTTGATGTATGATATAAGCAGTCTCTTTGCATGCAAGGTAGGCATATGTGGTTCCAGTATCTAAACCCCTTGAACTTAAATCTGCGTTTTCTTCATCTATGCAATATTTTCTTGAACATAATCTTGGGCTCGAGAATAAAACAGAAAAATGGATCTGCATGGGGCCAGAAGAAAGCTATTTTTATGATTTTTTCCTCTTTTTCCCTATTTGGGGGCGCCCATCAAAACATTGATTTATATGTATACTTATTTGTTCTTCAGCTCAACCACTGTCTTTCAATTGATGCACATATGCATGGTAAAAATGTTTTGACTCTTAGTGGTGTCATCTTTTTTCTGTGCCCTCTGATGTCAAGATGTCTTATAATCAAATTCAAAGTTCAAAAACTGAGAATTTGGTAATTTGATAGTTATTTTTTTAAGGGATTTGGTGGAAATTTTTCAAGGTGTTGTTGTTAGGACTCTGTTTTAGATTTTCACGCTTAAAAAACTTAAAAAGGAAGATTTTATTAGGAGCATCTCATACTTTTTTGTGCTCATTCGGTGTATTCATGTTTTGATATTCACCAACTTTATCTAGGTAAGTGTTTGCTTCAAGGGATGAAATTTTGAAAACCCAGTAAAGCAGATTGAACAGAATTAAGAGATCTTGTGAAAGAAAAAAAGTTGAGAATTAATTATCTAGGAGCCATGCCTTTGCTATAATCTGGACATGAGATTTGCACAAATTTTAAGTTTAGATAGTGTGAAATGGTTGACATTTTGTTTCAATGCTCATAGGAGATATTCATGTGGAATACTAGGCTATTGTTTGGTACCAAAGTTCAATTTTGAGTTTATAGAATCGGTACAGTGCCAATGTTTACAAAGAGAAAGTATTTATTTTCCTGATATATCTAGCCTTTGAAAATGCTACATGGAAAAAATGTCAATGGATATTTCAGAGCAAATGCCTGAAAGAAGTGCTGAAACAGAATCTTTTGATGTTGATTCATGTCTTCATTTTCGGTCAGCAAATGGCAAAACACCTTCCAAACCTATTCAACTCGGAAATCTGATTGTGTCCAAAAATGGATTGGTAAACAGGCACGTAGTTGGGTTGCTTAGTCTCCTTGAATTCTTGTTTGTCTGTTCATTTGTTACCTCAAATCCCTTTTGCCCTTTTCATATATGCTTAGTTATCCATCTATTAATATCATGTGCAATTGATATAAACTACATGCGATTCCATTGCTTCATTAGTGCAAATTTATTTTATGCTTTTTGAGTAACAGAAGGTAATCCATTATTTGTCCTTTGCAGAAAATTGATGAAAAGGCTGTAAAAGAGGTCTTCTTGAAGGTGTTGGATAATTACATAAAATGGTGCAGATATTTGCGGATTCGTCTTGTGTACAATAGGTGTATTTTGCACCCTGTGAAGAATTTGTAGCCTTTTTATTTAGTAGATTTATCTTATTTCATGTAGTCTGCTTATGTAAAGAAAATTTTGCACTTGTGGTGTTGATAAGATAATTCTCATCTTATAGTGCCAGTAATCAGTTCTAAGCCTATTCTCTTTCAGTTTGGAAGCCATCAATAGGGACAGGCAGCTTTTTCTTGTTTCTCTGTACTTCTGCATATGGGGTGAAGCAGCAAATGTCCGATTTCTTCCTGAATGTATCTGTTATATATTCCACCATGTAAGTACTTCATGCTTTTTTTGCTATGCTGTTTGTTTGGGTGACATGCTTTGTTAGGAGTTTTACTGTTTCTATGGTTCTAAAGATTTTCTGTTGGACCTAAAGAATATTACTGTGGGTTAGGCAGCATGATTTGGACCAGGTTGTCTGCGGATGCCACGAGGCATTTCAGACCCAAATCCACTTTTATCTCTCTCTGTGGTCTAGTATGTATGATGGTGATAGTTGTTATCCTAGTCTAAATTCAGTTCTGAGTTCTGAACCATCAAATTTACAAACTTGAAATTTGTGAGGTAAATCCATGAAGTGTTCACCTTGTCTTTTTGGCAATGGAATTGACTTGATGAAATTTTGCTATTACATGTTCTATATGTATAGACGATTGTGGGATATTAATCAAATAAGTCAAATAAGTGCACTAAAATCGAAACTGAGGAAGATCTCTAGTTGAAAGCTCTCGGTCTTCCGGTCACGAAACAACATCGATGAAGGCATGTGGGTGCATCCATGGTGGGGACTGTAACTTTCTATAAATTTCCCATTTGTCATTTAGTGACTGAACTTTGCTTATTCATTTTTTTGAGGATTGACGAATCAAATGATATTTCTGTTCCAACTTTTGCCTTTTCTTCACCCACTGGATCAAATCTTTCCTTGCTGTAATGGTTCAGTTCCTATTAGTGTCCGTAACACAAGTTGAATCCCAGATTTATGTGTTGGATTCCGTTCACCTTGTGGTTGGGAACTAATGGTTGGCTCTGTCTACAAAGATTTTGGATTTGTTCACAATGATCAAATTATATCTGGTCTTGTTTCCTCTTTTCCAGCCACTCTTGATACAATTTTTAAATATCGGCGAGCAAAGCTTCTTGTCACAAATGGTAAAAGTTTGAAAAGAATGAAGAAGAGCATCTTGAGGATAGTAAGAAAGAATCCACTTTTGGTCAATTGAGATACTGCTTCTGACTCAGTTCCATTCCTCATTTCTATTTGTCTTTAGAGTCTTCCAGTTGCATGTTTTCCAATATGAGATAAAAAGTAATAAAGTTAGCATCCTGAAACTCGGTACTGGTTATAATTGTGCATTAAAAATCATGGGGAGCTTATCGTGCATGGGCTTTTTTTATTTATTGTGAGAATCTATGCAGATGGCTAGGGAATTGGATGCTATCTTGGATCATGGAGAAGCTCACCCTGCTTCAAATTTTACAAACGAAGACGGTGTGGTGTCCTACCTCGAGCAAGTCATCTGTCCTATATATAAGATAATGCAGGAGGTAAGTAAACTTTGTGCTTTATGGCTATATCTCTATAGAGATATAGCCATAAAGCACATATCAGACATGTTTCTTTGTTGAATTACGGATATTTTTTTAAAGCTTGAATTTGGAAGTGTTGTGTGGAAATTTATTTTTACCTGCTCCCTATTGAAACTTAAATATGTTGTGGAACGTATCTGCCTTGAATAATGTGGATGAATGCTGTAAGCTTCAATCTTTGTTGATATTACTCCGAGTATTGTCCTCTTCATTCTTGTGTAATCCCGCTCCCTTGAAAGAATTCCTCTGTTGAATCATGAAGGGATCATGCATATTGGTTTTTGGATTTTTCTTATGTATGCTATTAGCATAAAAATTTCTTTATTCATACTGGTCTCGATTTACCTCTCATGTATAATGGGATCATGAAAAATCTCTCATCTGATTTTGTGCTAAGTATCTAGTGTATAGAATTTTTTTACAATGACAATGCTTAGGGTTTATCCTTTTAAAATTTCTGCATTCTTTGTTTTAGAATAAGGTTTACTGCTTAATTGGAAGAAATAAAATAGGGGTCATTGGGTTTGTTGTTGGTCTCTACTTGATGTTTTCTCTCTGTATTCTTCTAGTTTTGATCTACTGACTCTATGCATGAATGAGGCTTACTAGAATATAAGGCTGCTTGCACACCATAATCATGTAATTAACCTTTCATCTGATTAAGCTTTGACATTTAACAATTTTTCCTGTAAAACCAAATATGTACTTCCTAATACCTACTGCAGCAGCTAATAGGTGGAGCTCAACAGGTCATTTGGGATTGCAGTGGCTTATGCTAAAGCAATTTTTGCTTGAGCTTTTAAAAAAAAGTAGTGCTTCACAAAAGTTCATAGTCCTGTTGTTTGGGAGCCTATTGGCCAAAGTACTTTTTCTGTTGGATATTGCTTGAGTTTGAATTTTTAAAATACATTTGTGTCCTAGTTTTAAGTTTATGATAAAACAGGCGAAGTTTACTTGTAATTCTTAAAAAAAGAAAAGCTATTCAAAAAGCAGCAGTTTTAAGGTTGTACTGAAAGTGCTTCTAATAACCGGTAACCCTATCCTGAATTTACAAAATGATGCTTATCAAATCAAACACTTTAAAAGAGCTTTAATCATTTAGAAGTACTTTTGGCAAAAGCTCAGTATCATGGGCACCAAACTTTATGCTGCATGGACGTTGGCTACAACCAAAACTGTTTTTGTTTTATTGTTGTTGATTCTAGGAAAATGGTTCTGCTTTGTACTTTATTATGTTGGATTGCCAGCCATTGGCCCACTCAGTTTTACTTGAATCAGGAATATCAACTTGATCTTGGCAACTTTAAGTTGAATTAATGCTGTCTTATTTTCACCTACTATCTTTCTATTTGCAAGATGCTTTAAAAGGAGTTTTCCTGATCAAGCTCTAGTTTGATGCCAGTCTGATGCTGCCTAAAAACATTGCTCTTGCTGATATATATTTACTACTTTAAGTCTATAATTCTTGTGGCTTTTTGAATGACTTTATAGTTGTGTAAGCAATTGGTACCAGCTCTTTTTATGTGGTTGTCAAAATTTTGATGCTAATAACATAAAAATGTAAAGCAGATCTCTCTTTTCCCTCGTCAATATGTGATGTTTGTGTCATGTTTAGGCTGCCTATATGCGCATAAATGTTGAATTCTTAAAATTTACCATTAGTCATGGAAACCCGTCTTTGGCATTTATGGGATTTAACTTTCATATGGTTCATATCTAGTTGCTCCTTGTTATTTGTAGGCAATCACTGTTGTAACAGTGTATGTGAATATCATTGATCGATCATCTTTTATGGGGTGAAAGTGAAATATAAGTTTTCTGAATTTGAGTTCAAACGATTTTCATCTGTTAAAGTCCCCTTTTAAGTCTCTGCCAAACACTCATTTGTTTTTCTTTGCTGCATTTGTGTTTGTTCTCTATTTTCTTCATCTTAGGAAGCAAAAGGAGGAAATACTGGGAAAGCCCATTCAGAGTGGCGGAACTATGATGACTTCAATGAATATTTCTGGTTTGATTTTTCTTGATATTATTGTGGACTTTTTGAATGCGATTTCATTGCCTCTGCTTCATCTATGGTTTCTTGCTGATAGGTCTCCGGCTTGCTTTGAGTTGAGCTGGCCCATCAAGAAAGATTCTTCATTCCTGTTGGAGCCTAAAGGGCGGAAAAGGGTTGGTATCAGCCATGATTAGTATTACCATACTCCAATGTTTTCTTTGTTGTGTCATCTGAGTATTTAAATCATAAACTATTTGCACATAACCTTAATTTTTTCAGATGTGTTGGAAGCAAAAGAGGGAACTAATCTTTTCTCCTTTTTTTTTTAATTATTTTTTCCTTCTGTTGTGTCATGGGTAATTCTGATTGTGAGGAAATGGGGAAGAATTGAGATTATGACTACTGCACCTATGATGCATCATTTCCTCAGAGTTGATGTTGTTTCTCTTAGCTTGCTGAGTTCCTAATGGCAGCTTATGAACCAAAATCACTTTGTTTAAACCTTTGGCTTAGCTGCTTTACATAAGTAGTTTGAGCGTACATGCATTACATGTGTGACAGGTCACTTTTTGTGATGAAAATTTGCGTATATTTACCCTGTGAGATTAGTAAGAAGAAGAAAATACAGATGTATTTTTTTGGGTTGAAATTTATTAACATTTGAATAATGGGTGTATTTTATTTACTTAATTGGTAACATTTTCGTGTAAACAGTACCTTTTTCCATAAAAGAAAAACCATTGCCAAGTTATAATGAAGTTATGTTCAAACGCAAACTGAAGTTATTCTATTGCAACAAAGTGCAAACATTTTGCTATTAAAATTACAGTTTTAAAGTTATTTCATGCGACAAAGGTTCATTTTTCATGTGTACAAAAATCCTGTTTTGATTCTAAATTATATCCTAGATAATGTTATCTTTGTATTTTGTCCATTTGGCCTATCCTTTTCCACTCTTTTAATTGCGTTACTTCTGGTTAAATTTCATTGATATTCTCCCTAACCTTAAATATATGGTCGATGCATCAAATGGTTGATTTCCCTATGACTTGGAATATTTGTATAATAGAAGGGAAATCATTAAAACTTTGAATTTTAGATAATCTAAAACATCTTATACACATATAGCTCATCTTAATTTGAATATGAACTTTACCTAGGTTTTCAGGTATAATTGTAGAAAAGGCAACCAAGAAACTAAGAAAAGTTAAATGCATTTTTCCTAAATTGAATTAACTTACTATCATATGGGAAAAATAGTTGAATGACTTCATATATAGTTTAGCATCAAGTATGCTACACTAAATCTCAATAGGCATTGAAACATTATGTTCATTTTGATGTAAGAATGAAAAGATTTAAACATTAATTAGTATCATTGTGTAAAATTTTGCCTAAAAGCAAATTATATTTGTGTCTGTGCCCCTGAGGAAGCTAGTATATATTGTTAAGATAGCGTTGCTTAAAAAATTTCACTTTGTTAAAGTTTCTTAGAAGTTGAGTAAAGTTTGATAGGCTTCAAAGGCCATCTCAGAAAACCAAATTGTTGGAAGGCATGTTATATCCCCATAAAGGTAAACTGGAACTAAGTTGACTTTTGTGCTTGTTTCAGAAAGGAGAGTTAGGAGGCAAAACTTTTTTCTGATCACACAACAGAAAAAGATAAATAATTAATTTCACATTCATTGCTCTCCTTTTGTTTTAAATGCTGCAAGTTGCTCTGCGTAGAAAAAGTTTGAATTTTGATTTTCTTAGTGCAACCTTGAGGTGGCTTGTGCTCCAATATTCGTGCTCATTGCTCCAAGTAAATGCCTGTGAGCCGATGAATGGTTTAGAAAATTGACTTGGTCAGAGAGTATTGTCTTGCTAAATAGGCAAGGCATTTTGCCTATGCTCTCCAAATGAACTTAGCTAGACTAATGTGATGCAGTTGACATCTAAGACAACATAGTGAGCAAGCCAAAATATCCTCAGCATCTTATGTATTTTACTTCATTGAATATAGACCTTTCAGACACAAAGTTGTACACTTTATAGTTTATACTTATGTGGTTTTTGGTGAATTTGACAATATATACATGTTCGCTTGCTGGTGATTTCTGCATCAAGGATTGAGTATCTTGAAAATGTATGCATTGAATTTTATATATTTGTTTGCTGAATTAGATTGAGTTCAAATTAGGCCATCACAAGTCCGTGTCCAACCTAAATGGATGAAAGGCACCTCATTAAGTCTAGAAATCTTGGGCCAAAATTATATCCCTTATATCACTGCTAAACGGTTATCTGAAAGTGACAATTTTATAAAGTGAGCACAAATTGTATGATTACTGACCACAAATGGAAAGGTAAACTTTAGTTTGCAATAATATCTGCGTCGCCCTTTGCAACTATAGGCCACCAAGAAGATGATCTTTGTGGACTTATTTCAACTAAGTTGCTCACACTTGCAACTCAACTGCAGTTGATCAGAACTCCATTTAAATAGTTGTACTGGGATAAGTGTTCGACTGTGGAGAGGATTGGCTTGATTTATAACTGGTTACTAGGTTGTAATATCGGAGGAAGTTAAAAACGATGCAAATTCAAATAAAACGTGAATCTTTTATCAATTAATTAATATTGAATTGGCTTTAACTTTTGATTATCAAGCCATTGTTTTCTATTATTACAAATATGAGAGTGCAGACCCAGTACTCTGACGCAGAATTTCATAGGCTGTCATAACTCAAATTAAGTACAGAAGAATGTCAAAATGAAAAATTCAATTACCAGTTTAGTAATTGTGTTAGTAAGAAAGATATTGATACAGGTTTCAAAATTAGATTAAGACTCTAATTCTTCTTCCTGTGTTCATCTATAGATATAGGAGTTACGGCTTAACAGTATTTACCCATGGTGGTAGGTTTCAAAGCCTCACGTGTTTGTCTTGCCAAGAAATTTTCTTGTTCTTGTTGCCTGATACCAATTCTTAAAATGATCAAACCTAAAAGCCATATTATATCTGATTTTTGCATTCTTGTTTGATGTGTACTATGCAAAACTTCTTCCTCAAGAATATCCTTTCAATTTAAAATTTTATCCCTTAATAAAATTAAGGAAATTTAATTAAACAGAACTATATTCCTAAAAATGAACCTCAATGTTGGTATTACAGAAGTAGCCTGAAAATTACAGAAGGGGCTTTCAATTGTGGAGACATAATACAGCCATTGATATTTATAGGAGGGCATTGAGGAAACAAAAATCTAAATCACCTGACTCAAACTCCCACTTTTAATTAAATAAATGCTGTTGTACAGTACAGAAATTATTTGCGATAAAAAACAGAGTTCAGAGCTGTAGCTTAGTAGTTAACCAGCATTATGGAGCCTGAAGTTCTATATCATCTTGTCCCTGGAATTAACATTGGAGTTGTTGGACTGTGTCAGTTCCCTGGGAAGTTCATTTAGTCATCCGATACTGAGTCACTTTAACACTGATGATTTTATGCTTGGCAATGTTTTAGCTTCTGCTTGATCTTTATGTCATAACTTGACCTTTTGTCTTAATTTATCTACTTGTGCAGACAGGTAAAAGCACATTTGTCGAGCATCGGACTTTTCTTCACTTGTATCAAAGTTTTCATCGTATGTGGATATTTTTGGCTGTAATGTTTCAGGTCATTTCCACATCCAGTGTTTTGTTTTTTATGAGATGTTGAATGTTTGATTGTTCCTTGCATAATCTGGAATACTCTGATTTCAGATCTTGACCATTATTGCCTTTAATGGTGGAAAAATTAATCTCAATACTTTCAAGACAGTACTTAGTGTGGGTCCAACATTTGCAATCATGAATTTTGTGGAAAGTAAGTTATGCTCTGCTACAGTTTCTAATTTAAATTCTTTGATCAGTTGTGAGATCTTAAACTTACTGTTGCATGCTTGGATCTGTTCATAGGTTCTTTGGATGTCCTACTTATGTTTGGTGCTTATACAACGGCAAGAGCCATGGCTATCTCAAGGCTTGTTATTAGGTTTTTTTGGTGGGGTCTGAGCTCTGTCTTTGTGACATATGTGTATATGTGAGTCTAAACACTGGTTTTTAGTTTTTCCAACTATATTTGCTGATGCAAAAACTTGTTGCTGATAACCTATACCAAATTTCAGAAAAGTTTTGCAGGAAAGAAATAAAAATGCAGATCCCCTCTACTTTCGGATATATGTCCTGGTTCTAGGCGTTTATGCTGGACTACGACTTATTTTGGCCCTCTTCTTGAAAATACCAGCGTGTCACACATTTTCTGAAATGGTTGATCAGTCGTTCTTTCAGTTTTTCAAGTGGATCTATCAGGTAACAGTATGGATCTGAGCAATAGTGCACTTCAAATTTTTCTTGAACCATTCCAATTGTTATTGTGCTTGAATAAATTGACAGGAGCGATATTTTGTTGGCCGAGGTCTTGTTGAAAAAACAACTGACTATTTAAGGTTTGTTTTTTTCCTCTTTGGACCTTGGTTTTGGTGCCTAGGTTTTTTTATTTTTTAACCTATTTTGGACATACACAAGACTGTAGTTCTGGCCTTACTGCATGCAATTGTTTTCTCTAAGTTTTGGTCACGAGTTTTCTATTGGTACAATTACTATCTTTCTGTTGCAATGAAATGTGTCTACTACTATGTGAAATCTTGCCTTGTCAAAAGGATGCTTTAGTTATTTCCATGGATCACATCCGTTACCTGCTTCAAGTCTCTGAATAAAATACATTGGAGTTCCAGAATTTGCTTTCAGTTCAGATTTCTTGGTTACAAAATCTTCCACCACCTAACAAACAACAAAGGAAAAAGGAATTGAAAGAGGACTATGTCTTGTGAATGGTTTCCCTTGCTGCTTTTGATAAAACCAAAGCAGACTATGTCCTAAAAAGCTGAATGGTTCCATTACTTAAAGTTATATGCTTAATATACCCGGGGTTTGGTAAAGAATGGGAGGCAGTACAGGACTTAAAATTGCTTTCTCATGGTTTTCCACTTTGTGCTATCAAACTAGCATTTCTTCAGCTTCTCCATGTTATTCTCATTGGTTGAACTTTTTATGTGAAAACTGCCGTTCTTTTACATGAATGGATGGTTAGATGTGCAAATGCAGCATGATGTAACTCATTCTCCACCACTGCCTGTCTTGTTATAGTGCTGCAATGCTGAGTTACTTGTGTTTTGTGCTGCTGCAGATATGTGCTTTTCTGGCTGGTAATCTTTGTTTGCAAGTTCACGTTTGCATACTTTCTTCAGGCAAGTCACTTTCCCTGAACTTGACACTCAAAGCTTGATATCTGGATTAATAAAGTATAGACCAGACACTGACTCACAATATGCAAAATTGATATTGTGTTATCGCTTACATGTGCTGGGCTAGATGAGAAGAGTGCACCTTATTCTTCTGTTGTTAATTGGTGCAGATTAAACCACTAGTTGAACCGACCAATATCATTGTAAAACTTCCATCCTTGCAATACTCGTGGCATGATCTAGTATCAAAGAGTAAGCCATTTTATGTATTTATCATTTATTTGTCTCATTCGAACTGGATATATTTTTTTCCCATTTAATGTAGTTCTTTCTTAATGGTGGATTTGGATAATTTTATTTATTCATGTCATTATCATCTTATCGAGTTATATACCTTGAGCAGAGTTGCTATACAGGTGTAAAAAGAGATTTGCCAATTAATGCTTAGTCTTGTATATGGTGGTGGGAGGGGTTGGGCCTTTTTCTTAACCCTAAGGCTGTGTTTCTTGTCACCAAATTTCAAGGAATCTGGTTCTGCTTTTGCCTTCTGTATCTCAGCAAGAAGAGGAACCAAATTCGTTCTTCTTTTAAATCTTTGCTATAGCTTCCACCGATTTGCTTCTCTGTCGATTAAGCAGACAATTATATGCTTCTAAATTTAGATGGCATCAATTATCTCTTCATATTACAAGAAGTTATTGTACAACCTACAGAACCAGTCTACTCTTTTTTTTTTTTGGGTGCTTCAAGGGATGTAGCTCCTCATAGTTACTACAACTTATCAGCTCAGATGAAAGTGCAGAATTATTATACTAATTGTTCCCATTTAATGATTGTTGTGGGGAAATGATACAGAATTGATTCCTGAATAGTTTTGTCTCTGTTTTAATTGTTGTTCATGTTCTTTGGCAGGCAATAATAATGCATTGACAGTAGCTAGCCTTTGGACTCCTGTTGTGGCTGTGAGTATTATCTAATTCATTCTGTTTATTCCGATATTCAATAATCATGTGGAATTGGTTTTGTAGCTCCCTTTTTTTTTGTTGGGGTTTTTTTTGGGGGGGGGGTGCGATCAAGCAAAAGTGCTTCCCTTGGATTTGAGCATCTGAATTTTGAAGCTAGATATGGCTTGACATAGGTGTCTTGGTATTGATAGGATTGCCTGCTGAATGTCTTCTGTTCCTTTTGTCCTTTGTTGAAGTACATGGTTTCCAGCTGTAGAAACATGAAAGAGTCCCGAACAATTCCTTCTGTCTGCTACTTTTTCTTGCTTTTAATTTAACAAAAGAATGTTTGAGGTGTCTTTTAGCCTAGGATTTGATAACAAGAAGAATGATGCAGCGTAAAGTGTGGGTGTATAGGAGATGAAAAGGATGGTACACTAAGTGTACCTTCTCCGGCACTTATTAGGTAAATCTGCTAATAAGATTTAAAACATTCAAGAGAAAAAAGTAATAATTGCCTGTCATTGTAACCCCAATTTGATGAAGTGCTCTCTGGTTGCTGAAAATTTGGAGAAGAATAAAGTGATCCCCTCTCCATATTTTTCACTTTGGAATAAAGTACTGCTGAAGGTATTGGTTCTGATAAAGGTTTTGCAAAATACGGAACCAAAGTTTTGACTCTTTGTCTGGGCACGTACTCTTGTTCAGTCAGCTTCTAGTTACTCTAAAACCTGTAAGAGCATTAATTAATAATATCTGAAGTAGTGGACAAATCGATGAACTACTAGTCACATAAATACAACTATCAGAGAACATCTAAAACGTATTACCCTGTACAAGATACCAAGTGCCTGTGAGTGGAGACGCAAGAATGCCTGAATCTACCTACCCTCATCCGTCTGTATTTCCAAAGAAATGATATAATTAATCACATTTTGTGAATCTTAGGAATGTGAAGAAGCTAACTTTTCAAGTATTATGTCCTATTGCAATGTAAATTGTTTACCAGTTTCGCATGATATTAACTGCTTGCTTGGCTTTGTTGAGATAATCCATCAGACAAGCTCTGGTGCATTGTTAGGTGAAAATTTTGAGAAAAATTTCAGACTGATGTATAAAGCTGCTTTAAACTTTCTCATAAGCTGAAAAACCTCATAAGGTGTTGTGCTTTGTTCTTTGGCCAATTTACCCGCTACTTTGATTATCGGTTGTACTAAGTTGTTTCTGTGTTTTTGCTTTGATTTTCTGTATCTGCAGATTTATCTCATGGATATTCACATTTGGTATACTCTGTTGTCTGCAATTGTTGGTGCTGTGATGGGTGCACGGGCTCGTCTAGGAGAGGTACCAATATGTGGCTAGAATTAACTGGTTTATTTTGGTGTAGGAATTATTTTTCTTGGTCATGCCTTTGAAATCTGTGGCTGTATGTTACTGTCACTTTTGTTAGCATTATACTTATGCAATCTCAATTATTATTTAAAAAAAAATTATTTTGGTAGATCCGTTCAATTCAAATGCTACATAGACGTTTTGAGAGCTTTCCAGAAGCCTTTGTCAAGAATCTGGTCTCTTCCCGGATTAAGAGGTAGCATAAATGTCTTGATCTAACAGAATCTGGTTACCTTGGCAATGTTCGAATTTCTATAACCTCAATCATTTTGCTGATTATATTTTTGCTGCCTTTTGCAGGATGCCCTTTGACCGACAACATTCGCAGGTAGATTATTACATTAACTTTTTGTTCAAATTTTTGATATCTCTGAGTTAATTTTTGTTGGAGACGAAATAATACTTGAGATGTCAAATTGAATATGAGGCATGAGAAAGATGTTGCAGGTAGATTACTGCATTAAGTTTTTGAATCTGTTTTGTTGCAAAAGCATTTTCCATTAATTTTTTGAATCTGTTTTGGCACTTGGGTTGTTTGCAATACAATTTCTAGTTGCTGCATATTTTGGACTTTTCCAGCTAAAGATTATCATGACTTTAACAATCATTGTAAAAGATCAGCTCTACATGTGCTACTGGAAGAAAGAAATGAGTCAGCATGGTGACTCTTGCCAGGCCAGTTCTTCTAGTCTTGGAAAGCTAAATAAAACTTGTGGCAAGATGGTCTGAGGATGTCTGGGGGTCATACCACAGTTAGAAAATTCATTTTAGTTTTAGATGGCTGTTATGTTTGACAATTAATTAAAATTTCCTTCTCTCTGTGTTTACTTTTTGTTAATTCATGCCACTTCTCTAGGTTCATTTTTGATACTTTGGTCATTAAGTGAAGTGATTTTCATCTTAATTCAATTTATATTGTTATGACATGACAAGTAGATCATAATAACGTGAATGACACCTCCAAAAGTGTTTTACAGTCCTTGGAGCCGCTCCACCAAAGTATTGTGATTTGGATGCTTTAATGTAATTCTATTGTTGGAATTTAACTGCATGTTAAACCAGTCTTGTTCTTCAACTGTTCTGAGTTTGTACTTGTTTATACAACTGCTGGAGTTGCAGCTTTCCTTCTTAGTTTACTTATTTCCTGATTTTGATAATTGCACCAAGGATCCTTTTAGTTGTCTCTCCTTTTTTCTGTGTTGGGAACATTGGGGGACACCCTCCTGCCCATATGCATGATTAGTTGGAGGTGGTCACTAGTTTTTGTTGCTAGTTCTTGTAAATTTTAAAAATGCAACAGGTACTTTTCCAACAAAATTTATAGTAACCTCCCAAAAAGCAACCTATAAAACACACCAACGCCATGGTCACCTCTTCTTCTTCCACCACCACCACTCTCTCACTTTCCCCACCCAACCTCCCCCCAACCAGCTCCAGCACTCTCCATGACCGCCACCGCCAGCGCTCCCCTCCTTCCTCCCCTCTTTCCTTCTCTCCCTCTCTTCTCCCCCTTTTTCTGCCCCCCATCTCCTCCCTCAACCCTGCAAATCTGTGGCCAGATCCCTTTGCAACCTTGGTTGTGACTGGATCTGGACCAGGGTCCAGTTACTATCAGATCTGGGATTTTTTTTGGGGGGGGGGGTTTGGGGGTGGGAAAGGGAGGGGAGGGAGTGGTGGTGGTGGTGGGGGGGGGAGGGGGTAGAGGTGGTGGAGGAATATCTAAATAAAAACTCAAAAACATCAGAAGAAAACACATTCTATCGGTTTTTTAAAAACTTTTTCTACAGTAAAGTTTAATAAAAATTTTTTGAAAATACCCAATCAGTGCTGATTCATTTCAAAGTATCTCATGAGCATTTTCAGTAGAGGCTTGGCAGCTAGAAGCAAGGTAATCTTTTTAAGTCGTTTTATGTTGGCTTATAAGCAAAGGATGGTTGGTTGTACTGGATTACCAGCCCAGGATACATATTTTTGCCTTTTGTGGCGATGGTGAAAATTAGGTGACTCAATGGCTGATGCCTGACTAAACTTGCTAATTGTCACCAGAATAATGTAAGCGAAATAATGGCTATAGAATAATTTTCTTAAGGCTGTTTTTTTTATAATATGTTGGATTAAATTTTTTCATTTGTTTAAGAATTTTCTATGAGTAGATTCATGAACTTTTAGCAGGAGTTTTAAATAATTGGTTTGTCTGCCGTTTGATAAAAGTTAGAATCAGAAATAAATTGGTCCTTAGCTATGCTAACCTGTCATCAAGGGCATCTGCAATTCCTACCCACTGCTAGTATCTTGTTGCCAAATGATGAATGGGTTTATTAAAATCATTTTACAACTAGGGCACTTGTCCTGGATGTTTCCTGAATTAGAAAACTTATTTTCCAAAATTATTTTTGCTGCATCTATTATTGCTCTGAACAGGGATATTTCCTTTCAGGATTCTCATGATAATAACAAAGAGTATGCAGCTATATTTTCTCCATTTTGGAATGAGATCATCAAAAGCTTACGTGAAGAAGATTATATTAGTAATAGGTAAATTGGTGACACTTTTGTACTTGGTGTTGAAAACTTGTGTAATGATTGCACCTCTTAATCCATATTCATTCTCATTATTGGCATTTGCTAACCCCTGGCCACCACCGCTACATGCTGGTTTCCATTTTATTCCAGAGAGATGGACTTGCTATCAATGCCGAGCAACATAGGAATTATTAGATTGGTTCAATGGCCTCTGTTTCTTCTTAGCAGTAAGGTGTTATCAATTATCTTTATGCTACTCTCTTAATTACTGAAGCACTTGGAGGTGGATGTTCTTTTTGTAAGTATTATTAAGCCGTGTATTTTTTCAGATCTTATTGGCAATTGATTTAGCTCTGGATTGCAAAGATACACAAGCAGACCTCTGGAGTAGAATATGCAGGGATGAATACATGGAATATGCTGTTCGGGAGTGCTACAACAGTATTGAAAAAGTTTTACATTCTCTGGTTGATGGGGAAGGGAGACTGTGGTATGACTTTCTTCTACTATTTTTTGTGCATAAAGCTCATATTTAGTTTTATTTTGTTAGATATTTACCATTTCACGTTTACAGATCATTCTTGTTTCCTTCTATTCATTCATTACAGGGTTGAAAGGATATTTCGTGAGATCAACAACACTATTCAGGAGGGTTCACTTGTGATCACTCTTAATCTTAGGAAGCTTCCTGTTGTTCTATCGCGATTTACAGCACTCACTGGATTGCTGGTAACTTTTCCTTATAAATTAAGGAAACCAATTGATTCAAGAATGATTAACTGATGTAACCAATAAGAAGTGTTATGCTTTTACTTCTGCTACCATCATTCAACTTGGCAATATCTCTGGTAAAAAATGATGGAAACAGCATGGTGTTTTTTCATCCTAGTGATCCTCATTTTATACTGCATAGGTGGTTTTTCTTCTAAATGCTTGGTGTACTAGCATATTGCTTTTTCCCCATACTCATGCTAAAAGAAAGCTGTTAAGGGTTATTTCTGCAACATGAATTGGTAACATGTTGGAATAATAAGAGTTTAAGGATACAACTTTGATTGATGTGTTCCTTATATTGCTGTAAATTGCAACTTTGTGGAGTATCATTTTCTCAATGCAAATGTTTTTGGAAAAAAATGTTTGAGAAAGTTTCCTGTGTGTTTGTTAATAGTGACATAGAAACAGCACACTTTCAATGATTATACTTTCTATTTCGCTTGCAACTTTTGTCTTCTGTTTATTTGTGTCAAAATTATATTGGCAATCATACTCTGCGCATGCTTCAATTGTGAGAGTGCATATAGTACGTCACTTTGTACAATTGACAATCAACTCTACTACTTTCCATACACTGACTGATAATAGTGCAGTGGAACTAAGAAAATGGATGTTTTTGATGTAATGCTCTTAATTGTTTTTACATGTTTATATTAATAGTTCTTTGTTTGAAGCAGCTGGCGATGCTTAATTGTCATCTTTTTCAGGTTGATCTGTAGTATATCTTTCCTCATTTATGTTATTCTGATAGCTTTTAAACTGTCATGTTAGATACGAAATAGAACTCCTGATCTGGAAAAAGGTGCTGCCAAAGCTATATTTGATCTATATGAGGTTGTTACACATGAGCTACTATCATCAGATCTAAGGTTAGTGCTTAAAAACTTTTGCTTCTGTAACACACTTTCTATTACAAGCTTCAAAGAGTAAAACCTTTTTTCTTTTATTTGGCTTAGGGAGCAGCTTGATACATGGAATATATTGGCGAGAGCAAGAAATGAAGGAAGGCTCTTTTCTAGGATAGGGTGGCCCGAGGATCCTGAAATTGTAAGCATTTAAAACTTGGAATATATGGATTTTTAGGATGTCTCTATGATTAAACCAATGATTCAATCCTTCAATTTTTGCAGAAGGAGCAGGTCAAGAGGTTGCACCTACTTCTCACAGTCAAGGATTCTGCTGCTAATATACCTAAGAATCTTGAGGCAAGAAGAAGATTGGAGTTTTTCACAAATTCTTTGTTTATGGACATGCCAGCCGCGAAGCCAGTCTGTGAAATGATGCCATTTTGGTACATACCTTTATTTCTTACAAGTTGATCTTTTGTTGTTCTGAATTTATTTTACAATTTCTGATGATTCATATTTGCTTCAAAACAGTGTCTTCACGCCTTATTACAGTGAGACTGTGCTTTATAGTTCCTCTGAGTTGCGGGTTGAGAATGAAGATGGCATATCTATTCTTTTTTATCTCCAGAAAATATTTCCTGGTAATTCTCAAATCTATTTCTTCTCACTTTAAAAGTTCCTATTCTTAGTTTACTGATTTATTTGGCTGAACTATTAGATGAGATTGATATATTTTCTCTACTTTCAACAACTTTTTCTTTCAAGATCTGTTGGTGCTGGTGGAAGTGTGACAGAAAGGAATGAAACATTGATCCCTGATTAAATTTCTTGTTTTTAGGGCAAACCAGGAAAAAAACCCTTGAATAGGAGGATGAAGCCAGGGTTCTTAAGGGAGAACTCAAAGAACTAATTCGAACACAATGTTTAGGAGAATTAATTGTATAAATGCTACTAGGAAATGAATATATTCTGATCTCTAATGTCTTCAACTAATGCAAGATTTGTGCTGCTAGAGTATGTAATCAACAGTTTCCAGAACAGGAACCGGCTACTCCGCTTGGTCTTGGAGGAAAACTTTGTCCTCCAATTTTTGTATTTATGATAATCATGCGAATTTCCACCCAAGGCCGCCTATCCTCTGTTTCTTAGCATCTTCAGCTGCTTGGTTTACTGAATGTAATCTCCCAAGGGATTCCACGTATAAAATATTCTTATAAACTGAATTCCAGCAAAAAATCTAAATCTACAGTGTACATGTATGGAAAAAGAGGTTTGCTTTAATGTCCTTGAATTTTTGCCATTCTATGCCCATTAAAGCTTTCTACATCGCGTTATCTATAAGTTTTCATGAAAAAAATAGCAGGAGACTGTATTCTTCAAGCTTCTAAAATTCTTAACATCAGATCACAATTAGGCTGTAGAGCAAAAGCAATGCTAGTATTCTGTAAATGTACCAATGGACAAAGCATCACCTTCAGATCAGAGTTTTGAGCAACACCATCATTTACTATTAGAGGGAAACCCACAGTATTATTTAGGAAACATATCATGAAATTGTGCAGAAATTCGAAATATAGTACTTTTAGTTGCTTGGCAAATTCTTTTTCTCCAAGACTGCCTTAGGCTACAATCTTGAAGCTCCTCATTATGCTTTTTTTCTTGGTTTTCAAGTTCAAAAGGTCACGGGACTAATCATCCAAATTGACATTTATTTTTGTTAAGGAATGTCTTTGGCTCTGATTCCAGTGGCTGCAAGTAGAAACATGAGAAAAGGATTATAACAGTCGTACTTCATTTTAGTTCTGCTTTTTATGGAAATCTGGGAAAAAACATATAAATGGGATGTTTTGAGAGTGTATTCAGTTTTAAGAAAGAACTTTTATTGTCATCACATTGCTTAACTGTTTCCATGGTTTTATTCTAGTTGTTTATTGCACATCTTTCCTTGAAGTCCTAAACTGAATTGAGACTCACACTACTACAGTGAACAGTCAGTCAGGTGTATTCTCCAGCTGCATCATACATATGAGTAAAATTTAATGTTTTATGCTATGTTTTAGAAGCCTTGTGTGCATATCTCTTATTTAATTTCTCCTTGGTCGGTACCAATTGATTTTATCCAATTAAAATGACAGCAACTTAGAGAAGATGATCCATCATAATTTTTTGACGGGTGAGAAGTTGATAATATTCTTATCCATATCAATTTGTCTGATACCTGTAACTGTCTTGTTTCATTGACAAGTAGCCTAGTGAAACCACGCGTCCAGGTAGCAAGGATTTATATGTTGCATTTGTTTCAGCAGCTGGTTGTAAACACAAATTTCCTATTTAGGAAGAAAAATATAGAATTTTAGCATGTGCAAGTGGTTTACTTTCAAGTAAGTCCTAAATAATTCTGTTGAATGTTGTATAAAACTCTGATATTTGATGACTGAGAGAAATAAAACATAGTACTGTGGGAGCATGAAATTTTGAATTTTCCTTGATAATCTTTGTTGAAGAATTAGAAGCTGTCTGTGAGTATGACTAACACATATAGTATTGAAGGTCATTAATGTAGTTTTCTGTATTGAAAGCTCAAAACGCTGTGTGAAATATTCAGTTTCTCCGTACATTGTAACTGGTCTAATTGTTTGATTAATAAAGAGGGTACCCTTAGGAGTCCTGAATGAGTATTCCACTTCTCCATCCTCCATGTCTTAAAAAATATGGTAATACCAAAAGCATTGGGGTCACTTTCTCTTTGGTACACACAATGGATAAATAGATCAATGCCTAAGTGAGGACTCCTTGGCATGGACTCCCCTGATTAACTAGTCATTCTTTTATTTGAATTGAACTAAATCTTCCTTGGTATATTAAAATGCATAACCAGCTAGTCTCCTATAATAATAGATGAATGGGAGAATTTCTTGGAACGAATTGGTCGTGGCGGGAATGCTGATGCTGAAATTCAAGAAAGCTCCACTGACACCTTGGAACTCAGGTTTTGGGCATCTTACCGAGGCCAAACATTAGCCAGAACAGGTTTGGTTCACCTCATATTTAAGTCTGCCAGTGCATGCTGTAGTTTTTCCAATATATGATTGAGATTCGTTGGGTCAAAAGTAGGCCTCGAGATATTTTCTCTGTATATTCAAAATGTTGTTTTTCTTAATGTGATGTGCAGTTCGTGGTATGATGTACTACAGAAGGGCATTAATGCTACAAAGTTATTTGGAAAAGAGATCTCTTGGAGGTGCATTTGTTGGGCAATAATTTGCTTCTTTTTATCTGTTTGATGTAGAAATGTTTGTTGAATCACTTGTTACCTATTGGATATTCAGAGGATGCTTATCCCCAGTCAAGTTTCCCAAGGACTCGAGGTTTTGAACTGTCACCTGAAGCACGAGCTCAAGCGGATATAAAGTTCACTTATGTGGTCTCATGCCAAATTTATGGTCAACAAAAGCAACGAAAAGCTCCAGAGGCTACTGATATTGCTCTTTTGTTGCAAAGGCATGACTTAAAATTGATCTTTGAATTTCTTAAAATTCTGTTTGCTCTGATTGATTTTAGCATGCTGAGGAGATTATTTTTGAGGACTAGTCATTGAATGATTACTGCATCTTATTGACCATTTTGTGATAGGATCTTCAATGATTTGATACCATTATTGACTGAAGTTGCATCTTTGATATTCATCTTGCTTTTTGTCTCACCCATGAACATATTTAATAGAGTAATTTATAGGTCTTAATGTGACAACGTATGATGAAGGAATGAGGATGAAGAATAGAGATGCTTTCATGATTACATACCTTATCATTTCCAAAATTTTATGTCTCCTTTTGACATATTCTTAATTTAACTTTTTGTTTGTGAAGTGGTAGTTTTGTTTTTGTGAAGTGGCAATTTATGTAATTTCATTGAAGCTGGAAAAATTAAGATCCAAAAGCAGTAGATGGACAAAGTCAGAAGACAATTGCATTTGCTATGTCTGCATGTTTGTCTTTGTTGTAAATGATTGCATATCTCTAAATTTGTCACTTCTGAAAATTTTAACTTTAAATGCAAAAGATAAAAATATTGAAGTGATAATGGGATGAGTGGAGTAGGTACCAAGAGCTAGAAAAACAGGTGGATATCTTATTAATGATTTATTTGTTTATATTACAAACGTAAGATAGATAGTCACTTAAGTGATCCATTTGTATTTCTTCCTATAAGGTCCTCACTGTGGAATGATCTGTAATTGATGTTTATAGAACACTCCATTAGCTTGCTTTGCTCCTCTGTCTCTGGTTGTAGTTGTATAATTGAATGAATGTATCTGCTTCTTGTTGCTGAGAAGCTTCTGCAATTTCTTGCTTAGGAATGAGGCTCTTCGTGTTGCTTTCATACATACAGAAGAGGTTGGTGCAGCCGGTGGAAAGGTGACCAAGGAATTCTATTCTAAGCTTGTAAAAGCTGATGCTCATGGGAAGGATCAGGTAGAGGATTTTGTGCTTAATGCATCCGCACTTGCTTGTTTCCCTTTCAAGGGCAAGTTGCTTAGTAGATGACAGGAAATTGAGAGGAAGCACTTGTTTGTATCAACCCCTTGTCGTTAAGTCCAGGAAGTTGATTAGACTAACTTTAATGTCATTTACAAAAAATTTTGCTGCTTGGGTTTATAAAAGATAGGTTAGATGGATGAAAATATTCAGATGTATATCATCACCTGCTCATGATGGATTTTAGTTTTATGCTCTACATTCTGTATAGAAGCTGGTGAAAATTTCTTTCAGAAAAAGTTTTTTTGGGGGTGGGGGATGCGGAATGAAGAGTGAATCATGCTCTAGCAATTCCTTATGGATTAGGAATAAATATGATATCAAACTCGATTTTAGCAGACATCTTCAATATATCGTTTTCTTTTGAAAATTAATGATCCAGTGGCTATAGATACTTGTATGCCTCTGTTCTACAATAGTTGATAAGAACTCTTAGTTTGAGTAATTATTTAATCATCATCAGAAATCCCCTTTATTAGATTGATTATTAGTATTCATAGATAGATGCATTGACATTTTTTTTGATGTTGATATGGGGATATTGTATTGCTGGAGTTCGAAGTAGTACAAGAAGCCTATGTCTTGTTATTTGGAGCACAATGTTCAGTCTTCAGAGATTTGCATTATGCTTTAGCATGATATATTGAGATGCTTTTAAATGTGGTTCACAATAAATTTGTCATCTGTATTATAAGGATGTATTAAAATGGCTTAAAAGCAATTTTTTACAGTCCTTTTTATTCTTTTGCTTTCTGTGTTGAAATTCTTGTTAATGTATGAAGAAATCTTGTTGCTGGATAAGTTGGGGAAACTTGAGAATTAATCATTGGTATTTTTTGTTACCATATAAAATGACTATTATGGATTTGTACATAATACTTCTGAATGTACTTTTTCTATGTACCAAATTTAAACTATCTTGGAGTGAACAAAGAACCCTAAGTTGGCTTATCCATATTTTTGTTTTCTTTTCATTTTTGAAATCAGTAAAATTAGTGAGAACTAAAGGAAACTTCCGTTGCTGTAATTTGTATCTGCTTGCCTCTGTAGACATTTGTGTGCCAGCTGTCCTTTTGCTGTGTTCAGTTTTCTTTTTTCTTTTTTTCCCTGTATCTGAAATTAAAAATTTTGTTGAGCTTGCTAACAATTACCTTTGCACTTTATTAGTCTGTTGTCCTGTTTTCACCAGTTTTTGCGATTGATCTTTTGTGTGTAGGAAATATACTCCATTAAACTCCCTGGAGATCCAAAACTTGGGGAAGGAAAGCCAGAGAACCAGAACCATGCCATAATTTTCACTCGAGGGGATGCTATTCAAACAATTGACATGAATCAGGTCATTTAGTGTTCATTCTCTTTACTATAAAACTTATGTAGCGGTTACTGGTTCCAATTTATTAATCTATGGCCTATCTTTAAACTATATTGGACAGTCACAGCATATCTCGATACTATGTTAGCCCGATTGTCCATAATCATTCAACTTGCAGCCTTTCTGTTACATTTCATTTCATTTCATTTCTTTGATCAGTCAACTATCGTTCTAAACCTGCTTAGATGGGTGGTGTTTTGATATGGACCATGTTGACTTATCTCAGCAGCTTCTCAACTGTTTAATTGTACACCATCACTGGATGAATAGGTCGTTAATTTGTAGAAGTGCCAGGTTTATTGATAAGCCATATTCCTTATTAGAAAGACTGGCTTTGGAATTTTCTCAAGTCAATCTAGATAGTAGTGCAAAAGGAACACCATCACTGGATGAATAAATTGTGAATTTGTAAGAGTTCCAAGGTTATTGTTAGCTCATTCCTTATTGGAATTTTCTTAACTCAAATTGGATAGTAGTATGAAAGAAACATCTTACATAATATAATTTTCTTTTCTTGGTGCTTAATCTATGACCTGTCGTATCAGTGTTGATCCCCAATCCAATGATTGTCATGTATTTGGAAATTGGAAGCAAAGCAACTCCCAGCTTGTCATTGGACAGTGAAAGCAAGTGTTTTGTGCAACACCTACTCATGCTTTGCTGCCGTTGCCTACTGAAAAATAGAACTAAAAGCAGTGAACAGTTATTGATGGTAGTCTTGATCTGCACATTCATGCTAGTTCTTATGTGATGACGGCCACCATTGCGGGTGCTTATTGCCTGGAAAGCTGCCGAAAAGATGCCGTGCAGCTGCTCAAACATTAGGGCATAAAGTTCAAACGTGATATAAGAAAGTAAAAAAATGGAATTTTTCAATAATTAACCCCCTGAAGTTTTGAGGTTTTCAATTTTACCCCAATAAGTTTTGTAAATTATAAACCCCTCTATTCTAAGATAATTTTTAGCCAAACAAAATAACTTGAATTACTGTGGATTTTCAAATCTACTAATATCAAATCCATTCATTTAAATTCCTTAAAATCTGTTGATCCAAATGGAACCTGAAATGTGATGTGTTAAAGAAAGTTGTTTTAATGTTTTTGAAGCTCAAGTTGGTTGTCTAGTTTCTACAGAAGGTGCTGAATTTGTTTTCCATTGATACATATTCAAATCCTGATGATTTAATGAGTTTAACTATGACAGGTACTTTCTGCTGCCCCCCCCCCCGGGGCCCCCTCTTCTTGTGTCTGGGTTGATTACATGTTTCCATTATAATCTAGTTTTGTTTTTAATGCCTCCAATAAACTTGTTTCTATTTTATGCTTTTTTCTGTTTATTCAATATCTTTGTTGTGCAGGATAACTACCTTGAGGAAGCAATCAAAATGAGAAATCTTCTTGAGGAATTTCGAGGAAATCATGGCCTCCGGCCTCCAACTATACTTGGTGTACGGGAGCATGTCTTTACAGGAAGGTTTGTCATCCTGATTTCTGATACGAGATACTACACTTTATTTTGTATTTAAATACCTTATGCTGTATGTTGGTTTCACGTGTGCAGTGTTTCTTCTTTGGCTTTGTTCATGTCCAATCAAGAGACTAGTTTTGTGACCTTGGGCCAACGCGTTTTGGCCAAACCTCTGAAGTAAGTAGTTCAGAATGAATTCATTTTTTTAACAAGAAGCAAGTATATTTGCATGGAGAGCCGTTTTGTTGTGCTTGATCAAAAGAGCAATTTTCCCTCTGCACCTTTCTGAATATCTCACAGAGGTCCAGTCAAACAACAGCATTGGCATCAATTTGATGCTGCTCTTGTTAGCCTTCAGTTGCAGAATCCAAGCAGAGACTGCTGGCTACCTGCCTAATTTTGTTGAAATCATTGAAGTACCCATTGTTTTTAAACTTTCACAGCAATTCTGCATCTGAGTTCAGTGTTTTTTTTTTTTTTTTTTGATGACGTTCTGCTTTACTTGAAGATTCCTTTTCCTTGGGTTTTTGCTGATCACCACTCATACCTTATAAGATCCTGAGTCCCCCCCCCCCTTTTTTTTGACATTGCTCCACTTTACTTGAAGATTCCTTTTCCTTGGGTTTATAGGATCCATTTAATGCTTTAGCTATTACTTGACCAGTTATCAAGAAAAATATTGGGTTCATAAGTTCAAATGTTAGGGTTGACTTGAAGATAAAACATCAGTGTTGATGATGGTTACTTCAAGCATATGTTTGCTTGTTTGTTTCCCTTGTCTTTTATTTCCTGTATTGAGATCATAAGTTCTGAAGTGGTATTTTGGATTGGAGGATTGCATTGTCAGATTGAACTGAATATGATAAAATTCCTCTGAACCGTGGGAAGAATAAGATAACCTCACAAGGCTTTGATTTTTTGAAAGTTAGTGTTGTGTATTACTTATATCTTAAGTATGGATGTCTGAATCATCTGTCTCTTTTACTAGGACAATATTGTCCCTTGTATATATGCTTTTTGTAGTAGATTCCAACACCAGAAAACATTACCATTTTTTGTCAGTGATTGAGATTTTCCTCCTTTTCCTCAATCTGTATTCGTTCATGGTGTATGTGAATATGTCTAAATGATCAAAGATGATAAATAACCTGGATACAAAAATACTAAATGCTTTATTGGATTCTTCTTGAACTTTATTTTCCTTTTCCCTGTTGAATCAGCTAGCCGTATACCTTTTAGAACAAAAGCCTAGATTTTCCATCGAGTTTTCTACTGCAAGAAGATGGATCATTTTCTTTTGGAAAGAGCTCTTTGCCCTTCTATCTTTTTGGTGACATTGTTTATAAAACGGTGATAAAACAAACTTGGAGTTAGTTTATTTTCTCTGTTGTGCTCACCAGTTTTGGGATGTATGGTGTCTTCTTTATGCATACTATATTGTTGGAAACTTTTATTATTTATCAGTTACATTTGCTTACCAATGCATCATAAGTCCACAGCACAATATTAAATTGCATTTTTTCTGGTTTATTTCTTCTTTTTTTTTTTAAATTTCTGAAGTTAGAATGTGAATATAATTATCAAAACACACTGAACAAAACCTTGCAGAGTGCGTATGCACTATGGTCATCCAGACGTCTTTGATCGAATTTTTCATATTACTCGAGGTGGCATTAGCAAGGCATCGCGCATAATTAACATCAGTGAAGATATATATGCAGGTAAGTGAAGATGTTGGTGAATATCTTGTGGTGCCAATTGCTTCTTTAGTGCTCTACTGTGAATAAGTCTTTTATAAATTAAAAAATTATTTCAGCAGGATTTTTTGACAAGCAGACTTGTCTTGATGTGTCTATATGCATATTGATTGTGTTTTGAGTTCGAAATCTTGACCTAGCAAGTGACTTGTGCCTGCAGAGAAGAGTAGCACTGATTTATTCAAACAAAACTTTGAGTTTTTTTAATGTAAAAAGTCAAAAGGTGTGTGCATTTGAAAATTATGAACCTGCTTAGCTGCTATTGGCTCTGTTTAATCTACTGGAACTGTGTTTCGAAAAGGTGGTTTGGAGAAGGCTATTAAAAGTTTTTGTTGATAGCTCAAATATCATATTAACCTGCCAAACCTTATCTGCTGCTTGTGGGAATTCATACTGCTGGCAAAAAATGTAATTTGATAATCTATTGTTAAGCTCAACAGTATGTGCTCACGCTGTAATGTTGCATAATCTGGAAGATTATTGTATCTCTAGTTCCATTTCTTTTATTTGTTTAATCATTTATTACCGATTGCTAATGAGTTACATTTTTTTACCATAAAAGGGATATGATTAAGAGTCTTACACAGTAAAATTGTCAACTGCTTGCTAGTTCTTGTGCAAATTTTTTTATTGATCTTCAGCAGTGCTTTTTTTTCTGCATCAGAATTTAGCCTTTTAGCATTTTCTTGCTGTGCGTTTACCTGTGTATTGCATGCGCCTCTAAACAGATTTTTTCCACATATATAGGGTTTAATTCCACACTTAGGCAGGGAAATATTACTCACCATGAGTATATTCAGGTGCGACAGTTGATCTTTTATTTACTCATTGAAGGTACACATTTTAATTGCCAGTGTTGCTCTTTCCTTGTGATCTTATTACTTGGTAATTGTGTAGGTTGGAAAGGGAAGAGATGTTGGGTTAAACCAAATTGCCTTATTTGAAGGCAAGGTGGCTGGTGGAAATGGAGAGCAAGTTCTGAGCAGGGATGTGTATAGGCTGGGACAATTACTCGATTTCTTTAGAATGCTGTCTTTCTACTTCACGACAGTTGGTTTTTATGTTTGCACCATGGTATTTTTTTCCATATGCAACTTTTTGCAACACATTGTGTCTAAATTTAGTGCATAGTGCAGTCAATATGCATTGCCTCCTCATAACTCTTTTCTTCTATTGCAGATGACTGTACTTACAATTTATATATTTCTCTATGGAAGAGCATATCTGGTAAGTTTTACTACTACTTATTTCATGTTATTATTAATCTGATAGTTCAACAGATGGACTGACTCTGTCTTTCTAGAGTTAAATTTTTTAGAATTTAGAGCAAGTGCATCTGTTTTTAGTAACTTGTGAGATTGTAATCTTATATGAGGGAACTACGATGGCGTCTGTGGAAATAGCTGTACTATGTTAAGTACCATGATACATTTCTCATGTGTGTCCGAGTCTGTCTGTCTGTATGTCACTTTGTCCATAAGATTAATGCTTGTGTTTTTAGTAATAAAGATCTAGAAGTGGTTGCTAGCTCCATTTACTTAGTCGTCTTGGTAGCTGAGTGGGTTCTTTACCAACATGCATCCGAAGATTACAAGCCCATATTAGGTGTGATTCAGCCTTACTAAGAGATGGAAATTATTGGGTTTCAGAACTGAAGTTACACTTTCTTTGTCTGCTCAGCAATTTAGCTCTTGTGTTTCGCAATAAAGCAAGTAGAAGAATTCACATGCAGCAAGATGCTTGGTGATTAGTTTCTTTAATACATTGGTTGTTTTCAAGTTTTCATGTCTATTGATTCAGTTGGGATAATCTGTTGGTCAGTTTAGCTACTTGTGTTTAATATACGCAACAATTTGATCAGCATCTTTTCTCTGAAATTATTCAGGCTTTCTCTGGAGTAGATCGAGGAATTTCAAGAGAAGCTAAACTGCTTGGTAACACTGCTTTAGATGCTGCTCTAAATGCCCAATTCTTGGTCCAAATTGGGGTTTTCACTGCTGTTCCTATGATAGTGGGCTTCATACTAGAGCGGGGCTTGTTGAAGGTTTTCCCATCATCTATTTTCTCCTCCCTTAACAGATTTCTGCCTCATATTTTTCTAATTGCTTTCTTCTTATATCCAGCATATTCTCATTTTTTAAGTGTTCTGATCCCTAATTTACTTTATCTCACATAGCATGTCAAATGTATCATCCTTGAAGCTACACTAACATATGTTCTATGTTCTACTTTTTCAGGCTATATTCGATTTCATTACCATGCAGCTTCAGCTTTGTTCTGTCTTCTTCACGTTTTCTTTAGGAACTAGAACTCATTATTTTGGGCGTACTATCCTTCATGGAGGTGCAAAGGTATATAGGACATAGCTGATAATTTTGTTTTATGGCATTGATATAGTTGATTGTTTTCTTTCAATATTCTACTATCCTTCATGGAGGTGCAGAGGTATATAGGATATAGTTGATAATTATGTTTATGGTATGGATGTGGTTGATCATGTATCTTTCAATAAACTCAACAGTATCGAGCTACTGGAAGAGGCTTTGTTGTCCGACATATCAAGTTTGCTGAGAATTATCGGCTTTATTCAAGAAGCCATTTTGTTAAGGCGTGAGTTACATTTATTTAATCAGACTGCCCTTTCAAATGTATATTTCTTCAGTCTATTAAACTGAGTTACTTATTTTGTTGTTTATAAACACGTCTGCAGGCTGGAAATAGCATTGCTTCTTATTGTTTACATTGCCTATGGGTATATAGATGGAGGTGGTGTTTCATTTGTTCTTATTACTCTAAGCAGTTGGTTCCTCGTAATCTCTTGGCTCTTTGCTCCTTATATCTTCAACCCATCAGGATTTGAATGGCAAAAGTAAGATTTCCTTTATAGTATTGTTTAGCTTGAATGGATTTTTTAATAGGTGTTTTCTTTTATTCTTTTTCTGCAATGGAATGTTAGGTAATCTGTTAATTAATCTGATGCATGAGCTTTAGACGACCTTAATCGGTGTCCCCTGAAATGGGTTTCAGAATGAATAACCAAGACATTGCATAAGGTTTTACGACTAAGCTTCAGAGGGGTTTCAAGGCCAAAACAATGGACGATTTTGGCAGTAATATGGAATTAAACTGGTAACTGGATCGCTTAGAATAGGAGAAGGCTAGATAGGAAACTAGCCTGACTGGCTAACTGACCTGCAGCCTGACTTTGGCATCCAATACGGGATGGATATCCAGAAGAGTAGACTTCATTGCAAAGAATTATATTTCAAATAATTGAAAGAGAGATCTTACAAATCTAAACTCCTAAAACTGAACCTTGCTCCAGCTAAGACATTAATTCCTACAAGGACCTATCTATTGGATGAGCAGATTAATTACTTTCTGTAAATGTCATGGAATTCCAGGAGTATTACTAAGTACCTTGACAATATTAAAATAAAGTGAGCTTAATCCAACAGACCTGAATCAATCTGATTTAAGATCATAACAAGAATAGAAGGCATTGTAATGCATCTTCAAAGGTGTTAACCACTGCTGAAATGAATAAATAATAATTTTCTTAGTGAAGTTTCTCTTAATCCTTTTAATCTGTGAGCAATTAAGGTGCTCATCTTTTTTCTTGGTAATTTTTACAGACTTTGCATGTTCTGTGCAGGACTGTAGAGGATTTTGATGATTGGACAAGCTGGCTTATGTATAAAGGCGGAGTTGGTGTTAAGGGTGACAATAGCTGGGAGTCTTGGTGGGATGAAGAACAGGTTTCGTATGAGATTTTTCCCCCAGCCCCCTCCAACACCACCCGCCACCCCCCTCCCCCACGCGAATGCTGTTCTATGTTTAGTAGCAATGCGAATTGTACCATTTTCAATCCACATAAAGTTGCATTTGAGCTATGTTTTGCTTAACAAGCCTGTCTTTATATTTTCTGTTGGAGTTCTACTTCGACCCTATACCCCTCCCTCCATCCCTCCCCTCCTAGCCCGGGGTGCCCTGTTCAATCAAACAGGTTTATTTGTTACTTTGCAATCACATTGATTTGACTTAATATGCTCATTACTATTTTTTCACATGCAAGGCCTTTCTTTGAGCTTATGCTCTAGGCTCCCTTCTTTTTTACTATTTGGAGTGGAGAAGTGTCTAGGACTAGGAGGAGAACATCATTATGTTTACCCTTCATTTTCTCTCTTCTCATTCAAAGTTTTTCTGTGTCTTTTTTTGCCACAGATGCATATCCAGACTTGGAGAGGTCGTATACTTGAGACCATTTTGAGCTCGAGGTTTCTCATGTTTCAGTATGGCATTGTATACAAACTTAATCTAACTGGGAAGCACACTTCACTTGCGGTAATACTTTTCTAAGCTTTCTTGGCAAATGTTTCTATTGTACTAAGTTAGAATTTTTAGTTTGATAGCTTAATTAATGATAATATATTTCTTATTCTGTGAACTTTGTTAAATTTTGGGAATTGGTGATAAATTGTCTTACCATTTCTAATCATTGGCCCTGACTGCTTCCACTTAGTTGGTTCTTATGCCAGCTCATCCAGAGTGGAAACCCAGTTTCTGAAATCAAATGTAACCTTTCATTATGATGTGAGACATTTTAGTTCTTATGCTGCACAATTATCTCAACCTAAAAGCGAAGAACTGGTTTCTAGCAGTCCCATATTCTGATACTGAGAAGGGAAAATTGGATTTGTTCCCTTACTGCTAATAATAGATTGAGGACTTGGTTATTGTGAACAGCAAACTTGCAAGATTGGATACTTATTTTTTTCTGATGCTTGGTTGGAAATGATGTTATCACCTATCTCTTTAAGAAAGACCTGAACAAGCGAAAGTTTTCCGCTATGGTGCCTTTCTTTGTCTGATATCCAATGTTTAGCACTTTCCACATCTTCGTAAATATGATGTCTTAGGTGATATGCTTGTGAGGTTTGCATAATTAATTCCAGTTGCATCAATAGTTGATTTTTTTTTCCCTTCTCTTTTCTTTTTTCTCCTTTACATTGATCTTAACATCTACTCTCATTCTTCAGATCTATGGCTTCTCTTGGGTCGTACTTGTTGGAATAGTCTTGATCTTCAAGGTTTGTGCCTTGATGAAAATTTTCTTTTATGCCTCAAAGTTTTCTATATAGTGTGGTATACAGCATACTAGTTGTTCTTTTTCTGCTGTCTTAGGTACCAATAATTCATTGTCTTTTCCTTTTGCAGATATTTACTTTTACCCCTAAAAAATCCACAAACTTCCAGCTGATGCTCCGATTCACTCAGGGAGTTACAGCCTTGGCGCTTATTGCAGCCCTAGTCCTTGTCGTGGTGTTTACTAACCTCTCTGTTCCAGACTTGTTTGCTAGCATCCTTGCATTTATTCCTACTGGATGGCTCATCATATGTGTAAGTAAATTGAGTAGAAACATGCTAATTTTTTCCTCCTATGAGTGCAATTATTAATACTACTTTAGGTAAATCGAACAATTATGACTTTATTATGTGGTGGTATACCGCCATAAACCAGTTCCTCAGTTTAGGTGCTTTAGATTTGTTTCCACTTTCCAGGGGATGTCAGGAATGCCAGATTCGTCACGTTCTTTTGTATGTGATTATATCTCGAGTTCATAAATCATATTTGTTGTGTTGACACAGCTTGCTATCACGTGGAAGAGAGTAGTGAGGAGTTTAGGACTCTGGGAATCAGTCAAGGAGTTTGCTCGAATGTATGATGCCGGGATGGGTATGATTATTTTCGCCCCAATTGCAATGTTATCTTGGTTCCCATTCATCTCCACTTTCCAATCTCGTTTCCTCTTTAACCAAGCATTCAGTCGTGGATTGGAGATCTCTCTTATTTTAGCTGGGAACAAAGCCAATGTTGAGGTGTGATTGTTAAAAAAGTTGCAGTGTTCTATGCTATAAGCTTTTTAGTAAAATGATGGCAAAAGCTTTTTCTGTAATAATATGATCCCGCTGCCTGTTGTTAATACACGCTAACCTTTAGGTCATGGAAACTGTAGCACAACTGAATTGGTTTTTGTAAATATTAGTGATTAATGTTTGCAGGTAATTTCTTTTGGGTTCTTTTTAGTGCTGTATTAGTACAGCTTATTCTGACATGCCATTTTGTGCTGAACATGCTCTCCATCTTATATACTATGATTTTATGGGGCTTGTCTTGCAATCTTCACAAGGGTTTTTTTTTTTTTAACAGGTGCCTAGCTAGCTCTCATCAATGCACTTAATTCATAGTCAACCTACAATTGTTGTTCTACCTTGTATTTTTATACTTTTCTTAATTAATTTTACTTTCTCAAAAAATTTAGCACCTTAATTACATCTCAACGGGTGTCTATTAAGCATTAATTAGATGGCTCCATCTACAAAAGAGGTTTTTGGCTTATTAAATAAGGCAAAGTGTTGGAGGAGGAAAAATAAATGAGCGTTGAAGGAGGCAAGTGTGTGCATTTATATGGTTATAGGTAGCTCGGCCTTTCCTGAGCAACAAGACCATAAGCTCAGTCCATAACTTGAGTTTGGAAGGTATGGCACTAGAAGTTGTAGTGCGAGGTCGTCTTTCATATCGAGCCATTGAAGCAGCGCGTGCTGTAATTGGACACTTCCATACTGCTATGAGCAGACTATTCTAAAGGAATGGTCAGACATGCGTAAGGGCTCTCGCAGATCTCCCTGTTATTGAGAAACCTACGGGAGTACCAAGTAAGAATGGGAAGAGGAAAAGGAAATCATACGGGTTGGGTTGCTCGTGTGTTCACGGGACAAATCCTATTTGAAATGGATGGTGTCACTTTGTCAAATGCTCGACAAGCAGCTACATTAGTGGCAGACATGGTTCACTATCTAAAATTGGTTTAATAGTTCAGTCTTAATGGTTAAATCTTGCAAACTCTTCAACCCAAAGGACCAAATATTTATGAGTAAGTCTTATGTACGCTGATAATATATACACTATTATGGTTGGAGCGCATGATACATGAGTTGTCATGCATCCAATAATGATGTTATATACACCGTCAATGTATAAAAATCATTAATCCAACATTTAAATAACATAACTTTGCATGTAATTGCCAAACCTCATTAATCTTTGGCTTAAAGGAACTTAAGACAAAAATGCAATTAAATAGTTCTAGAGAGGGTGCGGAAGTGACGTTATCATTCACTTGCACAAAATTTGTCTATTTTTATCACTTATCCATGTTTTCATTTTCAGTATCAGTCTAGTCATTGACACTTGTCAACAGACTGTGCGGTGAAATATATGTCTTGATTTTTTTTCACACAATTTAAGAAAAATTAGTTAACTTTATTGGAAGAATAAATTTAATCTACTATTTTTCTAAATACCTTTACATTAATATTAGTAGTATAACTAATCATTATACTTTTACATTAATTGCAACAGCAATATTGATAAAAAGTTGCACCATTCAAACCATGAATTAAAGTAATTAATGAATAAATTAGGTTATATTCACTGATAACAAAGTGCATTAAATAAGGGCATTTTAGAGAAGTGGAAAATGATAATAACTCCTAAATAAGCATAATTCACGAAACAAAACATTACAACATGTCTTCTAAAACTCACCTTTTGTATGTGAATATCTTATTTTGACTAGGAATTGTTCGCATTGTGTTCAAACATACAAACCAAATCCTTGATTCGATACTTATCAATCCCTTCTTTTGCATGATACTTGGACACATAAAAACTCAATCAAATGATGTATCACCAGCTTTTGTTAAGTGCAGCAACAATAACTTTTGTAGAAAACGAATTCAAACTTAAATACGTGTGAGACATGATTAATTTTTGTCTCTGCAGATCATTAAAAGAGATCTGTGATTCTAATTAATTAAGAAGAGGGTAACCGACACACAGAATATTGGAAGCTTGTTACTGCAGCTCCCAATCCCATGCAAAGAAATACTCCCTCCGTTCCACTTTGATAGTCCTGTTTTCCTTTTTCGTCTGTCCCAAATTGTAGTTCACTTTTCAATTGAAGAATGTAGTTGTATTTTAATTTTTCTAAAATACCCTTATTCAATATAAGTTTCAAATTGTAGTTCACTTTTCAATTGAAGAATGTAGTTGTATTTTAATTTTTCTAAAATACCCTTATTCAATGTAAGTTATTGTTACTATAAACCTACTCCATTTAATGAGAATTGATTCTTTTTTTACTATCAATTCAAGTTCCCATAAAGTTGTACTTTAATTAATGTGGGGATATTTTAGAAAAATAGCTACTTAAATTGATTGTTCCAATAAAATTAACTATTTTTTCTCAAACTGTATGAAAAAAAAAAAAATCAGGACTATCAAAGTGGGACGGAGGGAGTAGTTCTCTGCTCACTACGTTTCACCTTCTTACAGTTGGTCTAGTCAACCAAATTCCAAAATCACCGAAGAAGCAGTTGGAGGTGGTGGATGTACATTTATGATCTCAAGCTTTCCAACAACCTCCATAAATTTCTAACCATAACGTAGAAAGGAAAATTCATGTCTGTTGCTGCTGTCAATTGCCTCCATAAATACTACTCATGGATTTCATCAATTCCCACCGGTACTTCAGCAGTTAATCCTTAATTCATTGGCATCCTTTTCTGTAATCTAGATCAACCAATTAGCTGAACTAAGAATAAGATTATGCTGGATAGTGATGGATGGAGAATGAATTCAGCAAAATAAGGATACAATTAGTGTTGAATTAGATAACCTTTTTGGCCTATACATGCTTTTCCGGAAGATGGATTTAAAGTAGCTAGATAATGAATCAATATTCCACGGCATATATGATTATCAAAGAGCTAAAGAAACATGCACTTCCATTTTCTTAGTTTGGTCTTTAGTTTTATTCATATGAAGTGAAACTTCTGTATTGATTTGGTGGAGGGTGAAGACATGTACATGGTAAATTTTTGTCTCTCCTAAGAGGCACAAGTATTCTATAAAGATAGCAGTGAGGTTCTAACTTCTGAAATCTAACTGAAAAAAGTGATGGCTTCTTCCCTTATTCTCCTCACTATCACCTTTACATTCATCATCCTGTCATCCCCTGTCACCAAGTGCGCCACATCTGCCAAAACTGCAACTCATCCAATTCCACCCTTCAAGTCCATTTATGCATTTGGAGATTCCTACACTGACACTGGCAACACCAACTCAGCCACTGGTCCAAATCCATACCTCTATGTGTCACGCTCTCCTTATGGCCAAACTTTCTTTCACCATCCCACAAACAGATATTCTGATGGAAGGTTGGTGATTGACTTTTTAGCTCAACAACTTTCTTTGCCTTTCTTGCCACCTTATCTTAGTAAAACAGCAGACAAATCTTATGGTATTAATTTTGCTGTTGCTGGCTCTACTGCAATAATCTATAGCTTCTTTGTGAAGAACAATCTCACACTTAACCGTACCCCTCAGTCACTTCAAACTCAGCTTGTTTGGTTTAACGAATTTTTGGAGAGCAAAGGGTGTAAAAATTCAATAACGACACCTAAAGAGTGCAAAGCTGTTTTTGATAATGCCTTGATTTGGCTTGGTGAAATTGGTGCAAATGATTATGCATATACTTTTGGATCTTCTGTCTCAGGCACAACAATTCAGAAGCTAGCCATTGGTAGTGTGACTCGTTTCTTAGAGGTAATATGCACATTATTTCATTATTTGATGGATGGTATATGTAGTTTATTGATTTGTAAAGGAACGTTTCAATTGTTATCTTTTTGTTATACCCTTTGTTTTGCATCAATTGATCCTTATCCTGAAACTCGTACAAGCATCTTTTCCTTAGCTATGGCGAGTAGGATGGACAATGAAATGGAGAAATAATGGATGTTATTAGCTTTATGTGTACCATTTTTGGTGTTGAATTCACAGGCCATTCTGGACAAGGGAGTGAAGTATCTTGTTGTTCAAGGGCTGCCACCAACAGGGTGCCTAACACTAACCAGGTATCTGGCTGCTGAGAATGATAGGGACACTTTAGGCTGTGTGGCAAGTTCAAACAAACAAAGCTATGCTCACAACACCATTCTTCAAGCCAAGTTAAATGATTTCAGGAAAAAGTTCCCAAATGCTGTGATAGTGTATGCAGATTACTGGAATGCATATGCTTCAGTGGTAAAGAATCCCGAGAAATACGGCATCAAAGAACTTTTCAAAGCCTGCTGTGGATCTAATTCTGGTTTGTACAATTTTGATCTGTTCAACACTTGTGGTTCACCTATGGCTACTTCCTGCTCCAACCCTTCTCAGTACATCAACTGGGATGGTGTTCACCTCACTGAAGGCATGTATAAAGCTGTTGCTGAATTATTACTTGAAGGAAAATTTTCGAATCCTCCATTTGAGTACTTGCTGAGCAGGAAAAGAAGATCCGGATGAATGTGGAATGCTAGTATTGGCATCAGCTTTTGTGAGTTGTACTGAATTTCACACGGATGTCTCATATGATCAGCAGCTTTGAGTTACATGCATTGAAAAACCGCTCCCAAAAGTCAGTTTGTTGTAGTAAGAGTAATAATTCATGTATTTCATTCACCCCTTTTTTCTTTTATGGCACCAGGGCGATAAACCAACCGAGGCCTTAATGAACTCAATTCAAGTTCGATTTTTTAACCAACTCGAGCACGACTTTGAACAAATATTAAGATTCAATTAAGGTGTCGAATCGAATTCGAACTTATACCTCGTTTAGGCTCAATGAGATCCGTATAATTTCTAATATTTTTATTAATATTTTGGTGCAAAGTTATATTTCTATTGTATATTGTACACGTACTATTGATAAGGTAATATTAAAAGTAAAAAGTTAAAGAAAATTTTGAACTCTTGAATCAAACTCGAACTTAAATTTTGAACTTATATAAGATTCGAATTCGAGTTCAAAAATATGAATCGAGTCTAATGATTTAAAAAATCGATTCAATTTATTTCCATACCTAGGTACCACACCTCATAAAAAAGACAAATAACATATTGCTATACACACATACTGACCTTCTTTTGCCTAGTGTGTGTCGGTGCAAAAACCTTGCGGAATGGCCAAAAGCAGCGAACCTTTTAGGTTCCCCAATTATTAAGTTAGAATTTCCTGATATGGAAGCATCAAACCTTGCTGTTTGCTGTCTGACAGTTCCAGTCATGCCCTCATCTAGTTAACCGGCACGGGACAGCCACCCCTGAACCATGTAATATATTTTTAACAAGAAAAAAACCAGTTGTCCATTCTTACAATAGAAGTTTAATGTCCTATTACTATTCATGTGGATCTCATACGTAATAATTGCATCTTCATTGTAAAATTTTACAAATAATTTATATAAAATTATACTCTAATCATGCCCTCCTCTAGTTAACGGACGCGGAACAACCATTCCTGCACCACGTAATATATTTTTTAACATTTTGTAATTCTAAATAAATGAACTATGAATTTCATAGGGGATTCAACTGATTCAAAGAAGTCAGCTGCTCATTCTTACAATAAAAGTTTAATATTTTATTACTATTCATGTGAATCCATACATAATAATTGCATCTTTATTGTGAAATTTTATAACTAATTCACATAGAATTATACTCTGTTCAAAAAATGTTGCACCATTAAAAATAATTGTTACTGATAACCGCTCGTGCCCCTATCCCTAATCAATGAAGTACAATCACCAACTTCTTACAAGAGACGTGAATTTTCCTTTTTTTTTTTTTTTCCTTCATTCGGGAAGGAACAATCGGGCACTATTCTTCAGGAAACTTCTTGCAAAAAAAAAAAAATTTTCTTCACTTTTCTTTCTAAAATTTAATCTTTCCTATATTGATGATGAATCTTAGACTAGACCACATTCTTTCAATTTAAATTCGAATACCAAATTTTGCTTGTGTATACATTCTCTATGCACTAAAAAAAAAAATTTACCTTTTCTTCCTCACCTTTAATTTCACGGGTGACATATCTGCATCCATTTATAGCAACTGTACCCGAAATATTGAATGCAATTTACGGTACCTACCCTGGTTAATTCTGTACCTTCCAAACTACTAATTCAGGTCCCTTGAAGATGCTTCGATGTTAGTCTATTACAAACCCATGATGGCCTAAAAAGGGGCGGCAAATTTCTCTTATACATATTGAGATTATTCATTTACAAATACTCTGAATTACTTCCCAGCCTCACCTGCCTTGATTGATTCAATCCCTATTGCTCAAAACATCACTGATGAAGATCAGACCAAAGTTGGTCTGGTGAGCCCAACAAGTACCCCAAGTGTTTAACTGGATTCATCTCCATTCTCTACAACGTGCTGAAACATTATTATTAGTCGTGAGCTACGTCTAAGCTTAGCAACACTCAATACAAGAAGAATATTCAGCTCCACAGGCCCTGCCTCGAACATTTAAGCAGCCAAATGATGGTTGCAAATAAGAGTGAAATTCCATAAGCAACGCCATGATGAATGAGGAGGAAGATCACATTAATAGGTCAGATCATTGGAAAAGATGGGTGATTCTTAACACAATGCAAAGAAACAAGAAATGTTAAATACTAACAAACTTAAATTAGAGGGAATATCAAAAACGGTCAAATGGAAAGTGACTTTGCAGTGATTCTTCAAGCTCTCGGAAACCTCGAGAGACTGCTTCAGTTTGACTCTGTGGAAGTGGCAGTCTCCTGACCTCAGTCAAGTACCTGTAAATAGAGTGGGTCACTATCAGATTTGATATACTGGAATTCAATGAGCTAAGTAATCAGGTAGACAAGACATAAGACCCTTCCGGCCAATAATACTGCAGAACTAAACCAGATCAAATATTTGCACATCATATTCACTAATGTTTACAACACAATTAAGTGTAGAGTAAAAACAACTGAGAATAGAGCTTTTCATATGAAGTAATTAACCCAATTGAGTTTAGAGTTAAGAAAAGGTGGTGTGAGAGTTTACCATGTCAAGCAAATTGAATTTAGAGTCAAAACACGCGGCGACTCTAAAAACAAGTGATATATGAGAGAGAGAGAGAGAGTAAAGTCAACATGCTGAAAAACTGCTGTTAACATGCTAGAAGTCTACCAGATTGAAAATTGGAATACCATAGCCACTATAGTACATTGGGGTAGCCGTATGATAGATTCTTTTAGCATGGAAACTTGTTCGGGACCCTGGTATTAAGACCTCAGAAGCCCACTGTCGTGGAAATCAGAATTTTACAGCTACCTTGGTATATTACATGCCAAGACAGAATTCCAACTGTAAATCCAATAGATTCTTGCACAGATACAGAACCAGCATTGAGCGTTTGCCACAATCCGAAGACATCTTAATAAACTTTTCTCACAATTTTAGGACTTCCTATTGTTAGCAAAAGTTAATAGCTTCAAATTAAATGTTAAGTCTCCAAAAGAACGTCATACTCTCTCCATCACAATGGTACAATGTACATGTTAAAAGGATTTCCACATCAACACCTTGGAAAAATTCTAATAGCGATTTTCAATTAAAAAAAATACAAAATTGTAATGTATCAGAGTTTGCACCTCAGAATTATGTTATATTGAGATGGGATTTAAGCCTAATTAATTAAAATAGAGAGAAGGAGCTTACCTGTTAGCTGCGCTACTAATCTTATCACGAACCCCTTGGTTAATGGTTGTGGTTTGCCCAAAGGAAAATGTTCCACCAAGGATTAAAGAAGCTCCAGTAGCACTTGTACTCATCCTATGTGCAAAAACGGACATTGCCCACTCTCTAAGCACCACAAGCACAGAGCGAAGAAGGCGTAATCTCAAATTTGGAGATGGTAAAATAGCTCCATTCGATAACAATTGTTCATAAGTATTCAATACAGGTTCTACTGCACCTTTGCAAGCAGCTAATAGAGCTCTTGCAATATCTTCATCTCCAACAGATTCAACCCCTGAAACCACTCGCTCCTACAAAAAATTTCAAAATTATGATCACAACACACTTGTGACAAATTCAAATGTCAAAGTTGGCAGGAAAAATACTTGTTCCACAAAGATAAAAATAATAGGAAACTTCATAAATCAGTTCGTAAGAAGAAGTTGAAAAAAGAAAGTCAGAGAAAAGCTGGAGAAAAAGCTAAAGTGGGGGGGACCCCATACCAAAGCAGCCTTCTCAAGGTGCAGACACAATGTGTCTAATGGTAAGACTGCACCATCCCCAGGATAAAGACGGGAGCCAACCCTCTTTAATACTGCACAAGCTTCAGCAATGCCACCCTTCGAAAGAGCTTGATCAATGAGCCTGGCCCAGGTCTCTCTCACGATGCTACTATCAGCATCACCAGAATAGCTAGCAAAGTACAGCATTTCCAGACATGCCTTTAAGAAACAAAGCAAAAGAAGAAACTAACTTAAAAAATGGATAACCCAGAGCATGCAAACAGTGAGATATACCCAAGATAATGAACATTATCAAAAAGGTATGGAGTAAAGGGCATGATCCACCAACATAATAAAAAAAAGCATTGGACATGAAGCATTGGTACCACAGAAGAACAATTCCAGAAGAAACAAAGAATAAATAGATCCCTTTCCATTTCTAGCTAAAACTGTAGTCTCTGGCCATCAGGGAAACCACTTCAACTGGGACTAAATCAAAGATGCAAACAAGACTAGGGACTCAACTAGGATTTTATGGAACTGTAGCTGCTGTACAACTTTCCACACCGAAAAAATAAGCTAAATATTTGTTGCCCTTAAAGCCATTCCTTTGTGCTCAACCAAGAATAAAAATGAGAATGGTTCTTAATTTTACTCAGTAACGTCAAAAGAATATAATGGATACCAAAAAAAAAAAACACAGCAAAGTTAACGAAGAGACAAACAAAAACATCCATATAGTTTTCACATTGATGCAAAAGGATTCTGCTACCTGAGCACAATTTCAAAACCAGTGTTGTTATGGTAACAATGATCTTGATGGGTGTTTCTTAATTTGTTCAAAAAGTACCATTATGAGCATCCTTTTTCCATCTCGCAACATCTCACTTCCTACTTAACCACTTCTCTAATTCTAGTTACATATTTATCTTCAGCTAACCATGTGTGAGTCTGCATGCATGTATAAGCAATGGAGTGAACATTTATGTAGACAAATAGAATGATGAGGTCACAAAGCAAACACGGCAGAGTCTCTTTTTGTTCTCTCTTTCATCATGTGGAATCATAGTTTTTTTTTTTTTGGGGGGTGGGGGGGGGGAGACGTGAGGGCAAAAAGGGTTAGTCCAATATACCTCCCAGAGTTCAAATGGAACAGCATAATCATTATATAGCTGAGTGATACTCTTCAAATCCAAGGACAACTCTTTTGCCTTTTCTGATATAGTGCGGATCAAATCGGCATTGGGGGAGGTGCTCTGTTCTTGTTGTGAGTCATTTGAAACAGAGTTGACTGTGCTTGGAGAAGCCTCTAATCTAGAGGCCATAGCCTCTAGTTCCTCTTTGATTTTGATTTGGAACTGAATAACAGTAAGCTTTCCTTCAAGCAAATCCAGAAGTCCATTGTCAAGAGAGCCTCGTGCTGAAACACTCGTATTATCAACTTCAGTGGCACTCTTTGCCTGAAGCACGGCATTACTCAGGTACTGACGCCTGGTATTGAGACATTCAAGAAGAAATGAATAACCACAGCATGAAAATTAAATTTAACACATGAGATTTACGATGTACAAAATTGGATTCTAAACAAGTGAGGTCAGGTCAGCAGCAAAGAGAAACAATTGGTATTGAATAGAATACATAAGCCATGAACAACACTAAACTAAACGCAATTGCTTCCCTGCGCTCATCTGGTTGTATGTAAAGTACAACTTTGGGCCGAAAGCATTGTCCTCTGTGCAGGAGGATGCATGAATTTGGATGGTCTACATCTAAAGTATTTCCTGGTTGACCTTTGATCTTTAAACTGAATACTAGGGATAAACCAAAAGGAAACATTTTCTCACCACAAACTGAATATATTCTTTCACTAGAGCCCTTTTAAATATATCATATCCAGGGAAACATTGTTTCCCAAAGAAATTCATTGGTGTAAAACATTGATCTGTCACAAAGTCAATAGTCAAAGAACAAATCCAGTTCAGGATAGATATAAGGAAGAGAGGAAAAAGAAAGGGAGAAGAAAGACCATGGTATTAAGACAGAGTCAAATAAATTAATCAACAAAATAAACTCATAAATTGAGGTATCCATAAGAAAGAGAATGAGGTATCCACACACATCATCAAATGATAATGTTAATTAATAAGAGCCGAAACAGTTGTGCATTGTAAATGAAGGCAATCAAATCAATTTATCTTGCTTAATACTTCAGGACTGGAATACATCCAAATGATTAGTTAACTAATCTACATCACTTCTTTTCTCTATTTGGCCTTTTATTTACTATGAGTAAAACTTCTGTTTAGGAGTTCATTGTTTCAATCATGAATGTCAATCAGTTAACAATTACTTAGTCTAGATTTTGAAGACTGCATAACACCGAATCAGGAGCGGATGAAGGTTCAAAAACAAAATCAGCCCATTATCTTTTATTTTGAGAGCCATGCCATCATTGAAGGATAAAAGAAAGCACCAAATATTTCTTAATAAGAGAACAGAGGACCTTTGTTCCAGAGTAGGAGCATGTCCACCCTCAGTCGAGCGTCTTTCAGCCAGTCTTACCAACACATGAGCAGCAAGAATATGCTGTCTTTTCAAAACATAATATCGTGCCAGAAGCTCAAGATATTTTGCTTGATGAAGTGCGATAGACAACCTTGACTGTCCAAGTGGAGAAGTAGAAGATGTCACTGCCGAAACAGCATGAACCTAGGTGAAAACAATTACACGAAATATTAATTAGATCAGCTTCAACACAGAATTGAATATTCTGAGCAAGTTCTGGACCTTTACAATAGAAGATTATATCCTCATACTTAAATTGACATGGAAGTATATATCATTTCAAAGATGATCTAAACAAACTCAAACATTTAGAAACAGTAAAACAAAGAAACCTCTTGTGAAGGTTCACGACCAGCACTTTGCAAAAAAGGCACCAAATCAGGGCCTCCGTATTCCAACAACTCATCTTCCAAGCCTAGACCAATCAATGTCCGATATAGATACTCATGAAAAACTCTATCAGATGACTGGATGCCAAGTTGGACGATCTGGGATATATACTTTTTACGAGAGCCTTGATCAAGTGCAGATTGAGCAACAGGTTTTATCGGAGACCCAAATTCCTTTGGTGAATTATCACCTTTTAAGGCACGCAAAGCACTGGCAATAATTTCATAACACTGCTCACGTTGGGCAAGTGCAAAATCTCTGACATCTTTTTGCTCATTCAAAGCATCACCAGCAGGGTCCAAAGCCTGTGCCTTTTGCAAAGGTAAACGAACAACAGCTTCATAATACCTGCATTTGGTTATTATGCCAACTTTGAGAAGGAACAAAATATTTTCTTTGGAAATTAGTAGGAAACCATTAATTGGCCAAACAAACATGGATGTTATATCTGAATATTACATACCTCAAATCTTCAAAACGCTTGCACACAGTACGTAGGTCTGCAGACTCTGGAACTTTGCTCAGGTAATTGAAGGCCTCTCTAGCCAGGTTTTCCCTCTCCTCTGCATCAAAAGTAGCCGCAGCTCTCTCAAGACATTCAACAGCAAGAAAGAATTTATAATCAGACTCTTTGAAATAGCTTGGACAACCATCCCGCAGTCTGCCACTAATATCATCAACTGTACCCCTGCCATCAGGACCAGTGTAATACTGGACACATAAATAAAAGTTAACATAACAGAGAGATTCTTTCCAGGCTGAGAAAGCACCATACTCCAATCAAAGCACATAAATATGTATTTGATTATAATCTCTACGATCAATGTCAGGCTTAAAGGAAGAATTATCTCAAAGTATTACCTCCATCAGAGATGCTATAAGCCTTGTAGCGAGTTTGTCACCCTCTTCCTCGCAGACTAGTTGATGAAATGTTAACTGAACTACAGCTTGCCTAGTATTTGCATCAAAATTACTAATCAGGCGTGTTACATGATGCTGTGAAAGAAGTTGGAGAAGAAAGAGGGCTTCACTGCATCTGAGCAGCAACTGTCTGATACATTCCATTGATCTCACCTGAAGCAAAGTCCAGTTAATTTTCAAGGCATTCACGGTGTTAAAACAAGAGAATGAAGCACTACTCCTGAACTCCAACATACCTCCATGGCAGCTAGTTCTGCAGAAGTATAAGGAAGTCGCTGCCTTTTAGCTGATGATCCACCTTCACTGGTTTCAACATTACGAGAATAAGAACCAAATAAATTCCGAACCATACTTCTATCACCCACACCCATATCTGAGCCAGTCCCTATCAGAATTGAACCAGTCACATCCCCCAGACCAGCAACAGAACCATAAAGCCCTCTTCTCTGATTCCTTCGTGAACTTAAAAACTTCTCAATAGAGCGGATTTTATCTTCCAGAACTTGCATTGCCCCAACAGGGAGTCTGCATATTACAACCATGTCTGAAGAACTTGTGCCGCTTTTTGCAATAAATACTGGGAGCTCCCACAATGGTAAAAGTAACCTTGATGAACACAGGCACAACCCTTCGTAAGCACCTGAAAATACAGGCTCAGCTTCTTGAACAACCTGTCCCATGCTAAAACCCCCAGCTGGAGTTCGTGTATTTGACAATGCACCACTGCCTTCTAACTGGGGTATTCCAACTAGTCTTGGGTCCTCAAAAGCATCAGCTGCTTTTTCAGCAACAATATTGCTTATGAGGGTTTCAGAACAGACAATTCTGGCAGCCAGCATTAAACACATTGCAGATGCCTCCCCAGCTCCATAACGGTTGAAGAAGTCCTCCAACAGTGACCTTGGTGAGCTTGACTCCAACAACCTCCTCAGGATGTCAACGGGTCTGTTAAATACTATTTCCATCATGCCCATGGTACTGAAAACAACAATTCTCCTTCTTGGCAGTATATGTAGGGTTGAAAGGTCACCTCTTGCCCAGAGCTTCCGAGATGCCTTTTCAGAGGATTCCCACGTACCATCAAATCCACAGAATTCTAGTTGTAAATATAAAGACTGCACAATGGCAGCTGTATCTGGATGAGGTAGTATGTCTGCCACAAAAAGCATTCTACCTTCGATAGGAAGGGATGAGACCAACTCCCTTAGTGCACGGGAGCTCCGAGCACCAGCTACCAAACCAGTGGATGAAGCTTGTGTGCTTGAATCCCTGTTGACAATTAGAAGAGAAGAACTAGTTGATGGTGATGAATCAGAAAGAACAAGAGCTCCAGCTGAATAATGACCTGATTCTATCTTAAGTGATAGATCTTCATTCTGAGATCTACCAGAGAGGGCCATGGCTCCAAATGCAAGACCACTACCCACACCCAAAGGAGGAGAAGGCCTGGTTGCAACTACTTTTAAACAACTTGGTCTCTGAAGATTGCTTCCAAGACCACCCAAACCTCCAAGAGAACCGCTATTTCCACCTGATGGTGCAGTAGTAAGGTACATCCTTCTTCCATCTGATAAAACAGCAACCAGATGAAGCGACTTTGATTCTAAGATAGACAAAGGTGATATCGAAACCATAGATGTCTTATTCGATCGAGAAGGAAGCCTTGACCCTACTGGCTGCCTGCCACCATAGGATGGATCTTTCTGGCTGATCAAATTTCTCTCCTCTGCAACCTTCTTAAGTGGCCCATCCCCACCTGGGCCCAGTGAGAAAACTTGGATTTTCATCTGTTCAGTCCTTCCATAGAGTATATGTCTCTCATTATCGGCAACCATTTCAACAATAGGATCAACAGCTGCAAATTTAAACACATTTGGCACAACCCATCTGCAGAGCATTGAAGCAGCCATAAATCATACAATCATATGAATACTAGATGATAACACATGAAGATCAAAACCTAGCAGATACAAAAATCAGCTGGGTGCTAAAGAAAGGGTTGATGATCATCAAAAGTTTTAATCATAATAAGCTAACTTCAGTTTTGAGTAGAAAATAATTGTTTGAAGGCATATCAAAGCCCAGAAACCAATGCGACAAAGCATAACAACTATAATAAACAACTAAATAGCAAATAAAGAATACGAAAACAGTACCTTGAAATGACACTTCCCAAACCTGCAGTTACACAAACTTTACGACAACGTTTCTGCCAACCGGAACCAGTGGTATATTGCATCTCATAAACATGGCCATCACGACCAGAAAGAAAAATTCGACCCCAATCAGTGCAAGTAATACATGTCATCGTCACTCCATCAGACGGAATTCTATACTCATGCAACGGCTGAAGCACAACCTCAGCATATGGATCACTGCCATCACCCCTCCCAGAACAACAAACACCTAAAAGGATCAACTGATTGCAGGAGAAGGCAAGGTTGAATAAGAGAACCACATGACATAACAAAGTAAGAAAGATTAATGCTTAATTATAACACAGAGCAAAAGCATTGATAGTATAAGAATTTGTTTTACAGCTACTTAACACGTACAACAGAAAATAGAAGGAAAAATAGCTACCTCAGCAGGAGTGGCCAATATGAGGAGATATTGGATGGCCTCAACAAAAATGCCAGGCTTGGCTTTAGCTAAGCCAACAGCACAAATGGCCTGTTCATCCACACTATATTCAGGACATTGTCCATCCCTGTGTAGAACAGAAGAAATATTCAAATCAACAAAGTTAACAGGCAGCAAGAACAACCAGCAAAACGAAAAGATGATAATGTAAAACCAATAGTTTAATAGCTGCCCAATATCACCTCATAGCTACACCTGTTTGGAGATATTGTGCAATCAAATTGAGCTCAAATAAATCATGACCATCAAGTTTTATGCAAACAAAAAGCTCGGAGAGAAGAAAATACTATGTCAAAGAAATATGAGCAAGGAAATTCCTTATTTTCCAGTTTCCACAGAATGGACTAATACAAAAAGAATTACTATATAAGGTGAAAATCAGATGATTGACTTCATTCTAAGACTATTCAATTTTGTAAAGTTAGCAGGAATACCAAACAGATAAAACTGATGGGACTCTAAATTGTAAGAATCAAATGATTAATGCCAATTGAAATTATCTACTAAGGGAGGTTTGCTTAGAAAAACAAGTACCCACCTTTTACCCTTACAAGTCAGAAGATTACATCACACATCTAAAGGGCTTTTTTTTAACTTTTTCTTCAGGGTGCTTAACAATTTTTCTGGATCTTGAAAAACTTTTAAACTGCCAGAAATCAAGGCAAGCTCCAGTATTTGACGGCATTAGGCAAATCATACCACAAAGAATCCCCTAGGCAACAGCTCTAAGCACATGATGCAATAATGATAAGTTTGTGAGTAATAGAAATTATCAAACAGAATGGCTGAAGCTTTGAAGTTTATACATTTCAGAAATGGCAACTACTGAAAAAACGGAAAACAGGCAATTAACAGGAAATAAGAAATAATTTATTCACCGAGCCACCAACATGCAGAGAATAAGAAATCAAGCAATACTACCTAAACAAAAATCAAATAATTCAACAAGCCAGTTCTGTCTTGCTTTTGCTTTTGTAAAGCTGATTATAGAAAAGAAGTTATTTAAAGACATGTGGAAAAACTGAACTCAAGTCTTTGTTTTTAAAGTTTGAGAAAAACCAAAAGCTATTTATAAAAGCACCTCCAGGACAACTGTTGAGAATCATCTTTTTCCTAAGTAAATAAGAAAGCAGAAATCAATAGCAAACAAGAACACCTCATTCAGCTTTTAGCCTAAGAAAAGCTACGATCAGTTGCCTTCGGCAATTGGGAACAGCACAATATCTGAATCCCGGTGTACAAACAACCTGCATAAATGTAGACGCATCCCACCACAAGAGAACTTCTAGAAAAAGAAAAACAAAGATAGAAACAAGAAAAAGCATGCAACAGAGGTCACTGTGACTGGTCAGCAGGAAAAAAACACGTAGAATATGATGATGATCATGACTGACAAAAGAGAAGAGAGCAGAGTGCAAACTTTCTTGCTGGTATTTGTCGATGTTGGATCAAGAGGAGCCATGCATTACCTTCTAACCTTACTCGGACAAATTGGACTTGAGGCACTTGCTTGAATGGACCAAAGAGTTTAGAGTAAAGAATGATTGGATGAGAAGGATTTACAATCAAGGAAATAGACAACAAAGAAAGGCAAAGATTTCAAAAATGTGAGCACAAAAGAATGCTTTTAAAACTGGACTTTTGGACAATAGAAAAAATAGTAGAATACAGCCGAAGCATTGCATTGCAATCTGTGTATCACCAGGATGCATAGCATAAGCGATTTAGAGGGCTTCTATCATTTTGTTGGGGAAGGAATCTTGGAGGAAGCATAAAGAAACTGTGGGATCACCACTCAATTCCTAGCTATCCAGAGCACGGAAACATCAACTTGGAACCATGCTCTTGAGCAAATGATGTCCTCTTTCCTAACACTACAACAATACCTGACTGTAGCACCTTCCATTTAAAGTATCAGTTGAACAAAGGTAATACCTACCCAACACCTTTGCATGTGGGAATCTCATCTTTATGCAAATTGAGACATGCATATCTAGGAAGAAATACCAAAAAAATGCATCACAAACTTAAAAGAAAATGTCATTTTCGTGTTCATGCAACAATGGTGTGTAAGTTGAATCCAAGCATCTACCTTACAAAAGTAAATATGAATCAGCAACTTTGAAAAACCGAAGTTCGTCGAAGAGAAAACAAAGGCCTTGCAACCTCAGCCAATTGCAAAATGTAAGATTTCTATAAATTTATTTGGAAAGCCTATGCTAACAAGTAATACTTGATGCTAAACCCAACAAACTGAATAATATCTTTGAAGTAATTAGCTGAATAAACCAAATTTGTTCAGAGCACATAAAAGCCCTAGTAACCATATCAAAACATTAGAGACACAGCCAGTAAAACTGCACAAAATTAAAATACTTGTCCGGGTGTCAAGCCAATGCAAAACACTAACCACTTGTCAAACCGCCAGATAAATAACGTGTTATCCACCGATGCCCATGCTCTGCGTATGTCTGGAAATATTCCACATAAAGCTGTTCCCTCTCCACCAGATGCATTGTATCTTTCAATGAGGACAGGAGGCAACTCCCAAGTATCCACAACTTCAACTAAAGGGGGCCACTGCAACAGGATGCACACCAATTTGATGCTTCTCCAAATGATGAATGACAAAATAGACAAAGGCACATAATAAACAACATAAAAAAAATGAAATAGTGCAAGCTTAAGCAATACAAATCACAATAAGAACATCCTATCCCAATTTCTGCTGCAATCAGATCCACCTAAAGCTTCAGAATACCGACATCAATAAAAGATGAATGCAAGCTAATTAATTGCAGATTTGGGACAGAGTTGTCCAACCAGACATATGTGCTGGATAACTTACTTGTATTTGTTGAAGTAGTACACGAGTATTATTTACAATAATACCCTCAATTATTCTCTTAAAATTCCTCCTAAAGTATTACAAATGAATTTCACTCTTTGAAACCTGAACCTTAAGTACACAAATCAGCTGATTGACTTAAAGACCTTAAATGAGATGTCCTCATCACTTTTTCTAGCAATTTCTCTTGAACAAAATGACAATCAACTTCAAAATGCTTTGTGCTATGACATAAGACCAGATTCAAAGCTATATAAATGGCTGCTTGACTATTATACACCAAATTCATAGGCTGTTTATGCTCAAAGTCAGGCTCATTGCATCATACTTTTCAGCATATCAATCCAGACTTGGTAAATAGCAGTCTCACAGGTGTTTTGGTCCAGTACTTGACGATGCAACAAGAGTTTGCATCTTGCCCTCCCTTGACTTCCAAGCTACACAAGCATCCCTTGTACTGCTTCTCTAGCCAAAAAGGAAAGAAAAGGTGGAATGCTATGCCTTGGCTTTCCAGATCCTATGCTCTAAAACCATGACAATACATTTCGGAAGAAACTTTTCAACACCGCAAGAGCATTCTTGAATAGTTCCCTTACTCGCTTAAAGAAACCAATAGGATTTTTTCTTCAGAAGTACTTTTAAAGAATCGATAATTTGCCCACATTTAGGCTCTAAAGAGGAGTAGTAAAAAAAGCCCAAAACAAACAAGCAGGGAATGAAGGTCATTTCTCCTACACCAATTGAATTTGACGTGTATGGAAACTCAATTAAGCTACTTTTGCACCAATTTCAGCAAGTTCTCCAAGCAGTTGTCTCTCAACAACTTTTTTCACATTAAACTAACCTTTACAACTCCAATTTTGAACTAGATATCATATCAAACACAAAATTTTTTACCAGTAAAGCTCCTCAATATCTAGTAAACTTTTTCCAGAAACCATAATAAGTTCAAGTCCCATCCACCTTTAAATTCCACAAAAATTAAATACACCCACCACCAACTAGAATTCAAATAATAACTCATCAAAGAAACATATAAAGAACAAAAGTTACCAATTACTTGCAAAATATACATGTTCACTAGATTCACTGTCAAAAACCAAAAGTTAAATGTTTTTGCTTTGCTTTCCTAGCATTTAACTAGTAAATTACCTGGACACCATATACATTCCAGAATACCCGAAATCCAAATTCACAGTCTTCTTTACCTTGAATTTTCTGAGCACTCAAATGCTAGGCTCCTCATATACCATGCACCAAGAAGAACATGAAAAAGCCCACAACTTCAACTACTATATAACGCAGCCTATCCAACATTCTACGCCAAATAACCACCTTTTTTACTTTCCTTTGCAATGTTCCTTTGAGGGAAAAATGCGTAACAATTTACACCCCTCCCCAAAAAAAAAAAAGAACACAAGAAACCATTTTTGTGGGCTAACCTGAAATAAAGCAACCAATTCAAAAAAGAAAAAGAATTATAGAACTGATAAAGATGGTAGTAAAAATACCTCTCTGGGTTGAGCAGTATAGGGATGACTAGCATATCTAGAAGCTTCCAGAGCTTCTTCCAGGTCAAGCTGAGAGCCAACATCTCTGCTTATACAGTTGCTGATGGCAAGCCCAGCATTAAACACGTCACGCATCACAATCTCATTCCTCCACGCCATTTTTTTAATCCTCTTCAACCTTCAACACAAAGGAGAAAAGGAGGCCAAAAAAAAAGAAGAAGAAGAAGAAGAGAAGAAGATAGAAATCCCAGTATCCCAAATTCTTAGCCAGCCAATAAAATTACTGGAAATTTTTTGGGTTCTCAACCTAATTCATAGAAAAATAAGGGAATGGAAAAGAAAAGAAAAGAAAGGATCTGATAGAAGAGAAGAGGAGGGAAATTTTCAGCAGGGTTTAAGGAGAGGGTTTATTTTCTTTCCCTCTTCTTCTCTGTTTTTTTATTTTAATTATTCTTAATTATACCAGTATTAATAATGGGGGGAATTTAAAAAATTAGAATTAGAGATCGACTGTTAGTCAACGTTTGTGATCGTTTTTGAACGCCTCGCTGCTGTACTAAGTGAAATGCCGTCAACGTCATCGGCAACGGCGTCGTGTCACCTACTTCCTGACATGGATTTGGGCCCGAAGCATGGTAATTTGTGGATCCGAGACTCCTACAATTACCAGCGGTAATTTTTTTGCACGGTGCAATGTAGTGATTAACGTAATACAAGTAAACACCAAAAAAATTAGAAAAATATATTATTTACACTTTCATTTTTGTTAATCACATCTTCACTATCATTTTCTCAATAATTAATACAGACATTAAATTAGTAACATGCCAAAAAGAATTTTTTTTTTTTTTTGCTTGTTGAAATTTGTTCCCCAGGTTCAATTTCGACCATCTAATTTCTAATTTTTCCATCTCCCATCTTTAATTGTTCTCTACAATCCAAGCTGTGATTGTTCTCTGATTCCTTAATTTATCAACTGAAACCTATAAAAGCTGTATCACTTGATGGACAACAAAAGACTAGTTATGATGGGAAGATCAGAGCCTAAACATTTTTTAGGGCACTTTGAGAAGGTTTATGCGTAAGTTTTGGCTACGCTTGTTTTGCATGTCTACAAAATGATAAATAAGATACGTGGGATCAGTAACCAACAGCCATTTGGGCTTGGTGGAGCGGGAGGTCAAGAGTTCAAACCTTACCTCCCATCACTTGTCACTATACGTGACTATCACTTTAAGTAACTTAAATTCATATGGATGCGTGGTGCACCTGTCTGATCCGATGGTGGTTCAGTTCTCGTTGGTTCCCTCATGGCTCAGCTGGGCCCTCCTCCTTAGTATAGGCTAGAGTATGTGTAGGATAGACAAGTGTCAATTAACAATATATATATATGTGTGTGTGTGTGTGATGAGCAATTGGGCGATGATCGCTTGTGTTTCTTGTAGTCCGTTAATACAAAATCTGACTCTTGGCTAATTTAGATTATTGAGGAGAATTTTACGATGGTACTTCATACGTGTGTTTATCATGGATAATCATGGTTTTGATAGTTATTCTCAATGCTTAAGGAATTGATGATTTTTGTGTTTTCAGATGATTATGTCTTTTGCAACATCTGCAAAAGACCTGATACAACTCTTTCAAAGGGGTAATTGACTTTTACTATTTTCATCCGTCACAAATGGCAGTGAAGACATGTTATACTTACGCTTATTGGAGTTTGCGAAGCAAATAGACAAGAAAAATTGTGGGAAACCATTTTTGTGAAGAGTGGTCTATTAGCAGGTGTTGATCAAATTCTCCTCGTCTTACAAATTGGTCTGTCCCATCTTGCTGTTCTTGCTAAACATGTTTCACTTATTCAGCAAAGTTTTCCTGATTCCAAAGGTTTTGGATGCACAAAGGAATAACTGTTCATGAGCTTCAAGACCTCAACTGTGATTCTCATGCAACACAAACACAGGGAAGAAATGGTTGCATACTTCATGCAATTTATCTTGTACTATGTATCTTCCATTATACACAGCTTTCCTTCGGATATAATGCATCTCTCCAAAAAGCTTTTGAAATATCTAATAAACTTCTGAAGTAAAAGGAACTTTTTTCTAATCTTTTATGAAGTGTCTAAAACTATGAGAAGCAAAAAAAGGGGGGGGGGGGGGGGGGGGGGGGAACTGCATCTGATTCCATAGCTGCTATACTGCTATGGCACATGCACTACTCCATGCACACACCACACCTCTGCGATGATAAGGTATGCTGCTAGTAGAATCTACAAGTTGATTAGTGCTGAAATATTTTCTGTTTCTTTCTATATCATAGGGGAAAGGAAATAGGGGATTGAGCTAGTGAGAATGAAACCAGTTCTTAGAGCAAAAGGCAAGGTATCTCACCATTGGTTACACATTCCTTGACCATTATTGGCACATATAAACACTTCACAGCCGTAACACAAGCATTAGAACCCAATCTTTAGTCTTCAGAACCCAAGAGATGATAATTCCAAAACCAAATGACTGGACAAGGCGAAGAAATTGTGATTTTTCATATATCTCCAGGCTAAATTAGACAATTAGGAAAAACATTACTCTGCACAGATAGATTTTGCTCTCAGAATTGGAGAGGTAAATGGGAAAAAATGGGGAATAAGAGTAACAAAAACTTATACACAGGTTAGTTGGCTACTGAGATATTCCTCTACCTTATGTCGGTATCAAATTAAGTACTCATAGTAAACCAAGAAAAGAGCATCAGGAGTATCCTTAGGAAGACTATTTATATAGAGGTAAAAACGCAATGTCTCCTCTCTCAGAAGAGCGTCCTTATCAGCTACTTCCTTTTCACAGGTGAGAACCCATAAGTCCCCTGAGTTTACTCTCTTCAGGCTACCTCGGCAAAATGGGCATGATGCTGATCTCAGGTTCCTGTAAAGGACGTAATGATAGGATGTAAAAACAAGTATTCTTCCATGTGAAAGAAAAAAGCAAGCCTTCTGAAACAAATCAAATCAAGGAAGGTGTCATACTCACCAGTCACGGTAGCAATTGATGCACATTGCGTGGCAGCAGTTAGGCAAAACCATTCTGGTGCAGGGTTCCAAGCAGATCCCACATTCATCTTCTCTCTCCAAATCACCATCAACTTGCTTGTTACTTCCTCCAATTTTGTTTCTTACGATCACCTTTAAGCTCTGACCTTTGTCTTTATCACTAAGTAGCTCAGGCGAGTTGTCACCAAGGCACTGTAGTGATGGTAATATAACAGCTGCAATTTTTTTTTTCAATGAGAAATATAAATCCAGAAGTCTTGCAGAAACAGGACAACAAAAGGTGAAAAAACTTTCTATGATATGCATCAGATTATTTCTCTGGTTAGCTAGTGAAACATTGTTGCTACACCTAACTCTAGATTCTCATTATTAATTCTCAACCAAAAACAGGAAGACTTAAAATTGCTCAACTTCATATGCTAGACTGCAAAAAAAAAAAAAATCACCTATCGTTTCCCAGAAAAAAAAAATGCTAGACTGCGAAAATTAAGTAGCTCTACACTTCAACAACAACTAATAATCCACATACCATAAAATTCTCTAACAGTTGCTCTCCTTCCATGTGAGGCAAACATCTGCTTACCATCAGAGGTAACCTGAAAACCATGTAAATAACCAACATTAAGACACACTTATTCCTGTGAATGGAAACAACACAATGCCAAGCTTGTACAGTACAATATCTAGCTTGCAAGCATATGTAGCAAAAGGGAAAAGCGCCAATGGAGAATGCGTGAGCAAGGATATGAATAACAGACCTCATATACAACGATGTGGAAGAGATTCAAGTAGCTTGGAAGCAGGCATGTGCATGAGAAATCTATCCATTGCAGCAGAAACAGAAATAAAGGTGCCAAGTTATTGTAGACTAATCTCAAGTGCAAACAAGCATTATTGCTTGTTCTTGAAATGGAAGCCGCCCTGAAATTGAAATGTAACTCCACTTAATTTCCTTTATCCAAACAAAACTACTCAAAATTCAGTCATGATTCAAAACTGCGTTAAGTAACCTTGAATTTCAAAAAAGAAAATGAGAATTTACAATTTTGACAATTACCACAGTCAGTAAACCAGTGTAAAAGACAGCACACAGGGATACAGATGTGAACAAGGGGTATCTAGTTTGTCAACTTTATGGAAGATTCCCAATTAATCTAATACAATACAGTCACTTTTAAAAAAATTCAGGAATAAAAATCCACCCCATTCCCCTGAACCCCCTTGCCCCAACCCCCCCCCCCCCCCCACACCCCACAAAAAAAAAAAAAAAAAAATCAGAGTCAAATGAAGGATCATATATCAACAAGTTCATTCAATGCTAATAAAAGCTTGAAAGGAGTGGAGGAAAATCCTAGTAATAAAACAGTGAGATACATGTATCCTCGAACTTTTTACTCAAGTCATATATGCATGAACAAAACTAACAAATAATTAACCAAAACCAAAGAAAAACATTAGAACAGACAAACTGAAATACTACTATCTTAATGAAGCTGATACGAAAATAAAAGAAAACAAAGAAAGGCACTTGGAATCGGATTAAGTTAATTTCTTAAAGAAAAAAACTTGCACAAAAATGTATACAGAAAATTGACCAGCCAAAAAAAATGAAAAATAAAAAATAAAAGCATTGACAGGGGTTGGTTCAGGAATCCAATACAGGAAAACAAGGGGACTTTGATCAGACTAATTTCACCTTCTGCAAGTCAATCAAAACAGCCCAAGTTCAGTAAATACACTAACGCACCATAAACAATTAAAACCCGCTTGATATTTCCAACATCACACACCATAATGATGAAAGAAAGAAAACTCACAAGGCATTGGCATGGCGAATATCTGCTTCGAGGGCCAAAATGGATTCTTGATAAGAACTGGAACTAGCAAGCTGATAGTAATCCATCATCAATTACTCAATCAAAACCACTAATTCTTGCTTTTTTCCCAACCGGGATTTTTTTGCTTTCTTTAACAAAACAAGAACAACAAAATTGTTGATCACTTTTTAACAAAAAGCCAACAACTTTAACAATAAAGTAGGCGCGTTTACGAGCAGTATATAACTATAACAAGAATAAATTGCCACAGAAAGTGTGGAGACTTTTGGGCGGTTGCTATGAGAAGACTGGGTCGTTTGTTTGAAGCTATCCTGACTTTGGGGCGGTTGCTATGAGAAGACTGGGTAGTTTGAGTGTACTCTTCTGCCGTTTGACTTATATAGGTGTTGAGTAATGCCACTGTATCACGGCCGTTTGGAATCCGCTTGGGATTGCAGCAGCATATTGAAAAATATTTTATCTAATAAAATTTTTATTAAGTGTACTTATTAAATACTTAAGTGCTGTTAACTATATTATTTAGATACATAATTTAATAAATATTCATTATGTTAGATAATCCGTAATTTAAAATTTTTAAATGTATTTATCTTTTTATTTAGTTTATAAAAATAAAATGATTAAATTTAATACTTTATTTTTTAAAATACAAAAAATATCAAATTTGACCTTTTACTAAAAGTACTTTTATCACTCTGGGGAAAAAAAAGCTAAATGTACTTTTATCACTGAAAAACTCCACTCTTAAATTTTATCGGATAATATTCACCAAATATTTCAAATGTATTTTTAACATTCAAAAGTATATTTTTTTTACCAAAAACATCGCAACTCAAACGCCGAAATGAGTTTTTTTGTTAAAACCAAAAGCTCCGCAACCCAAACACATTGTGCAAAGTTTAACTATTTGGTACTTGCATAAATGTACGAATGTCTTAAACAACAAGATTTATTTTAGATGGTGTGTAGAAAACAAGCACCACTTGTGTGGGGACTATGTGCCAAAAATCTAACTATTTCACTAGCAAATAGTCTAACACAAGTTGTGGCAAACCACAATTAGTGTATTGGCAAAGTTACTTGACGGTAATGCATGAATTACAATTGCAATTTCGTCTTCCATTTATGCTGGCATGCATGAACCAAAAACTTGTTGAAGAGAAACCAGTTGATAGAGATAAGAATAAACTGATTAAGTGCATTATTAATATAGCCATAGTCTTTTTTTTTTTTTCAGCAACGATACATTTGTATAACCTACTCTATCCTGTTGTAGGGGCTAGTGGGTATACAGATTCAACTAGACCAAAGGAGCGCTATGGCACAACCTTTAGATTTTTTTCGCTACTGGTGAGATTTGAACCCTCACCAACAGTCCAAGAAGGGACTTAAGTCCCTCCCTGATGGCCACTGAGCCATTAGCCCAGTGGTTAATACAGCCATAGTCATCATAAAAGTACTTCAATATTCTTCCAAATATGCTCTTTTTTGTTTCTTAGACAATCATTACTGACTCGGGGCAGGGACGGTTGCACCTGCAACCGTCCCTGGCAAATTCCCTCTTCATCAACAGCGCGTAACTTCTTTTGTTCACCGTGTAACTTTTTTTCCACAGATTGTATTTTTACAACACATAGTGGTGGGCCCCACACTTGACGCGAAAATCGAGTTACCACTTGTTATTTGAGTCGCACATTTTTTCATGGTCCAATCTGGACCATGAACCGTGCAGGGACGGTCATACTGATGACCGTCCGTCCCTGCCCCAAATCCATTGTAAACGTATCACTTGCCATCGAGAGGCTATGCACGTGATTTAATGCTCTCAATCTTTTTTCTTTTTTTGGCATATCGGAGCACGTACTTTAAAGGGCTCATTTGGGAGTACAGTGTTTTTCGTTGAAAAAGTACTTTTATACTTTTAAGTTATAAAAGTATTTTTGATATGTTTGGTAATCATCATCCTAAATTAGAGGTAGAGCTTTGGGATTAAAATTACGTCTAACAAAAGGTCAAATTTGGTACTTTTAGAATAACTTTTTTGTTATAAGAAATAAATCATGAAATTTAATCATCTTATTTAAATTATGAGCTGAATAAAGATATAAATATATTTAAAATTTTAAAATTATATATTGTTCAACACGATAAGCACTTATCATCCAAATAGCATATTTAAGCATTTAATAATACTTTTATTAAAAATTCTATTGGCTAAAACAATTTTTAATGAGATACTACAACCCCAAACTAGTACAGTTTTCATATAATTATGCTTTTATGCAAAGAAATTTGTTTTCGACTTCTGAACAAACACATTCATCTATTGTGTTCCAAACCTTTGAAAGATATGGTTTTACTTACTATTATTTTGAAATTTCAATAAATGATCGTGCTTAGATGGATGAGATTTCAAATCAGAAAAGAAACGATAAAAATAAGATCATGCATATCAAAATTTCAAGAAAAAAAAAATCTATAGTCCCTTTTGGGTACTATGCCCATGATCGTAATCTAATTATCTCTTGTCACATCATTCAATGATTTAGGGTGCATTTGATAAAACTGAAGTCTGAAAACTGAAATTTGAAATCTGAAATCTGAATCCATTAAGTTATTGAATTGTTAAGTATTAAATCTAATATATTTGAATGCATATCATATTCAATGATAAGTGAATAACTTATCACTTAATTTTGAGAGTAAGTTTTACTTAGAAAATTTAGTGTTACTTAATTAATTGAGATGTTCAATTTTTAGTTATCAAACGGTCTGAATATATTAAGATCTGAATCCATTAAATTTAAGTGTTAAATTGGGTTATCAAACAGGGCCTTAAACACTGAATATCATCTAAAGGGTGATAATGGTTTTATATATCTACTGGTGAATTTAAACACATAGATATAGCATTCAAAAACAACTATAGAATTTTTCCAAAATTTATTCAGTATATGAAACACAACCAAAGAACTAAGGTTGCAGCTTGCGATATCTATGCTCTTTTGGTTTAAAGTTTGGTAAGAAATTGGAAAAGCATGAGAAGAAGATGAAAAAAGAGGTATTGTTTATGCCATAGAATTAGCGTGAAAATGACCACCGTAGTTGGTACTCATGAGAATTTTTTTCCCAATCGCATTAATCTAATAGAGCTCATGTAAAACTATTTAGGTATTGATTCTTTGATCATATTAACTTTTTTCATTCTTTTTTTAATACGAAGTCTACAAACAAGAGTAATCTTGGCAATAGTGTATATTATGAATCAGCAGCATGTTTTTGTGCGCCATAACTCTTTCTCAGCTTTTACAATATTTGGAGTTTTGAATGTTATCAAAAGTTTTACTTAATAAGTTTTAATGTATATATTTCATGGTAAAATATAATTTTGTTACACAATGGCATTCATATGATTTCAACGGTGTGGGATCGTTTTCGAAAAAAAAAAAACGGTGTGGGATAATGTCCTAGTCATGTATATGAATTCAGCCAAAACTATATACACCAAATAACTGCCCCCTGCTCCTTTGCGTACTCCTTTCTCTAGACTCGCTCTAGTTGGCCAGCAAGGAAGGGACTTAAGTCCCTCCTTGGACTGTCATCGATGGGGGTTCAACTTCCATTTACAGTGAAAAAAATTTAAGAATGGTGTCAAAACATCTCTTTAGTCTAGTAAAGTCTGTATACCTGTTAATCCCTAGCACAAGCCTCTTTAGACTCACTATAGTAGTCCGTCTGACAGGCCTTACTGAAATCATTACTTGTCATTCTTCCGTGCTCTAATAATTGCGCTCCTTAGTATAAAAAAATCATTACATTGTTAGTGTATAATTGTCAGTATATAAAAAATTAATTCTAAAGTTATTGATATAAAATTTTGAAGACTGAGATGAATACAACTTAAAAATGTTGACAAGCTTCTGAAAACATAAGAGACAAACTGGTTCGTGTAATTATGATTAAATTTCAGGTAACTCCCATTTTGAGTCATTTTGACTTGCAATGCATATTAATTGTACAATAGCGTGCGTGCCAACAGGCAATAGACAACAAGACCTCCAACCAAAGTGTACAATTCAAAGTCAAACTATTTGGACACGGTCAAATGTCTTTACTTCAGCTGTTCAACATTTCCAGAACTTTAATTAAACTGTTCTGACGAATCACTATAACCAGGATTACAAGCTGTTTTCTGATAATCATAGACGAAAGGAGTACAACTAGCCACGTTGAACAGTTTTGGGAAGGGCCAAAAATGACGACGCTTGAATTAGTAATGGGAAAAAGAAAATGAAGCTGCTAACGGATTTCATCACGAAGCGTCAGCTCTAGTTGACAAAATCCCATGCAAACAAAACGTCAAACACAAATGCATCGTCAAACACAAAGGCCTTTTGTTTTCCTTCCACACTAATTGCCAAATTTCAGTCACCCAGAACACCAGAAATGGGAAGTAAAAAGAGAAAATAAGAAAGTGGCTGGAGGCAGAACAAGAAAGTGGCTACAGGCAAGAAAGTGGTTGGGACAAACTAGGGAAAGGGAAAAGCAGGGAAAATACATTTGTGACGAAAAAGTGACAGAGGGGCAGAGTTGTAGCGGTTTGAAATCTGGAAGGGCTTGACAAAAGTGAATCAAAATTATAAAGTGGAACGTTGGGGCATCTAGAGAAGAGAAAAAGCAGGAAACACCCAGGTAACAAAACAGCAATATTATGACATAACTTTTGAAACTTAACAACGTGATGGAGCGATGTGACTAGTTGTTATTTTTGAACAATGTCGTAAATGAATAGGTTAATTGATGTTTAATAATTTTGTTGGAACAGAATGTTTATTGGTACTGAGTAGTATAAGGTATGTAATTTGGTGGCCAACATTAGGAAGGATAGGTGCGGAAAACTTAGTGCGCCAAATGTTTGCAAAATCGTGTGAATGGCATGTGGAATTGGTCGGGAAATAATATTATAGGGGTACTAGTTATTGCTTTGAACTTATTGTAGATTTTGTTGGCTAGCAATGGCTGTGTTGTTTGTGGTTTGTACATCCTATTCAAGGTGACATACAAAGTGAAAAAAAAAGTATTACAAAGATAGTTCCCTTAAGAATGTATCAGAGTGTTGTATAAGAGACATTTCATATGAATAAATAATGACGCGGAGTACAATTGTTATGCGGCATGAATTAATAAAACATTGAGATTGATAGATGCATTGTGGGCAAAAAGGTTACAAGTTGTTTTAACTAGGCGTGTTGGACAGCAGGTTGGATAACTGTTACATGCAGTGATTCAGCAGTTACAGTAGCAGAACTGATGTGTAAAATTGCATGAATATATTGTGAACTTTATAACTATTGTTTGTTAGTTAACTCATATTTGTATAATCACAAGATAAAGAGAAGAAGAATTCGACTGTTTGGAAGTTGATAGATAGGGCAGCAGACGACAAGCTGAACAAGGTACGAATAATGATTTATATAGTGTTTAATTTGACATACTGAATGTGGAAAAAATGTTACAAGTTTTGCTCCGCTAATGTGATTGGACATGAAGTTGGATACCTGTAACACACAATAACTTTGCAATTACAATATAAGAACTGCTCTGTAAAATACTATAGTACATAATTGTGAAATTGGTACCTCACAATTGATACATAACTCATATGTGTACAGTAGGACAAGAAATAGAAGAAGAAATCGATCCCATGAAATTTGATAAATGAGTGAGAATAGATTGTAAGTGAAATTTGCCCGACAGAATAATTAACTTATTGTTAATTTTAGCAAATATAGTGTGGAACAAAAGTTACAAGTTTTTGAAAGTATTGTTACTGAAATTTGAAAGTGATGTATTATATATGTTATTACTTTGTAATGCATTCAGAATAACCTGAGAAAGCATAATAGAACTGAAGTGCAGTTGTATAACTCTTGGTTCAGATGATAGGAAAAAGATCAAGAACTTCAAGTGGACAAAGGTGGCAGAGATGAATTAGCAGGAAAGTTTGGTGGCAAAGAACTCAAGGCTTCATTTAAATCACTTAAAATGTAAGTGGCTTGTGTTTGTGTCTTACAATTTATATAGCACTCAAAAAGTGAGGTTGGTGATAATTATGTGGCATATTGCAGTGGGACGAAGTCAGGAAAAAGAAGGAAAAAAATGACCATAAACATAGCTGAAGATGAGCAAATGGAGGCAGCAGGAACAAATGAGGTTGCAAAACCACTTCCACCATTGAATCCATGGATGAAGTTCAGGTCGGATTGTAGATAATAGAAAATAGGAATCATTATTTAAATGCACTATTAACTTTGTTTCACTGGACTTTGCGGGCAGGAAAGAGTATCAATGTATGGTTTCGACGAAAGGAGTGAAGGTGATAGAGGTATGCATGAAAATCATAATAAAGAAAGCAATCAATCTACTATTTAGAAAGAAGTACATGAAATATAAGTGAGCAAACAAGAAGTAGATGAGTTTAACGTGGCTGATGACTTTGTGCATTACAGTGCAGTATAATAATATTGCCTGAGCAGCATAAAATCAGTTGTGTAAGGAAGACATTAGGAAGCGAAAAGAGAAGTATTTGAAAGAGAAAAAAGCATATGAGAAAAAAATGACACGTTTTGGAAAGTCGACAATGCAAAATGCACGAGCTATAGCTAAGGTAAACAAATCATTAGTATATGTTAAGCACTTGATGAAAACCATCACCTGACTAATGCATATATGTATAATTTGGTTGTAGAATCATAAGTACACCATACGCTGCTTGCCAAATCAAATGGTCACATTTGTTTCAAGGATTGATGAAACAAAGAAACAACAGATTAGAGACATGGGGTTTAGAGGGCTACTGACATATAGTGTCATTCCATTCCAAGTAGTATAGCAACTTGGCTAGTGGATAACTTTAATCCGACACTAAGCAACTTGTATCTACATGGAGATGGTGTGCTGCCTTTAACAGCAAGAGATATAGGTTTAGTGTTGGGCATCCCAAATGAAGGGCCAGTATCAGTTGAAGATGCTGATACTAGCAAGGTGGGGGGATCTGGGCCAAGACAAAGGACGTACAAATGGAAAGAGCTACCAAATGAGTTGGTGTCCATGAGTCCTGGGAAAGAGTTCAAACGGCTGTTTATTGCATTTGTTTGTGGATGCCTATTGGCTCCAAGCACTAGGATTGAGCACAAAATAAAGTTTTGGAATTGCACGCAAGAAGTTGATAAACTAGCTACTTTGTATTGAGCGGAGTATGTTAGGAATGCGCTATGCAATAAAGTGTTGGAGGTGCAGAAGAAAAGTAAAAAATAGCACCAATATGTTAGGGGATGCATTTTTGTGTTATTGGTAAGAATATTTATCTTTCGCATTGATTGAGAATGGCTTTAATGAATATGGCATGTTTGGATACCTTACACCACTTTGTGAGGGCAGTGTGTGCATAATAATTAGAGTGACATGTGAATACGATGGTTGGGATACCGTGCGTCAAAATGAAAGCGGTAACAATAAGGCAGACAATAATTTTATCTACCAAAGTAATCGAAAAATTTTATATAATATATTGCAGATTCATTATCTTGATCGAATGACAATACTAAAATATAAAGTGTCGAGAACTATTCCAATAGCAAAGGCATGGACAGATGATTTGATCTCGAAGAAGGATGCATTAGAGATTGATAATCTTGACAGCTATGGAAAAGGAAAGCTGGTAAGACTGGTATTATTAACAATACGTTCCGAATAAGTTTGTAATAATTTGAATTCCAATTCATATACATTTAGAGGGTCGCTAATATATTTTGTCGTTGGTTGGACCACATGAATTAGTGGAGACCGAAGTTGGCTCGTCGATGACTGAACTCCCCTATGATCTGGTTGGGGCGATGATGGAAAGCGGCTATGCCGATGTAGGCGTAAGTGACTTCAATATTTGGTATACGAAATGTATGCAAACGTATTGTATACTAGTAGGGATCTAATTTGACAATAGCATGGATACTTCGTATAAATATTGAATCTACATATATTCATACAATTAATATGATATGGAAAGAGAATACATGTTGGTTGTGAAATATTACTTGTGTCATAACTCGTTGTTACATGTTGGATTGTATAAAAGAGGTTTGTAGAATTCATTTTTGAAATGTTGTAGGTTGAGCTCTTAGAACTGTATAAAATTGTTGTTATGAGCCAATGGAGGATATTCAAGATTGCAGAAATCATTTCTTCGCATCGGCGGGAAAAATCAGCATGTGATCAGGACGAACCATTGCACACGAGGGAAAAAATAAGGACAAATTTGTGGCAATGCACCGGGATACCGAACGCAAAGAATGATCTAAATATGAATCTGCAGAAGAAGGACATGATGGTGATGAGAACGAGGAAAATGATGAAGAAGATGCGGGTGCCAAAGATCATGATGAAAACCTTCATTGTAATGCTGGTGAAGGAGCTGGTAAAGCAAGAGATGATGCTATGAATGTGAGTAGGCAGCATGGTGGAGAGAACCATAGAAATGGCAAAGGTACAGTGACAAATAACAATGGGCAAATGGATGAAGGCATAGAGCAATTTTCAGGCATTGTGACACCAATGATAACACATAAAAGTGTTGAAAGTAGACGAACAGTTGAAGTAAACAATGATTTATCGGAGGTGGGCAAGGAGCTGCATGCGAACATGGAAGATCAACAACAGCAGGAGCTACATAAGTCTAACAGCATGGAATGTGGTGAAGGTGATTGTGCAGCGGAACAACCGTCACATCCTAGTCCTATTGAAAATCTCGCATTTGATGCATATACTCCGAGAATGCTGCGTTCATATGGGCAACATGGACAAGGTTGGTTCAATATGTTTGTCTATATTTTCAAGCTTAATAAATGAATGTACGATACATAACTGTTTGCCTGAGCATTTAGAGAACTTACTTACATTCAGGCTAACTTTTGATATATACTCTAATTTGGAATTACAAACTGTTTGCTAGTTATTACAAATACGTTAGTCTCAAGTTACATTCACAACACCCTTTTTTACAGTCTCCAATTATAACATAAGCTTTGATACCCTTAATCCCCGTCTTCAATAGTCTTAGGGAAGGAGGTTGAGCAAATGCCTACTCAAGCAATGACAAAGAGCACCATGTTAAGGTCGGCTGAGTATATCCTGCCGGCACATATGACAGTTAGTTTGTATGAGAAAAGGGTTGCTGCCTACGCATAGGACCCAAACAAAAATCCCAAATAAGTTTCTCACCAAGGCTTTAGTCCACCATCAGCATTTCCCATCAGCGAAAATGCTGTGCAGAATTGCTTATTATTAGAACTAATTATTGGTGATCTTATGTTATGCAACGGTAGGGACATACTGGTTCCCATTATAATGGGCACCTTTAGCACCCCTAAATTACATTTAATTTATCATGCGAATATACATAATTATAATAATTACACCACCACATAATTTTCAACATTTTTTAAAATTATCCACATTTTTTCAACAAAATCACATCTAAGACTCTTCTTAACGATTAGGCTTAGGTACTCGTTAGCTAAACCTAATATATATATATATATATATATATATATATATATATATATATATAGTTCTCCACATAGATGTGGATTCCATTATAATATCAAAAAAGAAATTTACATGCAGAGAAAGAAAACCCTCATCTTTCTTTAATTCATTCTCAATTAATGTCTTAAATATCAATCTTTATATTGTACTAATTGAAAATTGAAAAGGTTTGAAGATATAGTATAAATTCACTTAGACCTGCTTGGAATTGAGGATCTTTTGTTAAAAAAATGTTTTTAGAAGTCAAAAACACTTTTAACATGATTGTTGAATTTAGAAGTAGAGTTTTTGGTCAATAAAACACTTTTGGCATAGTTTTAAAATTGGTTCTTTTAGAGCTACTTTTGTGTTCCAAAAATGAAAATTAATTTAAACAATTTTATTATAAATTGTGAACTAATAAAGAGATAAATATGTTTTAGAAATTTAGAATTGTATATTATTAAATGGAAAAAGCACCCAAACCATATAATTAAGCACTTAATAAGTAATTTGATTAAAAACTCTACTAATTATATTTTTTAATAAACTACCGCAATCCCTAACAGATCCATATGGGTAGCATAATCGCTTTTTGAGTCTTGTTTTATTTTATGAAGAATAATATGTGGATTTCTATGTGACCGTTCTTGGCAAATTTCTCAGAATAATGTTAAAATGAAAAAATATCACAAAAGTGGTGTTGGGTTATAATTTAAGGGATCACTGCAAATGGTAAAAGAGGCTTCATTAAAAAATTATTTTAAATTTCATTTGTTTGGCCGAGGAAGTAAAAGGAGGGTTTTTTTTTTTTGGGTGAAAAGGCTTCGGCACACCTCAAATGAGCGGGGAAGCCTTTTTTTTTTTTTTTTTTTTTAATAAAAGGATTGCCACTAATTTGGGGTGTTGCGATCCTTTAATTTTTTTTAATTCCTAAAAAGGAATCACCCAAACCTTAACCTGAAAACCTTAATCCCTAAACCCTGATACGTAAACCTTAGAACCCTAATCCCTAAACCCTAACCCTAAAAGCCTAAAATTTAATTTACCTACAAAAATTGTGCTAATTGCATAAACGGTGATTAATCATCCTATAAAAATTCGTTAAGGTTCTAGTTGAAAATACAAAATTAATTGAAAATAAAATATGCCCAAGTCGTCCATTGTTTTATTTTTTGGTTTTAATTTTAATGCAAATAATGATAAATAAGGTAACATTCAACTCATTTCTAAAATAATTTTATATTATTGCTTGAACTTGTTCTGAACTTAATTAGAGCCAAGTCTTTGTTAGTAATGGATGTCCGAAGTATTAGTTCTTGGTTAGTACCTGAGTTTTTTTTTTTTTTAATTTTCTTGTTTTTGCTACTTGCAGAATATATGTTTTCCTTTCTTCTTGGTTGATTTTCCTTTTTGTGCACATTAATATGCAATCTGCTAACTTGCCTCATATACGGTCAATTGGGAAACATTTTGTTTCTGAGTTGGAAACAAGTAAAAACACTAAATGTTAAAGTAAAGATTTGGAACAGACATTGAATCTCAATATACTTCATGAACCTTTTAGCATTTATAGGTATTGGGATTTCACTCCAAACAGATTACAGGATAGTAGCGTTTCAAGAGCTATTGCTGCACGTCAGATGTGCAGTTTCAAAAATAAATAAATAAATAAATCCTCACAAATTAGATATGCCATTTGAAAGAAAAAATTCAGATCGCTGCAAATTGAATCTGCAGCGATTTTCTAGTCGTATTTGATTAACGGTCCATAAATTTTGCTACAAATTAAATTTGCAACGTTTAAAAAAACAATTCATTCGCCGCAAATTTTGTGTGCGCCAATAGATTTAAAACAATTTTTTTGGCATTTTCAAATCACGATCAACGGTCCATCTGAGGTTAAAATAAAATATTCAGTTGAAAATCTTATTTTAAAAAATTCTTAAGCCATTAAAAAAATTTCAAAAATAAATCAAATTTATTTTGCGCCGATATTAACAGCTGCGACGACCCTTATTTCAGACACAAACCCTTATCAAAAGTTGGATTATGAGTATCAACATTATTCTGGGAAATTTGCTAACCATTCTTATGCAATATAATTCATAAATTTGTAAATTATCATGCACCTAAACACTAATTATTCAAAAGTTGGATACACTACTATTTTCTTTCCCAAATATTAGGGGTGAGCGCGGGTTGGGTACCCATCCCATTCATCATTTGGCTGACCCGATCCGCACCTTGCGGATCAGCCATTTTCTGACCCTTACTCGTCCCAAATATCAGCGGGTATTATAGGGTACCCGCTGAGATAGGGTCGGATCAGCGGGTACCCGTCCTGTCCCATTTATTATTTAATTTTTTAAAAAAAAATAATTTATACCAATTTAATTTTATATTTTACACATTCATCTAAGATTTAATAATTTTTTTTTCTAAAAAAAGGTTTTCCACCAAAAAACAAGCATATGAAGAGAATATAAGATAAAGGAAAAAATTAAAAGAATTCAAAATCAATAAAAATTTAAAATAAGTAGCACAATTTTTAATATATATGTTCCACATTAATTAAACTTTTTTTTATAAAATATAAGATCATGACCTTTACAAATGAATCTTATAAATAAACTATAGTCTCTCATATTTATAATGCAATTTGTTCAATAAAATTATTTATTTAGTTCTAACTTATTATTTTTATAGTGTGTGTATAAAAAAATATATATATATATATATATATATATATATATATATATACGGGGCGGATTGGGTATCCGCGAGTTTTTAATTATGTGATTCTAACCCGCCCTGCATCTTAGCGGATATCCGACCCTCTTTTGATCCGATCAAATAATAAAAATCGAATATTCTAATTTTCGAATTCATCGGATATGACGGGTTTTCGGGTTAGCGGATAATTTTGCCCACCCTGCCAAATATACAAATAGGGAAAAAAAAAAGGAAAACTCTGCTCTCTTGTCTGCTCCCCTGCCCTTGCGTCCCCTTTCTCTTTGAACCCTCCGCTGATGCCTGAAGCTGAAGGGTTCTAAATTTGAGTCTTTTAGTTTCTTTCCATTGTATCTTTTGTTTTTTGGGTTTTTTTCCTGCAGATATAACTAGAAATTCCTCGTCTGTACAGGGTAAAAATTTCGATTCTTTAACAGAATGCAGCTAAGGTTTTCACCTTGATCACCCAAGAAAACTAACTTTTTAGGCTTTTTTTTTTCAACCCCATTTTATCCCTTTTGAGCAGAATGCACGTTTTCTTTCTCTATGTGATTTCTTTGCTGCGTGGGGTAAAAGTTCAAACTTTTCACCTGGGTCCAGAGAAAGTTGAATTTTAAACCCTGAAAGCGAAGTGTTTTGAATTATGTGTCTTTTGGGTTTCTAATTAATTTGATTTTTTAATATGTAGCTGGTAAAATGCCTGCCTTCTGAGTAATTTCTCATCTCTAAGTTTAAAAAATTTAGTCTCTGTCAATGGTGTGGAGTGTTAATTGTTAAACCCTGATGAAGGTAAAGGGTTTTAGGTGGGAACCTTTTAATTTATTTGTTATTTTTAAAATTTTTTTTGGGTTTTTAATCCCCGTTTTCATACTTCATTTTTTTTGGTGGGCTTATTATTGGTATTGTATGTTTTCCCTGTGAATTCTCGGCTGAGTATGGTAATAATTCAATCTTTATTGCTGTGATTTCCTTTCGTTATACTTTTTTGTTCGCTTTACGTGAGAGGTGGGTTTTTTTTTTTTTTTGGGGGGGGGGGGGGTTTAGAACTTAAATTTTGTATCTGGGATTGGTTTATTCACAAGTAGATTTTTGTTAAGTTATGTACTTGCTGGATTATTGTGGCATATCAATTATGTGATCTTCAGTGTGTGTGTGTGTGTGTGTGTGTGTTTGTACGTGTTGTGAGTGCAGAGAACAGGAAAGAGAGATGGTTGTAATGGCGGGAGCATGTGAAGAGTGCATCAGGAATTGTCAGTTGACTCATCGTAACAAGATGGATTTATCACCCAGTGTGACCCGTTTTTTCAAAGTCTTGGTTGGGGATGATTTTTCACAGTTTCTGGTATGTAAATTAATAAGTTTAACAGTTTTGTATGGTCATTCACTTTTTAGCTTTGAATTATCGTGTTTGTTTTTCCAGTTTTGGTGGTCCAAAAATTGAGTTACAAATGATGTTGTATTAGCTCCAAATGGTAAATGTGTTTCTGTCTGCATATGTATTCCCTAATATGGATGAGGGTAGCGCAAATATGGGGGCCTGGGAATGGAAATTCTTTCATGGAGATTGCAGTTTTATGATGAAGCTATGTCTCAAAATTTGGTTTACACTATTGTGCAAACACATTGAATTGTTTTACCATGATACTAGCTAATAATTTGCAAGGTATATGGCATTAAAACAAAGCCAAAAGCATACCAAAGGATATTATTGGGAAGTGGAAAATTGAACCCTTTCTGTTCCATTTTCCTTTCTTAAGTTTGTTTCGTATAATTTTGACTCTTTCAATTTCACAGTTTTATTCATCAGAAGCTTCAGTTTTATTCATCAGAAGCTTTCTTTACGGGTAGAATACCAATTTATAGTATCAATTTGCTTTTAGGTAATTGATTCGATCTGTCTATTATGAATTGTAAAAGCTTATGCCAGTTTAGGTCTCCAGAGCTGACAATGCAATGAAAGTATGGCAGTAACTTTCATTTTACCTTGACATCTTTGAACAAAAAAGTGCTTACTACTTGTTATGGTCTCTAGGCTCTGTCTGGTTGCAGTTTTCATTAGTTTTCACCTTCTTGGTGAACACAAATGAGGAGAGAGACCCCCAAGTTTCTGTAAGGATGAAGGTCTAATTGAGGACTTCTCTTGAGAGCCTCCTATCATTCATAGCCTCAGGGTGTTTGTGCTTATTATGGAAAAACTTTTCTAATGCCCCTTATGGTCCTTAACTGTCTTCCTGTTCCTTGGAGCTTTAACTAAGTCTGATATTATATACACTTAATGGAGCACACTTGAGTATAATCCTTTTTAATGCTAGTTCGTTGTGGATCGTTAAATGGCATCAATGATCATGCATTCTCTAGGCATCTGACAATTTTATAATGTTTATTTAGTTTTTTTATTTAATAATTTATCAAGTTGGATACTGAACTAGTCAGGTCTTTGACCATCTAAGAGAAGATGTTGAGGATTATATCCTGCTGACTGCAATTTTGAAGGCTCTAATTCTAACAAAGTGACTAAGCAGATTGTGTTTTGCTTATATACTCATTCATGTCGTTCCTAAGTATTCAGAACAGGAGTCTAAGATATGGTAATTTATTAACTTTTACTTTTAGTAAAAGGAAGTTTTTGCATTCCTGTATAAGTGCAATTATTTTCTGTATTTTGCTTTTTACCAGGTCTTACAATATCACATTTCTGTAGGCAGCAACACGTGGCATTTTTGGCTAAAAGACTATAAAGCAGTTTCACAATGCTGCATTTGTATTGATCATTTACTAACAACAGTTTTAGGTCCTTTGTTGGTTTTGCAACTTCCTTTTGCTGCTTGCTTTTAGTTGCGCCTTTATTCTCTATTTGGTGGAGAAAAGTCGTTATCATAGCGATGAGACTGCCTAAAACATATGGATGAGATGAAGTGGATGAGTGACTCAAGTTTCAAATGTTTGAACAATAGCGTGTAAACTCCACTAAGAAGATTAAGCGTGAAACATGACAGCAAGAAATTTTCTTGTAGAGGAGATAAGGAAAATGAGAGTTGAGGTTTTGTGCCTCTAGAGTATGTTTCTTAGTTACAGTGAATTATTTGTTTGAGCCTTTTTTCGTTTCCTTGGTAAACTCCGTTATTTGATTTTTATGGACCTGGGTTCAAATCAGGGTCTGTTGTAGAAAGTTTCTTATTATCAGTAACAGACTTACTTACGTTGTGGACCTAAAAGAACATAGGTGCATGTTTCAAATTACTACTTAGTTTAAGCATATGTTTTACCATGTCAGTGTACCTTTTATCTCTTTTACAGTTTTGAATATATATTATTTCACCAGTCTGGCATTTGCAAACTCAAAATATTCTTGAAGATTTCCATTGTTCCTAATATTCGCTACTCTTTGACAGTTATTGCCCCGTAAATTTGCTGATACAGTGATGTATTTGGTTAATCAAGAAACCAAACTTGAGGACTCAAATGGTGTGCAATGGACAGTAACATTGTCGCTTGCTAAGAATTCACTTGCTTTCACTAGGGGTTGGCAGGAGTTTTCATTAGATCATAATTTGCAAGCTGGAGACTTTTTGTTATTCAATTATATCAAGGGAACTCACTTTGTTGTTTATATTTTTGACAAAAGCTGTTGTGAAAGAGCATCTGATAAAATTGGCTTGCCACGTAAAAGAGCTCGAACCAGAGGGAGTATATCCTCTGGGGGTAAACCTTGTGAGAAAATAGATACCAACCCAATCAACAGACAGAATTCGAGCACCTCAGGCGTGTCTGGATCAAACTCCAAAAACAGCCACATCCTACCAACCACCACAAATAGCACTCTAAATGCTGAAGGTGGCAATGGAAATTGGTCCTTCTTGGACAGTTCCTTTGATATGATGATAGACTGGGATGCTGGGCCTGGACTGGCTGCAAGGAGGATGTGTTTGTATGATTTGTCTGAGTTTGAATTGCAGGGAGATAAGGAAGTTGCTGACACTGATAAAGGTATAGATGCAGTACAGAGTACTTCTAGCCACACTCAGACAAGCATGAGATCCCAAGATGAGGCAGATAAAGATCCAACAGGAACCAAGGTTGGAACCAAGGATTTGAAGATAGCTACTTTTACGGAGGAGACTGATATGGGAATGATGGTGAATGAAAAGGACTTGGAAGCCAAGGATGATATGTTGCTTGAACGTGATACTGATAAAGGCATAGATGCAGTACAAGGTACGTCTGACCACACTCAGACAAGCCTGAGATGTCAAAATGGGGCTGATAAAGATCCAACAGGACCCGAGGATTTGAAGTTAGCTACTTTTACAGAGGAGAATGATATTGGCGTGATGGTGAATGATGACGACTTGAAACCTGAGGATGGTATGTTGCTTAAATGTGACACTGATAAAGGTATTGATGCAGTACAAGGTTCTTCTGGCCACTCTCAGACAAGCTTGAGATGTCAAGATGGGGCAGATAAAGATCCAACAGGAGCTGAGGATTTGAAGATAGCTACTATTACAGAGAAGACTGATATTGGCATGATGGTGAATGTCAACAACTTGGAAGCTGAGGATGATATGTTCTCTGAGCGTGACTCTGATAGAGGAATAAATGCAGTACAAGGAACTTCTGACCACGGTATTGGCATGATGGTGAATTATGATGAGTTGAAACCTGAGGATGGTATGTTGCTTAAATGTGACACTGATAAAGGTATTGATGCAGTACAAGGTTCTTCTGACCACTCTCAGACAAGCTTGAGATGTCAAGATGGAGCAGATAAAGATCCTCCAGGAACTGAGGATTTGAAGATAGCTACTTTTACAGAGGAGACAGATATTGGCATGGTGGTGAATGACAACAACTTGGAAGCTAAGGATGATATGTTATCTGAGCATGACTCTGATAGAGGTATAAATGCAGTACAAGGAACTTCTGACCACAGAGAGGTAAGCTTGAGATGTCAAGATGGGGCTGATAAAGATCCAACAAGAACTAAAGATTTGGAAACAGCTACTTTTACAGAGGAGACTGATATTGGCATGCTGGTGAATGACTATAATTTGGGAGGCAAGAATGATATATTACTTGAATGTGAAAAAGTTCCCTTGGCTGACCGCTCTAATAGCCTTCCAACGGTTCTTTGTCCAGAACTTGGCGAAAAAGGTGGTAACATGTCAAATGTGTATATCCAACTCCAGAATGCTGAGAGGAGCAACAAGAAATACGGTTAGCTACTATCTTTTTCTCTCTATTTCTACAAGTATTGTATATGATCTCCATTGAAGTTGTATTCGCTTCGTCTATCTTACCTTAAATATAATCTTGTAACGTGTTAGATGTTGATTGGAGTTCCCCATATGCTGATGAAGGAGCTTGCTTCAGAGACAGTCAAGAGGAATTTGCAGGTATATTCTTATGTCATGGCTCTCTATCCCTTTCAGTGCTTGGTACTAATTTTTTGCTTATTCCTTCCATGTGGACCACTTTTCGCTCTTACTGCTTCCGTGTTGCATAGCTCTGAGGTGCTAACTGATACCCTTTGGCAGTGAGATTCTATGTAAAATATACTTAAGCAGAAGATGAACAGCTGAATGAATGTCCAGAGACCCATGTTTTTTGGCACGTTATTGATTTGTACCTCAATTTTAGGTTCTAACAAACCTTAGGTGCATGTTGATGGTGCCGTATCATTCCCCTCCACACTAAATTGCCAATCCCTTAGTGCTCAAATCACCATTTTTTGGGAAATTGGAGACCTCTTACAGACAGCTTTACCTGATATGCCCTTGCTGCTTGCTGCCCTTTCTCTATCCCTTTTCTTTTTCTTAACAACTGACAGCAAGCATGAACTCCCTCCCTCCCTCTCTCTCTCTCTCTCTCTCTCTCTCCCCCCCCCCCTCTCTCTCTCTCTCTCTCTCATGGCTGCAGTAACAAACCCCAACCTGTTTCTGTCTGTGTCCCATGCTTGTCCACTATCTCTTCCTCTTGTTATTTCTGACCCTTCACTGACTCGGTGCTTTCTCCCCCACCTACGCTTCTCATGGTTGAGATTTGGATTTTACCTGCCATTTCCGTGACCATTTCTGATTGTTATTGCTCAATTTAAGCTCTTCTTTATGCTTTTTGTAAATGGTAAAGTTGAAAGAACAAATTTTTTTGTTTATGATTAAAGTTACTTTTTAACTAAATAAACTGCATATATGCGTTTTAATACAAGTATAAGCCCTATGTGCCGCTTAGATGCATGCGTGTGCATAATAGGATATATATCTGAATCTAGAGCATGACCATTTACAGCCCTACTCCATAAATTGCTGTCATCTTCATATTGGTTTAAGTGTGCTTTGGATAGAATTGTATGTTATAATCTTGTTTTGTTTATTTTTTTTTTTGATACTTTTTTTTTTTTAACTGAATGGAACAATATTGGTTGCTCTGATTGCATTAGTAACACATTGTTTTGTGAACTTCTTGCCAAAGGCTGATGGGTCACAATGTATACAGAATTAATATATACACCCATAAACTACAATATTTACAAGTGACATCTGTGCACATGCTGCTTTGCTACCTGTCAAATAATGCCTCTTATGTGTTTGTAGAACAAGTTTCTTTGCTTCTTATATTGCTTGGTTTTACTCACAGGTGAAACAAAGAAAATGGTGAGAAAAGAACATCCGGATACAAGAGAGGAAGGGGATTCTTCTGCTAAGAGGTTAAGAGGTATGATTTTTTCTTTCACATTTAATTGATTTTCACTAATACCTGGATTGTTCTTTGTGCATGTAAATACTTCTCAGCGCCAATTAACCTTGGCATTAGCAGCTTTCTACTTGATATGTTAGTACCCAAATGCAGGTTTGAAGCCATTGAGCGTAAAGGAGATTGGTAGTTCCTCTCAAGGTCCTTGTGTGTGCAAACCTGTGAAACTTGAGCCAGTTGATTTACTTGATATTCCTTCATCAGTTGCTGAGAGTCTCACTTGCTTGGCAATGATGGATGGCCAACCTTACCTTGTACCTTCTTTCAACACCTTTTGTTCTTAATCTTCTAAGCTTTGATTCATTCCCTGCACAAATTTGTCGTCTTTGTTACATGAGAAGTATTTTCTCTTATTTATTCAATCTCTTTAGACAACTTTTATGCAAATCAGATTGCATCACTTCCGGTCATGCTACCGCCTCCTCCCCTAAATAAATAAAGAGATAAGACAATAATGTCATCATATTTTTTATGGCTTTGGGTATGTATTTGTGTCTTTGTTATGTGTATGAATTGACTTGTTTTCTTGCTTGATGGTAGATTAGGAAATTGTGAGGTAGTACAATAAACTGTAAATGGAATGCAATGATAGTTTTCTAAATGAAGTTGAGATTCAAGAAGACTATTAGGTAATAGTAGAGATAGAGAAGAAACAAGGGGAAAACTATGATCATATCTTTTTCTCGATGAAGAAGCCAAATGGTTCAAATAAGTACATCATATGAGTGCAGCTTGTCAAGTTTGAGCTGAGCTTAGATTGGTTACCTTATCCAGAAACAAGAGTAAAAGGAATTGGTATGTTTTAAGCTTTCATTACATTTGAAACTGGAGGATGTGCAAAAGGAAGAGAATTTGCATTATTCCTTGTCAAAAAGAAATGTGCAAAAAGATTTTAGTTCACACAGCAAAGTACAAACCGTAATATTCTTTTCAACAACTGAGAAGAAGCTTATGACGATGGAAAGGTTATCTAGAGAGATTATAGCCATAGCTTTCAGTGGATGGCACCAAGCAACTGCATCGAAAAAGGATCAAAATAGAGGAAACAAAAGGATTAATAAATTTCATGTGATTAGGTTACTTTGGGATACTTTGTTGCTGCTTTCCCATGACCCTGAAAGCATGACCCAAATTCATGCACAAGGGTCACGGTTTGACCTGGTTGGGTTCTGCGTTAGAAAGATGAAAAGTTTGGAATGTTTGTCAGCAACACAAATGGCTATGGCAAGGGACATGAACAGGGACGTATGTGCTTCATTATCTGCAGTGCATACTATGCAATTCGATATCTTTTGCTTCCAATCTGTCATTTATTAAGGACTTGGGATTAATTAGGACATCAAGAGAACAGATATGTGGTGTTGTTTTGCACACGAGCATGTTTTGTGAATTTAACGTGCTTTTCTTTTCCTTTTCCTTTTTCAAATTCTCTGCCACCTCATGCTTGTGTAGGAGTTACCAGCAAAGTTGCCGGGAATTACATACAGAAAGGGGATGGACAGGAAGTCTGTCTTGCTTCAAGATCAGGGGAAAAGATTTTGGCCAGCTCTCTATTATTACAGATCAGGTTTTCATGTTTTGAGAGGTTGTTGGGATAAGTTTAACAAAGAACATCGCATTCAAGCTGGAGATCATTATATTTTTCAAGCTGAAAATGTATACCGGGGCATATACAAAGTCAGTGTTCTTCACCAGTAAGAGGCGACTAATCCTCATTTTTGCATTAAAAAGTGCTCAGCTTCAGCATGCATGAGCTATTTTGTGGACAGTAGTATGAAGTTACCAGCTGTGACTTCATTGAATCACATTATTAAGTAGCCTAGACTTGGATAACAGAACCCTAATGTAAATAGCTAGTGGAATGTTTACTGATGTCTTGTGTTGCAAAGATCGTCCATATTTTGGAGATGTATGCTTGTTTTGCCTGCTCGCTTCTTGTCCTCCATCAGTTTCTTGGGTGCTAATGATATCATGCGTTACTCGCACTTAACTATTTTGCTAGATATTTACTGGCTTGAGGTTTTATGTTTGGAAAAATTGTTCCTAAAAGTTTGGTTCCTCTTCTATATGCAACTGTGCAACAAGACTGTTGTCTCTGTCTTATAGATTGCAATTTTTATAGAGACTCTTGTCTCTCTATAAGATGGAGACAAGAAGACTGTTGTCTCCAGCTTATCATCTATTGCAAATGAACATCCCTGTTCTGAAGACTGATTAGGGAAACTTTCTAGGATAATACAGATATTTGCTTACAAAGAGACGAGATACACAAGATCTTGTATCTATCCCAACTTGAAGCTGCCGAACGAGGAGGTGGTTGAGCACAAGCAACAGTTGAATTGCTGGTAAAGGGAGCGTACATGTTATCCTAAGATGCTAGGTGATCTGCTTCTCGATGAATGAAGATGTGGGGTCTCTGAATTCTGAAAATTAAGGCAAGAATCCTTGGCAATCTAGCAGATCTGCAAAAATAATGAAAATTATTAAAGAGTTGGCTAGAATTGTGAACCTGAGGTGCTATACTGTTGAGCTAAGTGCTTGAACTTGTCTGACACCCTAAAGCCCAGCCACATCAGTTGTATGGCCAAAAAAGTTAGGGATGATATCAGAAACCTTCCTCACCTAGCGCTATTAAGATTTTAACAATATCACTTACCTCACTTACTTTTGTTGTTTGTTTAACAAAATTTTTAAAAATCCTAAACTACTATTTCACTTGTTAAATATAAATATTTTTAAATCACTTTGTTCACTTAAAGAAAACTATCACCTCAAAACAATCTCTTATAGTACTACCACATCACATGCTATACTCCATAAAAATATAGATTTGAAAAATAAAAATAATATTTGAAAAGAAATACACTTGCATCAATTTTATTATATATGTTCAAAATTGATTTCTTATGAATTTCTATTTTTTTCAACATCTTTTCAGCCCTTACTCAAACAATTAAACTGTACCAATGATTATAAAAGTTAATTTAAAATAAGCAAATAAATCATACCCCATTTTATCACAATCACAAAAAGTAAAAGATAAACAAAATTTAGTTTATTGTAATTTATAAATAAAATATTATAGTCATCCAAAAAATATGAGTAAGAGAGAATGATGGAAAAAAAAAAAAAGAAAGTAACTTTTAAGGGTGGCAATGGGGCGGGGGACCCTTCCCCCACCCCCTGCCCCCGCCCTGCTGCCCACGCGGGTTAAAAAAATTTTGTTATATAATTAAATTTTAGCAAATAATCAAATACTAAAATATCAACACATCACCAAATTATTATTCATTGTAACTTCACAATTAAAACTCATAAAAATAATTAAATAAAAGTTATTTGAATACAATCTAATATGATAAAACAAATATAATTAAAATAATCAAGTTTTCACTTTTGATACAAATACAATCATTAAATTATTATTGTGTTTTTTTTAGAAAAAAGTTTTATTGTATTAAGTGTAGTTAGAAATTTAATATAAATGTATTAATAAATTTAATATAAATAATTAATAATTTTTATTAATAAACATGTATAATTAGTAGTATAATTGATAATATCAATTATATTACGTATATATATATCTTTATGTTTTTTAAACGGGTGGTGGGGCGAGGGATGGGGGGAGTATACCCCCGGCCCTGCCCCGTTTCTAAATGGGAGAAAAAAATTCTCCCCCCGGCCCCGCCCCAACCCCCTCCCCAATAGCCCTCAGTGGGACGGGTGCTCCTGCCCCATTGCCATCCTTAGTGAGTTTCATTTTTTTTTTAATTTCTAAGCTCCATTTACAATTAATAAGGAGGTAAGTGATATTTTTAAAATTTTAGAAATGCTAAGTGATATTAAAAGAAACTCTGAGGGAGGTTTCTGATATTATCCCAAAGAGTTAAATTGCAAAGGAGCCTTGATCATGTGCAATAGTGATACAGTGCAGTGTGTGAACTCCTTCAGGCTACGCAACAAGACTAATCTACCAGATAAAGTGCGTAGTGTCTAGAAAGTAAAGGGTCCATGGACACATGACTTAGACCCTGTTTGGGTTGCGTCATTGTTGATAATAAAGCACATTTAGATATTAAAGGCACTTTGAAGTGGTCGAGGGAACATCATCCCACAAAATTAGAAGAGAAATTTCTGATATTAAAAGCACTTTTAATAAAAGCTCAAATTTGCTGTTTTTAGAGCAACTTTTGTGATTTAAAAAATAAAATATTAAATTTAATTATTTTTATCATATATTATGAACTAAATATATATTTTTTAAAATTTCGAATTACTCATTATCAAATACAATAAGTATTTATTTAACTATGTTTCTAAACAAGCATTTAAGCACTCAATAAGTACTTTTATTAAAAGTCTTATTAGGAAAGTAACTTTCAATAAATCATTGCAATTCCAAACGAGTCCTTAGTTGTGTCCGTTGGAAGTCCATGGCAAAAATCAATAAGGTGGAGGATCAACCATTGCAAAGATACAAATATGAACATTATATTTTAGCTATTTCGGTGATCTTGATGCAATGGATTTATTTATTTTGACAGATAACTTTCTATTGCCCATCTGATACAAATTTAAGTCCACTTGTGTAAATCATTCTGCTAACCATGTAAATCATTCTGCTGTAGGAGATGACACTTTTTGCAAAGTCGATTTTTTTTTTTTTTTTTTCTGTTGTCCTTGGAACGCAAAATAGATAAATAATGAAAAGTATGCAAAAGACACAGAGATTACTAGTTGAAATCCTAATGTCAATCCTTAACTTCTACCCGGACAGAAACATTGAGGACTGAAAAAACAGAAAACTGGAACCAACTTCGATAACCAGACAAAGAAAATGCACAAACACCCTTGAAAGGTCAGTCTATTCTATGATGGATCTAGTACACTGTAGTCTTAAACTCCTGCCTCTACCGATAAAGATTTGTGACCTGTCAAGGTGGTTTGTGCACCAGTTCTGACAATGCATGTCAAATAACTTCAAGATTTTGCTCTGCAGCAGCTGCAGAAACTTGGTTTTGCTCCTTGACCACCATTGTTCTCATCTTGATCAACCACCTGATCCAGCCAACCACATGGTCATACAATCCAAGCACAATATGCAAGCCAACCCCTGCAATAATCCCATTTGATATGGAATATGTAAGAGGCATGAGAAGCATGGTAACAAAGGCTGGCACTGCCTCCTTGATGTTGTTCCAGTCTATATCTTTCACAACTTTCATCATCATCACACCAACCATTACTAGAGATGGACCAACAGCCCATGGTGGTACACTGGTGAATAGAGGTGTAAAAAACAGGGACAATGCAAAGTAAAATCCCACAACCAAAGCTGTTATCCCTGTTCTCCCACCTTCCCTTAGGCCAGCTGATGATTCTATGTATGTTGCAATTGGTGGAACTCCTAGGGCAGAACCAACAATTGTAGAGCCAGCATCAACCATGTAGGCCAAATATTCCCCCTCAAATTCCCCTTCTTCATCAACAAATCCTCCAACCTCTGCCATAGTGTACAATGTACCGGTTGTAGCTAGCACATCAACATATAACAACGTGACTAAAGCTACCCAAACTTCACCCCTATTGAAATTTGTGAAGCTGATGGCCCCAGCCGTGGACTTTATGGTGTGAAAATCCACCACTTTCTTGAAATATTGATAATTTGTGTCACCTTGTGGGGTGTTAGGGAAAAATGTGACAGATGTTCCCCTAATCCATGAAATTAATGTGACAAATAGTATGCCATAAATCATGCTTCCCTTAATCTCCCTCATTAGTCCATAACATGTGATTATGAAGCCAACCGAGCCGAGCCAGAAAGTTGGGCTTCTCATTTTTCCTCCGATACATTTTCCGGTCACCGGATCTGTGCTGGCGCAGGCCGCCGTGGTCACCAATGTGTTCGGATCAGGGCCCACTAAGCCCACACCCTGGTGGGCCTGTAGCCCCACAAAAGCAATAAAAAGACCAATACCAGCGGCACAAGCCAGCCGCACGGGCTGCGGTATGTGCCGAGCCAACCTGGCACGAAGCCCAAAAACAGCTATGGCTAGAAACGCGCAGCCTTCGACCAAGACCACAGCCATAGCAGTCTTGTATGAAATGGATCCAGACCCATGAAAGCCCACCAGTGTATAAGCCAAGTAAGCATTGGGGCCCATACCAGGGGCCAGAGCCAGGGGAAGATTAGCCAATAATCCCATAGCAAAAGATCCAATCATTGATGACAAGGCAGTCGCAACAACGAGATCACTTTTCGCCTTTGCAAGGCAACTTTCATAACCTGCATTAGGCTTCAACATGCAGTCAGGGGTTGCCACCGTTTGGTTCGCCGGAACGGTGCAGTCGGCGACTGTACACGTGGCGCCGGACTCCGAAAGGATGGTGGCGTTGACGCTGATTATATATGCCATGGTAAGAAAAGTTGCAGTGCCAGCTCTAACCTCCTTGGTGAAACAGCTCTTTCTTGCATCCAACTTGAAATACTTGCCAACCCTGCTTTTTGAAACTGACTCATCCAAGCCCTTCAAGATTTTCTTCCATGACTTGCATATTCCTTTGCCTACTGCCCCACAAAGCTCTCCTCCCATGGCTTTCTTGATTATTTTTTTTCTTGTTTCTTGTTTTTTTGGATGCGAGTCTGGGGGTTTACTGTCTATGAGAGTGTGTGCTAAGAAAGCATAAGTTTAAGCATATAAAAAAGGGGGCAAAGAAGGGAAAAAAATGTGATGGGGTGTTGGAGAGAAACAAAGCTTCATGAGGAAAGAATGATGGAGAGAATATATAGAGGAGTTACAAAAAATTAAAGCAAGAAAAGAAGGAAAAAAGAAAGATAAAAAAAAAAAAAAAGAAACAGTTCTTTGGAGGAAAATAATGCTGAATGTTAGTAAAAGCTGGCTTGAATGATTAGAGCACTCCTTGGCTGGTTCTTCAAGGAAAGAGCGCCTTTTTAATTTTGGTTTATCTTAGGCACAAGACATGTCATAATGTTTGAACGCGGGATTAAGCTTTAAAAACTGGTAAACATTTCGTCCACACTATGATCCCACCAGATTTTTTTTTTTTTTTTAATTTGCATCATTAATGTTTAGATATTGAGAGTTTTATTACTAAAATCCTATGAAATTATTAATGAGTTTTATCATTTATGTTGCTAGTGGTATACTAGCTAGGGTTAATTAATGATCCAACATATATAGTATGAGTTTTAAAAGTTGTAAAGCGACTAATCCATCAATGCAAACGAAGGAAAGAAATTTAATCTCTTAAATCAAGAATTGTTACAAAATCATGAGGTTTTATTAGTTGTAGCCAGAATTTTCCCTGTATTTATCTTATCTTGTTTAAGCACAAATTTTTGATCATCATAGCATAGGACTACAAATTAGAAATGTGTTGAAGTCAAAGTTGTAGAGATGCAAAACCCTACAAAATTAATTGTAAGCCATGTTGGTGATTTAACATGTGAACGAGTTGGTATCACATCAATTTCTTTAGATTTGACTTGTTTATATCAGGAGAAACGAATCCTTGCATCCTGACCGGTCATAGGATCCCTTAAGCTCTCAGTTTCAAGGAGCTCCACCAAATGTGACCCTTATTGGTTTCTGGCCAAACCCACCAAATCATGCAGTAATTTTGTCCTCTAATGAATACAAGAGACTGTTTGGCCTAGGTTTGTCACTCAGATGGTTGAGTAACTTCTGTTTCAATCTTTTGCCTTTCCAATACAAACTTTTCCAAGTTTGCCAGATATATGCTTTACTGATAGGATGTTCTGAGAGAGTTACTAATCTGTCGCTTTTTATTTATTCATCATTTGTAACCATTAGCAGCCATGTTTATCATTCATACACTTGAGCGTCCCAAAAAAAAAAAACTTGGTTTACTTACGAATAAGTTTTAAGTGATTGTATCATACACGTTATTAGCATCTCCGCATTGTTGAATAGGTTTTGGATAGTTATATCGTTTGCGTCACCATTTTTAACTTTAAGAATCATAAAATCATTTAGATTTTTGATCTGTCAATGAATCGAATCTAGTTTGATTATAGAATCATATGATATTTTGAGACGATTTATCTACATAAATTTTGCTTTCTTGCTTATAATACTCTTCCACTAATAAACAAAGCTAACAATTACTTATAAAACTCTTCCACTAATAAACAAAACTAACAATAACATCGTAGGTAGTTCCAAGTCCAAGAACTCATGCTATTGGAAGCGTAGTCACGGTCCTAAAAATATGCATATGCATGCACAGTACATCACGATACGAAAATTCATGTGCACACCATGATGATAGTATGGAGATTCCACCAAGTCCCAAGGGATTGGAACTTTTTGTCCTTGAGAAGTGGCCAAGCAAAGATCCAAAGCCAAATCTTTCAATAATCCTAGGGTACAACATTTGCACATATAAAATTTGCATCATCCATAATGGTGCCTATGAAATCTTGAAGGAGTTATTGTCCACTGTTGACTATATTGGCTAAATGATTGTGAGTGCCATCATCATTTACCCCTACATGCACTTTTATCTGTCACGTTAATTTTAACATCAGTCTACATTTGATGTGATTGACATAAAAATGAAGTTCACAAGAACAAAAGTAATTAGGTAAAAGTGCATAAATTGAAGCTTGGATCTTTCACCCTACCCATCAAGTGCAATCTTCTGGCCTTGATTGCTTGATGGTATTGGTGGGATTTTACTATTCATTCATGCTATTTTATAGATAATTTATTTGTTTGGATTGTAAGTTATTTGGAATATTTTTACTGTAGCACTTTTTATGACGTGATATATGTGAGATAAAAAAGTAATTGAAAAGATAAAAAGGTGTATTGGAAATTGTAATGATGATGTAAGCAAATAAAATTGGGAAAATAATGCTCAATCCAAACAAACCCTAATATGTATTCATTCAAATCATGCACATGTGATACACATTCATAATCGTTAGGAAAATAAATTTATTATACTATCAATGCATAAAAAAGTTAATTCAATTAATAATATTGTTCAAGAACATTACGTGATCATTTTTTAGAGTAAAATAGTCCCAGGAGCTGGTAATGTATATTAATCTCCTAGGTTAACCAAATAACTTTTGAACATAAATCACATTCTGAAAATGATGTTATATACTAATACGTATCCGTTCTTACTAATATAATATGGGACATGACATCACACAGATTGTTAGAATTGGTAACTACAAATGAATTATTTGCCCCAGCTAGGTTACACAGGTTTCATCTAAACCATTTTTAAGACAATACTCTTTCCATCCTATTTTGATATCCCTATTTTTCTTTTTCATCTGTTCCAAATTGTAGTCCACTTTCCAATTGAAGAATATAGTTATCTTTTAATTTCTCTAAAATATTCTTATTCAATGTAGGTTATTATTAGTATAAACTACTTTATTTAATATAGATTGTTATTGAATAAAACCTACCCCATTTAATGTAAAATGATGATTGATTCTTTCTTGACCATCAATTCAAATTCTCATAAACTATCAATTCAAGTTTCCATTAACAATTAATGTAAAGTTATACTCTATTTAATGTAAAGATATTTTAGAAAAATAGCAATCTAAATTTGTTTTTTCAATAAAATTAACTATTTTTTCTTAAACTGTGTGAAAAAAAAACTAGAACTATCGAAATGGAACGGAGAGAGTAATAAATTGCACATTACATCTAATTGTTTATCCGATGTAATTAAACACAAGATGAGTGTTCTAGCAAGAACCCTCGAGATCATTCATAGCATTATTTCCAACGTGAAGATAAGCATCCAATATCTACAGTTAATCAACCAAAAGGCGGCCTTATAGTTGTATATTTTGAGTAGTAATGGTGTTGACAAACTGAAATGTTGAAAATTTTGCAATGTCCTCCCTTGGCCGACCAAAGAGTAGATATGCAATTATTTGGTGTGATTTTTCCCCACCTTTTTCACCTATGATTGCAAACGAATTACAGAAAAATATGCTGGCCGTAGATGATGATGTGAGTTCGGTATCATTTCATGTTTCACCACTTCTGTGTTTTTTTTTTTTTTTTTTTTTTTACAAAATGTTTCACCACTTCAAGCATATGCCCAAGTTGTCCTTTAGACTTTTGGGTTCTTTGGTTGTCACTTGCCAACCAGAAACTAAACGGCATTCAATTTTGTCATCATTCATACCAAATTCTTTTTATTTAGTTGTTTTGCTTGGACTTGTGAGTGGTATTGGTGAACGATTGCAATAGACGATTCCAATATCTATGAACAATGCTTCTTTGCTTAAAATAATTAATTGCAGTTTTATTTGAAATAAAAAGCTTTTCAGGGATATTTTCTGTCTTAATAATAGTTTATACAGTTTTATTTTTAAAGAGAGTTTTGCGCAGAGATTTTCTTTGTTTTTACTTTACCTAAGGACCAAGAGAGAAGATTTAGAATAGCTTTTTCTTTTCAAACCTCGCAAGATAAAATTACTCTTGCAAGTTTCTTCAGCTTTTTCTTTTTTTTTTTTTTCAGCAGATTGTCGAGAAATGACTATTCTTTGAAGTAATTTTACATTAGTTTCAACGAAGAAAATTATTTATCTGCTTTGCTTTTAACACACTCCATACTATGTTGTACTTAGTCAAATGACTAAGATTACCTTCACCTCAACCACCCATTTGTCCATGCAAATTAGAAGTTGACATATATATATATATATATATATATATATATGTGAGATGATGGGTTGTATAGTAACTTGGCTCAATAAATGTATCGCAAGGAAGTTTTTTCAACTAAAACAGAAGTGTATCAATTGCTTGGTTAAGCAAGTCGGGACAAACTACACATTATTGCAAGTAGCTTAACTATAGCTTAACATTATTGCAAGTAGCTTAACTTTGTGTTAGTTGCTTTGATCAAATTAGTGGCTAATTCTCAATTCATGCACGTAATTAAATCGCCCACTTGGACAGGAGTTAATTATGAATAAAAATAGATGATAGTCTTATTATAGATACTGGCCTCGCCAGCACAAGTTGGCTCGATTGGTAAGGCGAATCAGTTCCTCCATAAATATAGTGGATTAATTCAAGTCCAACGTGAGAATGATATTAATGGGTAATTTTATAAGAATCCCTGTAATTGGAGCCGAATTCATCTAAATTTTTTATAAATAAAATTAAATAAAAGATGATGGTGGCCTCACTTATTTTCCATTTGTGCTGTTTCATTCCAAGAAATCACCTCCGAAACTAAAGATTTAGATACATTATTGTTGCAATAGAAGTTTGAAGTCTTCTATCCCCTTCCTCCTTTCTGTTTCTTAAATTCCACCCTTTCCCTATTAGAAAAATTTTTTTTTTTCAAAATTTGAAGCCCTTCTAAGTTTCAGCTCAAGATTAGAAAAGTTATTTATATATATATATATTATTTGTACCATGAACAACCATGCCATTTGCACTTTTAATCTCCTCGTTACTTGAGAAGGAATCTAAGCTACCAATTAAAATAAGCAACAGCGGAATGTTTAGAGTTAGAGGGGAGCTCTTAATCAAATAATATGGCGCGACGCGTGCTCTGTCCTCTGTAATTAGCTTCAAGGCGGTTGACACATCTTTATAGGGACATGTACATATAAACACCTAGAAATGACATACAATAATATTAATTAAGTGTATTATTCTAATTCAAACTAACAAGCTTGTTAAACATATTTGTTTATTGCATGCGTGATAATTCAAAACAATTTTTTTTTTTTTTACTAAAAGCTGCACTTGTTATCCTTTTGAGATTTTAAATAAGCAAAAATGACTCAAGGGCCAATTTCCATCTTTTCTTGCATGCATCCAATCTTGAGAATAAACTAATTTAACTAGCTAGGACTCATTTTTCTGACAAAACAAAAAGTTTGTCATTTTGATATTTGTATTATATATGGTGATTTTCCTTGTATTTCTTGTTATATCCTCTGGCCTACACGATGATTCGGTTTTCTTTATTCGATTTTGTCTTTCCTCATATTCCACTTTTCGCCTTTTCCTAACCGATGATCATTTCATTCAAGGTTTTCAACCTTGTTCGGAAAGCCATTTTTCTCCAAAAATTTTTTACATTTTTCGTGAACATATTTTCGAATTACTTTTTTATCTCACACATATTAAATTGCTACAGTTAATATTTTTACAAAAGCTCCAAAAAAAAAAGAAAAAAAAGCTATCCAAACAAGAAAAATGAACTCGAAAGGAACGTAGTAAGCAAGCATAGCAAGTTATGCATGTAGAACAATAACAAACACACAAATAGATACAAACAAACAAACAAATTGCTAACTGGGTCCAGTTGGGAAAATGATAAGCATAGAAGATAAGACTTGTTTGCAACGAAACTCATGAAGCATGCAAGTACTCCAAAGTTATTGGCTTTATATCTTTTGTTTGCCGTGAGGACTGAGGAGTTGCTGATCTCTTTTTATCCATCGCTATTTTGGTCGAGCCACCTGACATGTATTGTTAGTGTTGATCACGTGGGGGAGTCAAATAATTTGTGTTTTATTTTAAAGGGTTTTCTCCGATGTCCGTTAAAAATATATATATATATTTTTTAAGAAGGTAAGTGGTATGGTTCGAGTTTGAAATCTCTTATTTGCATTCTCTCCTCCAAATCGCCTAATTTATATCAAACTTATCATTCATTGTCTTTCTTGCATTTAAATACTTTTTAAATTTTAATTTCAAATTTTCAAAAAAAACTAGCACATAGAACTTCTCTTAACGGATGTATATTGAGCAACCCTTAGACAAATCTTGAGTTCAATCAAAATTAAATTTGTCTTTAGAATTTTTGAACTTTAAATTTAGAAAAGAATAATTAAAAATTTTTCAAAAGCATTTTGCTTGTCCAAAGAAGAAAGTTTTACTCCAAAACTAATTTCTTACAACTCAAAAATTACCTAAAGCCTAAAAGGAAACCGTTCAAAATAATAAAGGACCTAAATTTAACTCAGCTTGATTTAAGCATCATAAAAAAAGTGAGAGGTCTCAGATTCGAACCCTCTCACTTACATTAAACAAATAAAATAGGAATGTTTCTTAATCAACTTTTTTTTTTTAAAAAAAATTTAGTAAAGAAGGGTGATTTAAGAAGTAGAGAGATAAAAAGAGATTAGAATTTAGGATTTCTAGATAGGGGTGGTCATGGTTCAGGTTTGAATTGAATCCAAACCAACGATTTGTTGAACTGAAATCGAAACTGGATTTTGAAAACTAGAATCGAAACCGTAGTCTTGACTAAAGATTCAAGTTTAGGTTCATCAAAATTTTGACCCGAAATTGACAATTTACAAAACATTCAAACCGTTTAAAAAAATATTTGTCATCTAAACTTATTTAGCTAGTCTAAAGTTCAATATCAATAGTTAGCATCTGATACGAGTAACTCCTATCCTAGCTAACAACCCATTGTTCAATTCTATTAGTTGTCTATACCCCATGACTAATCTAAATCCAAAACCAATCTAACTTAATCAGTAATGAGATATTTTTTCATAAAATTTGCATCATTTTTTCTTTTTCCTTACACATGCATGATAATACAATAAAGTTTTTTTTTAACATTCAGTGTCATATTTTCTTAGAATTAATTTTATAACAACAAGCGTTTAAATATAAATTAAAGACTTGAACCATAATTAAAAGAAATTGGAACCAATTGAAGAACCGTAACCGTAATCGTCTCTATAACGGTCAGTTTAGGTTCCACCTTTTAAAAGAACCAAAACCGTCGATTTTTAAAGTGAAGCTGACGGTTTTGGAATCATGACCATGTCTACTTCTAGGTCTGAGTTTCTTAATCAACTTGAAGTAGTAGTTTCTACAGTAATTAAAGGTTTAAACGTTAATACCGCCGTTCCTTTAGACATCTGATTGCTGCACCAGCTTTACCAATTGAGGTCAGTATCATATTTTTCCTTAGGCCAATAAACTGCTTTACTTTCTGCACTATAAATTAGTACTTCATGATTGAACCTAACAGCTGGATTCAAGTTCATGGGGAAGGATGAGGAGTTCCACCATTTCCAATTTATGTGAAAATGAGTGGTGGCGTGTTTCATGTATTTCAAAAAGTTGTTTACCTAAAGCAGACTTTTGATATTGACCTTTGCCAATAATGCCTTTTGTGTTTGATTAATATAGTGCTTAATCAAGTTACTGTTTCAACTCGTTTTAGGTCACGTCCAAAACCCAAAAGAGAATTCTAAATCAACTTTCACTTTCTATTTAAAGTTCTCACTTGTCACAAAAGAACCCAAAAAAAAAAAAGTATGTTTAATGTGATGAAGATATTGCAACGTCAGTTAAATAGCAATGCAACATGATGAATCACCATCAAACATATCCTGCTAAGTAAATAAGGTTAAATAATACACTTGAAAAATCTGCTGTAATTACTTTGTAGAATGCTATTGACTATTGAGATTGGTACATCACATATAACAACACTTAATTTTTTTTTTAAAAAAAAAATTTAGTAGAAGAAGCCGCAAAGGATGGAATTTAAGAAGCGGAGAGGAAATACGAGAATTTAAAACCTCTATCTCGTAGGACCTTTAATTCGTGGGATTCAAGTGAACCTGTTTAACATGTAAAACCAGTTCAAAGTCCAAATTCAGAATTCCGTCTCATTCATATCAGAACTGGATTAGCAACACAAAAAACTTAGACAACATTTAAGATTCAAGTGGTGATATACAATTTCAGCTGAGAAACTCCAACAATAAAAGTCTTCATTGCTCAAGTTTTATTTTTTCTTGTTATGTAGGGATTATGATTATGTTTTTTCTCTCCAGCAGGGTCATGTTTATGTTATAACAAATTATTTATCAGATTTCAGATTGTCTATCATTATTCTTGAAATCTTGCAAAGAACAGATCATAGTAGAAGTCCTCAGCTTTCGACCCCTTTGTATGGGGAGATCCTTTGCTGCCTTTAGTACTATCAAGCAAATGATGATACGCCAGCAAGCAATTGGCACTACTCTTCACTAAAAGATTGAATCATTCATTCCTTGGCACAATTCTTTATCAATTGATCTAAGGCCCTTTGGCCGAAAGTAGCCAATTTTGATCCCAGCTGCCATCTGTCTTCTTCACTTTTAGGATGAAAAGGACTAAAGATGAACAGAACTTTTTATTGTCTTCTGCAACACTTCTATTCTAACTAATCCCATTTTGCAGTTTTACCTTTTCAGTTGATTAATGAGTTCATTTGCTCCCTCCTTTGTAGGCATTTGCCAATTAAAAACTAGAAAAATCCTTGCACACCTGCTATAAAGTTCCTTTTCTTGCTACTTCTTTTCCTTTGAATATTTTCTCTGTATCTCACAGATACTAAATCAATTCGGATAATCTCATAATAGGACCGTAATCTTTGTTGCTTTAGCTACAAATTGTATACTTAATTTAATTACCACCATTGTTCCTCAAAGAATTGCTTCTGTTTGCAAGCATTAAGACACTACAAACTTTTATTGTTAATTTTTCACAAACAAAAGGGTAACTAACAGTTGGGCTACAAAATTTTCCAACAGGCATTATATTATCGATCTTTTATCCTGTTTGGCTTCTTTTGGCTACAGAAGTTAAGCTCAGACTACTTGGATGTTAAGGACTTCTTCTTGTTGCCTCTCTTTTTTGAACTGCTAGCTTCAGCTGCTTCTTCTTCTTCAGCCTTTTGCTCTGCCTCTAAGATGGCCAGCTGCAGGAAGTTTGCATGACGAGTAAATATTACTTTGCTCGAGCAATTAATTCACAATAGCAGCAGAATATGATAACAGACAGTAGAGGCAAGAATACCTCATCAAGGATTGTTTTAAGCTCCTTGTACCGAGCTTCAGCAAGATCAAAACCATCCTTACGGAGCTCCTAGAGTGCCATATTACAGTAAATCAGAACCACACAGATTCATGGGGAAATAAACAGATTACGTAACCCATTTAAGCGAGAAAAAAGAGGTCCATAAAGAAACAATAAACATACAGAGACCAGTTTCACCAATTGTATTGTCTAACCACTTGTTTGTTTTCTAGAGTCTTATCTCTTGAATATTGTTCAGTTATCTTCTGTCGCATTTCTTTCTTTTAAGTTTCTGATCATGCAAAGATGTAAAGGAGATACAAACGCAGATTGGATAGCAAGAGTTTCTATTTTGAGAGTTACAAAAAGACCTTTCAACTCAGACAGCTATTGACACATCCAAAGCAAAACAAATTTAATACAGTACTCTCCTTCGCCTTCCTTCCATTAGCTCTCTTTTTACACAGCTAGGGAGGAAGAAAGGGCAAAACAAAGAGTGGGGAATAAAAGCATGCCATATCACACAAGCAGGTTACCAAATGAACATACCATAAATATACAAGGAATAAGGGAAACATCAAATACGCTATTAAAAGACAAAGATTCAACCAAGCCAGAAACAAACCTTTCCAGTGTGCTGAGTATGCTCATATGCAGCCATTTGCCAGTACATGTTCGTACGCTTGTAGAAGTCCTTCAGAGATTCTCCAGGCTTTAAGAAATAATTAAGAAGAGCACATTAGTTAGCACAAACAAAGGAATTCAGAAAGAAGTCAAAAGATGCACTCAGCTGCAAGTGATAACTGTAGAATGATCTCCACAACCATTGATTTAATGATTATATAAGTAGAGCACAATATATTACACTTAAATTTAGGTGGAGTTATTCTCATTTTGCATCACGAGTGCAAAGAGGAAAGTACCATTGGTGTTCGCTGTGCATCAGAAAGGCCAAGACTTGCTCTAATCTGCTCTATTCTAGCTCTTTTCTCCTTTCTATGCAGACTCTTCCCTTCACCCTTAATTATAGCTACAGCATCTCCCATTTGAATTGATGTAGCACCACCAGTGCTACCCTTTACATACAAATGAGGCTCGCTTCCATCAACATATAGCCTTTTACAGAATAGTTGAACAGAAAGACAATAGATTTACAGTTATAGGTAGCAATATGGATTTAGTAATGAGCGACAGACCTCTTCATCATCTTCATCATCATTCTCACCACTATCATCCCCGCTCTCATCTTCTTCATCTTCAGGATTGTCTTCATCTTCATCCTCATCTTCATTCTCTGAATCTTCAACCCATTCAGATTCAGATGCCTGTATAAGATAAACAAAACTAAAGTCAACACCTGCCTGGGAGAGAAAGAACAACCACATATTACATCGTTAGGTCATTGCAATGTTTTGCACTTAATGAAAACATTTCGCAACAGAAACATAAATAATAAATCCTGCAAAAACTTTTCACTTGTACAGAATTTAAAACAACTGGATATCGCACAATCTCTAACAAATTTCAAGTGACTAATGGAGGATGTATATTCAATCTTCAAATTATAAAAGAGGAATAATTGATTGCTAGAATTTACGTATGCAAATCCACAGTCCACAAGTTTGATGGATCAGCCTGATTCATTGATATAAGAAGTTTAATGACACTGCTGACATCGATTAACAATATATTGTTCTTCACAACTGGATATAAGATATTCTGGAAACAGCAAATATCAGGTCTAGTAAGTTCTAGATGGAAATGTTTGCTTTAATCTTTTAAAACCAAAATCTAATTGAGGTTAATTAATGCACATCCAACATTGTTGATATACAATAGGATGATTAAGATACAAGTATGTGATAATTCCCCCAGCGCCCAGCCCCCAAACAACACACCCCCCCCCCCCCCCCCAACAAACAAAAAAAAACACCAAAAAAAATGATTATATAATCCTTGAGTTAAACTATAAGATAAGAAGAGGAAAACAAACACAAAACAGTGAGCATCTAAAAGGAGAACATGACTGACCGGAATTATGCACTTCCATTCATCAAGTTTGCTGAGATTAAGTAGATATAAATCATCTAGGGTGATTTCTTGATCTCTAACTTCCATCATCCCACCATAAATATACAACGTGTCTCGTGCCACAACCATGCAGGAATTGATGCGTCCACAGGGCTTCACTACCTGGATATGGAGGTTCATGTTACAGACAGAAACAACAAATGAAAACAAGAGCATCACAAATTGATTTTCTTCAGCTGTAACAAACCTCAGGTAATTCAGAATTTTGCACAACAGATTTAGAGCTAGATTGAAGACTCTTTTCATCAGATGGAGTAGTCATTCCGCTGTTATCAACGTTCACATTTCTTTTCATACGGGAAGAAATGTCACTCATGTCACTTTCCAAATCATTAGCTTCATCACTATCCAAATCCTCATCTTCATTACTTGCAGCAAATTTCTCAGATTCCATCTCACTTGCCTCATTTTGAAGAGCCACTCCATTACATTTCTCATCTTGATTTTTCTTTAACTGCAATCCAATATGAACAACGAAATCATAGAATATTAGAATCCTATTCAAAAAAGACTTACTTTGAGATGCTTTAAAATATCTAAGCAGGAAAGTGGAGGGGATTAATCTACATTTATCTATTCAACGTCCAGACTCATCCTCTGATTTTGTCTGAATGAGAATTGGTGGAGAGAATACTTAGGTTGAATATTAAAAAAAAATCTTCATGTTAGGTTATTAAACAAAATTGAACTGAAATGGAAAAAATCAGGGGAAATGTAACAGTTTATACAATGGCCGTAAATATACTGTTTTGGTTGTAGAAGAATACCATAAATGACCACCTGTACATGAATTTTCAATTTGAAGCCACAAGATTCAAGTCAATGTAAAGCACAAACAAGGCTGACCAACATTATCAGACTCTTCCCAAAGATATTAAAAAAAAAAGTAGAAAAGTAATCTTCCATTAAGGTTGCATTCCAGTTGAAGGTACACTGAAACAAACAGCAGTAAAATTTGCACAGGGCAAACAGAAATCAACTAGTGTATACTAATTAGTCTCAGCTAGCATAATATCAAGGAAAGGTATGTACCTTCCCCTTTGTTGACTTATCCTTTCGCAGCTCCAAAGGGTACCTGCAAGGAAATATTTTTATATCCCTGATGAGTAATCATGGTTATCAAGGCAACAAGAAATGGCTGCAAACTGCAAAAACAAGACTAAGCAAATCTATCTATATATAAGTGAGACTCCTCCCAAAAGCAAAAGAAATGAACAAATTGGCAACACTCCTACATTCAAAAGATGAATGTATTAAATTAATGTTTGTTTCATATGACTGACAGAGGGTGGTCAATATTATCATTACTGTATGAAAAATGAGAATGACATTTTCACCAATTGTCCCAAAGTTTATGCTCACCAACAAATTTCAAAGCAACAAATAGCTAAATTACAAAGAACTAACTCATTGAATGCTTCATGAGATGGTTTGAATACATATGTGCCTCAACGTCGAAAATTGGACATTCTAAAAATGTTAAAAATTACCAGCGCTGAGTGTCTAACTGGAAACCATAAAGTTCATTCAGAAACAAGCTCATCATGGCATCACCTGCAGAGAGAAGTGAGATGGAATGGTTATCACAACAGAAAGCACAAATAGAAGAAAATCATTTTTTTCAGTTCTTTAAGTAAAATCTATAAGCAATCAGAGATAGAGGCACACAACAAATACTGCAAGGACGGATTGGATCTTCCACTGATAACCTTTCATCCTAGAGGTTTGAACTAATAGTGTTAACAAAAATAATAACAATAACATGAAATTTTACATGCATCTGTCTCATTAAAAACTGGCAAGGTAGAAAACACTTCCAACTGGCTTTATTTCAACATTCAATTTTGATGGCTCTAAATCAGTTCACACTATCAGATTGAAACATTTTGTTGCCATTTTGAACTGTGACGACAAATATAAACTAAAGTTCCATTCTGCCGAGTGATCTTCTGAAATTAAGTCCATCAAAAAGCAACAAGATTTATTGGAAGTGGTTCATTTGTAAAACAGAACATATTACCCAGCTTAAACGAATTTATTCATGCACAAGCAAGGCACTAACACTGAAAGTATGGCTTTTGCAAATTTGGTATATGTTGAAATACAGACACGCAATCTAACAACTTCTTCAAAATCAGGTAGAAGTTTAATAACTAGCTCTACGCGAAAAGAAGCTGAAGGAATCAGAGATGAACTTATAAGAAGAAACCAACCTTCCATTTCCATATCCACAACACCCCCAAATAGTAAAGCCCTCTTTTTGTGGACACACATGGAAAAACCAGCACGAGGCCCAGGAGGCATCCCGCTTTTCTTCACCTTTATCAAGTCAAACACAATGATGAGTATAAGACATGCATAGCTGGATGAGCAGAGCAATAGAATCTGAAAGTGGGAAGTTGATCACTGACATTGATTAACAGATACATAAACTTGTCATGCAGTGAACTTATGGGACAGGACTTGACAATGTTCATTTATTCTTTATAAGCATTTTTTATTATTCCACATCCATGAGGGAAATGAGTAAAGAGCGTGTCCGACATGCATATATGCTTCAAGGCAAATGGATAGAATAATGCAGATAAGGTTCTTTTTTAGGAAAATTCGGTCCGTGACCTGAAATCAAATAGCAAATGTGTGGCAAAAGTGAACTAGAAATATAAAACTTCCAAACAAGTTTAAACAACAGTCAGGGAACTGGTTAAATCACAAGTACATAATGCTGAAAAAAGAGGATCATTATTTACAAAAATAACAAGAAAGAGAGCCTCTTCACTCAAATGTGGAAAACTTAATTGCGGCAGATTGATAAATTAATACCCTTTTAACATGCATTCCTAGCTTAAGAACATCAATGAAGTTGATAAACAAGCATGAAGGCTATATTGGATACAGGAACTAATCGGGTGGATGGATTGAGTTATCCAAAGCAAATTCTGACAAATTACAAGTTGTTACACTATGATTGAGCACAAAAATCACAAATTTCTAAGTAGAAGCAAGCACCCAAAAATCAGAATTCTAAGCAAGTTCTGACAACAAGTATGGCAATCGCACAAATTATGCGAGTACATAATACTGACATCTTTAATACGGAGTATCCTACAAAGAACTGACAACTGTCTATGCTAATATACACTAGCATTTGAATCAGGATTAAGCCCTAAACCCAAATATAGAACGGAAGTGCAATTGCTCCATGTCTATTATATTTATTTTCAACAAGTAGCAGTCCAAAATGTCTAATTATGTTCTGAGCTGGAAGCAAGGAAAAGCCATTACACCTCAAGAGAGAGAGAACAGAAATACAGGATTTTCAAGCCCATATAGCTGTGTGTGGAAAGATATAGGAACAAAAAAATTATAAGCATGCTAACCTTATTCCATTCCCAAGTCTTGGGATTAAGGGACCACATATCAGCATGAATAATACCTTTCTCAGAGCCGAGCTTATCGGATGAAACTTCTTTTGAGTAGCCACCATACAAGTATATCTATAACAACAAAAACCTTATAAGTTTCGAGAGTAAATCCTGATCTTGCCACTTTTCTTGCAAATAATCCTATCTGATGGAAATTTTCAAATTAAAATGAACCATACAATAAAAGACCCATAAAGATAATTCATAAACATCAATTAATATTTGGAAATATTGACTTCAAATGCATAACAGTGAAAGAAGAAAATTGAAGTAAATAATTCTTTTACATGCCATGCAATAGATTGACTCACATCATCTTGATAAACAAAAAACTGAAAGCCACTTCGAGCACTTGGCCACATGCATCCAGGACTAGGTTTTATCTCTTGCCACTACAAAAGCAACAAGTCAGTTAGTTTAGGCATACCTAACAAGTTACGAAAAGATAAACGAAAACCATGTTCACCAATCCACCTTAAACAGATCCAGATCAAATACATGCAGATCATTGAAGTACCTGCACAAAAAAAATTTGTAAATGAAACAAGTTATCATCTTCTAGTTTGACTGCGCAAGCCCAATTACCAAGCACCACTGGATCAATGCATAAAAAATGAATAACCCATCATAAGGCATCAAATCAAACAACTAAAGAAAATACGAATAGTATTTCAAGGTAGCCTAGTTTCCTGATATCAAATAGGCAAAAGTATACATAGTCTTCAGTTGCAATCCCAAAAGTTCATATATGGCCAAGAAGCACCAAACAAGAATGTAACATGGAAAATAAAGAGAATACTAGTTTGTCTTTTCTTTCTCAAGAAGTCCAAAACATAATCTTGTAGCCAAAATTAACAACATTAAGCAAGGACATGCCTGGTATTTGAGGCATTCAAAAACTCAAAAACATGTCCAAAAGTAATTTTAGAATTACAACCTCACTTCTCTAAGAGTGTCATAAAAACCTCCAAAAACTACAATCTTGTGCTTGTACAAAACCTGCAATACACAAAAAATTGAAGCATTAGTCCTTCCAACTTACCCACCAACTTAATGATGAAAACAAACTTAAGGCATGGAGAGAGAGAGAGAGAGAGATGATATCACATCTTTTCAAAGCTAAGGCAATTGCGTGAAAATCCATATGGAATATGCGCCTATACAAGTCATGGGTGCATGGTAGAGAGAGAAAGAACAAATGCAACCCCACAAAATAATGACAAAGCATGAAATGAACGGAATCAAGTTAAAAAGATTTCCATGGTTGAAGTTTTCATACCATATGCTGGTATACCATGTGTAGGAAGGTAACATGTCTTCTATACCATGAAGTAATAATACAATTTTAGGCAGCCAGCCGTGTCTTACACTGAAGCATGCCCTTAATCTTCTAATACCACGTTTAAAGTTAGTCATACTATTTTAAGTCCACAATTTAGTGAAAAATTTGGATACCCATTTGTCTTTGTTTGTTGTGACTCGAGAAGTCATTGGGGAGGTAAATACTGCATTCCCTAAAGTTATTTCAGCAATGAAACCATCAAGGAAAGAGCCCGGAGCATACCATCCGATGTCCAGAACGTGGGCTAGGGCAGCCTTTATAATTTAGTTGTTCCCATTGATTTGTTTTCAAATCCAACATCCAAAAGTCCTGTAATCAACAAACTCAAAAGATAAACCATTATCATGTAATACATCATAAAGATGCAGAAAGTAAGTAATGAGGGACAAACAATACAGCTGGTGAAACCAGTAAATACTGTACTTTGTAGTGATGGAACCGCTCTTGATTAGGAGATGTAAATTCACCACCTAGAATTGCACAAAAAGCAAACTACATCAACTTATTCAGAATGTTACAGATAAAGAAGCTGAGTATCAAAGATTAGTATAATACAACCCATAATTTAAAAAAAGACAAAAAAAGAAACTGAACGCCAATTAATCCATGCTCAATGAGCTTTTACCATAAATGTATAAATAATTCTTCCAAGCAACAGCTTGATGTGCACTACGTGGCGGGGGGCTATTAGGGCTGGAGACAAGTTTCCACTCTTGCTTTTCCACATCATATCGATATAGATCACCATATACAAATGTCTGCATGTTTCCAATCCGATACACTTCCACCAATTAGCTTTTTTGAAAATTACCCACATTCATATGCACATGCACTTGGGCACAAACACATACTAAATCATACAAACAAGCAATGAGTAATATCAACATTCTGAAACAAAACCATTGAATAACATTCACTATGCCTCAGCAAAGCATTGCAATATCATATCTGGAGCAGCACAGCATCAAATGTAGTGCTCTATGCTGATTTAGGTGTACCTTGACTAACTGTCAGTTAAAAGCTGATTGACATTAATAGGAGTTCCAAGCAAAGATCAAACCTTTTGGCCATTGTAGAATTCACCACCGTAAAGAATCAATTCTGTCTCCTTTAATGGATTAATATTCAACTACAGAGACAAATTAACATAAAAAATACACAAAAATCAGAATATTAAGCAACTATAAACTTCCACTGAAGAATGGACGACAAACACAGAGCTTTTAACACCAATTACCGAGCAATTCGATCTGGGAGATGGCCTAGGAACATTCTCCTCAACATGAACTTCCTTCTTCTTGGCTTCCTCTTTTTGTATACTCAACTGAACTCAAAATTTCACAAAGAAAAGGAATAAAAAAAAAATCCCTTTATTTCAATTGAGAGAAAAAGTAGAGCCATTGATCGATTTTAAACATAATGATATAAACACTACCAAAATAGCATCAATATCATCTTCAGGTGAAAGTTTCTTGGATTCTCTCCGGGACCTTTTCTCCTCAGCTTTAGCAGTTTTCCTCTCGGTTTTCTCTTTCCCTTTTCCTGGCTTCTTATTCTTCTTTCCCATTTTACTTCCCTTCTTCTTTTCCTCCTGCTCTTGCCTCTCCTTTCTCACAGTTCAGGCGGCCCGCTCTTCTACTGCAGGGATTAGAATTGGCTTTAGACTGCGGTCACTGGTCAAAATAGAATAACTAGAAAATTTAGGGGCCCAAATGAAATTAACCAAAAAAAATCTTTTTTTCAAAATATAAGCAACCACGGCGCATCTTAGCACTGAGCGCAAAATCATTATAGCCGGCAAAAAATATGAAGGAAAAAAACTTATTTCAAAACCCCACTCCCCGCCACACTCACTCACTCACTCTCATTATTTTCTCATCAGGAAAAAGAAACACTTTCGTCTTTTTCTTTTTCCATTTCCATTTCCGTTTCTCCCTAATTACCAAATCTCAACGAAAACCCTAGAATTTCTTTTCTGTTTTTGGTTGTTTTTAGGTTTTTATCCTCCGATTAAAGGGAAAAATGCCGAGGGAAATTATCACGCTCCAAGTAGGGCAATGCGGGAATCAGATCGGTATGGAGTTTTGGAAGCAGCTCTGTCTCGAGCATGGCATTAGTAAGGACGGAATTCTTGAAGACTTCGCTACTCAGGTTTACTTCAATTTTGTACTGTATTTTTAAAAAAAAATTATTTTCTCTTCGTTAATTTGTTTTTTGTTTTACAGAATTGCGGATTTTTATGTTTTGAGTTGAAATATATATATATATATATATATATATATATATATATTTATATATATATTTATATTTTTGGAATGGGAAAGAAATGGATTAAAGAGTTTTTGAGCTAAGACTGTTGGGGTTGTGGTGTGGTGTTGTACTTGGTGCTTTAGATGTCAAGCAGGGCAATTTCTCGAGGTTTTAGAGTAAGGTTGTGTTTGGTTGTTGGGATTGTTATCTTTATAAAAATATGGCTTTGTGTACGACTTTTCTTTTGGAAAGCGATTCCAAATTTACAAATTTTCTTTCAGCTTAATTAAAACAAATTTACAATTTTCTTCAGTCATCAACTCTAAATCATCATTGCATTTGAACATGGCACTCCATGTTTAATTTTGATGTGCAATTATGTAGGGTGGTGACAGGAAAGATGTATTCTTCTATCAAGCTGATGATCAACACTATATACCACGTGCTTTACTGATGGATTTGGAGCCCAGAGTGATTAATGGTATTCAAAATGGCGAATACAGAAATCTTTACAATCACGAGAATGTATTTATAGCTGATCATGGAGGAGGAGCTGGGAATAATTGGGCAAGTGGATATCATCAGGTCAGCACGGGCCTGTAATAGTCTTTATTGACTTAAATTCTTTACGATGATAGTGCACCGAAGGATTTTTGTTCATGTTTTTCAAATAGTTTGTTTGGAAATTGGTGCAAACAATATGTTTTTTAAGAGTGCAGACTCTATTTATTGTGCTTCCCCCTTAGTTTTCCCTGTTTCTGCCAGCTTCAGATCACAGGAATGTTAGTGCGTAATATAATCATTGATTAGCAACTTACTTTTGAAACAAACTGTATAAAAAAATCTAGTACTTTGGTTATGGGACTTTTCCTGATCATCAGATTTGTGTGATAACATATGCATGACTCTTATTTGATAATCATCCCCAAGTTAGAGGCTTAAACCGCTGCTTCATCTCACAAGCCATTTTGTGTGTATTCCCCTTTATATTGCCTAGTAATCATAATTTTCAGATGAAACTTGATTTCGCTTATAAACTTGATGATATGTATGGGCCGTTCAATGATCTAAAGCTTGAAATAGAAAGTAACGTTGAATCTGAAATAACTTCCAGAAGTTCCCCTTATAATTGATATTGGTTTTCCTACAGCAAATTTTCATCTATTGCTTTTGGTTTTCTTCCAGTTATTTGTCATGTAGTTGCATATACAAATAATTTGTCGCCAATATGACATTTTCTTTAGCCTAACATGATCAGCTGAATAATTGGTAGCTGGAGTTTCACATCATTAAAAAAAAAAAAAAAAAAAAAAGAAATTGCCTGTGTAAATCTTGTTGCTGCACAACCAAATGGAAGAAGAATTTTTTTTTTTTGGGATGTGCATGGATATTGAATACCTACTGTATTGACAACTGTACTGTCAACTATATTGAATTGCTACATATTTTGAAAGAAATAAGGGAACCTGAAGGCATAATGAAAGAGACATGGCAGATTTTTTGGTTAATCTGACTGTTCGTTCTTACAGTTTGAATAATGGGAGTCTATTAATGCTTTTAAGAAAAATGTATTTGATCAGGGTAAGCAATATGAGGAGGATCTGATGGACATGATTGATAGAGAGGCAGATGGAAGCGATAGCCTTGAGGGGTTTGTTTTGTGCCACTCAATTGCTGGAGGAACAGGCTCAGGTCTGACACCTTTCACTATGTGTGCCGAAGTTCTAAAGTTTCTCTGTTTTGAGGTGTTCTTGTAGTTTGAATTGCTCTAGTTGTTGACTTCAATTCGGAGCACAAGGTTGTTATGTTGGTTTTCTCTTTAATATGTTTTTCATTGTGCTGTTTTACTTTTTGCTTCCTTGCTCCATGAACTTAACTGTTTTTGATGGCACACATAATCATTGTGCATATTCCGGTGACATGTTTATAGTTAGGTACTTTAATGAACTGAGAGTCCTGTATCAATATTTGATTTTTCAGGCTTTGTGCAACATTTGTTTCAAAGAATTTCATTGCCTACAAGTCAAAACAGTTTTACTTGCTGGATTATTTGGCCAACAACTGCTTTGTTTGGTGTAGGTATGGGTTCATACCTTTTGGAAACTTTGAATGATCGCTACAGCAAGAAACTTGTCCAGACATACAGTGTATTTCCTAACCAAAATGAGACAAGTGATGTGGTGGTGCAGCCTTACAACTCCCTCTTGACACTTAAGCGTCTCACACTGAATGCCGATTGTGTCGTTGTTCTTGATAATACTGCACTTAATAGAATTGCTGTGGAGCGCCTTCATATTACAACTCCTACTTTTGCACAAACGAACTCTTTAGTTTCCACTGTCATGTCAGCAAGTACTACAACTTTGCGTTATCCAGGATACATGAACAATGACTTGGTTGGACTCCTTGCTTCTTTGATCCCAACTCCAAGATGCCATTTCCTGATGACAGGATACACACCGCTTACTGTTGAACGTCAGGTTAGATTTCTTCCTTCGTTCTGCACTTAATGCTTCTCTGTTAAATCAAGTTTCTATCTTCAGACGTTGGGGACAGCAATAGACTTATTCTTTGGTATACTGCAGAAAAGCTCCTGAACTTTTCTTTGTTAAATTTTTAGAGTAATGTAAATAATATTGGTATAAACGACACAACTTGTACTAAGCATAGATCTGTATTGATGAAATGAGTGATAGTTTTGATCTTTTGACAAGATTTTGGGTAATTGGTAGATTAACTGTGGGTTTATAACAGTTAAATTTTTAATGTTTATCTCCTTGAGAGAGAGAGAGAGAGAGAGCAGAATCACCCAAAACAGCAGCCTAATGTGCATCAATCTATTTTACAGGCTAATGTGATTCGTAAGACAACAGTATTGGATGTTATGAGAAGACTTCTTCAGGTAAGTGTAAAAGTCATCACTGGCATTTTAAGGACTGCTGGATATGTGAGAATTTGACACAAATTTTCTGTCACAGACAAAGAACATTATGGTTTCCTCGTGTGCTCGAACAAAAGAGGCTAGTCAGGCAAAATATATATCTATTCTAAACATTATACAAGGAGAAGTTGATCCTACTCAGGTAAGTATACTTCTAAGTTTCTTCAGCTGATTAATTTTGTAAGAAGTTGCACAGAGATTAGCATGGTGCAGGATTTGCATACTTCGGTAAGTGTGACTTTGTGATGAATTTGTTTACACTGCAAGCACAACGTTATTCAAGTTGGGTAGTAATAATTTTTGTTAAAGACTTGTGGATATCTTTATGATATGCTCATGTAAAATCTACTTGCTCAGCATCTTCTGTTAAAATCATTTAGGCTAATTCATTTCCTTTTATCCCCCTTTGACGGTTTTAAATTAGGATAGCATGACACTTCTGAATTTTAATCCTTTCTGTGGATATTGAAGCTTTGGAGCATTAACAATTCTTGAGCATTAGACATTTATAACTTGGTCAAATTACCACTTAATTTGTTTCCGAAACAAAGGGCATGGTGATGGATAACTTGATTCCATTCATGTCAGTCACCCTGAAGACTTTTCCTTCAACAAGTAACCTGTATTAAACGAGATTTTCTATTTTTTAAGTGCTTTATATGTGATTATGTCTTTGGCTCATTGTAAGAGGAGAAAAATTGGTGCAAGATTTTTCTTTTAGTTTGTGTTATTTAACTTTTTCATTTAAACTTAGCTGTTTGCTTAAATAATTAGTTTTAGAATTTTACAATGTAATGCGGAATTTGACTATGTCCTTGGGATAGATCCTACCATCATAAAATTGTGAAGCTGTGGTTTATCAATCATGTAGCTTTGCTACCTGTTATTGTTCTCAGTTTTCTTGAGTCTAATGCTATTTGATATTTTGGATGTTTCCAAAACTCAGGTTCATGAAAGCTTACAGAGAATTCGTGAAAGAAAGCTAGTTAACTTCATTGAATGGGGACCTGCAAGCATCCAGGCATGACTGAGAACCTACTTGAACTCAACATTGGGTTTGATGTTTTCTTTTTTCTAGGCTTATTTGAACTTATTTTTTTTGGCAGGTTGCTCTCTCAAGGAAGTCTCCTTATGTTCAGACTGCTCATAGGGTGAGATTTTTAATCTAAGATTATCTTTTTTGAGTTCTTACTGACCTCCAATTGAGCTTAAGTGCAGAAGAGCTTTCTGTTACTTGCCTTATCATAACCTTTACCTTTGTTCTGGGTTTGGTCATTTCAAACCATCATGAATTGGCTCATGCTCTGTGTGTGTGTGTGTGAGAGAGAGAGAGAGAGAGAGATGGTACATGTCCAAGTGGAACCTAAAGGTTCTGTTAAGATTGAGCTGTATATTGAGATTAACAAATCTGAGCCCCAGCAGTGCAGTTTTCAGTTCTGCTCAGCTTGTCTTCACCCTAACCTCGATGCTAGACTGTCTTTTTACTCAATAGATACAATTTGTATTTTTTATTTAAATAGGTCATCATATGGTTTTTGTCAATAATGGAATGATTAGGCTTACTCAATTTAAAGTTTTTCACTTTGGTATAATGTTCTGTTCTTGGAATAATTGGATATGTGAAGTTGCATTTCAGGATTGATGCTTGCAAAAATCAAACAGAGGAACTGACTTTTAACTTTGAAAATTTTCAGGTCAGTGGTTTAATGTTAGCCAGTCATACTGGCATACGCCACTTATTTGCCAAATGTTTGAGCCAGTATGAGAAGTTGAGGAAGAGGCAAGCCTTTCTTGACAATTATAGGAATCACCCAATGTTTGCTGTAAGTTGCTTGTTGACTATGTGTCAGTGTTCTTAGTTGTTGGATCTATAATATCATACTGATAATTGATCGCATAGAGATTTTAGTTAGATAATGTATAATAGTCCAAGGGAATGTTTGGCATTTCTACCATCTGAGTGAATCATGCCTTCCACCTCTAATGCACCATTAGTCGCTATATCTACCGAGGTATGAGGTATTAGAGAAGGAATTGAACTGATTTCACTGGCAGCTTCTCATTCACTATGAACTAATTGAATTCAACTATTGGGAAAATGAAATAATCTGCTAATAATATTTTGTACTCGTTAATAGACCTGTGTTTCCTTTTCTCCTTTGTTTACTACCATGACCTCATATTTTGCAAGTTTAAGTTGTCTTCTCTCTCCATTTTTAGTTAAAATTGTTGTATTCTTGGAGATCTTTATCAATTATGTTGGTCAGCCTAATGATGGATTCCAAACTCCCAGTTAAACTCAAGTTAAACAGGCCACACCTTTGGGGTTGCTTTATCTTTTGAATAAATGGAAAATATATGTCCCTCTCTTTTCTGTGGGAATTTTTTTGAAATACCCAAGTTGAGTTTTATTTCCATCTTCTGCCTTCTAGTAAAGCAAAAACTGCCAAAGTAAAACCTTTGTGGTTTCTCTGTGCATAGTTTGGATGTGGTCTGGATAAGCTTCATGTATGAGATATAAATGCTCTATGTTCAGTCTTTTGAAATTTTTGTGACTTGTGAATAAGGCTAGCGCAAGCTTGCTTATTTTATTGTCAAGTTGCTCACTTAACAATGTGAAATTAACAGTTACCACATCAGTTGGTGGAAACTGTTTCTGAAGTTTTGAGAATAAAAACATCTTCCTGGAAGAAATGGACCAACTGCATAAGGTGAACGAGTGTCATGCTTGAGTTCTATCAAGCCTTTGCAAGGCTTGATTCTTGGATGTGAGAAAAGCTTCCAAATGTGTAGATATTTATTTACCTTAATTTTTTTGTGAGGATCTTCTTGAATAATGTAAAGCATCTCTCCCTCTTAGGCCCCACCACGAAAAAAAGGGAAAAAAATGTGTACTTGCATATACACCAAGGCAGCTCAAACTAAAAGAAAAAGAGAGATTCTGTAAAGCAAGCAGTGGAACTGTGGGAGCAGGATTTGACATATTCTTTTGTTGATTCAACTATATGAACTTGTATGCTTGTTATTCTACCCTTGTTTATGCATCTGAGTTGCTCAACCTAAACTGTGGGGCATGAGCAGGACAATGATCTTTCAGAATTTGATGAATCTAGAGATATAATCGAGAGTCTTGTTGATGAGTACAAGGCTTGTGAATCACCAGACTACATCAAGTGGGGAATGGAGGTAAGCACAGATAATCTAATTTAGAGAACTTGTTCGTTTATTCACTCTTTTATTTCCTGTTACTTATGGTGTTTGTGCCTGTCTAGGATCCGGACCATCTCCTAACAGGGGATGGAAATGCTACTGGAACTGTCGATCCTAAATTAGCAGTATAAATGAAAATGGGTAAGTTCTAACAACTTATCAAGTCATGCATGGAAATTTTTTTATCTCATGATCTATATTAGTCAAGTCTCTCTTCCTTGACTTCTGAAGGTGCTTCACATGTGTCAGCATCTTAATTTTCTTTTTATCATTTAAGTTTGTGTCATCCTCTGTAAGTAATTGCTTGATTGAGGGGTGATATTTGACAATCTGCTCATGGTCTGCTGATCGACCAACTTTTCTTTATAAACTTATGGTCTAAGATAGACACAAAATGAATGCTGGTCATTTTCATTAGTGTGCTGCGCACAGCAAGCCGCCCTTAGCTGAAGTTACTTTCCAGTTCCTAAGCCAATTAAATACTACAATGCTATCATGATGAACTTCTTGAGTGCAATGAAATCTTTTGGTTTTTTAGTGAAGTATAGGGTCCCCTTTTCCCCTCATAAAGACAGTAGAGTCCCAATGCGACCCTTGATGGTTATTTAGAGTTAGGTTTGTTTTTTGTTCTTGCAGTTGTTCATCTTCATCCATGCAGTGACACAGCAATTTGATGTGCGCTCCTCATAGGAGTATCAAACAGTAAAGAAGCAAATGCTATTTGATGTGCGCTGGAGTGTAGTTTTCTTGGGGTTTGGTGTTCCATTTGTTTTGTGCTAGAGAAATAGGGAGTGGAGAATGCAGGAATTACACATTGTATGTCTCGGATACAATTTATATATATGTATAGTTTTAGTTCAGGATTCACAGTTGTGTATTGTTTTGATTTAGCGGATTCAAAAATGAACCCAAAAAAAAAAAAAAAAGGACAGATGACTAATAGTTTGCTTTAGACTTTGCGTAAACAGTACAGTTGGTGGCATATGTTGTTATGATGTTATTCTTCCTCTCTTAGGAGGAGAGATGCCTAGAGTTTAATGGAAACCATCTCGTTTTGCTGTTGTTTCTGATTTCCACTATGTTCGAATGCGCATATATTTTACCTCTAAAACTAAGGGAAGTTTTTGAAGTTTTGTACCCGTCATTCTTTTTCTGCATTACATCTTTTTTTGCCTCTCAAAAACCCCAAAAAAAAAAAAAGAAAAAGCATTTTAGTTTGGGAAAAATAATTTATACTAGTGTTCAACATAATAATATGCGTCTCCATGGACGTATAAAAATTTTGGGAAAGAGTATATCTTACGATTTTGATCCAATAGAGAGCACCCTTAGCACCCAAAAACCTTCCTAAGTTTACCTACTTTCCCTGGTTTTAGTTACTTCCTAAATTTAATTTCGACTTTCCAAAATATTAATGCTTCCAGCCCTAGGTGATTTTTTTTCCCCTATATATATGTTTCAATCTTTAAACCGTCGTGAGTTACATGTTTGCCTCTTTGGTTGAATTCCCCCCCCCCCTCCCTTTCTCTGGCTTATGTAATATAGTCGTAGAATTCCCTTGAGAAATTGGGCTCCGGAAAGGATGAGGACGCAAAAACCCCCCGTAGCAATGTTACTGATCATGCTTCTTGTCACATCCCTCATGCTTGACTCGGCTGCAGCAAAAGATGGTGGCGGTGGAGGGGGTGTTCGTGGCGTTGATGGTGGTGGTGGTGGCGGCAGAGGAGGAGGAGGCGGCTGGTTTTATCCTTTTGCACTCGGTGGAGTCGCAGGACATCGATCGGCAGCACCAACCATGCAGAGCCCTTGTTATGCATGGGCCTGCTCCTGCATGGCCGCTTTTATATTACTCTTTGCTTATGACTTCTTGGATTAATTTGGCTGAGAACTCGAAGGGGAAAAAAAATTAGCTAATTGTTTAGGTATTTTCAAGAGAATGTGATCTTTATTTTTTTTCCCCCACAGTATATTGAAATTTGAAGGGGTCTTTATTTAAATTAGTGGCTATAACCCTTTCGTACATCCAAATTATTCTTGCTCTACGTGAAGGAATTTGTTACTTTTCCAGAATTTCTTTTTGTTTATTGCTTTTGGGACGGAAGGAACCTATTATTTTTCTAGATTTTCTTTTTTTTTTTGGTTTATATATTTTGGTACCTAAAATTCATATAATATACAGAGCCTCTGTATCGAAAGCATCCAACAGCATAAGCACCGTTAAATAGCAACTACTAACCTAAATTACTTGAAACAAATCGACACTTAACAAAATTTTCAACACATTTTTATCTCACATATATCACATCACAAAAAGTATTACAGTAATTATTCTAAATAACACTCTACCCGAGCAAACCCAAAAAATTTGGGTTTTACATTAAACATGATGATAGACTCACTAATAACATAAACCAATCAATAAATAAAGTTTCAACTATGAATTTACAATTGTTACGTAGATAATTAATTTCTATATCCTAAACAAGTGCATATAGAAAAATAGCTTCTAAATTAATTTTGCAAAAGATGGTGGATTAATCTTTCATATATTATAATAAGCGTGAGATTCTTATTTTTATTTTTTGCTTACTTGAGTTGGCTTGACTTCATACCGCGTGTGCGAAAAGAAAATTTGAAAGTTAAATAAAGATATAAATGTATACCTACTATTGCAGAACTTTATTTTATTGACGTTTTAAGAAAAAATAATCCAAAGATGAAAATTGACTTTTAAAAAAAGGAGCCCTTAACTTCAACATAAGTTTTTATAGACAAAGCTTTCACAAAATAATTATGAATAAAGTTGTTTGCTACTTACTCTAGAGGAGGACAATTGATTGGACAAATCACAAACCACACATTAAGCTCTCCTGTTCTTCTTTACATGGATTTACAAACTTGGCTTTCACAAAGTTTTGATGTAATTTTTTCAAAATATCAATTTTCTCTATTTTTTGCCTTATTATTAACTTTAATTGTAATTTAATCAATTCAAGATATATGCAATTTACTCGTTTCAATTGCACTCTATATTACAAGCACTAACGCAACAACTATATACACTACAATAATAAAAGTAAAAATATTTTGAAAATATAATTGCAAAAAACTTGTGCCCGCTTGGACGGAGCTGATCCTGAAAAAACGTGTTTTGAGAAACTCGAAACACAAGATTTATTTGGCGAGCAAGTTTCTTACAAAATCAATTTTTTTTTAGAAAATTCCAAAAACGTCAATGCCCCTTTTTATAAACACGTTGGTATCTGATTTTAGGCATATAACTGCTAAACTTAGGGGGGAAAGAAAATCCAGTTTCTAAATATATATCTTTGACCCTCTATTTCTGTTTGGTCAATGAATGAAAGCTTCCTCGATCCAAACTTGTACATCACGGCCACAGTACCAGCAGTTAGGAAAGTAGCTCTAATAATTAACGAGGTTTCTGGGTCTAAATAAAAATATTTGAAAAGCCAAATAGATACAACTTTTCAAGAAATTTGTACAATTAGACCCAAGAAATTCCCATTACAGCTTCTGGAAAAGTGGGAGAAAGAATCCAGACATGGGGAAGAAGAAAATAACAGGAATGGTATATACTAATAATGAGAGAATTACCCACTTGGTAATTCCATTCATTTATTTACTAATGTTATCTGGGCTCAGTTCAGTTTCCTCAGCTTTTTCTCAGCCAAATCTTCAGGTTTGCTTCATCGCTTTCAAGTTCTTATTATTATTTTTTTATCAGTTTCAGTTGATAAAGGTAGTGAGTATCAAAGAATTTGAAGTTGGGATTCTTGTTCTGCTGTTTCTCTCACTCAAGAATTGTAGTATGGCAGGAAAAATTGAATCTTGATTGTGTTTTTTAATTCCATGATTCTGAATTTCGTAAAACTCATCGTTTCTGTTCTGTTTTTTAAGAAATATGATCAGGGATTGGTGTTTTCCTTTTGATTTTTTAGTTTTTCTTTGAATTCTTTGGCAAGAATTTTGCAAAACAACCATGTATACCGACTTGAACAAGTAGCGTTGAAAATTCAATGGTTTGTTATATTCATTTGAAACAAATGGTGGAACCCCAGGCTTTCTTTTATGGTTAAGACGCTGAGAATTCAACTTTGCCTGAAAAAGATTCGATTTTTGCTGTTCTTTCAGTACCTCACTTCTCAATTACGGCTGTAATATTTGTATCCTCGTCTATATATATCTTGAATTCATGTAAAGCTGTAGTAGAGCCTCTTTGGACCTAACGGTAAACCAACCTTGGACGAGAAACCTCTTGCACTGAGTTTTCTCTTGTAGCTGATCTTACTTATCAGGGATTCGTTGATCCATCTATAGCTCTAATTCATTAAGTCAATCTTTATTTTAGACGTCCCTTTTTTTTAATGTGCAATTCATCTTCATTAACTTTTTGTTACTTCTGATACAGGGCACTGATAATCCTGGTTCAAGGTAAGCTGTTCAGTTACTTGATTTACATTATAATGTGTTTACTTCGTGTTGCGGCTATTTTCAAAGGTTAAAAGCTGGCATTTGGTGATATGAATGATTTTTCAGAAAGAAGGAATTCAACTTGAATTCCCCTCCCCCCCCCCCCCCCCCCCCCCGGGGGGCGCCCTGCACCCAAGATATCTTCTAGGCATTTGTTTTAGGCTAAGTTTATTATTTATTGGTTTTCCTGTTATAATAGCGGTTATCAGTTTTCCCCCTTTTTGTTACTTAGAACTCTTAAACAAGAAGACCCCCCTGTCCATGAAGTTCATTGTTCCAGAGAGAGAAGTCGTGCTGCATGGAATATTATTGACCAGGTATATTTATTGTAGATTGACCCAGGTTACTCTGCCTTATCAAATACTCGATTCTGATAGCATTAGATGTAACTATCTTGCTTTTATTATGCAGTATCTGATGCCATTTGTGGAAAAAGAAAAGTACCAGCTGTCAAGCCAGTGTAGACTTAATGCAAGCAATGACCTTTTCAGAGATCAAGAGGAGCATAAGATACACTATGATGCAAATGAATGGCGTTGTGGGTACTGTAAGAAAATCTTCCGAGCTGAAAAGTATCTAGATCAGCATTTTGACAACAGGCACTCCAACCTTTTAAATGTATGCCACAGTGCTTTCTGTTATCCATAATGCAAATATTCAATTAAATCATCAAGACCTCAACTTTACAGACTGCTAATTGATGAATTAGCTAACTTTTTGTTACCCTATAGTTCTTACAGTAACAGTTCTAAAATTTATTAGTTTTTGAGTTATAATCCTGTCTTTCTGATTTAGAAGTCTTGGGGCATATACCTTTCTGTTAGCATAATGAGGTTGCGGAGTTAAAAAATACACCAAATTCAATAAGTAGAATTCTTAGCACCCATTTTACATTTGAATAGAGAAATTGTTTAGCATTTTACATTTGCATAGAAAAATGCTTTGTTTCTGAAAATCTTCCATTAATTATTTGTATTCCAGTTGCAGGTTTCAATGGAGTCTCAAAATTATCTTCCAGTTCTTTGTCCTTTTTGTGTGCCATTTATTTATCAAACTCAACTGCTCAAATCTGTCATTTAGTGATTTTTTTGGGTGCTAAGTTAGTTTAACTGGGGAGAAGTATAAGTTTTTGAAAATGTGTGTATGTGGCCAAAAGGTAAACTTTCAAAAAGTGATATATTCAAGAAACAAACAAACGGTGTACAAATCCGTGTAAGAAATAAAATGAAAATAAAGTTGTATTTACATTTAGTTTTTTCTTGCTGGTTTTTATGATTTGCTTTAAGTAAGTGCCATGGTAAAACAATTACTTCAGTCCACATTGATCGGTTTGTACCTATATCAAGCATCTTCCCACAAACTCCGATCTGCATTTCTGTAAATTTTTGACTACATGTTTGGCATTCCAATGGTTGCAACCTCTCTTATACTGATTAAATTTCAACTGCTATATTAAGCAGTAAGGCAACTTTCTCTTGGGGAAAATTTAAGAGAGAAATTTTGCATCCTGCGTCTTGATTTTGGAGAAGCTCTTCCACTTTTTTAGGATAAAGTGCCACTAATGGCATAGTTGTAATATTTGTGTGCGTTTGAATTTGTTGATATTTGACTAAATATGTGTTAATATAAAATGCAATGATATTTGAGTAAGGACCCCCAGTATTCCGAATGAGCTGTTTAGTTTTCTATTCACCCATATTGTAGACAGTTTTAAAGATAGGTTGCTTGATTGTAACATTTCGAGAGATATATTAAATTTCTTTTGTGATTTTGCTCACATAATGCTTACACTGGAGATGCTAGTTACCTGATTAAAAACGGCTACAGTTCCTATGGTGCGTTATAGCTTGTGCCTTTGGTTTTGCTTTTTCCTCTTTCATTTAGGCATCAACTTGATGCAGCATGACTAGGAAAGTAACATTAGATTTTGTGATTCAGAAGCTATCATGCTATTTTTTCCATTCCATCCTAAAGTTTTTGTGGTTCGCTTTTATCACACTTATATTTAGTTGTTTAAGTTTCAATGTCAAATTACTATATGTATTTGGTAGGGCTGGTAAAATTCTTAACTTATGCTTCCAACTATTTCAGAGTAATGGAAAGTGCTTGGCAGATGTATGTGGAGCATTGCATTGTGACCTCATGATGGACTCAAAACCCCGTAAAAGCAAATGCAATCCTGCAGCTGCTGCTAAGAATCGTCATTTGTGTGAGGTTGCTTTTGTATCTCATCTCTTATGCCCTACTTTCTGTGGTTCTCTCTTTTTGACCTCTGGTTGTTTCTAATGTCAGAGTCTTGCGGACAGTTGTTTTCCGGTAAATCAGGGTCACTCAGCAACTCGTCTTCATGGTACGTATCCTGTACTTTGTTGAAAGCAAAAAATATTTGGTATGCTTACTCTTTCTTGACATCAAACTTGATTTCGTTTTTCTGGTAGATTTATTTTTGCGCCAGTTTTGTGATGCTCACACCTGCTCTGGAGGAAAAAAGCCATTTTCTAGAGGGGGCAGGGTAAGCTTTTATTGGTATTTATCTAGCTTAGATTAAATGAGTGGAGCTCAGAGTTCCTGCTAATTTGTAAATAGAGTTGATCTCCTTTGCTTAGTGTGACATGCCCTTAAACAGGCTCAGAAGCCAAACCAGGATAGCTGAACATTCCTTTGAATGACTGTTATCTTAGTTACTTGAATTTTTATTAGTTGTTAGATCTGCATGGATTGAATTGTGTTACTTTCAACTCATAGTAACTGGCAATTTGTTACAACATTTCCATGAAGTGCTTATCTTTTTAATCATTTTGTGTCAATTCTTTTGCTTTCCCCTGCAGTGACACTTTTTCCTATGTTTTATGTACAGAAGCACACAAACGTGTTTTATTTAGCAATTTCGATCTTGACAATGATGCTGCTCCCTATATTCTACCTTATTGTCTATTTGTACCAAAGGTGCACTTTCTAGCCTCTGACTTCCATATGTCTCTGAATTTCCAATTTACATAAACATTGTTACCTTTTTTCTGCAGAGAAATGCGAAAGGGCACCCAAGAACTTAAGCGCATCTCAAAAATTGGACAAAAAACAAAGCCGTCGTAATGGTAATATCTTATGTTTGCCTTGGTTGTTCGACTCTTGAGGCTTTTATACAGTTCTTTGTTATTTATCTTATTTGTTTGTTTATTTGCGTCTTACCTGTCTGCGATATTGTTTTGAAAACTTGTGGGGTGCTTCATTTGATGAAAAGTGGTTATGAGCCTAGGAATGAGTGAATGTTTGGGATCATTTACATAATGGCTTTTCACCCGCTGACCTGTAAGAGAGTGTATATAGTTTTCAGGAAATGGGGACTACTTTAAGTGCTGGTTTTTTTTTTTACTAAGATTTCATTATTTTCTCATCTGCCATCCGTTCGCAACACTGATAATGATCTAGATGTGCTTGTCTTAGTAATCTGCCTTGTAACTAGCTCCAATCTGTTGATGTAAATTGTCATGTTTCATTGTTAACAGTGATGATTCATTCATACCCTAAGTGTACTAATGTAGGTCAACCTCTTCCATCGCTGGACAAAAATGACGCATGGGGGATCACCAGAACTTGCTATATCGAATACAATGCAATTTCCCCTTCCGACATGTTTCGATTTGCCTGTATGTTAGACTCGTGCCAGCATATCCAATGAAATCGATTCCTGGAAACTGGCTCCATTCTTTGTATTGGTTTTTTCATAAAGGCTCTCTTAACAGTTTTGCCAGTTAGTATTGAACATCAAGATTTGTTAAAGAGGCCTCTTACAGATAAAATTGTAATCCTTTCTGTTAGTTTGTTAAGCCTTTCAAATGATTTTTCTGTGTACTCTAACAGTAACATTGATGTATTCTAAAAATGGACTCTTATAGTAACATGGAGATTTGTTTCACCACAACCTTTTTCATGGCTTGTTGATGTCTTGATAATATTAGCTATATATATAGCCTTCAGTATGTTGGTGGTTGGTATGCTTTTTCCAAGTATGTTTTGGGAGCTATACAGCCCTTTTGCTAAAAGATGTCATGCTATCAGATAGACACTCATATAAAATAGCATGATCACTAAAGGGATAAAAAAGAAAAGGAAAAAAAAAGGACAATATGATGGTTGTTGCAAAATCAGGGGATAAGGTAGCATAATGGTAAAGGAGTACCAGATGATGAAATATGCTACTTGTAAGTAGCACTCTACTTGATGTGGGCAAGACAATCCCACGCTTCTTCATTCCACACTAGGGATGTACGCGAGCCAAGCTACTTGCGAGTGGCTTGGCTTGAACTCGCTACTTGCGAGTGGCTTGGCTTGAACTCGGTTTGACCGAGTTCGAGCCGAGTCTTGAGCTACTCGATTGTTATTCGAGTCGAGTTTCGAGCCAATATTTTGAGGCTCGTGGCTTGTCAAGCTACTCGTCGAGTCGGGGTGTATTTAAATAATATATATATTATAATTATAAAATGACCGTTATGAGTATAATTTATATTGAATTTATAATATACTCTTCTTTATAATAAAATTTTATAAGGGCAGAAGTGTACATTTTTCGAATCGAGTCAAGAAGCTTGATTAGACTCGACTTGATAAGGCTTGCCTAAAGGTCGAGCCTTATCGAGTCGAGTCTCGAGCTTAAAGGGAGTTCCTCGAGTCAAGCTTCGAGTATCGATTTTTTGGACTCGGTCAAGCTCGAATCAAGTTCGAATCTAGGTACATATGAGTCGAGTCGAACTCGAGTACAGCAAAACACTTGTCTTGTCAAGCTCGATTTGGCTCGATTACATCCCTATTCCACACAGCATCAAGTATCACAAGATAACACTTGTGCTCGAGTCGAGTTCGAGCCTTGATACATATGAGTCGAGTCGAGCTCGAGTATAGCAAAACACTTGTCTTGTCGAGCTCGACTTGGCTCGATTACATCCCTATTCCACACATCATCAAATATCACAAGATAACACTTGTCTTGTAGATCTTGATGGAGCCTTCGTTCCAAGTCTTCCTCTTCCATCTTTTCCAACATTTCAAGTAGCTTGTGATCCACTGTATTTAATTCCTTTATGATTGATCTTAGCATTCTTTTGTGATCGTAGCTTGAAGAGACGCAGACCCAAGCACGACAGTTGAATCTCTCCCTGAATTCAATCTATGCAGTGGCAAACTTGCTATGGTGTTAGCAATCGGGGTTGCTTTCTGAATTTTCTTTTATACTATCAATTATAAGGGCAAAACATTCCTAAAAACACCAAAACAATAAGTCTTAAAATTTAATACAGGTATCTAAACAACTTTTACTGCTCCTTTCACAACTGCAAATCATTATATTTTTATATTAATATTCTATGCATTGATACTGTATACATTATCATTCTCTGATATATAACAATTAATTTTAATTTTAATATTTTAACTATGATAATATATAAACTGTATGCACTGACAGTGTATATTAAATTGAGGCTATATTTTTTTTATAATTATTCATAAAAAGAGCTTTATTTTCTCGATTGCTTTTTTCGATTCTTGGTGCTTTACTCTTCATAACCATTTCTTTCTCCCCCATTTTGTTTTTTGTTTTTGGAAATAATGAGTTGAATAGTCGGGGAAAGGAGTGTTAAGTGAGAGATTTGGGTTTCAAACCCTCTCATTTACATCAAAAATAAAAAATCATTTTTTTATCTTTTTTTTTTTACTTCCAAAATAGTGTTTGGATAGCTGAATTATTTCACAAAACATCTCATAAATATATTTTTCAATCCATAATTTTATATTTTTAATTATTTTTTATTTCACATACGTCACATTACAAAAAAGTGTTACAGTAATTATTTTAAATAATATTTCACGTACATCGGGGTGGCTCAAACCACTAGCGTTAGCTTATGGCTTTGTTTGGATTGAGCTTTATTTCTCAAAATTTATTTACTTACATCATCATTACAATTTCCAATACACCTTTTTACTTTCCCAATTACCTTTTTATCTCACATACATCACATCACAAAAAGTGCTACAGTAAAAATATCTCTAATAATTCACAATCCAAACAGATTACTATATGTCAAAGTATTACTCTGTTTGTGTTTTGTTTATTCATTTCAAAATTTGTCTTCCACTTCCCATTTGGCTGTGACGAAGAAAGCAAATTTGTTAGAGCCCTCACGAATCGAAATTTCAGAAAACGAGCTTTGAAGGGCTAATCTGTAACCCTCATATCCTGCAGCATTTAATGTTGTTGATCGCCCCATCGGAGGTCATGTTGCTGTATGCGTAAATTCATCAAACATGTTATCTGCATACCTGTTCTACAGGCTCTCTCCTATCAAGATTTCAGCTAAAATCCCTACGGCCTGCTTTATTCTGCTTCAGAAAGGTCATTTGCTTTCTAGCTCAATTTTTGCCAGGGGGTCTAGAAATGATTGCTGTGCTAACTTCTGTAGTCTTGCTGAAGCAATTGATTCAGGTTATGGTGTGAAATCAAGAACTGCAAACTCTGCATTGGATGAATATTCACATTCTTATATTGTCTCTTACCTTGTTAACTCATGTGGGTTGCCAGCAGAAAGGGCTAATTTTCTATCTAAAAGAGTAACGTTCAAGTCCCTTGAGAAGCCCAATGCAGTTTTGGCGTTCCTCAGAGATCAAGGATTCAGCAAAGCCCACATAGCAAAACTTGTTGGAGCAGCACCACAGATTCTCTTTTACAATCCTGAGAAGATCCTTTTGCCCAAGATTGAATTTTTCAGCTCTATATGGGTTTCAAGAAGTGAGTTAACCAAAAATCTTTCAGCAAATCACCATCTACTGAGAAGCAGCTTGAAGAATAAAATATTGCCTCTTTATCATTGTCTTAAGAGCATGTATGGAACAGATGATAGGCTTACCTCTCCTAGAATATGGCGTGCTGTTTACTTCTCTAAAGACCCCACAAAGAATCTTGCTTCTAATATTGCTGTTCTAAGAGAACTTGGAGTTCGAGAATCATGCATTAGATCATTAATGACTCGTCATCCCGCTGCCGTAATGGTAAATGATAATCGTTTCAGGGAAGTTGTATATGAGGTTAAGAATATGGGATTTGATCATCTGAAATCAACTTTTGTGCAAGCTTTATATGCTCGGTTTGGGATGCGTAATAGATTAAACTGGGAACGGTGTTGTGAAGTGTATAGGAGTTGGGGTTGGTCTGAAGATTTGGTGCGAAATGCATATGGAAAGGATCCTAACTGTATGCTTATTTCAGAGCAAAAACTCAGTAGGATGATGGACTTTCTTGTTAACAAAATGGGTCTGAATTCGCAGACAGTTGCACGATATCCTGTTATTCTCAATTTCAGTTTGGACAAGAGGATTATCCCCAGGGGATCTGTTATTCATCTTTTGCGCTTGAAGGGCTTCATTAGATGGTACACGCGTTTATATTCTATATTCATTCCTGGTGAGAAGTACTTCTTGAGCAAATTTGTCATTCCATATGAGAAGCAAGTACCACAGCTCCGTGATGTTTATCAGGGAAAGATGGGGATTTTTGATGTATGATTTGGAGATGCATAGAGGAAAGATTTTGAAGCAATTAATATTCTTTAAAGATCATCTGAGTCTCCCCTCAGGCCCCCTTTTTCATCTTTTTTAGCTTAGAACTCCTAATGTAGTTCCAGTATATTCATGTAATTACCCAGTAAAATTTCAATGGTGACTTTTCCTTGAGCATGTCTTGCTAGAATTGATGGTGGCATTGTTTGGTTTATCCAATAAGTTCATTTGATTTACTTGATAGTATGAGTTTTTGCTTGATAGAACCATTGATAGTTCCAATGAACTGTTGATGATAACATATTACTGGCACTACCTACAAACACTCTAGGAGGGTGTTGAATGCTTGGGTTTGCACCTGGAAAAGGGAACCCTTAGAGATAATGGATTGGAGACTTCATATGAGTCCACAATCAGATTTTGAGAAATCTTAGATTAAGGGCAAATTGTCATTGGAATCTCCTTCTGGTTTACTTGAAGCAAACCCAGTAAATGCTTTTGAAGGAAAGTTCGACGCTATCATGGTTCAAAATGCTCAGGATGATTGAGACAGAATTGCAGCTCAAGATTATTTGGGACAACAAATTCTGCAAAACGAATTTTCTTCAAGCATTGCTAACATATTAGAGGCTGAAATCTTAGGATCAGAAACTTTATAAATCTAAGAGAGTTTTCAAGGGTGCCTTTGGTAACTTTTACTGCAGGAATTGGATTTCTTCATCTGTATTTCTAGGTAAAGGTATTGCGAGTTGTTCCTTTTTGTTGTTGAAATATACCTGAAAAAGGAAAAGTTCAACATTTCTGGACAAAGTGCTGATGTGCCACCTTTTGTATGTGTTGTGCTTACGTTGAATTGATCCTTTTCACTGAATCTGCATCCTGCTCAAAGAAGTTAAATGCTGGAGCATGTTGGTATGCCAAGTGCTTTTCCTTGGTTAAAGCTGTTGTCAGATCTTCCTATCCCATGATTTAGTCGTATATTTTGTCAACAATTATAACTTTCCATGGGAACTATCAATTCTATGGAATGAAAGACTGTCAACCTCTCTGAAGCAGATGAGATGACATCTCTTAAAATAAATGCTCATCAGCATTCTCTGTTGTCTATTGATGTGTTCCATATCATATAATCATAGCTGAGATGATCTTTTTGAGGTCCTGACAGTATATCACAACATGAATCTTTATCTTGTCTGAGCTTCAATGCTGCCTCAGTTTTTTACTCTGGTTAAATTTGCAGTGTATCCAATAAGACAGAAATTGATGTACTGACTATGCACTGGTCTGTTGATTCCAGTTTCATTTGGCTTGGGCAAAAAGGGACACAGGGCTTCATAGTTCCTACTTGTTGATTCAACTAGTGAGGCGAGTGCACCGTTTAATGAGGGTGGTATTTGCCCTACTAAATAGTCTCCTTGAAGGAAGGTTAGCAAATACAGTGAGATACTCTGGATGGGTGGCAATGATTACTAGTGAAGCGCTGACTAATTGTTCCATAAACTTTAGCTTCTCTCCAGTTTATAGAGCTTTGAAAGAGTACATTTAGTTTAAGCATTCACCTATGTATGTAAAATTCCCATAAGATATTTAGACACTTTCAATTGTTTTTGTTATTCTTGTCTATAAAAATAAATTGACTGTATTGATGATAGGTATCATCAGATCTGGCAATGTTATAGGGATATATATTGTTTGACATATCCCCTTCCAAAACATTTCAATGTGTCTCTATTCTGCATGGGAAGTTGGAGACTGCCTCCATTTTTTGTGGTTTCTATAGAAGTGGATCCTCTAACTTTAGCTGATTAGAAATTCAGTATAGACTATTATGACATGCCATCTATGCTGTGACAGAAGTTACTGTTCTATTCTTTGCATGGTTACTACTACTCACAATTAGACCTGGCAATTTTGTCCAAAATCCAACAATCCACCCAACTCATCCACTAATTTCAGAGGTTGGGTATTGGGTCAATTTTGGATTGGATAATAAAAACTCACATATATTTTGGACGTTTTTTTATATTTGTGTTGGGCACTCATTACCCAACTTAAGTTAAAAAAAAAAATAAACAAATTAAAATCAAGAAACAAGAAAAGACCAGCGACTATGTAATGAAGCCAAATGTTGGATCAAGCAAAACACATCTCCTGGCCAAAGTTTTATGTCCAAGTCTTGTCTATGGTGAGTCACAATTGAGGTGCCTTATGCAGATGTTCAGAAAATGGCAGGATCAATCAAATGAAGAAGAATACGAAAGAAGCTGAAGTGATGAAATATGTTGTAAAAAAGGATTCTTTTTTTTTTTTTGGGTAAAAAAAAAAAGAAAAAAAAGAAGATTCTAGTTGCATAACTTTGGCTAAGGATTTTAAAAGTTCAGAAAGTGTCTAAAAATCAGAGGTGAATTATAGTCAAAATGTATCTAACATTCTTATTATTTTCCTTATTAACTTGGTTAAAAGGTTAATACTTATTCATCCAAATAAAAAGAAAAGGTATTAATTAATGTAGCAGATGCCATAATGTCCAAAACTTACAAAATATGATAACAAAATAGAAATTTTTTTACAAAAAAAAAATTGATTAACTTTACATTCAGAACTCCCGAACCAATTCTTTGTTTTCTTATTTTTTATTCTTATTTGTCGTCTTCTACGTGCACTTTTTTTATGGCTCTATTTGGAAAGTTGCTCTTTTCTTTTGGGGTATATTTAAGAAAATTTTACTATAATGCCAATATGTAGAGCTTCCGACAAACGTAAGGATAGTAGAGTTAGTATTACTCTCCATTTGAGTATCGTCTTAAAATTGCTGGAAGAGAGTACATGAACAACATTTGATTTTCACGCTAACCACCTTGAATTTGACAGCTACTAAAAAGTTCAGTAGGGTTGAGACGCGCAGTACGCTCTTTTTAAGACGATATGTGTTCATACGGTATTTTTTTTTAACCGATGCAGAAGGTCTAGTGCGCTGCCTCCAGAATATAATAACCCAACTCTATAGTTGTTGCTTCCTTTTGATATGCACAACCAAGAGAAGCAAAAGCTTCCCAATATCTTTCTTTGCCCAAAGAAAACAGAATGAGGGAGAAAGAAAAGAGTGTGAGGAGAATAGTATTTAGAATGATATTTTGTTGAGAGAAATGTGTATGAAATTCTCCAAAGAATTTCATTATTTATAGGCTACAAAAACCTTTAGAAAAAGGGTTGAAAGTCCAATGTACAACGATTTTTTTTTCATATTAAATTGTAGTTAATTGGTAGAATTTGTAACCTAAAAATATGATTCACATTTGAATGGCTTATAAAGACTCAATAATTCTTCATTTGACCAAATAATTCATTTGTAACTCTTATTCAAATAATTGTACAATAACTCAATTCAAAATGCATTGTAACTCCCACAATTATAATTCCCATAACTCCCAAATAAATTCTAGGGTAAAAAATAAAAAAGCCCCCTATGCTAAACCTAATATACAAATAAGCCCCCTATGGTTTCAAAATATACAATGTGATATCTTATATTTTGAATTAAATTATAATCTTGACGAAAATCGAAAAAATTAACGGGAATTGATGAAAGGACCAAAATGCCCTTATATAAGAACCAAAAGGCAATTGAACAGAATCATTTGTTTTGTTCAAACCCTACGAAGAGAGAGAGAGAGAGAGAGAGAGAGAGAGAGAGAGAGAGCGAAAGAGCGAAAGAGCAGCCAAAGCCGAGCCAATCTGAATCAAGTAAGAAGAGCGAAAGAGACGAAGATTTCTTCCATAAAATCGAAGGCAAATGGGTATGTATGTTATACTTCGTTCATGTTATAATTAGTTAAAATTAGTTCATGTATGTTGTAATTAGTTACGGTTTAGGGTTACCCATCTCAGATTTTTACTAAATTGATTTCAATACTTAGGGCTGATAATTCTATTTACTTTAATGATATACAATATTTGGGTGTTGACCTTAGAAAAATCCTAATTTTGTGAGTTTTGGGACTGGTACTTCGGATTTAAAGTCGAGATTTTTGCTGCTTTGAGACTGCAACTTTGGATTTAAAGTCGAGATTTTTATTGATATTTGGGTGTTGACTAGGAGTCATGCAAATAATTTCTAAAATGTCCATTTCTGATAGGATTTGTTTGTGTGTTTGAGTACGACTCAATTACTTGTTACAACTAGATACTTAACAAAGAATTATGAGTAAAACTATAAATTTCTATACCTGTCATTGTCTTATCTGGTTTAGTGGTCCAGAATGCTATTAAAATTGGCTGTGCTTGTGCTTTTCTGTTTATTTAGTTTTATGTATATCAATGATGGAGACATAGTAGTCGGGAGACTAAAGCATATTTATTATATTCCTTGAAATATTCAAAAGAAGAAGACAAGTCAGAGGAAAAAGTAAACATACATATGTATTTTGATGAAAAATTTGGAGAATATCTTGCCCTTCACTACATAGGAACCCGTATGGCTATCTTTAAAAATAGACTTGAAGACCAGATCTCCATAGTTAGCCTTTGCAGGATGTTTAAAAAAATGGATGAGAATGCAACTAAAGTGACTTTCTGGTTTTGTGCTTCACAAGTAGACTTAAATGGTGACATACATTCAATTAGGGACAATAATGATGTTAAATTGATGAATAAAACATATTGGGGTTTGGCAACAAGGATAATATATGCTTGCAGTGGGGATAATTCTTTTGAAAAGCCACTAGAATATGGTAGGGACAATGTATTGGAGCCAAATTCGACAATAGATGCATCAACATCAAATAAATGTGCAGATGGGGTACATAACACCAAAATAGACAGCGAGGATGATGTAGTACATAACATAGAGACTTTAGAAAAAAAAGAAGATGGGGTTAGTAATTGCAACCAAAGAAGACAAATTATACTGATGATGATAAGCCTGAATAGCTGAAGAAGGGGTTGGAAACAAAAGAGGATGAGGATATTTTTGCAACTAAAAAAGATGTGGATAAATGCAATAAACCAGAAGGCGGGTCCATTAGGGGTGCTGTCGAGTCGAGTCGACCTCGAGTAGTACACTACTTGAGCTCGACTCGAGACAAAATAACTAAACTCGAGCTCGAGCTCGATATCGATTTATGGAACTCGAGCTCGAGTTTAATTAAATGTAATTAATTCAAATCAAACTCAATCGAGTTTATTCGAGTTCAATCAAGTCTAATCAAGTTCAAGTAATAAAAATTAATATTTTATATATAATTTTAAATAAAGGATATTATTGACATTTCACAATAATAAAAATAAAAATATATATTATAAAAAACTCGATAGAGCTCGTCGAGCTCTCGAGTATTATATTTTCAAGCTCGAGCTCGACTCGATAGTTCTAACGAGCAGCTTGAGCTCGAGCTGCTGACCAAGTAGCTCTCAAGCTCGAGCCGAGCTACTTGGTTTAACTCCAGCCCTAGGGTCCATATTACATTGCACCCATTTTAAGCCTTATTATGTGTTCTCTTTTCCTGCAAAGGTAGTTATCAAGAGCCCTGCCAAAAGTGAAACTAATAAGGCAAAAAAGTCCAACAAAAGTAAGAAACAGTCTGTAGGGCCAGACAACATTGGAGAAATTTCACCTTATATCTCATTTCAGATTTCAGCTGAGACTCCATCTCAAGCTGCTGACTAACACTCATCTCAGATCCTATCACAAGCTGAAGCAGTGAACAGTAAAAATGGTGAAGAAAAATCAATAGAAGAAGGAGCACCACATACACCAGAAGAAGATTGGTAAGAACTAGTAGTTTTTGATGAAGAGTTGCAGGACAATTGCGGATATGATTATGAAGGCCATAAAGAATGCCTTAACTTTAACCCTGAAATGGAGTTTCTAAAGTCACATTTTGAATTGAAGGTTAGGCAGAAGTTTTTCAATTTCATAGTTTTTAGATATGTGTTGGTCGAATGGTTGGTAAGAAAGAGATATGAGGTTGAATGGGTAAAAAATTACTCAAAAAAGATTATTGCCAAGTGTGCAAAGGGCTGTTCTTGGAGGATTCGTGCAACACCAATCCAAGGTGAAACTACTTTTCAAATTACATCATTGAAAGGTCAGCATGTTTGTGTTAGATATTACAACAACAAGCATACAACAATCAAGTATTTGAGTGCGAAGTACCAAGACAAAATAAGATGTAACTCGAAGTGTGCCGTGAATGAATTTCAGAATGTTATTAGAAGAGATTTAATGATTAACGTGTTCGTTGCCAAGATACGCAGAGTAAAGAGAAAGGGAAAAGATGAGATGTTTGGCATAGATATGGAGCAATATCACCACCTTTGGAGTTATGCAGCTACAATCCGACAGACAAATCCTGATAGCACTGTCAAGATTAAGATTGATACAGCAGAAGAGGGTTCACAAGGAATATTTGAAAGACTGTATTACTGCCTTCATGCTTGCAAACAGGGGTCCTCGATGGCTATACCAATAATTGGTCTTGATGGGTGTTTTTTGAAATATGCATTTGGTGGTCAATTGTTGTCAGCAATTGGTAGAGATGACAATGAGAACATGGTTCCAATAATAGTAGCAGTGGTAGAGATAGAGAGGTATGACTCATGGGAGTGGTTCCTGGAACTATTAATGGCTGATCTGGGACTTGGTGTGGAAAACATACCTTGGACATTCATCTCAGATCGATAAAAAGGACTGGTCCATACAGTGAATGAGTTATTTCCAAATTCTGAACGCAGGTTTTGCTTGAGGCATATGTACCAAAATTTTAAACAAAAGTCCAAAGGAAAAGAGTTGAAAGACTTGTTCTGGGCAGCTGTAAGTGCTAGGAATGAAATAGACTGGAAATTAGCAATGAATTCCCTTGAAAAAGCTTCAAAGGATGCAGCTGAATGGCTACAAAAAATGCCACCAGTTTTATGAAGTAGGTCACATTTTAGACAAAGTAGCAAATGTGATATTCTTGTCAACAACCTTTGTGAGTCATTCAATAATTATATTTTAGAAGCCAAAGAGCTACCTATCATAGAGATGCTTGAGTGGATCCGAGGAAGGCTCATGTAAAGGATTCAAGTGAAGAGGTCTGGTATGCAAAAATTTCAAGAAAAAATCTATCCTAACATTGCAAGGAAGATTGACAAGAATCTGAAACTTAGTAGGCTGCGTATTCCCACATGGGATGGCAAGAACAAATATGAAATTGACTGTGGGCCTAGAAAATCTGTTGTAATGGATTTGAATGAAAAGACTTGCATATGTAGTTATTTCCAACTTACAGGTTATCTTGTACCCATGCATGTACTGCAATAGAAGCACCTAGATTGCCTTTGCTTGATTATGTGCATGCCTGCTACAGTAGAGAAAATTACTTGAGAACATATGAGCATACTATCACACTTGTCCCGAGTGATAAGTACTAGGTGAGATGTGAAGAACAACCCCCAATCCTCCTGCAGTTCGAAAATTGGCTGGCAAACCCAAAAAGATCCGACAAAGGGCAGCCGACGAGCCTAAAAAGGGTCAAGTCTCAACCAGGAAGGGTCTTGTGGTTCATTGCAAGAGATGTTTTAGCCAAGATATAATTCAAGGACCTGTAAGAATGCCATTCATCCCAACTCTAAATTCTACATGGTAACATAAACTAGATTTTTCATCTTATTTGCTGTCCCAAATCATATTAATTCAACATGAATATGAACTTGTTTTTCATAGGCACCCGACACTAATGTAGCTGAATCAAGTTCAGCAGTTCATTCATCAGCTCCTTCACCAATGGTGCCCCCGCAACCAGTAGTCCCAAATCAAGAATAAGCTGCACATGTTCAAAAAACAAGCTGCAGGCCTGGGAAGCGGTATATGCAGCCAACAACTGCGAGTGTGGCAAAAAATATGCCTGCTAGACAATCATGTTCTCAGGTTGGATTAGATGTACTACAAATGTGAATTAATGAAGTATTATTCATTCGGACATTCATATTTTCCTCTTTAATTGCAGCCTGTGAGTGGCACAACTTCAACAGCAAAAGGACCCCTTTGTCCTACTGTTGTCTGTTGTTGATGTTCTATCCAACCTAAAGTCCAAGAAAGCAAGAAGATGTGGACATAAGTAGTTCAGTTAACATAGCAACTTTAGAGTTTATTTTAGGATGAACTTTATGTTTGTTGATTGCCTTTTGTGTAGTTTTTCAAGGAATTAATGGTTTCTGCTGGAGTTGGTGGCAAACATTTGGACAGTTTTTTAGGCAGCTTTTCTTTGGTGGGATGCTTTTGTTTACTTTATTTGGAATTGTTGTCAAGTGTTGAAAACTTTAATGTACTTATTGACTGTTTTAATGGAGAATTCTGATTAAGGGCTACAAGTGTATTTCTCAATCGCAGAAGATGTTATTATGTGTACTTATTCCTCAAAACTATTTTTAATGCACAAATATGATTAAGGGTTGGAAGTTTATATAATAGTTATTTGTTTCATTGTTTTGGGTAGAACATTTTTCAAAAAATCAGAAGAATAAAGTGCACATTTTCATGAATAAAACAAACCACCAAATTTCTTCATTTTCATTCATAACAAAATCATTGTCTTATTTTATAGACATTATCATCAACAGAAGCAAAAGTGAAAAAATAGATACCATTAAACAATAGCTAACTAGTGCTTTCAAGTTCTTCACTTTATCATTCAAGTTCTTCACTTCACAATTGGAGTTCAAGCACAGGAAATGTTCTTCAACCGTTGGCCTCCCAAAAAAGTTTTCTCTGCTGGCTTTATCTCTATAGATGGGATTACATCATGACCAAAATCTACATTCATCCTTTTCACATACAAAGTACAGCATCCATTTGGATGGCTTTTCGGACTCAATAATCTTCACTTTCATCTTTCTTCGACAGTCACAAATCTTATATTGGTATCGTAGATCCCCAGCTCCACTACACCCTCGAGAGCTAGATGAAGACATGAGCAAATTTTTTAGCCAGTCGTTTCCCTTCATCAGTAGATAAATTCCAATTTAGTTACCAGCATTCTTACTTTAAACCCTAATAACAACAATTTGTTAGCCAAAACCCAAAATCAAAACTTTTTACCTTATCCAAGATTGTGTAGTAGCTGCTCGGTGATTGACTTCATCTTTGAAGAAGCTTTGCCTTCCTCTTCGATTGGGTGGTAATTTGACTTCCCCCAAAGGCTAGTTCAATTTCTCTCAATCAAGGAGAAAATCGATTTCTCTACACAAGCATCGCTAGGAGTTTTATTGGGGGTTAAGGGATACAATAGGAATATTTACTAAAAATTAAGCATAAAGAATTTGCTTTTAGCTTCCAGTACATCAGTCCCATTAATTTTACCAATTTTTGTCAGGATTACAATTTAATTCAAAGCATGAGGTGTTGCGTCGTATATTTTGAAATCATAGGGGGCTTATTTGTATATTAGGTTTAGCATAGGGGTTTTTTTTGTTTTTTACCCTAAATTCTATTGTAACTCCTTGTAAAGATTTGGCCAAAAAATAATTAAGATTTTTTAAAATACACCAACAGTTGGTATCTAATGAATAGAGCTATAAAAGAAATGTTGTATCGGTGTTCAATGGGTATCACACCTTAATTGAGGTAGCCGAATATTGAGTTTATTCAACAAAATTCGAGTTAGAGATGCTCCAGGATATAAATGTGTAAGCTCATTGATTTTCCACACAATGATGAAAGCTTTATATGTCCAGATTTACCAAATGTATCTTGAATATATAAGTATACTCTCAAAAATATATGAGCAAGGAAATTATATTTTCAAGAAGGCTTTGAAAAGAACAATAACGAATATAAATTCCAAAGAATAGAGAAAGTCATATAAAATATTAGGGTAAATTATATATAATCCCCATGTAGTTTTATCTGCCACATGATCCCTTTAACATTTCAAAATGTCCACTTCACCCCATATGATTTTATATAATATAGAAACTTGAGCAAAAATAACTTACATAATGTCATTAATTGAAATACCATAGTGATTTTACTTAAATGTTGAATCAATCAATGATTTAACTACCTTGTATAAAAGTATGATTGGATTACATGGATAAATGCAGAAACCACAAAGGGTAAAGTAAATTCTTATACAAATCAAAAGAGAGTTTCATGGAGATTAAAATTTTATTACAAGCACTTTTAGAGTGCGTTTGGGATAAACGCCATAACTAATTATGCATTCCGTCTATTTTTCACTTTACATAAAATCATTAGAGGGTTATATGGCAATTTTAAACCTTTAGAGGGGTCATTTAGCATTATGTAAAATCACTGAGGGTTATAATTAATTTATCCAAAACATTATTAGAGAAGAAAGATCCCTTGGTAATAGGGAGAAAGAAGGAAGAAAAAAGAAGAAAAGAAAGATAAGAGGGAAGAAAATAGATAGGAAAGAATGAGAAAAGAGTAGAGGGGTTCAAGATGAAGGAGATGAAAAAACTGAAACCAAGGAAGAAGACAAGAAATGGTGGATAAATTTTGAGAGAGATAATGTCTAAATCCTAGACGCCTTACACCTAATGCCACAAGTGACTCACATGGAACCAGGGAACCAAGGAAAGAAGCAGAAACAAAAAAAAAAAAAAAAAAAGTCACACGGGTGGCAGCATATAGGGCTGCACATGAGTAAATCACTCGCTAGCCACTTGTGAGTAGTTCGACTCAAAGCTCGGCGTGAGTTCGGTCAATATCGAGTTCTTGTCAAATTCAAACTAATCAAGTCGCAATCAAGTTCGAATTCGAATTCAAAAATATTTAGCTCATTAACTCCTAAATTGACTCGATTATACATACATACATACATACATACATACATATGTATATATTAAAATTATATATATCTCTAATATTTTATTATTTTTTTAAAAATTATTATTTTATTTATTTTTTAAAAATATAAAATAAATTTTTTTAAAATTTTTTCTCGACTCGGCTCGAGATCAAACCTTATATTGAGAGCTTGAGTTCAAGTTTCCACTTGATAAAATTTAGGAGTGAGTATGGATCGGGTACCTACCCTATGCACCATTTGGTTGACTTGACCCGCACCTTACAGGTCAGCTATTTTTTACCCTTATTCGCTCCGTATATCAGCGGGTACTCAATTATCGGGTACCCTCCGAAATAGGGTCGGATCAACGGGTACCGATTTCACCCGCTTATCATTTAATTTAAAAAAAAAAATTTATACTAATTTAATTTTTTATTTTACATATTCATCTAAGATTTAAAAAAGATTTTTTCTCAAAAAAGTCTCCTACCAAGAAACAAGCATGCAAAGAGAATACAAGAAAAAGGAAAAAAATTAAAAGAATTCAAAATCAATAAAAATTTGAAATAAGTAGCACCTTTTTTAAATATATATTCCATATTAATTAAATTATTTTCTAAAAAAAAAAATCATGATCTCTTCAAATGAATTTAGTAAACAAACTATAGTCTCTCACATTTGTAATGTATTTCTTCAATGAAATTGCTTATTTAGTTCTAAATATATTATTTTATAGTATGTGTATAAAAATAAAAAAATAAATATGCGGGTCAGGTCGGGTATTTGCGATTTTTAATTATGTGACTCTAACCCATCCTATATCTAAACGGGTACCCAATTCTCTTTTAATCCGATCAAATAATACAGATCGGGTATCCTAATTTTCGGATCAGATAAAATAGGATGTGACGGATTTTCAGGTTAGTGGGTATTTTTCAGCACATGTTTTGGGGCTGAATCTTATTGGCTCTTATCCTATTTATATTGACAAATTTTGTAATAGCTTCGAAAAAGGTGTGTACATATACGTCGAATCTACAAAATTTATCTAACACTTAAAAATCAGATATTATTTGTAAGAATTAAATCATTTCGTCAATTGATTTCTTATTTTTTATTCATCTTTAAAACATAACTAAATTTTAAACTCGAATTCGGATTACTTATCATACATCTAAATATAATAAAGTATACATTATCAATATATAAAAATTAATTCATATTAAATATTTCTTAAAATCATTTAATTAGTTGTCTAAAAAAATCAAGATTTTGATATATCTGTCCAAGAGCTATATAAGCCTATAACTTTGGAAGATTTTGTTTTGTATCTCTTAAGGTTAGAGAACGACACAACCAATCCAAATCTATCTTATATTTGTTCAAAACTAGAGGACCATTGGGGGGGAGGAGAAAGAAGGGGGAGAGAGCGCAACGGATCTTCTGTCCCACACTCTGTGCTACTCTTTGTCCCATTTTTATTATATTGCTATTTCTCCTACATAAACATCATGTTTTAGTTCTTTTTTATTTCCTTAAAATTCAATAACTATTAATTGAGTAATACACAAAATTTAACAAACTCAAAAAAAAAAGCTGGAGGATCCTTGATGACCTTGAGTGGTTGTGTCTATAATCCGTATCCTATTTCAATGCTAAATAGAAACCAAATTCTAGGGAATTTACTAACTTAGAAAACATCACCAGCCAAATAAGTAGTATTAGTTGGTAAAATCTACTAGGGAACCATTATTTTCAATTTACCTTTTTTCCCTCATTTAGAAACATTTTGCCAAATAAAAAAATAGTATTAGTTGGTCAAATCTACAAGGGAACCACTTATTTTCAATTTACCATTTTTTTCCTTTAACAGTTGTCAATAAAATTTCAGTGGCTGTTATTCCTTGTTTTCCTGATTGATTACCTGTACAAAACCTGTGATAAACCATCTCTTTTTTGGTACATTTTTTCATATTTATAACATTGGTCACTTTTTCGAATTTTCTTCCTCATTTGGGGAACCAGATTGAACTCCATATATTGATGTTAAAAGTGGGATCAAAGTGGGATGAACGGCTTCAATCTCTTAATATGTGCAATTTCATTTCTTTCATTGGAGACCATTGATGTAGAGGGTTATTTGGGTATGAATTGGGGAAGGTTGGCAACACAAAGAATGATACCATCCATGGTGGTTGACTTGTTGATGCAAAACAAGATCAATTACGTGAAGCTTTACAGTGCAAGTGACAATGTCTTGGAAGCCTTTTCAGCGACAGACATGGGACTGGAAGTCACAATGCCTAATCTATATACACAGAAGCTGAAAAATCAGGTTGATGTGATTGACTGGGTGGTACAGATTATTGTAAGGCATCCCAATGTCCATTTCATGTATGTTTTTCTTTTAATAGCACCTACCTCTTTCAATAAACTCCCAACCCCCAACTTCCAGGCCTAGAATTTTAACCTTAGACCTGCCTACAGACTAGGATAAGCACTCTATCTTAGTCACCACTTAGCTATCCCAATAGTTGAATGAATGAGCTCCTGTCAAATAAGAGAATCCTCTCTGCTGACGGTGAGGCACGACTCTATAAGCCATTACTTAGTCACTGGATGAATCCGAATGTTGTACCTTATAACTCCCGTCACACCTTGAAAGAGATATTATTAGATAAATTTTTGGTTAATTTAATGGTTAACAATTTAATTTCTCCTTTGTTGTTTCAGCTCTCTTATTGATTATATTTTCATTTTTGGTCAACTTTTGTTTGATTTTTTTTATAGGTATGTTTGCATTGGGACGCAGCCATTATCGATAACATTTTCCAATCAAATATATCCCGAAGCTATTCAGGTATTGGATTGGACGCAAAGAGCTCTTAATTTAATAAATAAAAGTGAAATTAAAGCAACAATGAGTCATTACACTGACGTCCTCATCCCTGTAAAGAAACCATCAGAGGGTGCTTTCAGAGCAAATTTAGAGCCAAACATGACTAGGTCATGTCAGATTCTGCAGAGCAACAATGCTCCAATTGGACTAGATGTTTTCCCACTCCTGAGTGTTAATGATTTGTTTAACGGTGACACTGAATTTGCGTTCTTTGAGAACAACTCCACCTTAGTTTTCAAAGATGGGGACAAGACCTACTCCAATGTTTTTGAGGTTATGTATGATATGTTCGATGTTGCATTAGAGAAAGTGGGGTGTCCAAACATGACAATCATTGTAGATGCAATTGGATGGCCAACAGATGGAATAAAAGATGGGAACATCCCAAATGCACAGAGATTCCATCAGGGCTTAGCTAAATTTGTAGCAAGTAAGAAAGGAACTCCTCGACGTCCTGGTCCGATTGATGTCTACATCCATAATTTGTCCGATGAAAATAGGATAAACAAGACTACTGGATCCTTCAGGCGACACTGGGGCATCTACAAATTTGATGGACAGCCTAAGTTTAACTTTGATCTACAGGGGCTTGGGCGTGATGTGAAGTTAGTACCAGCTGTAGGCATTACACAGATGCCTAAAAGGTGGTGCATCGTCAATGGTGATGTTGGAAATGATATTGATAATACAACAAGAGAAAAATTTTTGGATGCATGTAACAGTACTGTAGATTGCACTGCAATGGAAGCTGGAGCGTCATGCAGCAATCTGACAGAAACACAGAAGCTTTCGTATGTTTTTAATATGGGCTTCCAGACGACAGCTCAAGATGTGTACAACAAATCATGTTATTATAACGGATATGGTAAGATAGTCTCAGATGATCCTTCAACTCCATTCTGCACATTCCCTGTCGAAATATTAGCTGCTGAGATCCCTAATTTTAATGGATACGCACGAAGCCTGGCTCATGCTCTCAAGCCATCATCGATATCATTGATGATTGCTATTATGCAGACGTTGTTCATCTGCTTCATTTTGATGTGTACATGTGATTATAATGGATTTGGGGCCATATAGCATAGGTTAATCATACAGATTAATATGCACATATCTTCAGATGACAAGTGACACTTATGATTTTGTTTACAATTCCACCTGTAAGAAACAAGTGGCTTCAAATCCGATTAAAATCAGCCCATGTCAAATGTTAACTCTCAAGTACAAGATTCTTTTTATCTTGTCAGTCCCTTCCTCGTCTTTCTTTTTCTGTTTTAGTTTTAAACGCTGGGTCAGGTCTTAATCCAAATTAGATTAAAATATCTTGGTATTACAATTGTTCGTTGTTCACTTTTCTTGAGAATACTTTGTATAAAGGACAGAAACAGAAGAAGAAGATGAGAAGAAGAAAAAGAAAAAGTTGGACTGTCGAGCTATTTTTTCTCCGAAAAATAAAATTTGTTCGTGTCACTCAGATTGATACATGTAGAAGAGGCAGATCTGTTCTTGCCATTCTCCCAAGCCAAAACATCGGGTACAAGTCCCCTCCAATAACTGTTTTTGGGAAACAACAAGAAGTTTAGTACCGAACTGATGCAAATATACTAATACTCTTTGAAAATTAAAAGGTACATCCTATTTAAGGGAGATAAGAGAACAAAGTTTTCTTGTGAAGAAATAAAGGAAGTCATATAGATTCTTTTTAATTTTTAAACAAGGATATTAGGGGTGGAAAATTGGTTTTCTAACAATTGCCCAATGGAATGGCTATAAAGCGGCAAATAAAATTTTTTTTTCCTAATGGGTATCCAATAGATACTGTTATACTAAATCCAAATTAACAAGTGTTCATCCAAGCATTATGGAGTTTCTGAGAGCAAAACTTCAGCCAAGTTTACTTGATTAAAACTCAAGACAATGTTTCCATTGGCCAAGCTCCATTGAGCCATTAGGTAGTTGGTGTCTAATAAATAGAGCTATAAAAGAACTGTTGTATTGGTGTTCAATGGATATCACACATTAATTGAGGTAGCCGAATATTGAGTTTATTCAATCAAAATTCGGGTTAGAGATGCTCCAGGATATAAATATGTAAGCTCATTGATTTTCCACACAATGATGAAAGCTTTATATGTCCAGAGTTACCAAATGTATCTCGAATATATAAGTATACTCTAAAAAATATATGAGCAAGAAAATTATATTTTCAAGAAGGCTTTGAAAAGAACAATAACGAATATAAATTCCAAAGAATAGAGAAAGTCATATAAAATATTTGGGTAAATTATATATAACCCCCAAGTAGTTTTATCTATTGCCACATGACCCCTTTAACATTTTAAAATGTGCACTCCACCCATATGGTTTTACGTAATGTAGAATCTTGAGTAAAAATAACTTATATAATGTCGTTAATTGAAATACCAATAGTGATTTTACTCAATGCTGAATCAATCAATGATTTAAATACCTTGTATAAAAGTATGAGAGGATTGCATGGATAAATGCAAAAAACACAGAGGGTAAAGTAAATATTTATACAAATCATAAGAGAGTTTATGGAGGTTAAAATTTTATCACACACACTTTTAGAGTTCGCTTGGTATAAACATCATAATTAATTGTGCATTCCGTCTATTTTTCACTTTACATAAAATCATAGGAGGGTTATATGGCTATTTTAAACCTTTAGAGGGGTCATTTGACATTATATACAATCACTGGGGGTTATAATTAATTTATCCAAAACATTATTAGAGAAGAAAGATCCCTCGGTAATAGGGAGAAGGAAAGAAGAAAAAAAAAGAAAAGAAAAATAAGAGGGAAGAAAATAGAATGGAAAGAATGAGAAAAGAGTAGAGAGTTCAACATAAAGGAGAAGAAAGAAGCGGAACCAAGGAAGATAAATTTTGAGAGAGATAATGTCTAGACGCCTTACACCTAATGCCACAAGTAACTCATATGGAACCAGGGAGCCAAGTAAAGAAGTGGAATAAAAAAAAAAATCACGCGGTTCCCAGCACATAGGCCTGCACACAAGTTGAATCACTCGTGCGCCGTTCATGAGTAGCTCAATTCAAAGTTCGGATTAAGTTCAATCAATATCGAGTTTAAGTCGAGTTTGAACTTACTAAGTTGAACTCGAGTTCGAATTCAAATTCAAAAATACTTAACTCATTAGCTCACAAAGTAGCTCGATTATACATACATAAATACATATATATATATTAATAGTAAAATTATATATATCCCAAATATTTTATTCATTTTTTTAAAAATAAAACAAAATTTTCATTTTTTCTCAACTCGGCTCAAGCTCGAGCTTTACATTAAGAGCTTGAGTTTAAGCTTGAGCTTGATAAAATTTAGGAGTGGGCATGGGTTGGTTACTCGCTCCATGCACCATTTGACTGACCCGTCCCGCACCTTGCAGGTCAGCCATTTTCTAACTCTTACCCATTCCGCATATTAACGAGTACTGATTATCGAGTACTCTCCGAAGTAGGATTGAGTCAATGGGTACCCACTTCGCTGCTTAACAATTAATTTTTTTAAAAAATAATTTATACTAATTTAATTTTTTATTTTACATGTTCATCTAACATTTAACAAAGATTTTTTTCTAAAAAAAAGTCTCATACCAAGAAACAAACAGGTGAAGAGAATACAAGAAAAAGGAAAAAAATTAAAAGAATTTAAAATCAATAAAAATTTGAAATAAGTAGCACCTTTTTTAAATATATATAGTCTACATTAATTAAACTGTTTTTTAAAAAACATAAGATCATGACCTCTGCAAATGAATTTTATAAGAAACTATAGTCTCCCACATTTGCAATGCAATTTGTTCAATGAAATTGCTTATTTAGTTCTAAATATATTATTTTATAATATGTCTATAAAAATAAAAAAATTAAAAAAAATATGAAAGACGAGTCGGGTATCTGTAAGTTTTTAATTATGTGACCCTAACCTGCCCCACATCTAAGTAGGTACCTAATCCTCTTTTGATTTGATCGAATGATACGGATCTAATTTTTAATTTTCGAATCGGATAGGATCAAATGTCGTGGGTTTTTGGGTTAGCGGGTATTTTTATCCACCCTTAATAAAATTAAGTCGATGCTCAGTTTGATTCGGTCAAAATTTGATTCAACTCGCTTGCACCCCTAACAGCACATGTCTTCGGCTGAATCTTATTGGCTCTTATCCTATTTATGTTGACAAATTTTGTAATAACTTCGAAAAACGGGTATATCTACGTTGAATCTACAAAATTTATCAAATACTTAAAAATAAGATATTATTTGTAAGAATTTAATCATTTCGTCAATTGATTTCTTATTTTTTTTACTCATCTTTAATACATAACCAAATTTTAAATTTGAATTCGGATTAGTTATCATACATCCAACTATAATAAAGTATACATTATCAATATATAAAAATTAATTCATATTTAAATATTTCTTAAAATCATTTAATTAGTTGTCGAAAAAAATCGATATATTTGTTGTAGAGCTATATAAGCCTATAACTTTTGAAGATTTTGTTTTGTATCTCTTTAGGTTAGAGAATGACATAATCAAATCAAATATGTCTTATATTTGTTCAGAACTAGAGGCTGTTGGGGGGAGAGGAGAGGAGGGGAGAGAGTGTAAATGAAAACTCCCTAGTTCAAGATCTCCCACTTACATTAAAATAAATAAAAAAAAAGAAAAAGCTGGAGGATCCTTGAGGACCTTGAGTGGTTATGTTTGTGATCTGTATCCTATTTCAATGCTAAATAGAAACCAGATTCTAGGGAATTCACTAATTTAGAAAACATCAATTGCCAAATAAGTAGTATTAGTTGGTAAAATCTACTAGGGAACCGTTATTTTCAATTTACCTTTTTTCCCTAATTTAGAAAACATTACTTGCCAAATAAAAAAGTAGTATTAGTTGGTCAAATCTACAAGGGAACCACTTATTTTCAATTTACCTTTTTCCTTCAACAGTTGTCAATACAATTTCAGTGGTTGTCATTCCTTGTTTTCCTGATTGATTACCTGTATAGAACTTGTGATAAACCATCTCTTTTTTGGTACATTTTTTTATATTTATGCCAATTATCACTTTTTCGAATTTTCTTCCTCATTTGGGGAACCAGATTGAACTCCACATATTGATATTAAAAGTGGGATGAACGGCTTCAATCTCTTAATATGTGCAATTTCATTTCTTTCATTGGAGACCCTTTTTGTAGAGGGTTATTTAGGTATGAATTGGGGAAGGTTGGCAACACAAAGAATGATACCATCCATGGTGGTTGACTTGCTGATGCAAAACAAGATCAATTACGTCAAGCTTTTCAGTGCAAGTGACAATGTCTTGGAAGCCTTTTCAACGATTGACATTGGACTGGAAATCACAATGCCTAATCAATCTACACAGAAGATGAAAACTCAGGCTGATGTGGATGAGTGGGTGGTTCAGATTATTGTAAGGCATCCCAATGTCCATTTCATGTATGTTTTTCTTTGAATAGCTCCTACCTCTTTCTATGAACTCCCAACCCCCAATTTCCAGGCCTAGAATTTGATCCTCCCTGCTGACGGTGAGGCAAGACTCTTAAGAGCCATTACTTAGCCACTGGATGAATCTGGATGTTGTACCTTATAACTCCCGTCACACCTTGAAAGAGATATTATTAGATGAATTTTTGGTTATAAATTTGAGTATAATTTAATGGTTAACAATTTAATTTCTCCTTTGTTTTTTTAGCTCTCTTATTGATTATATTTTCATTTTTGGTCAACTTTTGTTTGAATTTTTTTTATAGGTATGTTTGCATTGGGACGCAGCCATTATCGACAAGATTTTTCAATCAAACATATCCTGAAGCTATTCAGGTATTGGACTGGATGCAACAAGCTCTTAATTTAATGAATAGAAGTGAAATTAAAGCAACAATGAGTCATTTCACTGATGTCCTCATCTCTGCAAAGAAACCATCAGAGGGTGCTTTCAGAAAAGATTTAGAGCCAAACATTACTAGGTCATGTCAGATTCTGCAGAGCTACAATGCTCCAATTGGAGTGGTCATTTTCCCACTCGTTAATGTTAATGATTTGTTCAACGGTGACATTGAATTTGCATTTCTTGAGAACAACTCCACCTCAGTGTTCAAAGATGGGGACAAAACCTATTCAAATGTTGTAGAGGTCATGTACGATATGTTCGATGTTGCATTAGAGAAAGTGGGGTGTTCAAACATGACAATCATTATAGACGCAATTGGATGGCCAACAGATGGAATAAAAGATGGAAACATCCCAAATGCACAGAGATTTTATCAGGGCTTGGCTAAATTTGTAGCTAGTAAGAAAGGAACTCCTCGACATCCTGGTCCGATTGATGTCTATGTCCATAATTTATCTGATGAAAATAAGATAAACAAGAATGCCGGGTCCTTCATGCGACACTGGGGTATCTACAAATTTGATGGACAGCCTAAGTTTAACTTTGATCTTCAGGGGCTTGGGCGCGATGTCAAGCTAGTACCAGCTATAGGCATTACACGTATGCCTAAAAGGTGGTGCATTTTCAATGACCGATACGCATCAGATATTGGTAAAATTGCTTATAATGTTTTTGATGATCAAGTAAAGTACGCATGTGACACTGCAGATTGCACGGCATTGGATCCTGGAGGTTCATGTAGCAATTTGACATACATGCAGAGGCTTTCGTATGCCTTTAATATGGGCTTCCAGAAGGCAGCTCAAAGTGTATACAACAAATCGTGTTATTACAACGGATATGGTAAGATAGTCTCAGATGATCCTTCAACTCCATCCTGCACATTCCCTGTGGAAATATTAGCTGCTGAGATCCCTAATTTTACTGGATACGCACAAAGCTTGGCTCATGTTTTCAAGCCATCATCGATATCATTGATGACTGCTGTCGTGCAGACATTGTACATCTGCTTCACTTTAATGTGTACATGCTGATTACAATGGATTTGGGGCCATGTAGCATAGGCTAATCATACAGATTAATGTGCACATACCTTCAAATGACATCTGACATTTACGATTTTGTTTTACAATTTCACCTGTCAGAAACAAGTCGCTTGAAATCCAATATTATTGGCAAGTTTTTCAAAAATAGATCTCTTAAAAATGGTGCAAAAAAAAAAAACGGATTTAATGACATTGCTCAATTGGTGGTGAAGAATTTGAATTGCATCGACCAAGTTGTATCTTGGATTATATATATATTTTTGCACCAAAAGATAAAAAGATCTCTGCATAAATTGGTGACAGTTTTGCTTGTCATTTCATAATTAAATTATCAATTATTATATACATTTGTTTTGACCGATTTCGAGGCGGTAAAATACTAAAATATGTACTTTTTTGGGATAAAGAAACATGGCCTTTTTGGTAGGACATTTTATTAAGTACGTAGAGAATGACTATTAATTTTTTTAAAATCATAATTAAAGATAAAAGTATGTATATTTGGGGTTTAGGTGAAAAAAGTGCAATAGTGGTGCTTTAAGGGGGTAAAATGTAATTAACTCTACTTGAATTTTCTTTTCCAATTGCAAACCTATTACATGACGGGTTAGTTCATCTCTCAATTTGACACTGTTTGGCTGTCGAACACAAAATGATTGCGCTGTTCTTCTACTTCCTCTATGGCTGTAACCCAGTAACCTGGCAGGCTAGCACCAGGCAGTCGTAAGGCTGGTGGCAATCCGGAGGAATCAAATTTCAGAACACCCCGGATATCCCTTTCTGCTCAACTTGTTATTTGTAGCTCCAAAAAGAAAGTTAGTTACTCTTACAGTAAATTCATCAAACATGTGGTCTGCATATTTGTTTCGCAAACACTTTTCAATCAGAAGTTTGGCTAAAAAGACAATTCCATGCTTTACGTTGCTTCAGAAAAGTAGATTACTTTCAAACCCAGTTGGTCCAAGAATGTTTGACAACCAGTGCTCTATCAATTACAGTAGTCTTGTTGAGGCAATTGATTCTGGGTATGGTCTGAAAACAAGAAATAAGAATGGTGGTAAATCAGATTCTTTTACTGTCTCTTACCTTGTGAACTCATGTGGGTTGTCAGAAGAAAAGGCCTTTTTGCTTTCTAAAAGAGTGAAATTTGAATCCCCTGAGAAGCCAAATGCTGTTTTAACCTTTCTCAGGGACCAAGGATTCAGCAGTATCCACATAACTAGAATTGTGATATCTGCGCCTAAGATTCTTTTATACAATCCTGAGAAGACACTTTTGCCCAAGATTGAGTTTTTCAGGTCTATGTGGGTTTCTAGAACTGACCTGACCAACTATCTTTCAGCGAACCACCATCTATTGACATACAGCTTGAAGAATACAATTTTACCTATGTTTAATTGCTTCAAGAGCATATTTTTAACGGACGCTAGGATTGCCAGTGCTGCTATGTGGCGTAATGCCTTTTTTTGTAAAAATCCGATAAAGAACCTTACTTCAAATATTGCTATGCTACGAGAACTTGGAGTGCCAGAAAAGCATATTAGAATGTCATTGGCTCATTTCTCTCTCGCAATGATGCAAGACAATGATCAGTTTGCAGAAGCTTTATCCCAGGTTGAGGAAATGGGATTTGATCCTTCAAAATCAATGTTTATGATCGCCTTACTTGCTCGATCAGGTAAGGGTAATAGATCGAGATGGGCACGCAATTATGAAATCTATAGTAGTTGGGGTTGGTCTGAAGATGAAATTCGTTCGGCATACAGAGGGCAACCTTTCTGTATGCTCGTGTCAGAGAAGAAGCTTACCAAGTTAATGGACTTTATGGTGAATAAAATGGGATGGAATTCCCAGGTGGTTGCAAGGTATCCCCACCTTGTCACTTTGAGTGTGGAGAAAAGGATTATTCCTAGAGGCTCTGTTATTCATCTCTTGCACTCGAAAGGCTTGATTAAGAAGAACTTAAGTTTATATTCTATATTTTCTGTTAGGGAGAAGAACTTCTTGCGAAACTTTGTCACTCTTTATGAGGAGCAAGTGCCTGAACTACGGGGTGTCTATCAGGGTAAGATAGGCATTCTTGATGTGTAAATTGGAAATGCACACACACAACCTTCAAATTTATTCCTCTTTTCTGAAGTAGCTGACTTACCCTCCTCCTTTCCGTCTTTGAAGTTCCTTAAATACATATAGACAGTTTATTGTCGTTTTCTGATAAATGACCTTTTCTATTTGCTAAGTTTTGTAATCCTTGTATTGTGGCAACTCTAACTACTCCATTGGAGAAAATCACATTCTTTTACAGTCTTTCCATGAATATTGCCAGCAAAAAGGTAACTCTCAAATTTTTGTTTTTAGAAAACTTGTATTACTGATGCATCACCTTTTGTAATCGTGTTGCAGTTACATTGATTTAATCCTTTTAAATTGAATTTGCACCCTGCTAAAAAGTGAAATGCTGGAGCAATTGACATATCAGGCATTTACTGGAGAGCTATTTTTTGTTTTTTCTGACACCATGATTTACTCTTCACTTCCCTTGAAAACTATCATGCCTTGGGATTGATAGCATATCGATTATGCTATATTGAATGAATTGGCTGCCTAAACAAATGAATGGCCCTTGCAAGAATATGACGAAACTCTGTGTTGCTGAGCATATTTGAAGTGGTCCTGCATTTGCCTTCTGAACTTTAGGTTGCTGAGAGAAAAGGCTGAGGAGAAAGATTGACAAAGCTCTGGCAATTAGTTTGACCCTGTACAAACTTGTACCGGTTGGTATTCTTTCCCTGATTCTCCCATGGAACCATAGACGAATGGGTTTGTGTCACAGCCAATTCATGTTACTCGATAAATTAGTTACTGATGAGATGATTAGTGAAGAATTTTTCTGGTAGGTGCTTTTGTAAAGTCGAGCATCGTTTTGTGTTAGATAGCTTGGGATGTTAAATATAGCTGTATCCTGATAATCCAATTAATACAGAAGGTGTTTCAACATTTTCTAAGTGCATTTGGTTTTCTTTAATCAAGTTTAGTGTTTCAGATATTATTGTATGCTGTCTAAAAGAACGATGAGTTGATGAATTCCTACTAGAGCTGTTAAATGGAACAAGCAGCTCGAAAGCTCGATTGAACTCGATTCGATAAGACTCGAGCTCGGGTCGTTAATTGTGGTAAATGAGTTAAGCTCGAGCTCGACTCGTTTAATTAATAAGTCGAATAAGCTCAACTCTTTTGTTATCCGAGTAGCTCGATTAGGCTTGATAAGGAAGGATATATATGTTATTTCGCAATTTAAAAATATAAAAATTGAAAATTATAAGTTTTTATTGGATTCAATTTGCACGAGCTCGAGACTCGTTTGTGATAAACGAGTCGAGCTCGAGCTCCAGCCGCATGTCCCATTTGGCGAGTCGAGTTCGAACACACTTCAAAGTTCGTCCGCCTAATCGTGCGAGCTCGAGTCGAGCTGGGCAACCAAATTCTTGACTCAACTCGGCTCGATTAACAGCACTAATTCCTACCCGTCTGCTACCCTTTCCCATTTAGCCTGTGCTTAGACTAGAGAGGAAAAGTTACTACACCATAAAAGCATCAGTAACAGGCTGCATCTTGTCAGTTAATTAGTAATTAAGCCTATGGTTATGGCTATGTAATGAATTAACGGCAAATCCCAGATTTACTAATATTTGCAAGTCCATTATCAATAGGTGCTCACTGAGTATATGGAAATCAAGCTTGCCAAATCTCCCTCCAACTTCTTGATTTTTAGCACGAAGAAATTCTTGGAAAAGTGGCTGACAAAATTATGCAAGCATCACAATATACGTCTCGTAGAGTATTTTAGGGGGTGAAGCGTCACAATAAAACTTGGACACTATTTATATTATTTTTAAAGTCTATCTGTGTTTGAAAATATTTTTGCTTTAGTTTTGTATGTTCAGAAAAAAAAAATTCACAAATACCCATTGAGTATCCAAATTCAAGAGGGTTCGGATTTTGATTTACATTTTCAGAACCATAACGGTTTGGGTCTGAATTTGTCTAAAATTAATAGGTTTGGATCTGAATTGAATGGATTCAAACCGTTATCTTATCAAAAATTTTCTAGCATATGAGTAATCGGAATATCTATTTTAATTTAACTTATATTAACAAGTCTTTTTCTTTTGTTGAAATGTGAAAAAACAGACCCACAAGCCACAATAAAACTCACTCATCTCTGAATTTGGAGTTTTAACTCACCTACGAGCTATCTTCAGTTAATTTTTCAAACCACCACCTAGTCTACTTATTTATAGATACAACACGCTCGTAATATTTGTCCCCTTTCTTTTAATCTATTTGATGACAGTTTCATCTCATTCTTTTTAAAAAAAAAACCCTTCACGTGCTGCGCATCAAACTAGAGGTTAAAGCCTTTTATATTCAGTACCCCCGGACAATTGCTAGACAAATGATTTTTCTATTTTACAGGAGTGCATGAAAGTCAAACGAAGAAAGAAATGGGGGAATTAACCCCCCCCCCCCTACCCCTAAACTTAAACTAGTAAACTAGAAATTTAGATGGATGTCTTATTGGCTAAAAAAAAAAAAAAAAAAAAAATACCCAAGGTGGACTTCATAACTACTAAAGGCAACCATATACCTTAACTACTAAAAAATAAACTACTAAAGGCAAATATATCTTAACAAAATCTAAAACACCTGATTGTGTACAGACTACAAGATAAACAAGATAATAATATTCACCCTGCAGCAAAAACATGGTGGACTTCATACTTGGAGATCTAAAGGTGCAGAAAGCATGCCAAGGACATGTAAGAGCGTTAGCTTACAAACTAGTTGATCCTAAAGATGGATAGAGTTACATATATTTTGAGGGCTTTGATAAATCATAAACAGCTACCCAGCTGTAGTTTCATTTGGTATCAAGCAATCCATTCTCCTAAGGATCTGTATCCAAAACTACAGGTATCAATTCTGACCACTGCCAGATTTTTGGCAATTGGACCAAGGTGGTCAGGTATAGGGAACTTATACGTCGACAAACTCCCAATTATCATCGTCTGAGATGTAGCTTTCCTTCTTCGCAATCAGCTCCTTTTTCTCTTTGGCTTCCTTCCTCTGTGAGCGCCTGATCCAGTTGGAATAAAAGGCTTAGCAAATTTACTCAAGAAGCAGGCAATACACATCAGGCAGTTTGTATGCAGGCATTAAATTTAACAATCAAATGGTTAAGCAAACACTAAACAAGAAACTTTCATATATATAAATATATATATATATATATATATATATATATATATATATATATATATATATATGTCCACTCGAAGGACCTGCAGGAGGTCCTGTTCTGCTAAAATAACAACAGATGAAATTATAACATTCTCTTCTTCTATTAGAACTTCCTTCCGCAAAAGCTATGTCCATCACAAAATACTTTTGAAGCAGTGCTCTGATTAAACCAGCTCTAATTGATTCAAAATGCTGTATGATAAAGGGACGTCATTAGTACTTCGACTCTTCATCAAGATTATAACTTGAGGTACCAATTCAAACATGGATCCACTGTCTGACTTTCCACAAGTAGAAGAGGTTATGTATCAGTAATGAAACTCTGAGGCAGGTGGTTAGTTGTTATTCATATACTCTCCTACATGGCCACAATCATTAACAAAACTGAAAAGAAAATGTAGAGAACAAAAGTTGTATCTCCTCATGTTTGCTGCTATAGAATTGTCACCCAAGTCCAATCAAATTTTATGTCCACCCCACCCCCCCTCCTCCCCAAACAAACAAAAACAATAAAAATTCCAAAAAGAAGATGTTAATGTATCTCCTCATTCCATAACAAGATGCACCCACACAAATAAAGGTTGGGTATATACAACGCCTATAAGTTCCTGGTAGTACAGATAAAGTAACAATTCCATGTGCTGAATGCATGGTAGATCGAGCTTAACTCAACATATCAACTATAAAGCTGTTTTATATCCACGGCCTAGTTTATGCTATACTAATCTTTCGTCAAGGAACTGTAACCGGCCATGTATAATCCTTACCTCGTTAAAGCAGTTTTTTTTCTTTTCGGTAATTCATAAACAGATGCCAACAGTTCCAGTCAAAAGAGGTTTTCATATATTTTTGAAACATCATCAGATAATAATCATAGTCAGTTTATGCACATTCCCCTTAAACACATAACTAAATAGACAAAATTTGAGGGTCCAGATATTCAAGCAAGAAGAGAAAGAAAAGAAATCAAACATCATATGATGGTTCTGATCAATTTTCTGGAAACTAAAACATCCTTCGGCTGATTCATTTGTTAGTATATCAAAATGTTTCAGGAAAATAGAAACTTCTCCATGAGCTTGATGGGCCCTCTTTCAAGGTCTCTACAGAACATTTTGAGTATTTAGAACACTCTCTTAGAACAGGAAATTTCGACCTAATTCCTTTCTTTTCTTTTCTCCCTGTATTCCAAACACAAATAATTGCTGCTAATAATTCTCGCCCTTCCCTTTTAGCTTCCCATTGGTTTCCCATTCCATTAACTCAATCCCTCTCCCCAAAGAAATCTGAAAAAACAGAGGAAAGAACACTCAATTGAATCATCTAGCATTCTAATAACAATACAAGAAGAAATGTGGTAAATTTTTGTTATCCGAGCAAATAGGGGCAATGCAAAAATCATTCTCCTTAAATAAACATCACTAAGGCTCAATTAGAAACCATAATTTCAAGCTCAGAAATTACAATTGGAAAAGACAATCATCAACATTTACAGGCATCTATTACGTCCAAACAGACATTTCAGCATTTATTATCCCAAAGAACAAACAAACAAGCACACCCACGCCAATCCAAAGACAGACTAGTTGAGTTTTAAACTAACTTTTTGGAGGAGCGTCGTTTGGCAGCAATTCGAGCATTCCTCTTCTTCTCTTCAATTGGGTCCATCAAGATTCTTGGTTTCTTTGGCTCAGCTTCTCGGAACCTGGCAGCCCTCATCTTTGACCTAATAACAAAAAAATCCAACATCTGGGCTATCATTGATTATCCCAAAAAACACCCAAAAAAAAATATGAGAGAGAGAAAGGTCCTAACTCCAAAGAACCTTTTCAGACGTTTGGCAGCGAGCTGAGACTTCATTTTCTTCTCCTCCCTAGGGGTTTGGAAGAATCTCCTGCGCTTCATTTCATAAAAGACGCCAGACCTCGCCGTAGCTCTCATGAAGCGGTCAGCAATCTGATGCTCAGATTCATTTTCGCCGCAGACAATGCGGAAGTTATCTTTGAAGAAGTATACATTTGCATAGGCAAGTGACGGGCATATGATCAGGGACTCAAAAGAGGGAGAAGGAGAATAATCAGCAGCAGGGTAAAATTGGGGATTAATGGGAGTTTTGGGAAGTGGGTTCAAAGGGGATTGCTGGTCGGGTGATGGGTTTGCAGTGGAAAGAAGAAATTGGGGAGGGAAAGACGAGGATGAAGAAAAAGGGAGTTGTGGAGAGCAGGGGTTTTGGACCTTTTGGTGGGGTTTAAGGGAAAGGGATGGATTTTGGTCTGAGAGGGAAAGGAAAGAGAGGGATTTTAGGAGGGATGACAATGATGCCATGATGGTGAGGTGAGTGAACAATGGGAGCAAAATTCTTTTAGTACCAAAAGCATAGCATCAATACAGATGACCTCAAAATGCTTGTACTTATTTTCAGGTTGTTTGGGCAATTTCAGGTTGTTCAATTATTTGACTATAGCCTAGTATTGACTCTCAAGGTGCCAAGAGTGCTAATTAAAAACAAAATTGATTTTTTGATTATTGCTTCAAATTTTTTAGTGTTGAAAAGTCCAAACTCTGGTTTTTTTTAGAAAGATGATAAGAATTGAGAAATTAATTTAGATCTATACACTATATAAGAGTGTCTTGGATAATTTATATTTTGGTGCCGCTCACTCTGTTTTTTTTTCATTTCATCTTTTTAATATGCCCACACTAATTATGATAATAGCTTAATCGTAATGGACCAAATTTCATATTCAATAAACATGCTAAAATAAAGGACTTCTATTGTGTTACTTTCCCATCAAAACATGAATCTTAACATGTCAAGTTGTGGCTGAATTTTTCCTCTAACTAAATGTATCATAGCGAATATTATTAGCAGTTGCAGCTTAGAGAAGAAAAAATAATTGAATAATTGTGTATTTGTGCTATAATGTAGTCTTAGGGTGCGTTTGATAAAATTAAAATTTGAAATTTGAAGTCTGAATCTATTAGGTTACTAAATTGTTAAGTAGTAGATCCGATATATTTGAGTGTGTATCATATTAAATGATAAGTGAATAGTTTATTATTTATTTTTGGAGCAACTTTTGTTTAGAAAATTCAATGCCACTTGTGCGTTTGATAAAATTGAAGTCTAAATATTGAAATTTAAAGTATGAATCCATTAAGCTACTAGCCTAAATATTGAAATTTAAAGTATGAATCCATTAAGCTACTGAGTTGTTAACTACTAAATGATTTGAGTATATATCACATTAAGTGATAAGTAAATAGCTCACCACTTATTTTTTGGAGCAAGTTTTGCCTAGAAATTTCATTGCCACTTAATTAATTCAGATGTTCTATTTTTGGTTATCAAATACATCTGAACATATCAAGATCTGAACCTATTAAATTTAAGTAATGAATTGATTATGAAAGATGATCTTAGTTAATTCCCATATTCTATTTTTTGATTATCAAACGTATTCGAACATCTTAAAATTTGAATTAATTAAATTTAAGTATTAAATTGGGTTATCAAACAGGGTTTTAATCTTAAATTTGAGCAAGTTTTTAACATATCCGCATCATGAGTAATAAGTTGAAGGTTATTAGAAGTTGAATACCATTGTATAAGTTTGCAATGATACCAAAAAAAGTGACTTTAATCAATTCACAGAACTAACAATAAAATAGTTATGGGTTCACATAAATAATTATGTCGCCTTAAGATCATCATGTCCCAAGGGTCAAAATAAGTTATAGGATTTCTCACTTGAACATGGATTTAAAATTAAATAATACGAAGCTTATCTCTCCAATTAAAGTTCTTACCGTTTGCATAGAAAAGAATAAAGTAATTTAGAAACATTAGTTATTTGATTATTTTGATAAAATTCTTCATGAATGGAGCAGGTTTTGGTGAAATTGTTAAACTTTTGTGTTCTGTAGTGAATAGATAGATACTCATTAGCATTTAAAGAAAGAGGGAGAAAAAAGGTATAAGCAGAATGCCTTAAAAATGCATATGAAGGACTCTTGGTTTACTGCAAATAGAATTAGAGAGCATAATTAGAAAATCAATGAAAAGCAAATAAAAAAATTTGGTTCAAAAGCAATGTTTGTAGCTTTTATTTAATTTAAAAGGAAAAGGACATTTTCTAAAATACTTTCTATGCAAGAAAACGAGAAACAAGTTCAAGTAAATTTAAGATTAGGAAATGCGGATATGCTAATTTAAGTGATCAAAAAAGGAAACGGCAAGGAGAAATGTTGGGAGAAGAGGCGAAAGAGGAAGATGAAGGAGAAGGATGGAGGGAGAAGGGCGCAGGGGGAAAAGACCTACGAAATGACAAATGAAATTTCATAAGTTTCAGCTTTAGTCTCTCGCTTTTTCTTGCTTTTTGTTTTTGCCCCTCTTTAAAAGGTGATCAAAATTGGAGATTTGGTCATTTGTTTTTGTGAGCAATATATACAATTAGCATTTTAAATATGAAAGATGTTAAAATTCTTTTTACGAAATATAAGGGATGCTTTGTACTATTTTCCTTACAAGAAAAAGAAAAAGAAGATGATACAAAAGCAACATGAATGTTGGTTTAGATTCAATCAAATTGGTTGTATCCAAATCAAATAATATCTGTCCTATGGCAATTACTTGTGCCCTACAAGAACACTTCCTTAATTACCAAAAAATTCCTAATTTGGTTCTTAAAATCAGTTTCTACATTGCTCATGTGTTGATGACTTTGCAAAAAGTTTTGAGCTTTGCACGTTCCTTTTTGTATCTAGATCAGCTAATGTAAGAAGTCATACGCTAGCACATTTTGCAACAAAACTAGTTAATGACATAGAATGAGAAAAATAACTTTCTAGTTTGGCTAACAGAAGCAGCTGCAGAAAATGATAGGAGGGCTGAGGCCGCTTTTTGTAATTAACTCTCGTACTTTCAAGTGCTAAAATATATATATATATATATATATATATATATACCAATATTGACGTTTGTTGAAAAAAAATATGTTTTCTAATTGGGTTTAGAAGGTCTCGATTCTGCAAGAATTCATTGCACTGATTTTTTTTTTTTCACTTTAAAATGTCAGATTATTAACAATAACGGTTATCTGATTATTCATCAAGAAAGCCCCTAACTATGAAATTTAATATTGGACTCTACTTGTTCAAGTTCAAGTATTATTCATCACAACCTGCAGCTAGAGGTGGCAAAATGGGCGGGATGGGCGGGATTTGCTTGGGTTTAAGATGGAACCGAGTCATATGGGTTTGGGCCCAACCTTACCCATATATGTTTTGGGACTAATTTGGGCGGGATCACTTTGGGATGGGTTTAGATTGATCCCGCCCAATACCCAAATATATTTTCTATATATATTTTTTCTTTAATTTATTTTTTTATTTTTTATATAATTTTAATATTTTTGATTTATTAAATTTCTTTTAGTTTTATTAAATAAACATGCAAGTGCTTTATACTCAGGATTATCACTAAAAATTGGATTAACAAATAAAGGAAAAGATAGATATACAATCATGACTATAAAAATTGTTAAAGATAATTTTTGAATCTAAGACTCCGTTTGGATTGGCTATTTTTTCAAAAAATAAGTTTTTCAAATACAATGTTACAGTAATATACAATAACTCAAAAAACATTTCATCCATATTAGTATATCAAATATTTCAAAAAAATTTTATAGTAAAAATTTTTCATATACACTAATACAATAAAATATTTCAAAAACACCCCTAAAAAATAGTTAATCCAAACGGAGCCCTTGCTATTTGAGCCCAATGGGTACCCAAGCATTTTCCAAAATTTCCCATCAATTAATGGGTACAATTGGGATTTGTCCCATTTTAAACCCAATATTAAATTTCAATACCCATCCCGCCCAAAGTCTCAATGGGCATGGGTAACCCATTGGGACTTGGGACAAATTGCCACCTCTACCTGCAGCTATGATAGGTACTACACATTGAGTCCTGGTTCATTGCTTTGCCAAGAAAGACCCATAATCATGGTATTCATGGATGGAGAACAATTTTTTATGCCTTCATGTATGGAGACTTTGTGCCCCTGCAACAGAAACTACTAGCCATTCAATTTTGTTCTCTCTGCACATGCATGTATGATATTACTGCTACCATATTTTTATTTAGTAGAAGATTTAGGATGGATGTAGTAGTTCTTAAACAATGGTACCCTCAATACTTACGAAGGAGCGTGGAAGTCTTCATATGAAGATTCTCCACTCAAGAGACTACCAATAAAATTTTCATCCCTGGCGCTTTGGAAAGAAGTTGCAACAACGGGGCTTCTAACTTGATGCACCCCATCATCCCACACCAAAGAGCCTGAAGTTACATGCTTGGTAACATTTGCTGTAACTGTCACGGTAAATGACTGCTTTTCCCCAAAAGATTCAAAGGAAAGAGCCGCGGGATTCACATGAATGTTTAGTTCAGGTGCAGAAGTAATAGTTGCCTTGTAAGTTGATCCAACATCGGCAACATTTGTGAGGGTCCTGCGAAAAACCCGAGTGACTAGTCCAGAAGGGGTAGAAAGTGTAAATGCAGGGTAATTCAGATCCCAGACTGATATATTCTTTTCTTTGCTGCAAGAAACACTGCTATCACCGGTGATGAGTTGCAGAGTTGTGATGTTGTAATCCTGACCGCACAAGAAACTCACGAAATCTGCCTCTTCTATATCGTAAACTAAGCCGGGATGGATAGCTTTCAGGGGATTTATTTGACCAGATCCATAAGCAAATTCAGCATCTACATCCCTTTCTGCACTTATAATTGTTGCTGTACAGAGAACGGTAAAGAAAGTCACACACGTAGCCAGCATGATGAACATTTTCTTAGATTGTTTAGAATTTGCACTCACGTTCTTAAGTGGGCAAGAAGAGCAAGGAAAATTTATGAAAAAACTGGAGGGCTACAGGGCCTAAGTAATTATTAACGAAGAGGGTATAATTTTTCAATCATTTTGTACATGTAGGATCCTCTTCACATAACATTTCAGCCTGCTCTAATTAATGAGCACAAGACATTTTCTTGACCTAGTTCTTGATCCAGTAATTAGTTACCTGTCGTCATAAGTGCCGATTTGATAGCAGCAGGGGACAAGGTAGGATTATAAGATTTAACAAAAGCAGCTGCACCCGTAGCATGAGGACAAGCCATGGATGTCCCAGAGTCGAAGTTGTATTTAACTACCCTTTTATCTCCTGCGTAGCCCGTCACTGTGGTGGCCTCCGACCATGCAGCTAGAATGTCCACCCCAGGTGCACTTATGTCAGGCTGCAAAAGTAGAAAATGCTGCTAAAAACTTCCGAATCCACAAAAGCATGCATGGAGTATAAAAGACTCGAATAATTTACCTTGAGAATGTCCACGGTGATTGGATTTGGTCCCCTTGATGAAAATGAAGCGATAAATGGAGCAGGTATGTCCCCGACTTCAATACTCTTGTCAATGGTTGCAGTCGCATTACTGCAAAAAATCAGTGCAATCCAATTATGGATTATCATGAAATATTAATAGCGGATTGCAAGTCTGACAACGCAAGGAAGGGATTGAATACTCTTATGTAAGATTCAACCTTGTGGAAGTAATGTAATTAAGAACTTTATTGCCAGGATCTTGGTCCAAAACAGCTGCAGATATGGGGTAAGTGCTGGCATCATCGTTGCCAGAATCCCATTGCATTATACTTCCGACTGCACCTCCGTCAGTTGCGAACGCCCAACCATTGGAGAGCTCGCTAAAGACAATTTTTCCGCTATACTGAGCGTCGCCGCCCAATGATCCTGGCATGCCATACCTGCTTCAATTTATGCATTAGAGTAGCAAAAATTTAGGATCTGGTAAAAGATGCAAATCGTTCAGTCTATAGTCTAAATTCTTTTGCATATTATTACCTGGTTTTATTTCCATCACCACCAGTTTCAAGGACATCCTCACCCTTGACGAGCGGGTAATATTCGCCATTGAGGTCGAAAGTATTTATGGAGACTCCCTGCTTGTCAACATGTTCAGAAAGCATGAGCAATGACAGTTGCCGTAAACACTTCTTGTCATCTTTTGAACTTTCAATTTTACCTTTATAAAAATTAATTTTTATCCTAATCACCTAATCACAGTTTGCCAATATAAATCGAAGTTCCTTCATGAAATTTTATATGAATTTTTTGCATTGACTGTAGCCGATGAAATGTGCCAAAATCGTACTCTACGGTGCCCATGTTCAAAATCATAGATGATGATTTGTTCTACCTACGTCACAACTTTTTCCTTGTTATAATTTTGTGGCATATATACTAGATTTCTTTTTTCTATTTGTCCTGGTGGCAAACAACTTAGTTTGAAGAAGGTTGATAAATTCTCCATAAGGGAAAAATGCAGTTTTGGTCTCCAATGTTTGCTTGCATGCCAAATTGATCCTCAATGTTTGGACCAAAACAAATTTAATCCCTAAAGTTTGTGATTTTAGGCAGATTTAAAGCAACTAATGGGAATGGAATAATGAATAATAGTCAACACATCAATTGTCTTTAATCAATAATTTTGACTTTGCATTTTTGGTCCCCAAAGTTTGTGATTTTAGGCTTTTTTTTTATTACAAATAATGGAAAATAATCATGACTATTGATCAACATAAAATAGTCCCCAAAGTTTGTGAATTGAATTAAACATACAACAAATATGATCCTAAATTTTTATAAAACACTTTATATTGGTACAACATGATCATAGTATATATAGCATATCTTTGTTAAATAAGTTATAATTAGATGATAATATACCAATAATAAATAAAACATACAGTAATTGAAGAAAAAGAGAATTCTAGTTTTATAATTTAAGTTTGTTGTAGTTACTACTACAAAAATTATTGTATGTCTTGTGTACATAGGTTTCAAATTCTTGTAATTAGCTAGCAATTGTACTTATAAAAACTTGAGATGATAAGTATCAATGTGAAGTAATTATACAAATTCTTAAGAAAGTTATCTTTTTTTTTTTGTCTTTGCTGTCAATTAAAGTCTAATGTTCCAATATTGTAGTTTTAAAGCATATATTTTAATATCTTTGATACTTGATAATCATTTAATGATTAATTTAACGTGTGTAATATGCCAACTTCATTTCAAACTCAATTGATAGCTTATTAAAATGCCAAAAAAAAGATCAACACAATTTATAAAAAGTATATATTCCTTATATTTTAAAGAGATATTTAATTAAGTTATTTAATTATCATTAGAAATAAAAGTAATAAAACTCATTATCAATTATTATTAATAAATAGAAACAATAATATACATATATTATACTGAGTTTTAGACTAACAATGTAAAGAAAAGAAATATATGACACATTATTAGCATAAATAAATGAAATAAATTTTTTTTTTTAAAAAAAAAAGGAAAAAGTTTAGTTAGAATTCTTAATACCCACTTAATACTATTTCATTCTGATTTGCAGCTTAATTCGTGCTAAAACCCTTAATATCACTATTTAAAATTTAGAAAAAATACCGATTTGAAATCAAAATATTGTAGATCAAAAGTGTAAAGTCAAAGCGACATTGATTAACGGCAACGTGATGTTGACCGTTAGTCATTGTTTCGTTTCCGTTAGTTGTCCTAAATCGATTTAAAATCATAAATTTGGGGAACTAGATTTATTTTGACGGAAATTCTAGCTAGGGATCAATTTTGCAGTACACAGACCAAATACTAAGGATCAAAACCGCAGTTCTCCATTCTCCGGGAACATTTTGACATCTTTCATCGCTCCACACAGTAGTTTTGCAGAGATGATGAAGTAAGAAGAAGCTATTTCCTGAGTAAAGTAACTGAATTTTGCATACCTTATAGACTTCGCCATTTCCCAATCGCACATTTGTGACAAATTTCCTATCTATGGTACTTGGAGCGACAGTGAGGGACCAAGGTGAGTAATTAGTGAGGTAACCCCCTGTACCGTATCCCAAATTACCAGCTGAGACTGATGTGAGGATTCCATGCTTCATAGCATGAAATGCAGCAATGCTGATAGAATCTTCGAAGTAATCAACAGACAATTTTCCTCCAACTGATATGGATATTATGTCAACACCATCGGCTATTGCATCGTCGAACGCTGCAAGAACATTAGCGTCCGAACAATGATCTTTCCAACAAATTTTGTAAACGGCTATTCTTGCAGAAGGTACCCCTCCTCGAGCTGTCCCTGAACGAAGGCCGTACAAACTTGCCCCTTTTACCATGCGTCCGGCAGCTATGGATGCAGTGTGGGATCCATGACCTGCAGAATCTCTAGGTGAAGCAAATTCTCCTTCATCTAATGGCTGATCCCCATCTAGATAATAGTGTTTTGCTCCAATAATTTTGCTGCAAGAAAAACGTCGAGATCTTATTTAACATGGCATTTGGTGTTGCACGTCTGTCCAGGTCAAATTTGTTTTGATATAGCCAATTTAGTCCTCTAACATTTTCACTAAAGTTAATTTAATCCCTTAATTTTTATTTTGGCCAAAATCTTGTCCTCAAACTTTAATTTTGTATCTAACTTGATCCTTTTATAGCGGCGCCGCCAATAAAAATTTTATCGGGACAAAAAACTACCAACTAATCAAGGGCATTTTAGGCACTACAAAGCTAGGTTCTAATTGAAAATAAAATAAAATAAAAACCTTCCAACAAACAAGGTAGAAAATAAATTTTCTAAGAATATTGAATATTTAGTTAAGAACATAAGAAATTTTTTTACAATTTTGTCATTGATATTACATATAAAAAAAATATCAAAATAAAAAATAAAAAATATATAATTAAACAAACGTTGGGCACCCACGAGAGTATGGGCAGGGTGATGTCCGAGAGATGGAAAAAGTGGGAAATGGAATGAAAGCGGGGTGAGTTTTTAGGGAACAAGGCGTGGGACGGGGAAAGGGATCCACCCCTGCCCCCGCCTCCGTCTCGATTGTCATCCCTAATCACATCCATAATAGTAGGGGTGGCAATTCGGGTCCAAATCAGGTTGGCGGGTCGGGTCGGGTCAACCCGTCAGAAAATTTGTTGACCCGAACCCGACCCGTCAACCCGTGACGGGTCAGGTATGCTGACCCGAACCCGAAAATTTCAGGTTGGCGGGTCGACCCGAAATGACCCGAAACTTAATTTTAATTTATTAATTTATCACTGTAATTTCTAATAAAATCAATTTCTCACAAAACTAATTACATAATCAAGTAATAAAAATTTAAATAAGTAATTCCAAACCAAATCTAAAATAAATTAAACACCGTAAAAGTGTTTTATCCCAAACAAAATATAAAATAAATTAAAACAGTATAAAAGTAAAAAATAATATAATATATTATTTGTCCAAATATAATAATTTCAACTTCACACAAATTAAATAAATTCATTTATGATTAAATAATTAATGCCTTTGAAAAAATGAATAACTTAGGTTAGTTAGATAAAATTATTTTTATATTTATTAAATTATTTTTAATTCGTAAACGGGTCATATCGGGTCATATCAGGTCACCACGGGTTGACCCGAAATCGACCTGTTTTCTTTTCGGGTTCATCGGGTCCAACCCGATTCTGACCCGAATTCCCAAAACCTCAACCCAAACCCATTAATTTCGTGTTAGGTTCGTGTCGTGTTTTCAAGTCGTGTCGAAAATTGCCACCCCTACATAATAGAGGCGGACTCTTCCTTGAGAAATGAGAAGTCTGTCTCGAGGGGTTAGGATATTCCACTCAAGATCAGCAATAAGAAAAGAACGCAACAACAATTAATGTGTTTACTTGTTACAGGTGAAGTTGTCTGAAGTTTCGCAATTGCCTTTCCATTTGCTTGGAGGTGGACCGAATCCCGAGTCATCGAAGCTCTCAGATTCCGGCCAAATTCCAGTGTCTAGCATGCCTACGATGATATCGCTTTCAACAGTATTTCTCTCAGCGTTCTCAGGAAAGCCCAAGAAGTCCCATGACCTTGATGTATGGAGTTGTTTTTTCCCATTTGGAAAAACTGAGACTACCCCCTCCATGTCTGAATTTCAACAGTTACAAAGGAAACCTTGCAAAAGTCCAAAAACAAGAGACGTATATATATATATATATATATATATATATATATATATATTTGTGGAATTATATACTTCACCCACCGGCTAGTCTTTCCATCTCTTCTTCAGTCAGCTTTGCGACGAAACCATTGAAGCTTCTCTTGTAGCTGTAGACTAGGGAATCTGATGCCCTGGTGCTTTAATATTCATTCCAGAGAGGTTATAAGATTCCTAGCTATGGGAACAAAATGTTGAAGTTATGAAAATTTAATTAAAGATCACCTGCCCAGTGCTGCTTGTAGCAAGCTTGAGTGTTGGGATGAAGCTGAGAAATCTCCTTGTGGACGATCACCCATGTAAACAATATATTGCTGCAGCTAAATATCACAATAAGTTTTTCTAATTCTATGCATCCCTTTTTGTTTTATAGAAAAAGAAAAAGAGAGAGAGAGAGAAATAATCCGATGCTATGTAATTTATGCCCATATATATTAAGTACTCAAGGATGAAGTTTGATAAGCTCAAACCTCAAAATCTAACCAAGAAATGTTGTGGTAAAAAAAAAAAAATTGTTTTGACCTTTTTATTGCCATCAGGCTCTGCGCTAACGAATGAACTGATAAATGCTGCAGCAAGAAGGAAAAGCCAAGGTCTTGATACTGGATTTGATTTGGCCATATGTAGATGATATCTTATGGATTTTATTGTTTGTTTGGGTTGTCTACATATACAAGTGAGTTTGATGAAAATTTTAACATGCAGGGAGAAAGAGAGTTATTGAACAAGAGGCTTCTTTTAGTTCAATAAAATTGGTACACAAACCTAGTACACAGTACATTCCTTTATATAGCCATTTGAGACCTTCAATATTACTACATGAAACTTTGTCCAAAGACATGCCACCGACAGTATTCTCACTTTCCTCATTTTATTTATTTTTTTTTTGCCGGACATGGACATGATAGATTCTATTCTACACTTAATCTTACGTTATATTAGAGGGAGGAAGGGAACCCAAAAAAATTTAGAATACAGGTCAAGATATTTGATTCTTAGATGTACGCCTAAATAGAGTTTTAAGACTCTCTTAGTGTCAAGAAATTTGAATACAACGTTTCTATTACGAAAGTATACAAACAATTGACAATACGTTACAACTTACGTATTAAATTTCTTACAGTGTTTAAAAGTAGTTCCATTTACAATTGTTTCCTACCCCTTTACCGTAAGAGTTTAATTAGTTCCTTTTTTTTTTCTTCATCCGTTGCCCCCAATAATGGCACAATACTATAGACCAGCCTGCCATCAACCTTCCTTTGATAGGGGTTGCCTCAAGTCACGACAACACCTACCCATCCCACGTATTCCCTTGTCCGCATTCTCATTATTGTGAGCCCTACATTGCAATTATTTTCTTTCAAATCATCTTAAACTACTTTATTCTCAAACCAACCGTAAACTTAATTATTGTGAGTCCCACATTGCAATATTTTGTATTCGTACAGCAAAGACACGTTTTAAGTGTGGCAATTCGAACCTAGTCATGATTATCCTAGATCGATTTGGTTCCAAATTCACTTAGAACCATCGAACCAAGGCACCAATATATTACTCTACAAGCTTCAGGATTAAATTTTCAAGAGCACCTACCCTCTCTAGAAAATTTTTCCCACTCTGTATTAAGTACTTGGTCATGTAGATGTCTATTTGAAATGCTGGTGCATTAGTAAATGTTTTTTTTGGGGGGGGGGGGGGGGTGCTGAAGTTTTAGATTATGTATGTTGAAACTAAAGATTTTAGGCTGGACAATATTAGTACATGGTTATCGATCGAGTTAGCAAGCATTTCTATAATCATGATAAATCTTTATAGTTTCGAGTCTTCTAATCTTATTCTACATTAAAGGGAAGGGGTGAATCCAAGGGATCAATGTGAAATTCAGAAAAAAAAATTTTATAGCTTCGAGTCCTCCAACTAAGACATTTAGAGTTGCTAATAGTTCAATGGTCTTAGCATTAAATTATTGGTCAGAGGTCAAATTGTGACTTTATATATATGTATATTTACATATTATATTTTACACATATATAATAAAAGATATATATATCTGAATTTTGCACATAGCCTTTAAATTTTGCAGGGCATAATATCAGAAAAAATATCTATATATATGACATGTATATGTATATTTACATATTATATTTTACACATATATAATAAAAGATATATATATCTGAATTTTGCACATAGCCTTTAAATTTTGCAGGGCAAAATATCAGAAAAAATATCTATATATATCATATTATATGTATATTTACATATTATATTTTACACATATATAATAAAAATATATATATCTGAATTTTGCACATAGCCTTTGAATTTTGTAGGGCATAATATCAGAAAAAAAAGATATGTAGCATATATACAGAATAGCTTCAACATACACAATGGCTTTGTATACGTCTCTCTCAATTTCTTAAGAGTCGGGGCCCAAAAGTGCCAGGAGCACAAAACACAATCGAAAAAATATATATAATGTCCACTGCACTGAACGCCGACCTCAAGGTACAAGAACTTTAGCAAGAGTTTCAGCACTCAAAATTACAACACATGGAAGCAAAGTTGCACTTGAAAATAGCTCCACCATAGAAACACAAAGTGCTTCTTATGTATATGTAAGGATTTTGAGTATTTTGAGGATTTGAGCCTTGACATATTTAGAATTGTTAATTATTTCCACGGGTCCACCTATAAAAAAATGATTCTAAATCATGATACCGTCCAATCCACCAACACACCATAAATCTGAGAATCCATGACCCAAATCCATCAACACAAATCTTTTGTGATACGCTTTTAAAAACAATAACCCAATTATTGTACCTCCGCCGCGGCCTTTTTGTTTGGATGAGCTATTTTTGGGAATGTTTTTTAAAACCTTCACTATAATTATGTATATGAAAAACTTTTATTGTAAATATTTTTAAAATTGTTTTAAGAGATTTTTTAAGGAATTTTTAAAATATATTTTAGAATATTTTTATACTTTACAACTTTTTTAGGGTATTTTCTTTTTCAAATCTTATATCACCCATCACCATCATCCCCTCCCTCCTCCTCCCCTCTCTTTTCTCCCTCTCCTCCTTCTACTCCCTCTTTCAATTTCCTTCTCCATCCTCCCTCCTTTCACCTAACACCAAACCCCTCTCCCGCTCGGGAGTGGTGACTGCGACTCTAACCGTGACCTTTTTGGTCGCTACCAAAAAAGTCGCGAGTAGAAGTCATGAGTCGTGGCTTTTGGCTACGACCTTTTAGTCGCAATCAGATTTGGTCGTGACCAAGAAGGTTGCGGTCAGTAGAGGGGAGGGGGGATTGGGGGGAGGAGAAAGGGAAGAGAGAAGAAAGTGTTGACCTTGGTCGATCAATCCTTGATTTTGATGATTAACAAACCAAAATGAAGATTTGGGCTAATGTTTTTATGTGAGCAATTTGAGTAGAAAGATTCTTTGTTGGTTGTATAAGGGGTTGGGAAAGTTGGGTTGTGAGGTTGCTCAAGTGAAGGTTACTCTCTAGGAGGAGTAAAACCTTGGTGAAGGAGAACCTATCACTTGAAGTGGTAAAACCTTGGTGAAGCTTGCCTCATTTGTATAAAATAGTTCTTAATTGGGTGAGTGATCTTTCAAGTGTAGGTTGTTGAGAGTTAACTAGAATAGTTATAAAATTCCTTGGCTCAACCAAAGTGTGTTTGGGGTGAGGAAGGAGTGACCCTTCACTTGTACATCTTGGTTAGCATCGCCATCAATTGAAGAAGCTATTGGATTGATATTTGGTTTGCATTTCTTATCTTTTCTCTTTAATTAAGTTTTCTTTATTGTGCTTAAATTTGATATATTTTTGTGCATCATTGTGAAATTGTTTGTACTCATTGGGTTGCACCAGACCTTACAATTGGTATCAGAGTTTGGTCTCTTTTGATCAAGTTTAACTGCTTAGAGTAAAGATCATGGCAACCATAAAAGTTTCTTTTTTAGAAGGGCAATCTATTGATAGACCACCTATGTTTAATGGTTCTCATTTTAGCATGTGGAAACAAAGAATGATGATTTTCTTACAATCCGTTTATATTGAATTATGGTATGTGGTAGAAGATGGTCCTTATGAAACTAGAATAGTTGACTCCACCACCAATTTGAGTAGATTAAAGACTAAACAAGAATTGAATGAAAAAGACAAGAGATACCTTTCTTTGAATGCCAAGGCCATGTGTATATTGTACAATGCATTAGATGTAAATGAATCTAGTAGGATTAAAGGTTGTAAATCAGTTAAAGATATTTGGGATAAATTGTGTGTATTTCATGAAGGTAACCAAGATATTAAAGAATAAAAGAAATCTTTGCTTGTTTCTCAATATGAATTTTTCAAAATGCATCCTCTTGAAAATGTTGATAAGATGTGTAGTAGATTTTGTGACATTATTGAAGATCTTAAATTGCTTGGAAAAGAATATTCTTTGGGTGAGAAAAATAGAAAGATTTTGAATGCCTTGCCAAAAGAATGGGAAAACAAAATAAATGTTATAGAAGAGGCAAAGGATTTAAATTCTATGTCCATTGAATCTCTTGTGGATACCCTAACCTCTTATGAATTAAAGTTGAAATTCAAAGTGCAAGAGGAAGAAAATGCAAGAATGTATAAGAGAGGCGTAGCTTTTAAAGCATCTCAAGTGGGGGATAACCCATCCTTCATGGGTAAAGAAATCATGGAAATGGACAATGATATAACTCCTCACATCAAAAGTTTCAAGAAGATCTTCAACAAGAGATGTTCAAGAGGAGATTGCAAAATTACATGGGATGAATGCAATTCAAAAAGAGAAAAAGAAGAGTTGGCCCAAATGGCACTAATGGCTGTTGGAGAAGGTGAGGTAAGTTCTTATCACTCTTCTTGTGATGAAGATAATGAAAATGATGATGTGAAAATTCTTATGATTAAAATGCATAAAAGTTTGAGAAAATCTTATGCTAAAAATAAAGATTTGAAAATAAAAATAAATGATTTGTTGGAAGAAAATTCCAAACTTTTTCAAGAAAACAAATGTTTGAGAATGGAAAATGATGATTTAAAAAATCAAAAAGTATTTTTGATTGCAAAAATAATTTGAAAAGGAAGTTGGAAGAGAAAACAAAGTTTTATGAAAAAATGTTGGAGGAACAAAATTTGTTAAAGAAAAGAATTAATGACTTGAACGAGTTTCTCCAAAATGAAAAACAAAAGTTTTCTCAAACAAAAGAAAGCAAATCTTTTCAAGGCTCAAATAAGTTTGCTATGATAAGAAGTAAGAAAATTAGTTGCATTAAATCCACATATGTACAAAATACTTCTATCATGTGTCACTTTTGTTGCAAATTTGGACATATGCAAAATGATTGTTATGTAAAGAAAAATATGAGAAAAGGCATGAAATCCATGTGGATTGCTAGATCATGTCGTATTAACTCCCAAGGACCCTATAAAGAAAGGGTACCAAATGAAATTTCTCATATATAGGTACATCATGAAAATTTGATCCAAGGAGTGCTGAATGGTTGTAAGTACATTTGAAAATTTTGATATTCAATATGGTCTTGATTTGAAAAATAAAGGGGGAGTTTGTTTTTTTGATTGATGCCAAAAGGGGGAGTAGGATTTATTGAAATTTCTTTGTATGTTGGTACTTTCTAAGGGGGAGCTTTATTTGAACTTATTTGATAAAAGAAATCTTCATTTTGTTTGTCATCATCAAAAAGGGGGAGATTGTTGACCTTGGTCGATCAATCCTTGGTTTTGATGATTAACAAACCAAAATGAAGATTTGGGCTAATATTTTTATGTGAGCAATTTGTTAGAACAGATTCTTGTGGCACAAAAGAAGAAGCAAAAACAGGGCACTCATGTGGGACGTCCGAAAGGAAGCTATCGGACGTCCGAAAGGATGAAGAACATCAAGAAGGAAACTCTGTCGGACGCACATCGATCGCATCGGACGTCCGAGAAATTTCGCAAAGATTTGATGACTCTCTGACTACGTTCGGACATCCGACAGGTGGTTTGGACGCAGGGTTCGGACGTCCGACAGGTGGTTCGGACGTCCGACAGGCCAACGGCTAGTTTTGACAGCATTTAATATTTGACCGTTGGAGAACCTTTTGGAGCCATTTCTCACCTTTTATAAAAACCCAAAAGCACAATAAGACAAGGGACTTTTGCCAACACAAAATACAAGCTTACAAGTGAGATTTTTGAGTAGAAAGATTCTTTGTTGGTTGTATAAGGGGTTGGGAAAGTTGGGTTGTGAGATTGCTCAAGTGAAGGTTACTCTCTAGGAGGAGTAAAACCTTGGTGAAGGAGAACCTATCACTTGAAGTGGTAAAACCTTGGTGAAGGTTGCCTCATTTGTATAAAATAGTTCTTAATTGGGTGAGTGATCTTTCAAATGTAGGTTGTTGAGGGTTAACTAGAATAGTTATAAAATTTCTTGGCTCAACCAAAGTGTGTTTGGGGTGAGGAAGGAGTGACCCTTCACTTGTACATCTTGGTTAGCATCGCCATCAATTGAAGAGGCTATTGGATTGATATTTGGTTTGCATTTCTTATCTTTTCTTTTTAATTAAGTTTTCTTTATTGTGCTTAAATTTGATATATCTTTGTGCATCATTGTGAAATTGTTTGTACTCATTGGGTTGCACCAGGCCTTACAGGAAGGAAGGAACAGGAGAGAGAGAGGAGGAAGAAAGGAGGAAGAGGATGAGAGAAGAAGAAAAGATGGGGGGAGAGAGAGAGAGGAGGGAGGGTCGTAAGTGTGGGGACGGTGATGGTGGTGGAGGGTAATGGATGGTGGTGTTTTTTTTTTTTTTATTTGAAGTTGTTTTTGATATACTATATAGATATGGTACTTTTGAAATTATTTTTGTTTGTATATTATTATAATATTGTAGATGAAAAACTTATTTTTCAAAAATTGAGAAATCCAAACAAAGCTACAGTAATTTCAAAAAAATCCTTAAAATTTTTAAACTATACACTTTAAAATATCTTAAAACACACAAAAAATTACCTTCAATCATTTCTTCTTCTTCTTCCCCTACCTCAACACATTACCATCTCCACTGGTGACGACACCGACGCCAGCACCAACGCCTTTTTGTTTTCTTTCTTTCTTTCCCCTTTCCCTCTCCCGTTCCCCTCTTGTTCTCTCTTCTCCTCTTCTTCTCTCTCCTCCTCTTCCTCTGTCCTCTCCCCCTCTTCTCCCAGCCAATTCTCCCTCTCCCCAACCAATTCCTTCCCCTTCCCCTTCCCCTAATACTTTGTACATCGTTTTGAAGAATTATAACGAAATTGTCCTTGCCCTTGTCCAGTATTCATGATCAAAGCAATTGTTAAAAAGCCCAATCTTATGGACAATACTTGTTCAAGTAGAAGTATTATTTATCACAATCATATTGCTTCAAAAAAAAAGAAGGAACAGATAGTTAATAGTCTACCTTAGTTTATTATGACGAGGATACTACTACTTATTCACCATTGTTCCATCTGCATGCATGATGCATATAACTACGACAAAGGATAAGATTTAGAAGGGAGGTTGCTAGTAGTTTCAACTTTTATAGGCATTGCGAAAGCAATAGTGCAATACTAAGAAGAAGGGTGGAACCCTTTATATGAAAATCCTCCTTTTAAGAAACTCCCTGTATAATCATCTTTTCTGCGGCTTTCAAAGGAATGTGCAACAACTGGGCTTCTAACTTGATGCACCCCATCATCCCGTACCAAAGACCCTGAAGTTATATTCTTGGCAATATGTGCTTTAACTTTCATAGTAAATGACTGCTTCTGCCCTGTAGATTCAAAGGTAAGAATAGTGGAATTCACTTGAACGCTTAGTTGAGGTGGAGCAATAATAGTTGCCTTGTAAGTTGATCCTACATTAGCAACATTTGTGACCGTTCTGTGAAAAACCCGAGCAACATGTCTAGAAGGAGCAGAAAGAGTGAACGAAGGGTAATTCAGATCCCAGACTGATGAATTATTGTCTTTGCTGCAAGAAATAATGCTATCACCAGTGATGAGTCGCAAAGATGTGATGTTGTAAGTTTGACGACACAAGAAACTAACAAAATCTTTCTCTTCTATGTCGTATACTAAACTGGGAGTGACAGCTTTTAGGGGATTTATTTGACCAGATCCATAAGCAAATTCAGCATCAATATCCTTTTCTGCACTTATAATTTTTGCTGTATAGCACAAAAATAATGTCACATATATCCAGCAGTATGGATAGATGGCATGCTAATAAAAGCATATCCTAACCCAATACTTTACATTGGGATATCAATGGATGTAGTGCTTGTCATTTACCAATGGCGCTTTCTTTTCATACTAATACAAAATATGTAGCTTCCAACTTAACAAAATTGGGAATATTCGAACACAAAATTTAGCTTTCGCCTTAGCACTCATATTGTTGCTTTACTTTTCACTTAGAAAAAGAATAAACAATAACTTGAAATATCTTTGTGTTTCTTTATCATGCTTTTATCAATAGTTAATTATCATCATTCTTGTCTTTTCTGTACTAGAACAATTTTGCTTGGAAAAGTAACAGTACAATACAATTGTAGTTAATCAAATTTCTAAGGATACTTTAGTATTAAAAAATAAGATTGGTGGAAACTTTTCAAAAAATCTTCCATGTTCTATTAATTGATTTGAACTGTTAAACCATCAACTTTTTTTAATCTTTATTGAGATCTTGAGCTAATAACACAATACCAGTTGTCATGAGTGCAGATTTGATAGCAGAAGGGGACCAGGTAGGATTAAAAGATTTGACATAGCTGCTGCTCTAGTAGCATGAGGACAGGACATGGATGTCCCTAAAATTATATTGTATGGAGCTACTCTTTTATCTCCTACGTAGCCCGTTACTGTGGTTGCCTCTGACCATGCTGCTAATATTTCCACTCCAGGTGCACTCAGGTCAGGCTGCATAAGCAGACATAATTCACACTATACATGTAAACCGAAAAGTGCAATATTTTTAATTGCACAATAGCAAAAATAGTTCATTTGTAAAATTACCTTAAGAATGTCCACAGTAATCGGATTTGGTCCCCTTGATGAAAATGAAACTATAGACGAAGCAGCTTTGTCTATAATTTCAATACTCTTGTCAATTGTCGTAATGGGATTACTACAAAATTAGTATATATTTCATATTAGCATCCAATTTACGAATCCTGCGGAGATTGATGTTTATAGCAGATTAGGTGCATTATTGATGTTGTTCTTGTTAAAGAGGATCAATACTGAGACTCCATCTATCCTCCTAATGACTCAAACTCTAGACTTACTAATTCAGAGGTGAAGCGATTTACCAACTAGATTGTACCTTGTGGAATTAATGCAACTAAGAATTTGATTGCCATCTCTGTTGTACAAAAGAGATGCAGGTAAAGAGTAAGTGTCTCCGTAATCTAAAGGTCCCTTAGCATGCATCACAATACCAATTGCACCCACATCAGTTGCCCTCATCCAACTATTCAGATGATCGGTGAACACAATTTTTCCAGTAACCTGATTAGTGTCATTCAATGATCCTATCATGCAGTATCTGCTTTGATTCATGCATCACAATAATTAAACTTGGCAGCATATAGTACACGGATAAATTCCATATGAAAACTATCAGTCTAGATTTTGCGCCTCACCGAGATTCATTTCCATCATGACCAGCTGCTAGGCCATCCACACTATAAACTAGTGGGTATAATGTCCCATTGAGGTCGAAAGCATTAATGGAGACTCCCTACTTGCCAATAGATAGAACATCATCAAATTTATTCCAAATATATACTGCATCTTTCACGTCAAAAACAGAAATGATAAGACAAACAATATCCAAATTGGATTGTCTCCATACCACATAGACTTCTTTGTCTCCCAGGTGAACCTTCGTGACAAATTTCCTGTCTATTGTAGTTGCAGCAAATGTAAGAGCCCAAGGTGAGTAATTATTGAGTAATCCTGTAGTACCATTTCCCCAGTTGCCCGCTGAGGTTGATGTGAGTATTCCATGCTTCATAGCATGAAATGCTCTAATGGCTATAGAATCATTAAAGTAACCAATGTAAAAAGAGCTTCCAATTGATATCGATATTATGTCAATGCCGTTAGCTATTGTATCATCAAACGCTGCAAGAATATCAGTATCCCAACAACCAATAGTCCAACAGACCTTGTAAACTGCTATTCTGGTAGAAAGGACTCCTCCTCAGCTGTTCCCAATCCCAAGCCATAGAAGCTTGCCCCGCTTACTACACGTCCTGTTGCAGTCGATGCAGTATGGGATCTATGACCTTTGGTATCTCTGGCTGAGGGAACATCTTTATCATCTAATGGCTTTCGACCTATATGATAGTGTTTTGCTCCAATTATTTTGCTGCAAACTGTCATGAAGCAGAACTTAAGCTATAAGAAATGTGAAGGCATGGTTCTAGAAGAGAAGGCATGGAATGAAGTGAAGAAAAGCTACGGAAGGCGTGAAAGTGAAATCACGCTTTCACTGGGAAAACAGTTCAAGAACGTGACTGCAACGGTGTAACAACTTCGGACATTAGCAGGACACGTGGACCAACAGGATTGTAGCAATAGGAAGTTAGTTATCAGTCGTTGGCTTTATATATGAGCTTTTTGTATGGTTATTAGCAGAGAATATTCAAGCATTCAATGTATTAATTTGGGAGATTTCTCCCTCATTCTTTTCTTTCCTTTCCTCAAAATTTCCTGCATTTCTATTCATCTTCTTCTCTGTAACCATTATTTTTGTATCAGAGATTATTACTTAATACAATCTTATTCCAATCAATTCAGTGTTAGCTTTTACTTCTGTTACTATTTCATTGTTAGTTACCCTCTAGTTCGATACCATTACAGTGGTATCAAAGCCACCTACGAGCCATTGGGATGACTAAATCACAATAAGACATCAGGAAGGACCTTATTGACTTGGGAAATGTTATGAGAACCTTTGCTAATAAGAGTGATGGCCTGGAGCAGGCAGTGAGGGCCATAGAACATCGACAGGAGGGTACTGATAAGGCTATTAAGAGTATGGACCAAAAGCATGAGAGGATGATAAATATGATGGCTCAGATCATGGCCAATTGAATGACAAAGGAAAGGAGATAGAAAGAGGTAGTTCTGGGAATGATCCAAAGGTGGACACAACCACAGATAAGGCTGAGAGGATGGGGGGGAAATAGGGAGTCAGGTTACCAAAGATGAATTTTCCTACATTTGATGGAGATAACCCCAGAGAATGGGTCAGGAGGGCAAACAAGTATTTCCAGATCCACAAGGTAGAAGAAGAGATGGAATCAGACATTGCTCAACTCCATTTTAAGGAGAAGACAGATATCTGGTTCCATGAAATGTACCATGAAAGAGAAGTAGTTCCATAGAAGGAGCTTGCAGTGGCAGTATGCGAGAGGTTTGGAGAAAGAGATCCAGAAGAGGCCATAGAAGATGCAGACTAGGAGTGTAGTTGAGTACCTGGAGAAGTTTGAGTAGCTGAAATCCATGGTAATGATATCCCTTCCTAGACAACTTGATTCTTATTACAAATCATGTTTTCTTAGTGGCTTGAAGGAAGAAATAGTAAATATGGTTAGGATGACAAAACCTCTTACCCTAGCAGATACCATTGAAGTTGCTAAACTGCAACAGAAAAACCTCGAAGCCATTAGGAGAACACAAGGAAAGCTGATGCAAAAATACTCTTCCTCACCCACTACCCCACCTATTAACAAATAGAACTTCCCACCACATACTAAAATGAAGTGGCCTAATTTCCAACATAAGAAACCAGAAACCAGCCAGAACAATAGAACAGGAGCTTATACAGCAAATCACTTCAGAAAAATCACTCCCTCTGAACTTAGCTACAAGAGTGAAAAGGGGCTGTGTTTCAAATGTGCTGAGCCATACCCCTTGGGGCATGTTTGCAAACAAGCTCACATGCATTTTATACTAGTGGATGAGTCTGTAGGTATAGGTAAGATACAAGAGGGACAAGGGAATGATACAGAGGAATTCTATGACTGTCCTGAGGGAGAATTGAGCAATGAAAACATAGAGGTTTCTATCCATGCATTGGCAGGGGGGACTGAACATAAGACCATTAAACTAAAGGGTAGAACAGCAGGAAGAAATGTCATAATACTTGTAGACAATGGCAGTACTCACTGTTTTGTTGATAAGGAGTTAGCAGAGACCTTACAACTACAAACCTTTGGGACACCCCTGACAGTCAATATTGCCAATGGAAAGAAGTTGGAATCTAGGTAGTTATAAGGGGACTTTGCAGTGAGAGCTACAGGGGTATAAATTCTAGCATCAGTTCAATACATTAAAACTGGGGAGCTATCACATGGTCTTGGGAATAGATTGGCTGGCTTGGGAGTAGATTGGCTGGCCAAGTATAGTCCAATTGAGTTTGATTTCAAATAACTCTCTATGAGGTTTCTACAGGGGAGACAACCAGTGGAGTTGAGAGGGGAAGTTAGGGAGCTAAAACTAAAGGTCATCAAGGGAAGTAAGCTGGCCAAATGGAAGAAGAAACAAGAATATGGGATCACTATCCAGCTGTATGTAGTAGAAGAGGAAGGTGAGAATCTGGGAGTAGTACCAGCAAAAATGAAGGACCTGCTAGGCAGGTTTGAGGGAGTATGTGCTGAACCACAAGGCATGCCTCCAGTTAGGAGCCATGACCACAGCATTCCATTGAAGAAAGGAGCTGCCTCATTCCAGATCAAGCCATACAGATGCCTCTATGTACAAAAATTAAAGATAGAGATTGGTGAAGAAGATGCTACAAATGGGAATCATATAGCCTAGCAACAGCTATTTTGCATCCCCAGTATTGCTAGTTAAGAAAAAGGATGGAAGCTGAAGGTTTTGTGTAAATTATAGACAGCTTAATGAGCTAACTCTAAAAGACAAATTCCTTATGCCACTGATAGATGAACTGATTGATGAATTGCATGGCTCAAAATACTTCACAAAGATTGACCTGAGGGCTGGTTACCATCAAATCAGAGTCAAGGTGGAGGATAGACACAAGACAGCCTTTAGGACTCACCAAGAACTATATGAGTTTAAGGTCATGCACTTTGGCCTGACCAATACTCCAGCAACATTCCAGAGCCTCATGAATCATATTTTCAGGGATCAGTTGAGGACATTTGTCTTGATTTTCTTTGATGACATATTGCTCTACAGTCCCTCCCTGGAAGTACACTTTCAGCAGGTAGCAGAAGTGCTGAACATAATGAAGGAACACCAGTTGTATGCTAAAAGAAGTAAATGCTCTTTTGCACAGACAGAGATGGAGTACCTTGATCATATTATCAGAAAAGGGGTGATGGCAGACCTTAAGAAGGTGGAGAGTACAATGAACTGGCCCAAGCCAGTCTCTGTTAAAGAATTTAAGGGATTTCTTGGCTTAACAGGGTATTACAGGAAGTTTGTGAAAGGGTATGGAACTATTGCAAAATCTCTCACCATGTTGCTGAAGAAGGAGGGATTTTACTGGAGTGCAGAAGCAAATGAGGCTTCTCAGAAATTCAAGTTGGCAATATGTAGCACTCTTGTACTGGCCTTACCTGATTTCACTAAGCCTTTTTGAAGTTGAGACTGATGCTTGCTATGGAGGTATTGGAGCAGTGTTAATGCAGGATAGGAAGCCAATAACATTCTTAAGCTAGAGCTTGGGACCCAAAAACTTGGGAATGTCTATTTATGAGAAGGAATTGCTAGCCTTGGTAACTGCTGTCACCAAATGGAGGCACTACTTGGAAGGGAATCACTTCATCATTAGGACTAATCATCAGAGTCTTAAATACCTCCTAGACCAAAGAGTTATCACAACACTTCAGCAGAAATGGCTTATCAAGCTATTAGGACTGAGCTATGAAATTCAATACAGGAAGGGAAAGGAGAATGTGGCTGCAGATGCTCTATCCAGAAGAGCAAGCAGGGAGGAGAGAGACTGTACTGAATTGACTTGTGTCACTCCAAAATGGATGAAGGAAGTTATAGGGAGCTATCAAGGAGATGAAGAAGTGCAGAATCTGATCAAGCAACTGTTACTCACACCTGGTAGTCCACCAGACTACTCTTATCAGGATGGAGTGCTCAGGTACAAAGGTAAGATAGTAGTTGGCACAACAGGAGAAGTAAGAAGGAAGATTATTGCTACACTACATGAGTCTCAGCTAGGAGGACACTCAGGAGTACAAGCCAGCTATCTCAGGGCTAGGCAACTGTTTTACTGGAGAGGCATGTATAAGGACATTAGGAGTAATGTGCTGCAGTGTGATACATGCAAGAAGTGCAAGGATGAGCACACAGCCTGTCCAGGACTCCTATAGCCACTTCCTACTCCCCAATACTGTTGGAGCCATGTCACCATGAACTTCATTGAAAGGCTACTTATATCTGAGAAGAATGACACTATTATGGTAGTAGTAGACAGATTCACCAAGTCAGCTCACTTTATTAGCTTATCACACCCTTTTGATGCACCAACAATGGCTAGGTTTTTCCTAGATTAAGTTTGTAAACTACACGGATTGCCTCTCAGCATGCTTTCTGATAGGGACAAGGTATTCACTAGCCAATTCTGGACTGAGATGTTCACTCTACTGGGGTCTAAATTGGACCTAACCACTGCATACCACCCTCAAATAGATGGCCAATCTGAGAGGGTGAATCAAGTGCTGGAGATGTACCTGAGATGTATGGCTCACTTAGAATCTAAGAGATGGAATGCCTGGCTCTCTCTCGCTGAATAGTGGTATAACACCACCTACCATACTGCCATTCAAATGAGTCTATTCGAAACTCTATATGGGATGCCTCCTCTCCAACTGGCACTAGGACCTTACACTCACCCCAAGGTGGCCACTGTAGAAGACCATTTGAAGGACAGGCAGAGACTGGACGAGCTACTTAAAAGGAATCTACAAAAGGTTCAAGACAGAATGAAACTGTATGCTGACCAAAAGAGAAGTGAGAAAGCCTTCAGTGTAAGAGACTGGGTGTACTTGAGGTTGCAGCCTCACAAATAGACTACTGTGAAGCTGAGGGGAAATACCAAGTTGTCTACCAAATATTTTGGATCTTATCAAGTGATACAGAAGATAGGAAAGGTAGCATACAGGCTTAAGCTGCTTGAAGGATCCAAAATACATCATGTCTTCCATGTGTCCTTATTAAAGAAGAAGGTGGGAAACAATATGACTCCTGTACTCTAGCTGCCAAATATGGACGAAAAGGGACACCTTAGAGTGGAACCAGTGGCTGTACTAAATCGAAGAATTGTAAAGAAGAAGAATGTTGCAGCTGCACAATGGCTCGTTCACTGGTGGGGTCCTACACCAGCTGAAGCTACGTGGGAAGATGCCGAACGAATTGAAAGGGAATTCCCTGAGTTTGAATCTTGAGGACAAGATTGTATAAGAAAGGGCAATTGTCATGAAACAGAACTTAAGCTACAAGAAATGTGACGGCGTGGTTCCAGAAGAGAATGCGTGGAATGAAGTGAAGAAAAGCTACGGAAGACGTGGAAGTGAAATCACGCTTTCACTGGGAAAACAGATCAAGAAAAGCTATGGAAGATGTGGAAGTGAAATCACGCTTTCACTGGAAAAACAGATCAAGAACATGACTGCAATGATGTAACAACTTCTGACATCAGCAGGACACATGGACCAACAGGATTGTAGCAATAGGAAGTTAGTTATCAGTCGTTGGCTTTATATAGGAGCTTTTTGTATGGTTATTAGCAGAGAATATTCAAGCATTTAGTGTATCGATTTGGGAGATTTCTCCCTCATTCTTTTCTTTCCTTTCCTTAAGATTTCCTGCATTTCTGTTCATCTTCTTCTCTGTAACCATCATTTCTGTACCAGAGATTATTACTTAATACAATCTTATTCCAATCAATTCAGTGTTAGCTTTTACTTCTGTTACTATTTCATTGCTAGTTACCCTCTGGTTCGATACCATTACACAAACAAGAGAGTATTAAACATGGGATTCAACATAATATTTCTGGATTCTAAGCGCACCTTTACTTGGGCAATTATCAGTGCAATATTGATTGGGAAATAATATCAATGAGAGCGCTTAGTTCTTTTACATTGCGTGTACCAAAAGCATATTCCTAGCAAGTAGGATTAGAGTTTTCCATCTAGATCACCTAAGAAAAGACACAAGATATAGTACACATTTATTTGTTACAAGTAAAGTTTTCTGAGCTTTCACGGGTGCCCTTCCATCTACTTGGAGGCGGACCATATCCCGAGTCATTGAAGCTTTCAGATTCTGGCCAAATTCCACTGTCCAACATTCCTATGATAATATCACTTTCAAGAGTTTTTCTACTAGCATCTTGAGGGATGCCCACAAAATCCCACGACCTTGTCGTGTGAAGCTGTTTTTTACCGTTCGGAAACACAGAGACTACACCTTCCATGTTTGAAAAATGTGTCAATGAAGTAAGAAAACAGAAAAGCCACAAAACATGAGTTTCAACATTGTTTGATTTAGCAAATGTTTTTCACCCACTAGTTAGTCTTTTTTTCTCTTCTTTGGTCAGCTTTGCCACAAAACCATTGAAGCTTCGCCTGTAACTGTAGAGTAGGGAATGTGATGCCCTACTGCTTTAGTATTCATTGCATGTAACAAAAGAAGCTAGCTATAATTTAGAAAAATGTTTGTTCCTGGGGAAAATTATGTAAGTTCTGTAAAAGAAATCGAGGTTAAAGCTGCCCCACGGCTTTTTGCAGAATACTTTTGTGAAGAGATGTCACACACAGACTTTCCTTTGGATGATCCCCTATGTACACAATATATTCCTAATAAAAGTTACTCCCTCCGTTCCACTTTAATAGTCCTGTTTTCCTTTTTCTTCTGTCTCAAATTATAGTTCACTTTCCAATTGAAAAATGTAGTTATCTTTTAATTTCTCTAAAATACCCTTATTTAATGTAAGTTGTTATTACTATAAACTACCTTATTTAATATAGATTGTTAGTATTGAATATAATTTATCCTATTTAATGCATTTAGATTTTTCAAAACATATTGATATATAAAAAGCCAATTTTATTTAATGTAAGCCTATCAATCGGGCCTAATGAGCCGGATTTTCATAAGTTCAAATTCAACTCATTTAATTTGAAACATTTTCGGGTTTCGGGCTATGAGTTTCGCATTCATAAATGTGAAACTCATACTCAACTCACATAATATTCGGGTTGTGAATCTTAATCGAGTTTAGCCTAAACTCACTTATTACTTCTTAATTTTCTTAATATAATTACTATAACTATTAAGTTGTAAAACTAATTTCACATTTACAAGATTATAATGTTAAAACTAAATATGAACAAATAATAGTTCTTCAAAAGTGTATAAACCAAAATTTTTTTAACAATATTTATATTTAATTCATTCAAAATGCACAAAAAATAGTAATAAAATATGCGATCATAAACCAATACATCTTTAAAAGTTGAAACTTTTTTTTTATAATCTTGTGATTTGAATCCAAACATGCTTAGATGTATTTTTATATTTTGTAATTTATATATATTTAATGTTTAATAATAATATATTTGGATATATAATTATACATAATATCAAAATATAAATATTATATATATATATAGATAATTAAAGGGCCAAGCCTATATCAGGTTTGAGCCTAATAAGGCCCAAACTCGACTCATATTTAATTCGGCCTTAATTTTTAGATTCAAACTTAGACCGGCTCACTAAAAGGTCAGGCTTATCGGATTTTTTGTCGGGTCGAACAAGCCGAGCTTGGGTTGGTCCAGCCTCATTGACAGTCTTAATTTAATATAAGGGTATTTTAGAAAAATAACAATCTATATTTATTTTTCCAACAAAGTTAACTATTTTTTCTTAAACTGTGTGAAATAAAAACTAGAACTATCAAAATGGGACAGAGGGAGTACATAATTAATCTTTTTTTTTTCTTGTTTGGTTAGTTTAGACTGTTTAGTTCTGCTCATTTTTATATTATATATCAAACCATATAAAAAAAAAAAGAAGAAGAAGAAGAAGAAATCCAACATTGTGTGATATATGATAGTGAGCAACGATAATCCAAAACCGAGAAACAGCATGGGACAAAAAATAAGTAAGTATGCCTTATGATTGCCATCAGGTTCTTGGGCAATGCATCTGAGGAACAAACTAAATGCTGCAGCGAGAATAAAAGGTCATGCTCTGGATATTGGGTTGGATTTGGCCATAGAAGTCCCTTTCATAACTCACAGTTTTTTGTATGAGTGTTTCGATAAATGGACTCTGCGAAGACACTTCAAAAGCCGGCAACTTTTGAAGTGCTCCGCAGCACTTAACTACTAAACCCCCCAAACCCCCCCAAGCGATGTGGGAACTTAACCCCACAGGGTGCCCCGCTGCTAAGAGATAAAGACCCCCCAGACTCCCCGAGACAGGTTTTTCCCTTTCATAACTCACAGTTTTTTGTATGAGTGTTTCGATAAATGGACTCTGCGAAGACACTTCAAAAGCCGGCAACTTTTGAAGTGCTCCGCAGCACTTAACTACTAAACCCCCCAAACCCCCCCAAGCGATGTGGGAACTTAACCCCACAGGGTGGCCATAGAAGTCATCTTATGGCTTTTGTGTATACAAGTGAGTTCGGTGGTTTTTAAGCGAGACTAGCAGTCTAGCAATCAACCGATAAGAGGCTGGCCTGCTTTTCCCTTAGATTCAATGGTTGGTACCCAGCGCAAATTTCTTAAATCCAGACACTCATGTATTTGCGCTGGATTTAAAGTTCTATAAAGAACTCTATAGATTTAAAAAAGACACTCATGTAAATGGGTATCCAATGAGTATTTGTTATATTTTTTGAACATACTAAAGTAAAAATATATTAAAAATAATAGAGTTCAAAAATAATATAAATATCACCTAATTTTTATTTTCAAATAATAAAATTAATATTTAAAAAGTTGAATGCAATATTATTAATACAAAAAAGAACTATTTTTTACTACTTCTATTTATTTTCAAAACTTGACGTTCAATCTTTCATTTGTTTACCTTTACTTTTTCTCTTTTTCCTAAAAAAATTTATATTAATTACAATGACAATTAGGATTAGTTTGAAAAAAGAAAACAATCATGAAATCTTACTGTATTCAATCAAACAACTATAAAATATTAGATTATTTTATCAATTTACTAATATATATATATTATTTAATTATATATACATGGATTTGCATAAGATCTGGTATGAGTCTGAATTTTGATATGAATTATTGAAAATCAAACCCTACACAAGCCCCAAATTCTCTTATAGGGTCTAAGTCTGAATAAGGTTAGAAAACCCTTCTCAAGTATATTAAGTCCAGCTTGAATTTGGATAAAATCCAACCTATTGACATGACTAACGTGTTCGTGCCATCATATGTTCAATTGCATTGGCTCGTTTAGGTTAAAGGGTCATATGTTCAATTGCATTGGCTCTCGTTTAGGTATAAGGGTCGAAGAATGGATGGTTAAAAGTTTGGAGGGACACATTTTTTGTAAATGAAACAACTAAGATCTGAGGACGTTACACTAACCTTCAATCATTTTCAGGTCATTGCAGTGACGGAGCCAGAAAAAATTTTGAGTGGGGACAAAAGTAACATTAAAATTTTTTACCTACTCTTTTTTTAGTTTTTTAAGCAAAAAATTATTCACCAACAAATTAAAATGAACAAGTTTTTTTGAACTTACTTCAAATAAAATTTTGTAACCCACATATACTTTTAAAATATTAGTTCATGAACCAATTTAAAAGATCACGTAATTCTTTCACTTATTTCATAAAAAAAAACTCTAGAGATACAATTAAGATTATATCAAAATTTTATGGATATTGTAGGAATTTAAAGGGGAGTAGTGGGGGCACCTTAAATCCGCCACTGGGTCATTGCAAGCTGGGCATTCATTTGAAACCTCAAAGATTGAGGTTCAGTCTATTGTATTTCAGTTTGACGCAAAATGTACCTAAAATGCAAGTCGTATCCCGAGCACGCAAAATATCCTCAGAGTCAGAGCGGTATTTACGAGCTTGGCTCTATTTGATACATCGCGAATCTTGCATTGCCCCAAGAAAAAGGGCACATCATAGTAGACATTTTCCCAAGTTTTTTTTTTTTTAATAAAATCCCCACACACACACACACACACACACCCCCCCCCCCCCCCCAAAAAAAAAAAAACCCACCCAACCCGACAAAAAAGGAAAAAAAAGAGTGTGATGTAGAAAAAGTACTAGCAGCATGCAGAATTTACAAAAAAGAATTGCCAAAAAAAAATCCTAAAAGAACTAGAGGTTGATGTTAGCTATACACGAGGGATTTTAATCATTCCGCTAGCCAGAGCTGATGGAAGACCAAGAGTTTCAGTTCCAAATGTGCCTTCTGTAGACTCTAGCGCTCGAGAAGTTTGCAAAGCCATCTCGGAGTGAAGCTGCAAGCATGTCATGGCCAGCTGAAATAGATAAAACAGAGTGAATGATTTGAAAATCTCCCACAACAGCATATACAGCAGCAATTGAAGGAAAACACTTTTCAAGCCTTTCCCACGGAATAAAACTTACCAAGATGCAGTATATCTCAGTTTGACTTTCAAAGAACAAAATACAACGACACGACGAATAACAACTTAGCCTATTTGTGCCTACCATGCATAACATGGAAAGGAATGAAGCAAACCATAAAATGGTAGAAGATTCACACATCTCACTGCCCAACATATAAGTAAAGCATCTGGCAAAGATTCTATTAGTCTTAACAATATTTACTTTGTTTTCTTCCATTCTTTTACATGGGTTGTAATCTGCTAAGAATTAAGGAGTTTTAAGCCTGATGGACGGGCTGATGGCAAGGAAAAATATTTCTTATAAGAAGGGGGTGGGGCTGGTTACCACATCTTTTCATGAGTGTATCTTACTATTTTTTTTACTTAAACATGAGCACCAATTTAAGCATACAAAAAATAACTATGACCAATCTTTGTCATTCTCTAAATACAAAGAATGCTAACCATCTGCAAAATATGTGCAGGGGTATCTACCACACTATAGCAATGCAAGGCAATGTACTACCAACCCTACCCCGAAGTCTATACATCATCAACACCAATGCTAACCATCTGCAAAAATTCTGGTTCAATACTATGCGGCTTTGGTTACAAGAATTCTCTTTAATTCTCTCTTTACAGCTGTCAATTGTAAGATTATACATTTAAGATCTAATTTCAAACTAACACATTCTTTTCAAGAGTATATATTTTGTCTGCTAGCTGTTTCTCACTTTAGATGCAGCGAATACCCTGAGCCTTATACCACCAGCTACTTTACTATGACAATATAGAGATGTTTCCTAAGATATCACTAAGTCAGAAATCTAATCTAAAAGGTCCTCATAAATAATAAAGATGTCTAAATCCTGTTTCATGTGACTATCTGGAGCTGATATTGGTGGACAAGCATTTGCGTGTTTAAAGAAAGCTAGCACAAACAGTCATCACCTTAAGAATTTTGCTTACCATGTAACACTCTCTGTCTGTGTCTGATTCAGCTATATCATGAGCCCATGTGCGAATCCATTCGAGTCCTCTAGGAATTTCAGTATTTCCAGCCATTAATGCTGATGCAACATGAGTGGGATGGATGGCCACCAATATACATGAAGCCGCAAAAAGTACAGATCTTCTGACGTATGGTTCAATATGATGAGATATCTCCCTGTGTAATATAAAGAACATGATTGTGAGGTTAAAAGCATCCTCTCTTCACATAGAACAATATTTGTTTCCTTCTTCTGTATTTTCAACTAGAATGTGATAGGAATGATGCTCATCAATAGCACAACTGAGTACTATAATATAGAGCAGTAAAACAACACATAGAGATCTACTACCAGGTGACATGTATCTACCCATGAGTATATATGACATCCTCCTAACTTGCATTGTCTGGTTCAATATTACAACCAACAACGATCACAATTAAAAGCTACGCATGTCATTTTGGAATGTTCTTTACCTGACTCTTAACATATCCAGAAGAGGGGATGCCAAAACAGATGCTTCTGGATGCATGGCTGCAGATTTTATACAAACTCCAAGCATGAATATTAGTTTACCCAGGACAATAAAATCCCTACCAAGTAAATCAACACCATGCCTTTTCTTATCAAATCCTAACATGGCTGGCAGCATAAATGCTGCTGCATACTGGGGGAACTGATTCTGTGACTGTTCTAACTGGTTTTCATTTACAGATGACTGAAGGCTCCATCGACGTGTTTTTCCTCTCTGGATCTGACCCGGTCTAGGAGGAAGTTCTCTCTCATATGAATATGACCAATTCAATGGAGTTCCAGGTGTTGATATTTCCTTCCAAGAACTCGCCCCTGGAGGACCAATGTTTCTTGGGATGAACCATGGCTTATCTGAGACAGATGATATGAGGTTCCTTGGCTGATATTCTGGTTTTAAAAATTTCATACTCGCTAGCTCTTGTGCTGCACCAGTCATTACATCAAGAATCATAATTCGTTGGCTGACATCTACTGTAGCTGAGTATAGCAAGGTGTGTAGAGCCTCAAGAGATTCGAGTGGACAGGTCACAATCAGTGCAACTAATGCTTTTTGCCTCTTCTCTTCAGCTGATTCTTCTTCTCCTTCGGCTGTGAAATCAGAACAACGAACCTGAACCAGAGTTCTAGCCAGGTCACTAGCTACATATTTAAGTTCATCAGGTGATGCTCGAACAAGCTTCTCAGCAACATTAAGTGCTCCTTCGACCTGCAGAGAAAAGAGACATAATTATAGCTCCAGAATGTCTATGGTACAACCTTCAGGTAAGGCTTCCAATAGGTAGAATTATTAACTTCATATAACAGGTATTCATAATTTGCTGAATTGAAGATGTTGTCATTGGGAGAGAAAGGACTGATAGGATAACCTCCTGTAAAGTAGTTTGGATTCTGCATAAGAAACTGCAACACTCTGAAAAAAATAAGAAATCTATAGCTAGAAGCTTTACTTTGAAACTCAAAAAAACTATAATTTACATAGTATATTGCGAAATCAGCAGTGTCTTTATAACATAATTGTGCTATCAACAATGACTAGCAATTTTAAACATATGCAAAAGTACATTAAAGGAGGCACCAAAATTGAAGCTATACATGACAAAGGATTTTAGAATGAAAACCAGATTTCTTCCTTGCCTTACAACATTAGCAAATTTAGAGGGTTCTTTTATTTAAACTTTGTCACAGTAGAAGAAACTCACCCCATCAACATCATCAGATTTCCTTAATGCCCCAACCACATCAACCAACTGCGAGAATTTTCTTTTCAAATCCGCATCATCATCTGTTAAATCATATGGCTCTAAAGATGTGTCGCTCAAGGAATCAGAATCCTCACTTCCAAAATCATCACCCTCTCCATCAGAGATTAACTCGCCATTTAATGCAGCTGGATCAATAACCTCATCCGGATCAACTAATTTAAATTCCAACAGCTTCTGTTTCCTGCCTTTGACTTTCTTTCCCATATCAGCATCATCGACACCATTGGCTTCCTTTGCCATGTCTAAACCTTTAACTTTGTCAGCTTCTTCATCCTTGTGATGTGATTTAGCCACTGAACTTCTATCTGACATTGTTGGCTTAAACTCCCAATCAATGGTCTCATCATGGCAGTTATCGTCCAGATATAAAGGATTTTGGGGGTCAACAACTTTAGAAAATACTAAAGCAACGCTACTGGCCATTTTGCGGACCAAATGATCAGGGCTTTCCAGCCTACCTGTCACCAATCATTGAGAGATAAGAGCCAGCGAACAAGATAATTTCAATAACTAGCAAAAGGAGGAAAGATTACAGCTAACTCCTTGAAGAATTGAGTGGATAGCATCCTTTGTTGCATCTAAATCTTCCTTTGACATCTTCTCCAGGCAGAGGCCCAAAGCTGCAGTTACATCTGAAAACATTAAGGAGTCACAGGATGAAAAAAATTAAAAATAATAGCCCAAAAGATTGGAATAAAAGAATGTCAACCAATTACAACCGAAGAAAGAATAGAATAGCAAAAGTCCATGCTGAACAAGATTTTTTTTTCCATCCTTCTTAACGGCAGGAACATACTGATCCCCCCAGAGGCAAAATCATTCCATAACCACATATATTAATGACAAGCAAGCAATTTTGACTGGCAAGTACAGATACTAAGACCAAGTATTTGATTGGACCTCTCCCCCACATAATGGATATCAAAAGAAGATATTGCACCTCGTTTCAAATGAGAAAACAATAAGAAAGGATACAAGCTTGTTGCTCAAGCCTAGATGATTGCACAAACTCTCGTTTGGACCACACTGAAACAAGACGCTGCATTGTCTCCACTAGGCGATGAGCATGATAAGCTTTTGTCAGCAAAGTATTATCAGGGGAACATTCAAGAATAGCAAAGTGAAGAATCCATCTCAGGCAACAGATAGGAAATACTTTCCAGAGCAAAAATTTGTCAACAAACATAGACCTGAAAAAGGAGGGAATTTAGTAAATTGTCACTGTTACCAGAGATGCTTCCACATTTATGTAATTTGCAAAGATACAGAATTGCCCTAAAGAATATACATTGTATGCTTGATATATATATATATATATATATATATATATATTCCATGTGACATGTCTTAAAGGAAGAATCAGAAAATAAATTCACAAAAACTTTTCCATGAAAGCATCTCACATTGTTGCTCCCACTAAGTTTACTAATACTGATTTAGCCATTTGAAACATCCCAATTCATTCTCATTGCAAACAAATTGACTATCACTATCTAGAAAAATCTTTAAAGGCTGGAGAAAAGGAGATGGATAAACCTAATCAAAGGTTGGTTCTCATAACTACGATGAAACAGGATCCACAAAATCCAGTAAGCTTCAATATCATTTGTATTTTGAGCTGCTAGTTGATGCAAGAGCTGCTCAGACAATCTTTCCACGGCATAAGAATCTTTAATCTCCTCTATCACTCTTGACCAAAATCTTAGACCGGGTTTTAACTCAAATGTCTTGTTAACAGACACATTAGCAGTTCCAGACAAAAAATTGCGAGCTTGACAGAGGACTCGGGGGATCAGTTCACTTAGCAGCACATCTGTGAAAAGTAAAGATTCAAACCTGAGGCTTATTTTGGTGTAGCAGAGTATTATAAAGTCAGGAGGGGGAAATATCTAGCACTCCATATTTTGAAAAAATTTTACCAGCTGATCCTCTCCGACAAATTCGAGCAACTATTTCTCCAATAAAGACAATTGTATCATGTGTATAAATTTTATTGCAGCTGTCCACTCCATCAGGTAGATTCTTGTCCCATTCTTCTGCTCCAGAGAGGAGTTGGGTAGTAATACTCTTGAAAAACAAACTAAGATATCCAGGTAAGGAATACAGACAGGCAGAGGGACAAAGAGAATGAAAAGTAGCCACAGCTCATAATGATGCATGACCACAACTGATAGATCGAGAACATGAACAAAATTCAAGTTTAGTGGAGGAAAGCAAAACTACAGCAAAAAGATTCCTCTATGACCCATTTAGTTCTTAAGGCAAGAAGAGAAGAACTTGAGAACCAATTCAGTAAGCCAAATGGTAACCAACTACCAATAATAGACACCGTAAGCAACAATATGTGGTCAACTACTTATCTTTGGATCTATGGTGAGTAATCAGAGTAACTTGGCATACTGAACAGGCACTGAAGTTTTACTCACGGATGAAATTGTTTACTATTCCTCTAGTTACAAGGGCACAAATTAGATAAACTCATGAAAAACAGACAGTACCAATACTTAAAGTAATAAGGATACTGTGATGAAAGAGCACTAGAGATTCCGGGTCGAGCCTTATCAGGAATAGAAGTAACAAGTTGTGCCAACATGGAAATAGCCTGCTTGAGCTTGTCACCAGTAAGCTCCTCACTTTCGCATTGAAAATTAAATTCTTTAACCATTTGAAAAGCACCATCATTTTCAACCAAGCAAAGTACAAGTAATCTGCCATAAATGTCAAGGAGCAATAGGTTCAGCTACTATCTCCTCGTACTGGCACATCCAGGAAAAACAAGAATTATAGCATGACAGATATCTTTGTAACTCTTGTAGCATCTGGTAGAGACACTCAGAGACAAGCAGCATAGCTACTTGAGCACATATACATGAATGTTTACATGTGAGTGAGTCGGCCTATGAATATATGCATGGGTCAAAACTACAAAATAATTAATGGTCTTCACATGAAATGTTCAAAGAGACTTTAGTAAAATTCCATAATTGGAACATGAACAAAAACTTGAGTACATCTCTTGACTTTGTCCGCTTTTACTTTGAGTTAGGCAGTTATTGATTCTCCTAGTCTTCATACCTTTTCTTCCATGCCTTTCCATCTATTGGAAAGCTGGAGGAAGTTATCCTTTTCCCATCGAGAGCAAATCAAACTACTTTCTTCCTAAATCAGATCTCATTAAAACTAGTCGAATAAATAGTAATATTTGTAACATCAATCTACTAATTGTTGGGGATGCATCTTTCTCACCAATTTTACTCATTATTATTTTTGTAAAGTGCTTCTAGACTTGTGTTTGCTTTTCGTCATTCTCTTCACTCATTTCTCTTGCTGATTTGGTGTATGAAGGAAACCAAAATTTGAACACGGGACATAATTGCAACAAAAGATGTCAACTTTTATTGGGAGAATAAAACAGCTAAAATTAGATAAGAAACAACATCTCAACATGTATAGATAATTTGATAGTTGACAGAAAGCAACTCAAATGGCAACAACTGTGTACACTTATAGACTACAGGAATGGCCCATGTATCCATATATACCCTGAGTATTATTTTAAAACATTTGATAGGCCTTGTGGCCCCTTTATTCATGAAACATAAACAGTATAATAATAAATGCCTTCTTAATTATGTCCAACAGCACCACTAAGAATGGAAAAAGGAAATCAGCTAATCCTTCACGAAGTGACATAGTCAACAAATTGCATAAGAATCATAAGAATCACCAAACAGACCACACAGAAGGAAAACTGAATTCCCACAAACCATTACCTTTCAGCATTTGAATAAACAGCACTAGTGTCATACCTAGTGCTTCCTCTGTTCTGCAGACAAGGAACCATAGCTTGAACAACCTCAGTCATACGGCCCTTGACAAAAAACACATCGTATACATTTTTCCTTGCGGAAATGGGAAAACAAACCAGCCAATCAGAAGCAACATCTACACATAAACACCAATTGTCATCAGAAGTCATGCACAACAGTCACCTGTTAAACAGAAAGTAAAGAAATATAACCCAAAAGCGGATATATTCTCCTTCTTTTCTGCTTGGTTCGCAAAAGCAAAACAAGTATCCAAGGTACCTTAGAAGCTTAAGTTCACACATATACACGTAACATAGCACTATATTCTTTCTTTTTACTTTCTTAGTTTCCATTTTCACTAAGGGACATTTACTGGTACTTCTGTTAGCACCGGCAACCTTTTCTCTTTTCTCCTTTTTTTTTTGTTTGGTTATATAGAAATCAACATTAATATTGTCTCGAACAATAAGAATGCACAATCATTGAGGCTCTTCATCCATTTGTTCTCTTAATTATAGTAAAAAAACTGGATTCCGGAAGAAACTCACAACGAAAAAAATAAAAAATTAAAAACAAAAAAAAAATCCACACTTAAGCACGCACTAGTAAACTAAACCCAAAAAAAAAAAATCAAACTTTCATTGTTTTGTCTGTACCATATAGTAAAACTCGAGCAAGAGCTGGAAATGCAGCTCCTTTGTAAAAAACCTTCCACCATTCTTTTCTCTGATTTTCACTTAGTGCCTCCGCGCTGCGCACCTATAGTTTGAAATTAAAAGAACCATTAAGATCCACAATTCTGTTCTACAATTATTTTGCATGCATAATAACAGATAAATAACTAAATTTTTGAAGTACCTCATCCCTGTATTTTTCACTGATGCTACCTAATAAACAGTTTAAAAAAAAAATAAATCAGCCAAAAAAAAAAGTAGTAGCAGGTATTAGTGAAATGGATTAAGAAACAGTAAATTCACCTATGAAAGACAGAGTCTCGAGGGGGAAGAGAAGGGCGGCGAGAGAATAGACGGCGGAGATGACTTGGTCGACGTGTTTGGAGCCGTTGATTGAGGCGACGACGTTTCCCACCTTCTCCAATACGGCTTTCTCCTCCACTTCTCCCATTATCCTTCTTCTTCTTCTTCTTCTTCTGCGAGCTCTTCTGTTTCTGTTTCTCCAATACAAATGAACGGTTTACACTGGAGGGTCGGGTTTATCCAGATTCATCAACCCGCCCAGTTACTAGTTTCTGTAATTTATTATGAATACTTGTAAACCCCCTAATATTAGCCTCGGTAACACTTTTTACCCCCAAAATATTTCTGGACAGAAATATCTCAAAATATTTCAACGAGTCAAACTCTAATAGTACCATACCCGAGCCGGAACTCGATCACTATTAGTGCCACTTGACCTTGAGCTCAAGTATAAACTTCGGCTCGAACTTGACTCGACATAATGGAAATTAAGTTCGAATTCGACTTGTTCAAATTTGAATAAACTGCAAGCTTTATTTAGCTCGAGATTAAGTAAGTTTTTCTTTTCTTGTTTTAATTTTTTACATTTTAGGTTTATCAAATTACCATTTTGTCATCCGTCACTTTTTTTCACTAAACATTACTTCAAGTGAATTTATTGAAATACGAACCAATAATTGTCATTCCATAATTAAAATATATAATATATAAATAAAATAAATACTTGATTATTCTTGTCAATTACCTGAGTATTTACTACTAATGCTCAAACTCTACTCATTCACTTATTACATAAAACAAGTAGCTCGAGTTCGAGGTCGAACTCAGTCAAATCGAATTCGAGCCAAACTTTTGACCAAACCGCTTATAAGTTACTCGCAAGCAACTTGGCTCGCCAACACCCCTATTTTAGACATTATTTTGATGTTTCCCTCCCCTTTTAGAGTAGATTTTGGACATATTTTATATGGATAAAACTTTTCTACACTACCACTAATAATGTATTTAGCGTATATTAACTTTGGTTAGAACATGTTGCACTTGGATTGACATGTCTAGTTAGAACATTTTGCAAGAGATTTTTTTTTTTTTTTTTTTTTTTTTTTGTAGCAGGGAGTATTGGAGTAATGGGATTTAAGAATTAGAAAGGGAGTAATGGGATTTAAAAATCAGAAAGGCGAGAGAGAGACTTGAATTTATGATAACTTCAAAAGAATTCTTTGACACTATATAGGCTTGCCCTTTTTGTGGATAATGGATGGTATGGTGCTAGAAAATGGAGCTTGCACTGATAAAATAAAAGGACGGAGATAAAACCATTTCTGAAGTCTTTAAAAACAAAAGTTGGTTGAATTCTGTAACTCGCTCAGCTATAGTTTTCACTATATCGAACCGAATGACTGATTCTTAGCAGTTGATGATGGCAAATTCATTTCCATACTGATTCATCATCCCAAAATTGATTGCATACAATCCACCATTTCATAACTGAGAACTCTATGGGCATCACCACACAAACATTCTATAAATGAATCTACCAAATAAAAAAAAAAATGTTGCGATTCTGTCTCACTGAAACAGCAGGTTCTACACTCTTCAGTATTTGTTGCTATCCCTGATGAACAAGAAAGAGTTTCGAAGACTAATAGAGCTGACACAGATTCATGAGATGGAAGAAAATAACAAGGAAGAATTTGTTCCCCCAAAGCCAAAAGAATTTGACATGGCCGCTTTGATAATCATCTCCTTTGAAGCAGTAAGAGGCATGAAGTCATTACTGAAAACTGGATCTGGTTCTGTTAGATTAAGTGTCAACGGAGCAATCCCCTGCCATGATATTTCCACACGAGAAAAGGAACACAAATATGAGTTCACAATAACCAAAGGACCGCAATCTGTGCCCAAGAAAATTTTTCCAGTAGACCAGACTTGACTCAAATGAAGGGAATTTCCCATGAAAGACATCCCAAATTTTGCGAAACAACAAAAATAACTAGGTTGAGAGATGCTAGTAATTTGCAGCATTAGCCTGCCCCATATGAGAAGCTTTCACCTATAGAAAGAAATTCCAGCAATTTAATTATATGCGGTAGCACCAGACTTGCATCCGCATAATCACATTCTGTTACTGATAGTGTGAAAAAGTTCACCAATAGGTGTCCCGGGATTTGGTGAGCTCGTGCTAAATGCTTTTTGTGATTAAAGGTAAGAGGGTAATTAAGGAAATGTTGATTATGGTTTGAAGAACATTGGAAATCTTGACTGAACTTCCCTTACATGGTGTATAGCCAAAACAGTGAATATTGCTTCCACAGCTCCAGCTGCCCCAAGAAGATGGCCCATAGCTCCCTGATTCATGTTATTCGAACATTACAAATTTAGGATTTTTCAGGCACGGAAGATAAAACATTGTAACACATCAATCATGATACAAATTTTCTATGCAGTGATGAGCAAAATGGTTGTTGGATCATACAAGATACTACAAGATCAATTACGAACCATTTCAATTGCTTTATTTTCCAAGACAAAGTCAAGCCAGTGAGTTTTATTTCCCTTTTTGGGACAACTGAAAATAAAACAAATTTAACAGACCCTATCCCTTTTCTGATCTAAGTACCATCGCTCTTCTTTTTTTGTGCCAGAAGTACCTTCGCACCTTTCAACTCTCCCCAAATTTCTATCCCAGTCCCAATGAGGTGAGAGATTTAAGATTACCTATAACTAACCCCACCCTTACCAGGCTTTGCAATTTCTCCCTCCCTCTATTTCTAAAATTTGATAAAAGAGAATTCTTATCAGCTTCAAAATGTGACAAGTGACATCAAAACAAGCAGAAAATATAAGTTGCAGTTGCCACAAACCCCAACCATAAGGGATAGTCCAATATGAACGATTTGGTAGATTAAGGGCTGGAAAAGTGGCTCGTGGTGCTGGAAATGAATTTAACAGTGGATCTAAGTTGCCTATTCTTAGTTTTGTGCTTGTGAATTTGAGAATGGATTCCTTGGTGTCAATGGAGGGGTAGAGTTATTGGTGCTGTTTGGTGTTCGCAAGACCTTGGCTGAGGTTGATAAGGGCTTTGGAAATCTCTATTTACGGTGCTTAATAATGATTGTTGTCACAACTTTACAGAATGGAACAAACGTCTGAGTGTGAGAAGTACGGGAAGATGAAACATAATGCGGGAAAAGGGTGATGCATCTGGCTCTACTCTATGGACACATCACACGAGATATCATATAAAAGTAGGTTTAACCTGTTATTCATGAATTTCAAAAGGTGAGTTTCATCACCCAAACAGTAATTCCTAGTTAATCGGAGAAAACAAAAAAACTAAATGCTTTTCGCTCCCCACCCTACTTTCTGAACTCTAACAATTTGAACAAGAAAACAAAAGCAAGGTAGTGAAATGGGTGCTAAAATGTCAGTCAAAAAAAAATGTAAGATCAACAAATATAATTACAGAAGTAGTTGTTCAACAGGATGACAATCTCTAAATCCTGTAATTCAACGTGAAGAAGAAGATCCACATAAAGTTCCTGAAAATTTTGAAACTCTTATCATTTTGACAATGCAATCTCCAAATGACGCTGATATACTGAATGTCCAAGAAAACCCAATAGTACGATATGCATATTACCTTTGTAGAAGACAAGGCCAAAGAACCAGATGTTGCATGTGTTGAAAATACAGACTTTATCGCATTCGCTTCCACAGCGTCACCTAAGTATTAAAGTAACATATGAGTGGAAATACTCAAAAAAAAAAAAAATTAGTGCAGAAAATACTCAATACTTTCATGACAATTAGTAAGTTCTTAGTGAATGGTTCTGCAATTGGACAATTTACCCAAAGGTGTAGATGTAGCATGGGCATTAATGTAATCCACTTGGTTAGGATGGAGACCAGACTGCCAGTGTCAGAAAAGCAAACTGTTAGAAACATTTTCATCAATACAGCAACACAAAAATTGTTTAAAGTTTCCCAAGATTCTTAACATCTGAATGCATAAGAACCAAAAGAGTAGGACTTAAAAGGGAGGTCAAGTCCATGCACACAAGTTCTAGGGAGTTCTTCTTATCCTTCAACAAGCAGCTTATATAATTACCTCCCACATCTTCCCCACACTCTCTTACAACCCCAAAAAGAAATCTTACAAAAACCAAATGCTTTTCGCTCCCCACCTAAACCCTGACAGAAGAAAGAACAGAATTTTAGAAACTTGCTTGTGCACCACTAAAATAGTATAGATATGTGAGAGAATAACCCAAAAAGTAACAGGTGGCAAAGCTCCAAAGAGGAATCACCTGAAATCTCGTTATGTTATCTTGTTATGTTGTCAGACAAGATTATGTTTTGTTATGCTTCTTGAAAGTGACCAACTATATGAACAAAGAGTGTTAAAGTAATTGGAAAAATCTATAGATATTTGTCCACTAGTCATGCTTATAAAACCTACAAGAAAACACGAAATGGACAATGCTGACCTGCTCTAAAGCACGTGTCATGGCTAAAATGGCACCCCTTCCGTCAGCATGTGGTTGTGTAATGTGATATGCATCACCTGAAGAAAGAAATATGTGCAGTTACAAGCTCAACAGAAGAATGAATAGAAGGATCAAGGGATAAGAAAATGTATGATTGCAGTACTATCGTAACAAACAATCCAAAGCCCAAACCTGACATCCCATAACCACGGAGTTCTGCATAGATTTTAGCTCCTCGCCTCTGTGCATGTTCTAGCTCCTTAAGAAATTAAAAGAAGTCACTGCAATCAATGAAAGATTTCAAGAAAAGCATATTTAAGAAGCACAAAAAGTTGTTTAACAACTGAATCCATAAAAAGGACTTTTCCTGAGATTTGTACATACCTATGCGAAGTTATCCGTTAGAAATTCATAATAGGGCTTTTCATGAGCTTTGTACATCCAAAAGTTACCTTTCTTTTATCTGTTAATTTCCTCCCATTCTCTCACTTACCAATCAAAAGTAAAAAAAGGAATTACTAACAGACACATGCAATCATTTTGCATCTAATGCATGTTCTGCCATTTTCTCGATTGACATTTATCCTCAGAGTCCACTAGTATGTGTGAACTAGTGAAAAATGTGACTCAATATACATATTGTCATCAAATAAGCCACTAATTGCATGTAAAACATTACATAGACCAACCAAGAAAACCTCAAGACCAAGTAGAAATTGGATGCTACAACTTATTTTCTTAATTGGGATAATGATCTTCACATCTTATATTTCTGCAAAGGGAAGTTTGATTACTATATCTGTGACTAAACTCACCTCCAACACCATGATACCAGAACCTTCAGCTATCCTGTATTTTAATAAAAGTTAAGAGAAGCTGAAAGAACTTGTGTTATGCAATCCAATATACTCAGGATAACAGACAAGCAACTTACACAAATCCATCACGGCCACAATCAAATGGTCTTGAAGCTTCTTCAGGGACAGAATTGTACTTTGTGGTCAATGCCCTCGATCTGCAAACAAAAAAGTAAGTAGCATTAATGCTAGTATTTTCCATGGCTTCATGCAGACTTTTCTTTCCGGGAAGGTGATACTTTTGCATTTTGAAAAAATTGGAAAAGTAGATAAGATTCTTCTCCAGATGTTTAGCAAATGACAGAGTATTGCCTTGTGAAATGGAAAAAAACCAACTACTGTTTATTTTCCTATGTTTCAGCAGACAAATAATGCAATATAGAAGAAAGAAAAGAAAGGATCTAATAGATAAGCCAGCAATAAAAAGTTCTAATTTTTCAAAGCTTAAGGAGCAATGAGTTTCAATGATTATGACTGCAAAAATGAAATAGATAAATAATACAAGTGCTTAACATCAATCGTTAGCACATTGGCCATGAAAATAAAGCTCAAAATGTTTAGACACCTCTACACATTTTATTTCTCGCTCACTTACCTAATGTCAAAAAACATACAATTCCACCCATAAGACATTAAAAAACACTCCCTGCCAAAAGCCAACATATTCTGCTCCTCTTCGTGACTTTGCGACAAATATCTAGGATGTCAATCATATGTTTACCAGACAACAGTACAAACTGTCTATTAAAAAGCAATACAAGCCGACAAAGCTGAAGCATCACTAGAAACAACTTAGATGCGGGAGCTTTAACTATCGTTAATAGTGAAACAATTCAAGTCTAATCCAAATAGAACAGAAAATTAATGATAGATGCATCTGAGTGAAATAGGTTAGCTAATTTTTCACTTATTTATGATGAGCAAGCAAGAGCTCATTGCTATCTTGCCCCACATTTTTATGCATTCAGATATCCCTCAGCAAAATAAAGCAAAAGATGTAAGCCAGGACAATCATCCAAAATCAACAATTGCCTTACCTACAAAATCCTGCTATTGACAATGCATCTATACTGGCTTCAGTACCCCCAGCAACCATGACATCAGCATCTCCAAATTGAATCATCCTAGCAGCGTCGCCTATAGAATGCGCTCCGGTAGCACAGGCTGTCACTGCGGCATGATTTGGCCCCTAAATTCAAAGTCAAGACTAGAATATACAACTACATCCATATTATTACAACTCTCTCTCTCTCTCTCTCTCTCTCTCTCTCTCTGCCTTCATTACATCCTCTTTATGTAAGAGTTAGGAATTGATCACATACCTGGAACCCATAAGTCATGCTCACATGCCCAGAAGCCATATTGATCAGTATCCGTGGGATGAAAAATGGACTGAGCCGGCGTAGGCGCTTCATTCAAAGGAGGAGATGTCATTTTAATGAAAAAATGTCACATTATGTGAGCAATGTCAGAGGTTATTTTCAAGTCTCTAGCTGAGACCAACAGAAATAGACTGAGTAATGACAAAATTCATTTCAGACTGCAGACAAATCAACCAACCTTCTCACAAATTATTCTCGATGCATCCAATATATCACAGATGCTCCCAGTTCCCGCCCCGATGGAGACGCCCTGATAATTTGCATCTTATATACTAAGTATACCAAATAAAAAGTTGAGAGCATAAACCTTTCTATCACAAAACGAAGTCATTACAGTTTTTTCCTTCTCATTTTGTTCACTAGGCAACCAATTCGCAGCTTTAAGAGCCTCATCAGCAGCACATAGAGCATAGCCTATAAACCTTGCAATTGATCTATGGTCCTGAAAACAATGCCAGCTAAAACATTACCATATACATATTGTGGCTTAAGAAATACTCTTTATGTACATACTGCAAAAGCCGTGCCCTCCAACCAGAAACAATTGAGAGGGATGAAGTCTAATCTCAAAAATGGTCAAATTTCACCAAATTGACATCACAAATCTGGTAGGTATCATTTTATCATAATAGTTAGTTTATTTTTAGATTTTCTTTTAACAAGATTTATGTTCAGCTTTTTGGACTTCTAAGTAACTTAATTTACAGTTAAACAAAAAGGCCTTAAGATTTTATATGTTATCATAATTATGATATAGTCAATCAATCAGTTCTCTTAACAGTAAACATGTACAATTTTGGCCATTTGCTTACCTGGTAGGGGAACATTAACCATCAAACATTATGATTATTTGCCAAAAAGTGGTCTTACAAGTCCATCATTGCTATGACATACTAAAAGCATTTAAATTTCCAGCATTGAAATCACACTCAAATTAGAATATGAGAAGAAACAAGTTACTCATCTGAAAAACAGATAAAGAAATAAATAATTGAATTTGGCATTCCTTCACTTAGACAAACTACGTCCAGGATCCAAAGCCTGCAATAGATCAAATTTTGGTCTAAGCTAGTTCATATCCCCTTTCTCAAATTCATTTTAGTTGCCACTCAGACCAAAGCATTATAATCTAGAAAAGACCTATTACCTTAGAATTTAGCCACAACGCCTCATTGAATTCACCCGCGTTGCTCCCACAAGGCACAATTGCAGCAACTTTGGATGCCAACTGATCAAATGTAAGCAACTGGATATCTTTATCAAATCCATCCATCTTCAAATCTTCAGGGGTTATTGCTCTCACTCCACATTGCCCTGCTGTTAGGCACTTCCAAGTCGTCTCTACCCCACACCCCAAAGGTGTCACCAACCCTAGCCCTGCCACAATCCCACCATAAGAAGCAAAAATGCACTTCCTGGTTCCTCATGCACACACGATATATCAACTTCACAGCAAAATATAAGTCCTTTCTTCAAAATTCTAATCATATTAACCTTACAAAATAAGGGCTCGAGTTCAATTCATCCCATACTTTGATCATTAACATCATTGAATTACCTCCCTCCACCTCACAGTTTTCATCAAAATTCAGATTTTTTTCTTTCTTATTTTTCATTTTTTCTAATGACTTTGTATGCTTCATTTATGAAGTAATCTAGTAATTCACAAATCATAAACGATACTCTTGCTACTACTTTAAATAAACCACTCTAGGGAGAATGAATTTCACTACATTTCTTACCTCTTTTTCATTTCACATCTTTCTTTTTAAATCAATTTTAGACACAAAAAAAATGACCACTCCAATAATATCCCTTTAACATATTCTTCTTCCTTCTCATTTCTTTTTGAAAAAAGAATGGAATTTTACATGAAAAACAACAATGAAATTTAACTTTTTCTAGACCCTTAATTCTATCTTATCACCATATTCAAGAAAATAAGAACAAAATGAGTACCCGTGACTACAACTCTCCGAAGGGGCCTAGACGGGGGAGGCCCAAAGGCTGCAGAAGAGGAAAACAGTCTACCGAGCAGCTGATTGTGATGTTGCCGTCTTATTTTACTGAAATAGTGGTGAATTCCATTGCCAAACCCCCACATTTTCATCCCAGAATTCGCTGTTTTCCTCTTCCTCGGAAACCCATTCAGTAGCTGTCCTGGGTTTAACCTCTTTGGTCGAGATTAGTTTGCTGGACATAAGTACCCTTATGAATCGGACTTACTTTTTGCTTGTAAATTTCTGTTTTCTTTTCTTCCTCCATTCTTCTCATTTTGACTTATTAAATCTCATATTTGAGTTTGAATTTATTATTATTTGAGTTCAGTTCAGTCAAATTTTGATAAATTAAACTCATACAAATTTATGTGTATAAGTATGTATTCAAAATTTATGTTCAATTACTCGGATTTAAAATAAATTCAAAAAGATAATAAATATTGAAACTCAATTCAATTATTTGATTTAAGTATATATTTTTCTTGTCAAAAATTTGATCTAAGTACATAATTAATCTATTATCTATTAATTCCATTGGAATCAAATTTAACGTAAGAAATTTTCTTTTATGACTTTTCATACTTTTTGTTTATTATACTTAAATAATATTATATACATATATAATAGGATAAAAAATAGTTGAATACATAAATTATAATTGGTCAAATATATGCCACACAACTAGAAAAATCTTAATAAATTATTGTATGTGAAAAATTAGATGTGCATGATTAAAAGAGAAAATTACTTTTCAAAATTCTAATATTCAGCATGATAATGAATAAATGTCTCTTAAATTCCGGGATTTTACCTTCTTAGGCCACTTGGGTACTTTAGTAATTTCATCTTACGGAAAACTCCTTAAACCTTCTCCCACTCCCCCGGGAATCCCACTTTCTCCGGCCACCTTCTCTATCCTCTTTCTCTAATGGCGACGGCGGCAGTGGCAGGGCCCCGAAAAGTCCCGCGACCCGGTCGCGGCGGCGTAATCTCACACAACTTAACCGAAGAAGAAGCTCGGGTAAAAGCCATAGCCGAAATAGTATCCAACATGGTAGACCTTTCACGCAAGGGCGAAAATGTAGACCTAAACGCATTAAAATCCGCCGCTTGCCGGAAATACGGGCTTTCGAGGGCTCCGAAGCTCGTAGAAATGATCGCTGCTCTTCCGGAATCTGAGCGCGAGTCTCTTCTCCCTAAACTCCGCGCTAAACCAGTTCGTACGGCGTCCGGAATTGCCGTCGTGGCGGTTATGTCGAAACCTCATCGGTGTCCTCATATTGCTACAACGGGGAATATATGTGTTTATTGCCCCGGTGGACCGGATTCTGATTTTGAATATAGTACTCAGTCTTATACTGGATATGAGCCTACTAGCATGCGTGCAATTCGAGCTAGGTGAGGTTTATTTTCTTCAACTTAATTGAAAAATGAGCATTTTATCATGATTTTTAATATCGATTAGGAAATTGTTAGAAAATTTAGTCTTGATTATCCTTTCCTAATGGGTTGTCAGGATGAATTTAAGTAAAAGTAATGGAATTGTGAATATACAGATGCTGGAAAAAGGTTGTCGGATGGTGAGGAATGGGACGAACATATTAGAAGAAGAGGGAAAGAGTGATTCTGCTAAAGCGATGTAATTTTGCTTGAATTTTTAGTTTTACCTGTGCATTGGAGTCTTAGCTTTGACTGCATTCAAATTACACTAAAAGAAAAATCTTGATGAAAACTTGCTAATGGGATGTTGGGCAATGGGATCAATTTAATGAAGAAATAATGAAATGGGTAAAAAGATATAGAGTTGTTATGTTAAGCTTGATATATAGTTAAAATTGATGTTGTATACCTTCTAATTACCTGTTGTGTAGATTAATCCATGTTTACTTGGTATGGGACGAGAGACAGAAGAATTGTCCTTCACTAACAGTTGAAATGGATGGTAACAGGACAGGTCTGGTTGGTGCAGTAATACCCGTTCCTATGGGTTGCATGGGTGCAGTAAACTCATGTGACTTTGTAATGTGAAGCGAAAATGATGTTCTCACTAATACCCGAGCAACTATTTTGTTGCACTCGGATGCCAAGGGAACAACATTGTTCTGTTAAGATGGTTATCAACTGTATTGGCAAGAGATTAAGACTTGTTGTTGGCTTTGTTGGTATTTTCAATTGAGTTCTGGATTTTCGGGGGAAGTATCTGATCTAATTGCATGATAGTGGCACCTGTTTCTTTTTGTCAGATGTGTTCCATTTCCACATCATCTTTCAAACTCTTTAAGCTTTTTATGGGAATCTTGAGTGCCATTTTAAGCGAGATTCCATGAAATTCTCTTAATTGAACTAGTCAAAGAAGAACCATACTAGTGCAAGTAATAGAAGAAAGCATGAGAGCCCACTCAAGGTGTCTTTCTCAATGTAGTTTTCTTAGAAGTACATGTTTATGTTTAGATAATCTGATAAGCAAATAGAGGCCGTTCAGGTTGGGCAGAACAGCAAATTGTCTTGTAGATTATCATATGGGGAGGAATGGCAATTATTTTTCAAGCCTTTAGGGATATAAATGTTCCGTTTTGACTTCCTTGAGAAGGGGTCCAGTTTATCAGACCCCTAACATTTTATTTATTTATTTATAAATCACTCTTAGCACAGTAATTTTATTTATTTATTTATTTTTGTAATGCCTTCCTGGTAATTTTGTGAAATGAATCATCTTTTGAGCCTATGTTTTGTCGTGCTTTCAGTAAATTGAACAATGGTGAGAGAAATTCTAAATCCTTGTTTAGAGATAAGGAATTCTCATAGTGTATAATGTTTTGATTGCTGTTCTCATGTTATTTTCAGGTATAACCCCTATGTGCAAGCTAGAAGTAGGATAGATCAACTGAAGAGGTTAGGTCATAGTGTTGATAAGGTATGGCATCATCTGTCCAGCTTTCTTTTCAGTTTTTCCTCCCTTCCCTCTGTACGGAGTTTGTAATTACTGCTTTCTGATGTCTTTCTCGCTTTCTCTCATATGCAAGTTGAGTTTATCTTGATGGGAGGAACTTTTATGTCCTTGCCATCTGATTACCGTGATTATTTTATCCGGAATCTTCATGATGCTCTATCAGGACATACTTCTGCAAATGTTGAAGAAGCAGTTGCTTATTCTGAACACAGTGCTGTAAAATGCATTGGAATGACTATCGAAACGTAAGTGATAATGTCATAGATGTTTTAACTTTTTGTGGACATCCTGAGATACTTTGTGTTTTTTTGTTTAGCATTTAAACTGAGTATAACCTATGTTTATTATTTCTAAAGCATTTTTTTGTGGATTGTCTGCAAGAATTGGGTTGAGACAACTTATGATCCAATAAAAGCAATTTTGTGGCTGTGAGATCATGTTCTGTGTGACTAATGATTCTCTTTACAACCAACCAGGCGGCCAGACTATTGCCTTGGGCCTCATCTTAGGCAAATGCTTTCATATGGCTGCACGCGGTTGGAGATTGGAGTTCAGAGCACATATGAAGATGTAGCACGTGATACAAATAGAGGTCACACAGTAGCAGCTGTTGCTGATTGTTTTTCCCTAGCAAAGGATGCTGGATTTAAGGTTCTCGTTTGTCTATTCTCGATTTTAACCGTTATTGTCTATTAAATTTGAGAGAGAGAGAGAGAGAGAGAGTGTGTGTGTGTGTGTATCATACAATTTTCTTGTAGGAAATCCTGTTTTTATTTCTTCCTGTTTTGAGTTATTGGTTGTGGTAGTCACCAATACTTGAATGGCTTGTCTAAAGTACTTGGGAAGAATGAATTTTGTAATTGAAACCTTTCATTGAGGAAAGGACCAAAATCTGTAGTAACATATCAATTTTGAAAGGAGAAAGTTATTTTATGATATAAAAAGCAGAGCAGCCAAGATGGCAAATGGTTAGTGCAAAAGAATGTCTCCAAATCACATTCTTCTTCAATGGAAAATCCAAAAGCTGGGAAAGAATGTGCACGATTTTGATCTGCAGTCTCTGTCAATTTGAAGGATTTGGGGAGCCAGGAGCCAGCATGTGTGGGAAGACATGCAGGATACAAATAGAAAGTTAGAAGTAAAGAATAAAAAGGAGCAACTACATCTCTTTCTGAATTCTAGTTCTTCTGATCCTAAGAGGAAGTTAAGTTTGTTTTGTGTAGCACAGTTGCATGGCCTTTTATATTGATTTGTGCTTCTATGATTTCAGTTTTGGTGGGGCATTGTGTCATGATTCTTCCTATCCTTTCTGTGTTTTGTGATTTGACTTTGTTGTTGAATCACTTCATCTTTTATTTTAGGTAGTTGCTCATATGATGCCTGATCTCCCAAATGTTGGGGTTGAAAGAGACATGGAGAGTTTTAAGGAGTTTTTTGAGAGCCCATTGTTTAGGGCTGATGGTCTCAAAATATACCCTACACTTGTTATTCGTGGTACTGGACTTTATGAACTCTGGAAAACTGGCAGGTACATGATCACAGTTACTTGAAAGTAAATATCTCTTTAGCCTGCCTTCTTGAGATTTCCAATCATTACTTTTTCTACCAGTACAACTTGGTCAGCACTAGTGTACTAGTTGACTATTTCATCGTCTTCTCCTTTCTACCATGGTTTTGAACTGTTGAGAATTTCCTTTTTGTATTAAGAGTGCCAGTGTCCGAAGTTTCATCTTCATTCCAAGCAAACTGTTTTTGTGAAAGCAATATGAAGAAGGAAAAGGAAAAGGAAAATCTCTTGCTTACTGTATGAGCAGTATTCTAAGCACGGGTATTCAAGCTCTACGGTTTTATGATACCTTTGGTTTAAAACTGCCTTTTGAAGGGTTACACTACTTGCAGGTATAGGAATTATCCACCTGAGCAGCTTGTTGACATTGTAGCTAGGATCTTGGCAATGGTTCCCCCATGGACACGTGTCTATAGAGTTCAGCGTGATATCCCTATGCCTCTGGTAACTTCTGGGGTTGAGAAAGGGAATCTGCGGGAGCTAGCATTGGCTCGGATGGAAGATTTGGGCTTGAAATGTCGAGATGTTCGAACACGTGAAGCTGGAATCCAAGTAAGTGGATTTCATTATTAATGCTTGAAACATGCCCTGTCCTAGAATTAGAATGTATCAAAACTAATTATTCACCTTCCCTTCCTGATTATACTTCAGGACATTCACAACAAAATAAAGCCGGAAGAAGTTGAGCTTGTTCGTCGTGATTATACTGCAAATGAGGGCTGGGAAACTTTCCTTTCATATGAGGATACACGCCAGGTAATTTGAACATTTTCCTGCACCTTGCATCCTAACTTCAAAAGAAAGGGGGAAAAGGTGGAAAGAGCAATTTTTGCAAATGTGCCACTTGTCAACATGGTATATATTCTCCTCTGCTTTACTGATGGGCTGAAACATGGTTAGTGTGTTATACAAACAGTTCAATGGTCAGTGCAAAAGATTTCTTATTTCTTTTTTATAGTAAGCATATGCTGACTTTCAGCTGAATGTTATCTAGCACTTCATGATGCGAGTGCATACTTTGCGTCTTTGAAGTTAAGTCTTGATGAAGGTATTAAAAACTCTTAAGTCCTATGTCTGATGCCATAACAGATAACGCATAGAGTGGGTTTCTAAGAGCTGCTTTTTTTATTGATGACAAAATCGGAAACTTATGTACATGTTATCTTGGAAATTTTCAACTGCAAGAGATTTTTATAGCATAAAAACTCACTAGTGTCTTCAAGCCACTTTTTTGTCTGTTTGTAGATATCTATAAACCTAGGAAAATTGATGCAAATACTTAGGCAATGCATTTTGTCAGATCAAAAGATGCTATGTACTAATCCTTCCACCCTACTTTCATTTTTCTTTATTTGCTGGGCATATAAACCTCATTGAACATTAACTGCCTTTTTTTATGGTGGGTTCTGTTGGTGTGTATCTATAATTACTTTGGATTCAAATAATTTCTTTTTTTCCCTTTAGTTGCTACATTACCCAGTGATGCTATGCCTGGTAATGATCTTAATTACCTTTTGGTTGTGGATAAAGAAACCTATGCTTCCTTCAGACTCTTTAATTTGCTGATTAATGCAGGATATTCTTGTTGGGCTATTGCGCCTGAGGAAATGTGGGCGCAACGTCACTTGCCCTGAACTCACAGGAAAATGTTCTATCGTTCGGGAACTCCATGTCTATGGAACAGCAGTTCCTGTCCATGGGCGCGATGCTGATAAATTGCAACATCAAGGTTATGGTACACTGCTAATGGAGGAAGCGGAACGAATTGCTGTTAGAGAGTATAGGTCAAAAAAGATAGCTGTCATTTCAGGGGTAGGGACCCGTCATTACTACAGAAAGTTGGGCTACGAGCTAGAAGGTCCTTACATGGTGAAGTACCTTGCATAAGAAGGCTTGCAAGTAACCGCCCATGGAGTTGCCTGGTTTACTGTCCAGTGCTACTTGCATTTTTTATCAAGTACCAGTGTCGGAAGACGAGCATGGCATGGAACCACACGGATCTTTTTCTGGTTGTTGTAGTTGGGGCTTACTAACCTGACATTAATTATCGTGCGTACAGTGTATGTTGGTGTTGAGTTTGCTTAACCTTTCTTAGTTTTCAGTTTTAACATGTACACCTGTATTGACAATTCAGTTCAACACGTATACGGCTAGCATGAGCCATGAGGCTTTGTGAGGACAGGAAATTTGCATATTTTTTTTTAGCTGGAAATTTCTGCCTTTCTATCTCAGCCATAACAAAAAAAATTTTCAGCAAAAAATCAGTCATTACACAAGGTTTTCTTCCACAAAAACTTTCTTTTTCCTATATTCACGGCTGGAAGAAGGAAAGAGGAAAGGCTCCCTCACTCACGGTTTAACCTTGAAGAAATAGGGAACTTTTGTGGAGTTTTATAATTGAATCAGCCTTGGTTCTCAACTGATGATAAGAAGAAGAGGATGAAGGAAATTTTCTTGCTCTCAATTCTCTCTCTCTCTCTCTCTCTCTCCAACAAGAAGAAAAGAAAGTGTTCGATCTTGCAAGAAAAGGAAATACTAGTAAATTTGGAGATTTGGTCAAGATGTATTTGATCAAAGTATTTGGTTGGTCTAAAGAGTTCTTGCAAGAAAAATAAATAATATGCAATAAATTAAAACGGACAATAAAGTCCAACAATTTTTTATCATTTACCAAATAAAAGCATGTAATCGTGCTCACGAAATTTGCATTTTTTTTTCCAAAATTTGCATTTTTTTCCCTTTGGATTACATGCTTTTATTTGGTAAATGATAAAGAATTATTGTATTTTATTATCCGTTTCAATTTATTGCATATGATTTGTTTTTCTTGGGAAGATATACCAATTAGTCCAACTAGTGAGGTGAGACTAGGGGTGCAAACGAGTCGAGTTTTGGCCTAATCGAGCCTAGCCTCCAGTTAATTTTGTAAAGTTCGAACTCGAACTCGAGCTCGACGAGCTCAAAATGTCAAGCTCGAGTTCGACTCAAATTCGAGTCAAACTCGAGCTAGAGCTCGAGGTCGAGCTTAAAAAATAAAAAAATAATAATAATAAAATTATTTTTAAAAAATAAAAAATAATTATTTATTTTAAAAAATGAATAAAATAATAATTTTTTAACAAATAATAAAATATTAGGGATATATGTGTAATTTTACTATTAAAATAAAAAATAAAAAATATATATAATTGAACTCGCGAGCCAACGAGCTTAATGTTTTTGAACTCGAGTTCGATTTAATTTAGCTCGAGCTCGGTCAATATCGAGCCGGTTCGCGAGCGGCTCGATTTGTGAACACCCCTAGGTGAGACATGAAATAAAGAGGGATATGGGTGTAGAAGTATATTTTGTGATACTAAAATATTAGGGTGAAAAAATATTTGGCAAAAGATATTTTGAGAATTAGATATATATAATTTGTAATTGTGCCAATTGTCAATTTGTCAAACAAAGTTGTGACCAAACCTCTTGTGACTCAAAAATATCTTGACCAAGACTCCAAATTTCCTAGTCTTTTTCCTTCTTACAAGACCAAGCCAATTTCACTTTCTTCTCTTCTTGTTGGAGCCGAGAGAGAGAGACAGAGAAAGAGTTGGGTCATAGCTTGACCAAGAACTCTTTAGACCAACCAAATACTTTGACCAAACACATCTTGACCAAATCTCCAAGTTTACTAGTCTTTTCTCTTCTTGCAAGACTGAGCACTTTCTTTTCTTTTTATTGGAACAGAGAGAGAGAGAGAGAAAGAGTTGAGAGCAAGAAAATTTCCTTCATCCTCTTCTTCCTATCATCAGTTGAGAATCAAGGCTGATTCAACCATAAAACTCTACAAAAGTTCCCTATTTCTTCAAACTTAAACCGTGAGTGAGGAAGCCTTTCCTTTTTCCTTCTTCCAGCCATGAGTGTAGGGAAAAGAGAGCTTTTGCGGCCCCAAAAGTCGTGTAAAAATTGAAAATTTTCCTCTCTTCCTCACTCAGCCAATCAAGTGGATTTTCAGCAGTTTCTTCAAATTGCTCTCCAACCAAGTTATCAAGTTTCCATTAGATTTAATGGTGAACATACAATCGGTATCATACAAGTAGAAATAAGACATGTTTCAACCAAAATTTGCAAACAAGAGCTGCACTTACACAGCTTACTCTCTCGACCAAAGTTGGAGGAATTCCAACAAGAATCACAACCTTAAAATTCAAGTTTCTCTTTAGAACCCACATACATGTCAATATTATTGTATTAGAAAGGGAGATTAACAGCACACCTGCAGTTTTACAACCAAAAGTTATGAAAAATTTGAAAAATCTATCATCAGCTTTCTCTCTTGGTCCAAGCTGGAAAATTCCAGCACATTGGTAGCTTGAAAAAACGAAATTTTCCCCATCGAAATGCTTTACTTTCACAGGAGTTATTTCAACTTTGTTGCTACCAATTTTCTCACATCTAAGCCAACAATTTGCTACCAAAATAAAAAACAACATGCTATATATCATACTAAACAAAAAATATAACACTTATAACATAACTTCCTAGTGGAAACTTCCCAAAAGGTCAAAATAAGAGACTGTAAATTAAGCTCATGTCCCCCTCGGTCAAATCTGGAAATTTTCAGCATACAAATCAACTTCTAATGAGATTACTTTCCCACTAAATTTCCATTTTCATGGCTAGAACTAATATATATCAATCATCTTGGTGTGTCTTGAAAAAAATGGAAAGTTTGGCTAGTAAGTTTACCTTTGATCTTGCAAGAATGAAAGCTGGAATGAAACTTATAGCTTCACCTTCTTCCCTCTCAGTTCCCACGGTTTTTTGAGCTGGAAATTTCTGCCTTTCTTCTTCGGCCATAACAGAATTTTTTTCCAGCAAAAGATCAGTCATTGCGCAAGGTTTTCTTCCACAAAAACTCTCTTTTCCCTACACTCACAGTTGGAAGAAGGAAAGAGGAAGGGCTCCTCACTCACGGTTTAAGTTTGAAGAAATAGGGAACTTTTGTGGAGTTTTATGGTTGAATCAACCTTGGTTCTCAACTGATGATAGGAAGAAGAGGATGAAGGAAATTTTCTTACTCTCAACTCTCTCTCTCTCTCTCTCAGCTCCAACAAGAAGAAAAGAAAGTGTTCGGTCTTGCAAGAAGAGGAAAGACTAGTAAATTTGGAGATTTGATCAAGACGTGTTTAGTCAAGTATTTAGTTGGTCTAAAGAGTTCTTGATCAAGTTATGACCCAATTCTCTCTCTCTCTCTCTCTCTCCAACAAAAAGAAAAGAAAGTGAAATTGACTAAGTCTTGCAAGAAGAAGAAAGACTAGGAAATTTGGAGTTTTGGTTAAGTTATTTTTGGGTCACAAGAGGTTTAGTCAAAGCTTTGTTTAACAAATTGACAATTGACACAATTACAAATTATATATATCTTATTCTCAAAATATCTTTTGCCAAATATCGTTTTCACCCCAATATCTTAGTATCATAAAATATCCTTCTACATCCATATTCCTCTTTATTTCATGCCACGCCTTACTAGTTGGACTAATTAATATATCTCCCAAAAAAAACAAATAATATGCAATAAATTGAAACGGACAATAAAGTACAAATATTCTTTATTATTTATCAAATAAAAGCATGTAATTCAAAGGCAAATATGCAAATTTCGTGTCCTCACAGGTCTTGTATTAGCAGGAATATGAGGAGCCTTTACTGGTCAAGTCACAAAGTGAATGACTTTGGACCTCATAATATGTTCCGCTTTCAGAAACAAAAATTTGTGAAAGAGAGTAGTGTTTGTCCTCTATTCATGGTACAATTGATGCATGAATTCTGAGAAACAAGTTATACCAACCTATATAGTAAAAGCACGAAAGGATTCGGTGGTTGTGCTGATATGGCTACATTTCATTCGCTGGGGGGTCGTCGTCCATCACGTGGGGCTCGCGTGCTTTCACTGGGAGGAGAATTCGGATTCTTGCTTTTGTCCGCTGGGAGGAGAAGTGCAATTCCTGTTTTTTGTCCGAGAAACGAAAATGAAGACCAGCTGACCTGCTGAGCTCAATGTGGCTCAATGTGCTGACCTGCTGAGATGAAAGTGATGGGCTCAATGTGGGTTTCCATGGTTTTACGATTTTGCCCTTCTTTTTAAAAAGCAGATGCACCGTTGTTTGTTGCTGAGCTCAACCTATTATCCACTGGATCCAATCTAAGACGTGCAGTAGCAGAGAAAATCACATCAATTGAAGGTTGGTTAGTGGCTCGAGGATTACTACCATCATATTCTTATCTTCTGCCTCCTCTGATTTCTGTATGATTGCGAATAGGGCTTGGTAAACACTCTCCATACCTGTCACTTACTTTCTTCTCTTATCAAACTCACCGGCGGACCAACAATTCTTCCATACCTCTCCGATTTTTTCTGTATTGTTTTCTCTAAAAATTAAGTCAACAATAACCACAGATGACCTTCAATTTTCTAGCTTTTGTTTCTGATCTTTTTAGATGAGATGAGCTACAAATAACTTGTAGATTTACTCAACTTTTCTCTGTTCTTCCAATGGTCTTTATTTGCTTAAAAATTAATAAAGCTTAGTTTAATATCTCTGTTAGTCAATTATTTTCTTAGCGATAAGAACTTTGATCTTCTAATCTTTATATCTTCAGATTTTTTATTTTATTTTATGTCTCTTATGTTTTATTTATCCGATTTCCTAATTCTTATAGTATTATCTTTGCAGGAAAAAGATGAAAACTTTTATGGGATGCAAATGCAAGTACTTGTGGATATATTCCATCCTTTTCTGTCCTCCAAAGGTCTGTTCTGCTTTATTCATCTATTGATTTATTTGTTTATTTATTTTTTGCCGATAAAAACTTTGTCCTTTTAATTTCGGTCTCTACTCTCAAATCACTTGAAGTTTTTATTTTGTCTTTTATTTTATTGGGTTATACTATTATTTTTATAGAAAGGAAGATGAATTTATTAGGTTTTAGCTAAAAAATAGGCATGAACATCAATGTTTTCCTCTGTAAACATTTTTTCTGGTGCTGTTTAACAGAAGGTATGAGCTATAGTGGTTTCTTAAAGCATTCTAGAAGCATTTAATCCCTAAAACACCTATGCATTCTAGAGCCCTTGTTGTAGAAACACTGATTGCTTCTTTTCTTGGCGCACATTCATCTGTGATTTTTCCCGTCTTTTTACTTCGTTTATATTTTCATATTACAATTTGCATTTTTACAGAGTGAGGAAGAAAAGGAAGAACAACCTCTGTGGTAAGAAACTTTTTAGCCCACAAGTTTTTTGCTCTGGTTTGTTTCCCTTTTCAATTTGTGACCTTCCCTCTTTCCCTCTATGATAGAAATTTGTGGAGGATGGCAAAAATTTGTAGTAAAACTCCTGCTCCTATTTTTTTCACGGTAATTTGGGCCTTTTGTTTTTAGATTTTAATATTCTTCTCTTAAATACTAGTTTTGAGTGAATCCTTTTACCTGTCAAAATGAAATCTGCCAAAATTATATCAAGTGCATCTGTTAAATCAGAAGCTAAATGATAAATAACATTAACTAATATGGAGCAAAAGGATCGAGGTTAAGACTTTTCACTTTCACTTGTACAGAGAAGTTTAAAGATTTTCCGAAGAAACCTCTAAGCTGGTTCAGGAATCATTTTTTGCTCAGTTAAAAGTTGAATCCTTTTGTTCTTTTCTTGTTTTTTCACTGAATATGCGACCTGGTCTTCATGCAATTTCTGTCTCTGCATCTTTTAGGACAAGTCAATATTTCTAAAGTAGTATATGTTTGAGAGTAAGACTAGAGAGATGATTGTCTACGCAACCGAAGGTTCTTTGCCATTGCAATTTCTCAGGGATAAATTTTTCCCCATCAGATTTTTATCTCTGACCTTTTCTTTCTTCTTTCTTCTTTTTCTTGTATCCACTACAGGAAGAAGCAATCTTTATTTGTGGTCCAGGAATAAACAAACGGTGAAGATAACCTTTAAGTAGGTGTTTGTTCACCTTTTATTGTTGTTTTTCCTTTTTTGGGTTTTAATGATAGTATAAGTTATAATTATTTGAGGTTCTGTTTAATTGATAGGTGAGAATACCTTAAACTAGGTGACTTGGTTGAGCAGATATTGTGCACATCTGTATTTGGAACTCCATAGCATGTCAGCTTCCTTATTTGGCTATCTAGATAGACTATTTTGTAGTGTGAAAATGTCATCTTCTTTTGATGGACCTTTGAATAACGAATCATTAGTTTCTTTTCATTGATTAATTTTATAGATTGATTACACTTTTGTTGTTAGAGTAAGTTTTACTTGGTAATAAATTTGTATATTTCATCTTTAACCTTTTGGGTTCATTTCTTGAACTTCAATATTTATAGGTATAAACTTGTTGAAAAAAGGATGAGAGGCATTGGCAGTGTGAGGAGAGACGTAAAAGAAAAGAAGAAAGGTGTGCAAAAAAGTGCAAGTTGAAATACTGATACTGAAATCATTATGGTCATTACTGTAATGATTAAAATGTTAAGAAAAAGCTAGAGATTGAGTTTCAAGAAAAGACCCTTGGGTTACTTGGCGCTAAGATAGGCATTGGTCATTTAAGTTTCCTATTCTTTGGAAAATTCACTATTATTTGACCATTTCAATATTCTTTTACCATACTAGAGCTACTGTGTTTGGTTGACTGTATCATTGATAGCTATTTCATGTAACTTGTCTTTACTCCTTGCAGCTAAAATGGATTGATGAGGATTTCCTGAGCTATAACTTTGAGTTCAACATTTTGCTGACTTGCAAAATTTGTTAAGAGAATTTTCTTCATTTTCCTTGGAATATGTTTCTGCTGTTCTATGTGCAGGTTATTAGTCAAGATATGGAGATTAAAGGACTTCATTTAAAACATCTAACACTTCTTTAGGCTTTGTTGTTCTAGGCCCAATCAGATATCTTTATACATACTGTTATTTGATTGTGTGGCTTGAGTTCAAATTAAGCAAATTATTTGAGAGAATGCTTAATGATTTGTTTGGCTTGTTTTGCTTAGCAATGAGTCAAAGCCCGAAGAGTGGAAGAACTCTTACCGTTTCCCTTGCATTATCATGATTGAAGTGTCATGCACCCCTAGAATCAAGATTGGAATTATTTCTATGTCTGTCCTGCATGGATCTACAGTGATTATTTATTAGCCTCATTTTTGGATACACATTATTATAGACATTATGTACCTTTTTCATTTTAAATAAGAGGTTTTGTTTGTAAAGATAGTGACCAACTTTCGTTTCAATGCATCATATTGTGTATATTGGACCTATTATGTACTTCCTAATTTTGTCCGGTTACGGTGGGTTGTATTCTTAATGACACTGAATTGCAATTTTTACTTACCTCTTTAATTCAATAATTCTTTTTACTAATTATATGCCTCCTAATTGTATGGCCTCAAATAATTCAACATTTGTCATCACAACAATTTGCAAGTTAGATGGCCAGGATTGGGCAATTTGCATGCTTTCACCGTTTTCCTGCTACCTTTTTCCGTATAATCAGTAATTAATTTCATATAAATGGCCTGTTATGGCATAAAACTCAAGTGAGCCAAGAATTCCACCTTTCTATTTGTCAACTGGTTATTTCATTCTCCCAACAATAAACTTCGGTTAGGAAACGTTTCCTTTGACTGTGAAGATAGATTGTTGCACGGAGGATCATTTCTCAGAAATATGAACCCTCTTCATTCTCAGTGTACACCTACTTCGTACCATGTATCACACTTCTATTCTCTTGACCAGAGTTGTTGCGTTAGTTGTTCCGATTTCCATGTTACATGCAAAGAATTGGATAAACAACATAGAAACGATTGAACAACATCAAAATTAATGCTCGTTGTAAATTTAAAAACACCACCGATAATCAATCCTCCACAGAATAATAGAAAAAATTAATAGTGTTTACTCATTGTTTAATATTTTTGAATCTCCCATTTCCTTTTCCCAACACTTCATCCCATCTCTACATGAAGCAAAATCATACTGATGAGCTTCAATTTATTCGCCTCAATTATTTTCTTTTCGATCTTTTTCTCGACACCATGTTAGATGCAAACCTTTATTTACTCGCATTTTCTTACGACATTGCTTATTTAAAAGCTTAATCATTTTATAACCAAATAACTTAAATGCAATGCATACGATTTATGATATCTCCACTTGAAAATTTGGGCATTTTCTGGGCAACATGATCCCCTACCGGTACCAACTAAAGCTTGTTGCTTTAGGGATTTGGAAAACGGCAGTGTCACGGAAACTACAAAATGGAACATAGAGCTCAACAGTAGCAAAACAGGGTCCTCTTCACCTGTCGGCCAACTTAAATGTTTTCATTTTATTCTGTATAAATGAGAACAGGCAGAATATGCGTTTGAATTGAACTCTCTGTTTCAGATTTCTGACTCTAAAATGTACTGAGACTGAACTTGAGATTAATTTGAGAGGCCTCGTTTTCTCCTCTTCCTAATAGCAATATAGGATAGAAAGGTTCCCCCAGATAAAGAAAATATAGGATAGAAGGGTAGTTTTGTTAGCACTCAAGTCCGACGGCTACCATGTTAAAATTATCCTTCACTCCCTTGTCAACAACCTTTCCCTCCAAAATCATACCTCCAAGACTCTTAAAATCTATTACAACAAACACATTGTCTCAAGCCCCACAAACTGTTCGACAAAATGACACAACTACGTCCACCAACACACCGCAGCACAAGCTGCCCCCTAAGTCAGCCTACATTCACCTCCCGTTCTGTAGAAAACGATGCCACTACTGTGACTTCCCAATTATCGCTCTAGGATCCTCCTCTGCACCAGAGGAGGACCCGCGAATTTTAAACTACATTCAAACTCTTTGCAGAGAAATTAAAGCCACCTCATTGAATTCAAACCCCAACCCATCTCTTGAAACGGTATTTTTTGGTGGTGGGACACCTTCTTTAGTTCCGCCAAAGTTGGTTTCTTTGGTGCTTGAAACTTTGAGTTCCAAATTCGGGGTGTCTTTGGAAGCTGAGATGTCAATGGAAATGGACCCTGGCACGTTTGATAGGGGGAAATTGAAGGAGTTGATGGAGTTGAGGGTAAATAGAGTGTCCTTGGGAGTGCAGGCTTTTCAAGATGGTCTGTTGAAAGCTTGTGGGAGAGCTCATGGTGTGAAAGAGATTTATGAGGCTATTGATATTGTGAAGGCCTGTGGGGTTGAGAATTGGAGTTTGGACCTCATATCTTCTCTTCCTCATCAGACACCAGAAATGTGGGAGGAGAGTTTGAAGCTGACAATCCAGGCGCATCCTACCCATGTCTCAGTTTATGATTTGCAAGTTGAGAAAGACACCAAATTTGGAGTATTGTAAGTCAAGAAACTCTGTCTCTGTTGGTTTGAGATAGGGGGGACACTTGAATTCCTTTCTCTCTCTTTGAAGGGGAAAACTTGAAGAGTTTTCTTTGTTCCATTCTATGATCTAAATTATGAAGTTTAGTGAGATGTAGATAAATGATCATTAAAAACAGAATCTGCAAATGTTTCATGCTGGTGAGGGGGCTGAACTATAGAATTTTCTGGCATGAAGTTTTCTCAGATCCTTTGGATGGATTGTTAATTCGTTAAAAGGCGTCGAGATTTACATGGATCAAGCTACTTAAATTTGACTGAAAAAAAAAAATATTTAGCTGAAAAAGCATATTGGATAAATTCAATTTCCAAAACCAAGCTAGAGCTGACAGTGATACAACTAAAATTAGAAAGTGGAAAAGGAAATGAAAGAGTAGGCGCCTGAATAATGCTTTTGGAAGATGAAATTGACAATTTAACAAGTGCTTCTTTTGTTTCAAGTTTGTTTATTGTTACTGGTTTGTGTGCAGGTATACTCCAGGTGAGTTTCCATTGCCTTCTGAGGATCTTTCCGCTGAGTTTTACAGAATGGCGTCGAGGATGCTTACAGATGCTGGATATAACCATTATGAGATTAGTAGTTACTGCAGGAGTGGTTATATGTGCAAACACAACTACACGTACTGGAAGAATGAGCCATTTTATGGCTTTGGGCTTGGGTCAGCGAGTTATGTCAACGGGATACGATTTTCTAGGCCAAGGAAGCTGAAAGAGTTCATGCACTATGTGGAACTTTTGGAGGATGGAGGGGTAAATTGTGAGGATGATAGTACTGACGCTAAAGACCTGGCAATGGATGTCATCATGCTCTCTCTTAGAACTGCTAGAGGGTTGGATTTGAAATCCTTTGCTAAAGCTTTTGGTTGCGAGCTCGTACTCTCTCTTTGCAAGGTTTATCAGCCTTATGTGGAAAGCGGGCACATTGTATTCTTAGATGATAAGCTGAAAACTATTACTGTAGATGAATATAGTTCTTTACTCTCTGATGATCGCAAGATGAGTGAGGTACCTGCCTTTCTTAGGCTCAGTGATCCTGATGGCTTCCTTCTATCCAATGAGTTGATATCCCATGCATTTGGTGTTGTAGGTTCATAAACCTTGTTCAGTGTTGATATTTAAAGCAGATTCTGAGGTAACTAGATAGACTTGAGCTCTACTAGCAGTTTTGGCCATAACCCATAAGGGTGGGATTCAGATTCCAGAAATGTAAGAAAACATTTCATGGTTATCACACTTTCCCAAAGGGAATCAGCATCAAACTTCAGATTAGAATCTATAATGCAGTTCATGCACCTTTTGGAACCAGATGATTGGAGTTGGTCTGAAATGAAGAATTTGAAGGCAAAGAGCAACTTGTATTGTAGTACCACATTGGAATTGCAGGTTGCCTCTAAAGGCCAGAATTGCATGAGCTGTTCAGACTAGTACAGGTACAGGGGCACTATCTCCTCACCTGGAGGAGAAAGAGGACTTGAAGATGGTCTCTAAGGAACCAAGTTTAGTATTTCCTCGTGTAATATGTCATTACCATCATATTTGAGATGCCGAATGTTAGGCTTCTTGGTGCTGAACTAAGTTATCAAACAGGGCTTTAGTCTTGGTTTTCGACAGTAAACTAATGATTCAACAATTACCGTTTACGTTTCTGGATTCTGCTAATGCTCATTTGCGAACGACTTCAAAGAAAGAGAGCATGACAGTATGGGGGAAAGGGTGGCAATAAGTAACCACATCGAAACGGAAGGAAGCCATCTGGATGAAAGGCAGTAGAATTGGTACATTATGCCACCTAAATAATACTACTCAGAAATTTTCTGCGACATGATATGATTTCCACGTTTCATCAAGCCGTATGCGAGACAAGTGACCATATCATACAAATTTCTTTTTCCTCAAAAAATACAAGCAAAAGTTCACAAAAACAAGATTTGAAGTAAAATAATTTACTTCGCATATTTCAATCACCTTTTTATCTTCCCAATCACCTTTTTATTTCACATACATTACGTCACGAATAGTGCTACAGTAATTATCTCAAATAAATTATCCAAATAGACTCTTGTCCAAACAAAATGTTTGGATGGAAGATTATTATTTTTTTTTGTATTATTTATTATAATACTTTTGGATAATGTGAGGTATGTAAGATAAAAAGTTGACTGAAAAAATGTGTATAAATAATAATAAAAAATATTTTTTAAATAATTAACTGTTCAATTCTATGGGTGTACCATAAAAGTGCAATTGCATGTTTGGAAATTAAGAACTCTCGGTTTGACCTATTATGATATCCAGACATGATTCTAGACTTATAGCAATTCTATGTTTTTTTTTCCTTTTACCAAATAAAATTAATACAGTATTAAGATTTCACCACTTTACACAAATAAATATAGAAAAAAATTGATATTCCTCTTTGTCGCATGCTATGTGTAACTCTTCTTTAATAATATTCTTCGATAAATAGAGAGTATATCAAATAAATTTGTTTAATTTTTTACTACTATATGAATTTTTCTATATTGATTAAAAATTTAATGTCCAGTTAAAAATTTCAAAAGGGTATTCTCATTAGGGTAAGATTCTATAAATAATTAAATATGCCAATTGTAATGAACACAAATTGCTAAAAAGTTAGTTCTAATTCTTTAATAAATACTTTTCTAGAAATATTTTTGTCACAAGTGAAATATTCCACAAAACAAATTATTGTCCAAAAGTCAAGTCACAAGTACAAAGTGAGAGCGTGAAAAGCACGTGATGCTTAATGGGTGTAAACCTCCTTTTAAAGATTCTTCCTTTGTTTCCCTCACTGTCTCTCCTTGATCGCTGCTCAAGTTTCCCTCGCCGCCGGTCAGGATCCGGGTACCGATATTCTCCCCTCCTTTTTCTTTCTCCTATATCTCTCTTTTGATGATCTCCCGCCGCCATTGATTATCTGAAATTATTCGTTCGTTGTTCATAAAGAAACATATAAGCTGTTAAATAAAGTAATAAAACAATGCAATCCTGCATAAAATTCTGCATAATCTTCTTGTGCTTTCCTTCATAAAGGCGTCAACTTTCTTTTGCTTCATTGACTAAAACTAAAAGGCCTCATTCAATCTGAGTTTGTTGGTAATTTTCTTGCCTGCCGCAGTAATGACATTGAAATTTGCTTTGATAATAATTACAAAAGGAAAAAAAAAGAAAGAAAAAGAAAATTAACCTGTTGATTGGTTGTCTAAAGAAACTTATGGATTTTTTTTTTTATTTTCTGTGCATCGGTTTTGATTTTAGACATGGGTTTTGGTTGAAAAGTTTATTTTAGTTGAGGTTTTAAGTAAAAAGTCTGAAAATCTGAGGGTTGTTATTCTAATGTGAACTATTTTCCAGTTTCAGGTGATGTTGTTGCCATGATTATGTTTGTGGTGGTATAATGCATGCTTATGGGTCACTCTGATGTACTGCACATAGTGTTTGCTGCTGTTGTTTGGTTTGCTACATATGCTTTGGTTGCAATCCTCGGGATCTTTTGCGTTTGTAATTTCGTCCGTACTTCCATATTTTAATTGAGAAAGGTATAGTCCAAGAAACAAATTAAGAGGAAAAGAAAAGAGAGAAAGCTACCATGGGCTATGCTCAGCTCGTTATTGGCCCTGCTGGCAGTGGAAAGGTAATTGAGCAAATTTTTTTACCCTTTAATAGCAGCTAAAATAGATTTGCTTTATGATGTATTATCTTTGTTCATCTAGTATGCGTTTTTGCATCTAAGTATTCCACTTAACTGTTAAAAGAGTTGTATATAAAATTTTAGCTTGCTTTTGCCATGTACAGGATGTATACGATACTATGATAGTTTTGTGAGGGCTGTTACTAATGTTTTGTTTTCTCAAGACAGTCCACTTATTGCTCAAGTTTATACCAACATTGTGAAACTGTGGGACGACAAATTCACATTGTGAACTTGGATCCTGCTGCAGAAAGTTTTGACTATCCGGTTGCCATGGGTGAGTAGTGCCAGTAGCTAGATTTTTACCTGATCAATTAGTCATCCTGGGTTCTCATTGGTTCCTAAAAGATTAACTCATGAATCTTTGCAGACATTCGAGAACTCATATCTTTGGAGGATGTTATGGAGGAACTCGGTCTTGGTCCAAATGGTGGTCTTGTTTATTGCATGGAGTATCCTTCCTTACAATATTTACTAATTTTTGTTCCTTTTCTCACAGTTGGCATTTGTTTTGTTTTCTGTCATGAAAAAGAACTTTTAATTCTTAGACAATAAAGTAATGGAGTCCGTTTGTTTCATCATGTGAGGATAAGATCTATCTTGTATGGCCTTAAATCTTGATGCACAGACACCTTGAAGACAATTTGGATGATTGGCTGACAGAAGAGCTGGATAACTACTTAGATGATGATTATTTAGTTTTTGACTGTCCAGGTTCTTATTTTCTGATACTTGGTTTCTTCTTTTGCATTCATTAAGTATAATGGATGAAAACTTGAACAACATCTTTTTCCAAAAAAAGTACAAATGGTATACACAGGACTTTGCAAACCATAAACTTTCTATTGAGTGAGATGAAAAATTGTGATTCATGAGGAAACCCACTGCTTTCTTCCTTTTGCTGGATAAATTGTTGAAGCTATTGTAAAATGCAACTCCAATTTGTTTATCTGAAAATTAAAATGCACAGATGTATGGTTCTCTGGACATGGCTTGATTTATTGCTTTCCTGTTTATAGTCAGTGTTCATGCGGTATCTTAGTAGTTTTAGCGTGAAGAAATTTTTTAGCTTAATAAGTACCTATTCTGTTTTCTGTTTAATCAGGGATATGTCAGCTTTATGTTGGTTAACTCTTAATTCTTGAGAACTGAGATATTATTGAAACACTGGAATGAAATCTTTCATAAAGTTCCCAAAATATTAATAACTTGTTGACTAATTGGAATGTTTTAAAACAAAGGCTTATAGTTGCAGGATAGTGTTTCTTCATGTTCATCTTTTGCTGTAGATGCATCCAATTCAAATTGGTAAACTTGTCAATGGCTGAACCGAGAAACCCAAAATTTCTAATTTTGATTTTCCTTGCTCTCCTTGGTACAGGACAAATAGAACTTTTTTCACATGTTCCCGTGTTGAAAAACTTTGTGGAGCATCTAAAGCGTAAGAATTTCAATGTCTGTGCTGTGTACTTGCTTGATTCCCAGGTATATATATTTTTTAATGCTGTATGCTTGGCAGATAAATTGTCCACACTTGCATGAGCTGGAACTTGATACGTCATATATTTGTGTATAGTTCATCACAGATGTGACCAAGTTTATAAGTGGTTGTATGGCGTCACTTTCAGCGATGGTTCAACTTGAACTTCCCCATGTTAATATTCTCTCCAAGATGGATCTTGTGACAAACAAAAGGGACATTGAAAAGTTAGTGCTTCTAATCTTTTGTCACTTTTCTACTTACAAATGCATACTTGTCAGAATTTGAATCAATTTTGTTTTTGACCTTCCTTTGCTTTCCTTCTTCTGACTGTATTCTGTAGTTACCTGAATCCCGAGCCTCAAAATTTGCTGCCTGAGTTGAATCAACGGATGGCTCCACGGTTTCAAAAGCTTAACAAGTCTTTAATTGAATTGGTGAGTTCTTGGTTTGACAAATACTTTTGTGTATAGTAGGTTATCATGTTGTCTGGGGCTATCAGGATCTCGTTCCATTTGCATGAAATGTTGTCTGGGGCTATCATGTAGTGGGTTTGTTATGGCTCTGTCACATAGAACGACTTCTCTTTTATTTGTTGCTAAGTTTGGAATCATTTAGTTATTATGCTTAGTTCATCCTTTCACCTTTGTGGACATTGTACAAAAGCTTTTGGTATTAACTGGCGCCTTTAACTGTTGTTTGATGGACAACCAATAGCTTAAAGTCCTCTACAGTATTAGATATTCACTTGTTGTTCACTTCAATTTATGTAATGCTGCATTTAATCATGTCTAATGTCTTAGTGTTGTGAATGTTCATTGGAAATAAAATCAGGTGGAGGTATTTATTTGAAATATTGTTTTTCATGTGTTCCATGTAGGTTATTGTTTCGCCTTCATTTTGGGCTTAGTATATACACAAATTAGTAGTTTGACTTGTATACCATGTCCATGTCAGAGTACCTCATGTATTATGCGGAGGATGTGACTGCTTGACTATTTTTTCTTGCAACAGGTGGATCAGTATAGCATGGTCAGCTTTTTGCCTCTTGACTTGAGCAAAGAAAGCAGGTGCGTACCTTTTTTATTTTTGTGATAAAGATTTATAGATGTATGGAAGTCTTAGAAGTTTAGGACTTTACAATAACATTTTCATGCTATGAAACTTTTTGCTTTCTGTAGTATCTTTTTACCTTGACTGGATTTTATGAGGAGTGTGGGAGGAGAGTCATTGGTCTCATGGTGAGCTTTCATTGATTTTAAAGGAAAAGATTGTACCCTTGTTATTATAACTTAGAAGACATCACATTTAGTCGAATTAGGGCAGATGGATCATTGTCTTTTCAGTCACATTTGCCTCTGCCCCCCTACTAGCCGAGAAATAAAAAGTGAAAAAGAAAAAAGGGCATCTAGTAGACGTAGTGCTCTTTGTTGGTATGAGCATAGGCCATTTATGCCTTCTGATGTTCAGATATATGCATATGTTTCCTTTTTCTAGAAAGGATGTTTGTATTTGATAGCCAAGTACCAAAGTTCAACTAGCTTGCCAGTGGCATAAACAACCTGTGCCTCAGCAATAAGCCACAGTGAAATGTGATTTTGGTTCTAAACCTGTAGTGTATATAATTGTCAAATGCTTTATTCTATTGCCAGATCTTTTAGCATTAAACTTTTGCATGTACTTAGGAGCTACTTTGGAAATACTTATATTATCTAAAACTGTGGAAACTCCTCATCATGGAAATATTCTTCCTTTGGATGTTCAGCAACACCCTTTGCATTGTATATTGTCCTACTCTTTGCCAATCTAGTTTGTGCATGGATTGAAACGGTTCTTGTCGCATTTGCTTTAGCCGAATTAGTTTAGCAAATTTTTGAGTTTTCCAAACTTAAGTAGGTTATCGCTGCTAAGGTATAACTTTAATTTCTCTGCTCTTACTTGCAGTATACAGTACATCTTGTCACAAATTGATAACTGCATTCAGTATGGAGAAGATGCTGATGTGAAGATTAAAGATTTTGACCCGGAAGATGATGATTGAAATTATATAGCTATCTGTCAATTTTCTTTAGGCTATTTCCAAGTTCTGGCAAGGTTGGCCAGTGGCAGCTCGAATTACACAAGATCATTAGTGAAGTTACATTTTGTAAATGTTTAATTTCAGTGTAGTAGCAAGTATTTGAAATGCTTTTCATCTCATCTATGAGTTGCATTCGGTTGCTAACTGGAAAGAATGAGAATGGGAGCCTAAACCATGTGTGGGAAGTCTCTTTTTTCTGTTTGCGGATAGATCTGTGAAGTTCTGCACAACACAGATTTCTACGTTTGGAGCAATCAGCATGCGTCAATTAAATTGCTAGAAACAAGAAGGGATTCCGGTTTGTGTTGCTGGCACTAATTTCTTGCTTTTGGGAACACTACTTTTCTGTAAAAGTTAAACTTTGCTTTAGGTAAGCTGCTTCGTAATAGGTGAAATAAAAAGTTCAAAATGGGAAAGGAGAGGAAAGAAGAGGAAGACATAAAAGGAGGAGGAAAATAGGATGCAAGAAATCTATATCAATTTGATTCAAAATCATTCAGGGCGTTTTATGGTTTAAAAGTTCCTGTGCTTTGGCCCAGCAACAATGACGCAGTAGAGAGTCTCAAATTGAGAAATTTTCATATGATTCAAGCAAATCGTACTTCAGGGTAAGAGGGATAACGGGTTTTCTTCCTTCTCATTCTTTTAATTTTCCTTAATAATGACGATGTAAGAAGTTGAAGTCAGAGGTTACTGTATCCAGAACATTCGGGAAATAATCCCAAAAAAAAAAAAGATAACAAACTTTGCAATACCCACTTGTGTATACAAATCTAGTTTTTCACTACTTTGAAGCTGATAATAAAGCTCTGTACAATAAACCACACAACATGACAGCACCGTCATTGAACTAAATGACCTAAACTAGATATTTGTTTTCTTTACTAATGCTTATGACTGTCGAGCATCAAGCCATGATAGGTTGTATGATGTTCATAGAGCTTCAGCCTGAGAGCAGCATTCCTTCCATGAATGAAGAAAAGCAACGCAGCAAAGATACACCTGTGAATCCAAAAACCAAAAAAACTTGTCAAAGCTAGCATTTTGCTTAGAACTGAAGACTTTAAACCAACAGACGCAGTCATCAAGGTTAATCAAGAGTGGCATGCTCTTCCATGGGATATGACATGAAATGGCAAGGGGAAAACAGGAGGGCACAGGATTCAAACAGTGCTTTTAAATGATATCCGGAGTTATCAGTATAATTTGATTAGGCAGTGTAGATGATGGGATTGCCACTTAATATATTAGGTTCTTGTGCCATCTGTTATGACAAGTGGAAAATGAAGGCAAGCCTAGAAAGAGGTATGGAAAAGAGGGAAAAAGGGAGGTAGAAACGAGGGGCGGGAGACTGGGAGTTGAGGGTGAGGAGGCAGGGGCTAGGCATTTTAATCATTGTAAGGACTTGTGTCGAAGAATTTTACCCAGGTAGTCATTTAACACAACACTAATCAGTTCAGGATGTCAAATTCTTGAGCCCCGAATCAGACCACAAAGCATAACTAAGAAATGACTCCAGAACAAAAATTAAGAGAACAAGGAAGCATACTGTTTGATGCATGAAAGCCCAAGGATCACAAAGTGGCATTCAGAGAGGATGACCAAGAATGTAGAGCTATCTTCTGATCCACTTGAATTCCTTCACGTCGCAACAATACCTCAATCGTTAGATCAGAATAACTATGACTTGAAAAAAAATTACAGCTGACAGAAAGGGAAGAATCATGACATTTCGTTTTAACAAACCTTTACACCTTATTTCTCCAACTTGAATAAGATAGTGTATAGTGCATGTCCCCCATCAGAACTCTGAATAATCTAACACAGCATGCAGAGAGAATCCATGTCTCCAAATTTAGGTAATAACAAATTTTATCCATGTATAGAAGCAATGCTTCGATATATGTTCCGGCAGGTCTACCTGCACCCAAAAAAAAAAAAGTCGTTATATATTTATATATATATACACAGAGAGAGAGAGAGAGAGAACTAAAACAATTTAACACCAATCATAAAATGTGGAAATGGACCATTTTCTTTTTGGGGGAAGGGGGTTTACAACAGTATAGAACATGCATTGAGAGAAGGGAGAAGGAAGAAGGGACAGAAAGCACTGTACAAATAAACAGCTCACCAGGCAAAAAAAAAATAAACCAATAACCATAAATTAAGCAATAGAAGATTAAGGTAGTCTTCTTAGCTACATCTAAGTGATGAACTAATTGGCAGATTATCTGACTGCCCCTAGTCTAACAAATGGATGACAAAATGCATTCACTAACTTGCAGAACATGTGACTATATTGACCTATTTGAAAAGAGATTAAAAAGAGAATTCGAGGCAATCCTATTGCAAAATCAAGAGAGATTAGAGCAAGATTGAAGTTAACTTACACTGCTCCATGTAGTAGAATACTGATCAGTAGACAGCAACCAGTCACCTGCCTTAAATTGCAAATCCAGGCCGTTATCTGACACATCCAGATCTATCAATCGTTCACCATGGCTTTCTTCTAATTTATGCTTTCTTCTCCTTTTCTTAATATGCCTTCCTTTCTTCTTATGCCTAACTTTACCTGAAGGCCTGTCATCCCAATCAGATTCACTTTCTTCTGAATATTCGTCATCTTCTAGCAATCTATACTTGTCAGACTTTCGAAAACCTATGCCGTTGCTAGAAAATAAGGACTCCCAGGACTCAGATGTCCGAAATTCCTCCGACAACCTAAAAAAGATTGCCCAAGACTGCAATCCTAACCATCTTATTGACTCTAAATTTTTCTTCTTGGACCATTCATCCATAATTGGAGCCAAACTATCAGCACGACTTGAAGAAGAACAAACCTGAGAAACTATATTCTTAACTTTTTCTTTTTCATCCAGATTACCTTCTTCACGAACAAGTCGCAGAAGCTGGCGTGCTTGACTAGTCATGGCATTTAACAGTAGTAATTGATCAATAGAAGTAATACTGCACTTTGATAGTATAACTTCAAGCCAAAAAGACGGACTGTCATACTCAACAACTTCAGACCTTGATTTAAGAAATTTACTGATCAAGTCCATAAAGTATGATAACTCCTGCTCTTCAAGAATGATAAGAAGGTGATGGCACAGAGAGGAGAAGGGTTCCTTAATTAGAAATTCATCTATGATGCCCCATAGTTCTTTCATGTCCTCCTTATACATCAAATTTACGAACATATTAACAAAAAACTTTTTATCTATTTTCAATATCTCTCCATCCTTCAATGACTCAGCAAATTCGCTGGATGACCAAAACTCTGGCACATATTCAAGAAAATTCTCTACTGTGCGTTGGACGTCCAAATCAAGAAAGTAATGAGGTTTCGTAGCAACCACTGCAGGTGACTGGCCATGCTTTCCCTTCCACTCCAGTTCCTCCCAACAAACATCTCGATGCACAAAAGCATAATGGGATAAAGCCTTAGCCCCCTTTCTGTGCCCCAAGCCAGTGCCCCCACTAAAATTAGAGAACCACTGCAAGATCCGCCTCGGGTTTCCTGCATTTAACAATAATTAGCAGAGGAACCTAAATACAAACCAAAGTTTCCTTGGCACAGTAACTTGCCTCTGAAGAAATTCTCCAACATGGAGCTTTTCTTTGCAATAATACGCCCTGCTTTTTTGGGCTCCTTTTCAAAAAGCAACTGAAGAAATTGGGATGCTAGGCGTCGCTTTGCCGTATGAGCTGTTAATAACCTCACAAAGAGTTCCTGCTGATGGTGGGGACTGATTGAACTTATGCCCGCAATAGTGTTGCAGAGCCAAAGTCGAACTTCAGAACGGCCCCCTGAAGTCATTAACAACCACAAAACTGATTCTAGCTCCCTAAGAAGTGCTTTCCTCTTTTCAAACAATTCATCGTTCCCATCATTGCTCCAATTAGAAGCCGAAAGAAACAACTGAATCATCATGAAGAGAACGATCAATCGCTCCACAAGACACCTGAGTCCAAACTAAATCCCTTATAACAAGGCAACTTGGCACAATCTAACCAATACCATCAAAACAAATTACTTCCATTAGAAAAATTAAATAACCAAGATATTCAATAACACACGAAATCGAAATCATTAGCTGCTTCTTTCGATCAGTAATCACTGTTATACACTCTAATCACGAGATGAGATGACAGTATATGAATTTTTATTGCTCCAAAAATCGAAACCAGAATTCAGAAACCTGAACATTATTAATCTCAAAATTTTTTCCAATGACTAGGAAAGCCCAAAATCACAAGTGAGCGAGCCAAGGAACAAGCTTGGAATCTAACTAACAAACTGCTGCATTTGCTACAACTTAGCACAATAATAATATCCTAAATATCTCAAATTTAATCCAGAAATACTGCTAATTATCAATACCAAGCCCAAAAACAATGCTAATTATCTGGTAATTAATTTACCATAACCTAGATTAGCACAAAGACTATAATGTTGCGGTGATTTATTTATTTGCTATAAATGGTAGAACTGAAATTTCACCTGGAATGGGAATCGAGGGAAATAGAAAGGGTGGTGCAGAATAGCTTCCCCAGCAGCTGCCGTGCCCTAATTTTATTGGGAATTAACCGGGGATAAAATGGGCCTCGAATGATGAAGAGATAGGTGTAAAAGCAAGACGAGAAAGGGAAAAATTGTATTCTAGGTCCCTTATGTTTTGTAATAGTTACAATTTAGTCCTTCATGTTTTACCTTACCATGCAAAACAAATTTAGTGTAAAGGCCTTCTCATTTGATTATTTCGCATGATTTTATACTTTAATTTTGAAGAGTAAGTTGCTCTCATATACTTGTTTGTTTTTTAGATTTTACAACAAACAAAAAAATTTAAAATCTACCGATGGTGATTTCTTATGATAAGAAAACATCATCGTTGATAAGAAAGTCACTACTAATGTCTGATTTAAGCACGGCTGTAAAACCAAAACTTTGTTCTTGAGAATTATACCTATGAGCGAATAGTATATTAGTTCTTGGTGTTTTTTGATGATGATCCTAGAGTACATGATTAATTTTCTAAATTATATGCATAATGCATATCTTAAAGATGAACTTGACCTTTCTTTTAGCCTTTTTTACGTTCAAACTGCATATACTAAGTAATTTCATTAACTCATTTGCTTTAAAATTTTTTAATTTTTGGTAGTGAAACGTCTTGATCATGTCTGGTTCTGGCTCGAACTGGTCATTTTTTTATCATGTCAGAGGTCAAAAAGAACTACTGCATTCAGCATTACCTAATCATTCAAAAGTGAAATTAGTAGAGTTTAGTGATGCAGGTGATTGTCTCGATTATCCCATGTCCAAGTTATTAATCCCATGTACCAATAAATAATAATATTGGGTTTGTTCTTTCTCAGTAGTCTTGTTCAGAACAGATCAGGTTGAAAATGTTTTTCATGAAATATGGCCTGATGGTCATATAATATAAGAAGCACTAAATCATATTGTTTCACCTAGAATTAACAATGCAAAATTGTTATCTGGATCACCTTTGCATCAAGTTCTGACAATAATTCAAAAGCTTGGATCTTGCATGGTCAAATTAGTCCCAGTGATCTTTATCTGGTGTTTAAAACAATCCGTTGTTGCTTGGAATGCTTGGCGCACAAACTGGATTCATTGAGGAGCCGGATAGGACTGATGGAACTGTTCTTATAGTTTTGCAAAGTCGCAGCTAGCACTGCCTGAATATAACCTTGAATATAGATAGCTGCTAAAGATGATTTCCCCTACCTTGTGCCATATATACTGATAGAATAGCACACTAGTCACCAGTTTTGTACAATAAGGAGACTTGCTGCAAAATTTACAAGCAAAGAAGGAACAAGCCATTTTGCTGAGTATAATAGGAAATGTTGTATTACTGTCCATTGTTTACAGAAAGAGCAAAAACTACTTGCCCTTAGCTTTAACGGGTGCTCTAGCCTCAAACTTCACAAACATAACTACAACAAACGGACAGTCAGACTCCAATTCCTGGAACTCAAAGTTATGAGCTAGTAATAGACATATTGAGTTGTTTCATATGCTTCTATGACCTCCTAAAGAAATGCAGTTAAGAACAGAAACAATCACCTAAACCTGACAGTCATACTATACATAAGTTTTGCTATGATTTGTTCTGTGGACTTTGCTAATATGAACTAGAAGCCTAATGAAATCTGTAGGCATAAATACTAAGATGGACGAAGGAGATGCCTACAAGATTCATCAATTGTGATTTGAGGATCTAGTAGTGAGAGAAGATCTCATGTCCACAATGGCAGATTCAGCTGCTCCTAACTTGATTGCCTCTTTGCTTGCTCTTATGAATCTTGATACTGCACCTTTAGTGTATTCATGAGCTTCTTTAACATTCATTTTCTTGCCCATGTCATCTGGGAAGCTACTCAAGAAATGGTCACCATTCAGAACAGCAGCCAATTGCACTACTTCTCCCTGGAACTGAGAGAGTCTTTTATTTTCATCTGCTTTTGTGCTTCTCAATGGAAAAGCATCAGGAAGGACCTCTGTCATTTGATAAGAGGAAACCTCTTCAGTAATTCTTAGCAAGCTTAATTCTAATCTAATAGAAAAATGGCAGAAAGGGTGTAAAACTGGGAGTAATTATAAAGTTTTACAACTCAAAGGCATATCAATCTCTCATGGAAGACCACCTTGTTGATCAAAATCTTATCTCCTAATAGCGCTTTATGTATGTTTTTCTAAGCAGTCCCTTTGATTGATCGATAAGCTAACACTTGAAATATAACTTGATTAATATCTTCAGCAGGCATAACTTACCAGGGCAATCAGTTCTTGGGGAGGTCAATTCCCCAACAACCTGTTCAAAAGTGCCTGCCCATGCATCTCTATGCGTCTAGAAGTTGGATGAGAGATTGAAAATCTTCTTTATGGTAGCAGGGACCGAGGAGTGCTCGAACTCAGAGTTTGGAGTAGGTCCATTTGGCCTGCTTATTACTGCAAACAGGACAAGATCAGCAACTTGCTGAAACAAAAGAGACAATAGAAAGAGCAGACCTTTTCCAGTATATTCCTTTTCTGGGATTATGCAAACCAGGTTTGATGCCCAGCTTATATATGTTCAATTGGAAGAAAACCATGACCCACTAGCTTCATGAAACTGTAGAATATTATAATAGTTCTTATGAATTATATTGGTTAAAAACCTAACATGAGAATAGCAGTCACTAAAACATTATAGAAATTAAAAAAAAAAAAAACCATTTGAATATGATTGTATGAAGAAATCAATGGAATTTCAATTTTCAGATAGCCATGTGCTCATGTGCCAATGCCACTGCTGCTTACCTACTACAACTGAGATGAGGAAATTTTGGTAATACAACAAACAACATCTTGCTGTATCCTGACACATAAATATCATAAAGTTCATGACCATTTTAGAAACAGAACTACTCTTTATGCTTTCTCTTCATCGTTTTTTCCTTCTTCTGATCCATATATAGACAAAGAATGAAAAAATATTCTCCATATCCATTTCCTTCTAATCCATCAAGCTAAAGAATCAATAAGTCCTATATGATAGTTGAGTTAAATGTCAGTAATTGTCTGCGAACTCTTTAAGTTTTGTTACCATTGGACTTTACCCTTCTCTATTTGTAAATTTGAGATACAACATCATACAGTTCTTTGCGCCAGAAGAGCAAAGAAGCCTTAGAAAATGAAGTGAGTTTTACCAGTTCCTTTCTTGATCCAAGGAGACACCATAATTGTTGGAACACGAACACCAAGTCTGTCAAAGTTGAAGAAATAAGGAGCTGGTCCTGTATTTCCATCAGGATTGGGAACATTAGCATAAGGAGTCTGAACATGATCATAAAAACCACCATGTTCATCATAAGTGATGATGAAAAGAGTTTCATTCCACTGAGGACTTGCTCTCAATGTCTCATAAATCTCTTTCACTAGCTTCTGCCCATTAGCAACATCATGCGATGGATGATCATCATTTCCTGGAAAACCGATTAGATCAAAGTACCTAGGTTCAATCACAGTCAGGCTTGGCAATTTTCCATTTCTTGCATCCCTCTTAAACCTCAGATCATACTGATGCAACTTAAAAATATACTTCAGTTTCCTCAAATTCCTGAAGAATAAAGTAGTTGGAAAACTTTGAAAATATATACCAAAATCCAATCCATTGTCATGAAGCGAATCAAATATAGTCTGTTGAGGGTATCCAGTAGCCAACTGCTTTTTCACATGGCTAGTTGAGCCATGAGAAGTAGCAGAGTAAACAAACAGCCTGTTAGGTTGAGTAGGACCAGGAATTGAAGAAAACCATCTATCAAAAACCGCGAATTCACGAACTAGTGCAGCATAAACAGGCAAATTCTCAGGCTTAAAACCTTTCATAACTGTTGCAGACAGATTCTCCGACATGGTTAGTGCTTGTTCAACAAAGCCAGTCATTGAAGGAATTGAACCAGAACCGAATACCTGTTGCAGCACCTCTTCAAACGAGTGACCAGGGTCCGGATCCACAAATTCAGCATCATCAGAAAAGCAGATCCTTTGAGTTTGTTGAGCCTTAGTTGAAACAGGATTACACTCATCCCCTGTTACACCATTAATCAATGGATTGATGTAATCCTTCATCCATCCAATCATATGATCAAAAGATCTGTTCTCCAAGACTAGAACAACAACTGTCTTAATGGGCTGCTGCTGTGCTTGATGAGTGATACGAAAACTTGACAACAGTGCAAGACAAAGCAACATAGAGGAAAATGCAGGTGCTTTAGGCCCAAATTTTCCCATTCTTGATCTTGAACTTTCAATAACAGTGTAAACTAACTCCAACCCAGATTTTTGCCTCCCTCTTAGGATGAGAAATGATGAATTTCTGGATGGAAGAAGTGACTATGGCAATGGAAGAAAAAGTGCAATTAGCAAAAAAGCAATTAGCAAGTAAGGCTGCTCTTTTGTTGTAGGGGAAAAAGAAAAAGTGCAGTAGCAACGTGTAGAAAAATGTTCCTATACTCAAAACATTGTCATAAATGCAGCTAAATCTAGCGAAAGAAAAGCATCTTGATCGAAGAATGAAGGGAAAAAAGAGCTGAGAAAATACGAGAGTTCTGTTCTTCCAGTTCTTATCAGTCAAAAGTCACAAGGGTGCAGTTGTGGTGGGAAACTGTAGTGTAGGAAAATGACATCTGAATGTCTGACTCATATCGCTTTCGATAAGAGGAGGTTAAATGCGGGGCGACGTGTGCAATCCAGCCGCAGTTTTGGCGGAATCTGCTTTCATTCATCAGATTTTGGGTCTTTTTTGTTTTTTCACGGGATAGTCAAGTATTTACGCTTATGTTTTTCAAGAAAAATGTCGGTGGAAAATTGCAAAACTCCCAAACAGTCCTTGGAAATTAGAAAATGGACCGATTTGTCTCAATCTTACAGTTTTGCTCCAATAATTTTGTTGGGAAATATTTGTCTTCAATTTCAGTACCACAGTTTTGTATACCTTAGCAAGTTTCACAAATTGTGCAAGAAATTATTAGCTCACATATAGTGTTTGCCACTTGGTTGTGAGGAAAAATGCTATTTTACTTATGTTATAAATACGCTTTTTAATCAATATTTTATCTTTCTAACGATTGATTTATTCCACATAAATCACATTATAAAAGTGCTATAGCAATTATTGTAAATAATAATTCAAATAATCTCCTGTCCAAACACATTCAGTAGTTCTTTACCCGTAGGGAAAAATATGAAAGTGATGAAGAGTTAATTTCTTTTATTTTTTATATTCTTGGATATTGCTACATTTTGTATCTTGCAAATACACACAAGAATTTTAATAACTATCATTAAATTCACTAACTTCTTACTTTCTTTTAAAATTTTATCTGTAATCAAATATACATGGAAAAGTAACTTTCACTTCAAAATTAAATATAAATATCACGTGATTTATTAGTATTGTTCCAAAATGTTCCCTTAGTATTTTCATGGCAATCTTTACAATACAAAACCAAGAAGCCACCTCTTTCTAATTTAAGCAAGATTGCAACTGGACGTTAAATTGGGCATTGAAAGATGTGTTAGAACAAAAAGAATGTAAGAAATTATTTAACTTGTTTGGTTTTTTTGGATTTTCTTGTTTGTTTTCGTATATAATCAAATATATGGTTTTGTTCCCCCTTTAGCTCAACCGTTGTTTAGTTCATTTAGAAAAGAAACGAAAGAAAAGTTCTATATAACTCGCAATAATAGTAAGAAATTTAAGTATTAACAGGTTATTTTCTCCTTCTCTTCTTTCTCTTGCCCTCTTGATTCTTCATTTTTCTTTATGAGCTTTGTCATACTGAAATCTAAAAGAGTTTATTATGGTAAGTTAAATTCTAGTTTCTACCTTTAAGAATTAGACGAAATTTTTGGGTTTGTTTGATAAGTTTGTTATTTAAACAAAATTAGTTGCTTGCATCATAAACATATTTTTCAATCATCTTTTTTATTTTGCATGCATCATATTAAAAAATTGCTATAATTTTTCTCAAAAAAAAATTATCTCAAATAATCTCCTATCTAAATGCACTTGTTTCTACTTTCTTTCTTACACACTTTCCTTGTCTCCTTGAATGCATCTATTTTTTTTCCTTTCTTTCAAAAGATTTCAACTTTCTTTCTTACACATTCTTCTTGTCTCCTTGAATGCATCTTTTTTTGCTTTTAAAATGATTAACAATTACTTCTCACTTATCTCCTTAATGACTTGAACCTGTACTTATCAATTCGACTGCATTTTATTATTAATAACAAGTACTAGATAGTAATATTTCCATGTTAAATGCCAACGGAAAATGAGTTATTACAGCTTGTCAAAAATGAATTTCAACCAAAGCAATGTAAGCTAAAGAAGCAATCAACTACTTATAAAGTAGTTGGCCATCAAAAAAGTTTTTAAACTCTATTTTGGTGTAGGTCAAATGATCAAATTCTCTTGTCTACATTCTAAAAATTCAGACTTTTCTGAAATATCGTCAATGTGTGCCTACGCACCCGTTTGAATCGGTGATAATTTAGTCACCTCCAGATTATTTTGAAACTCTTTAAGTCTCCTTTTCCTAATATAAAGTAGTGTTCTATTAAAAAAAAATGTATGCAAGAGAAGCCCACTTTAGTGTTTCTCTGCGTTGTTATGGGATACTTTCGTCCATGTGGTGAAATAATTGTGTCCCCTGCAGTCTCCTGGGAAATAATAACAACAACAAGGAATCAATAATTTTTTGTTTTTTTTAAGGCTTTCTACGTGTAAAAACACAAGGATTTGGCTTAATTGCAGTCACTGCTCCAACTTTTCAAACTTTTCCAATGGTGAGATTCTCAAAATTTCTCGCATGTAAAATTATCAATCACCCAACAATCTCTAAAGTACAAAATCTATATACTTTCTCCAACGGAATTTACACTTGAAAGTTGAGAAACTCAAATCGCACAAAATCTGTGGACCTTATGTCTTTGAAATTTACACTTGAAAGTTGAGAAACTCGTACCGCTTAACTCCATATGCACTGGTGTAACGCACATTCATCGACGTAAAGCCTCCAAGCGCACATTAAAAAAATATCAACTGTGATCTTTTGTCAACTTTAATTTCAAGAATTACACAAATTCTCACTTCTTTAGAATCCAATTCAGCACTTAAATTTAATAAATTCAAATCTTAATATATTCAGATCGTTTGATAACCAAAAATTGAACATCTGAATTAATTAAGTGACACTGAATTTTCTAAATAAAATTTGCTCCCAAAATTAAGTGATAAGTGATAAGTCATTCACTTATCACTGAATGTGATATACACTCAAATGTATTAGATTTAATATTTAACAATTTAATAACTTAATGGATTCAGATTTTAGACTTCAATTTTCAGACTTCAGTTTTATCAAACGCACCTTAAGTCCAGTTATTTAAACTTGAACAAAATAATGTGACATAAATATAGAAAAATTAAAAGTTAATAAAAGGGTAGAGACAATGAGAAAGGAAAAACAGTTTACATAATAAATCTCAACTTTAAAGTGTGGAGACAAAAAAGCCCCTCAGGGCTAGAGCTGGTGGTAGTACCCTCGGGGAGTATCACCGCACAGGTTCGAACCCCGGGTAAAACGGTAGGTGAAAAAGTTGGGTAGCCTCTCCCTACCCGCCGAGGATTAGTTGGGTCATTAGATATTACCAGATACCTCTATGACGATAAAAAAAAAAAAAAAAAAAAAAAAAGAAAGTGTGGAGACATAAAGAAAAAACAGTTTACATAATAAAAGAGAAAAGATAAAAGAAGAAATGTGACAGTTAAGCCTATTGGTCCAGCACACTCTAAACACTTCATGCCAAAAACCCACCAAGTATCAGCATTCTATTCCCAATTTAGGCTGACAAAACCCTAAAATAATGTACGTTCACATTCTCCCCAGTCGTCCGCCATTTCCAGCTCCACCGTGATCCTCCCGTTCTCCGCCGGCCTCACCGTGCCCCGCCCTCATCCCCAATCAGCCTTTTCTTTCTTTCTTTGTCAGGTACATCTTTCATATACACGGACTCCTCTGCCTCGTATTCTTCCTCATTTTTAGTACTTGTGTTTTTTTCCATTTTTGAGTTGCGTACTTTTGTGGCTTTTTTTAAGTGGTTGTCTGCAGAAATTTCAGCGTTGGAAAGGGTGGATTATAATGGAAATGTGCTTGATGATGGGATGAATAAAGGAAGGACTGGTTTAGATTTCTCTGTGTACTTTTTTTAACGGGCTTAATTTATTATTACGCCGGTGTGTGTCAAGTATTGTGTGTTTTTGGCTTTAGTCGGATACTGTGATAAATTTGTGATGGAAATGTAGGTTGTCAAATTCGATAATTTAATGAAACAGCATTTTAATTGTATCAATTCCCAAATTGGCATTCGTGTTCCCCTTTTGTGTCCTTTTGCTCAATCACAAGAAGTTAGTGAAGTAAATAATCTAGAAAAACAGACAGAGCCTTTTGGCTTTGGTATATTGAACTTCTTTATGACCAGGGATGGCAAACTCTGTAACAAGGCATCAGTTTACTGTTTGCAAAATTTGTGCTTGATTATTAGCAGTATTATGTATTTAATAAAAAAAACCCACTGTTTTTGCAGCCCTAGATCTACATTGTGGCCCGCTACCTTTCTTTTTCTCACCAAATGTATGTGGTCCATTTCTATTTAGGTCCTGGATGCACTTGGTTGTCCCGAGCAATCTTATTAGTACCTTCCAGCAATGAAACCAATAGCAAATGGGGTTCCTAGAACCCAGAGGCAGAAAGGCTTTCAGAGCGAGGGGCCTAATTGGGTCCTTATTGCTGGTGGTGCTTTGCTAAGTACGTTATCGATTAGGTTGGGTTACAAGCTGAAACAGGTGCTTGACATGAAGCCACCGGACAATACCAGCAACAGCTTGAAAGGTTATATGACATATGAATAAATTTCATTTCTCCTTTTCATATTTCTTCATGGTTTTGTCTTGAAGAGTTGTTTGACAATTCAGGGAGTGGAAAATTTACAGAGAGAAAGAAGTCAGGGAGCTGCAGTTTGCATCCAAATGCATATTCTTTTCATCAAGATGGGAATGCTTGCTGCAATTGCCTTTCTGGTCTGGCTTCTCTCTAGCCTTAATTCCCCTTCAGCTGGAAGTTATTTTCCTTTTTTAGAACAAATATCCATTCAGATTTTTGGTATATAGGTTATTGCTCCAGCTGAACATGGTTGTTGCTTGATGCACACTTTGGTAGGGCATGCAATCGGTGCTGTTTCATACATGTGGGGGTATTCTTACAACTATGTCCGAGAAATAAGATGCATTTGCTTGTTTTGCACAATTTTCATAGAATTGACACTTCAAAGATGAAAAATGGTTCTTTTGTCTTTTAAATTTCTCCTGAATGAAAAATGAAAAATTGCTTGATTTGTCTTTTAAATTTCTCCTGGATATTGATTGTCCGGTATATGTTTACCTCCACCTTCTTTTAGGTTTATATTGGTCTTGCTGCTGTTCTTTGTGGAGTGGTTGCTTCACATCTTAGATTCTTGTCTTTCTGTATTATAAGGAATATCTCCTCAAAATTTTTTTTATGTAGTTCCATGAAAACTTAAAGACCTTTTTGCTGATTCTGGATGTATTCAGGATTTTATTTATGTCCCTATATAATTCTCTGGTTCATTTTGTGTAATTTCTGGTAATTGATTAATGAATAGGATCTGTGAATGTAATGGAGATCAAACAGCAGCGCAATGGCCAAGTTCTGTCAGAACCTGAAATGGCACTGCCTCTTGTTAAAGTTTCTTCTTCTGAGTTCAGCAAAGAGAATGGGGTAATCTGGGCGTCATCTCCTGACCGCCTTGAGCTTCCTCAGAAACCATTCCACCATTCTAACAGTTCTGATTCACCTTGCGTCTCTGAAGCTGGTTCTGACATTTTCAGTAATCGAGAAGTGATTCAGAAGCTGAGGCAACAGCTGAAGAGACGGGATGACATGATAATAGAGATGCAAGATCAGATTGTAGAACTGCAGAATTCCCTCAGCACTCAGCTAACACACTCTACCCAGCTGCAAGCACTGCTAGATGCTGCAAACAGAGATCTGTTTGACTCAGAGAGAGAAATACAGAGGTTGAGGAAAGTAATTGCAGATCATTGTGTGGGACAAGACAATTGTGGTGATAAGCTTAGCTCCGCACCTGTTTGGCCTGCTGAACTAAGGAATGGCCATTTGAATGAGTATTCCGAAGTTGAGGGACATTTGGATTCCTTGGAGAAAGACAGAAACGGTGGCAAAATTGAAATGCTGCGAAGGGAAGTTAATGAGTTGAGGGAAGTTATAGATGGAAAAGACTACCTTTTGCAGAACTATAAGGAGCAGAAGTCTGAGCTCTCCATGAAAATCAAGGAATTGCAGCAAAGATTGGATTCTCAGCTCCCAAATATTTTGTAGTGTGGCTGCTCTCTGTGTATTCTTCTTTGGCTTCTAACTTATGTTTTCTTGGTCTAAATCGCTTGCAAATCCCAAGTTTTGGTAAAGCATCATTTCTTTTTTCGTTTGTCGGTTGATAAGCAGCAGTTCTTGTGGGGTTCGTGTGTATATGATCTCAAGTTGAGAGTAGAGAGTTTTAGTTGAAGTTGGGAAACCGTTAGCGTAGTTGTTTTCACTTGAAGCTTCACTTTGTATTTGGCAGTATCAAAATGTCCATTCTGCATTCTGAATTCTCAAGGCATGAAAGTGATCCAATTCCACTTTAGTAGCCGATGGATTTCCATTTCAAGCTTGAGATTTCACAATATATTATGGTATTTTATTACAATTCCATATGCAAATGCTGTTTTAACTGACAAGTTGATGTTCATAAATTTATAGGAATTTCTTGTACCGCTTTCTTTCAAGTTACATGGATAATGGTAATTTCCTAGCCAAGTCGTATGTTCACCTTACTGATATTCTATTTACTCGTGCATATTATTACAACTTAGATAATACGTAGAAATTAATGGGTGATCAACCTTTTCAGCAATACGTGCTAAATAATGGGTGATTGACTCTCTCAATCTGTCAATGCTTCAATTGAATATATATATATATTTCATTGCTTAAACCATCAAGAAGTCCTCCTATAATGTTGTAAAAACTCTCAACATATAAGGCAATTTTTTGACAATTCAGAGAAGTTTTAACTACATAAATAATTCTTGTAACTTTTATGTTTCTAATACTAGGAGGAGGTGCCCGCGTATCGCGCAGGTGTTTAGTGCCTGTGATTAAAGAGAATTTTTTAGTGGTTGAAATGAATATTATTTCCATATTAACCAATAAGTTATTTTTGATCAAGAACCTATCGGTACATATCATCCATATTGTTGCAAGGTGAGCAAGTGAATAAATATAAGAGTAAGATAACAATGCATATTAAGTAATATTAATAAAATTATTGTAAATAATAATGCATATTAACCGAATCCTACTTAATATGAGTAAAAGGAAATGCATGGATAATGGAGTAATTTAGAGGGCATTAAACCTAATCCTGGAAGCCGAAAAGGGACCAAAAGGAAGAATGTGAAAGAGGAGACATTGGAACAATCATAATCGATACTTAGACATTAAATCATCAACATACCTATGTTTTTGGCTGTTTAATTGAGATGTAAATAGTGGTATATTGCTGGTATGGAAGCTGTTTCAAAGACAGGGGTTTCTAACATGGGAATTCATGCATTGGTATTATTATGAGTTGTTTCACATAATTGAATGAATAGCTGCAAGTCTCTTTATTTTAATTGCACTATGACACCATTTCAGTAAATTACACCAATACATATGCTTATATTAGTTGTACCCAATGCACTAATGATTGCAAAATAATCCCTCAGTCCAAAAATACCCAGATGTCTTTATGCTATATAAGAATGAGTTTTGGTCAAATTTGTCAAATGCTACTGTATGATAACATCTAACAATCATTTCATTTGGTGCAATAGCTGATAAATTAAGTAGGTAAAGATTTTACAAATTATTAGAAATTGAAGTTATTAACTTGTATAAATTAAGATCCATTTTTAACTACTTTGGGAGCTTTGTTTTTGTTAAAATTGTAATAAAGTATTTACAAGGATCTTCAAAAGATAAGAATATGTTTGTCCGTATAATTTTTCGGTAGTACTAAATTTGCTATAGTTTCAGTCAATTGGTGATAAAACAACTCCAACTTCAATTGAATTTTGGAACTATTTATCTGGCATAATTTGTGACAGGGTGTCGAGCCTGTGCAATAATAATTACCTATTCAAGAAAAATACAAATTCTGAATATAGCGGTGAGCAGAGTCGAATCCACAGGGACCGGGGATAATTCGTTTCTTTTAGAGTCCAAAGTATGGGGGGTTTTTGGAGAATATAAAATAACTAATTAGCTACTCTTAACTCATTTCTGCAATGAGACTCAAACACTTCCGGTATAACAAAATCAATCTCATTAACAGAAATTATAGAGTAAGAGTCAGGGGAATATAGATTAAGGGATGGAGTGGGTGTCATCGCATTTAGTAATTGCTTACTGGATTCGTTCACTAGGGTAATTTGATGTTGGAGTCTCATGTCTTCCACTTCAACTTCCTTTTCAACTGCATTTTTGGATCCTCCTTCTTGAGACTCTTGCAGTTCCATATCACTTGTCAGGATAATTGCACTCTCACCTTCCTTAGAGTCATTGATGGTCTGTGAGGGCAATTCTGACATGAATGACGATTGTTGAGACTCTTGCTGTTAAAAACTCATTGGTCCCTTTTCATAATTAACGTTGGAGTTATCCCACCATCCTTGATCATACCGTTTTGAATAAGGGTCATACCACGTTTGAGATCGAGGTGAAGAATCTCCAAATTTTTTTTTGAAATAGTCACTCAGGTAGTCTTGATATTCGGGGCACATACCGGTTGAATGATCCCAGGCATAACAAATTTCACAGGTTGCAGCAGCCATTCTTTCTCTAAGAGAGTTTAGTACCTCTGAATATGCAAACTTAGAAAAAAAAAAAACAAGTCTTATTGCCTTCCCTGGAAACAAAATCCAATCTATCACCAAAACACGGAATGTTAGCAGCCATCAACTATATACAAAAAAAATGAGGAAAATAAATTTACAAAAAAAATGAAAATAAAATGAACTAAAAAAAAAGAAACAAATTAATCTAGCACCAGTTCCCGACAACGGCGCCAAAAATTGACAGGGTGTCGAACATATGCAATAATAATTACCTACTCAAAAAAAATATAGATTCTGAATATAGCGGTGAGTAGGGTCGAATCCACAGGGATTGGGGATAATTCGTTTCTTTTAGAGTCCAAAGTATGGGGGATTTTTGGTGAATATAAAATAACTAATTAACTAACTAATACAACAACTAATAGAAATTAATAGAAATTAATCAATAACCAATATGACTCTAGCCAAAGATGCAACTTTTCAGACACGGTCCATTCAACTGATCATCGATGCAAAGATAATTCAATTACTCACTACTAGATTGGTTGTAGTTGTCATACACGCGATGAACAACCAGCATTTCCTTAATTTTTTGATAATTAAGGTACGACCGTTAACTATTTCTCTAACCAAGTAATAACCCTAGATACGACCATAGGATTTAATTACTCGATTGCATTAATAATTAGAAAAGCCCAACCCTAACCAACAAACACGCTACGAGGGTTTGTTTAAATTAGATCATACGTTTCCCTAACATGAAACCAATCACGCTAGTCGCCACTGGTATTAATCAATTGAACAATTACGGATTCAATCAATTAATTTGGCATTAGATCATTAAGTTAATTTGAATATCGGGCCATTGATATTCAAATAACATAACAAGCATAAGCAATTAAATCAGGAAACGTACAAATACCAATGAATAAAAGAAATAAATAAAATTAATTCGATCTCACAGATATTTGGAACCGCGCCTTTAAGTTGGCCTTCGACTAGATGGAAGGTTTAGCCACGCCTCTTGAATAAATCTTCATGCAAATTAATTGAGTGCAAAGGCATCCCGTTTTTCACTAGAAAGCAAGAGTAAAAGATATTTTTTCCATTGGAAAATATTGTCGAACAGTTGGCGTGCGCCTGACAAAAGGAAAAAGAAGAAAAACTCAAAACTAAACTAAACTATCCTAAAACTATTGATATCTACCTTGTATGTAAGAAAAGAACTAGATTTAATGCTTTCCTTTCCTCTTGCCACATGGCTTCTTAATTATCTGACAGGTGGCAAGGTAAAGGATTTCCTTGCAAATTGTCTAAAGCTTCTCTTGTGCGAAGCCTGCTATTTCTTTTCCTTCTTTTGCCATTGCACCGTTTTTCCCTCAAATTGCATTGAAGCGTTTTCCTGCTCTCTCTACCACGCGCCTATTCTATAAGAAAAGAGCCAGATTTAATGCTTTCCTTTCCTCTTGCCACATGGCTTCTTAATTATCTGACAGGTGGCAAGGTAAAGAATTTCCTTGCAAATTGTCTAAAGTTTCTCTTGTGCGAAGCTTGCTATTTCTTTTCCTTCTTTTGCCATTGCACCGTTTTTCCCTCAAATTGCATTGAAGCGTTTTCCTGCTCTCTCTACCACGCGCCTATTCTGAGCAAAATTCAGTACACCTATTTTGCGCAAGTCCAATCCCAACCGGCTATGCTACCAAACCCAGCCGGTCAACACCCCTCTTCAAGCCTTCTATTCCTTTTCCTTCTTTTGCCATTGCACTGTCTCTTTCCCAAATTGCCGTTGAACCCTTTTCCTCCCTTTCCTCTACCACACGGCTATTCTGAGCACAAATTCGGCGCACCTATCCTGAGCAAGCCCAATTCCAGCCGTCTGTGCTACCAAACCCAGCAGGTCAACAACCCTCTTCAGCCATGTAAAAAGTTTGGATTTTCTATGATTTGGGCGATGGGTTTTGTGACTTTCTTCTTTAAGCCAGCAGGTTAGCTGCTACTCCTGCAGGTGCTTGATTTGCTGATCATTCACATGGTCTTTGTACTTTAGAGCAGGAGAATTGGGTGTAGGTGAACTACTTTGCTTACACTAGCCGTTTTTCCCTCTTTCTCTAATATCCAATTAACCCGTTTCTGTATCAATTTCATCTCATGTTGCCGAATTGTTGGAGCCTCACGTGATAGTTGTACTTCAAAGGAGTGAGATGGAGAACTTTTTATTAGGTATGCCATTCTATTCTAATCAACTTTGGTATTCAATTTTCCGCCCAAATTATGCTTTCTATTCAACTTTCATCATCCGTATGATTACGATTAGAAATATCTGCTTGGATGTGATTTTTCTCTTATTCCAGTTATGCTGAGAAATAGGGTTCCTATTCACTTAGCCTGTACCTTTTCCAGTGGCTTACGAAATCAAAAAAAAATGGGATGGACGTATTTATCAGTGCATCCTGCTGCCTTCTCTGCCTTGTGAACTGCAAGAAGAAGCCTCCGAGCCTTTACGCCTTGTTCTTTGGAGTCCTCTCTGGTGAGAAAAAAACTCCCCCTTTTTTTTGCCAAATTTTCCTCTTATGAATAGTTCGCAGATTAATAAATTCTAATATACAGATATTTTCAATTCATAGGTTCCTTTTGCTGCAGTTCCTTCGAGGAATCTTTTAACTTGAAGGTCAGTTTGTTGCCTTCCTTCAATCTATCAACATTTTTTCTTTATTTAAGTGCCTATATTTTCATAAGTGAAATTTCACCTTTCCCTTTTCTTTTTAGTAGTTTTTCTTCAGTTTCTGCTTCATTTATTTTAAGTTTATTGGTGCTATTTGTTTTGTGTCATCCTTTATGAAACAAACGATTGCTTATTTGAGCAGGTGATTTTGTTAATTTGAAATATTTGATTAAAAATCTTTCTTATAGACATGGGCTTACAAAAATATTGCTGGGTACCAGTTTAAACGATGAATATTGGGTTGTAAAGGATGCATTATGAGGTGTGTGGAATAGTTGATTGTATGCTATCTTTATCATATTCTGGCCTTAAACTGTGACGTAGTTAATTCAATCTGGCTAGCTTTAAAGATTGAAGTTCCAATTAATTCAATCTGGCCAGCTTTAAAGGTTGAAGTACCAAGTTCACTATTCCCCTTGTGAAGCGCATATGCATGCTATAAATCAACACAAAGGACATCAGGTTGAACCCCTTGCTTGGGTAAGCCTGTGTACAGGAGAAATTGATGGGTTAAGTAAATCTCATATTGTTGCCTAACAACAATTATTTCAGCATAATATTGTGTCCAAAGTTATTTAATGTAGTCTAGAAATCATAACTTTTCTATCCTAAGCACTATTGTACTTGTCATTACCATAGCCTTCTGTAACAAGTTCAATATTAACAATATTTGAAATTTAATAACATTCAAAAGAAGTACATACGGATGGACCAACTTGGAAGAGTAACTGAGCTTCAAGAGTCAATTACTCTGCTTATATTTTTGTAGGAACTAAAGAATAGAAAAGACACATTTTAATTATTTCCAATACACTAGATGAAACCTTGCAAGCTTTCAAATTTTTCCTGATGAATTCCGATTCTATAAATACAATGAGAAAATCCTGAATTTATTGCAAATGTTCATTATCATGGTAATCATCCAATTTTATTCTTTTTTTGTAGTATATAATTATATTTTAATTAGTTTTGCCGAAAAATTGGAAATCAATAAAACTTGCTTGGTGCTTTGCGGATAGTTGATATAATCTACTGTGATCTTTTTCTAAAACTATTTTTAAATTTTTATGCCTCTTAACTATTTTTAATTTTTTTGCATAAAACTAATTTTGTGCAAACACAATAAAAAAGTATTGTTACTCAATTATCAAGTTGAAAATATGCGTATCCACATTCCATGTAAACTGTCAAACATAAAATGGCCTTGTGTCTTTCTTGCTTATGTTGTTTGGTACAATGTTGTCGCTTTCTTATTAGACTCTTGAACTTTTAGCTTTTCTGGATATCATTTTTGAATCTTGACTTCATTTTCACTACTAATATTCGATAGGGTTAACTGCTCCATCATACACTAACATTTTCTGATGATTTTATTAGGTTTTTCAACTTTAAAATTCTCCATTTGCCTCCTATATATTTCAACACAAATAAATGCAGTATTTCAAACTTTCTATGGAAAATCAATAGCTTCTCTTCCTGGAATCATTTTCACAGTTCGACCCAAAGCTTCAACGCAAACACTAATCTGCCATTAAAATTTTAGCTAAGATTTCAACTTGACTCTAATGTATGATCTTAAGGTAGTTAAAGTAAGCAAAAGCTCTTGAAAATGTCAAGTCATATTAGACAACAGGCATTCATTATGTCTATGACAGCTTGATTATCTCAAGCTTAGATTTTTTTTTGGTAGGTATCTCATGCCTAGAATAGACTAAATAACAAATTATTGCTCAGAATTAAAAGCTGTTAACCCATTTGCTGATGTTATTCTAAGTAACTAAGCTGTCCTTTTGGTTTGCATATAATGAGTGTTCTATCAAATAGTCAAATTGCTATATACACACTAGAAAAAAAATTGTAGTGATGGACATCAATAACAGATTTTATGCACCAAAGTCATTTCCAACCTCCTGGTACTGATGCTTTGGTCTTTAATCACAATGAAGCTATACAGACTCTAAGTTAGTTTTTCTTACAATATACATGTTTGCTATATGTGACCTGTTGTTGTTCTAAATGAGGAATGGGAGTGCTTATCTATTTTTAAGATAATATTAAGCTGGCCAGCCTTTTTTAGTGATCTAAATGCCTATTGGTTAAGCAGCTTAAGACTTTGTACTTCTTGTTTCTAATTGCTTACTTAGTGTGTTCCTTGTTTGCTGTTTCGTTTACGCTAGACTTGTCTGGGGCAATGAAAAACTCAATGGTTATTTTTTAAGGATATTGTATGTAGACCATTCTTCGTCTGTTATTCATTGTAGTCTTTTTACTCAAAGCTCATTCACTCATTTATATGCCTAGCAGTTGAACATCTTAGGTTATTATGCCTGTTTTATCCCAAGTACATACACTCTATTTTTTGGCTTGAAATTGCAGAAGTATGTGTAAATATATATGTTAATCTTATCTAGATGTATCATTAGGTCCCCTAATAGCATTAATTTGACTACCATTCGAGCTGAATCGGGAAGAAAACAAATTGCAGTAGGATGTAGTTCTTGAATTGAGGAGTTGGCTGCTTTTAATCATTCATGTATTTGACAAAGGTGAAAGTGCCACTTATGGGAGTCGGTCTTGTCTTTGTGGACTAAATGGATTTCTTAAGGTCATAAAGCTGCAATACTCATTTCTGATTTTGATCTCCTTTGGTGTAATGAACATACTTTAATGTCCTTTTCAAACTTGTTTCTGTGCCTTGAAGAGTAGAGAACATTTTCTTATCTTTATAACTGGACTTCATTAATTGATACCTTCTCTAACTTTGAAGCTGCTCTATATTTGTTTTCTGTTCTTATTTTCCATATTTCTTCAGTAACTTATCTTTTTTCCCCTCTCCAGAATTACCACTTAATATGGGGCATGGACAATTATCATTTTATCAGCAATTTAAATAAATTACAGTAATGGATGCTAATCCCAATTCCCAGACATCATGAACTTATAACCCATACTTGGAACATCTTAATGTATCTAAATTGATTACAACTTTATAGCTCAACAGCTCATATAGCAAACTAATGCAAGCATTATCATTTACTGTTTTTCTTTGCCCCCTTTTGTCTATGCTCTTTCCCTGATATTTTTTTTTTCCTGTGTTTTGTTGCTTGGATAATGTACACCTCATCCTAGGCGCAAAGCTTTTTGCATTTCCCTATTTGATTTATCGTTGCTGTTACCAGGTATGCCTAATGCTTCAGCCTGACTTTTACACAAAAAAACCTGTTGTTAGCTGTATTGTCTCCTTAGTTCATGTTTTTTTATGCTTTTGCTATTAGACTTTGATGGCTCTATATCCTCAATTCCTTTAACCTCTGTTTAGTCGTATGTCCAGTTGGTTTTACATTTATTCTGTAGTTGCTTTCTGTTTATTTGATTGTCTAATATTGTTTGCGTAAGAGTATATAAACAACCATATAATATAGACCAATTATATGATTGACTAAATTGTGATCGAGATATCTGATAGTCAGTCATTACATTAGAGAAGTTCCATTAGCTATTTTATCCTGTCTGCCTTGATGGACTAGCATCCTTCTTTTCTTATATATTTTGTCACAAACGAGCCTTCTGAGAATGCTACTGGCATTCCTCCATTTGAGGTGACTCAAAAATATGGATAAAGTTAGTTATAGAAAACAAGCTATTCAAAGATGGAGGCAAAAACGGTTAGATAGGCTATCGCGACTTCGTGGCTCGAGACCCTCAAATGTAATTAATGTTCCTCACTTGCTTCCTATAGGGCCAAATAACAGCCAACTATCTATGAGTAGATCACTTCCATTTCTACAAAATCAATTTCTTGCTATAAGAAATAATGGAAGTCAAAAAAATATGGGATATAGAAACAAAAAATCCCAAAGAGATGGCTTGCTTCACTCCATATCTCTAGAATCACATCAGCCATTTCTTCTTAGACGCCCGAACGTCCATTCTATCCTGCCAACCAATTCAAATGACACAGAAGCATCCATGAATATGTCATTTATATTTGCACCACTTGAGCCTTCCAGTATAGCCTATAACAAAGAGGATCATCTTACATTAAAACCTGATATATCTCAGATGCATTGTATGCACGAAACAGAGCAAATAGAAGCTCAAAATGCTAGCTGCTCTAGGTTTGTGACTCACCCTATTGAGTCTAGTATGCCTCGTCCTGTGAACCCAGCTACTTTGCTGTTTGCAAGTTCAAATATGGTGCATTCAATTGTCAATGCGCCATCTGAATTCTTGGCAACAAAAAATCCTGTTGCAGCAAATAATAGAAGGCAAAGATCTGTGATACTAAAACATAAAAGGTGCCAAGAAAAAAAGAAATCTAAAAGTTCGCCTACCAAACCTCAACTTCCTCTTCCTTCAATTGTTGCCATCCCTGCAGTGGATACTGTGCAATCAAAATCAATTCAATATGAATCCACAGGTGCTTGCCTTAATCCCCTCCATTAATATGCTATTAAAGTCAAACCAGCTCATACAGTTTCATACCAGTATTTTATTCATATCATTATTTTCACTAATTTCTGCATATTTTCCAAGTTAACCGTTTTAAGCTTTTGTAAAAGTATATGCCTTCTATTCACTGTCAACCAAAATAGGTCTGTAACATTAAAAATATTATGTGATTTTATTTTAAACTCATTTTGTCTTTTAAAGCCTTTTTTATAAATTCCAGCTTCCTATGCCTTCAATCTTAGAATTAAATCAATTACTCTAACTTATCATTCTATAAACTATAAAATTAATTTTATACATTTTTCGTGACCTTTTCACATTTAGAACAATTCACTTGGCTACTAGAATGATCATCCTTTTACAAACAGTGTTTTCCAGCCCCTTTAGTGTACCATGAAAAAACTTTAACCTTAGATAAAGCTTTCCCATAAACATAGACTTTTTACCTACTATACCCCTTAGCGCTTTTGTTTAACTTATACCATATTCTATCCAGTTTCGGTAGCAAACACTTAAGGAATAGATAGAGCCATACTCCAATCAAACCAAGTAAAGCCTAAGAGAAAGCGTGCAGGTTTTGTAAACTTTTTAATGTCTTACTAGCTTCAGTTTTTTAATTTCTACTTCCCTGCATTACACAAAATGAATAACTAGATATCTTTTCTTTGTCGATTATAGCAAGAACGCCAAAAACAGGTCGGGAGGTCTTAAATCACATTCCTACTGCTGCTGATCTGCTTCCTCGCCAATGCAACTGTCCCCATTGTAGTGCAAAAAATTTGCTCATGAAACAGCAAATTTTTGTTATTCTAATGGGGATGTTATTTTAGCTAGCAATTCAATCCCAACTGTTCTAAAAGAACTTCTTATGTCATCATCTGAGGAAGCTCAACTGTTTAGGACCTGTATTAGAACCATTAATAACACATTTGCTTTCACTTCCTTTGGAGTAAAATGTGATAAAAATTTGGCTAAGAGAAATAAGGGCATTTATACTTTTAAAGTGTAAGGTCAGGTCTATCATTTCATCAATGATTTAAAGACCTCAAAAAATTTGCAATTCTATTTTCATGGCAGTGAAAATGAATTAGCAAATCGATTAGATGCCTACCCAAGATTAACTGAGAGTATTCTCCAAAAAACCATGAATCTCATGCAGCAAAATCCCTATGCTAGATTCTTTCACGGCTTGAGAGAGGTTCATAACCTTGATACTTATCGCATTGTTTTACGAACACACCCTGGTTTAGACCAAAGAGTATTCAATAAGCCTACAGTGTCCCAAGTTGCTGCTTTATGGGTAGAAGGAGAAGAAAATGGAGAAACAAGCCGTCGAGATATTCGAGTGTACACCCATGGTGGCCATTCACACAATATCCAATATTACTATGGCTGTTATGACCCTCTCCAGTACCCTCTTTTGCTTCCTTTTGGTGAATCTGGTTGGCATCAAGGGATTAAAAAACACGGGAAAAAGGTGCACAAAAAAAAGACTAGGAAAAGGGATGCTCAAATTTCTATTTCTCCAATGAATGCTTCTACTGCCGAAGAGTTAATACAAATGGAACAAGACTGTAAGTAGAATAAATCTTTTCCACCTGTATTCTATTAATTTTAGCATGCCAGCCTCATTAACCTTCTTTCTAAATTCCTTCAACCAGTAATGGCAGGAATAGACGGCGATCCTGATTTCGTTTCCATCCGTGAATACTATGTCTATAAATTGCAAATGAGAAATGATGATGAATCTTTCTTATTGCACTTTGGTAGGCTATTTCAGCAATATGTTGTTGATATGTATGTTAAACTTGAATCACAAAGATTAGATTATTTGAGAACCCAGCAAGAAGAATTTAGAAAAGAGTTCTTACAAGGTATAGTAGACTCAATAGGTACTGGTGAAGTCCGGGCAGCAAATGTAGGTCAAAGAGTATTTTTACCAGCTAGCTTTATTGGAGGACCAAGAAATATGAGAAGAAAATACATAGATGCAATGACTTTGGTCCAAAAATTTGGCAAGCCGGATATATTCTTGACCATGACTTGCAATCCCAATTGGCCAGAAATAAAAGAACATTTACTGCCGACAGAGGAAGCCCAAAATCGACCAGATTTGGTTGTAAGGGTCTTTCGTGCTAAACTAGAAGAATTAAAGAATGAACTTTTGAAGAAAAATATTTTTGGAGAAGTGGCAGCCTATACATATGTGATAGAATTTCACAAAAGAGGCCTGCCACATGTTCATTTTCTTTTAATCTTAAAGCCTCAGCACAAAATGTTCATCCCTGATGAATATGATAAAATTGTCAGTGCAGAAATTCCAGGTAAAACAAAATATCCGCACCTGTACAGAATGGTTAAAAAACACATGATGCACGGCCCTTGTGGTGTGTTGAACCCATCAAATGTTTGCATGACTAAGCATGGCTGCTGCAAAAATTCTTATCCAAAAGAGTTTTCTGAGCAGACAATTCAGACGCTAGATTCCTATCCACAATACCGAAGAAGAAACAATGGTGTTAAAATTAAAGTCAGAAAACAAAAACTTGATAATACATGGGTTGTTCCTCATAATGCATATTTACTTGCTAAGTTCAATTGCCACATTAATGTTGAGATCTGCTCAACAATTCAGGTTGTCAAATATATTTACAAGTATATCTGCAAAGGACATGATCGAATCAGTTTCCATATCAATTCTGATAATCCAAACAATCAGATTGATGAAATTCAGCAATATCAGGCAGCTCGGTGGGTTTTCCCGCCTGAAGCTGTTTGGCGATTATTTCGATTTTCCATGGGAGAAATTAAACCAGCTATCATTCACCTTCAATTGCATCTTCCAAATTTTCAGCCAATTCACTTCAAGAAGCATGAAAATTTAAATAACATAGTCAAAAATCCAAGAAATAGGAAGACAATGTTGACTGAATTTTTCTATATGAATAGAACAGATTCAGTTGCACAAGAACTAAATTGCATATACGTTCAATTTTCAGACCATTTTGTCTGGTTAGCTGATCAAAAACGCTGGAAAATTAGAGATAGGGGAGATTTTATAGGCCGAATAAATACAGCTCATCCATCTGAGGGAGAAAGATATTACCTTAGACTTCTTTTGTCTAAAGTTCGTGCTCCAAAGTCTTTTGAAGACTTAATGACTCATAATGAAGTACAAGTTACCACCTTTCGTGAAGCAACTCTCTTGCGTGGCCTACTTGAGAATGATAATAGCCAGGAAATTTGCCTACAAGAAGCGTCTCTTTTTCATATGCCTTATGAAATGAGACGACTTTTTGATACGCTATTAGTTTATTCCTGTCCTAGTGACCCCAAACAGCTATGGACAAAATTTGAGGCTGTCATGTCCGAAGATTTCATGAGAAATACTGATTTGTCTCCTAGAGAAATCAAACGAAAAGTTTTAGAGCAAATAAATGGTTTTCTACAGTCAATGGGAAAAAATATAGTTTCATTTGGCTTACTTCCTAATAATTTCTCATTCTCAGATGTAGACAACCAAACAAGAGATGTATTGGCTGAAAAAAGCATAAAAGTTTTTGAAGAGGACTTAAATGCGATTTCTTTGCTTAATCAGAACCAAAGGCATGCATTTGAAGCTATATCTAAAAGAGTTTATGAAAATAAGAGTGGTGCATTTTTTGTTGATGGCCCTGGTGGAACTGGAAAATCTTTTCTTTATAGAGCGTTGTTAGCTGATATTAGATCAAAGGGCTATATAACATTAGCGACAGCCACATCAGGTATTGCTGCATCAATGCTACCTGGAGGTAGAACCGCCCACTCTCGGTTTAAAATACCAATTGATACCTCAAAGGGCAGAGCATGCAAAATTAGTAAACAAAGCAGTTTGGCAAGTATGATTAAGGAATGCAAATTAATTATTTGGGATGAGGCTCCAATGTGCAAGAGATCTGCGATTGAAGCGTTAAATGATTTTCTTAAAGATCTTATGAATTCAGATAAGATCTTTGGTGGGAAAGTAATTATTCTTGGGGGTGATTTCAGGTAAACCTTACCAGTGGTTCGTAAGGGAAGCCAATCTGAAACCATTGCTGCTTCTTTGATTAATTCCCCTATCTGGCCAGCTCTTGAAAAATTAGAGTTCACACAAAACATGAGGGCTCGATTTGCTCCCTCATTCACTGATTACTTATTAAGGGTTGGTGATGGCACTGACCAAGCTGAAGATGACAGTCTCATATACCTGCCTTCTTCTATTTTGGTTAGCAACGGTTCACAGAATGCATCACTACATGATCTGATAAATGTGGTTTATCCCCACATTCATTATAGATCAGAAAATCCTGCCTTGCCATTAAATCGAGCAATCCTCACCACAAAGAATCATTTTGTGGATGAAGTGAATGATATCTTAATTGATAAATTTCCAGGTACAGCAGTAGAATATCTGAGTTTCGATCGAGCTTTGAATCCAAACAACCAAGTTCAATATGAAGATTTTTTAAACTCCTTATCTCCCAGTGGCCTTCCACCCTATAAACTAATCTTGAAACCTGGTGTTCCTGTGATATTGCTTAGAAAACTCGACCCTACTGAGGGTCTTTGCAATGGAACAAGATTAATTTGTAAAAGTTTGAGGAAACATGTCATTCATGCTCAAATAGCTGTAGGAGATTTTGCTGGAAAAGATGTCTTCATCCATAGAATTCTCTTACAACCTCCAACTGATGAACAATATCCTATTCCATATACAAGGACTCAGTTTCCAATTCGCTTATGCTTTGCCATGACAATAAACAAAGCTCAAGGACAAACGCTTGATTATGTTGGTATCTATTTGAAGGAACTAGTGTTTTCCCATCGGCAGCTCTACGTTGCATTATCGCGAGCAAGAACTGCTTCTCAAGTCAAAGTGCTCATTAAACCTCCATTTTTTGATAAGCCTAGAACAGACCAGACAAAAAATATTGTATTTAGAGAAGTTCTTGAAACTTCTCGCATAGCTGCCAAGTAATTATGTTATTTTAGGATTCAGTTCCAGTTTTCTTGAATGTTCCAGAATTTCTTCTCTTTTAACTTACAAACTGATTATGTGTCTTTCTTATTATTATAGATAACAATGGCAAGGAGATGTCTATCAGTGCATGAAGTCCACGACAAGATGAGAAGGTGGACAGTGCTTGTGCAAGTTATGGAGAAATCGCACGTGTTAACCAGTAACAGATCACCGCCTATCAGATTTCAGCGCCTCGTGTTAACAGATTCTGAGGTAATATAAGCTGAAACTGATCTTAGCAATTTAACATTTTCTAAATCATCAACATGTCCAGATAATTAATTATCCTCTATGCAATTTAATTTCAGGCCGATTACTTTTTAATATTGCTTTCTTTTTATGTTTCTTGGGTAATATTGTTCCGTTGGAACTTAAAATACCAATGCTTGCAAATTGACTATAGTGAAATCTTGATTTAACTTACATGATTCTACCCTATAATATTACAAGGTTTATTATTAACCAATGATGTATGCCTAATCGGTTTAACTTTCTGTATGGGAGATCATATATAGTGATTTGAAAATGTTACAGTTTGGATGCATTTGAGTGCCTCAATGTGCATTCAATGACTAAAACAAAGTGCAGAAGACTAACGGAAATGATTTATAGCAAAAGAGAAAAACACAGCTCTAATACCCCAAGACCATCTCATTTCCATTCTGGCAACTTTTTTTTTTTGGTAGAATTGAATGTGTAGCCGTACAGCCTATGCCAAGTCAGGAGACCAGCCATCTTATCCCTGTTTTTCCGCGTTTTGCTTCTTTGGCTTAATGTTTTTGGAGACTTTGAACTTTGATAGAAGTACTTCCATCTCATCTTCACCTTTTAATCGCACCTAATCTGTCCTGATTTCCAAGAAAATTTTTCCCCTTACCTTTTATCTATATTTGCACGTCTTTTTCTGTAATCACACTCTTTTGCAACGTGTTATCGTGTTCACTACTGCTGTGAACACGTTTTTAAAGATCCAACAAAGGATGTAAAACGAAAAGGGAAAAAAAGATAGGTATTGCAACTACAAAATGCTCATTTTGATCTAAGTCAGTTAGGTGCATCACCTCATTTCTGCCATAAAATATTAACAAGAAAGCAGATATTCGCCCAATCCCTTCAAATTCTCCATCTTCTCCTATACAGACAAGAATATACATATCCAGCCCCCTTTTTTTTATTTTAACAAGTGGGCTCAAACTTAAATTACGAAGCCAATTTGGTCAAAGTGTCACTGCTGCCAAAATACTTAAATGTTCTAAATGCAGTAATTTAATCTATCTCTGGAGTTTTGCAGGTCATTAGACTATTTATATTGTGATTAGGTTTCATTAGGTAGGACAAACTCCCGTACCAAAGCATAACAGCCAGTATTTGCCAATATTGAAAATATATAGGAGAGAAAGCAACTCACAGATAAGGAAAAGTTCTAAGAGTACCCTGATTACTTCGTTAGTTCAACTTATAGATATAGGCAACAGCACCTGCAATGCATTTGGGCCAAAAAAAAGGGAAAAAAATGAATGGGAGCATTAGAGCATAGATTATAGACATAGGCTCTGTATATCCAAGTTTTTGCATGTTAGTTTTGTTGCCCTTTTTTGCTTGTCAATTGCTAATACATATGGTACTTTCTTTGAACCCAAAAAGGGACATTCAATATACAATATCGTAGATTGATTTTACTTTATTAAACACATTGTACAAGTAGAGGACAATTGGTCTCGTAATCCTCTTAACAAATTGGGTGAACTAAACACCACAAGGTTGAGAAAAGATGTAGTTGCTACTAACGTGACCAATAGCTGCTAAAGTATTTGTACAGAAAGCGTTTTAGATTTTTGCTACTTCAATTCTTTCGAAGAGTCCTGCGTTTTCGCCTGTTACATATCCCTGGATCTGAAATACTTTTTTTCCCTTTAAGGAAAATTGTGGCAAACGATAGCAGTCTCTTGATAACATTAATTGATAGCAGTCTATTGTCAAATTCTGTTCTGCTTTTTCTACCATTTTCCTTCATAAATGTCTCTGATTATTCTTAGTGATTTGCTTCTTGCAACTCAAACATTGCTGTTATATGTTTTCTTCCCCCTCTCCCTTCTCACCTTGAGTGTTGTACTTCAGCCTTTTGGTTAGTATTGCTCATCTTGGTTCTTTCTATGAACAGGGGACTATGGTTTCAACTGTCATTTATGGAAACGACATTCGTTATTTTGCTAATCTGCTGCAACCGTTCAAGTAATACTATATCACTGGTGGGACTGTCAAAAAATAGGATGCAAAGTATAAAGTTAGTGACTATCAGTTCTCATGGGTGCTTCATAACAAGACATTAGTTGAAGAGTATGTTGAGCCAAATCCACCAATGCTACCATGCACTTTCGAATTGACCAAATTTGAAGACCTTTTTAGGTTCGCAGTCACAGAGAATGTTCAGAGTAAGTTATATCTATGCTTTACTGTTTGAAATATAAATTCATTTTCATATTTCCTTTAGCTATTGAAACACAGCTAACCCCTTCTCTTTTGGTTTGTACTAAGATTTACAAGCTGTTGTTGTCACTGCATTTGCGACAAAGGAACAGAATAACGGGTGTAAAACAAGAGACTTCATTGTTGTGAATGAAGAGTTAGTTATATAGACCTTACTTTTAATATTCCTATTCAAGGCATAAAACTGTTGCATTCACATTTTTCCCCATTTTTCCTCTTCTTTGTAAAGGAAAAAGCCAATGCTTCTTACTCTTTGGAATGAGTTCGAACAAAATCAGGGAACACAACTTGCAAACAGTATTGGAAATGCCAACGTTATCATTGGCATGAAGCTGAAAATCACAACTTTTAATTGTAAGTGAAGTTAATATACTTTTAACAGCTTATACTTCAATGATAGTCAACCAGTTACAATAACTCAGCCTATCACTGTCTTTTAAATTGCTCTATTACTTAATGAAAACTATTGCTTTTATTATTAGACTTATCTCTGACAACCAAGCCTGGGAGTGGCCTTCTGATTAATCCTCCCACTTCTGAAGCAAATGCACTCAAAGAATGATGCACATGTCCTTTGATCATTTTAGTTAAACTTTTCTATATCCTTTTGATAAATTAAAGTCTGTTGCATTAATTTCTTGGATAGGTATAATGCAAATAAAGAAGAAATTGCAGAATTGATACAACAAATAGCATACAAAGATTCATCTAAGCTGCTGCCACCTCCAAGTGCTAACGACATAATCAGTGTAGCCAATGCACTTAACACACTCAAAGATGTAACTTCCTTTTTCATTTATAACCTGATCTACATCTTTAAGCCATCCAAATTAATACAAAACTCAGATGTTCTTTTTTCTGTTCACAAAAACATCTATTAGGTGAAAACAGCTTGGATGACAGGAAAAATCAGTTTGTCCCCTGGACAACAAAAATTCTGGTTTGAAGCATGTGAGAACTGCCAAAAGGCTATCAATGTTGACGTAGGATGGGTTATGAGATGCGCATCTTGCAAAGAAGAGAGCAGAGTTGTAGCAAGGTAACTACCAAATTAAGTTTCCCTCTCTTGTAATGAATTAAAATATAATATTTTGTTTCCAATGTGTAATAGGACCCGAGTTGGAATTGCTGTTGATGATGGTACGGGCTCCATAAATACTGTTATCTTTGGCCTTGATGCTGAAAAGCTTATCCCATTTACAGCACTTCAATTCTGGGAAGCTCATACTGAGGTGAGCTAACAATCTTGCCAACAAAAAAATCTGCTACAAGTTTAGCTATTGCATGATAATACAACTACCAGCTTAATACATCTTGGTTAATGTTATCGATTCTTTTTCCCTTCATAGATTTCTTCATTTTCCCATTCAGCTGCGATGAACTTCATGTGCCTATATTTCTGCTGCCAATTATAATTTCCTATATTTCTGCTGACTTTTCCAATATCATGCGGGCTATATTTCTGCTGGAATGGCCAATTTCATCTTTGTTTTCCAAACTCTCATGCTTGTAGCCTTTTCTATTAGTTATTGAAGCCACAAACTGTCAAATTCTTACTGTTGTGTGAGGCTAATTTATTAGGAATTTAGTTGTAAGAAACCCATAAAGCAAAAGAAGGAGTGGTGGTATTCAGGAAAAAAACAGTGATAGCTCTCAATGGGTACATTTTCCTAGATAAGATTATGAGATTTTAGTCCAATTGTGCTATCCTGTAAATGAGATATCGAGTTACCTCTTCTAGCCCCTTCTTTGCCAGATTTGATTAGTTTTAGGTAAATAAGTAAATAGAAATTTTGTGCACAATTGGAACTGTATATTTGATACTAATAGAGTTTGTGCACGATTGGCCAATTAGAGCATTGGTCATTCTTCGTATGACAGATCCAATCTCAATCGAATTGGAACTGCATGTCCAGAATGAGTCAAATAGTTCTGCCTTCTTCTCACCAAGTGACTTTCTGTTGATACAACAATTGGAACATCTCTCCTTCGTTGCTTTTGCTGGTCTATATTAATGGCCCAGATGAACTCAAAAGATTTCAGCTTTTTTAGGCCTTTACCCGAATAGAAAAAAAAAAGTGAGAGTTTTATTTAGTTCATTGAGGTCTAATGGTAATAACTATCGAATAATCTGATTCTCACACTTCTTTTCTTTGGTATGAATGCTGCTCTCACCATGTAAAAGTGTCATGATTGTAGGAAACAAAAGATTATTTGGTTTTACCATCTTTCACAGTTATTCCATAATGTCTTGGGTATAATATGTTTTGTTTCCTTCCATAATTATGCTTGGGATCCAGTTCTATTTATACAGCATGAAATTACTCAGAATTTGAATATCATTGCTAATTATTTATACTTTAAAACAAAAAAATTTAGGAGCTTAACTTTTCTGCTGAACTAGCATCTGCACTCGGAAAGCATGCAATTGTGTGTTTCATTCGCTACTATGAGTCAGATTATCAAGGCCGGAAGGAAGCCAAGTATAATATTGTCAAGGCATACACTACTGAGGAATCAGCTCACATTCCAATGGCCATCACAACTGCATAAACGAATGAAAAAATTTCAACCCTTCAAGCTACTGTCCTGCAGCCTACCAAGAAAACTAAATTTTTCAGTCCATCAACCAAAAAAATGCTTGATGCCATTGCTGAATCGTCTACTACTGCAAACAAAGTGCCGCCTACAGTGACAACAGCAAAGAGGGCCTTGGTTTTTGGAACTGTGCCTCCCGGAATTGGTTTGAATTCTCCTGAAGCTAATACACCTACCTCGCTGTCCACCAATGCACCTGGAAGTCCCTTGAAGAAGCAGCGTGACGATGAACTCTGAACTTCCTTGAAGCCTTTTGAATTGCTCATTTTGCTAATGTTAAAACACTTTACAGCTGCATTCCCAATTTTGCATCTTTTGACATAATATTGACATCCATTAAGAAATTGTTCTTTTGTGCACCTTAATGGATCTCAATATGTGATCTTTTGTAATTGCAGCCTATGATTGCACTTTATATTTGAAGATGTTAAGCTGTTTATGAAACTACTTGCCAATCTTTTGTCAGCTTCTCTTATCTTTTGCAATGCTAATGATTTTTTTTTTTGTTTAGTCTCATATTGTTAGCTGCATACTTGATTGGTCTTATGCGAAAATATATGACAACAGATTATAGGGGGTCTAGGCTGTGCTTAGCACAGCCGATAACCTCTTAGTATCTATTGATAAGAAGCTCCTGTACGATTGTCCCTTTAAAAGCCAAAGGAAAATGACATAATGCTTCCTACTCCGTGGTCCCTACCAAAATTGAAAGCCAAAAAAAGAATACAAAAGATGCGGCTCAATTTTCTTTTTGTTTCCTCGGCTCCTAGGGCTCTCATAGCCCTTTCTTTATCAGCTCAATAAGGGCCAAAGGGAAATCCGTTTGTTTCCTCTCTTGTGGGCCACGTTGAGAGAGCTTTGCAGAAGACTCCCATGTGTGCAGTAATTTGCTCAGAAAGTCCCTTCTTTTTTGTAGTTTCTGTTCCATTCCCTAAAATTAAATCCAAATACTAAATATAAGTAAATACTAATAATTAAAACAATATTTGGCAAGGACAAAGGGGAAATTAACAATAAAATAACCAACAATTAACACCCTATCAATTTGTGATGTAATACTAATAAAGTATGTATCTAAATTTATGTTGAATTCTAATGCTTTGTGAAGGAGGTCAGAAATGAAAGCTTTAATTAATTCTATTCAACCACTATGGACTACTCAATTACCATAAGTTTAGCAAAATATAAGAGAAAATAAACATATTATCAAACATAAGTTTAAGACAAGTCATAAGTTTCATAGCAGAACATCAAACTACCAAAATCAATTATCACATGATTACATAGATGAATCAACTTTATCACCATAGCAAATCAGTAGTACAAAGGTCAAACTACCACCAAATGAATCAAGTATTCCCAGAAAATTAGACAGTCATATATATAACCAAATACATAAATGAACGAGTTCTGTCACCAAACTAAATCAGTATTACTAAGTACACACTAACACCAAAATCAATTCCAGAACTAACTACATGTATATCAAAAGAATTTAAAAGATTCAGTAGGAAGGATAAAATTTTGGTTACCTTATTCCAAATATTTCCTACAAAACTTTTCCTCACACACATGAGGCTGACATTGTTAATGCATTAGTATGACCTAATTAAATCTATTAGCATGTGTATAGAAAGCAGTTATACATATATCACAAGTTATTTGCAAATTATGACAAATTTCAATGTAAAAAAATATAGTTTCAACATACCTTGGCTTCCAGATTCTGATTAGGAGATGTAAATATGTAACACTCTTCTTATGAATCCTGTTCCTACCACAAATACAAGTAACGCAAAAAAATACAATTCAAAAAAACTAAAAGTCAATTGATTGTTATGATTTGTCTTCAAATGGATGAGAGATGGTTCCAAACAACAAACCTTTGTTGAGCAAACCCAAAAACTGAGAAAAGGGAATGAACAGATGTCCAACACTTGATACTTTAAATTTTCCAATAATTAGTATTAATTTTGTCTTAACCATCCTAGTCCTAGAATGGTTAAAAAGGGTAAAGACCGTAAGCCAAAATACATGAAGTTGAAGCAGCAGAATTTGAATAGTAATACCTATCTAGCCCACTTCTGCCAATTATCCCTAATAATTGTGTCTAATAAATCATTTGCAATAAACCATGCAATGAATGGAATTTAGCTAGTTGAGAAGTCTAATCAGTTACATCAAAGTATGCTCTCCAAATTTTAATTTGCAACTCACCATCTTTATGTAATTACACCAAGACAAAAGTTATTATGAATTGTACCAACTGTTAAAAAGAGTAGTACAACAAACTCGCATTCCCAAAATACCCTTCCCTCATTAATTCCTTTCACTAATTACCTACTAAACCACATTCTCCCCAATTTAATTAGAGACTAAGGACGTTTAACTAATTACAACCACACAACGGCTATTGTCACTTGTACCAACAGATAAAACGATAACCAAAATAATCATACATTCCCAAAATACCCATAAAAAGGCACAACCCCATTTTTGGAAATGTGTGACAAAAGAATTCACCATAAATTGTATTCTACCTATAATACAAACTTTAAATATACAACATGAGGGTATCTCTGTAAACATACCCAAACACATGCTGCCCTGAGTTGTACAAAAAACTTTAAAAAAGCAACACATTATTTCACATTTCCAAAATACCCTTACCCATGCGGTTGAAATTCAAAATCTCTTTTGACCAAAACTCATTCTTATATAGTATAAGGATGTCAAAATTCAATTAACTTGTGAGACATAAATGTTATAGTAATTTAGATCCTTTGCCGCCCATAATATTTTTTTTTTTATCTAGGATCTATAATGTTTGGGATCTCAATTTAACTATTAGCCATTAGACCAAAATCTCTTTGAACTTTGCCCATATTACTTCTTCTTGTAATACACAAGTCCTAATAGGCTGTAACAAATATTTTTTACTAAAATTTTATGTCCTTGGAAGAAACTTATTTTATATTTTAAGGACTAATTGAATATATAAAAAGCATATATTTTCAAACAAAAGTGTAAAATAAGACCTTGTTCAACCATATATTAAGAGCAATACAATTTTTTTCTTTACTTATTTGCTCTTAGAGTTGAATAATCTTAGTTTTAAACAAAAGTTAAGGAGGTAATTATGAATATGAAAAAATTAGGGGAGGTAAGTGTAATTCAAGCCTTTTCTTTCCTTTTTTTTTTTCATTTAAATTTTAGTCCTGCTAGCCAGCCAGCACCTTTCAGTTGCCCTCTCCACAAGCATATAGGCTCTGAGCTCCAACATCAAAAAGAAGAATAAGAACCCAAAAGAAACCCCAAAAATCAAAAAAAGGAAGAAGAAGAAGATGGAAAATCAAGAGGGCAAACAGCAACCCCACCTGATTCTCGCCAACAAACTCTTCTTGCTCACTCACCCAGATGTCGACGACATCGAGAAAGTTCGCCTCCGGGATGAAGTTTACAACGCCGTCGTTTCAGATGGTAAATTTGGCTGCTGAGTAATTTGGATATATACTTTTTTTTATTGGTTTATGTTTTTCAGTCAAATTAGGGTGTTTTGTGTTTATATGCTTTGGGTTTTGTTTGTTAACGAGTATTAATTTGATTTATGGTGGGATTGTATTCAGATATGGCGCCATTGTACGAAACCCTAATTGCAAATGGGGTTTTGAATTTGGATCAAAAGGTGCTGGATTCGATGCGTGCTAAGATTGACGAGGAACTCAAGCAGCTTGATGAAAAGTAATTTTCAGATTCTCATTTGACTAATTTACTTTTTCAATTTTACTAGCTTTCCGAATTTTTTTTGGCACTGTTAGTGTCGGCTTTATTGAATAATTGGACCGTTTAGTATCAGAGGTCTGCGGTCTGATTATTAGTTTAGTGAATTTGGGGAACAGAGAATAGCTTATGATGTCGAAGTCCTGAAAGATGACGTTTTTTAAGGTCATTTCTGTATGTTTCTGTATACTAGCTGCTTGAGTTCGGCAATTTTTTAAGCTGATGTCTTAGTTTTGCTGTAAGGCTCGGTAAAATGCTGCCTTAGTGCACATATATTTGTATTGCTTAACCTGCTTTTTGAATGTAGTTTTTATGCATCCTCCGGTTTAACTTTTTAGTGTTTGCCTTAAAGGTTTTGTAGGTGTCAGGAATCCCGACTAGATACAAGAGGGTGAATGTTATTGATAATTAGTTTCATTCTGGCAAGAGTAGGTTTAATTGGTTTTAGAGGTTAATTCTGAAACATTGGAGTCCCGGTTACCATGCTGTCACATGTTAGGTTCAACTCAAATGAGAGGTGAAGGTGCTTCTTTTGTTGATTTGTTTATTCATTCTTAGTACGTTCAAAAGGAGTCTGAAAATTAGTAAGAAGACAGTCCTGGTTTGCTTGCACTTCATCAAATGAGTATTGAAAACTGTCTTTTGATGATATATATGGTATGGAAAGATGGCTTTTGAACTGGTGGCCTATAGTGTTATGATATTAAATGCACATGAAACTCCAAACATGTAGGAATGTCAAAAGAAGCTACGTCTCCTTATGTTGATCCTCCCTCAATATAGACGATACGAGTTTGTGCACACAGTTACAAACAAATTAGAGTGAACTGTGTGATTTGTTATCTCAATTTCTAGTTGCATATAATTTTTTAAAAAAATTGGGTTAGCTTATGCAGATGAAAATGTAAAACTGGCAATTAGATATCAGTCATACATTTGAATGATGAACCATAGGATTTTGGCATCTCTTATTTGTCAAAATGGACTAGAGAGTCTACCCCTTTTTATGCACTTTCCTGTCCCCCCTTTATGGCAAATCTTTATAGCTCTTAATTTTTTTCCCCTTGTTCCTATTCTATTGTGTTAGAATTTTCCTTAAAAAAGTAGAAAGTAAGAACTACTACTCATAAGGCTCAAATGTCAACCTGACTTGTGAAGTATTAGCAGTCGCTAGGTAATCCTTGTTAGATATTACATGCTATGTAGCCCTCATGTCCTTCTATTGCTGTTTTACTGGTAATTGTGTATAAAAATCTCCCTTGAGGCAGTCAATCTGATAGTTATTCGCTGGTTCTTGTTACTGGTACTAAAATCTGTAGCTGATGGTTATTCCAATATGTCATTTTGACAAGAGTGTTCCTAGTGATATATATTTTGCTGTTTGTCCTTTTTCCTCATTTCCTTAGCTTTTGGTGTATAGGTGCACAAATTCTTCATTATGAGGTCTTTTCATGAGTTGGCATGAATAGATTTGTTTTCCTGCTTATAGAGCTCCATATGCTATTTTTTTGTGGCTCTTCTTTAGTCTTTATTCATCTACTTTCTAGGATTGCTGATGCAGAGGAGAACCTGGGAGAAAGTGAAGTTAGAGAAGCTCATTTGGCTAAATCCTTATTTTACATCCGAATTAGTGATAAGGTAGACGAGTGAACTTTTTTTTCCATCATTGTACCTCCATATCTCTTGTTGTGATTTAACCTTTTTTTTTTTTTTGGATATTTGCTTCACAATGAATCCAGGAGAAGGCCCTTGAACAGCTCAAAGTCACAGAAAGTAAAACAGTTGCAGTTGGCCAAAAGATGGACCTAGTTTTCCACACACTGCAGATTGGTTTCTTCTATATGGACTTTGATCTCATATCAAAGAGTATTGATAAAGCAAAGAAGTAAAGGATATATATATATATATATATATATATATATATATGTATATATATATATGTGTGTTGATCTTCAATAATATATACACACTTATATTATAGCTTAATGTGCTCCAGTTTTCCTTAATATTTGCTCTTGACTTATGGTTTGCAGCTTGTTTGAAGAAGGAGGTGACTGGGAAAGAAAGAACAGGTTGAAGGTGTATGAGGGCTTGTTCTGCATGTCAACACGTAACTTCAAGAAAGCAGCAAATCTTTTTCTTGATTCCATTTCAACTTTTACAACTTACGAACTTTTTACCTATGACACCTTCATATTTTACACTGTCCTTACAAGCATCATATCACTAGACAGAGTTTCCCTGAAACAGAAGGTATTCATTTTTTTTAAGATGAGTCTGGTTCAATTGTAGATCAAATAAGCAATCATATTTTCATTCCTGTCTAACCACATCCCCTTGATGACATTCTAGTACTTTTCATCTTTTTCTGGAAGATGATGATAAAAGGGATGAAGTAGAACTTATGGTGCCTGTGCTGTTTGTGGCAGGTTGTTGATGCCCCAGAGATCTTGGCAGTTATTGGGAAAATCCCATTTTTGTCAGAGTTTTTGAACTCACTTTATGATTGTCAATATAAATCATTTTTCTCTGCTTTTGGTAAGTATAAATGCTGTTTAATTTATGTCACTATCTTACAAACATATTTATGAAATACCTCATTCTCGATAGAAAAGAGGAACTTTAAGGGCATAGGCTCTTGAACATATAATGTCAAATCCAGCCTTCCCTCCTTCCCCAGACTGGCTTGTGGTGCAGATTGGACTTGGGTTGTTCTTAGGGACTGGCTCCGCGCTGCTTAAATATGTGACAAATTAATATGCTATATGTTTGTTCAGATTTGAGCTAGCTACTTCTTTTCTAGATTAAGGATTTTTTAAAATTCTTCACTTTTTCTTTAATTTTCTATAAGTAGTAATTGTTAAAAAATCTGATATAGTTATCTGCTTCAGTGTTTCTGCTATTCACAGAAACTGCCGTCTCCTCTGTTGAAATATCACAGTTTGGACCAATGTTTTGTTACTTATTTGCAGTTTGTCTTATTCAATTTATTCAAATGACTTTCAGCTGGCTTAACTGAGTATATTAAATTGGACCGGTACTTGTACCCACACTTCCGGTATTACATGAGGGAGGTTAGAAGTGTGGTTTATTCGCAATTCCTCGAGTCCTACAAGAGCGTTACCATTGAAGCTATGGCAAAAGCATTTGGGGTGACTGTGGATTTCATTGACTTGTAAGTTTGTCATGTATCTTGATCCTATGAGCTCTTACCTGTAACTTCAAATTACTGTCATTATACAAATAAATTGATGTTTGGGTATTTAATTCTTCTGCAGGGAGCTGTCCCGCTTTATTGCCGCGGGAAAGCTACACTGCAAGATCGATAAAGTAGCAGGTGTGCTCGAAACTAATCGTCCAGATGCAAAGAATGCCCTCTACCAGGCAACCATCAAGCAGGGAGATTTCTTGTTGAATCGTATTCAGAAGCTCTCTCGTGTCATTGATCTATGAGTTATGTAACTGCTTTTTGCCTTGGGCAATGACATGGCAATTCAGGGAATTATGCCTTGAAGTTCTTGATTAGTCATCTGATGTATTTCTAGCGGGATGTCCTCAGTTCTTTCCCTGGAACTTGGTGGACTATTTCAGATCATTATTGAGTCTTAAAAAAATTATCATCTTTATGCAATCTTTGGACGGATCTGCTTGTGCCTTCTTTTACTATTGTGTTAAAATCGAGTAGACAACGGAGAATGTTCACGTCATTTGAAATTTTAGATCAATGGTTAATTTGTGCCTCAGTGATTTTAATTCTTAGCAAATGTGTAATTTTTTTTTTTTGTCAGCAACGATACATTTGTATAACCTATTTTATCCTAATCTAGGGGGGAGGGGGAGCCTAAGGAAGTTGTGGTAGGGGGTTAGTGGGTATATAGATCCAACTAGACCAAGAGAGTGTTGTAACAAAATTTTTAGATTTTTTTCGCTGCAGGTAAGGATTGAATCCTCACCGCCTACAGTCCAAGGAGGGATTTAAGCCCCTCTCTGGTGGTCACTGAGCCATTGGTCCAGTGGTTTAGCAAATGTGTAACTGGATGTAATGATTTTCTTTCTTTGTAACCTCTGAGGCAGAACCCCTCGGTCACCAGAACCCCCTCCCCCCGGGCTTCCATGTCTTCGGGAGAGATGGGGAGGAGAATCCAGAACTGCAAGGCAAGATAACCAATGGATTGGTTCGAGCATTCATATCCAGCTATTTTCATTGCTGTGCGGCCTTCAGTAAATGTGCTTTGAGGGGTGGATAGACAGTTTGTTTTTCTTTTCCAGGTTAAAGCAGTTGTTGCACAGTTTAGCATCTGCTGAAGTTAGGTTTGGTCCTGATTTCATATATAATTAATTGTACGGAGGCTGGAGAGACTCTCATAATAACAATAATAATGTGCAAGTAATTTGTATCATGTCCCATCCAAGTCAATTATGTCGAACCCAAAGATTGAACCCCGAAAGTGATTAAAATCATTGACAAAGGACCATGGCATTATGATCAACTCTCTTTTTTGGACCCAACATCCTGTCAAATGCAGCACCTAAATTCTGTTAAAGCGCTCACTACCTTCTAGTAATCATTTGTAACGTTGCTTTTTCCTCTCTTTTTTTTTTCCCCAGCTTGCCATATTCAGTGGGATTGGAGTGCGCACTGGAACCACAGATCTCTAGCTCAATGGCCACCACCACTCTTGGTGAGGTGGGAGATAGGGTTCAACTCTTGCCTCCCACCAAATTGTCATTTTAGCTGGCAGTTTTAATTGATTTTTTTCGATGGAGTCTCTACTCATATCGAATCTCCCTCCCCTTCCCCTTAAATTAGAATAAATTAGATTATAAAAATTCTACCGTTTCGACAAAAAAAAAAAAAAAAAAAGTACACGCTGGGCTAGTTTTGCAAAAGGGCAGTTGGTACATTACTGGTACTATTTTGTTTTGCTTTTTGTTAATTTTTTTGAAATTTTTTGTAGCAAAGAAAGGGATGGAATTTAAGAAGCGGAAACAAGATAAAGGGATTAAAATTCAAAACTTCTAATTCTATCTCGACGGGGGAATGGGGTTTTTATTTTGGTTTCTGTCCGTTTAACTTTCATGCAAGAAAAAGTTGTTGGTGCCAGTTGACAAGAAAATACTACAACTTGAGTAGTAATCATAATGCCATCAATTGAAGTTGGTGGCTCTTTAGGACATTGAGATTGAAGATGTGCGACTGAGCTAACTTCTTAGGCGCATTGATTTTCCTTTTGTCAACTGGCAATAGATTCTCTTATACGTTAAGTGATGGGTTAACTGAGAGTTTAGATCCCTTGACATTAAATTATATGCCGTAGAATGGAAAGGCACTAAGTCAAATCCCCTTGCATTGGACCACATAAAATCCCCTTATTAAAAAAAAAAAAAAAGAAGAAAGGGTTAATTACAGTTTGCCTCCCTAAACTTGAGCCATTATAACACTTTATCCCCTGAACTTTAAATATACACACTTTGCCCCCTTCATTGATTAGTCAAACATTAATAATGAATTCTCCATCCAAAATTTCAACAAAATGACATTAATGCCCTCACACAATAGTTCTAGAATAATACTATAGTTTTAATTGGAATATGAAACATCTTATTAGAAAAAAAAAAAAAAACAAAGTCACATGATTTAAAAAATTAAAAATAAAAGATATATATTACCAAAGAATTGAAAAAGCGTATTTCAGAGAAAAAAAGAATTTAAAAATTCATAAAACATCTGTACAAGTTTTCCATCGCTTATCTTTCTTCCTTTAAATTGTAAACAAATTGATTTTAATAATTTTCATTTACCTTGCAGCTTTCACAAGATTTTCAGGAGTCAATAAAATGCTATTCGATAAATTTATACCACATTCATACCTTGCTTTGTAGTTTGTTCGAGTTCTACATTTAAAAAAATAAAAACTCTCTAAATATGCTTTTCAATACATTTTTATTTTTAATCGTGTTTTTATCTCACATAAAGCACATCAAAAAGTGCTACAATAAAAAATATAAGCAAATAATTTTTATTCCAAATGCACTAATTAATTTTATTTCATTTAAAATAAATACTGCTATCGGGAATGAAATAAATACATTGAGTTGCTTAGACTTTTTTTGTGAATTATCTAATTCATTTTAGTACTAAAAGTTCTAAATGCATAGAGTAATTGTGTTTAGATGCATTTAGCAACTATTAAATAAATAGGTATTTACTGTGTTACAATTATTATGTGTGTTTAAAAATTAGTCAGGGATATTTTAGTCATGAAAAATATAACTTCATTTTAACCCCATCTAAAAGTTGACCACAAGATGTAAAGCGTATATATTTGGAGTTTAAGGGGGCAAAGTGTTATAAGCGCCCAAGTTCATGGGGGCAAAGTGTAATTAACCCTAAAAAAAAATATCCCCTTATATTGGACCACATTAAATTGGATAGCCCCTTGAACTAATTCATTGGGTGGCTTCAATATCTTAATACCAGCCGTGGGATGTTACATACTTCATATTTTCTTTGCTAAATTGACCCCAAAAAAAAAGTGTAAAGGTTTAATCATAACTTTGCTAGGAATTAGTACATTGATCATATTTATCGTGTACCTTTAACCGATTTACCTAATTACTCACCGAAGAAAGCCATTGATGTGAGCTTGTTGATGCAATTGGCAGTAATTTTTGAAACAGTGTGAAATTGGCCTTTTAGCTTCACAAGATGTGTGGGGTTGGTTCTCATGTAGTTAAGAAACCTACGCTTCCTAATGTCACATCTAAGACTATTAATTATGATTAAGATGTTATTGAGATGATGATACACTACAAATTTAGATATTGGAATTGAGGTACATTTTTTTCTGCTTATTGTGCTTTGAGACTATGAGTGCGCTTGAAAAAAATTTAATTTTAAATTTAATGTTTAAAAATCTGAAATTTGAATTCATTAAATTACTAAGTTGTTAAGTATTGTAATCATAACATTTGAGTGTATTTTTTATGAAAGTAGTGAATAAATAGTTTATCACTTATTTTTGAACTAACACACCGTTTGAATTGAGGGAATACGAGGAAAAGAAAAGGAGAGAAATTGGAGGTATTTGGTTTTTGTTGTTTGATTGATTTTTGAAGAGGGAAATGGAGGGAAAGGGTCTAGTTGTTTTATTGAATTATGTTTTCTACCCAAAAGTGGATGAAGTAGAGGAAAATGAAACTAAATTAATTGAAATAATTTAATTTTTTCAAAAAGAGTATTTTTTCCTATCTTTTTCAGTAAATTAACACTTGTTCTTTTCCTTTTCTTTTTTGTTTCCTTCTCCGATCCAAACAAATTTCCAATATTTTCTCTTTTTCTTCCATATTTAATCCAAACAAGATGGATGGAAACTACTTTTCTCTACTCTCCTTTCTTTTATTTTCCATTGGCGTCCTTTCCTTTTCTTTTCCTTCTTTTCTTTCAATCCGATCGGAGCCTAAGTTTTGTCCAGGCAATTTAAAATTATTTAATTAATTAAGATGTTATATATATTTTTGTTATCAAACACATCTAAATATATTAAGATTTGAATTCATCAAGTCTAAATGCTAAATTAGATCATCAAACTATGCCCATGATTTGGTTCTGGTAGAGCTGATGTCTCTAGCTTTATTAGTAAACTTTCAATTAGAATGGGCAGTATAAGATAACATCTTTCCATGTTCTATGGTTTCTAATATAAAAGGACAAAAGCAGTTTTACCAATTTTGGGTTGGGCTGGGGGAAGGGGGAATAATAGGCAGTGTTTTATATTAAAAAAGGAAAAAAGGTAAAAGTTAAAATTGTGAGAAAATAAAGGAAAAATTGATAGAAGACAAACCTGTAAATAAAAGAGGAGAATGACTCTCCCTTTGGCTGCGAACGAAGGATAATTTTGTAGTGCATGAGAAATACTTTTATCTACACCAGAAGACTTTGAGTAGAGCTCTTGAACTCAAAATGATGTACCTGTTCTTGGTGGCATTATTTTAGTTCATTATAAATTTTAATTTTTAATAATCAATTTTTTGGTATTCTTGTGTGTTTGCATTTAAATTATAAATTATTTGATAGTAAAAAAAGTTAACATTCATAATCTACCAAAGATAAGTTTTTACTAAATCTGATTATTCTTTATAATCACTTTTTTATAATCAATTGATGCAAAATTTAAAACGAACAAGAAAAGGAACTATATAAGATTTTTAAGATGTTGATGTTACATGGAAAAATTTAAATAAATTCACTATATAGATTGAAAATTTTATTAATATTAAGTAACTTGAACTTCCATCTCAAAATCAATTGGCAATGAGTGGAGTGGTTCAACATCTAACGTCTTATATATATGGCCGGAAACCTTTGGAATATCAAGGTGGGATATTCAACTAACATCCCGTCGCTAACGTGACTTGGCAAATGAGCTTAAATCATTAGAGAAAGAACAAAAGAACCAAGTCAACAAAATGACATAACAAACAAACCCAAGGCTCAGCTCTAATAGGCTCAGCTCTAATACCATGTTAAGTAACTTGGACTTCCATCTCAAAATCAATTGACAATGAGTACAGTGACCCAACACCTTATATATACGGCTGGAAATCCTTGGAATATCAATTTGAGATATTCAACTAATAATTAATAATTTAATTTTCGTCATTTTATGCATTCATTGCAATGAAAGTTTCATTAAATTATGAGATTATCACACTTAATAAAAAGTACGGGTGAACGGGCGAGTAGAAGGGAAATAGAGGAGTAGGGATAGTGGAGAAGAGTAGGATACTATTAGGGAGGTGGCCTGTCAATTTTTGTTGTCATCCCTAGGTCATGTAAAGATAAATTTAGTTATTGTTCATAATTTATTTTGTCGCTTTTAATTCAATTCTTAGGTCAATTCAAAGTTACTTTTGAGAATGCTTCAAAATACTAAAAACACTACATTTATAATGGTATTTGTTACTTAAAATCTAAATGCAATAATTTTCTTTAAATACTTCAAAAAAGAAACATCTAATCAAAATAGACTCAAAATTTTAACTACCCCATATTGTTGTGATGGTTGTGATTAGATCTAGTCATTAGGTGAAGGGGGAGGAGAGTTGAATGGGAGGGGAGAGGAAAAAGGAAGGAAGAAAGGAAGAGAAGGGAGAGGGAAGGGAGAAAAGAAAGGAGAAAGAAGAAAAAGATGGTGATAGAAGGAGAACAAAAAGTGGTAATAATAATGAAAGAGAAAATTGTGGTGAGAATGGTGCAGGGATTTGGGAAGAAGCGAGAGGGGAAAGAGATGAGAAGTAGAAAGAAGGGGAGTTGGTTGAGGTGAAAAAAAAAAGAGAGGAAGGAGGGGGAGGGGAAGGAATGGTGGACGAGTAAAAAATGAGGGAAGAGTAAATCGTTCGCGCTGTGCAAGTGGCATGGGATGAACACAATAAGCGAATTGTCAAATTTGTACTTTCAAAATTAATAGATTCGTGACTTATTCCAGTCAAATTTGAGAGGTGATGAGAGATAAAATTTGAGCGTTTTCTATATGTTAGGGACTAAAATTGATCATTTTAATTCTGAGACACTAAAATTTTTATGTACACAATATGCAAGGAATGATTAGTGTAGTTTTTCCTTAGATCTTTTGTTAGTTCATTTTGATACGTCCAATTGCCAACTTTTTAATAAATCAAATAAACAAGCAATTCTATTCTTTTTTGAGGTAATATATTGCACTTTGTTACGCTTCATTCTAGGACTATTCCACTTTACAAATGCACCATCTGCCTTTGGGAATTCTCGAGTGGGTCTTGTTTGGATAGTAATTTTTTGTCGAAAAATTGCGTCATTTTTTATAATCATATTTCCTTATTACCTTTTTTTTTCACATAAATAAAATCGTTATAATAATTTTTCTACAAAAAAAATTCAAGAAAATACAATCCAAAGAAGACCTAAATCTTCTGCCCAAAAAAAGAGTGACAAAATGTCAAAAACTATTTAAATATCCCAAAACCCCAAAACTTTTTTCCTCCGATCACTCACCCTCAAGTCCTCAACCAAGCGGGCCAAACCAAGTACGTACCTACAGGTGCCATGATTCCCCTAACACAAGAAAGTGGCTATATTCTTTTGCTTTGCTCAGCCACAATTTTCCATCCCACGGACAAACTACTGGTACATAATGCTATCACCTTCTCAATCGTCTTCAATTCTCGACCATGCAACCCAAATGAGTTTCTCCAGTTTCAGTGCTTATGTTTCTTTTGTAACATCCTGTACGTGTTCATAACAGAAATCCAACTGCCCCAGAGTTTAACCTGAATTTGTGGAAAAATTTAGCAAATTAGTAGGAACCCATTTTTAGTGAAGCTGAAGATTATCAGAGACCACCATGATTTTGCCGCTCGATTTGAAAGATTTCCAGGAAAAGCTCTCCATAAAGTTGAGACCTTGGCAGCGTTCTTTTGAGTTCTGGGCTCGAACTATTGACATCTACACTGGCTATAAGGTCTCTCTATCCGTGAATTAATATTGGGATTAGCTTAGAATTTTGTTTTGTTTTTTTTTCACTTTTCATTTTTGTTTAATGGGGGAAAATTCCTTTCAGGTGTTTCAACTTAAAGTGTGCTTTGAGAAGGATGTGAAAAAGCAGGAGGCAATGTGGGAGAGGCAGCATGAGCTTGCTGCTGACAAGATTTATAATATGTGTGCTGATCTTGGTGGGTTTTTTCTAAAGGTACTCCTGTTGATTGCACCTTTAAAATTTTTAATCTTCTATACTTCTTAAAAGCCATCAATTGTTAAGTTTTGACTATTGTTTGCCTTGAAAGGTTACTCTTTTACTGTGTAATTGGGCTCTTATGGCACTGTTCTGAGTTAAAGATTTTGGTTTAAATAGGTACTACGTGTTTGTGACTTATGGAGGCTGTCATTTTGGGTTTTTTTTTCCTTCATGGTTTTGGTGGATTATGTTTTGTATAGGTTGCACAAATAGTTGGGAAACCTGACTTGGCACCAGCTGCATGGGTGAGAAGACTGGTCACACTGTGTGATCAAGCTCCAGCTACGCCGTACAATGTGATCAAAGCTGAGCTGGAGAAGGAGCTTAGTCAAAGTGTTGACGAGTTGTTTGACACATTTGATGCCAATCCTCTTGGTTCAGCTTCAATTGCTCAGGTTTATATAGCAACTTCACTATTTTGGCTAGCTAAAGACTCACAAAGTTTAAGGTTAAAGTTCTGAATGCAAAATAAAGTATCTTTAAGGTTTAATCCATGATCTCTCAACTCGGTTGGTATGCAATAAATTTATAATTTTCATGATTTCTTATTTGTTTCGTGGTTCTTTTGTGAGTACTCAACATAAATAATTTGGAATGCTAATCATCATGGAACAACTGGGAAGAACCTCAAGAGATGGATGTCAGTAAAGTTGATTCATCTTGTGATTAAGTTGGCAGTTGAGTAAAAGGATGCATTAGGTCTGTTCTGAAATAGCAAATGGTAACAGCCTGTGTGGGACCTTAAAGTTGTATAAATCGTTAATGTTAACATTGTTTTTACTTATAATTTAGAATTCAAGTGCTCATGATATCTATTCCAGTAAGGAAGGTTGAAATCAGGTTTCCCTATTATACTATTACCCAGGTCGTGCAAATGGGGTTGCTAAGGACATGCCAAATGGAGCATCCAACATTCTACAGTATGATGGATTGATTGGCTTATAAATGTGACAACGTGATCTAATTGCATGTTTACAACTTAGGATAGCCTTTCCGAGAAGTGGGATGAAACTCAAATTTTTGACAGGAGGCTGTGTTGGTAGGACTACTGCTTTTGAGGCCCTTTTTTTTCTTTCTTTTGTAACTGTTACTGCAGTATTTTAAGCAACATAATTCCTGAATGATATATGGGCCTTATCAGTCTATAGATGCACTTTGTTAAAAGTTTCAGAATAAAAAATATGATGGATCCTGCAGCCTGCGGAGAATAATTAGTATCTGAAAGTGCTTTAAGTTTTTGTTCATGTTTTCTGATGGTGCAGTTGGTTTCTTCTTGATTAACAATATCTGATTGTACCATTACATGTAAACTTGACAGAGTTTTTGATCTAACCTTTACTCGCTATCCTTTTATTTTAAGACTATACTGATATAATGCGTGCATGTTGATGTCATGTATAACCTAGGTTCATCGAGTACGGCTAAGGGGTGACAAGAATGATGTTGTTGTCAAGGTAAGAAGAACTGAAAATCTGCCTGCATCTTTAATATGATTGAGGTCTTAATCAATACGTTGCTGCAGGTGCAACACCCTGGGGTTCAGCATTTGATGATGACAGACATCCACAACTTGCAAGCTTTTGCTTTGTTTATACAGAAGACAGATATCAAATTTGATCTATATTCTATAACCAAGGAGATGGAGAAACAGGTATGCAGCTCCTTTTCTTTCACAATCATCTGTAGACATTCTGCTGTCCTTGTCTGCCACCACTTTTTTCTTTACTTTATTGGGGAGAGAGGGGGAGGGGTGTTGTCTTTTTTGGGGGGGTGGGGTGGGGGAAGAGGGGGGTTGCTGGGAAATTCAACATGATGCATTTTTTTTGTGGCATAGCTAAGATTTCTGTAGTGGGGCCAAGCATTTGTACTCAGTGTACTTTCTTCTGTTTCCTTTCGATCAGTTTCTTCATTTATGACTTGAGAACTGTGTGGGGGAAAATGTCAAAAATATTTAGACTAGCTAAGTTTAGTCTTCAACAAGCTTTTCTTCACTTTTTAATGTTTCGTTTGAGGCAGAGAAATTGCATTGAAGTATGTAAATATGTCAAAAGATGACTGTTTTTTCATCTTGTAGTGATTTATGTGTTGTATTTCTAGAGCTGCTTTATGTCTTAAAGTTGTTTTAGTTTCCTACTTTTTATTTATATTTTTCATCCAAGTTCTCCATTATGCCATTCTTTTCCTATAAGGTGCACTAATTAGTGAGCACTCTCTTAGTCTGAAGTTCTACTTCATCTTCCTTTGATGAAAAAATTGCTTTTAATTACTGTGAAGTACACCTGGAATTTGCTATTCTGTCTTACTCTAGAGAAGTTTGGTCACCTTTCATGTCATGTGTTCCAATTTCAATTCATATGTTACACTGTCTTTTATTTTGTTGTTTCATTTCCCTCTGATCATATCATATCACATGTTGACACATCTCTTGTTCAGTTGATATTTCTTTACATTTGTGTCTTATTGTCTTTCTATATATTGTTAAGTGCAAAACTATGATCTTTCTCTTTGATCAATTGTTTGATGCTAATTCATTTCATCTTTTCCGCAACAGATTGGATATGAGTTCAACTTCTTGAGAGAGGCTGATGCTATGGAAAGAATTCGCAATTTCTTATATGCAAACAACAAAAAGAGCCCTGTTTCGGTGCCTCGCGTGGTGCGGAATTTGGTCACTAGGTACATTTAATTGCATTAGATTTTTTTTTTTTGGGATCAAAATTTGAAAACTCAACTTAGTTTGATTGAATTGTCATTGTAGGAAGGTTTTGGTAATGGAATGTATTAATGGAATCCCCATTATGAAACTTGGAGATGAGATAGCGAAAAGAGGCATTAATCCTGCTGGTAAGGTAGCAGCAGCAGCAAAGCAGTAAGCCCTTAGATTACCTAGAGAGTATGGTTCTTTTATTTTTGTTCTGCCTGATTTTTTTTGTGATTGTGCGCATTGGTGTTGTGATTGTAGCTTTTTACTTCCATTATTTCTGTAACTTTGTGATATCTGCACCATTCTTGTGTAACCTTTAGTGGACGCATCAGGAAGTCTTTGATCTGTCTCTCCCCCTCCCAACTTTTTTAAAACTCCACAGAGTTTTTAAGCCTTCTTCGTAAATGAGTAGAGTGCTGGTCTGTGATAGTTCTGGACGAATCTGTAAGAGGTAGCATAGGATGCATCTTGTAGTGGTATTTTCTCCAATCTGAAGCAAATTATTTCACACATAATTGATTGTTTTAAAAGGAAATCTGCTTTACTTTAGCTGAGTGAAGTATAAGAAACCTGAAATATGGATGGTTACTGACTATTATTCTGCTTTTTTTAGAGTGGAGTGGTACTTTCTCTTTTGGAGCTGATACTAATATCTATAGTTTTCTTAGAAGAGATGTTTGTGGAAATCGTTGTCAAAAACCATTCCTGGGAACAAATTTTACTTGTATTGAGTCTGTGTTTGTTACTCAGCTCCATCTTGAGTTCAAAGTTATGAAATTATGAAACAAGTAGCCTTTGGGAATAACTGCAATTTTATGAAACTATCTTGGTTGAATTAAATGCTTAGAAAATTTTGGGCTCAATCTACTAATTTCAGTAAATAGGTGAATTATCTAATGCCGTGCAAAAACATGGAAAATGTTTTTTGGACTGAACCTAGGTTTCTTAGTTTCATAAGAAGATAGTTTTTAAGGTACCTTCTGCTATTAGAGAACTTGTAAGAAGTTTCCTCACTTCCCAAAAGCACATAATTCCTCCGTGAAAAGACAAATCTACTTTTGCAATTGGAATGATACTAAAACTTAAGACATTTTGCAATCAGACAACTGTAGAGTTTGGTCCTGAGAGTTGGAGAGAAGTGACCCTTATATGTGGTAACATGCTACTGTTGGGAAAAGTGATGAAGAAGGAAAAGAAGATAGGGAAGATGAGATAATTTGGTAACCTGTTGAAGAGAGAATAGCCATTTAAAGACATCTGCATTCTGAATCTTATGTCAAAAGAAGTTTATGAACTTATTTTTGTGGGGAACAAGAGATGTGGCAAGCAACTAAGTTTGGAGCTTATCTTGATGAAAGATCTCTAGGAATCATCTCAAGGACTTTGTCCTAATTGACAGGGGTAAGATATCCCAGGACCTAAATTATTATGGAATGCAGAAATAATCAAGATATGGCTGTGTTATTGTTTTGGAAGAGTTCTTAAAACAATAATTAAACCTCTATCTACAGCGTAGCTCAAATTGGTAAGGGGTGCTAAATTAACAGGGATAAGATATGTCAGGACCTTAATTTTGATGGATGGTGGAAACCATCAACATAAGCCAGTGTTATTAATTTGCAAGAGTTCTTAAAACAATGGTTAAACCTCTATCTACAGGGTAGCTCAAATTAGTAAGGGATGCTAAACTTCTGAATTTGTCATCTACGCTTTTAAAATATATCTTGCTACCATGCATATTTTCATAGATGGCTTTTGGAAGAAATTTCTGCATATTGCTAACAAAACTGTTCAACAATTCAACTGGAGTTTGTTATTTTTGTCAGTGACTGACATCCATAACTTATATTAACTGGATGTGATGGGGATAAACTTCATAATCCTTTTATTTCATGTTTCATGATATACATACGTACTTTCACTTGCACTGTTATGTATATGATGGATAACCTACAAAAATAATTTCATTTTATCCTTAATCCTTGCTTGTAGCTACTTTGACAGTGGAATAAACAATAATAAAGACATAACATCTGCTGCCAAATGCAGGAATATCCTGAAAAGTTTGACACTTGCATATGGACAGATGATTCTGAAGAGTGGTTTCTTTCATGCTGATCCTCATCCAGGAAATATTCTGATATGTCGAGGTTCAGAGGCAAGTTGAACGTTTCTACTCTCTTTTATTCTGTTTTGACAGTGTTTCAAGATCATCCATCAGCTTCTGTCTATTGACGGGAAATGGATCTTTTTTGGATACTCTTTTAGGTTGCTTTACTTGATTATGGGCAAGTGAAGGATCTCCCTGATCAGCTGAGGCTTGGATATGCTAATCTAATTCTTGCAATTGCGGATAAGGATCCTTTAAGGGCAATAGAGAGCTTCAGGTGCTATTACCCTCTCTAAACCTTGGTGTTGTGTGTTCAGTGTAAGTGATAATTAATAGTCATAACATTAGCAGATGTTGAAATTCACTGGAAAAAGCAAAAAAGAAAATTGAAAACAGAGGCAGATATGAAAAGGAACAGTTATATATTGAACAATCAAAACTATCTTGGAAATTATTCCTGCCTGAAGAAATGAACTGGTAATTCTTCTGTCTATTATGTTGTGAAATACAACCTTAAATCTCTTACACTGCCTCATCTTCTGTGTCTGTACTAGGGAGCTTGGAATAATTACCTTGACGAAGTGTGAGGATGAGCAGAACGAAATGCTTAAATTGGCAACGACAATGTTTGATACAAAACTACCTCCTGGAGTCATGATGTTGCAGCCTTTTTCAGAAGATTCTTCAATAAAAAGAATTTCTGTGGAGGTTTGTACTGTTTTTAGTAGAGCGATACATGCCAGTTTCTTGATGCTAATTGCTTGTTGAGACTATTGTGTTTACTGGAATATTAAGTCACTTTAGATCTTCCTAAGAACAATTGTAAAAATTTCCCTTTCTCCTTTATAAGCTAATTCAGCAGCAAGTTTGAAACTCACATTAGGTTTAACTCAGTCTGTAAGGTGGTGTTCAGCAATGGTGCAAGAAGTCTTGTAACCTAACCACCAGCCTTAGTTTTTATTATTTGCTCATGCAGTCGTATATACCAATCATACGTTCTCAACTAAGGCTTAATGTACACAGGACAAATGCTGTATCACGATCAGCATTTATCACAGGTCAAGCATCCTAATCACAATAGGAGATAGGAGATGTAGAATCCTGGACATGGCTTGTACAGGTTTTTATATGGCATCATGATCTAGGGTATACCGCTTGGTTCTCCAAAGAGTTTGGTTCTCACTCTTCTGGCAGGTAGCCAGCACTTGTATAAATTAAATCTGGCTGATTGCAGGCCTAACAACTTGAAGTCCAAAGCATTAGCCTGAAATGCTCAAGTCAGGTAAGTAGTAGTACTATAACTGAGGTCTTATGAGCATTCATAAAATCTCTGCGCATGATGCAGAAAAGTCTAGAGCATTAGCCTGAAATGCTTAAGTCAGGTTAGTAATGGTACCGTAATTAAGGTCTTATAAGCATCCATAGAATCTCCATGCCTTATGTGGCAAGACGGGCTTTAATCCACATTTTGCATGTCTTGAGCTCCAAAATTGTGGAGTTGCAAAGAGGGAGAAGAGAAGCAAGATTAAGCTGTAACATTAAGAGGATCCTTCAAATTGCCAGGCTTGGTGCCCATACTCGCTTGAATTTTGAACAGTTTTTTTCTTCTCCCTCACTTTATATCCTTTAAAAGGGCTGGTAGGATTGATGCGGCTTGGTTTCTATTTTCTTTAATGGGAATGGGTTGTCAAAGCATTGGATTTATACCAGGGCATCAAATAGGGGTGGCCTAAATTTTTAAGTTTGGGCTGTATTGACCACTAATGTGGTGGGAACAATATTTTCAGCAAGGATAGAGCATCTCATGTTTGGGCATATTATCCACTTTTATATTGTAACTTATCTAGAGAACTTCTTGATCCATACTGGAAGCAAGCCAATCTTTCCATTTCTAATTTGGGAACTGAGCATTGCTTTTTGTTTATTGTTTTTTTCAAAGCAGAGGTTGGATTCTTCATATCATAACCCCCCTTAAGAATTATTATAAGTTGACCTCAACAATATCAATAATTTCGGGCCTAATCTTGCAAATTTCGTAGTTTATGTCTTCCCAATGCAATTTAAACCTACAAAGTTCCTACACTTGGAAAGTCTCATTTCCAAGAACATAGTTTTTTTTTTGGGTGATAAAAGGGACTGTAAACTCTGCTCATGAGTATTCACTCTAACTTTTGATTTTTGGTCTTGTTGTTCTATGTTATTTGACATTGAAGGAAATACTTCTAAAAATGATTTAGCTGTAATGAAAAAAATTCCTTATTCTGCTAACTTAGATTCTGAGGTTAAGTCTGGTTTAATTCCTCTTTGCATTTGTCTATACATGCCTTAAATTTGGAATATATTCAGTATTATGTAGAGATATGACTTAAGATGATTCAAATGTTAGATATGTACCCAAAAAAAAAAAAAAAGAAGAAGAATGATACTTCATTACTGTAGCTGTTTCTTGATGTATGATAAGCTATTATGGGACTCTCGAATCGTGAAGATGATAAACTTGATATGTTAGAAACTGGTTCTTGCAGTGTTTTAATAATCGGTTGATGATTGCAAGTTATGCACCAAAATTGTAATTGTCCTGCTGTGATATGATGATGACAGGCTTTTCCAGAAGAACTGTTTTCTGTTCTTCGTACTGTGCATCTATTGAGGGGGCTCAGTGTCGGTATGGGAATTAATTATTCATGTGCTGAGCAGTGGAGACCTATTGCTGAAGAAGCTCTGTGTCGTGCGGGCAGGCTACCAGGTATATTTCTAAGTCAGAACATTTGTCACTTCTATAATTGGTGTTTCATGGGGCCAAAATGGGAGTGTAGTAATTTGCTGCTGGTGCTTCTTGCCAATGCACGATAATACATCATGTCCAATTTAGGTTTCACTTATAATGTTAGCAATTTTGTTTGCTGGTGTTCATTTTCATAATGTGCTTTGCACTGAGCAGGCCCTATCAAGCAATGCCATTTCCATGCTGTTTGGCCGGGTCTAAGAAATGTAAAATTTGTCTATTTAACAGGCTTACAAGTTCCCTTCTGTAAAATTATTCTGATATTTAAACTGTTCAAGTTAATATCATGCTAAATCTGTGTTAATAAATCTTTTTAATCCTGCAACTTTTACCGTCTGTCCCTAAATTAGAGTTGCTCCAGACTTTGAGTTATTTTCTTTTCTGTCTGGCAGTGTGTCACCCCACAACAGCAGCTTTCGAGTTCAAAGTTCATTAACATTTTTCATGTGTTGCTTATTTTTTTTTGGGCTTTTTCATGTATTGGTGCAGATAAAAATTCAAGACGAGGACGTAGACGCGGGTACCTCAGAAGGATATTTCGGAGACAGTAAAATAACACATGAAGAAAAGCAGGCGGTTTACAAAAAAAAAAATTGAGACATTTATCATTCTTGGTATAGATAAAGTCTATTGTAATACACTAGTAACTGTACACTTACTGATTTAGAAATAGATATCTCAGGCTCTTCTGATGTGATGCTTTTCATTGCTGATGCTCAACCATTAATTGTAGGTGCCAATGCAAAATTGTATGGCACCAAATCAGTTCCTTGTCCATGACACAGGCAAAATCAGTATTCTGTAATAGACTGACATGCAAGATGAATATTCTGCATTTGTGGAAACTACTTTTGACCTGACTATTAGCATGAGATCCTCCAGCTTATGTAGTAGTTTTTGCAGTCCCATTTGGAGGTATTGATCGATGAACAGCATGGAGCAGAATACGGTTGATACCAAACAGGTAACATTGGAAAGGGGAGTAGGGGTGTGCATCTTGACCCGGCGACTTGAAAAACCCGATGATATGATCCGATCCAATCCGTCGGATTACATGCGAATCGGATCATATCCGAATAAAGAAGTTATGCGGATCAGATTCGAATATATATATTTTTTGTGATCTGCGGATATTCGATCTATAAAGTATTTTTTATACATCAAATACACTAATTTATCTTATTTCTCATTTTTATATCTATGTCCTCTTTCAAAATAAGTTTTCTTTGCATATGATATTAAGTTTTTAAACAAATTGTCTTATAATTTGTGGATAAAAAAATCGTAAATGTATTGAATCTTATTTGTTTGCATCAAAATAAGGAAAAAAAATTTATGGAAGTTACTTTATATTGCAACCCAAAAAAAAGGATTAATTTTGACTAAAAACTCTTTTTATTTTTTTTAATGACTAAAAGCTCATGTAAGTCCAACAAATCACTTGAATGATATTTTTGAAACTTTAATACAATTTATATTTCATTTTATCTTTGGAATTTATAACTTTTTTTAAAAGAAAATTTAAATTGGATTTGCATATTGTGAATACCAATATCTAGATATTTGCATTAGCAGATTCAGATGCGGATCATAAAATGATTGATCCGATTTTTACAGGTCGGATTAGCATTTTGTTTCATGGGTTAAACACCCCTAAAGAGGAGGAATCATTTCGATGTCAGGAAAAAAAAATAAAGAGAGACAAATCACAGAACCCGGTAAACCCCGTTTGGATTGCATTTTCTGTCGTTTTTCATAGAAAAATTACTGTAGTGATTTGATGTATGTGAGGAAAAAATGTAATAGGGAAATGTGATCACGGAAAATGATGCAATTTTCTGGTAGAAAATGGCAATCCAAACAGGGCACGCTCCTTTGCTTGTGCATGATCTTAAACATCTCCAATCCATGGTAAGTTTTTCCTTGCATTATGCTAAAACAACAGATTCATCTGGGTACTCTTGCGCCATCCGGACATTGATAATAATCAAATTTGCAAAAGAACAAAAGGATGAGAGAAAAAAATAAGATCGAATAGCAGACTTATCACAAAATGACATACAGAATAATTTGTTAACCTGTAAGCATAAATGTAGAAGATAGAATATTCTATTATGAAATTTGTCAGAACTCTCTATTCTTGACATCTGTGAGTCCTTTGAATTTACTTCAATTGACAATTGGTTTTCACTAAACATGTAGGCTGCAGCTTAACAAGATGGAAGCAAGGATTCATTGTCAAATTCGGTTATGAATGATTCTTGAAGAAAGAAAGAAAGGAGGGGGTGGGGGGGGGGGGGAACAACTTTCAAATTAAGCCAACTCAAAAATCAGGATTCATGTTTGTTCAACTCAATTTTCCAACCGCATTGATTCAGTATTTGGACTTCAAAGAGACAAAAAAGAAATTAGTTTGTAAAGCATAATTAGCTCACGTTGGATTAATCTTCAATATACTGATAGCATATGCACTTTCATCATTAGATGCATGACCTATAATCTAATTTGAATTTAAAATCTAAATTTTGCAGTGTATGCACTGTCAATATATCTAAGATTAATTCTTTGGAGTTTACGAGATCAAATCCCCGAAAGCTCTTGAAAATTGAGTAAAATGAGTTGAGATTGATCTTGATGAGTAATCAGCACTACAATTTAAAGAAATGTCACAATATTTGCTGATCAGGTAATGTAACCTTCAGAAGGGACTTCAAAATTAAATTCTATGAACAAATAAGAGATTGCCCTTGCCATCCTTCTCACAGCCCATCAAGGGCTTTCAAGTTTCAAGTGGTGTAAACTTGAGTTGGAGCTAGATGTTGACATGCAATATGCACTCAGTATTAACTCATTAATTAAGAGGGTTTTCTTGTTATCAATCTAGAAACTATGAAGCTTTCTGCAACTATTTTATAGTAAATAAAGCAAAAAAGGTCACATTAACCTGTAATTTTTTTAGTTATTTGTTTCTTAATCTTCACCAATCATTGCTTAAGCTGTTTAAAATCTTCAGTTTTGAAGACTGCTATAAGCAGATGTATAAAGCATAAATTTACACAAGTAACACAACAGAATTCTTGTTGGGAGTTGGAGTATGAATTGAAAAAGAATATCCTGCAAAGATTGTATCGGCAGGAATTAATGATGGATGCTAATATCCAAATACTACAAGCCAAAACCGTACAAAGATGCCTTGTATTTTATAAATCAAGAAAGTGTATAAAATTAGGAGAAATGGAAGTAACTATGCGATTCCCAGAAAAAATAATAATATGTTTCCTAGTTACTTCATTCCCCAATGTGGGCCGGCTGAATAAAATCTTTAATGCCGATTCTTGAAGCAAATGTTGAAGCTCTTATTCCATTGGTTTAAAGCTTCATTGCCAATGAAGAAAACCCCCACCTTCCACCAAAAATTACTGATTTAAGTTTAGGAGATGCACAGGTATTTTAGTGCTGTAATGAAATAGTATGATTTAGAGCCGACTTTTGTTACATTTTAGGCATTCCCTCGAAGAACGGTGTACTTTTTTTTGGCCAAAAATGTGGGGTGATGTGATGTATGATTAGGAAGTTGTATTGAAAGCGATTTCTTTTCCTTTTTCGCCTCTGATATAAATGGTAAAATCAGAGTTCAAAATCGAAATGTTGTTAAATCACGGTGCAATATCGAAAGAATAATTTGGCAAAAGAGTAGTATAGCAATTTTCTTAGCCTCCCTGATTTTCGTATATGAGATATTTTCAAAATCTTTTTATGTTCATTGTTTTATTTGTCAGCTTCTCTCAGATTGTGGGGTTCATTCATAGCATTCGAGCAATGCTAAAAGTAAGATTGGATTGATAACTCAAGAAACAAGTCTTGAGTACTTTCCAATGATGAGCTACTCACCAATATGCTCAATCATCTCATCAAGTGTTTTCCATTTCAAGGAAAAGGAGAAACATATGTAAATTCTGCAAATACAAACTAAAAAGGTGAGACTGCATTTTCTTCGTCCAGATTGCAAGTATTAGGCCTTCAAAATTACTGTTACTAATGCTATCATACTCATGTTTTTTTTTTTCATCATAATGATCATTAATTAATGTCATAATGAGAATCATTCTAATTATTCGTGGTATTGTTACTATTGTTATCACATTTTAGGGTATCAACAAATGAGGAGTGGACAGAAAAGTGAATAAAAAAGAAAGAAAAAACAGAGAAATAAAGAAAGTACAAAGAAGCATGCAAATTGTAAAACTCATCAGCCAATAGAAATAGAACCATCATTCTTTTCTACTATTTCATAAAGCCATATTTAATTGCAGGATTCACAAACCTCGAGTCGCAAAAATTTATATAATAAATTAATCACGAACCCTGATTCTAGAAGATAGCAAAGTACAGAGTATATAAAGCTCCAAGAAATTAGGAATGTGTACAAAACAGACTTTAATTGGATTTTGTTCTAATTGCTCTATGTATATTTAATAGAGAAAATCGTTTAAATATTATTTTTGGCATTAAAGTATTTGACAAACTTTATTGTGTTTAACGAAACAAGAAAAATTGGTAGTTTGTATCTTGCTATATAAACCAGCCCTGGTGGTTAAATGGTTCTTTCAAGGTCCTCACAAATTATCATTAAAAAAAAAAAAGAAGAAGAAAAAGATGGCCCCTGGTGTTTTGGACCCTGCTGAATCATATAATGATGAGTGCAATTTTGAGATGTCTGATGCAGGATTTTTTGATCCAGGTTTCAGAACATCATTTTCTCCAATGTGCCAGCCTTTTCTGGGAATCTTGGAAAATGCATCCTTTCTCTGGATTCCTACATTGTCTGATGAGACCGGTGACCAGAAGAGGCTGAAGAGAACTGTTAACTGTACTGATTCTACTGATAACAGTTCTATCAGTTACTCCCGCTCCAGCAGCTTTTCGAGCTCCGGAAGTGGAGGCATTTATCGTACGAGTAGTACCAACAGTGTTAACAGCCTCGCGAGGCATCATTTTCGCGATCACATTTGGACTTACACTCAAAGGTACCTTGCTGCAGAGGCTGTTGAAGAGGCCATCAGTGGTTCTGATCAGGATGCTGGAAATGAAGATCAAGACGATAACGGAGATGGGATGAAATTAGTCCAACTCCTCATTTCTTGTGCTGAAGCTGTAGCTTGCAGGGACAAGACTCATGCCTCTGTCCTATTATCTGAACTTCGAGCCAAAGCATTGGTTTTTGGATCTTCCTTCCAGCGTGTGGCCTCCTGTTTCGTGCAGGGACTGGCTGACCGGCTGGCATTGGTTCAACCACTGGGGACAGTGGGCTATGTTGTACCAAAGATGAATATCATGGATGTTAATTCGGATAAAAGGGAAGAGGCTTTATGCCTTGTTTATGAAACTTGCCCGTACATACGGTTTGGCCACTATGTTGCGAATTCTTCCATATTGGAAGCCTTTGAGGGAGAGTGTTTAGTCCACGTGGTGGACTTGGGGATGACCCTTGGTTTGCCTCATGGCCACCAATGGCGTAGGCTGATTCAGAGCCTCGCCAATCGTGGTGGCCAACCTCCTCGACGCCTTAGGATCACTGCAGTTGGCCTGTCCGTGGAACGTTTCCAGGTCATAGGAGATGAGCTTGAGGCCTATGCACACAGTCTTGGAATAAATTTGGAGTCTTCAGTGGTGGAAAGCAACTTGGAAAACCTGAAGCCTCAAGATATTAAGGTGCTTGATGGTGAAGTCCTTGTGGTTAATAGCATCCTTCAGCTGCATTGTGTGGTGAAAGAGAGTAGAGGGGCTCTCAACTCAGTATTGCAGATAATTCATGAACTTTCACCAAAGGTTTTGGTTCTTGTTGAACAGGACTCGAGTCACAATGGACCATTTTTTCTTGGGAGGTTTATGGAAGCGCTGCATTACTACTCTGCAATTTTTGACTCCCTCGACGCAATGCTGCCTAAATATGACACTAGGCGTGCTAAGATGGAGCAGTTCTACTTCGCGGAGGAAATCAAGAACATTGTGAGTTGTGAGGGGCCTGCTAGGCTGGAAAGGCATGAAAGGGTGGATCAGTGGAGGAGGAGGATGAGCCGCGCCGGATTTCAGGCTGCGCCAATCAAGATGATAGCACAGGCTAAGCAATGGTTGGCAAAGACTAATTCTTGTGAAGGTTATACCGTTGTGGAAGAGAAGGGCTGCTTGGTTCTTGGCTGGAAATCAAAGCCCATCATTGCAACTTCATGCTGGAAATGCTGAATTATGGCTTCCCAATTCAACACATTCCACTTAACCACTCATGAAGATTGCATTTCAAGTTGCTATGCCAAAATAAAGCAATCCAGCTGGTTAGTGGGAATTGGGAGCTTTTCTAATAAAAGCAGTGAGTGATCATCTGCAACAAGATTCAGTGATTACAGTCGCTGAATTTGGAGTGAAAATAAGCTTTCTGAATAGTGTGTGACCTTAATATTATCCCATACCAAAAAAAAAAAAGAAAAAGAAAGGGACAACTAGTGTGACCTGTTGAGGTGATGAAAAGATGAAATAAACTAGTATTGGTGGTGTGAACTGCTTACTGACTGAGTTTTGATGTACAGATGGGACATTTCTGATTCATTGATGGCCAAAATGGCCCTGGCTAATTGTAGTTTATTTTTTCGTTTAGCCATGTCAATTTTATTAACATGTCAGACATGGCTGCAACAACAACTTGCTCTAGTAAAGATGTGCTTCACTATTCTCTCCATCTCAAAGTAAATGTCCTGCTTTTGACATGAAACAAGAGGTTCTAAGAACAAATTAAAGAACTATTAAAAAGGCAGGGTGAAGGAAATAATAGTACAAGAAACCAAGATTAAACTGCAAATAGAAGTACCAGCAAATAATTTAACACTAGGTAGCATATTTAGCAATTTGTAAATATGAATACTAGGGGACTGGTCACTAATTTCTCAAGTTGAATTAAAACGATGGCAAAAAAATTAAAGTGTCGATTTGCTCAATCGATCTTGGATTAAATTCAAGAAATAAATAATCAACCTGTAGGATGTCACACTTACAATCGTGCCCAGAAATAACACCACACACTCTAAAGTTGACGGTCAAAAATTAAATGTATCATAGCACAATAATTCTATAAATCCAGGGGATGGGACCGAAAAGAAAACAAAATTTGAATTTGAATAAAATGGAGACCAACTAGGAGTTTGGAAGGGACCGAAGAAAATACTCCTAGTCTGGAAAGCTCAACAAATGAAGTGGGTCTTTTGGTAAAATGATCTGGGTGGGGGTTTGTGTAAAATTGCCAAAAAAAATTTGGACCATTTCTCGATTTGTGCGTGTCATCCTTGCGCAGGGGCCATGCTAATCTTCTCTGTATCGTTCCAATTTTATCGGATGTCCCCGAAGGGACGGGCTCTTGTTGGAGGACAAAATTAAATAAAGGTGGAAATTAGTTGCTCTCTCGTCGATGTGGGATCTTATGGGAAGTCTCGTTGACAGCACACCACCGCTGGTGGACTTGGGAAATGTATTACTGCCACTCAGTTTTGGAGGCCATCTTCATTTAATAAATCAAGAAAAAACATCAAATTTGTGAAGCCCACGTTTTAGACGTGTATCAAATGCATCCCATATATAGAAGCAAAAAAAAGAGAAGGGATTAAAGCATGATGAAATTTTTTCAACAAAAGTTGTCATTCGAAAAATCATTATGCTACAACACATATGACTGTTTTCCAGCTTAATTGAGACAATTGGTTTCGAGCTAGATCCTTGAGTTTTTATCCACTATCAGTGTAGTGAATTTTTTATAGTAATAGGTGTAGATATATGTCATCTATGCTTAACGTGAATTTTAAATTTGAAATTAGATTACGTGACAATGTATCTATACCTGTTCGTGTATACACCGACAGTGCGTAAAAAATTTAATCTGTTATTATTACTTTTGTGTTCTATTGACAACATGAACTGTGCATCACTTTGTCTTCTAAGTTATTACATGAAATAGTTAAACATGAACATCCCCCACTCCCACAAAAGGAAAAAGAAAAAACAAACTACTTCTTGCCTATCCAAGACGAGAGAAACTAAAATATCGAACTAGAATAAGATCAAACACGAATATATTGCAGTGGTCGGGTGAAGTTTCTCAAATGTAACAGGTCCAAATTATCTTCTGCGATGGATGCTTGATAGAAGTAGTCGATTCTTCCAACAAACAGCCATCTTTCTTCTTTCTTTTTCAGTCTGACTAGGCAAATCTAACATATGATCCACTGCTGGTGAAAAACACAGCCTCGAACCAATTATTGAGTAGATTCTCTACCCTGGCCTATTGCATATTCATGCAATGTAATCCAAAAGAAAATATTAGATGAAGCATTTTCAAGTATTTGCTAAATTTCTTCGCATGTCATTGAGCGTCTTTTTGGCAACTCTTGGTATGCCTAACTTAATAGAACTATATGATTGTTAATCAATATTCATCGACCATGGGGTTTGTTTGGATAAGTCACTATGAGGTGAAAATTTTGTAACTACGTGATCAACGCATTTTGGAACCACCTCTTTATTTTTCACAAATTGCTGCTATTTTAACATTCATTTTACGTTCTATTATTCTCTAAAAAGAGAAAGTCAATATACTTTTTTAGGTGACTAATTTAGTGATCAAAATTCAAATATTTGCACTATGGCAAAATTGAATGAGGGTACCTCAACTATCTTTCCATTTCCAAATATCCGTAAAATTAACTTATTTTAAACAACCTTGAATGTATTCATTATGAGAAATTCTTGATACTAATATTTGGCGTCACAAAGTCATAATTTGAATCGTCATTTTATCCGAAATGAAGATTAGAGTAAATGGCACCAATTGTCATCAAACTATTTCGGATTCTCTATTTTGGTCACTATATTTAAATGGGAATTCAACTAATTAAAACATACATTTTATGACCAAAAAGTGTATTTTTATATATTAGTTGAGTGACTAAAAATGTAAGTATTTACTAGTTAAGGCGACAAAAAAGATCATAACTTTTTATTAGCTAAATGATCATTTTGGTTAGAGTAACCAAAACAAAAAAGCCTAATAATTTGGTAACTGTTTGTGCCATTGCTCTAATCATTAGTATAAGATATCTTACTTTTTAATGGATCAACTACCTAAATAAAGAGCTCCATTGGTAACATTTGGATGAAAATTCCCCTCTCCACCTATCACTCGTACAATAATACATGACCATTGACTTTAACCTTCCTTATAGTGTCTTATCAGAGGAAAATTACTCATATGCCCTAAGATATTATGTCTTATTGGAAACTAACATCTAGCAATTAAGTAGTTAGGGAACTAATTAATTGTTAGTAACTAAATAACGAAAATAGCTATTAGAAAACTTTTTAATGATGAACAATAACTTGCACTTACAAGATGGTGCCAACTGATGTATCAATTATTTGTTCACTGTCAGAAATTGATACACCAAATAGCAATTTGTTTGGATGTTTTGTACTCTTAAAAATTTTTCATAGTTGCCTTGTGATTGTACTTGCAATATTTGTTCTTCATGCTAAAGTATGCAAGTGAATTTTATGATTTCCTCTTGTAGTGTGATAGGGCTATAGTTTCTGCACCTATGCTTCACCTTCAACTTGCAAAATCTATACAAAATCACTATTTTTCTGCCCCAAATTTTGCTACTTGAAGTGAAAATGAGATCCATGTTAATGTTTCTTGTTGCCTTTATATGCAAAATGGTAAAGACCCAAAAAAAATAGCCTTTATAATCCAATGCACTAATCATTGATTTAACTTTGTAGAGAAAGTTGGTTGCTACTTATTTTTGTTTCTTTGTTAATTGCATTTACCTTCCTTCACTTTTATTAATATATTTTTTATTCCTTTACAATACAACTTGTACACAAACATAAAGGGCATTTGTGGAATAAGACTTTTACCTCTCTTTTCAAAGTACTTTTTTAATGACATTTTTTCTGATTTGGACTGATTTTGTTATCAAAATCTTAACTTCATGGGGGCTTAGTGTAATTTTACAAACCTCAAGTGTGGTCAGTGAAGTTGTCAGAAACCTCAAGGGAGGATTTTGAAATTATCCCTTGATAATATGATTAAAAAAGGGTTATTATCACTTTACTCCCTTAACATTTAGTGCCACTATTAATTTCCCCCTTAACGTTATTTTTTAATCACTTTACCCCCAAAACTAACGGTCAAACTTAACAGAATTTGTTAATTAAAGTAAAAAGATAAGTTTAACTCTAAAAGTTATTATCACTTTACCTTCATAAACTATAATCTCATTATCAATTTATCCCATAGAGTTATTTTTTAGACAATTTATCCCACCATTAAACCAACTTACCAAGTTAAAAAACTTTAGACATAATACCCTCCTCTTTGTATAATAAAAACAATACAAAATTTAAAGTGGCTCTTTTCATCTTTAGTATAAAAAAAATCAAAGTATTAATCTTTTTTTTCTTGACAATCTTATTAATATTAAAACAAATAGAAAGATTGGGAGGGGGAGGGAGAGTGGGAGAGAGAGAGAAAGCTCAATTCTTTTTTTTTTTAAATACAAATAAGAAAGAATTAAATAATTTTATTATTAAGTACTTTGATTATTTTAAAATTATTTTACTTTACTGTTTACCACCACATTTTAATCCTATTCCCAACAACCTTAAATTAATACGATAATGTTAGATTTTTCTTTATAATTTTTTTTTACAAAATCTAATTTTCTGTCTCCTTCTTTCCTATCTCTTTTTCTTTTTCTAGTATTAATAAGTCTGAAAAAAGAAATCTGAGAAAATTCTTTTATTTTTATAGTTTTGGATCTCTTAAAGTGAAAAAAAGAAGAATAATCATTTTAACTTTTTTATTTTTAATTATATATATAAAAGGGTGAATATATTTAAAAAATTTTTACCATACTAATTAGATTAACGATGAAGTAAAATACCTAGAAAATAATGTTAGGAATTAAAGTGATTATATCACTATAATTTAAAAAGAATAAAGTAATAATAACAATATAGTAATGCTATAGAATAAAAAGGTATTTTTGTCCAAAATTTTTTAACATGTTGAGTTGAATTACTTATGGGATGAACTGATTAAAAGATAATATTAGGGAGTAAACTGACAGTAGTAATATAGTTGAAGGGGATAAAATGATAATAACCCTAAAAAAAAATAACATTGGCTATGCTCCCAAGGGAATATTTGCAGTTGCATCTTTCTCCAATTCAATTTTATACGCTGCTACCTCAGGACAGGGAAACAGATGATGGAGACTTTGGCTTTAGCGTTGGGAGGAGCCATCCCCAGCTCTCGTGTTGCATGCTTCCTACCTTCTTCTTCTTCTTCTTCGGTCAGCTCATTAACGGCTAGAAATTCAGTCAGTTTATCCTACTCAGCCTCCAATCTCACCATCCACCGGCATCTAGCAGCATTTCAGCCACCATCCCATCTATTCTCATGCCCCAAATCTTCTCCCCATGCCCCCAAAAACTCACGCAAAACCCACGTTTTCCTTCCTCACTTAGTTGCTTCCCTGGTACTACAATTATTTGAAGTTTTCTGTATACCTTTAAGACAAGAAGTATTTCGAGTAATATGGGGATCCCAGTTGAGAAATTTTTACAATTTTTACCTTGATTTTGGGTGCAGGAAGTCGAGCACACTTATATTATGGTTAAGCCAGATGGTGTTCAACGTGGTCTTGTAAGCTTCTTGTTGTATCTTTCATTATAAAGTTTAGTTCTTGATTATTAGTTTTATCACGATCTTTTGATTTGGGAAATTTTGGGCTGAATTTAGGTTGGGGAGATAATTTCAAGATTTGAGAAAAAAGGGTTTAAGCTAACAGGGTTGAAGCTATTTCACTGCCCCAAGGAATTGGCTGAGGTTTGCTTTCTGAAGCTTTGCATGTGTCAAGAAAGGCCGACTTAGGATCTGCCCTTTTGGTTTGACTTTTGAATTTTCTCCTTTTTGCCCTTTTTGGGCAGCAGCCTGTAACAAATGAAGTGTAATTGGCCTAATCTGAGACCAATTTTGATAGTAGATTCCAGCTTGAGTGTTCTTCGGATTTTAATTTTAAAACTAAGCAGTTTGTGTTCTTTGTTTTATGAACTTTTATGATGATATAGGAGCATTATAAGGAGCTGCAGTCGAAGCCATTCTTCCCCAAATTAATCAATTACATTACTTCTGGTCCTGTTGTTTGTATGGTATGTCCTTGTTTTAGCCTTCATCCTCTTAAGCAACTTGTTAAATTTGAAGATAAATAAATCTAGAAATCATGGGGTTCTATGAACATCTTTAAAAAATGTTATATTGTTGGCTAGGCATGGGAGGGTGTTGGTGTGGTTGCATCTGCTCGTAAACTGATAGGAGCTACAAATCCTCTTCAAGCTGAACCAGGCACAATCAGAGGGGATCTGGCTGTACAAACAGGAAGGTTGGGTCCTAGTTTTTTCTATGTTTAATCTGATAAGCTTGGAACTTGATGTCGAATAGATATGGACTCTTTTTTTTTTTTTGCTCTCTAAGCAGCAATCTAAAATGCTAATATTTGGCGATCTTTGTGGACAGGAATGTGGTTCATGGTAGTGATAGCCCTGAGAATGGCAAGCGTGAAATAGGTAACGCACTGCAGTTTTGATGCATTGATATGATTTGATTAGATGATTCTGATATTTCTTACATAATTGATCATTTGATTAAAGGAAATTCGTTAAAGTTGGATATAGGATAAAGTAAATTTGTATGAGTTTGATAATTTGGATAAATCAAAGTCCTCCAAGGATGCTATTCTCTATACGGCTTGAAGTTGGTCTTATGTGTTTGTACTTCCTATTTGAATTTCAATTTATGGAAATCTTGACATTTATCATCTCATTTTAATAATCTATTTTGGTGCAAGTGTGATGTCAGTATGTCTTTGTGCATGTACATTCACATGGCTAGCCCATTTCATGTCAGAGAACCTTAATACATCACAATGAATAGGCTGCTCTAGGATATCCCATCCCTCATTCTCCAATGTTGTTTGCAAATGCATTACTCTTGATAGAAACTGCTAGCATTTTGCATCTGACAAATGTGTGTCTGACAAGTTCAGAAATGTATAGGTTAGAGAGTAGACTAGTTTAAGTTGTCTCATATGGATGCATGGTAAGCAGAATGGTGATTTCTGGTAATGAAATTGTAACGATGGACATAGGATGAATGATTTGCTGTTTGAGCTCTATATTTTTTTCATCTGAAATGGTTCTTGCCTTAAAAAGAAGTCCCTATACTAATATGGACCAACTTGAAGAACATAACTTGTGTTCGGTAGTGATTCCCTCACTATTCATCCTGTTTGTCCCTCCTGCAGGTCTGTGGTTCAAAGAAGGCGAAATATGTGAATGGACACCAGTTCAAGAACCATGGGTGGTTGAATGATATTTAGTCACGTTGTCACGAGTTATTTTTGTTTTGGGAGGTTACTCCAACAGGCAACAGCCACCTCTTGAAGGCAGATTAATTGAGTTTTCTACCTCTATTGTTGTAGCGATTCCATGCATGATTTTACATATTAACTCCACATATTTTTATGTATCAGTGAAATGAGAACAGAAAGAAATAAAAAGATACCTTTCTTTCTATCAAGTTTTGCAGTATTGCTTCAATTCCTTTTAGATAGAATTTTGCAGGGTCCTCCTATGAAAATGGTAACCCTCAACAAAGCCCAAAAGATGAACATTTGGTCTGTATAGACTGTAGAGGCATGCAAGCAGAGCACCTACCGCGAGATCTGTATACCATGTATGCAGAATATAGCCTGCAAACTCCATCGTACATGCAAGTTCATTCTGCACTGTGTTCGTAATGCCTGACAAGTTTTTTTTTTTTTTGCCAGTCAAGGATTTAAGATAAAAGCCGAATACTGCAAATCTGTCCAGCGTAGATAAATATTTCCTTGTGATGATACTCAATTAATTACATTGTTCCCAGAATAGTTTGCTCTTTTTGCTCGATACAATGTAACCACTAAGTTCAATACAAATTATTGCTGGTGTCATCCAAAGGCTTAGGTGGCCAAGGTTATTCTTGGTCGGAGCTCGGAAAGAAGGATATATACGATGCCTTTGATGATTGTATGGACATATAGTATGAACAATCACTGCATAACTGTATTGCTCCTTGCACGCTTGTACCTGCTGCTCAGGGCAAAAGTAATGCTCAAAGAGAGACATTCAGTAATTTATTAAGCCAAATTAAAAAGCTATAAGCTATAATTGGTACAAATAGTTCATCGCGAATTACATGTCTAAATCTAGGGAGTAAATGCTATTATTAGTTTATAGATTTAAGACACGGTCAAGTACAAGAAATGAAGTTGTCACACCAAAGAGAAAAGAGAAATAAATCAAATAATCACGGTATTCTGCCTGGATATCCATTAGGTGAAATACATACGACAGGTAATATGACATACAACAAGAATAATCTTCATTTCAGCAGTTACAAAGGGCTGCTCGCATCTCAGATATCCTCTTTAGCCTGTTTAAGCATTTTACAGCTCTTTCTCAGGATAAGTGCAGCTGGCCAAAAGCCAAATGGCGAATCTTATGGTTCAAACTCTTGAGAGCATCATTCTCCAGAAGTCTTGCTGAAATCCTTGATGCAACAACTTAAAGTCATTTGTTTAAAAAATAGGAACTACATTATTTATCACCTGCCAATGAAAGTAATACAACATTGTAAAATTAGGTTGCAGTTATGTTTTATTCTTTCTTGCTATTGAATCATCCCAGAATGAAAGCATTCCTCTGGCAAGTGCTGTCTGTGGCTGCTCGTGAACTGAGAAATGCTGTCAGTGGAAGAAGCACAAGCAGAAGAGCATACGTTCTCTAATGTCATGGCATCCTCTTCCGATGAGTTAGGAGCATTTTTAGGACTCTTATATTTAGAAAACAGGAAAAGAACGGACAAATTTTTGGCCCTTCGTGTCGTTGAGCCCCTAGGTATATGTTGATCTGCATTGGACAGAGGAGATAAATCAGTGGAAGAACAATCATCACCAATTGTTGCAGGAGGATCACTTGCTGTGCTGCAACTGACATCCAGGCAAGAGGGTTCGGCTGGGGGCAGGCTTTGACAACGTAGAGAGCCTTCTCTGAGCTTCATAAGAGTGCTCTCTGAAATAAAGGGAAACCAAGAAGTCGAATCGTCGTCCATCATTTATCATTGTGATACATTAATGCTATTCTGCAGAGAAAATTATCATACATATATCCTATGAAAAAGAAAAAAGGGGAAAAAATAGGAAAAAAAAATCTGTCAAACTGTAGTCTCATTCATGCCCTATAGTAGTCACTAGTCATTTTAGCTTCAATTCTTTCTATCTGCCCAGAACTTTCTCTTTATTTCTTTTTCATTCTGGATAACTGCCGATTCTAAACAAGGGTTCTCTTTTTAGTGTGAAAATTATGCCTAACGCCTCTCCAGTCTTCATTCTACCACAAGCAAATGGAACTTAAGGACAGCCCTCTTCATAACAACGTTCAATATACGAAGAAACAGATCAACTGCACAAGGTTATGATTTGTACAGTTTGCACATCTAATTGTACCTTACTACGATTAAAAGTAAAGCGATCAAAAAATTAAAACTTGTTTACCATTTTCCTATCCCAGCATACCATTCCTACTTAATTCAGCAGACCCATAAAAAGACTTAAAAAATATCCCCCCCCCCCCCCCCCCCCGCCCAAAAAAAAAAAAAACCTCATTCATCAAATCAGATCCTAAAAGCGTCTCAAAGAATCATCCTAATTCCTCATAACAATTAGACATTAAACCATTTAATAGCAGAAAATTTAAAAAAAAAGAATCAAGCAATCGAATGGTTGCAGTAATATAAGAAACATAATTAAAGAAAGAAACAAAGAAGGAGGAGGAGAAAGTGGGATATTTACCATAGATGGAGAGAGGGTCGTCTTTGATCAATTTGGGAGATGGCCTTTCCTCCATCTCTAATAGTTCCAGAGAGCTAATTGAAGCTCTTCTAATTCTCCCCAACATCTCTGATTTCTTCTGCCCCAAACCCTCCCCCCTCTCTCTCTCCTCTCTCCTCCCTCCTCCCTCCTCCCTCCTCCCGGTCTATTTTTTCTTTTGATTTTATTTTGACTTTTTTGGCGCGGAAGATGATAGCTAATCAGGGCGGGAAGATAATTGGGCTTGGGTTGGGTTGGGCTGAGCTATTCAAGTCCACTTGAGTTTTTTTTTTTAATTGGGTTAGACGTTAATAGTTCTGTTTGGATTGAGATTTTTTTATCACAAAGAAAAAAAAAACAAATTTGAATCCAATCAATTCGAACACCTTAAGTGTTCAAACTTGTTTAATTATTTTAATGAGTATAAAATTTTGTTCAAACTTCTTATTTATTTGTCAAACCAAATTTAAATGAACTTTTTTTTTTTCAAATTTGAAAGTTATCAAATATAAAATGTTGTTCAATTTTGGCTTGATCAGTTTGTGAATCAAACTCGAATGAATTATTACCTAACCAAATTTGATTCGAGTATCGAATATGTTGATTCATCTTCCAGCGCAAAATGTAAACGGATAAAAAAAAGAAAAGAAAAGAAAAGTCAATGCTACATCAATAAAGAGCATCAAAAAATTGAGAACACTGTAACGTGATGACAGCTGAAATCTTTTGTTAGATCAATCAAATCTTCAACCAATAAATACAACGATTCAAGCAAACAACAATAGACCTTTATTCAAAGAGCATACGTAAAAAGCTACGCATGGGAGTAGTTTAGGTGTCGATTTCGGGCTTACTATACCACAACGCCCAATATCTATATGCCTGTCTTGGTAAAACGAGGAGTAAGTACAAAACTCAGAGGAAATTCAAAAATGAAAAAGTATTAAACTCAGGGGAATGATTATGTGTAGATGCTTGTGGACTATCTCCTTAAAACCTTTCAAACATGCAAAGCAATAAAAAAAAAAAATCTATTTTAGAAAGACATGAAAAATGCTTTTAATCAAGATTGATCTGCTAATTGAGAATATTTGTTTTATTCATTCTTTTCGTGAAAACATGTACTGTGTATTGGTATATGTATGTATGTATGGTTCTCTTCTCAAATTGTAATCATTTTAAAGATGACAAATGTTTAAACACTAATTGTATATGGTAGGCATTTTTTATAATAAGTAGGAGATTTTGAACGCATGAACTTCTACTTACAATTCCTCCAATCATACCATCCAATCTAACCCTCTCTCCCCTCCTCACACCTTTTTTACCCGCAATTGTCAGGTTCAGAATTCGAATTGTAAACCTAATAGCAAATTTTGCTTTAATAAACAACTCTATCCATCCTTGTTCAAAATGCAGTGTTCAATTAACGATTGGTAATTAATGCAATCCATAATATTGCAAAATTTGCTCAAGTGGCTATTTGTTGCTCTGACAATATTGCCATTTGGGGGGGGGGTGGAAGTATGATATTGTACTACAATCATTTTGCTGTTTTTCACATTTACAAACAAACTTAACAAGCCTTTGAGTCCTAAATCTCCTAATCTACACTTTTGGGTAAATAGGCTTCCCTATCATGTAGGCAAAGCCGCATAGCCTGCTTCTTGAAGTCAATCAGAATTTGGGGTATTTTTGGCCTCAAGTAATTGTCTACTTCAACAAAAGAATCCCAATCTGATAGGAATCACCTGTATCTGAGGATTGCAAATCTGATTACCACTAAAGGATGAATTTCTGCTAATTTTTTATTATTATTATCACTTGGAGTAAATCTGAAGGTGACAACCACTAGATTTCTACTTTCGACAGAGGTGATGAAACTAGGCAATTTTTTTCAATCAATCTCAGATTAATGTCAGGCTTAGTACCAGAGATACTTAATTTAATTTTATTGACTTTTTCAGATTTGTGAGCGAGTTTGGTGATGGTATAAGGATAATGACAAATAATATAGCACAAAGATTAACAAGGTCTCCTCCGACATGTCACGTTTGCATGTTGAAACCTATGATTCATTTCTTGCATGAAAAGATGTTCTACTTGCCTCCCGTGAATCATTAGGTTTTTAATTAGATGTTTTATGGATGAGCTAATTTATTGCATTTGTTGTCATGATAAGTTTGGTAAACCACCAGAAAATTTACAAACATCTTTCTCTATCACATTATATCAGTAATCAGGGTGCAAATTTAGAACTAGGACAGCATACTTCTAGTTAATTACCTTCCTAAATAGGCTTTTGAAATGGAAATGAATATCTAGCTATGAAAACAAACTCAACAAATAAATATATGAGGAAATGAAGGTCCTGCTTCAATTGCTGTTGTTAGCAGAAAAATTTTATTGTGACAATTCGAAAATGTATACGTGAAATAAAAACGTGATTAAATAAAACATTAAAAATTTTGTTGTATTCCCTGAATTATAATCTTCGTAATGGCAATGGAGAAATGCCTAACCGAGATTCTACATCAATTATTATTTTTTTTTCCTTTTTCACGTGGATTCAGATGAGATTTTGTCTGCCCCAAGGACTATAAAACTGTGTTCATCTTTTTGGATTGCATATCTTGCATCTTTAGTCAATGCACAGAAAGAGATATGTATGGTACTATTGGTCGTTGCACATTATACAATTGAGTGCTCGGAATATGGCCTAAGCAATTCTGACCAAGTCAATAGGTTCTACATGAAAAACTAAACAATTTATTCCCACTTCTAAATTGCTTAATTTATACCTGGATGATATATTGAAGTACCAAATCTTTTATCACTCATGAGTCATGAAGCATGCTAGAGTACTTAGGCAATGTTAAATTGATTCGATCAGCAAATAAATTGACGTTCCGTTTCTAGTATTTAAGTTTAATAGTTATATACTATGAGTGGAGTTTGCCCAATGTTCAGAAGAGAGGTGGCTTAGAATCGCATTTTTGTCAAGTGTAGGATTGAAATCTTGAACTTGATAATTAAGAGCGAGAAAACTTAAAAAATAAAAAGTTTACACTCAACTGAAATGTCTCTATACACTAATTCATCTTCTTGATTGCAATACCTTATTTTTTGAGTAAAGGTACATTTATCGGAATATATTTGAAAAATTTTCTATTAAACAGTGTTTGCCTATTCAATGTGTGTTTAAGTAGAGTACACGTGTGTTTGTGTTCTTCTATTCCGCATCCAATCGGCACGGAATAAAAGATGAAACTTATATATTTCTATGTGAAAAATATTTAAATTTATGATGGGAATGTGAAGATCAAAGTTTTATGGTGAGTCCATCATCTTGTTTTTTTATGTGCTTATTCTATACCCTTAAGGTACCGAGAATAGGAAAACCTAGGTTCTATTAACATCTTACGTTTTAAATCTATCGTATCCATTACTAATTAAGGATTATATAAAATGATAGTGTATATATTATCAGTATTTAATAAATGAAAACAATATAAATTAAAATTAAAATTTTAAATTTTAGATATATAACATGTATATATATGATTTTCTCTACTATCAAACTCTTGTTTTCTATATTATCATGAATGGTTGGTGCACAAGATCCAAGACCAATATAATTAGTCTTGGACTCGTACATTGCACTCAAATCAACCTACAACTTCCACAATGAAGATTAACATAGTAACCACACAGCTCATCAAGCCATCTTCTCCAACCCCAGCTGAGCGTAGAGATTACAAACTCTCCTTCATAGAATGCCAAATACCACATTTTTACATACCTCTCATTCTCTACTATTCTGCACAGAAAACCAGCAACGTCAAACAATCTCAAATCTTCAAATGGCTGAAGACATCTTTATCAGAAACTCTAACTCACTACTACCCTATGGCTGGAAGAATCAAGGGCCAGACCTTGATTGATTGCAACGATCAAGGGATCCTATACGCTGAAGCTGAAGTCGATGGTCATCTTTCAGACCACCTTAAAAATCCGGAAATCCAAATTCTTGATCATCTCAGCCCTTGCAAGTCGAGTGGCAGAATAACGGATGAAAGAGAATTGTTAGCCATTCAAGTTAACTTCTTCAAATGTGGAGGATTAGCCATTGGTATATGCCACTCGCACAGGATTGCAGATGGATGGAGCATTTGCTCTTTTATCAAAGCTTGGGCTGCCACGGCCGCGAAAGCTTGGGGTTTAAGCAATAATATGGTATTAGAGCCTGTCTTTAACTCTGCACCTCTTTTTCCTTTAAGAAAAACTCCTGATTTTGAGCCTGATCCAGAAACTCCACCGCTTCAAACTCCAGTCGAAAAGTTTGTAACAAAAAGGTTTGTTTTCGATGCCCCGGTGATCGAATTACTTAAATCAAAAGCCATGGCTCGTTGGCCCGGGGCAAAACCAACAAGAGTCCAGGTTGTATCAGCATATATATGGATGTCTTGCATGGCTGCAAATGCGGTGGAAGAAAATGGCACATCTGTTATATCCCATCCAGTGAATTTGAGGAAAAGAATGATCCCACCACTGCCGGATACTTCTTTCGGTAATATCTTCCAAATGGCGCATGCTGTAACAAGTGGTGCAGCCGCTAAAGATTGGATTGGGTTGGTGGAGAAAATCAGGGAAGCATTTGGAAAAATAAACCAAAGTTATGGTAAAAAACTACTAGGTGAAAATGGATGTGAAGTTGCAGAGAATAACTTCAATGAGGTTGGAAGATTTTTGGTTCGGAAAGATGTGCACGGTGTTAGGTTCAGCAGCTGGTGTGGATTTCCAATTTTTGAGGCCGATTTTGGATGGGGAAATCCCATTTGGGTGAGTAGTACAAGTTTTTCTTGTAAAAATCATGTCTTCCTCTTCGATTCAAGATCTCCTGGTGGCATCGAAGCCTGGATAGTAATGGCTGAAAAGGAAGTGGCCAAATTTGAGCAGGAAGTGGACCTATTGACTGTGAATTGATTAGTTTATTCAGGAACTTGTTTCACATGTGTTAATTTCAGTAGTGGATTTTCTTCAAGCTACGTGGAAAGCCGTGGTTCATGGACTTCTTGAACTTGCTTTGCACTGTATTTGTACATTTTACCTGAATGCAAGGAATAGAATATTCTGCATTTTCATTGAAGCTGGGGATTTGGGGAGAAAAATGTTAAAGCTTTAAGCAACATTGTAAAATATACATAATATTCATCCTACATAATATACCAATGTTGTACCCGTTAGTTCTTTTTATTTTTACTTTTTCTAATAACACGTGATATTTAAGATGGTAAGACTCTTTTAATCTGGTTAAAAGGTAGAGTATCATTAACATTAGTCACGTCCGAGTATAAGTAAAGAAGTGATATAAATGAGACCCTCTATTATGGACCTAGTGCATCTGTCGCTGTTTCGCAAACTTTAGTTAGACAACTTAGATGGTGCATAGATGCATCTAGTTTATGACATAAAAAAATTGACATAAATGAGCAATATTTTCTGTATGGAGTTGTGGTGCGTTTTAAAAAAAAATCTTTTAAGTACTAAAAGCTCTTCTAAGGTGTTTGGTAACTAATTTACTGTGACTTAAGAAATCCAAATTTTGCTAACCTAAAAATACTCTGTTAAAAACACTTTTATGAGAAATAATTTTTTATAAAGTATCGCAACCCTAAATGAAGCCTTTGTAAGGTGAGAGTGACATTAAGAATTTCATAAATATGTTATAATGACCGAGAAAAATAATAAGACAAGCAAAAAACTAGTCTTTATTTCTTTGTAAAACTAATGCTTAACTCATATCATGAAATTGCTCATTTATAGAGTTCAAAACAACTCCACTTACTATCTCACTAACTCCATTAGTTACTCCACTAATTCCACTAGTTACTCCACTAACTCCTCTAATTCCATTAACTGCACTAATTAGATAGAACAAAATAAACAAACATGGTCAAACTAACAATAATAAATATTTTTAACAATCTCTTCATTAAATTGAAAGTTTTCCAAACATTCAGTTTAATAGAACTTATCAACTGCATAGACTCCAAACAGCTTCCTTAATTTTTGAAATGTGAATAACTTCAATGGTTTGGTCATTATGTCAGCAATCTGATCTTCACTTTTGCAGTAGAGAAAATCAATTATTCCATCTCTTGTGAACTCCCTTAGAAAGTGAAATCTCACGTCTATGTGCTTGGTTCTTCCATGTAGAACTGAATTTTTAGAGAGTTTGATGGTAGAATTATTATCACAGTAAATTGTAGTAGGCGCTTCTTGCTGAAAATGCAATTCTTCAAGAATATTTCTTAGCCAAATTGCTTGACAGGCACAGGCCGTTACAACTACAAATTCTGCTTCAGTTGTTGATAAAATAACAATTGGTTATTTTTTTGAACATTATGAAATAGTTGCTGAACACAACATGAATATGTAGTCAGACGTACTCTTCCTATCATCAAGATCGCCTGCATAGTCACTGTCAGAAAATTCAAATAAATCTGATTTTTCACCATTCTTGTAGAACAACTCATATTCAATGGTTTCCTGCAAGTATTGAAGAATTCTCTTGGCAACTAGAAGATGCATCTCCATTGGGCTTTCTATGTATCTATTAATAAGACTTACTGCATTAATAATATTAGGCCTTGCAACTGTCAAATATATGATACTTCCCACAACTTGCTTGTAAATAGTACTATCAACCCTATTTTCTTCAGGTTCTTTGATGAGTTTTAAACCCACTTCAACTAGTGTACTAACAGAATTACAATTCTTTATTTGAAATCTATTCAGAATTTCTTGTACATATTTTTTTTGAGAGACAAAATTTCAGCAGCAAATTGCACCACTTCAATGCCCAAAAAATAATGCATCTTTTCAAGATCAGACATGTCAAATACAACCATCATAGATTTCTTAAATTTCTCAAACATAGTACTATCATTTTTAATAAAAATAAGATCGTCAGCATATAAGCAAATAATAAGTAATTTACCTCTATCTCTAATCTTTATAAAAAGTGTATCTTTGGTATTGTTCATTTAAATGGGAAAGGTCTTTCGCTCTAAAAAACTCATTCCAACTTTTTGCTGAAATCTCATTCATCCAAAAACCTTAGGGAAAGCCTTTTCACATTTATCCTAGAATGTCTAAATAGTAGGATGTCAAGTTTATCCTTATAAATCTTTATATGGCATCATGATATCTTAGGTTATTTGTGCGCTCAATTAATATTTGAATGTAATTATTCATAATAATTAATTTTTCTTGTATTTAAAATAATTTTTCAATTTTATATTAGGAAACAAATGTTTTAAGATACCTTTTTCTTTGACTTTTGAACAAATGTGCAAGCTTTTTTTTTTAATCTTATCAAACTTGAACATAGATTAAAAATAAATTATAATTGTTTGACTTCATGTAATTTATATTTTACATTGCTAATTATATTGCTAATAAATTCAAAATTTTAACTTGAAAATCTATTTATTAGAATGAATTAAGTATTACAATTAAAGAATTTTGATATCAATCTTCATTTATTTTTGAAGTAAAAATATCAAAATACTAATATAGAATAAATAAAACAAAGAGTAATAAGACATATTGCGTCCTATAAACTAATTTAGGGCAATTAAGTCAAATTTATATTTGGTAAATTCTATTCTGACATCTAAATATTAAATATACCAAACAATGGAAACTTAATAAACATTCTATTCTGACTTGTCTACCAAAACCTAGAACAATAATTTTTTTTTCCTCATCATTCTTGGTGGAAATGCATTCTGGGCAGGAAGACCTTTCCATTATGGGCATTTCTGCGTACCAAATGAGGGGTTAACGTCTTTCTTTATCCCTATATTATAGACATAAGTGATTAAGACTGTGATAATTCATAGTAATTAAGACAACTAAAAATTGTGAAGTAACTTATAGTAGTCATCCATAAATTTCAAAATTGAAAACCTCATATTATTAACCCCATTAGATTTAGTCTAAGTTTATAGCAAACAGGATCAAATCTAGCTAGGTTCGTAAGTCAATCAAGCTACTGGGTGCTATTGGACTCTCCTATCCCAAGTGCTAGTTCAAGAGCTGAGACTTTTTCCTCGTACTTATAACTGAGCACTCTACCCGTTGAATTAACCAATGAAGGATACACCTAATATCAAGTTTAGAATCTTAGGGACGCATGTACTTGATTTCAAATATTTTATCTAAAATGTGCTTCAAACTTTTAAATGGGTTGACAAAAGAGAAAGAAGTCGTGCACAATGATCCTTCTAATTAAGACCAAGTTAATCAGTCGGACAATTCCCATCATGTTTCTTTCTATTTTTTAAGCATCTAAATAATTAATATTCTCACGCACATTGATTAGACATGTTACTATAATAATGGAAACCAGGACGAAAGTAACTTGGTCGCTGCCACAAATGGTTGTTTGATACCATACATATGTGTATATATATCTAAGTGGCTGAAACGTGAGGGCTCAAGAATTTCATAAGAAATAATAGCAACAAGCAAGATGCTAGGAAACGTGGAGGTGATATCAGAGGAGTTGATCAAACCATCATCTCCAACACCCCATATCTGTAGAGACCTAAAACTGTCCTTGCTAGATCAACTTATGCCCTCCATTTATGTTCCTCTTATCTTCTTCTATCAAAACAGGTCCTCATGCTCAAACAATATCGACCCAGCCAAAAGATCCCAGCATCTAAAACAGTCCTTGTCTGAGGTCCTAACAAAATTCTACCCATTCGCTGGAAGGACCAATCAAAATCTTTCTGTTGATTGTAATGACTCTGGAGCTCTATTTGTCGAATCTCGAGTTCATGCTCACCTCTTGAAAAAGGTTTCAGAGGAAGAAGAAGCTGTTTTTATTTAGCATCCGTCAAGGGATATATACATACAGCACAAACCTCCAATATCGCTCCTGATAGCTACTGATCTCATTTGAATACAAATACAGTTAAGGATAAAGCCTAACTAACAAATATTAGCTAGATATCTATTTACCAATTCAAACTGATATGCATTATCTAGATATCTATTTACCAATTCAAACGTATATACATTATCTCTAATACCCTCCCTCAAGTTGGAGCGTGAGGATCACGAACGCCCAATTTGCGAAGAAGAAACTCAAACTGAGCTTGACCCAAAGCTTTGGTTAGAATGTCTGCTAACTGGTCATGGCTTCGAACATAAACTGTTTTGATCATACCTTTCTGTATTTCATCACGAACAAAATGGCAATCGACTTCGATGTGTTTGGTGTGTTCATGAAAGACAGGATTTGCAGCTATATGTATTGCGGCTTGGCTATCACAAAATACTCCAGCAGATTGATCATGATGCACGCCCAGAGACAATAATAGACCTTTTAGCCATTTCAATTCACAAACCGTTGCAGCCAAAGAGCGATATTCTGCTTCATCAGATGAGCGAGAAACCGTATGTTGTTTCTTGGTCTTCCATGAAATCGGAGAGTTCCCAAGAAAAATGAAATAACCTGTAAGTGATCTCTGAGTTAATGGACAACCTCCCCAATCCGAATCGCAATAAGCCTTCAGTTCAAGATTGCAATCAGTTTGGAGTAAAATGCCTTGTCCTGGACTACCTTTCAAGTATCGGACGATGCGCAAGGCTGCCTCCCAATGCTCTTTCCGTGACTGTTGCATAAATTGTGCCAAAATATGCACACCATAAGACAACTCAGGCCGAGTTAAGTTCAAGTAAATCAATCGTCCCACCAGTCTTCGGTATTGTTCAGGGTCCTGCAGCAAATCACCCTTAGCTAAAGCGAGATGATGATTTTGCTCCATAGGAAACTTCGAAGGTTTAGCACCTAACAATCCTGCTTCATGAACGATATCTAAAGCATATTTTCGCTGACACAAGAAAATCCCTTCAGCATTTCGAGCTACTTCAACGCCCAAAAAATACTTCAAAACACCTAAATCTTTCATGTGAAAACACTGGCGCAAGTATGATTTGAATTCATTGATCAAATGCGTTTTGTTTCCAGCTATAATAAGGTCATCCACATACACTAACACAGCCAACTGTATCCCATCTCGCATCAAAGTAAACAGGGAATAATCAGACTGTGACTGAAGAAAACCATACCGTTTCAGAGCTTCAGCCAATTTTGCAAACCAACAACGTGGTGCTTGTAGTAAACCGTAAAGTGACTTCCTCAAGCGACACACCTTCCCGGGCTGGTTAGTGTGAAATCCAGGAGGTAGCTTCATGTAAACCTCTTCGGCTAAGTCTCCATGGAGAAAAGCATTATGAACATCCATTTGATGAAGTCCCCATCCTTTAGCTGCTGCCACAGAGAGAAATGTGCGGACCGTAACCATTTTTGCTACTGGTGCAAAGGTTTCGTTATAGTCGATCCCTTCAACTTGGTTGTTGCCAAGAATTACCAATCGTGCCTTGTATCGTTCAATGGTCCCATCAGAATTATACTTAATTTTGTACACCCATTTGCTTCCTATTGCTTCTTCCCTGGTGGTAAGTCAACGAGAGTCCATGTGCCATTTTGTTTGAGTGCATCAATCTCTTTTTGTATAGCTTCTCTCCATCGGACATCTTTAATTGCTTGATGATAAAATCTTGGCTCATTATTTATTGTGATGGCTGCCAAGAAAGCTTGATAACATGGTGAGAACTTTGTGTAATCAACATATTGAGCTAAGTCATAGGACATACCTGAGAATGATGATGGTTTGGCTGAACTTGCAGAGGGGTTTTCACTTTGAACTGCATAAGTCACACAATCCTTCAGCCTTATAGAAACTTTCTTGGAGCGAAGTCCACGTCCAAGTGTTGTCACACCTTTTACTGTCTCTACGTTCTCCATTCGATCAATTGCTGTACCTCCCTCCCTTACGTCGGCATTGTCATTCTGCACACAATCTAAATGCTCATGGGTTTCACGAACATGATCAGGCTGCTCCTTTGCCTTGTCTCTTGTCTGACCACTGACCTCTTCTTCAAGGTAATCATTTATTTGAGATGGTATTGAATTATGCTTACAAGTTTGAACATGATCAGGTGCGTGGTCAGCTGCAAATGGAAACTCATCTTCACAAAAGACAACATCCCGAGACACAAAATACTTTCTTGTTTCTAAATTATACAACCACCAACCTTTCTGTCCAAACGGATAACCCACAAAGATACATTTACGGCTTCAAGGAGAAAATTTATCCTTCTCACGATTCAAGTTCTTTGCATAACACAAGCAACCAAATGTACGAATTGACCGATAATTAGGCAAGTGACCATACAACATTTCATAAGGTGTTTTTCCTCCTAGTAATTGAGAAGGGGTACGATTAATCAAATAGCCAGCAGTTAACACACATTCTCCCCAAAATCTGATTGGTAAGTTGGCCTGAAATTGCAAGGCTCTAGCCATATTCAGTATATGCCGATACTTTCTTTCCACTCGTCCATTCTGTTGGGGCGTTCCCACACATGAAGTTTGATGTATTATCCTTTTGTCAGAAAAATATCCCTTCAAACTGATGAACTCACTGCCATTATCACTTCTAACTATCTTAACATTCTTATCAAATTGTCGATGAACCATAGAAACAAAATTTGGCAAAATATTTCCAACTTCAGTTTTATCTATCATCAAATATATCCACACACATCTCGAAAAATCATCAACAATCGTAAGAAAATAAGATACATTACAAGAACTAGAGACTCGATATGGTCCCCACAAGTCACAATGAATCAATCCAAATGTTTCATTAGCTCTACTATCACTAGAACAAAATACTTCTCTCGTTTGCTTAGTTTTAAAACAAGTATCACAAGTTTTATTTGAACCTAATTGAATCTTAATTCCAGAAATTAAACCTACGACCTTTGAAGACGGGTGCCCCATTCTGCGATGCCAAAGATCACACGAATCCAACATCTGAGTTTGAAGTGCTTGGACTGGCGTCTCCTTCTTGAAGTAATAAAGCCCTTTGCATCGTTCACCCGCTTCAATCACCATCCTCGAAGTGCGGTCCTGTATCAAACAAAGCTTATCAGTAAACAACACATTACATTTTGAGTCATCAACCAGTTGTGATACTGAGATTAAATTGCAATGTAATCCTGGAGCATGAAGAACATTGTCTAATTGAATATTTTGTCCCATCCGAATCGATTCTTTTTGCAATGCCAGCACCTGTTCTCCATTAGGCAAGCCAATAGGACAACCTAATATCTAATTCAAGCTAGATAGACAGCTCGAATTTCCTGTCATATGCTGTGTAACGCCAGAATCAATTATCCAGATAAAGTTTTCCTTACCAGTCATCTTCTCATTACTCCCTGATTCTGAGTTGCAAGCATTCAATAGACTCATAACTGCTGCCCATTGTTCATTTGTCAGTCCTTTAGGAGTAGCAAAATCCTCTGTTGCAGTAGTGGATTCTTCAATTACTTGAGCTGCATTAACTCGTGCCCCATTTCGTCCTCTTCCTGACATCTTGCCACGTCCTCTTCCTCCAATCTGTCTTCCTCGACCCGAACCAGACATTTTAGGTCGATCACTCCACCAATCGGGATATCCAATCAGCTGAAAACATCCCTCAGCATCATGCCCTTCGCGATTGCAATATTTACAAATGGCACTTCTATTCTTGATTCCTGCTTTGGCCTGAACCACAAAGCTAGCCGCTTCGTTGTTGATCTCTTTTTCCTTGGAAATATTTCGAACCCTTTCTTCTTGGCACATCAAGGAATACGCCTTGCTTACACTAGGCAATGGAGTGGTGCTCAAAATGTTTGATCTCACTGTTCTATATGCGTCGTCTAACCCCATCAGAAATTGATGAAGTTTTTCTTCTTCTCGTTTCTTTGTTATTTCAGTTGCTACATTACACGTACAACCCCCACACTTGCACGTAGAGATCGCATCATAATTCGCCAGTTCTTCCCACAATCGCTTCAATTTAGCATAGTAACTCATAAGGGAGAGTCCTTGCTGTTTGCAATTTGCCAATTCTGTCTTCAGTTGCTGCACTCGTGCACCATCAGTCACTGAGAAACATTCTTTAATGTCTTCTCACAAATTCTTTGCAATCTCCCTGTGTGTCAAAGTAGATCGCACCGTCGGCTCAATTGTGTTCATCATCCACGATATGAGCGTGGAATTCACTGTCCACCAGTCTTCTAATTCATCGGAATCTTCATCCGGCTGTGCTATGGTTCCATCAATGAATCCAAAATTCTTCTTGGCTCTGAGAGCAGTCCGGATTGCTCTAGCCCATTCATCATAATTATCCTCTTTTAATTATACCTGGGTGATTATATTTCCAGGATTATCATTGGCATACAAGGTGTATGGCGACACTATTTTCTTTCCATCTCCTTCCATGTTTTTTTTCAGTTGACAGAGATTGCAGAGGATGCTCTGATACCATGAAAAAGGTTTCAGAGGAAGAAGAAGTTGTTTTTATTTAGCATCCATCACGGGATATATACATACAACACAAACCTCCAATATCGCTCCTGATAGCTACTGATCTCATTTGAATACAAATACAGCTAAGGATAAAGCCTAACTAACAAATATTAGCTAGATATCTATTTACCAATTCAAACTGATATGCATTATCTAGATATCTATTTACCAATTCAAACGTATATACATTATCTCTAATACCTCTCACAAGCATTAATCCAGAGCACTACCATAGAGGAACCAAACCAATATCTCCCCTTTGAACCTTTTTATGCTTCTAGCAAGAATAGCTTGATGTTAGGTATCCAAATCAGTTTCTTTGAATGCGGAGGAATGGCTGTTGGGGCATGCAGCTCACACAAGTTAGCTGATGCTATGTCCTTTGTGACATTCATGAATGCATGGGCTGCTACATGTCGCGGTCAAGCTGATGAAGTTGTGCAACCTGATTTTGAATTAGCCGGGCGTCTTTTTCCTCCAGCAAACATTCCTTTAACTACTCATGATTTCATGTCACTAGAAGAGAAAGAAAGTCTAGTCACTAAAAGGTTTGTGTTCGACAAGGAAAAGTTAGATGCACTTAAACAACTTGCTTCCTCTGCAGCCTCGGGAAGTTCAGTAAAGGACCCAACTCGGATTGAAGCAGTTTCAGCTCTTATGTGGAAGAATTTAAGCAGCACCACCCAAGCTAAGGTTGATCACAAAACAAATTTTCTGGCATACCATGGCGTGAACTTAAGACCGAAAATGAGCTTGCCCGGTGACCGATTAGTCTTTGGCAACTTGGCAATTGCTACAACAGCTTTATTAACAATGTCTGATCAGGATGATCATGATAAAGAATACTGTTATGATCTAGTAGGGCTCTTGAGGACCGCAATCAGAAAAATCAATGGTGAGTATATCAAGCATGTTCAAAGTGGAGTGCCTTATTTGAATACTTTAGAGAATAATATAAAGGAACGACTTGCTAAGCAGCCAATGATATCTTGTAAGTTTACCAGTTGGTGGTGCAGATTTCCGGTATATGAAGTGGACTATGGGTGGGGCAAACCTATTTGGGTGGGCACTAAAGTTCCCCGTATGAAGAATTGTGTAATTTTCTTGGATTCAAGTTGTGGTGATGGAATTGAAGCATCGGCTAACGTGGTGGAGGACGAAATGGCTATGATCCCAGACGAGCTTCTTTCACTCGCAACGGCTGATAGTACAGCCAGAGTCCATAATCAGTGATCCCAATGCCAGGATTGATGATAAATCTGCTTCAAGAATTTAAACAAATATTTATCATTTCAAGCATTTAAGGTTTTTATTTTATTAATTAAGTGACACTGAATTTTCTATTCAAAACTTGCTCACAAAATTAAGCGATAAGTTATTCACTTATCACTGATAATATCCTTATTGCTTATGAAATCAATCATTCCCTTAAGCTGAAGTCCTAGGGGCAGGAGGGATCGATGTCCATTAAGTTGGACATGAGCAAAGCATTTGATAAGGTCGAGTGGCTTTTTCTTCGACATATGATGATTGCTTTAGGTTTCCATTCCACTTTTGTGGACATTGTTTTTTGCTGCATTTCTATTGTGTCTTACACTTTCCTACTTAATGGGTCCTAACTTGGGAACCTACAACCCCATCGCGGTATCAGACAGGGGGATCCATTATCACCCTACTTGTTTTTGATCTGTGTCGAAGGCTTTTCTTGTTTATTGCAGGAAGCTGAACGTTGCGGAAGCATCTCAGGTTTTCGGATCGGCTCACGCGGACCCAAACTATCTCACCTATTATTTGCCGATGACACCTTGTTGTTCGGCAAGGCATCGCTGCAGGAAGCTCAGCACATAAAGACAATCCTTGACCTTTACAAAGCAGCTTCAGGCCAGGAGGTTAACTTTGATAAATCAGCAGTGGTCTTCAGCAAAAACACAGACCCCACAGTTCGTCGAAGTATCACCCAGCTTCTTAACATCAAGGAAATTCCTACTCACGACAAATATCTTGGCCTTCCTACTGTTGTTGGTCGTTCCAAGGCTGAAGTTTTTTCATCTGTAAAGGAGAGAATCTGGCAGAAGATACATGGATGGAATGAACAGCGCCTCTCAACGGCAGGTAAGGAAATCATGATCAAGGTTGTTGTCCAGGCCATCCCAACATACTCAATGTCCTGTTTCAAGTACCCGGACTCCTTGCTTTCCGATATTCAATCTATGATCAGTAACTTTTGGTGGGGTGATGGCACAAAGCAAAGACCAATCCACTGGGTGAGTTGGGATAGAATGTGCTCATCCAAAAGTGATGGGGGCATGGGCTTCAGACAACTTAAGGCTTTCAATTTAGCTTTATTAGCTAAACAGGCATGGCACATTGCAACTCAACCATCTACACTGCTTCATCAGGTTTTTAAGGCTAAATATTTTCCAACGAAGGACTTTTTTCATGACGAGCCTACTTCCAGGCCTTCTTTTACTTGGAGGGGCTGTGTGCTGTTCGCAGATATTTACTCTCTGGTAGCAGATGGCGAGTTGGAAATAGGAACCATATCAGAATCTGGAAGGATAGGTGGATTCCACGCCCTTCTACTTTCAAAATTATATCCCGTTCTGATGTGCTGCCGGATGATTCCATTGTGGATTGTTTAATTGACGGAAATAGCAGGAAATGGAAAGTTGAGTTGCTTCAGGAGCTTTTTTGGCAGGATGAGATTGATTTGATTATGGGTATTCCATTGGGTGATAGTCGCAATCAAGATAAGCTCATATGGCACTACTCTAAAAATGGCTCATTCGCAGTGAAAAGTGCCTACCATCTCATCAAAGCACAATCTACAGGCTGGCAAGATGTAGCTTCAGGGAGTAATGGATCGGTGCAGGATATTTGGCCTCGCCTGTGGAAACTCAACATACCTAACAAAGTTAAGATATTCTTGTGGCGTATCTGCAAGGGTATTCTACCTACATCTTCCACGCTGAATAGCCGTGGAGTCTACCTTGACCCTATGTGCCTGTTATGTAAGGCCCCTGTTGAAGAAGTAGATCACCTCTTCTTGTACTGTCCGGTAGTAGTTCAGGCTTGGGCCCTCAGCTTTCTTACACTAAAGATAAGGTTAGACTCCGCTAAGTAGGTCTCTTCTTGGTTGCCTAGCCTTCTAAATCTCTTGAAGAAGCAGGACATGGAACTGGTAGCCATAATTCTTTGGAATCTATGGCTTAACCGAAATGGTGCTTTATTCGATGGTTCATATCGGGATCCGCTCAGTCTAGTCTCTCTCTCTATCAGTTTCTTACAGAAGTACCGGGAAGCCAACACATCTCCAAATACCCCAATCAGCACTTCCACTGCTCTACTCCACTAGACAAAGCCCCCTGTGGGCTTCCTAAAGGCGAACTTCGATGGCCCAGTTTTCTCCGAATATGGCTACTCTGGTGTTGGAGTTGTTGTGAGGGACGAGCGGGGCAATTTTGTTGCAGGAACTTCTCACAAAATCTCTGGTATCTTTTCTCCTGAGGTCATCGAAGCCTATGCTGCGAGAACTGTAATTTCCTTGCTGCTTCAATGGAAAGTGCCCAACATTATTTTGGAGGGAGACTCTTTGAAGATCGTCAGCATGCTTAAGATTATGGAGTCTGGTGACTCCGCCTATGGGGTGCTGTTAGATGATATCTTTGTTAGGTTACAGAACTTCGCCGCTTGGGAGGCTAACTGGGTCCCTAGGAAGGCCAATGTGCCAGCACATTTATTAGCTAGAAATGCTCGCTCTATTTCAGATATCTGTAGTTGGAGTTATTCTCCACTATCTTTTCTTCTCTCCGCAATTTCGGCGGACCTATCCTCACCTTAATGAAATTTTCTAATTTGCTATCAAAAAAAAAATCACTGAATGTGATACGTACTCAAATGTATTAGATTTAATATTTAACAATTCAATAATTTAATGAATTCAACCTTCATATTTCAATTTTCATACTAAATTTCAATTTTATCAAACGCACGCTTAATGTAGTTGAATGGATTAGTTGTCTCTCTTGTAACAACTGGAAAGAAACCTTGGACTATAAGCCTCCGGCGAGAGTCCGGAGATTGCGTAACCGGAGGTCGCGTAAATACAGTCAAACTAAAATCCGGTTTCAATCCCAACTTGGCAAGATAATCAGCATAATGTAATTCCAAATTTTTCTCAACCACTAGTCAAACATAAGGGGACAATTTCAAAGTCATGAGATTTCCGACAATTTCACTTTTCTCCCTTCGACTTCTAAAAATCTCACCACCTCTCTTTACAGGGAATTAGGACCCATCGCTGATACAACGCGTGGCAAAATTACCTTAAGGTTTGGTGATGTTAACTAAACAATTCCCAAAAAAAAAAAAAAACTATTGGACTATATTTGAAGAAAAAAAATAAAATACTGGCCAATTGGTTTTAACAAATTGGTGCAAATTTCTCCTCCAAATCCAAATGGCACACTTTTCTAATAGTGGTTATTTACTATTAAAGAAAATAAGTGTCATATATCATTTAACTTTGCTAATTGGTTAGTCTGATATTTAAACTTTGCTAATACATTTGCTACATATTTTTGAAATGTACCTCTAGCCTTCGCTTTTTGTTTGGCAAGTTTTAATTCATTTAATAGTTTCTCAAAACAAATAGTTGTAACAGTTAGTAAAGGCATTTTTGCCCCCACATTACATTCTCTCTCCAACAATTATTTTTTAATTCAAACATTTCTTTTTGTTTTGGGCTTGTTACATAAAAGTTCCAAATAAGGGAGTTAAGTGAAATTTTTAAAAGTTCAAAGGGGCATAGTGAAATTGTTAGAAACCTTAGGTGAGGTTTCCGAAATTTTGCGAAACACAAATGCATTCATCTTTAATCATTGTATATAACATAATCATGCACAACTTGCACTTATACAATAGAATTACTACTAAAATTTTACTCATAAAAAACTAATCATGTTTTTCTTTGCATAAATCAGAAAAATTATATGGTGATTATGGCAAGAAAAACTAATTATATGAATAATTGTTTGAAAATTACAAATATGGTAAGATTAATTCAGACATCTTCTATTGTAGAATTTGAATTTTGGACTATTTATCATTATTTAATTTTATGTCATTATGGGTTTTATCCTTCTTTCAATCTCATGATGTCATATTGTTATTAGAGAACTTAATTTTTTGGACTTGGTTTTGACCAAAAATAAATGACAAAATGACTGGCGTAAGGCGGTAATTCTTCCTAGGAAATGATGAAGCATTCTCAATTCTCAAGCTGCCTCTCCTCTAGTGCTGTCTCTTTCTCTCCTCTCGCCAGTTTGGAGCTTCACACTAATTTTTACTTCGCTTGATTGATGTGGTTTTAGACGACAAATTAAGAAGAAAAATTGGAATTGGTAGGTTTTTGTTTTTTTTTCTGTGATTTTTATTTTTTTCTTGTGTAAATAGGACATGGAAAACAATTCTTTGCCTTTTCTTTTACCATTTTTATTGCCGTTGCTCCTCTGAACGCTGCTCACAGCCAGCGGCATTAAATTTTTGTTTTTTTTTTTAACAATTAAAACATGTATATCACTTGTGCATCGGCTTTTATCCTTTTTTTGGTCTTCGTTTTTGGGTTTTATGGACTTTTTCTATACTTTTTTTTTCAGATCAATCTCCTGCGTCTTCTAATTTATTGATAAGTTATTGGCATTCATCTCTTCAGGCACTTGTCGTACCAATACACTTAAAATTAGTGAATTGGGTTTTATGCAATTCTTGATTATATAATTGAATGCAATGCATTAGCTCTTGCTAACATTCCCCCCCCCCCTTCCCTCCATCTTCACAGCGATTAGCTTCAATTTAATTTGCGACTTCTTACTTTTTAAATTCAAAGGTATGAAAATATATATAACAATTTAAAATTTTGAAATTTTATATATAAAAAAAATGAAGAGTTGGAAGCATTCTAACTTAGATACATTAAAAACCCCTTCTCAAATTTATATAAAAGGAAAATTTTGGTAACCTCTCTTGAGATTTCTGACAATTTCACTCACCTCCCTTCAAATTTGAATAATTACACTAACCTCTCTTATACAGTAAAATGACTATAATATCCTTCACTTATAAATAGTTCTTACAAACAATTGTTGGAACTAGTCTTTCATTTTAAAGTAATAGTTGTCAGAAAAAATAAACTCTTTGTTCCTGCCTCTCTTTCCTACCTTCTTTCTCCTTCCTTTCATAATCTCCTCTTTGTTTCGCAACAGTCATCTACACTATAGATACTCCCTTTTTTTCATTTTTACTTTTATTGTAAGTATTATCGAATTGAAGTTATATATCAAATGCAAGTTGCAGTATGAAATTTGTTGCAAACCAAATGAAAATAAAAAGGGTGGTAGTGATACAGAATATAGAAGAGAAAATAAAAGTGATGGCTAAAAAATGGGCATTGATTAAGAATTGAGGAAGGTTACACTATCATGTCGATTGTGCAAAAAAGATTTTTAAGATAATAAAAAATGCAATTAGATTTGCCTAGAGATATGGGATTTGGTCTCTAAGATTGCTCTAGGTTGCTCTATGTTGGTATATTGGTGGGTTAGATTTTTTTCTCCCTAAAAACAAAGGGGCATTTTAGAATTTTTTTAGAATAAATTTAATATATTGGGTCTATATTGTTATTGTAATACTAATAATAGAAGAGATAGGTGTAATTTTTTAAACTAAAGAGGAGCTGCCTGCAATAGTTAAAAACACGAGAAATTTCTAAAATTATTCCTTATATAGATGTAGATACATTTTTGATCAAAGACATGTATATCAAGTAATTATCACCTGTCGAGATTAGTTGTTTTTACCATATTTGGTTAACCTCGAGTGGATACGAAGCACCACATCATTCAATTATCGTTTATCTACGTTACGAGAATTCACCTTATCTACTTAAAATTCGGCACTTATCACAATTAGAGCTAATATATTTTATTTTAAATAGACCAAAATTTGGAAGAGTAATAAAATTATAATATCTGTCAGTATTCCAAAGAAATTGTCGCCACTCTTTTTTTTTTATGACATTTTTTTTTTTTTTTAGTATAAACAGGAGGACTCGAACCCAGACCTCTCACTTACACTCCCTGCCCCCGTACCACCCAACCCGCCACTCGTTACCATTAATTCTAAAATAGTACAACAATTTTGTTTTTTCTTTGATAACATACCATCATTAAATACTTTTAACAGAGATTGTAAGTTCAGCTATATTATGCGTTGTGCTAGACATATGACTTTTAATTTTTAATGCAAATGTATCTTACAGCAGATTGAACTTTTCTATCATTAATGGATAATGGTTATTGCCCTTTTCCTTTTTCACATTTGTTGGAGTTGACTTAAAAATAGAGTGAAATTTGGGTCTTTTGGAGGAACTATAATTTTTATTGAGATAGTCTCCCAAAATTCAGGCAATCAAGCATCGATTCTAATCTTCCAATTGTCAGAGAGAGTTTTGAATAAGAGATAAGTTCCGTAGATGGATGAAGGATAATTGCATGGTGTCAATTTTCATCGGTTAAACAACTATAGTTAAGACCAACCAATCTCAACCTTTGGTAATTTTCTGATGTATGTGTCTTCTCATCAATACTGTCTAATACCATTACAGATGATTTTTTAAACATTTCTTTGATTAGGTTGTACCTCTAAATATAATAAAACAATCATGCAGCAATAGTATATTACTAGTGTGAATACCCGTGCTACTACACACGATACTGATATTATTGAAAAAATAAAATGGTGAACAAATAAAGGTGAAAAAATTGGAATAGTTTAGCACCTTTCAGCAGTGCATGACCTTCATTGTATTGAAATTGAATTTGAAAGGCATAAAATTCACGCATTGAAACAAATTGTCTCATTCCCATCTATAATTTGTAAAATTCATATTTGTCATTGTCATTTATATTTACTATGCTACTGTAAACGTTTTCTATTTATAAAATTTGTTTATAATTTTTGTTTCATTTGTTACTAATCTTAACTATCATCTACGTTTTCCACTTTCTATATTCATCGTAACTAATTTTACTTAATATATAAGTCTAATTTTTTTATTTATTTTCATAGCTTATTTTTCATTTTTTATAAATTCTATCCACTTAGAATCTGTATAGCTATTTTGTTTTTTATTTTTTGAATCTTGAGTATTTGATAGTGGAGTAACCTACTATCGTTAATAAAAAAAAATGATAGGATCCAAGAAATAGAGAAATTAAAAACAAATCTTTTAAATATTTAGTGTTTTAATGTGTTTTTATTGTTTTTTGTATTCATGATTTTTTAGATTTGTAAAATTAAACACCTTCACGGAGGTGTCAAATATTGTATTTTTCGATTTGCAAGTCTATTTTATATTAATGATTTTATAGAGTTCTAAAATTAAACAATAATATTGATTTGTAAAATGTTGTATTTCATGATTTGCAAGTCCATCTTATATTAATGAGTTTTTGGAGCTGTAAGATTAAACAATATAATTGATTTGAAAAATAATATATTTTTTAATTTGCAAGTCTATTTTATATTAAAGATTTTGTAGAATTGTAAATTTAAATATTATTATTCATCTGGAAACTATTGTATTTTTAGATTTGTCAATTTAAGTCTTTTCTTTTTTCTTGGCAGAAGGAATTATAACCCTGAAAATCTGATCCTACGTTATAGGTTAACTGGTCACTATGTAACCATTCGAATTGAGGTAGGGCATGATTAGTTAAATTGAAAATGAATTGATTATTTGGCCCACGAACATCCTTAATTTGCATACTTAAGATTGCATTCAAGAAAGTATTAAATATAATTACATGAGAAAGGTATGGAAATATTACAAGTTTGTTCTGCTGTAACCATGTTAGCAGGCTCGGTGTTGTGCGTACCAATTTGTTGTGCTGTAACTAGGTTAACAGGCATAGTATCTTGCGTAGCCAGAACAAATTCTTTAGATGAGTCTGCATAATTTTAATAATTCACAAACACTATATCATGAATAGTAAATATAAAAAAAAGAGGTATAAGCTACATTAATAAAGTTGAAAATGCAATGGTAATGATTAATTATGTGTTTAAAATAAGCGAGAATGCTAGATCTTACCATCGTCATGGCCATTACATGGCGACGTTGGTGTGAGAGGAGCTTCAAAAATAGTTGACTCATTATGTATTCCATCTAATATTATGTCATATAAAAAGTTGATTTAGCAAGATAGGGCAGCCAAAAAGTGTAAATGTAAGATGAGTTTGACGATATAAGAAACTGTATATTTACCATGATCACGCAAAAGTATTGGTGATGCGGATGGCTGTCAAACTTGAAGAGAGGCAGTATTTTCATTTATTTGATCTAGAAATAAAATATATATTAAATAAAAAATAAATAGTTTTTGTATTTATTTTATGTGTAGTAAGTGATACATTGTATGAGAATTGTTAACAAAAAAATACAATAGTTAATATAGAAGTAGCATTAATAGATTTTAATACAACTGTGTTGTAATCAAATGAAAATTACGCACCAATAGAATTGGTGTTACAACCCATACAATTGTATTGTTTCTAACGCATTCGATCCTACACCCAAATTTTCCGTTGAAAGGGTCTACATACTTCTCCACTAATCCAGAGATCAAAGACTTAAACGTTATTCTAGTAGGCACTTAAAAAAAATGCCATATATGAAAAAGTATATTATTTCCAAATTTCCCTCTTAAAGAATGTAAATAATAGTATGTTAATCGCTTTCAATCTTTATTTTCTAATAATGAGTTGTACTTCGATTGCACTTGAATATTTTTAGTCCAATGAAGCTACTGGCAATTTCCCCTTACTGAACCTCCCCTTAGCATAATCCCGTTACTGGAAATTTTTCCAACTTCCAGCAAGTAGCCCACCAGCGCCAGCCACACATATTGGCAACCCAACCCCCCAAACCCCGCAAAACCAACCACCACTTATTGAAAACAAACCAATAAATGCACTAAAATGTCTTCCATCTATACCTCAAATTGCACTTTAACCCATGAATTTTTATTTTAGGTACTTTGACAGCTTATTGTTATTTTTTTGTACGAAATTATCCCTCTAATTGCTTTTGTTCTTTTCGATTTTTTCACATGTTGCTAACTGCCTCATTCCATCTGCTATCACTTGTATATTTAAAATCAATTTTTAATATTAAATAAAAAGGAATGTATTAGTTTATAATATGTTCATAATGTAGATAAATTATTAAATTTGGAAAAGGGCGTATGTTCTTATAGGCTTCTTTTTTTTTCTTTTTTTTTTTTTTGGGAAAATGAGTTTGTTCTTGTAGGTTTTTTTTTAATTTTTTGGATACAGAATTGTTTTTCAAAGATTTTGGTTCGTAGTCCCTACTATGTTTAAACCATCTGTTAATATCCAATTGAATATTGTCTTTTAATTTGGTAGCCTCTATAATATTTCATTTATTCTTTTGGTTTAAGTTCAGTTAGAATTCAGAATTTTTCAAATACCAAGAGAAACCAGATTTTTTTTAAAAATCACCGTCTTGAGTCAGGTAGAGCGCCGAAATATGAGTCAGGATTATTTCCTTTATGCAGTTAGATTCTTGATATTTGGTATGATATATAATTATGTCCCTTGGGTTTTTTTTCATGTAGATATCGTTAGGTCTTTGGCATCACTGCTGAACATAATCCAAGCTTAGAAGGGCGCGTTTTTCCTAATCCAGTGGATGCAAAAATACAAAAATACAAAAAATGAAGGTAACTGAGAAGAATAAAAATACAAATAAAAAATCCAGTGGACGCATTTTTAATCAATTGAGAAGAATAAAAATACAAAAAAAAAAAGTAACCGCTGCGATGACAATGAAGGTAACATTTTTGCTGAGCTTAGATGGTATCTGGAAGGTGCTTATGATCTCCCCATATTTTACTTTCCAGAATTGCTATAGCATACAACTATAATCGTAAGTAGTCTTCCTTGGCATCAGGTTGTCCTACGTTGCGCTTGTTATTAAACATTATTGTGCCGGGTCCCGTGATACACACATTGGATTTTGGGATTAATTCTCGAGGATATGATTGTGTCTTAACACTTAATGATCACTGGGCTAGAATAACTTGTATGTGGTTATTTTTTCTCTTTTCTTATTTTATTTGGGCAAACCCATGAAGTTAATGAAAGGTTATTTAGGCTCTGTTTGATAAAACTGAATCTGAATTCTGAATTCTAAATACTGAAACAATTAATTTGCTGAATATCAAGCACTGAAAAGAGATATATGAATATCTGAATCTTAATACTGAATATATTTATACTGTTTGATAAACATTTATAACTTAATGCTTAATAAGCTAAATTGTACAATTTTGCCCTTCTATCTTTTAATCCAAAAAGGAAATAGAACCTATGATTTAATTAGCTTAAAATTGTTAGGTATGAAAATGACAATATTTATTTTTAAATCAAAGTAATATAAAAGAAGAAATATATTATGGAAAAGTCCAAATATCGGTGCAAATATATTTTTAAATTAGAGTTTGATAAGAAAAGTCCAAATATAAGCAAAAGGAAGCTGCAATAAACAAAATTTTAAATTCACACCAAATTATATAGAAATTTAATTACTTCAATGGAAAAATGTTGACGCTACCTTGGAAATAATGAATTTGAAATCGGTGAGTACAGTAGCAATACAAAAATTGGGAGGAAAAAAATGATAAAATTATGAAAGAGTAGAAAGATGGAAAAAGATAAGGAGTAGACAGATGTGAATAGTATGAAAAAATTGTAAAAATGTCATTAAATAGGGAGAAAATAGAAGTAGAAAGCCATTAGACAGAGAATATCAGGTTGTTTAATTAGATAAGGATTTTGAATGTAATTAACAAACAGGGATAGATTTGGTAGATAAGATAAAGTAGTTGAAGTAAATCTCTTGATTCTTATCAAATTAAGCATTCAGTTACGATTCTTGTGCTGAAAAAAATACATACAAATTCAGCACCACTTAATAAGTTCAGCAGAAAAAATTTTATTTATCAAACACTCACAATATCTGAATGTTTGAATGAATTCAGTTTCAGCACTTTTTTATGTTATCTAGTGTCTGTTTGATAACATAAAAAAGTGCTGAAACTGAATTTATTCAGACATTCAGATGTTGTGGGTGTTTGATAAATAAAATTTTTTCTGCTGAACTTATTAAGTGGTGCTGAATTTGTATGTATTTTTTTCAGTACAAGAATCGTAGCTGAATGCTTAATTTGATAAGAATCAAGAAATTTATTTCAACTACTTTATCTTGTCTACCAAATCTATCCATGTTTGTTAATTACATTCAAAATCCTTATTTAATTAAACAACCTAATATTCCCTATTCAAAATCCTTATTTAATTAAACAAAACAACCTGATATTCTCTATTCAAAATTTTTTTTTAACAATAATATTTTTTTGCAGTAATTTTCATCCACAAACATTTATATTTTGATATTTTTTTTGTGCAAATAAATATTATTTATGTGATGCAGCTTATCCACACACACGTGGCTTTATGACACCATATCGAAATATTAGATATTGGTTGTCTGATTTTCGAAATGCTTCTCGTCCAAGATCAAAAGAAGAACGCTTTAAACCAAGCACATGCAAGATTGAGAAATGTAATTGAACGTGCTTTTAGAGTATTAAAAGCTCGTTTTTTCATTCTCAAAACGATGAAACCATACCCTTTTCCCACACAAAGAAACATTGTCATTGTATGCATTGCTCTTCACAATCATTGTCATTTTCATACCTAACAATTTTAAGTTAATTAAATCATAGGTTCTATTTCCTTTTTGGATTAAAAGATAGAAGGGCAAAATTATACAATTTAGCTTATTAAGCATTAAGTTATGAATATTTATCAATTAGTATAAATAGATTCAGACATTCATATATCTCTTTTCAGTGCTTAAAATTCAGCAAATTAATTATTTCAGTATTCAGAATTCAAAGTTCAGAGTTCAGAATTCAGATTCAGTGTTATCAAACGGAACCTTAGTGATGGTGGTCGGACATGGGTTTTTAAAAGAGTCAAAATTGGTAGAATATTATCATTTGATGGATTGGTTTGCATGCTAAACTTGTTCCATTTAATAAGGCTAATGTCAGTTATCAAAGAAGATCTTTTAGTAATATTTATGTTCACTGGTCTCTCTTTTAGAGAATTTGTAGAAGTGGTTGTAGGATAAGTTAAGATAGTGAGATAGTGGGAATGAGATGGTGGGAATATTGATTGGTGATAAGGTGGGTTATAACCCACTACATTTTATATATTAAACTAAATACAAAAATCTAGAAAAAAGAATGAGAAATTTAGAAGTCATTGAGAGGGTTTCTGCTAAAAACTCCTTCCTGAATACATATAGATATAGACTTCTGCTGCAAATATTCCTTCCCAACTAATTAATTAACCATTCATTTACTCGTTTACGATCATCAATCCCAACCAATTAATTAACCATTTATTTTACTCTTTTACGATCATCAATCCCCCACATCCATTCATGATATTTGCTTCACCTCATAACCACTGATATATTATACATATTTACCAAAATTTGTAGGACTAAATACCTTTTTAAGGTGACTGCATTGCCAAAAGCGGATAAAAAGGTCAATTATCATGGATGCTTAATAGTAGGAGAGGCGGTAATCGGGAATTTGGTAAAAAAAAAAAAAATTGTTCAGTAATTTAGGAATCAATTTTTTAAAACCAATATCCGCTTATCGTCCAAACTTTAGTTTGGTCAATTGGATTGAAAAATCGGCAATTTGGTAATATCTGAAATCTGAAATATCAATAGTGAGTTAAAATATTTTAATTTTCTCTAAAGAATTATTGTAACAAAACATTATCTCATATGTTTTTCCAATAAAATTCAATCACCTTAACTCAAACAAACATGATATGAAAAAATAATAATAATTAGGTTCATAATATTAGGTCCTAACTCATAATCTCAATTGTTAAATAACATTAAAATAAACAAGAACTCAAAATTTAGTTGTCGTTAAACTCCAACATATCAACTTCCATCAAAAATTGACTTCCAAGTATATGTATGGTTAAGTAAGTTAATTAGTAATTACTAATTTGTATTTGTAATAGGATTAAGATTCACTCTTATATTTAATTTGATATATATATATATATATATATCATTTTATTACAAAAATTTCAATAATATAGCCGGTAATTGATAATTCGATAATGTATTTTTAATATCCATTCCCAAACTGTTTTACCAAATATTACATTTTGGGTTTTCTGAATTCCATTTTATCGAAATTCCAAGTCCAATCTAGATTGGATCCCGATTTTTTAGTTTTTTCCAAAATATGAACACCCTGCTTAATATTCCCACATATATTGAATAAGAAAACAGAGTAGTGAACAAGGGCAACAAAGGAAAATAAAGAAGGAAATAAGTACCACAAAGTTACCAAACCCGAATTAAGTAATAATGCTTGATCAGATTTTATGATCAGTAAGTAAGTTGTGTGATGACCGATTCTTGGAGAAGAGTTGCCAAACCAACAAGGATTGATGCTATCCTGCAGCTAAGGATGTAACTGACACAATTTCTGGATCAAATTCAAAGATTGGCATTTCAACCTCATTCAGGTTTACGCGAACCTCAACTCCAGTGCCACATTTGGTGTCCAACAAACAAAACATCTCAGGACGTCCTCCGACATTACCAAAAATAATCCATGACGGCTTTCCCCAACCAAAATCAGCTCCATATAGAGGGAACCTGCACAAACTTGTGGAAAGCCGAGTATCAACTTCTTTGTCTCCTAGCTCCTTTTGTACTTGGTCCTGAAACTTCTGAACCATTAAGAAAATCTCATCTGCTGAGGATGCTTTCGTGTAGACAGTGCGTGCTTCTTGCAATGTTGTCATGATTAACTGCACAAAGTGATGCAGCTCCATTTTGGTTTCATCGGGGATGAACTTTATAGGAACAGCCACAAACAGGTTGCCGAAAGAGTTATCTTCAATTCCTAGAGCTGTTTTCCCTCTCAAATTTACAGAGATTGCTGTCATAGACGCTCTTAAATACCCATGCCTTTTCTGAGCAGCACGGATAAGACCCCTCCAGATGAATGCGGTGACAACCTCAAGCCTTGAAGGGCGAAATTCCACCGATGCATCTATATCATCATGCAGAGCTGCAATTGTAGTACTGCTTTTCGTTGCCTCGATGACTTTGTTTTTCAAGCTTTTTATTGCAAATTCATCGAACAAAAGCAGCTTACTTACAACCTTAGCTGAAGGTCTTAGCACAGGACGAGGCACTGCAGGCAAGTCTCTAGATGGAAAAGTTGAAGCTAAATTGAAACTTAGGCACTTAATATCGCAAATGTTGTTATTATCCTTGCCATATCCACACATTTTTGCCCACTCATCGAAAAATGTACAACCAGTGAATCCATCAGCTACCGTGTGTGATATGCTGCAAGCTAGAGCAAACCCTCCACACAGGAAGAAAGTGACTTGTACCCTCAATAATGCACCATCGCCATTCAGACCGCCATCAGGAATGAAATCTGCAAGAAGTTCAACATCTTCATACGCTTGATTCAGAAACTGATTAAGCTGGCAATTCACCTTTGCTTCTATGTATAAAGCTCCTTGATCTTGGCAATCAACTGAGCGCCTCCCATCATCCGAAATCCTTCCAGCAAGTGGGCGAAAGTGACTTAACGTCTCTGCCAGCGAAATTTGAAGTATTTCATGCCTCTGGACAACTCCAGCCTCGTCGTAATTGCCCTTACAACTATCATTATTTTCGTAAAAGTAAACAAGGTGCACAAGTGACCGAGGAGCTAGCTGATCAAATGAGGATAATTTGTAGTTTTGCAGGTGATTTGGTGTTGGGGACGATGGTTTGACGAGTTTCTTGGTCAGGACCTCAACATGCTGCAATGGCTTCCGGTTGAATTTGGTCGTGTCACACATTTTTTATGGTTCTTGACACAGAGGGTGGGAAATATGTCAAAAACTTTAACCTTGAAATTTCTATATATCTAAGAATTTACTTATCACGCTGATTCAGTCAATAAAATCTTGTCCTCAATGAAATTATACAGGAATATTTAGCCCAAATTCTTGAAGATGAATTGTTTGCACTGGATTGCACTTTTCCTTTCTTCTTTTTTTTAGGGGAATTATTTTTATGTTTTGAATTTAGAAACAAAAATTTCCTGTATTTGGAGCCTGTTTGGAAGTGAAAATGCTGCAGCAACAAAGGATAAAAGAAAAGGTAAAGATATGATGATATGCATTACCAGGGTAATACGCACAGCATGAAGTAATTTAGTGCTGGTTGAGCAATTCTTGCAGCAGGTTAAGCTGTTGGTTGAGGTCCAGCCTGATCTCCGGCAGCTTCCTGATCTCCGGCTGCTTCAGCCTTCAGATGAGATGACAGCTAGGACAAAGGAAAAGCATGTGTGCATGTCCTTGGATACATGGTTCAAAGTCGCGGTCGCGGCTTGGACCGTTTCACATCAGTTTCGACATATCGGTCGCGATCTCGACGAAACGCGAATTTTTAAAATATTTAATATTCTAAAAATTGTAAAAAATATGATAAATAAAAATAATTAAAAATTAGTAAAAATAATAAAAATTCAAGTTGACTCGGAATGACTCGGAGTGACTCGATCGTTTCAACCCTTCACGGTGACGTCTCGGTCTGTCACGTATCTCGAAAACGTTTCGTCGCGGTCTCATCTTGGACTAGGCCGAGACGGAGACGACTTGACCGAGTCTTCGAACCATGCTTGGATAGGATCACCAGCGTCACAAGTTTTATTTCAAACCAGTTGACGATCGGGTAGTTTTTTTTTTTTTTTTTTCAATACCAAAATCCCATTTGTTTATACTTCACCTCTACTTGAGAGAAAAACTTGTTTGAAATGGAACTTATGAGGCCCTGATCCGAAATAGAACAGATTTAATTAGAAAGCGAAGAGGGGAAGAAGAGAACAGCGGTCATGAGAAGAAACAAATGAAGCAAAGCATAGCAATGACAATATTTTTTTTTCTATTTTTCATGTTTGAGATTTTAGAGATGATATAAACCTTATTGACGTTTGGCTTGTCTAGACCTTCATAGTTCATATCACAAAGTCAATATTTCTTTTTTTTAAAAATACTACCATTATTGGTGAGGAAGTAAATGATAAATAATAAAAAGAGAAGTAACTGTAGAATGGTCTTTTCTGGTGTTTCCCTCTAGTTCCGAATGGATGCATAATTGGCACTTGGTGGTGATGATGGTAGCCATGATTTAGAGGGAGGGGGGAAGATGGTGATGGTGGAAATGAGCCTTGGGAAAATAAAGCGTGAAAGGATGAATTCATTTAATTGGATCAATTTTCTTTAGACGATTTTGCCTTGAAAACCTAAGACATGAACATCATGTCGACTACATTTTTGTTTGATTTAACTCCAAAAATAGACAGAATGATAAAAAAAATCACATTTTTCAAAGTTAATAATTTGATGATCAACTTAATTGCTGGCCTTGCTCACGAGTAAATAAAGTGAAATTTGTATGTATACCCATTCTAGAACTGGGACCTGTTAATTTGTGATGACTAATCAACAATTCACTTCACCTAATTCACCAAGTGCCCATTAATTTAATAGTACTAAATTAACTGGAATACGCCAAAAGGAAAAAACAAATGTCTACAGATTTGATCACAATTTGAGCCAAAGATTTTCATCAATATATATATATATATATATATTTTTCTTGGTACAATTGCGGCTTCCATAAGATATCGCTTTTCATACGAAAGTTGTCATGTGGTATAAAAAATGTTCGGTAGTTCAATCAACTCACATGAAACTGCATGAAACTGTCTTGTTCGTTCAAGAATTGCGGTTTTCATAAGATATATCGATTTCACAAGAAAATTGACAGATGGTGTAGAAATGCTCCTTTGTTTCTGATAAATAACACTGCAACAAACTGTCCTTTTAATTCATTTGACCAATGCGACTAAGATATTTAGTGAGGTATGGAATAAGAAAGCCCTAGCATCCTTTTGAGGTAGGGGAGAAAAAAGCTCTAGCACCCCTAAAAGCAAAGCCTGAAGAGAAAGAAGCAAGCCAGGTTGATCCCATGGTTTAGTTATTGTGCAACTGACTGTGATGTGCTAATCTAATTTTGGGTTACAATATAAACCATGCTTTATGCCAGCAAGAAGTTGAGATTCATGCTTTATGCGATGTAAGGCTCGTCCCTTTTAGAGACAATTATGACCCACATGATTGATTTTAAAGTGACTGTGATTGATATTTTGTCAATAATTAATTAGTATCCCCCGTTTATTAATGATTTATTGGTATTTTCTATTAATCAATATCTTATTCAATCAGTTAACCAATCAATTAGTCAGAAAAGGCTATGGATTATGGCAAAATTTTTTGATGGAAGAAAATCCTTGGGATTTAAATACTTGCCAGCAAGGGTCTCTAACCTTACCTATAAATAACCTGTGATATTCTTTCAACACACACTTTTTGGTTAGGCATATGTTAGAAACTCCCTGCTCTAACTTCTTCTTCTTCTACATATTTTGATTTATTAGAATAAATAAGAAGGAATCAAAGACACAAGAAGAGATTAACTTGTGCTTGATAACAATGATTGGAGGTGAGTCTATTTAGATTTCCGCTCCCTAATACATTCACATGTACATAATTAGTTTAACATGCCGTACCAAATCTTGTAGTATATACTTTTGAAAGATAAGTCATCTTACTGCCACTTGTCTTGCTTAAGATGTTAACGATTAGACTGAAATGGATCAAATTCGTGAGTTTGAATGCGATGTATCTAAAATTGCAATTTATGATCAAAATAAAAATCGGATACAAGTTAGGGTACCAAGTGGAAAGTCCGTTAATGCACGGGGAGGAAAGATAACTCCTAATTATAATATTTTGGAGGGTGGAAACATGGGATCATTGCCATTAATTGAATGAAAACTGCAATTAATAGTAACCTGCAACTTGCTACACGGTTCGAGTCCTTATGGATTCTACTTCAATAGCCGGAAAAAAACAATTTTTTCAGGGTTCATATAATAGTAGACTAGACATCAGTGAGTAAGAAAGATGCTGGAAATTGTGGTAATATCAAAGGAGTTTATCAAACCATCACGTCCAACACCCCAATGATAGTAAGGACTTTAAAGCTGTCCTTTCTAGATCAATTGCAATAAGCACCAAAATCACGAGTCATCATCAAATATTGATGAATCCCAAAGATCCCAGCATCTAAAACAGTCTTTACTAGAAGCACTAGCAATATACTACCATTTAGCTGGAAGGGTCAATGCCAAATTTTCTTAAGTTAATTGCAATGGCTCAGGTGCCTTTTTTGTTGAAGCTCAAGTTCATGCCATGGTTCAAAGCCTCTGCTGAGTCATCACCGAAACGGAGCTCTCCGTTCTGATACCAGGACAAAATAACTTCGAAATACATGGATCGCCTAGAACTCAGCCGAGAGTCACCGAGAACTCGAGAAGTTTTCAATACGGATAGAAACAGTCAAGTAACCCCAAGTTATCATGAGTCAACTGGCCAAGATTTTCTTGCCAGTGCACAACTTGCTATTATTTGCACCAGATGAAAAATAATCCTAGCTCTTTGACCAATCGTCGCATCCTATTTTAGGTTTGTGTTAGATGTTAATTCCAGTTATAAGTCATCCCTATCAACAAACATGCTTCCCTAGCACAATTTTTTGTCCTTTTTTTTTGAAAGACCATTGGCACGAAGATGCTTCCTTTTTTAATGATATTGGTGAATCAAGACGTGTCAATGTAAATGGTGAAAGGAGACGGTTCCATTTCTCCGGTTCCTTTGAATGGTAAGTAAGTAAAAGATCCTAAATTTAAAAACTTTTATTTACACTTGTAAGACCCAAAGACAACCTAAGAGGGGGGTGAATTAGGTTGATTAAAAACTTAATTGAGTTTTCTTTAATAAAAATTTACCTTCTTTTCTAGTAATGATCAACCAAGTAGATTAGAAGAAGAGAGCAATGTTGACTAGAAAAATAAGTATAGATAAGCAATGAGAATTTTATTAAACAAAAAGAATAAGATAGAATATCAAACCGATTGTCTACCAAGCTTTTCTCAAACTTGAAGACCAATCACTAGGTTGAGCAACTTCACTTTGATGAAAGATGATCAACTAGATGTACAATGGAGGGAGCACTTCCTCCTTGCCCTAAACCTCACTTAGTCAAGCTAAGAAGTTTTACAATCACTCAGATAACCCTCAACAAAGCTACACTAATGAAACTTTCAACCACAAGAGAAATGCTCACAAGAAATTCACACCACTTGGAGAACAAATCTAGTTTTGGAGACTATTTTCTAGCTAAAATATCTCTTGAGATCTTGTAAACAAAGTGTGCAAAAGTTCCTTCTTGGTTCAGAACAGTTTGTTTTTAAAGGGGACCAAAAATGGGTTTCATCAATGCTTCTAACGGATAGAAGGCAGATGAAGAGTCAGCTAGCCGTTGGGGCTGTCGGACGTCCGACAACCAAATCATCGTCCGAACCTATCGTCCGAAAACAGCCAAGTTGTAGTTCGGACGTCCGATGCATTTTTATTGTTCGACAGCATCAGCGTCCGATCGTCGTCAGAGAGTTGGCAAGTTTTCTTGGAATTTTTCGGACGTCCGACGCGGTTGATGTGCGTCCGAGGCGTGCGTCCGATCCTTCTGGAGGTCCGACGCTTCCTTAAGAGCGTCCGACAGAGCTTCCTTCTTGATGTTCTTTATCCTTTCGGACGTCCAACAGATTCCTTCGGACGTCCGACATGAGTGTCCTGTTTTTGCTTCTTCTTTTGGTTGATTTTCATTTCTTGACATATTCGTACCTGATTCTTTGATAGGCAAAAAACACTTATATTTGAAGAGAGTTAGATAAACATTTCAAAATACTTTGTGATCATCAAAACCAAGAATAACATTCTCCCCCTTTTTGATGATGACAAAACAATGGTTTGAAATGAGATTTGATGATTGCAATATAAGCTCCCCCTTTCTCAATTGACAAAAACTCCCCCTTACTTAGTGGATCATAGAGCAAAAATTTGAAAAACTCCCCCTCACTTGGCTACCAATTCAATCCATCAAACAATTCAATTTTAATTAAATCATCAATCAATCCAATCCAGTCCTCTCCCCCTTTTTGTCATCACAAAAGGCCAATCAATCACATATCCATACAAAAACATTAACCAATAACAAAAACATTCATCACATCCATACATTCATCATTCAAAATATTTAAACATCCATCCACATATCCATAACCATTACAGCCATAATCATCCATCAAAAAGTACTAAACGAACACAACATAAACATAAGCATTACATCTACATATCCATTGTTGAACACCACAAACACTAGAAACACATGAAATAGTTAAACAAAATGCAAATGACTCTATGTGATCCTAAATGGTGAACTAAGTGGATCTAGGTGTCCTTCGAGAAAGTTGATATTGGGAGAGGTCCTCCTCTTCAGTTTCTTCATCATCTTCAACAGCTTCTTCAACTGGTGCCTTGCCTTTATCTGATGTGGAAGAGCCATGAGGAGTCACGAGAATTGATGAGTTCGGGTCTGGAATTGATGAATTTAGATCAGTGGGGCGTGGCTCTTTGCCATGGGAAACTTCCTCAACCACAGGTGGGGGAAAAAGAAGGTTCTTTTTGTCTAGGTAGGCTGTTTGTTGCTCAGAGGACATGGTGAGCATTAGACCATGTTCCAGAAGAAGAACATGCTGTTTGAGTTCACGAAAGAGCTCAATCACTTCATCATTGGAGGAGGAAGATGCATTAGTGGCAGACTTCTTGGGATGAATGGGAGTGAGTGCAACAGATGAAGGAGTGTGTAGTGGATCATGTGCAGCCTTAGATCTAGGTTCACTAGATGATGCCCCCTTATAAGCCCAAAGATTATCTTTAAAGACAAGATTTTTCGTTTCAAAATGTCCTTTGGTAAAGGCATAAGAGGATGATTCTTTGGGACAAACACCTAGAATTGGTATTTTGTAAAACTCAAAAATCTTTTGAAGAAATTTTTCATAAGATAATTTTCTGCGAGAATCAGTGACATAGCGAAGTAAAAACTTGCACATGATAAAACCAAAATCAATACGAATCTTTTCTCGAAAACAGTAAAAGAGATACAACTCCATTTTGTTTGCATCTGTTCTATGGCCATCAGTAGGCACAAGCAGGTTTGAAATGATTGAAAAGGCAATTAGATTCACAGGGGCAAGATCATTCAGTTTAGCATCAGCAGGGGCAGAAAAACTTCTTTTAAAATAAGTTAACATCTTAGCCCCATCAAAATGATTATCAGCAGTAGGATGCTCTTCATAGGAAAAGAATTTACAATTTTACTTTTGCATCCATGTTCAATAGTAGTATTTAAGATGGCATTCACAGTTTCAGAATCAAATACTAAGTTTACCCTATTAACCCTGGATATAATCTCAGTTTGATCAGTGCCCTTCCTAAGATTGGCAAAGAATTGAAACAGCATTTCAGGATAATAGACATTAGGCATAGAAATGAGATGTGACCATTTCTGGAAAGCAAGCAGACTCAGAATGGATTCTAAACCTATTTGGCGAAATTCAGAAGAATTTACGGTGCGTTGAGGGATGACACATTTCTGGGATATCCAGGAGTATTTATCTTTTGCAGCATCATCAAAGAATGTAGGGACTGTGGTTGATTTTGGAGGCGGTTGAGATGAGATTCCCTGTCCAGGCTCAGGCTGAGGGGTGGGTTGTGGTGTAAGCTGTGACATTTGACCCTTTACAGCTCCCCTCTTGAAGCGTTTGGATGATCGTTTGACCGTAGGAACATCATCATCCTCATCCCTGAGTGGATGCTTGCGTCCGGCAGTGACCTTCCCTCTTCTTAGATTCACCATTGTACAAAATGTGTGGAATGAATGATGCAAATGATGCACACAGTAGTATGGGAGTGAATCACACAGAAATTTTGGGACAAAAAGGCCTTGAAGAAGATTGGACAGAGCGGTTATGAGAAAATAGGGTTTTGAGGAAAATTTGAGAATTTGCGAAATGTTATGCGAGTCGGTGAAATGATCAGGAGAAACAAATCGCAATTGATCAGGAAAAGTTTTGGTTGAGTCAATTTGGGAATGAGAGCTTCAGAATGGTACGAATTTGAGAGTGAGAAACGAGAGAGTTTTCGTCCGAGAGGAAATAGAAGAAGAAGAGTTTGAAGCAAATGAGGAAGAAAGTTATTTTAAAAAGTGAACCGTTGCACTGTCGGACGGCCGAACGTAGTCGTGCGTCCGACGGTTTCGTCCGAACAGATGTTTTCTGGGAAAATAACTGAAGAACATTATCGGACGTCCGTTCATTTTCTTTCGGACGTCCGAAGGTTTTGAAAAATTTTAAGATGATTTTTCGATTATCCCTAATTTTGATCTTAGATGAATGAACTGATCTAATGGCAAAGCTTTTATAAAAATATCAGCAAATTGATCTTTAGAACAAACATAATTTACACATGCTTCACCTTTTTTAACAAGATCGCGAATAAAGTGGTGCTTTATATCTATATGCTTTGTCCTAGAATGTTGAATTGGATTTTTGGTCAAATTGATAGCACTAGTATTATCACAGAATATAGGCATGCATTCATATGACAATCCAAAATCATTCAAGGTATGCTTCATCCATAAAAATTGAGCACAACATGCACTAGCGGCAATATATTCCGCTTCGGTTGTAGACAAAGAGATTGCATTTTGTTTCTTGCTAAACCAAGAGACTAAGCAATTACCAAGAAAGTGACAAGTTCCACTAGTACTCTTTCTATCCACACGACAACCTCCAAAATCAGCATCCGAATATCCATATAGTGCAAACTCACTAGATCTAGCATTCCAAAAATCATAGTCTAATGTACCTTTCAAATACCTAAAAATCCTTTTAATAGCATTCAAATGTGATTCTTTTGGACAAGATTGAAATCTAGCACACAAGCAAACAGCAAACATAATATCGGGTCTACTTGCGGTTAAATAAAGCAAGTTTCCAATCATACCTCTATAGTGCTTTTCATCCACATGTTTACCTTCTTCATCTTTGTCAAGTTTTGTTGAAGTGCACATTGGAGTTCCAACTTGTTTTGAGTCCTCCATGCCAAATCTTTTCAGCAATTCCTTAGTGTATTTTGCTTGATTTATGAAAATGCCCTCTATGGCTTGATGTATTTGAAGTCTAAGGAAGAAATTTAATTCTCCCATCATACTCATTTCAAATTCTCTTTGCATAATGGTTGAAAAATTCTTGCATAGATACTCATTAGTAGCACCAAAGATAATATCATCTACATATATTTGCACAATAAGGAGTTCATTTAGCACTTGCTTAGTAAACAGTATGGTGTCCATAACTCCCCTTTTGAAATTATTTTCAATCAAGAAACCACTCAATCTTTCATACCAAGCTCTTGGAGCTTGTTTTAGCCCATACAATGCTTTTGAGAGTTTAAACACATGATTTGGAAATTTTAAAATTTCAAAATCGGGGGGTTGATCCACATATACTTCTTGATCAATAAAACCGTTTAAGAAGGCACTTTTAACATCCATTTGAAACAGTTTAAAACCTTTGAAGCAAGCAAAAGCAAGAATCATTCTAATTGATTCTAATCTAGCTACGGGAGCAAATGTTTCATCAAAATCAATTCCTTCTTCTTGAGCATACCCTTTTGCAACTAATCTAGCTTTATTTCTTACAACTACACCTTTGTCATCCAATTTATTTCTAAATACCCACTTAGTGCCAATGATAGGGTGATTTTGAGGTCTATCAACTAGTGTCCAAACCTCATTTCTTTCAAATTGATTGAGTTTCTCTTGCATTGCCAAAATCCAGTTTTCATCCTTTAAGGCATCATTGATATTTTTAGGTTCAAAAAGAGAAACTAAAGCAAAATTGTCTATCAATTTCTTAGATGAGGAACGAGTGTTTACCGTCTCGGATGGATCACCAATTATAAGTTCTTTTGGATGATTTTAGCTAAATTTCCAAGCCTTAGGAAGATCTTTGAATGAATCATCATTTTTGTCCTCATTTTCCCTTTCTTGATCTTCATGAGCTTCATTCTCCATTTCCTTTACTTTCGGTTTAGAGTTTCCTCCATCTCCAATTTTTAGTTTTTCCATTCCTTCACGAACACCTACATCATCATTCTCACACGAACTTTTGAAATTATCATCATTAGTTTCATCAAATGTTATGTGTATGGCTTCTTCTATCACAAGAGTCCTTCTATTAAAGACTCTATATCCTCTTTTGTTCTCACAATATCCCAAAAATATTCCTTCATCAGATTTTTTTCTCAAACTTACCAAGATGTTCCTTTAAATTTAAAATAAAACATTTACAACCAAAGATTTTGAAATATCCAACCGTAGGTTTCTTATCAAAAATCAATTCATAAGATATTTTATTCAAAATGGGTCTCAAAAGAATTCTATTCATCACATAACATGCAGTGTTTACCGCTTCAACCCAAAGGTATTTTGGCAAACTACATTCACTTAACATAGTCATAGCAGCCTCTTGTAGTGTCCTATTTTTCCTTTCTACAACACCATTTTGTTGTGGAGTTCTTGCAACAGAAAACTCATGTGTTATGCCATTATGATCACAAAATTCTGAAAAACCACAATACTTGAATTCCGTTCCATTATCACTTCTAATCCTAACAATTTTTAAACCAAACAGATTTTGCACTTTAGCAAACAATGAAGTGAAATTCTTGAAGGCATCATCCTTATGAGTAAGAAATATCACCCAAGTATATCTAGAATAATCATCCACAATCACAAAGCAGTATTTCTTACCTCCCAAGCTAGTGATTTGAGTAGGACCAAATAAGTCAAGATGCAAGAGTTCTAAAGGTTTAGAAGTTGATACACACTTCTTTGGTTTAAAAGAAACTTTTGTTTGCTTTCCAAATTGATATGCATCACAAATTTTATCCTTTTCAAAACTGATTTTTGGCAAGCCTCTAACCAGCTCCTTTTTCAAAATTTCCTTTATTAATTCCATGTTAAAATGACAAAGTCTCCTATGCCACAACCAAGGATCTTCATTTGAAGCTTTAAGACATTTGAAGCTAGATGAATCAATTTTATCAAGAATCACAATATATATGTCATTAAACCTCTTACCTTTGAACACAACATTGTATGTGGAATCAAGCACAATGCATTCATGCTTTTTAAACAACACATTCAAGTCTTTATCACACAATTGACTAACACTAAGCAAGTTATAACCTAAGTTATCAACTAAGAGCACATTATGAACAAAAGTTTCACCATCCTTACCAACATCACCTATTCCAATTGTTTTAGCTTTCACATCATCACCAAATGTCACCTTTCCACTTGATTTTGATTTTAGCTTTATGAACAAAGAAGGATCACCGGTTATATGCCTTGAGCAGCCACTATCAATAAACTATTTGGACTTGTTTGAGCCTTTTTTTTTTGAAAAGAAAAAGTGTTTGGTACCCTTTTTAATTTTTGGGTCCACAATAGTTAGCATTGTGTCTAACTAACCACATGCATCTCATCCCTTTGTTCAGATTTCTTTTCACATAGCAATCTCCTTTCAAATGCCCTTTTTGACAACAAAAATCACATATAATGGAAGAGTCCTTAACATGAAATGGTTTGACATATCTCAATCCACTTCTTCTATATGTTGTGAAATCATGTGCATTTTTGTTGTGTGCTAATGTTCTTTGATGAGCAGTAAGAAAGGTAGATGACATGTTCTTTTTGAGAAAATCTTGCTTTCTTGCTTTCAAAGTCTCATCCAAATTGTCCATTCTTTTCTTCAAATCACCATGTCTTTCCTTCAGCCTTTCACAAATACTTGTCTTTCTATCAAACTCATTTTGAACATCAAATCCGGCTCTTACAAGACATTCATTGTCAGTCTTTAGTTGTTTATTTTGTTGAAGAAAACTTGCATTTTCATGAATGAGAAAAGCAATTTTCTGTTTTAGTTGCTTGTTTTTATCATAAGATTCCTTCAAGGCATTATGCAGTTTTTCAACAAAAGATTCAAGATCATCATCTTCTTCATCATCACTTTCAGATTGAGAGTGTATGGAAGTTACCTCATTATCTCCAATAGCCATGAAGGTCATTTGAGCTGATTCTTCCTCTTCTTCAACTTCTCCTTCGGAGTTGCATTCATTCCAAGTAATCTGGAAGTTGTTGAATCTTGGCTTTCGATCAGTTTTTTCATCTTTCATTTTCTTCATGGGGCATTCGTTTGCATAGTGTTCAGGCTGTCCACATTCATAGCATTTGTCCACTTGCTTCTTGTTGAATTCTTGTTTTCCTTTGTTCCTTGCATTTGATGAATAATTTTAAGATTGATTGCTAGGTCCTCCCCTTCTAAACTTTCTTTTATTCAAGATTCTCTTGAAGCCTCTTGTGATGAGAGTAAGATCATTATCATCACCATTCGAGTCTTCATCATCCAAGTGAGATGGATCATCTTCACCTTGTGTAGTCTTTAGACCAATGTTTCTCTTTGCTCTAACATCCTCTTCCTCCTGCACTTTAGATTTCAATTTCAACTCATAAGAAGTTAGTGAGTTAATGAGAGATTCAATAGGCACAGAATTTAAATCCTTAGTTTCCTCTATTGCAGTCACTTTATTTTTCCATTCTTTACCCAATGTATTGAGAATTTTCCTGTTCTTCTTTCCCAAGGTGTACTCTTTGCCCAACACCTCAAGATCTTTGATCAAGTCATTGAACCTGCAATATATTTTATCAATATCTTCAAGAGGTTCAATTTTAAATGATTCATACTTTGTGACCAAGATAGCCTTTTTTTGTTCTCTCACGTTGTTACCACCCTCATGGATTTCTCTTAACTTATCCCACATTTCTTTGACCGATTTACAGCCTTTTACTTTAATTGATTCATTTGAATTTAAGGCACTATAAAGAACATTCATGGTTTTGGCATTCAATGTGAGATTAGTCCTATCTTGAGCATTCATTTCAACTCTCGTTTTTGGCCGAAGTAAACCTGTATCTGCATCAAGAAAGTTAGATTCATGCGGTCCTTCAATCACAATAAACCATAGCTCAATATCAATAGGTTTCAAAAAGATAATCATCCTTTCTTTCCAGCTAACATAATTGGAGCCACTAAACATGGGAGGTCTAGTAACAGATTGCCCCTCAACAAACATAGCATGACTAGTTGTCATCTTTACTCCAAGCCGCTTGAACTTAATCTCTAGGAGACCAAGTTCTGATACCAATTGTAAGCCCCAAAGACAACCTAAGAGGGGGGTAAATTAGGTTGATTAAAAACTTAATTGAGTTTATGTACTTTTTCTTTAATAAAAATTTACCTTCTTTTCTAATAATGATCAATCAAGTAGATTAGAAGAAGAGAGCAATGTTGATTAGAAAAACAAGTATAGATAAGCAATGAGAATTTTATTAAACAAAAAGAATAAGATAGAATATCAAACCGATTGTCTACCAAGCTTTCCTCAAACTTGAAAACCAATCACTAGGTTGAGCAACTTCACTTTGATGAAAGATGATCAACTAGATGTACAATGGAGGGAGCACTTCCTCCTTGCCCTAAACCTCACTTAGTTAGGTTAAGAAATTTTACAATCACTCAGATAACCCTCAACAAAGCTACACTAATGAAACTTTCAACCACAAGAGAAATGTTCACAAGAAATTCACACCACTTGGAGAACAAATCTAGTTTTGGAGACTATTTTCTAGCTAAAATATCTCTTGAGATCTTGTAAACAAAGTGTGCAAAAGTTCCTTCTTGGTTCAGAACAGTTTGTTTTTAAAGGGGACCAAAAATAGGCTTCATCAATGCTTCCAACGGATAGAAGGCAGATGAAAAGTCAGCTAGCCGTTGGGGCTGTCGGACGTCCAACGACCAAATCATCATCCGAACCTATCGTCCGAAAACAGCCAAGTTGTAGTTCGGACGTCCGATGCGTTTTTATTGTCCGACAGCATCAGCGTCCGATCGTCGTCAGAGAGTTGGCAAGTCTTCTTGGAATTTTTCGGACGTCCGACGCGGTTGATGTGCGTCCGAGGTGTGCGTCCGATCCTTCCGGACGTCCGACGCTTCCTTAAGAGCATCCGACAGAGCTTCCTTCTTGATATTCTTTATCCTTTCGGACGTCCAACAGATTCCTTCGGACGTCCGACATGAGTGTCCTGTTTTTGCTTCTTCTTTTGGTTGATTTTCATTTCTTGACATATTCGTACCTGATTTTTTGATAGACAAAAAACACTTATATTTGAAGAAAGTTAGATAAACATTTCAAAGTACTTTGTGATCATCAAAACCAAGAATAACAACACTTTAGAAAAACAAAAGTAACTAGAGAAACGGGACGGGAGATGCCAAATCTAATCTAATTAATCTGCAATGGACGATCAAGATCTAGGCCTGCGGACACCAGTTAATGGCCTCCGATATTTAAAGACTCCGGTAGATTGATCGACTATATACGGAGGCTGAAAGGGAAATTAACTTAGGTGAAACCTGATTGTTGCCAAGTTCCTCATTTCCAGCCTTAGGCCGCTGATTTCCCAAGGCCATAATCACTTAGAATCTCACTTTCCACTTTAGGCCCGACTCTGCAGGACCTATTGAAGCTCAATCCAACCATATAATTGGTTACTCAGTCAAGTTGGGTTCCCTCATCATGGTCTTTTGTTTTTGCTTTTTTTTTTCATCATTAAGTTGTATGTTTTCCCATTAAGGTACAAACGCCTAAAAATGAATTTTCAGCTCTTCTTCAGAACTCAACTCAATTGATAGGGACATTACACTCAGTCGACTGACTCGACTCTCAAACTCTCTCTCTCCCCTTTCTCCTTTTCCTTTGTAACTAGGAGGCATAAACGCGCTTCGCGCGATAGAAATGTAAAATGCCCTACCCACTTTTGTATACAATGCAAAATAAAATATATGAAGTAATAAAAATTGTAATTTATGCAGAAAAAGTATGCGAATTATTAGTAAAATCTGAAAGGAATGGATCCTTAAACATGCGAATTATTAGTAAAATCTGAAAGGAATGGATCCTTAAACAGGTAGTCTATGGAGTTAAACCGGTAGTCTATGGAGTTATGTCTGTTCCATACTTTGTTTTGCATATGAAAACCATTTGCAAAGAAATGACAATAAATTGTATCTACGTCTCATGTACGACATCATAGCCATTTCTTTGGTCTCCCTACCACACTTACCTTCATCTTTCCTAGTAGAAAACCCAGGCAGCCATTCAATTAACTCATTCTTGTGGAGATTATACACCATCCACATTTGTATAAAGAACTTTGTTTCTGAAAATACTCTATAAAGACGACAACAACGCTTCTGAGTGTATGTATAAAGAACTTTGTTTCCACAGAAGCTACGACATATCCCGCGTAGAAAACACACACTCAAGGCGGGCAACAAAATTGACATTGCACGTAAACAAAAATTGGTGGAAACAGGTACCGCATCATCATTTTGCCAACATTACTTTCATTAAACACAAAACTCAATGGCCAATGCCTCTACTAATATTACAAAAATACCAAATCCGCACTAATTTGAAGGCTATGAGGGGAAAAACAGATTTTCTAGTCTTCAATTGTTTAAGCGATAAACAAACAGAGAGAACTCCAGCACAGTACAAACTTAGTAACCCCCTTTGAGATCGACCACATTATATGGAATTGGAGTTACAGTCTCCAAAGTTGCACCTTCTACCATGAAACCTGGTTTGGGGCCTTCAGGTTGCCTCTTAGTGTTGTTGACCTCACCTCTTGCCTTTGCTGCAGCCTTCAATTCATCATTTTTTCTGTTCTATGCTTGATTTCCTCATTGCATCGAGAAGGCTGAACATGCTCTACGCGAACATGAATCCTCTTCCTAATAATCATATTATCAACCTGTAGGTAAAATTTGTGGAAGCAAAGATTAGCTTGCTTTCAAGATAATGCAATATAAAGTAACAATGTCATGATGTTGTGGAACAGGACCATAGAAGATACATGAATAGAATAATTAACATGCAATTCTTGATGCGTAAGGCCCAAAAGAAACCATACCAGTAACAAAATAACAAAGTTAGGCTAGATCTGTGTTGCTGGATCTTCATGATCATGTCCGTCATCTTCACTCTCATCTTCTTCATCCTTCCTCTTTTTATTAAGCTTCCCATTCTGATCTCTGTTACCTGTATTCTGATGCCCGTGACAGACATCTCTATTTCCCTGAACAGCCTTGTCTTCATAAGTAGACTTGCCTTGTTTCTTGGTATCAAACTTCTTTTTCCTGATAACATGTTGCCAAATATTCCTCAGCTCCTTAATTCGAACAAGTTTCACCAAAGTCACATGCACCATGCATGACCCCTTTTATTACAAGCTTGGGATCACTGTTTGCTGATAACACTGGCAGAATTCAAGGAAGTATTAGAAATTCATATGGAATGATCAAAGGGTTTCTATAACATAATGCCCAAATGCTCAATATGCATATATTTTGAAAGACAAAATAGTAAAACGTTCTTACTTCACGCATTTGAGCAAATAATGCCAAAATAATGCAGATAAGTAAATGACATGCTTCATGTTCCCAAATGCATTCCAGAAAGGAGTAATCATAACATTCTCGAATGACATAGAAGAGAAAGTTTGTTTGCTTACTCATGACAGGAAGGTCCATTTCAAGTCCAACAAGCTCCAAAAGCTTATAGCCATCCATGTCAGGCATATGAACATCCCTAATTAATTACTAAGTCAAATCGGTCCTTATTTTCCCTCAACGTCTTCAACATGGCTTGCTGGGTATTTTGAGTACTGTAAGTTGAATGAGACTGAAGAAAAGAAAGAAAAACATAAATGTTTGTACTAAAGTGAGCATTGTCAGCATGAAGTTGAAGACATTTCAAATTCAGTGTGGAAAAGTACCTGATACAGCCTTTTTTTGTTGTTTCCATCCCACACACTAACATAACCATCACAACCCCCAGTAGCAAATGTACCATAGCTGCATATTTAAATCAGTTTTGAGATAGATTACAAGAAGAGGCTAAAGATATTCAATCAATAGAAAATTGTAATAGATCCAGCTTCACTAGTGAAATATCTTAGCATTGATTTTCTTTCTTAACAAAACTTGAAAAAAAAAAAGAGGCCATACAATCCAACTTCCAATGAATGACTGCTGAACAATAATCTCTTTATTGTGGATAAATGTATATGCACCACTTATATAAGATGAAATGCAATTGAATTCAATGGGGTAGACAATGTCCCTTCCAGCTCCAGATTTTCGATGACACTTGAATGCATATCTACACATATAAACCATCATATAGTAGACAATTATCAAGGTCTGCCTGTTTCATTCTTGTTGAATTCTTGATATAAGAAATTTACTCATCTTATTCAATAGCCAACAGAAGTTTTAATCCACCAGATCATAAGGAATTACACACATGTCAATATCATTGCACCATGTTTCATTCTCTAACAAGTAATTTTAAGGTGAGATGCAAGAAGGTAATAGTACAAAAAACTGGATAAGAGCCTCTATGAAGAGCTAACAAATTGAGGAGGACCGAACATAAGAATGATATTGGTAAGGTACCATAATAGCTTAGTTCCTCATTCCTCTCCTCTATATTACTCTCCGAATCAAAGTTGCCATAACAGTAAAACTTATGCAGACACACAAACTAAGATTGATCATATCCTGTATACTACTCCAAAACTGCCGCCTCCTATTCTAGTTTGAGGAAAGAAAGTGTCATGTTGCTGACCTCAAAGAGTTGTATGAGAATAGCCTAACATTGCTGGTAGCAAGCTCTAACCATGCAGAAGCAGATAGAAAACCAGAGAATCAGAAGTGATCATATACAAAATCATGGAAAAGAGTTGTAGATTAGTATATGCACTATTCAGATGAAACCATAACACCCATCCTAAAATATGCAGTATAAATCTCACAAAAAAAATTCAGGTTCTTATATCTTTGAACTGAAACTGTTATCTAAGTTGTGAGCCGCTAAAGGCACTTATGTCCCGCTTAGATTAAGCTCAAATTGAAACCTGACTTTGGAGCTTTTTCTGATGTTAACTTTTTTCTGAACCAAACAACTCTAAACTGGGTAACATAGCTACCTTAAGAATACATGGATCGACTCCACTTATCAAGTTAGAAAAAACAGATGTTTCCTAAGGACGCATAGTTATGATGAGAAGCTTGAAGGTTGTGATTGCCTGGGGAATATCTAGAGTTGAAAATTGGAAATCGGGAAACATAAATTCAGGTTCAATTGCTTATTCGTAAACTGTTAAATCCAATCAACAAAATTATCACCATGCTCAAATTTAGCAATAATTGAGAAAAACCTCCATTCAAGCCTAAACTAAAAATTGAAATATTCTTGGTTCTTACCTCATGGCACATGTGCTTTATTTGTCCCTTGCAAGAACCAAATGCACTGAAACAGCTACTAAACCCCATCTCTCCTTTTACGCATCTGATGACAAGACCCAACCAAGAAAAATCTTACAATCGTTGATGCACCTGCTTCAAATCCAGACCCATTACCTCGTAAGATAAGACAACAGAGTATGAAAAACCGATTGAGGAAAAAAAAAGGCAAACCTTTATCCAACTTCCCACAGGTTGTTTTGGACGGCAGAGGAGGATTATACTCGAATTCGGGTGCCGGTGAATAAGGAAGTAAACTATACGTAGTAAGATGGGATAGTGAGAGGAAAGGGCAGGAAAGGGAGAGGAAGTGTGAGAAGAGCGGCGGGGATGAAAGGCGGGTCAGCTTAGGGGTAGGAAAAAGGGAAAAGGAAGATGCTTTAATTGTTCTCTTTCTCTGTTTCCTCCAAGCAAGGATGGTCTGGAGATCTGGAGGAGTCGATGATAGGGTATTAATTGTTAGTAATTTTATCGTTAATTCTCCTCTTTATTCTTGCCAAATATTGTTTTAATTGTCAATATATATTTATATTTGGTATTTGGATATAATTTCAGAAAATGGAGCAGAAAAATGCTAAAAAGGGGACATTCTTGAGAAGATTTCTCCACACGAGAAAGCTTCTAAAAGCTTTCCACAATCAGCCCAAATTGTGCAAACCAACGGAATTGCTGATGAAGAATTGAATTGATATGATGAAATCCACTAGCAATAAGAAATCAAAGCGGGGACCACGTAGAAAGTTGAGGAATTGCTTTAGACATTTGGTTCCTCTTTTGGGAGATGTAATTGATTAGCTATGGCTGGCATTTGATCAGGAGATTACTTTTCCAATTGCTCCCTACGTAGCTAGTCCCTTAAGAGACTAGTGCTCCAATAAAATAAGAAGGCACTAGATTAGTGGGCTCAAGGAGAAAAGACTATGAAAAAGCTATGAAGACTAAAGGCTTGCCTTATATATATCGGACGATGGCAGAAGACAGGAGACAAGGAAGTTTTAGTTTTCTTTCCAGAGAAGCTCCGTAGGAGCTTAGAGGTAGTTTTTGGTTTTCAGAGAAGGAGTTCTTCCTTCTCTTGTTGTGTGGTGTGCAACTTTTCTTAAAAGAGTCTACCGAGACTCAAGTTTCTTCCTAAATTCTTAGTTACTTATTTATGTCTATGAATTCAATTGAATTGCGTGGGAATTTTCTTATGAGGCGTGGCTAATTTTCTCCTCTAGTCAAGGATCAACGCGACGACGCAGTCCCATATATCTGTGAGATCTAATTAATTTTACGTGTTCCTTAATTTGTTAATATTTGCATGTTTTCTGTTTTAATTTCCATGGGATTATTTTGTTAATTGGATATCAAGGGCCCGATGTGCAATTTGACTTTTTAATCTCTTGTCAAATTAATCAATTAAATCCGTAATTGTTTAGTTGGTTAATATTAGTGGCAACTAGTATTTTCACATACTAGGAGAACATGCAATCCGATTTAAATAACCCTCGTAGCGTGTTATTAATTTGGGCTAGGCTTTTCTAGTTTTTAATGCAATTAGAAAATTAATTCCTACGGTCGTACCTAGGAGTATTTCCTGGTTAGAGGTAATCAACGGTCGTACCTTGGTTATCAATAAATTAAGGAAAAGCTGGTCGTTAGAGTTTATCGGCGGCTATAACTAGCCTATTAATTAAATTAAGTGAACCCCTGTGCATCAATGATCGGATGAATGGACTGTGTCTGCATAGTTGTATCCTTGGCTAGAATTTATTTATTATTTATTTAATTGCTATTTACAATTGTATTAATTAATTATTTATTTTTGGTTAAATTATTTAATTGTTTTTAGTTAAATTGTTTAATTATTTATTTTATATTTCATTTTGATAAAAATCCCCCATTTCTCGAATTTAAAAAGAATCGAATTTTTTCCCAGTCCCTGTGGATTCGACCCTACTTACTACTATACACAGAAAATTTATTTTTCTTAAGCAGGTATTTATTATTGCACAGGCACGACACCTGTCAATTTTTGGCGCCGTTGCCGGGGACTGGCGTTAATTATTTGTTTCTTTTTAAATTCATTTTTATTCTAATTTTCTGGTATTTTTCTAATTTATGCCTCGTTCTTCTCGTACAGGCGAATTAATTTTCGACCCTGAAGTAGAGAAGATCGCGCGTAGAACGAGGAAAGAAACCAGGCGGCTCAGAGAAGAGCAATACGGTATTGCACCTCAAGGACTTGATCCAGAGGTTGAGCCGACAAATTTGTCTGGTGACAATTCGAGTGATTCAGACCAAGAGGAAGTCACTATGGCAAATGCACGAACACTAAGGGAGTTGGCTGCTCCTGATTTAAATCAGCAGCCCTTGTGCATTACTTTTCCAAATTTAAATGATGACACTCCCTTTGAACTAAAATCTGGTCTAATTCATCTCTTGCCATCTTTCCATGGTCTACCAGGTGAGGAGCCCTACAAGCACTTGCAAGAGTTCGACGTCGTTTGCAACAGTATGAAACCCCCGGGAATTACAGAAGAGCAAATAAAGATGAGGGCCTTCCCCTTCTCTTTGAAAGACTCCGCAAAAGACTGGCTCTACTACCTACCGCCTGGTAGTATCACCACGTGGGACCAATTGAAGAAAAAATTTCTGGACAAGTACTTTCCGGCGTCTCGAGCTGCGAGCCTAAGGAAAGAGATATGTGGTATCAAACAACACCCTAGCGAGTCTCTCTATGAGTACTGGGAGAGATTTAAGAAACTGTGTACCAAATGCCCTCAGCATCAGATAAGTGAGCAACTGCTTATTCAATATTTCTATGAGGGGTTGCTTTTCAGGGACAGAAGCATAATCGATGCTGCAAGTGGAGGGGCGTTGGTGAACAAAACCCCTCGAGGAGCATGGGAGTTGATTGAAGGGATGGCTGAGAACTCACAGCAGTTTGGTTCAAGAGAGGACATCCCGACGCGTAGGGTGAATGAGGTGGAAACGTCCTCTATCCAACAGCAGATCTCCGAATTAACATCTTTCGTAAGACAATTAGCTGTGGGGAGTGCTTCACAAGCCAAAGTGTGTGGGATATGCACTGCCGTGGGTCATCCTATGGAAATGTGTCCACTGGTTCAAGAAGAAACTGCAGAACAGGTGAACATGGCTGGCCACGCGCCCGCGCCAAGAAAGCAGTACGACCCGTACTCAAGCACCTACAATCTTGGTTGGAGGAATCACCTCAACCTTAGCTATGGAGGAAATAGGCAGTCTAACTTTGTGCCAAATAGACAGCAAGGACACCAACAACAGTACCATCCTCGCCCACCACCACCACCACCCCCTTCAAACTCAAGTCCGTCCATGGAAGAGATGATGAAGCAATTACTTGCTAACCAACAAAAGACGGATTCAGACCTGCAAAGCATGAGAAATCAATTGGGACAGGTGCAATCATTGCAAAATCAAATGAATCAAATGGCTATAACAATCAACCGTTTGGAGTCCCAAGTTCAAGGAAAGTTGCCATCTCAACCTGAGGCAAATCCAAAGAATGTAAGTGCAATGACCTTAAGGAGTGGCAAGGAAGTTCAAAGACCCGAACCGGTGATTCCTAAAGACAAGGACGAGGAACGGATTGAGAAAGAATTGGAAGAGGAGGGCAGAGACAACAAAAATGTAAAGGTACCCTCGAACCCAATTCCTACAACTAAAACTAATCCACCTCCCTTTCCTAGCAGGTTAGAGAAACCAAAGAAGCAAGACAAGGAAAAAGAGGTCTTGGAGATCTTTTGCAAGGTGGAAATCAACATACCCCTGCTGGATGCGATTAAACAAGTACCCAGGTACGCAAAATTTTTGAGGGACCTGTGTGCCAACCGCAAGCGGTTGAAGAGGGATGAACGAGTTATAGTTGGGGAGAATGTTTCAGCAATTCTACCAAGGAAACTTCCACCAAAATGCGGAGATCCAGGTATGTTTACTATTCCTTGTAGGATAGGTAATACTTTGATTGGAAAGGCCATGTTAGACTTGGGAGTCTCAATTAATGTCATGCCAAAGTCAATTTATGCTTCCTTAAACTTAGGCCCTTTGAAAGAGACTAGGATAATAATCCAATTAGCTGACAGGACCAATGCATACCCTGACGGGTTGATTGAAAATGTTTTGGTAAAAATTAACGAATTGGTTTTTCCAACTGATTTTTATGTGCTCGACATGGAGGATGAACACTCCCGTGATCCGTCACCTTTGTTGTTAGGTAGACCCTTTTTGAGCACAGCCCGAACCAAAATTGATGTTAATAAGGGTACTTTGTCTATGGAATTTGATGGTGAGATTGTTCACTTTAACATCTTTGAGACCATGAAATATCCATCCGATTCAAATGTTGGCTCTATTTTTTCGGTAAATGTTATTGACCCTACTATACAGGAGGTTTTTGAAATTGAAGGCAGGGATGAGCTAGAGGTCGTTCTGACCAGACACTTCGAGTCCGAAATGACCTCTGGAGTAGAGTTGAGTGAAGAGCTTAAATGCGTGATTGGATCGTTGCAAACGTTACCAACCACGAAGACAAGGTATGACCTCGCACCCATTTTTATACCTGAACCTCACAAAAGGTTACTTCCATCTGTGGTGCAGGCACCTGTCTTGGAACTGAAACCGCTGCCGAAACACCTGAAGTATGCATACTTGGGTGAAGAGGAGACACTTCCAGTGATCATCTCCGCGGGTTTATCAAAGGTTCAAGAAGAGAAACTACTTCGAGTTCTTAGGGAATATAAGCAGGCGATAGGATGGACCATCGCCGACATCAAGGGAATTAGCCCCGCGGTGTGTATGCACCGAATTCGACTCGAAGAAAATGCTAAACCCGTACGGCAAGCTCAACGGAGATTAAATCCTCTCATGATGGAGGTCGTAAAGAAAGAGATTTTAAAACTGCTGGACGTTGGAATTATATTTGCAATATCAGATAGCCCGTGGGTAAGTCCAGTATAGGTGGTCCCGAAGAAAGCAGGGGTGACGGTAGAATCAAACCAAAAGGGTGAGCTCGTACCAATTCGAAAGCCCACCGGATGGCGACAGTGTATCGATTACCGAAAGCTAAATGCCGTCACGAAAAAGGACCATTTCCCCCTCCCTTTCATTGACCAAATGGTGGAGCGATTAGCATGTCGAGCTTACTATTGTTTCTTGGATGGATTTTCAGGTTATTTTCAAATTGCCATCGCACCCGAGGACCAAGAAAAGACTACTTTCACCTGCCCATTTGGAACATTTGCATATCGAAGGATGCCATTTGGATTGTGTAATGCACCTGCTACCTTCCAAAGATGCATGGTAAGTATCTTTTCAGAATATGTTGAGAAAATTATTGAGGTTTTCATGGACGATTTCAGTGTATATGGTGAAAGTTTTGAAAACTGTCTAGATAACCTGAAATTGATCTTAGTAAGGTGTATAGAAACTAATCTCGTGTTTAATTGGAAAAAATGTCATTTTATGGTTGAACACGGGATAGTTTTGGGTCATGTTGTATCATCTACAGGTATTGAGGTTGATAAGGCAAAAATAGATGTTATATCTACTTTACCTTACCCCGCGACTGTGCGGGAAGTTCGTTCCTTCTTGGGTCACGCAGGTTTCTATAGAAGGTTCATCAAGGATTTCTCGAAAATTGGAGCACCCTTGTTCCAACTTTTGCAAAAAGATGTATCCTTCGAATTCGATGAAACATGTAAGGGGGCATTCAATAAGTTAAAGGAGTTATTGACCACCTCACCTATTATCCAACCCCCTGACTGGAACCTCCCATTCGAGATCATGTGTGACGCCAGCGACTATGCAGTGGGTGCGGTATTGGGTCAAAGAGTAGGAAAGGCAGCTCATGCTATCTACTACGCATCTCGAGCCTTGAACGGAGTTCAATTGAACTATTCAACCACCGAAAATGAGCTTTTAGCAGTTGTTTTTGCCTTAGAAAAATTTCGGTCTTATTTACTTGGTGCTAAAGTTATTATTTTTTCTGATCATGCAGCTTTGCGGTATCTGTTGACCAAGAAAGAGGCAAAACCGCGATTGATACGGTGGATATTGTTGTTACAAGAGTTCAACCTGGAGATCCGAGATAAGAAAGGGGCAGAGAACCTGGTAGCAGATCACTTGAATCGAGTACAAGTCGTCGAAGGGGACCTCCCATTGAGAGAAGCATTTCCTGAGGAGCATTTATTTTCTATTAATTCATCCTTGCCTTGGTATGCAGATATTGTTAATTTTCTAGTCACTGACAAATTTCCTACAGGATGGCCTAAGGCAAAGAGAGATAAGTTGAGGAGCGATGCAAAATTCTACATTTGGGATGATCCTTACCTCTGGAAGCGGGGTGCCGATCAAATCATCCGTAGATGTGTAAGTGAAGCTGATTTCAATCCATTCTAGCCTATTGTCATTCTTTTGCATGTGGAGGTCACTTTGGACCGAAGAGAACGGCTCGTAAGGTGCTAGAGAGTGGATTCTATTGGCCAACTCTATTCAAAGATGCCTACTCATTTTGTAAGTCATGTGATAAGTGTCAAAGAGTGGGTAATATCTCTCGTAGGGGTCAAATGACTCAAACCCCAATGATTTTTGTTGAAATTTTTGACGTTTGGGGCATTGATTTTATGGGTCCTTTTCCTTCGTCCTGTGGTTTTTTGTATATATTGCTTGCTGTAGATTATGTTTCGAAGTGGGTAGAAGCAAAGGCCACCCGTACTAATGATTCCAAAGTGGTTGCAGAATTCGTTAAGTCTAATATTTTTGTCCGCTTTGGGATGCCACGAGCAATTGTAAGTGATCGGGGTACTCATTTCTGCAACAAAACGATCGCTGCAATGTTTAGGAGATACGGTGTCTTGCACAAAGTCTCTACATCCTACCATCCTCAGACAAATGGTCAGGCGGAAGTATCGAACCGAGAGATCAAATCAATTCTAGAAAAGATGGTCCGACCCGATAGGAAGGATTGGAGTGTGAGACTAGAGGATGCACTATGGACATATAGGACGGCATACAAGACACCCATTGGCATGTCCCCTTACCGATTGGTATTTGGAAAGCCATGTCATCTCCCGGTAGAGTTTGAGCATAGACCGTTTTGGGCGGTCAAGCAATGCAATATGGATATCGAGGAGGGCGGAATTCAAAGGAAGTTGCAATTACAAGAGTTGGAAGAAATCCGAAATGAAGCATATGAGAATGCAATGATCTATAAAGAGAAGAATCGGATCTTTCATGACCAACAGATCTCTAGGAAGACATTCGTCTGCGGGCAAAAAGTTTTACTATACCACTCCAAATTGAAGTTATTTCCAGGTAAGCTACGTTCTCGTTGGATTGGTCCCTTTGTTGTAACTAATGTCTTTGATTATGGTGCAGTGGAGATCCAGAGTCTGAAGACGGAGAAGAAATTTGTCGTGAATGGTCATCGTCTCAAGCCTTATTATGATGAGGCTCCAGTTGAGCGAGTAGAGATGACGCATTTGGAGGACCCAATTTGCTTGGTTTAAGCAAATTATGGGCTATGTCTAGCCAAAGACATTAAAGAAAGGCGCTAGTTTGGGAGGCAACCCAAATATTAGTTTTGTTATTTCTAGTTGTTTTGTTCTTTCTAGTTGGTTCTTTTGCATTGGGTCATTTACTCGTTGGGTAGTATCAGTACTCATATTTCCTTTACTGAAATCAGGAAGTGAGATCTTGGCGTGCCCACGCGGCGTTGGTGTCTCCTGAGGTCAGTGGATGTTTTATAATCTTGGCATGCCCACGCGGTGTTTGACGACCTAAAAAAAAAAAAATCCTTCTTTTTCTTCTTTTCTTTTTCTTTCTTCTTTCTTCTTTCTTTCTTTCTTTCTTCTTTCCCTGCTTTCCCCTTTTCTCTGGTTCCTTCAACCAGAGCCACCGCCGCCCCAGGTCTCCTCCCTTCCTCCTGCTCCACCGACGCCATCGCCGCTCCTAGCGCGGCACCTAGAGCCCGCCGCTCCCTCGCGCGCGCTACCCCAACCCGTCGCCCACCACCCGCAGTCGCTGAGCACCACCAGATCCAGCTGCCGCAAACTCTTCTCTCTCACAGCCACCACCTTCATCGCACCACTGGCTTCGTATGCACGCGTCTGCTTCAATCTCTTTTTATTATTTTTTTTATTTTTTTATTTTATTATTGCAGCATGTTTTTATTATTTTTATTACAGTACATTTTTGAAAGTTTTGCGTGTTTGGACTACCTGACATTTCTATTCCTCCTTAGTTGGGTACTTCTGTGTTACTTTGCTTGTTTCTTTTTACTTTGCTTGATTTTTATTTATTTAGTAGATTGATTTGTGGTTAGTCGTGTGATTTACTTATTCCTTATACGTGCACCGATGATACTAGTTTAGGGTGTTTTGCATATCTTTATTGATTTTACTTCGACACCTGTCATTATATATATATATATATTTTAGGTCGAATTGTGTTTAAATTGCTGTAATTTGTGTCCAATTGTGGGTAATTTGCTGAGATTGTTTGTTAAATTAGGAGGTGCTTGTAATGCTTAAATTTGCTTATTGAAGTAGATTGTCTCTAATTGCCTTGTGTGAGAGTCTTTGGTCTTTTCCATTTCAATTATTACATTGATTGGGGTGATTTTGAGGTGCATTGTTATTGCATTTGGCTAAGTTTGGAACCACAAGAGCTTATTGATTGCATTTACTATAAGTGTTGGGGTATTTGTATAACTTGTGGGTGATTGAAGTATGCATTTTGTTGTTTAAATTAACTAAGCGAGAGGCCCCAATATTTATTAGAATTGTTATTACAATTTGTTGGAAATGGTTGTCTATTGTTCATTGGAGTGATATTTGGAGAAAATGGTGAGACTCAGATCAACCCCAAGGGCTAATCCACCGATGTCTTGACGATTTCAGGGGAGTTTCGTTGCCCTTCTTCTTACTTTTTCTATATATTTGTTACATTGAGGGCAATGTATATTTTAAGTGTGGGGGGAATGATTTGGATTTGATTGGAGTTTCTTTAAATTGTTGCTTTTCTTATTGTTGTCTTGATGAATAAATGTGGCAACTCACTCTTCTATTGCTGGTTGTGATTTATCCTATGAATTTTGTTTAGATGGCAAGTAAACGCATGTTATCTCGGTGAATATCATGAGTTTAATGACTTGGTGCAAATTGTGGTTAACTTGTTTAGGCAATATAAATATTTTATTAGCAATTGTTGTGTGGATTGGGCAATTGTTGATCTTAGTTCTCCATATTAGGAGATGACGTGGGCCATGATCTTTAATTATCTGGTATTCTGGTACTTTAATTGTGATTAATAAATGACTCTACTCCGCTAGTGCCGTCACCCAGTAATCGGGAGTCTTCACCACAAGTGTCGACTTTCGCGTCAAAAAGTGGCAATATCTATGAGTAGTTAGTCCTGAAGCTGTGAAAAGTTGAGTAACTGGGCTCTTTCATCTAAAAATGTCAGAGTTCACGTCAAAAGACTTGAATAGCTTGGGACTGAGCATTTATTAAAAAAAAAATTTTTAATTATTTATTATTAAAAAAAAAGAAGAAATAATAAGTAAGCTTATGATCATGTTGGCCTGCCGATCCTTGTTCTTTAATGTTGAGATTTTGGTTGTCAGTTGACCCAATTGCTAACTTTTGCTAGTTTAATATTTTGATTTCTTAGACGAGTTAGCTATGAATTGGACGAGTCTATGATTTCAGGAGCTAACCGGGAGAAATATGTCTTGACACTTAGCCACTAAAACTTGATTTTGGGATAAGCATAGCTTGGCAGTAAATGAAATGAGAGTTAGCCATTGTTGAGTTTAGTGTTCCCATACTTGAGGACAAGCATGATTTAAGTGTGGGGGGAATTGATAGGGTATAAATTGTTAGTAATTTTATCGTTAATTCTCCTCTTTATTCTTGCCAAATATTGTTTTAATTGTCAATATATATTTATATTTGGTATTTGGATATAATTTTAGAAAATGGAGCAGAAAAATGCTAAAAAGGGGACATTCTTGAGAAGATTTATCCACACGAGAAAGCTTCTAAAAGCTTTTCACAATCAGCCCAAATTGTGCAAACCAACGGAATTGCTGATGAAGAATTGAATTGATATGATGAAATCCACTAGCAATAAGAAATCAAAGCGGGGACCACGTAGAAAGTTGAGGAATTGCTTTAGACATTTGGTTCCTCTTTTGGGAGATGTAATTGATTAGCTATGGCTGGCATTTGATCAGGAGATTACTTTTCCAATTGCTCCCTACGTAGCTAGTCCCTTAAGAGACTAGTGCTCCAATAAAATAAGAAGGCACTAGATTAATGGGCTCAAGGAGAAAAGACTATGAAAAAGCTATGAAGACTAAAGGCTTGCCTTATATATATCGGACGATGGCAGAAGACAGGAGACAAGGAAGTTTTAGTTTTCTTTCCAGAGAAGCTCCGTAGGAGCTTAGAGGTAGTTTTTGGTTTTCAGAGAAGGAGTTCTTCCTTCTCTTGTTGTGTGGTGTGCAACTTTTCTTAAAAGAGTCTACCGAGACTCAAGTTTCTTCCTAAATTCTTAGTTACTTATTTATGTCTATGAATTCAATTGAATTGCGTGGGAATTTTCTTATGAGGCGTGGCTAATTTTCTCCTCTAGTCAAGGATCAACGCGACGACGCAGTCCCATATATCTGTGAGATCTAATTAATTTTACGTGTTCCTTAATTTGTTAATATTTGCATGTTTTCTGTTTTAATTTTCATGGGATTATTTTGTTAATTGGATATCAAGGGCCCGATGTGCAATTTGACTTTTTAATCTCTTGTCAAATTAATCAATTAAATCCGTAATTGTTTAGTTGGTTAATATTAGTGGCAACTAATATTTTCACATACTAGGAGAACATGCAATCTGATTTAAATAACCCTCGTAGCGTGTTATTAATTTGGGCTAGGCTTTTCTAGTTTTTAATGCAATTAAGAAATTAATTCCTACGGTCGTACTTAGGAGTATTTCCTGGTTAGAGGTAATCAACGGTCGTACCTTGGTTATCAATAAATTAAGGAAAAGCTGGTCGTTAGAGTTTATCGGCGGCTATAACTAGCCTATTAATTAAATTAAGTGAACCCCTGTGCATCAATGATCGGATGAATGGACTGCGTAGTTGTATTCTTGGCTAGAATTTATTTATTATTTATTTAATTGCTATTTACAATTGTATTAATTAATTATTTATTTTTGGTTAAATTATTTAATTGTTTTTAGTTAAATTGTTTAATTATTTATTTTATATTTCATTTTGATAAAAATCCCCCATGTCTCGAATTTAAAAAGAATCGAATTTTTTCCCAGTCCCTGTGAATTCGACCCTGCTTACTACTATACACAGAAAATTTATTTTTCTTAAACAGGTATTTATTATTGCACAGGCACGACACCTGTCAGTCGAGCCTATAAAGGGCGAGGGTCTGGGTCCGGAGGGTTTGGAGATCTAGGGAGGAAAGGCAGTGAGAGATGCCGATGATGGCGAGGATCTTGCTATGGAATTGAAAGGCCTCCCAAAGGCTGAGAGATAAATGAGAGGAAGAAGGTGTGGCGGTGGAGGAGAAATGGTATAAAAAAAAAAAAAGGGAACAGCGAGGTTGAACTTGAAGCAGAAGGAGGCGAAAGGGGAATCCCAGGGCCAGTGAGAGAAAGCGGACCTCTGATGCTGGGTAGAAAAGGAGCCGATAGAGGAGAGGGAGACAGTGTGTCGACGGAGGAGGAGGAGGAGCGAATGGACAAAGTATGAGGATGTACGTAACCCTAGAGGAAAGGAGAGAGAAATTGAGAGGACAGAGCAACATTGTTGTGGAAAGAAGAAGAGAAAGAGAAAAGAGGAAAAAGAATGACAGAAGAAAGAGAGAGAGAGCAGCTGCAGAGAGAAGGCAGCAGGAAGAGAGAATGCAGCAGAAGCACATGGGACACTGGCAACGAGGCCAGGTGGGAAGCTAACGCGCAAGGCGCGAAGGACTGAATGCTTCTAATCACACGCCGGGCACGTGAGAGGACAACGAAAGTTTTGGCTGAATTCTGTTGGGACGTTATCTACTTATGTTGAAAATATTGAAATCTTTCCCAAAGTGAATTCAATCTATGAATGATTATATGAGTTTGTGTTGGTGTATTTCTTTCCTTTCCTCTCTTATATTATGTCGTTCGAGAAATTGGACGTGTCTTTGAAGAGAATAGCACTTCACCTAAAATTCTTTTCTTGCTTCATAATTTACACACTTTACTGGTCTATCAAATTGCTAAAAGCAAAAAAAAAACAAGGGATAGGCAGTTATAGTTTTACACATTCTTTTAGTTTACCTACTAATGATACTCCACTTCTTACAAGTTACAACCACAATTCGCAGTGATAATAAAACGAGAAATCATCATGACAGAAACTGAGTTAAGGACCAATTAAAATTGGATGCAAATCGAAATCACTTTTTTCCACAAATGGAATTTGTTGTTCAGTGACTATGTTGGGTACAACATACGTGCCACAATCCTTTAAAACTAGTAGCTATTTACTCAGACATGAGAGTTCACAATTCATGCCACCACGTTCTTCTCTAAAAATCATGATTTGCAAGTGAAAGAAAGTCACTTGGGAGCAACTCCATATGGTCTTCCGCCATGTTAATCCATGCTTCTATTCCATCACCACATTTGGTACTCATCAAAATTATGGTGTTTTTCCTAGGCACAGCTGCCGTGCCAATTGCAAAAGGCTTTCCCCAGCCAAAGTCCACTTCATATACAGGAAACCTACACCAGCTGGTAAAGTTACAATAACACATCTCTGTCTTAGACAAAAGTTTCCTTGTTTCACTCAAAATCCTCAGATAAGGCTCTCTCTGTTGAACAACATTTTTCACAAAATCATCATTTACGTTTCTTATTGCATATCTCAAATGTCCAGCTAAATTATGGCATTCTTTCTCCATCTCAGGCATCAACACGGCAGAAATAGGCAGGGAAACATTCCCAAAGGCGAATTCATCGTGTGGTAATTTCATTTTTGGTCTCAAGTTCACATTATGGATTGCAACAAACATGGTTTCAGAATCAAGTTTTGACCGATTTACCTCAATGAAATTCTTGCAGATGAAAGCGGAAAGCGCTTCTACTCGAGTTGGATCCCTTATTGTGGAAGTGGAGTCTGATGAAGCTAGTTCTTTGATTCTTTCCAGCTTTTCCTTGCTGAATACAAACCTCTTTGCAACAATCTTTTGTTTATCTGCAACTGATATCAAAGGGGCTCTGGGGACATCTTCTGGAGGAGGAAAATGAAGGCATCCCACATCAAAATTTGGTGTCAGAATCTCCCTATCATCACTACCCCTGCATATAGCAGCCCATGAATTCAAGAACATCACGACAGACAATGCATCAGCTATTCTGTGCGATATGCAAACTCCAACAGACATGCCTCCACACTCAAAGAAACTGATTTGAACAGCTAATGGGACATCATTTCTCAAACTATTCTCAATAATTTCGTAAGGCTTTATTGGCAGATAATGGTTGAATTCCTCAATTACAAAGTTTTGAGTTGCCTCTGAAAGGGAAGAATGAACTTGAGCTTCGATGAATAAAGCCCCTGAATCATTACAATCGACGAAAACGTCATCCTGTATCCTTCCTGCTAAGGGGTAGAACTTGGTTAAGGCTTGAGATATGGACAGTTTTAGCTGCTGGGAAATTTGGGAGCGATCAGATGAAGCATGATTTTGATAAAATAGTATGAAGGGAAGATAGATTGGCGTTGGAAGACGATCAATGAAGGACAGATTTTGATGTTTGAGGTGAAGGGGTGTCGGAGAAGATGGCTTGATGTACTCCTTCAATATTATCTCTACCTGTGCCATTATTTTTGCTCATCACAAGTATCACTTCTGAAATAATGAGGCAGTTTTATAGGCAGCATTAGGAACCCAACCTTGCTTTGAGTACTTGGGAACGAATTTTCGAACAAATAAAGAATGTATCCACTACCAAGGGAAGATTATAATATTTTACAGGCTAAATTATCAAGGGAGAGAGATCGTAATCTTTGAAACCAATAACAAATGCTCCATAATTGCTCTTGGAAAGATGAATAATGATTGCAACAAGCACTTTAATGCTTAACCCCTTTTGGGAATTTAGTGGTTAGTGATTGTTTGATGTCGTTAAATTATACGAGCAAGTGGAAATCTATTTGAGAGTGCAGAGGTACTAAAAAATGGACCTATTCGGAATTGCCATTAGCTTTTATGATTCTTTAATGTACATATTTCATAAAGAATAATAGAAAGGATAAGGTTGACAGCTATGCCATCTGCTTGGACTTTCAGATCAGCAGCAATCCCAATATTCTGCCCAAGAAATGGAGGGATTAAATCCACACCTTTCCGTCCTAAATCTATACCTTTAATCTATTGATTGATTATTTGTACAATTACGAATGAATGTTATTTATACCAGAGCTTGAGTTTAGAATTGAGAGGTGCATAGATTTGGTATTTTAAACAAACTGGCCAAGGAAAATGACCAATAATATATGCCAATGATTTGTAAGCACCATTCGACTACAAAATTTCAAGAAAATAATTGGTGTTGACAGAAACGGTTTCAGTCAAGCCTCCAAGGTTTATTTATAGGTTTCTTTGGTGGATCTATAACCCTTTTTTTTTTTGCATTTCATACCCTTCATTAGTCATGTAATCCCATTCTCACCCGTAATTCATACGTTCCAAATTTTATTATACATTCCAAAATATTCAAAATCTTGTCAAGATATGATTATGTATCTTATTTACTCCTAAACCACAACAATATCCTTCTCTTTTTTTTGCTACATTTTTCTGATTTCTACACTTTGCAATATTCTTCTGATTCCTTGAATGCAGTTGTTATTCATTCCGTGCCCTTCATTATTCATCTGTTCCCGTTCTCACCTCTAATTTAAAATCTTGTCAAGATATGAGTGTATGTCTTATTTACTCCTAAACCACAACACTATCCTTCCCTTCCATTCCTCTCTGTCTCTTCCTTGTGTGTTTCTGTTTTTGTGCAATACTGCAACTTTTCTGTTCAATGTAAATTTGAAATTGTAATCTGAGTGAGTGATATAAAAATAAATAAATAAATAAATTCACAGCCAACTGAGTTTGCTGAAGCACAAAATCTACTACGCTGGAAATCCATATCCTTTCTAACAAATTAGAAGTTTGGTATGCAGAGTGAAAATCAGTGTAAAATTGAAAGGGTCCAAAGAGTAGTTACGTTACAAGAGTAAATCTGAAAGGCAAGCCTCGGCATCATTCTTGATCATATAATATGGAACAACATCATGCACGAGCAAGAACTGAAATGAACTCGTCATCATGTTGAAGCATCTCGAATTCGTCTTCAACCATGTTCGCCAATGCTTCAATTCCATCACCACTTCTTGTAGGCGTCAAAATCACAGCATTCTTGAAAGGAATGGCTGTTGTGCTTACCCAAAGAGGCTTCCCCCCACCCCAAATCCACCTCATAAATAGGAAATCTACACCAACTACTAAATGTACAAATATCCATCTCTCCCTTGGAGAATAATCCCAATGACCTCATGATATAATCCAAATTCTTCTCTTTGTTCCGTGTATATTCGGGACATTCAATATTCACTCTTGTAATCCCATTTCTCAGTTGGATTAGTAAGTCTTCATATTCTGTGGTGGTACTCTGATTAGAAGATGAAAATGCAAGAATAAACCTCCAGAGATTTCCAAAAGTATGCTCTGGACAAGGTGGCTTCACTCTTGGCCTCAGATTTAAAGCATGCAGCGCAGCAAATGTGGTTTTGCCTCCTATTTTAGCTTTCCCGACATCCACGAAACGTTTCCAAAGAAAAGCTGTGACAGCTTCAACTCGAGTGGCTTCTTTTATATCAGATTCAGAGGAGATAACATTTTTGAGTTTTGACAACTTTCCCTGTCTTTTTTGTTAGTTTTTTTTTTTTTGTTGCCGTCTGACATATCCTTCTCCACACAGTTATTAATCCTGATTCTGATAGTGGGAAAAATTCTACGAGTCCTCCCTTTGCCCAGCCCTCATTGTTTTTTGTTACGTCAACAAACAAAGCCATTAAGCTCTTTATAGGATTTATGATTTCCGCAGCTTGCTAGGACTTGACAAAAATTTTTACTTTGTTCTAAGTCATAGGTTCTCAAGTTTTGTCCTTAACTAACTTTTGATCAAGCATGACTCGCACATTTATCTTTTTTTTTTGAGTTTAAACTTCTCTCTTGCTTTCAATCTCCAAAATTGATCACATCTTTTGCCATTTGTAACCTAGCTTTTCCTGGTCTACATATACTTTCTGAATCAAATTTGAGGCCATTTGATCTCAAATAGAAGCTTCAGTGTTTAGCTAATTGGCAATGGAAAAAATTCTAAATGCAAGAACTCCATGTCAAGAATTGCCAGATAATTAACCGCTAGTAGTGGAGAATGTTCAAATTTGAAAAATGATTCAAAATTGAAATGGGATGCTGGTGAAAAATCAACCTCAACAGTACAAGCTTTGAGAAGTAACCAAATCCTAGTCTCTGTTTTTTTTCCCCCTCGATTTTCTGATTCTACTTTTAGGAATTTACTGACATCAACTTCAAGCAAAGGCAGCAGAAATCAATCTCAAAAACCATCACATTTCCTTCACAACAATACAAGATTATTCTTTTCTTATGTGTTTTGTTATGCAAATGCAATCGCTTATGATCATCCATTATTATCCTGCCAACAAAGAGCACCAGTTTCGAATTTTCCTGCAAACCGATTTCATAATCATACTACCATCAGTTGAAAGATAAGGACAGTTGAGGAAAACATGCCTTGTACTCTCCGCAACATGTCTTGAACCACAAATTCAAACCATACTTGAGGATTTAAAATAATTGCTTCTTTTTTATTTTTCTTTCAATTTATGTAATTTTTAATATTCATTTTTAAGATTTAAAATAATTATTGATTCAAAACTATTTATGGAAGCAAAGATATGATTTTTATAAAATAATAAGCAACAACTTTTTTCTATTTTTTTGGATTGCTTCAGGGTTAATAAAATAAAAATATGTTCTTTTTTTAATGCAACATGGCCTCAATAAGGCCATTTTCGGCATTAAGGGGGTTTTTGTTAAATGTTTGATCATTCAAAGGGTGAGACCGTTATTTAGACAAATTATAGAGATTGATTGGTAATATGGCCAAACCTCAGGGGAGGTAAATGTAATTAACCCAAAAAAAATCAACTAGGAGCCTTTACAAGATTTAGGAAACAAATAAATAGTATTGAGCAACTAGCTCTGTTGCAATAAATTTGATATGTATGTTATAACTCGGTATAAAGCATCTGGAGAAAGATAAAGATAAAAATAACTAGACAAGACAAGGACCAAATACAAAATCAAACAAGAAAAAAGGGAAGGCAAAAGGATAAGCAGATAGGGAATTAGGGAACTTGTCTTGGTTGTCTTGCTATGCCTCCAATTAATTATGCGGCCGCCCAAGATTGGACTCTATCTTACTACTGTCAATACAAGTTGATTCCGGAAGAACGGAAAACTTTCATATAAAAGATCGTATATTCGAATTTCATTGTCGACATGAGAACTATATAAATGAGTAAGCTATAAGAATTCTTGTGAGCGATCTATGATTTATTGTCGAAATGAGAACTATATAAACGAGCAATCTTTAAAAACTGTCGTAAGCGATGTATGATTCATGTTCTGATCGTGATGGTGACCGAAATCAAACGACTCGAGCTTTTTTCTACTCAGAAAATGAAAAATCTAAGTACGACTGGGCCAAGCGACTAGGACAAGTCCTATTTCCTACGCTTCCAAAAGTAAGTTGAGTGCATGAACCTTGGTCACTTGGTCGCCAACAGAATGGGTAGGAAACCCCATGTGAATACAATTTCGAGGCATGTGGATTGTGGATGACACCAAATTAGAGAACTGGGCGCAAATGTTCCCCAGATTTGTACTTTTGCATCTGGGCATTTTCACTTTTTTTCAAGCACAGGTAATTGTTTGCTTTGATCTGGTTGTTTGTATTGTACCAATGCCCTTTTGGGAGGAAAAGAGTGCAATATCAGTCAATCCCCATAAAATACCAACCAAGAACTCAATTGACTTGGTTCCCTTGAAATTGAAGTTAATTTCTTCCGTTTACATGGATTTTGTTGTTATCAGTCGTTTTATAAATAATTTTAAGGATTACTCATTAGCAAATGTCATTGAGACGTATCACTTCTGTTTGTTCCTTCACGGAATGTCATTTCTTTTTTTGAGCTTTGAAATATCTTTTTAAAACAATTTAGACTCTAACGAATTAGCAAATGCCCCCCTATTATTATTATTATTATTATTAACGGCTTTTAGAGTGACTGGAGCTATCAATTTGCTGATTTAGGAACCAGATAATATATATCTAACCGGTCCCTCTGCTTTCTAGCAAATTAATGTTCTCCTGCAAGGAAATGTAATGTATAGCAATTAAGTCCAATTATCGGTGGTAGTTTAATCAAATTCATTGAACAGAATTGCAAAATATACCCTCTGCAATTCAGAATAACTTGATTCCAAGGAAGCTACTGTTTATGTGCTCTTCAAAAGCTATTTAACTTTGAGTAAATCTTATATACACTGACAGTGTATATACTATCATCGTTTGATACATGACACATGTGCAAAAGTTGAATTTTAAATTCAAATTTTGCATAGTTGTCATTCATTTAACGCTGACACACTGTCAGCGTAGAAAATATTAATCCTTTAACTTTTGCTTCTCTACTCCAAATAGCTTAAAATTTGATACTCCATGTGGACGTTACTTCCCTCGCCACCCCACCCCCCCCCCCCCCAACCAGAAAATAAAAAAATAAAAAAAAAGAGTAAGTAAAAGGGAGTGTACAAATGAAGTTTATTATGTACGTAAAGGGAGTTTCTGAATATAGACAGCAGTTGCAAAGGTTACCATGTTGTAAAGTTTGAACTTAATTTTTTTTTTTAGTGGAAGCGCATTAGATAACAAAAAGGGGATATGCAAATTATGGGGAGACAAATGGTGATCATGGTAAATAGGTAATTATATCTAATGGTACTTTATTGTTTTACTAGTTACAAAGAAATAATAGAAGATACAGACTCTATATTATCAATCTAGGTAGTTGGTTACTTCAAAACTAATAATATTGTAGATGATCCTATAAAAGGAGTACAAGATTAAAGGATCAAAATCTCGTCTTTAAACATGACTAGGCCCCCAAATGTTTTAGACCTTTTGGGGTGTGCAGGCAATGCAAGCAAGCAAAAGCATAGCAGAAGAAATGCCATCTTCTTCAAGATTGGAAGTGCTTCTCTTGAACTTGCCAGTTTTTCCTTTGTTAAGCAAGATGATCTGCTTCTGCACTTGTTGATGTTCCTCTTGCTTCTGCTGCCCCTGCTTCTTCTTTGCTGCTGCTGCTGCTCTAGCCACCATCTTTAGTTTTGGTTTTTCAGAAGATAAATTTTGAATCTTTCTGGAGGTTGGGAGTTTTGCAGTTGAAAGAAAATGTTTGATGAGAATCAAAGTTGCATGCCCCTCCTCAATTTATAGCCTTCAGAAGTTGCAGCCAACTACACATGGTAGGATTTTAGGACCACAAACTTAGGTAACTTTTAAAGGTGGATAAGAATAAGATAGTGCTGTAGATTCTACTATTACAATATTTTTGTAACATGCATCATTATTACTTTCAGCTGTCTTTGAATTTTAAATAGGTTTAACTAGTGGGACCAAAATGTACCATTTCAATTCTTGATTTGGGGTCTAATCCTTGAGTTAAACTTACAGTCTTTAACTCTTAATCAATTTATAATACCGCTCAGGTTTTCTAATCAAAGACAAAACAAACATATCTACACAGATCAAAATATTTTTATCTTGCCAAACCAAAATATTGTGTGCTTTTGCCAAAGAGATATATATATATATGACCTCAGAAGCCCCTGGTGTGGATGATCTGGAACAATTCTTGAAGACTCGACTGAAATTGATATCCTCTGGCCCTGAATAAAAGCAGTAGGGAAAGGAGGAAAAGTTCTATGAAATTCACAGGTAAAATAATGGGGTGGACCATTTTTTAGAGCAAGATTCAATTCAAGAATTTAAAACTTCTCCCACCAAACTTACCCAGTACAGAGTATTAACAAAAGTAGGTTTTGAATGGCCAAAGTCTGTGAATGCTTTGTGTATATTGCAGGCTTTGCAGTTGGAATAGTTATTATTATTGTTATTAGTTATTACTAGTCTTTCCCATCAAATTAAAATATGATGTGGAGTCTGAAACTGCCAGCTTATGACAACTTTTACTCTGTGATATACACATGATCTCCAAGGGAAATGAACACTACTTAATTTTCAGTAGTCAATCTTGATCAGATACAGGAAATAATTGGCATATGGGTTAGTTATAATGCTAAGGGATTTGCAAATACTCCTGACAGCAGTTCTTATTAATATACACAACTCATTGTTTAGATATTCACAATATTTATTGTACCATGTTATTCAATAATTTACTTAATTTAATTTTATGTTTTTAAAAGTAGAATTAATCTTCTATACATTGACAGTGTATACACTTTTACTATTGGATGCATGACACATAATTCAAATTTGAATTTGAAAATCCAAATTAATTTTGCATATATGTCATGCATCTAACCATGACAGTATAGTATATATACTGTCAGTCAGTGTACATGAGATTTACTCTTTAAAATATTAACACTTAATATCTCAATTATGAGTGCCCCAAGAAAACTTGTTACACAATTCCTAAGCTAAATCGCTCATATCGAAACATATGCATGAATACATGCATAGAATTCAAGTTCACTTTCGTGAGTTATTTATCTCAATGAATAGCACCTATGCATAATGCATCTCCACATGCGAAAAGGACAAAACCAAATGTGTAAATTAATTAAAAGCTTAGCTAATTAACAGAGGAGAAATGTGGATAAGTTTGACAAGTAAGCTTATATGACATATATGTTTAAGGACCATTTATGTTGCTAAGCACATGGCAGTGGTGTCTTCTTACAAAACATACATAAAAAAAAATAATGTATTCTTTTTTTTTCAGACTTTTGAAGTTAGTTAATTAAACCTAATCCCAAATTTAACCCCAAAAAGCCGGCAACTCTTGAGGCAAACCCAAGAACTTAACTACCCAACCCCCCAATCCCGAAAAAACGATATGGGACTACGGAAAAGTTAGTAGGGCAACCTCTACTAAGCCTTAAAATTAGTAGGGAAAGTTATAACTTTTGATGTATTCATCTCCAACAATTTTTGACATTAGTTTCCAACTGTATCTTTCCTGGGTTCTTCTTTTTTCCCAATCATTGATGGAATCTAATATGGAAATTAATCAACTCTATAATGTTGTTCGTATAAAGTTATAATATCTAATGCAAGAAATAGACAAGACTAATTACCAACCAAAATGACAAGCACGGCAAGGATACCGAGTTTGAGATGTAACAATGATCCATCTGGGCACTCTGCAAAATGCAAAAATAAGAAGTACTAGTCCTCCGTTTCATTTTATGAAAATCATTTAAGGCATTTTACTTGGCTTTGTTCAAAATTCAAAAATAAGTTATTGTACAATAGAAAGCAAGAATAAATATATGTCATGAATTATTTGAAACCTTCCATATCTGAAAATAAAAAAAAATACAAATAAAAGATAGACGGCGGTTTTTGAGAGTGGGATATAATCCAATTATTTTAAGTTTCTTTGTAAAACAAAGGTTTTATTTTCAACTATTCCATCCTCTCTTCTCGATTTGTCATTTTCATTGTTATTAAAGAGATGAACAAGATGTTGTTGGTTCTGGATAATTTTGTGATATGAAGTAAGAATTATGCTACCCCGCAAAAAGGTTGAAATTCCACGAATTAGATGTCATAGATTTTAATTATCCTGTTCCCTTTCCACTTCTTCAATTTTATCCTTCTCCTGCTAGAAAACCAAAAAAAAAAAAAAAAAAGACTACCCCGCAAAAAGTTAAAGAAAGAAAGGTGCCTTTCACTAATCTTTTTAATGGTTGGCTTAGCAACCTCCCCAAGTGTCTAACTACATTTAATTAAGTACCTAACTAATTCTAAATGTGCGTACAGTCCGGCAAAACAACGTATGCCTAATTGCAAGCTCATGCTCACTCCTTTCCACAAATTAAAATTCTGTTTGTTTTCCTTTTTTTTTTTTAGAGTTAAAAAGATTCAAGAAACTGTCATTCTACTGTAGGAAAATGACAAAACATGCAAGCATTAAAGAAGGTTATGATCGAAATTCAAATTACAAACTTTTGATGTTTGAAAGTATGACAACTTCAGTGTACCACAATGGAAGTACTAGGGTAGTAGCTACTCTAATTTATTGCATGTAAATCAAAAGAGTAAAAACTCAAAATTCTACGATCTCGAAATTTTGAAATACTAATGCTGTGGTAATTTCTTTTACCTCTACCATCAACCTAAGCAGTAATGATTGAGCGTTGAAAGTTTGGCCAAAGAATAATGTAGAGAAGAAAACAAGAAATTGTGGATATTTTGCACATTTTGTGAAGAGGGTTGTCCTCTACACAACGTGCAAAGCCATGTGAGCATGTTCCACGATCTGACCCCCCTCTCCCTCTCTACACAATGTCCAATTTTTTTCTGTGCATTTTTTTGTTAGTTCGTTTTCTGAACGTACATTTTCCTTGATATCCAGCCAGTTGTAAAAAAACATAATGTACTACTACAGTTGCTTTCATTGATCAGAACAAAGGTTAGAGGCGAAGTCTTTATCACCAATCCTCTTTTTCTGTTCTGCGGTAGTAAAAAAGATTGAAAATTTATGGTTTAAGACGTTTCTTGTTTAGTCTATTGTCAACTTTCCATAGTCACATTGTATATATCGCTATATAATGTATGATTATCCTTCCAAAAAACAGATAACCATGATGAAATTGAAACCCTTTGAGTTAGTTGCAAGATTTGAGAGAGTTATATTATGATCAAAGTTCACTGCCGATATTAATTTCTTGCACAAAGAAAGAAGAATTGCATGGAACATGACGGGACCTCATTATTGCAAGAAATTTTGTTTCATTTGTAACAGACAAGGAAAGGGAAATGAGTGGATGAACCCATTATTCTTGACATGCAGGGGCCATAGCCATGGAAGATGGGTTGTTGGCCAAGCTGAGAACAACCCATATTTGCTCGTTTGACTCATAAAAACTTGATGTAGACTTCCCTTTCTTGACCATTTTCTGTAGTTGAACCAATCATACACGATTCAGATAATTTAATCAAGATGGAATATGGATTCCTTTTTACTACACTAACAGTTTAGTAAAAAAAATTTATTTTTATACTAACGGTTTTAGATGTATGGCATATTTTTGTACAATTTAAGTTCATATTATGTGGCATGATCTAAACTTACTAGTGTAAAAAAAATTATACACCGACAGCGTATAAAAAAGTTATCCATACAATGTTGTACATACTAATTTCCTGAAATGCTACAACATTTATATATCTTAGGGGGTACACCACAATATATACAGCTCAACATTAGACTGGATCATTTGTCCTCCCACATACCTAAGACAACTAAGTAAAGACTTAAATATATTTGTCCTATGATTGCTTACATATAGGCGTTAGACTAAATGAACCACAATACAACTGAGGATTAGACTGGATCATTTGTCATCCTATACATCTAAGGCAACTAAATAATTAATGATTTGGATATATTTGTCATATGATTGGTTTAAAATAAATGAAGCTCATATGTGGACAAAAACCCTTCAATCCTTTTTAATTTAAAGAAGAAAGATTTTTTTCATTCTCAGCAATTAAGAAAAAAATCGTGTTGTTGATTATTTGATCTTTTTCACTAGAATGAGATGGAATTGACTCTGGGTTTATCATCATTTTAAAGATAAAATTGTGTTTTTAAAAAAAATATTGATGTTAAGGGAAAAATTGACCATTAAGTTTGATCATTAATTTTGGAAAATAAAGTGACTAAAAAGTAATGTTAATGAAAAAATTGACAGTGATACCAAATATTAAATCGGTAAAGTGATTATAACCTAAAAAAAAAAAAGGGTAGTGCAATTATATAGTGAGAGGTGGCAACTTGGTCTGTTCCCATCTGAACAGGATGGCAACCCATCACTTTGTCTAGATGGACTTCGGTCAAACAGAACTTTGGAACGAATGCGATTGTAACGCCATATCGACATGGGTTGTCTCTTGTTTGCTGTTTGGAAAATGATTGAGCCCATTCCATGACCAGCCTCTGAAATCGATGGGCCAGAGTCAGTTTTATTTCTTTTTATTTACAAAGTAAAAAAACATAGTAATAAATAAACTAACAAAGTTAAAAGAAAAGGAAATATCAAAAGTGAATTTTTTTTTTTTTTTTAAAAAAAGCACCTCTTTCAAATCATCTACTTTGTGCTGTGTCCCTCTTTTGTGCATTTTTTTCTTTTTATTGCTTTCGAGAGTTATTACAGTATTTAGTGGTTCAGAGAATAATCCAGTTGCATTTTCGCCTTTTTCCTATCTTTTTTTTTTCATTTATTTTTTTCATCCTCCACTCCACTACACATATTTAGCGTCAAAAATTTAGCAACACCGTTCATGTTTAGTTGTGTAAGTAAGTTTTTGTACTTGATATTCCATGTCTATGCTAATTTGATTACTTCACCTTCTGATTTTGTACAATCAATTTTTTCTTTTATTTTATGTTCTCACTGCTTTTGCACATCGATTTAAAAATTTTAATGTTCAAAATAGGTTAAAAATCTAGAATTTATGTGATAATAACTTTAGATTATTTTTCCCGATATTCACTTTTCATAATCAGTTTTTACAAAACTTGAGCAAACAAGAACATAGACTCTACATATGGACAAAATTTCAGTCCATATCTGGGAGCCAGCTTTGTTTGGACTGTAATTTTTTGCAGAAAAATTTTTACATTTTCTGTAAACACATTTTTCAATTACATTTTTATTTCACATAACATACATCAAATAATTACAGACCCTCCGTGGATAACTCGGTTGGGACTGATCGTCTGTAGTTACAGCAAGGTCTCGGGTTCGACCCTCATGTGCTATCGTTGTTGGGTATCTTTGGAACAAAACTCTGCCTCCCCTGAGGGGATTATCCTCCTGACCTGAGAAAAAAAATAGTTACAATTTATTTTTCTACAAAATCTTTTAAAATTAGCAATCTAAACGGTCCTAAGGACTTTATAGATGTATCAAAAATCTCCAAAAGCTTTCTGAGAACAATTGGAAAGATATCATATGCCTACTGGGACTTTATAGACGTGCTTATTGGTGTAGTGGGATCGAGGTGGAAACTAGAGGTGGCAAAATGGGCGGGATGGGCGGGATTTGCTTGGGTTTGAGATGGAACCGAGTCATATGGGTTTGGGTCCAACCTTACCCATATGTGTTTTGGGACTAACTTGGGCGGGATCATTTTGGGATGGGTTTAGATTCATCCCGCCCAATACCCAAATTCATTTTCTACATATTTTTTTTCCTTTAATTCATTTTTTATTTTTTTATATAATTTTAATATTTTTGATTTATTAAATTTCTTTTAGTTTTATTAAATAAACATGCAAGTGCTTTATACTCAAGATTCCCACCAAAAATTGGATTAACAAATAAAGGAAAAGATAGATATACAGCCATATTCCAACATATATCAAGATGGCCAAGGTCCTTAGGATGTTGAATATTTATCCTCATCATTGTCCAAGGATGACAGGTCTAAACTAACTGAAATGCTGGAAATTCTTGTGGATAATGACTAAGAAGACTACTAGATTATATTCGCTGGTATGACTATAAAAATTGTTAAAGATAATTTTTGAATCTAAGACTCTGTTTGGATTGACTATTTTTTCAAAAAATAAGTTTTTCAAATACAATGTTACAGTAATATACAATAACTCAAGAAACATCCCATCCATATTAGTATATCAAATATTTCAAAAAAATTTTATAGTAAAAATTTTTCATATACACGGCTACAATAAAATATTTCAAAAACACCTACCAAAAACAGCTAATCCAAACGGAGCCCTTGCCATTTGAGCCCAATGGGTACCCAAGTATTTCCCATCCTTTCCCATTCATTAATGGGTATAGTTGGGATGTGTCCCAACTTAAACCCAATACCAAATTATAATACCCATCCCGCCCAAAGTTCCTTTGGGCATGGGTAGCCCATTGGGACTTGGGACAAATTGCCAGCTCTAGTGGAAACCGAGTTTATATTTTTGGTTGTATGGATGACTATGACAAAATTCCACATCAGTAGAACTTCAATGGATTTAACGTGGAATCCTTCAGCTGTAACCAAGTCACATCTAAAATAACTCAAGGACCAAATTCTGGTGAGGTGCACCAACTATATAAATGTAGTGTATATGGAAGAGTTTTCTTTTTCTTTTTATTTATTTATTTATTTCCCTTTCTTGAAGAAACAAACAATTGATAAACCACCAACTATACCATATCTTTTTGGGACCTACCAATTATTTCAAAGTCAAGTTACTGAAAATTGTTGCACAATATTTGGAGTAATATATATAGATAGTTTAACATGTGACGGTATGAAAAATGAGAATTAAAGCAATCACATGAAAGTGTCCTTTGATTAATTGTTAAGTGTGATGGTTGTTGTTGTTGAGATATATAAATAAATGCCTTTCAATCAACTACTTTTGAATGCATTTGCTCTCAATTTTCAATTAGCTAAAGAAAAAGATCGAGCTAGAATAAATAATGGGGTTTTGTTTTAGTACGAAAAATGTGTATATATAATGGAGTTGAAATAGTCAGGGCAAATTTAGATCTCTCTCTCTCTCTCTCTCTCTGTCCAAGTTTATATAAGTACATTGCTAGTGGCAATGTGAGGGAGTTAAACGCTGAATTACAAGTGAATATGATCTGTAATCGACAGATCACAGGTTCGAGTCATCAAAAGAATAAGTGGAAAACAACTGTTAATTTTCTTTAAAAAAAAGTTGGCATTGCTTAAATTTTGTACAAGTTATGAATGACGTTAACTCAAACAAAAAAAAAAGAATTAATCTTTTATATATTAACTAATGAATAAGGGAAAAAAGGACAATATTTTGATTTAAGATTTGTAAAAATTCCTGACTAACTGTTCATGAAAATTAAATCCAATTATCCAACGATTTATCTAATTTATCTTGTAAAGCCATAATCATGGCAAACTTTTGACATGCTTCGTCCTATTGACTCACTTAAGAGCTAAAACTCCAATAGCACCAAGGTTTAATACGTGTTGAAGTAAGCATTCATTAATTTCAAACATTTCTACCAAAACCTAGTCTCTTCTTTGACGGGCTTTATCCTACTTTTCTGGGATAACAAAGGAAAAAGTCATTGAAATCTCGTATAGGTTTTCTCGTAAATTAATTGCAAACTAAGAACAGGTCAATTGTGTAAATTACAAAAGTTTACAAGAAAACCAAGGGTTAGAAAGCATTGCCCATTTGCCCTGCCCGCAATCATGAATGTTATAGAAGATAGTAAAGGCTAGCTGGTGGGCAGGTACTTTGCGAGCCTTCAACTTCTCTCAACTTCTCCGTTTCTCTAATTTCTCTCGATTTCTCCTCCTTTTTAAAAAAGTCTTCCCTCAAAGAGGAAAACCATCCTATGGTCTCCTTTCCATAAATTTTGCTTCCTTTTTTTTTTTGTTTTCCTAAAAAATTCTCTTCTAAGTTTTTTTAGTGAGAGTTTTCATTTCTTTTAGGAATTCCAATTCTTAATGAAAATTTTCTGTTCTCTTAGGAATTCTTATGGACATTTTTGTATTTTTTTTATCGTTAGATATGAAATTCTTTTTGAATTTTGAATGTATTTCAACCGATCCCAACATTATTATTGGAGTTTAAAAGCGTTGATTAGTAAATACGACGAATGCAACATGTACATAAGGGAGTTGCAGTTATTTATCTGTTACAAGACAACTTTAAAATTTCGTGTATTTTTTTTCAAATTTGTTCATAATATTTGAAATCTATTATATATATTTGTTAAATTGCATATCTATAATTTCTTAACCTGCTATTTGGGTAATGATGTAGATCAAATCATATACGAAGATTTCAAACTATTTGTTAATGCAAATTTGCTTCCTATAAAAAAAAAGGAAATAAGCTTAATTAATCACAAAATTAGCAAGAGTAATTTAATAAGTATTAAGAGTAATTTAAGTTCTTTTTTTTTTTTTTGGAGGAAAGAGTAATTTAAGTTCTACCGTCATACGTCATTTGGCCACTCTTTCAATTTCAATATAATATCATATCAACGTCCATTGGTCAACTAAAGCAAATATCATATCCTGAGCCATCCATACATCTAATCACAGCATTTAAACATGAGGGATTCTATTTCTAGGTGATTTAGTCCTAATTATCCAAACAATTTATAATTATCAAAATTTTACGTTTAGACTCGTTTTTAAGTTGCACTGCAACGGTAAAGCAATTTATATTGGATAATAACGGTTAAACAATTTAAACACAAGGATCTTAATGAAATAGCTCTGGCTTAACGTTCAAACATACCCTAACTCAATGTGATGCCAAAAAAAAAAGAAGTATTGAACAAACTATAAATAGACAAAAAAAAAAAAAAAACCTCTTAATCCTCGACTGTATGTATTACAGTTTTGAAAAGCAGAGGTGTGTTTGGATATGAAAAAATTTGATAAAAAATTATTTGGAATAGAGTGTGTTTGAATAGTAGATTATTTGGGATAATTTTGTAAAAAAATAATGTAGCACTTTTCTGATATTATGTTTGTGAGATAAAAAGGTGGTTGAAAAATATGTTGATAATGCTAGCAAATAAATTTTGGCAAATTATAGTAATAGCACCTTTTGTGATAAAAATAATTGAGAATATAAAAAATTGGTCGAAAAATGTGTTTATAATTAAAGCCAAATAAAATTTGAATATATATATATATATATAAATATATATATGCAAACCCGTGTTTTTTTTATACCTAGATAACAATCTATTAGCTTTGCTTAATCAAATTTAAAATTATGCTACCTTACAACTTCCTAAAAAACACGTTTCTTTGCATTTCACTTTGGACTTTTGAATTATATTCACATTTTCATTTTACTACCTAAACTTTAATTTAAATTATTTGATACTTAAACTTTAATTTTAAATTATTTTATTTTCTAATGTATGAAATGTGTTTCAAATATATCAATGAAATTATTTCTGTGATTTTAAGTAACCAAAGTGAAAATTATCCAATTTCTAAAAAAATCTTCCAATATGTAATGTCTTCTTCTTTTTTGGTATAGTATACATATTTTTTCAAATCTCAATTTTAATTAGTCTTAAGTTTACTAATTAGGAAACAAAGAAGGGACTAGCAAAAAAAAAAAGGAAACAAAGAAGGGACTAGCAAAAAAAAAAAAAAAAAAAAAAAGAAAAAGAACTCCCATTGAAAAAACATCTACTACTATATAACGCTGCATTCGGTCACTGCTGAGCACGGGTCAATGGTAATACCGCCCAAATTCAATTCTTTACCCAATCAGGATTCACGACCATTTCGTCCGGCCAGCGCACCAGCCACCCGACCAAACTCTTGTTTTCGATATTTCAAAATCTTCCCCAAATTTCGATCCCTCCGCCAAAATTTCCACCTTCTCTCTCACACACTCACGCACCAGCATTTCACCCACTTTCACTCTCTAAAGCCGCCCCCGCCCCCGCCCCCGCCAATGTCGTTGTTCCGGTTAGCTTGATTTTTGATGGCCACCTCAGCATTTAAATCAACTACCAAGAGGTTATCTGTCGGCGGCGGGAGCTCATCCGGAGCGTCCGCTGATGACTCCTTCAGCTCGGGTAATAATGACTCAGCTAAAGCTCACCGCCGGTCGAGGAGTCTGAGCCACTTCTCGCGACGGCTTCCCTTGGAGCTAGAAGAGGAGAGTTCAGGTACGGCTGCAGCTGATTATAGAGGTGCACCAAGGGGCAAGTTCGTGAATACCACTCGAGGATCGGAGGCTTTGGAGATTAGTCTCGATGATCTAGCTCTCGAATTTTTCTCTAGTAATAGTACTAATGGTGACGAGGCAACTGAGAGCGGTGAGAGAGGGAGAAGCCGCTCGGCCAGGCGTGGCCAGGAAATTGGGCGTTGGGCGAGTGATACGGCGTCGTCCAGGAGGCGTGGGAGGTCGGTTTCTAGACATCGTGACGGTGTTGAGCATAAAAAGGTGGTTTCGGGTGGTAATGAAAGCAAAATTGGAACTTCTGAGGCAAATTCTAGGCGGAGGAGATCGCTTTCGGTGGCGCGGCATCGAATTAGTGACTCAGAGGTTGTGTCAAATTGTACCGGAAGCAAAATCGGAACTTCCGAGCCGAATTCGAGGCGGAGAAGATCGCTCTCAGTGGTGCGCCATCGGGTTAGTGACTCAGAGGTAAAAAACCTGAACATGTTGCTTACGAGCTTATTATTATTTGCTAATGTGCGATTAGTTTTACAGTTGACGAGGAGCTCTAAAAACTGAATTCTGTCAATAATTGCAATCCAAACTATAAAATTTCTACTTTGTTTAGTCTGAGTCCAGCAAATTCGAGACAAATTTTGGTCAATTGTTAAGGTCATATTACTTGTTAGGTTGAATGATTATCACACGAGAAGAAATATTCCCAGGACGAAATGGTATTTTAAAATAGCTACAATTTGGTGTACTTCTGTAATTTGCTAAAAAAGCTGGAAATGATGTAAAGTTATATGCATGATGTAAAGTTTGTCATCAATCAAAAGTCTACTTCCAAGTTCATAAGAACATGATCTCAGATGGTAAACCAAATAATGTTGGATTCCAACTTAGAGAAAATGGAGATTATATGGGAAATTGGGAAAATCAAGAAATGCTTAGGTCATAATGCATAAAAAAATCTTTCTATGAGTAGTATGGTTTTACCATGTCATCACCGTTCTAGTCTTCTGTCTTTCTCTGTTGACAGAGTGATGCATTTCGAAATTCTCAGAGTCATTACAATGCGAAGAGTATCAACAGCTGGAACAGCCAAGTTCAGAAGACATCAGCTTCAGCGGATCGGCGATTGCAAAAGTCAGCCAGCCAAAAAGATCTTGCTCATTTACATGATGGATATTCTGTAAGATTCGTAACCTTATATGTTTAGAAGCTTTAGTTGTTCTCTGTTGTTCGGCTGTGCTTGCCTTGTATCACTATATGAGGGAATTATGTGAGCATCTTTCTTGAAGGCTTCCCAAAAAATTTGTTATTGGCGTTTCTAAATCTATTAGCAGTATAAAATTAAAAGCTACATACATTAACTTCTCATGTAATTCTTTTTCTGGATGGTGAGTTACGGTAAGTTCTGGTAGGATAGCTTGAGTACAAAAGTTGTTCTAACCTTTCTTGTGGGACCTGTCAGAGTCACTCTTCAGCCTTAACTGATGAGGAAACAAAGGATGCTCGATGTGGGAAAAATGGAGCTGAGAGAACTATTCGAACAGCTTATGCTCAGAAGGTTGGTTGATTTTGCTCTTCCCTGTCATTTTTACTTGGAAAGTTTCTGCTTCACAATTTTCATGTCTTTTGACTCTTTAGGCTCAACATCCTAATGAGGGTGTTATAAATAGCGGGTTATATGAAGTGATGTGCAAAGAACTAAGATATGCTGTTGAAGAAATCCGAACTGAACTTGAACATGTAAGTTATATATTGCAAACAACAGAAAAGTCTACATGCCTACAATATTTTGTGGTTCAGCTGTTTGTGCATGCAAAGGAAGCTTGCTTGTCTAAGAGGTTTAGCGCTTTCATTTTTGGTAGGCCAGGGTAAAAAATGATGAAGGAGTGCCCTCGGACTCTAATGGTCTTCAAGTGTTAGAAACTTATGCAACAAAGTTGGAGCAGGTACACTGCTCTTTGCTGTGTGGGTTTTGTTCTAGATTCGATGTATTTATTTCTTTTATTTGGAAAATGGAAATGCATCTAACTAACACCAAATTTTTGGAACTCTATAACCACTTATGCCGTTTATGGTGTTAGCTCATCATGGTTATTACCAATGTTTGGTTCTTAAAGTACGGCTATCAATTATCTCATGTGTCTCCACTCTTTCCAGAGTTTTTGTCATAATCACTGAGGATTGAATAAATAGTTATCCTCTCTAGCCCACCTTATCACTTGTTTATGCCTTCAAAGGTCATATCTTCTTCACCTCTAGGGACACATCAAGAAATATGTCAAAACTGGCCTTTCTTTTTTTACCTTGACTTTTATACCCCTGTGAAGGATCTCAATGCAGGATGGGGCAATTACACGTAGATAATGCAGGAGACAAGTTTTTCCTTGCCAATCTTGTATTTTCTTGTTTCTCATCTATCACACAATCGATTCATTTGTCACATCTCAATCAATTGTGGAGTGCACTCATTTACTGCTGGGTCGTGCACTCCTGCAATCCTGCTATGGATCTTTGTCTACACTTGTAATAAAGATCAGGTCATCTCTATCTGCACTTAAGGGTGTTCCACTGATCTTGCAAACCTTACTCCTTGATAGCTTTCCCATATTTTATGAGCCTTCCTTTTAGGTAAAAATAGAGAAATAATTCAGTTGAGGGTATTATAATGACAAACTGCTTTGCGTGTAATTTGAAAATTTGTTGGAGCACTTCCTAGTGTATAACGTGCATAATTCTGTTCAAAATAACCTGTTGGAGATTATTTAAAGTTCCTTGATAACCTTAATCATGAGAGTAGACAGGTGATATCTGAACTTAGGTATCTCACTACATCCATTACTTTTTTTACCCCCCCTCTTATGTTTGAAGTTTAATTCCTGTATCAGTCTCAGAAGCGTAAACAAGATTTACTTGCCGAAATGTTGTTGGAGGAGCAGCATGGTCGGGAGCTTTCAAAAATTGTTAAAGAATTACTTCCTGATTCAAAATGCTTGTCTGATGGTATAAAACCAGCCAGAGCCAGAAAGGTATCGCGCCCTTCATCTCTTCTACTCAAGTTCAAGAGGAGCATGTAATTTTTATCATTTACAGTTACATTGGTATCATGTTCAGAGGGCATTTTAAAAATGCAGGATTTTTTCTGATAATGATATATTATCTCTTTGCTATTTACAGAGGAGTACAGACAGAAATAAGATGTCTAAACGATTGACTGAGGAGGCGGAGAGATACTTTGAGGACTTCATCTCAAATGTGGAAGATACTGATATATCTTCATTTGATGGAGAAAGAAGTGATGGGAGTTCAACTTTAGGAGGAATGACAAAGCCAAGAGATTCTATAATTAGGAATACTGAAGGTTTCCAGAGCCCAGTAGGATGTGATCCACATCCTGTGGAGATGGAGGGCATTATTTTGCCTTGGTTACAGTGGGAGACTAGTAATGATGGTTCTGTATTGGACAAGGTCAGAAAACACACTCCCATAACTCCAAAAACTTTACAATGGGATGCAGAACAGGTGAGTTAAGTGCTGGTCTTTCTGCAAAGAACCAAATCATACTGTTTATCCTTCAATATTCAATGTTTTGTGCATGATAATTGTACCTATGATCATGATGTTGTATCAAACTTTTACAGGCCTATTAAGTGATGCTTAAAGGAGTAAAACTGAAAAGAGTAAAAGGTACAAACACCACACAGAGAGAGGGGAGAGAGAGAGAGGGAGAGATGCTAGGGGAGGGGTGGTGGTTGGGCTGGGGGAGAAGGATATAGAGTATAATAAAATTGAAACACAGGGAAGAATTTGGGGATGAGAGGATGAATTATTAATCTCAGAGGGTGAATAAATGGGATTCTTCTACAATTTGAAAAAATAATTTACTAAGTGCATGGGGAGATGAAATGAGAGTAATTCTGATCTTGTCCATTCAAATGCCATATTTATTAACTTTTTTGCTACTTACTGTGTAGAAGATATTTTTTCTAATATTTTTAGGTAAAATTTTGGGAAGATGATAGTTTTTCAAGCGTGAAATGCACATTATAAGCTCAACTCACTGCTAGAACAACTGAATTCTGTTTTCTGCTACTTACTGTAGAGACAATATTTTTTCTAATATTTTTAGGTACAATTTTGTGAAGATCGTGAAATTCACATAATAAGCTCACTACTAGAACAACTGAATTCTGTTTTCCTAGGATTATTAATTTTGTGTCATATCATTGTTTTGTATGAGGCTTAACATAAAGGTGATGTACAATTGGCAGTTCTCTTTCATATGGATCTCATACATGAATGGAAACAAGTTAAGATACTTTTCTGAAAGCTGTTGTGAGTACAAAATCTTGTACTTCAACACTTACATAAGCTCAAAGAAACTCACAATTTTCAAAATCAGTGATTTCTTGTGCTCATTAATTGTCATCTCTAAGAGAGAGAGTGTACTCATCTGTAATAAAGATCTGCTTGGGCATGTCAACTTTGCATTAGAGCAGGGCAAACGGAATAAATATACATTGGCAGCAAAGGCGAGTAAGTTTTGTACTTCTCATTCGCCCTTGTTTTTGGAGTGTGGGAAGATAAATTGAACCATTTGTCCTCTGAGAGAAGCCGTTAGGCAGTGGTTTTTTGGTAAAAATGTGACAAACATACAAATGGCATCTTCAGCGCATTGAACTTTACATTCTTTCTCATGGTTCCTTTAGCTGATTTCATTGCATTCAATTGTTAAAACTATCTGGGTAACAGCCTTTAAACAAGATACTAATAATTACTATGCCTGCAGTCTTGTAGTAGGCTCTCCGTGTTCTATCATTGTATCTTTTATCCTCATTTATGTAATTTAATCATTAAATTGTGTAGGCTATATCCGTGAAACGAGATCTTAGTGATTACTCCATCAGTAGTCATGGGAGTTCGAGCCCAGGATTTATCAATGTTCATTCGGTGAACTCAAGTGTAGATGATAGAGAGAAATCTAGGGACTCTGGAATTCGCCTGATGTCAAGCTTCGACATGTCAGAGTATCTTTTGCTTCGCCGGAATGATGAACTTCTGTATGAAAGGTACAAAGAGCGAAACCGAATAAATTCAGGCGGTCTTTTGCTTTGTACTAATGTGCTCTAGTTTAGTTTCTCAAAGAATATTTAGATCCAACGTACAATGAGTGAGTGCAACTGTATGACATTTGTAGTATTGACCGTGGCAGTTAAATTGGTCCCGCTAGACTGCATAATTCTTTTGTATTTACATCTCCTTTCCATTTCCCCTAACAAATAAGCCCAATATTCAGCTTGTTTGCTTGGAGATGTAAGCTTGGTTGTAAGACTAAAGAAGAGGTACATAAAGGCTAAAGCCATTTTTAGTTCGAGTTGGGTAACGGCATGATGCAATGCAGCCATTTTTTCATGCTTAGAAAGGAAATGGATACTACAGAACTGATTGCTATTTCCTTTGAGGCTAAAGGTGCCTGGTTCATGTGTGACTGAACTGGGTGGAAAATATAAGTTGACCAAATGTAACTGAATTGTCAAGGGCATAAAAGGGTTTTTGATTCCGAGTTGGTGATTAGAAATTTGGACCGAAATTTCTTGTTTTTACTTCCTAGCTTTCACTTTCTAAAGACTAAAAGGAGAAGAGATAGGGGTGTCATTGGAGCGGGGGTGGGGCGGGGGACACCTCCCCCAACCCCCGTCCCGTTGCATTTTAATTCCCCTTGCCCCCGCCCCCGCCCTACCTCGCTTCTCTCGTGGGGTTCAAAAATTTTTATTATAATTAAATTTGAGCAAATAATTAAGTACTAAAAGATCAACACATCATCAAATTATTATTCATTGTAACTTCATAATTGAAACTCATAAAATAATTAAACAAAGGTTATTTGAATACAATTTAATATGATAAAACAAATATAATTAAAATAATCAAGTTTTCACTTTTGGTACAAATACAATCACTAAATTATTATCGTCTTTTTTTTTTTAGAAAAAAAGTGTTATTGTATTAAGTGTAGTTAGGAATTTAACATAAATGTATTAATAAATTTAGTATAAATAACTAATAATTTCTATTAATAAATATGTATAATTAGTAATATAATTGATAATATCATTATATATATAATTATGTACATATATATATTTTTTCAAACGGGTGTTCGGGGTGGGGGAGTATATCCCCGCCCCCCAATGACCCCCACAGGGCGGGTGCCCACCCGTTGCCATCCCTACGAAGAAATGAGCTTATTTTAGTTACGTTATCTGATGGGAGTGTTGGGGAAAGCTATCTTGTGGCTGTCCAAGTACTTAAAATCTATTGCAGAGGAGTTGGTTACAAGTCTCCAGACACGTCCACAATTCCAATTCCCTTTTTTTTTTTTATATATAGAATTTTAGATTTTTTAATTCAACTCAAAAATACCTACTAACATTTGTTAGTTACTTTCTCCCTGATACGTGAACCTTATCCATTTTTTCCATTTCAAATTGCCATATTTACGTGACTCTTATAGGCTTATCTACTAATTTGGAACACCCAAAATGTAAATCATATTTGTAAAATTTAGTTAAAATTGGGGTAAACCTGTCAACAGCTTCCAAACCTCTCATTCTTTTCTTGATTTTTCATTTATTTTAATAGATAAAGTATATTAAAAAATTGCAACCTTGGCCCCTCTCCTGCTCGGCTAATCAGATTGTGACTCGCGCGACATAAGCACAGACAGCAATATTAAACGAAATGGATACACACAGGAAGGACTGGCACTTCATTTACTGGGAGAAACCACCGACGGGTTCGACCAAAGTAAATGTAGATGGGGCTTCAGCAAGCAATCTAGGGGTGGCTTGAGCTGGAGGGATTATGAGAAATGAGTTCGGTATATGGAAAGGAGGGTTTGAGGTGCATTTGGGTGTAGCTTCGAATATAGCTGCGGAGCTATGGGGAATCATACATGGACTACAGTTGGCCTGGGAAGCTGGACATAAGAGAGTGATTGTCGAAACAGACTCAAAAGCTGCGATTTTGCTTCTGGACAAGCCACCTCACTTGAGCCCTTACTCTAATATGCTAAAACATTGTTTAGCTAAAGATAGCCTCACTAAGGAGTCAGGGTTGTATCGTTTATAGAGCCCACCGGATATAGTTCGGAGATGGATGAACTGAGATATTGCGGGAGTAACCACCCCACGTTTAGTATCTATGTATTGAGCTGCTTAGCTCTCCTTCATAACAAAAAAAAAAGTATATTAAAAACTTTACAATAATGGATTATAGCTGATCCTATCACCAGCCAAATTTAAAAATTAAAAATTTCCCACTAGTCAAATTAAAAACTTCGAAATAATGGGTACGTAGATGAGTCATAAATGGATATGGTTCCAAATGGGTTTGGATTATCCAATTATCCATTTATGATTTACTAGTAAAAATTTTACTTACGTTTATCCTACATTAATTTGATTTAGCAACAAAATAGTATACAATTGTAATAAAAAAAATAAGTTGGTAAATAAAATTTTACTCGAATAAAAAGAAAAAAAATAAAATATTGCATAGACGAATCCAAAATGGTAATCATAGTGAGTTTTAGATTTTTTTAACTCTACCAAGAATCTAGAAATAATTTAGGTATTAATGCAAGCTATCGATTAACAATAAAAAAGTTTATTAAACTTTCATGAAGGGGATGGAGGAAGAAGGATAAAATTTAAAACGAAACAAACGAATGAAAATTGAAGAAGAGGAAAAGAATGACAAATATGTTTTTACAAAAATTAGAATATAATTATCAGATTGGTATTATTTAAATCTACCCACTAGTGATTGAGTTTGAATCTACTTCTAATTTAATTAGGTTTTGAATAAGTGATCTAAATCTACCATTTATTACCTACTAATTCATGAATTTAATTGGGTCACCCATTTAAACCTGATTAAATTATCGTATCCAAATCCATATTTGTTAATGGGCAAGTCAAAATAAATAGGCTACCATTTACAATTATAAATAGGTGAAAAGTACAGTAAAATTGGAGGTAAGTGGACTGTAAAATTAGATCAAAAATAGGACAAATGAGAAAAGATCAGAGTAGGACAATGAGAATGTAAAGTTTGGGATGGAGAGACGTGAGAAGGTTGAACTAAAGAGGTAAAGAAAATGGTATCGGAATTCTAGTTTGTATTTCTAACCGCGAGTGGGGGTTTTTATTCCCTTACAAGGTATAACCAATGGGCTTGTTTGTGGTAAGCATGAAACTAAATCTGAAATCTCAAGGAAAGTTAAGAAAGTAATAAGCGTGTGCATGCCTTTAAAAAGTAGATAGATTAGATGTCAATTAAGTAAAGAAATCTGATCTTTAAAATTTAAATCATGAAACCTATAAGATTGTAGGATCTTAAGAGAGGCTTATCCATAAATCTCTCGTATCGGTTTTAGATCCCCTTATACATATGATGACAACTGTATATACGTAGTATCCTACCAAATTATGAGTTACAATAGTAAGCAAACTCTTTGAGAAAGTCTGGACAACGCAAGATTCTCTCCACAGTCCATGCCGTTTAAGTTTCTTCTCTAACTATATTCATCCCCTCCCTGTGTTAGCCACCATTATCCAGCACAAGGAAACATGGAAAGAAACTCATCATCAGAGCAGAAACGAAGAGCTGCCGATGAGGATATCAATGCTTGGCTTCCTGTAACGTCCTCAAGAGATGCAAAATGGTATTATTCTGCTTTCCACAACGTTACTGCTATGGTTGGTGCCGGTGTCCTCGGCCTCCCCTATGCCATGTCTGAATTGGGATGGTATGTCAAAATACTATGATTTGGAATTTTTTTTTTCAAAAATTTGTACTAGTTTATTTTGGACGTTTCTTTATGCGATATAGTGTTGCTGCGGAGGTTTGGCTTTTATGTTTGCTGGCACTAGGGTTTATGTAATAAAGATTCTGTACGCTTGTGACTTGTCATGGAAGGGTGTAAACAAAAGACAAAAATAAAGGGTGTTGTACAATCTTATATCTTCTGCTAGATGCGACACTAGTAAACTGTTTCCTTTTTCAAGAGGTCGACTCTTAACTTATGGTAACATATATGAGGAATCTCCCTTGATAGGAATTTCAGTCCTAGGATGATTTTCAAATGAATAGTTTGTGGACAGAGAGCTCACGGTTTTGAGAGGCTTCCTTGGCCTTTGCTGAGTATTGGATCTAATTTGCAGTTGTTGTGCTTTTCAGGGGTCCTGGAATTGCCATAATGATTCTATCATGGGTCATTACCCTATATACCCTATGGCAGATGGTGGAAATGCACGAACCTGAGCCTGGCAGGAGACTTGATAGGTACCATGAGTTGGGTCAGGAGGCTTTTGGTGAAAAACTAGGGCTATGGGTTGTTGTACCCCAACAGCTGATGGTGGAAATAGGAGTCAACATTGTATACATGGTTACTGGAGGAAAATCCCTACAGAAATTCCATGACCTTGTCTGCCCCAACTGTAGCCACATCAGGACCACCTATTTTATCGCCATATTTGGTTCAGTTCACTTGGTTCTCTCCCATCTTCCCAATTTTAATTCCATTGCAGGTGTCTCTCTTGCTGCTGCAGTCATGTCCTTCAGGTGATTCCCTCCCCAAGTTCATTTCTTTAAATACTTGTGGTAAGAGAAGTAGTTCAAGATCTCCACTCTCTACATTTCCTTGTGCATGTCTTAACTTGTCACATGGAATTAATATTCAAACTAGTTTTGCACGTGAAATTACTTGTGACTGAAAAAAAAAAGAGGGTAAGATAAATTTTAGCACAATTTGACACAAGAAGTGTGATAGAGGACATGAGCCGAAAAAATCAAGGCTAGCTGCAACCTTAATCATAGTGGAAAGACTATTTCCTTTCACTTTAATGTTCTTTTGCCTGTTGGATTACATGAACTGTTCACTACTTAAACTTGCATGTCAATAGTTGCATTTTAATCTCATATTTTTGCTCTAATATTCGCGAGTTGTTAAACAGTTATTCCTTTATAGCTTGGGTGGCATCTGTTAAGAAGGGGGTTCAACCAGATGTGAAGTACACTCCAAGAGCATCAACCGATGCAGGGAAAGTCTTCCAATTCCTGAGTGCATTGGGTGATGTAGCTTTTGCTTTTGCTGGTCATAATGTGGTGTTGGAGATTCAGGCAACAATGCCCTCTTCACCTGAGAGGCCTTCCAAGAAACCTATGTGGAAAGGTGTCGTAGTTGCCTACATTGTTGTGGCCTTGTGTTACTTCCCAGTTGCATTTGTTGGATACTGGGCATTCGGAAACAGTGTTGAGGACAACATCCTAATTTCATTGAACAAACCAGTTTGGCTTGTTGCAGCTGCTAACTTGTTTGTTGTCATTCATGTGATTGGAAGTTATCAGGTAGATCCTGTTCACTTGATTTACCCCAAAATAATTTATTGGTCTTTCCTAACTTGATTCTAATGAGGCTTTTCATTTGCATATTTAGGTATTTGCCATGCCAGTTTTTGACATGATGGAATCTTTTCTGGTGAAAGTGTTGAGCATCAAACCAAGTCTGCTGCTTCGTATTTGCACTCGAACTACATATGTTGGTAAGTCACTCAAGTAATTAAATTCTGCATCTTGCTAATCTCAGATACCATAATTCTTGAGCAGTAGAAGTCGGGATTACTTGAATAAACTGCTTGTTTAAAATGGATGCAGCCACTACAATGGTACTAGCGATGGCATTTCCTTTCTTTGGTGCCCTTCTCGGCTTCTTTGGAGGGTTTGCTTTTGCACCAACAACTTACTATGTAAGCTATACTATTCATCTCTTTTTTTCTTGTATGAATTCTGAATTTTTTCAAGAATTTCTGAATGCACTTGTTTCATTACTACTACATTTTTACACAAGCTACTCAGATTTTCACCAGATAATCAAACCACTAAGATTCTCCATAAGTTTTGTTCTCCACATGACATAGACTTTTAGGAAGAATTTCACAGGAGCTGTTCAGATTTTTACCAGATAATCAACTACTAAGGTTTTGTACAAGTATTATTATTCAGCATGTGACAAACCTCTAATCTCCGTATATATATGAGGAGTTTTTACAGAAACTCTTTAGTTTGTCTTTATTGGTAATAATTGCTCTAATTTCATCAATTCTCTTGCAGCTTCCGTGCATTATATGGCTCGTCATAAGAAAACCAAGAAAATATAGCTTGACTTGGTTCATAAATTGGGTCAGTATCATCATATTCCTTGTTTGTTGGCCTTCATTCTCTCTCTTGGTAGTGAGTTTTCTGTTCTTTCTCCGGATTTTGCAATCTTCTAACCTTGCTTTCGTTGTTTCAGATATGCATAATTCTTGGTTTTCTGCTGATGGTTTTAGCCCCCATTGGAGCATTGAGAGAGATAGTGTTGTCAGCCAAAAACTACAAGTTGTTTTCTTGATTATCTTGCAAGAAGTAGGATCCACATCCCTGTTGTTTTTTCTGAGGGTTATATTGTTTCCTATTCATGAGCTTGGAGAGATTCCGTGTTTATCACGAGGATTATAATACTTTCTTTTGTTTTGCATTATCAAACTTTTAGGAGTGTGATTATTTATGGAAAACAACTAGATTTTTATGCGAATTTGGTTATGCAATTGAGGTTTGATTTTGGGATTCTCCTGTCAAACTTTGAGTATTAGTATTGGGGTAAAATACCAAAAACCCCCCGTGGATTGCCAAATGTACACTTTACCTTCCTATGGTCTGAAACCTACAATTTAACCCCCTGTCATTTTAACTAGAGTGAAAGTCTGATGGAAAACATCGAAACTAACATCTGAACGAAAAATATCAAAATTGCCCCTTTATAAGTCAAACCCTTTGGAAGAAAGTTTCGTGCATTTGAGCATGGGTAAAATACCAAAAATTCCTCTGTGATTTGCCAAATATACACTTTACATTCCGATAGTTTGGAAACTTACAATTTACCTCCCTGTCGTTTCAACTGAAGTAAAAGTCTAACTAGTATTGCTATTCTGCACACCCCCTCCCCTCCAACCACAACGACAAAGCTGGCTTACTATATATTATTCTTCATAATGATGGGATCTCAATATCTCATTAGCAATTCTCATACTTGAAAATGCATTGGCTATATATGATGCATCAATCTTCTACGAATTGGGGTCTCATGTTAGCAATCCTCTTACTTTTTCTGTTCAATTGGACCAAATTCCATTAAAACGCAACTAATCTTTTAATAATTAATCTCCCACATCTGCTAATAAGGAGTCCTTAAAGAGCAGTAGAGGGATCAAGAAGAATTCTTATGCGAGTCATAAACTGAGACACATCCTGTTGCGTTGTAGAGGTGTCAAAATTGAGTGTCATAATTGGATAATAGATATAATTAGGCTAACTCGTTTATATTCTTTTAATAAATGGGTCAAAATATACTCATTTATACCTATTTAATAAATGTGTATGGGTGTAGTCAATTAACCATTTATGATCCACTTGAAATCTTACTTTTTTTTTTTTAATAAATTTTTTGGCATGTTGTTTGCTAAGAAATAATGATATATTATTATTATTATTATTAGATAGGTAGGAAATTCATGTACTTAGCGCTCGCTAAAAATTGTGTTCAAATGCATAATTATTTTTAAATGGATATAAATGGACGAGTCGAGTCAATTCACTGCCCATCAATTAAACAGGTCCATTCAAAATTCATTGCATATTCAAATTCACTTATCAGTGTGACGACGAGTTTGAACGAGTCAACATAATTGGCGTCTCTAATTTTGTCCAAAACACTTGCATACCAATTGCCCTCAAAACATTCTCCACACTCAATAACTATCAAATACTATAATGGTTGCTTGTTTCTGACAAATTTTCTTGATAACATCTTCTGCACAATGATTTTCTTCTCTTCAAAAGTAGTCAGGTGTGCACTGCCAACTCTAGCTCAATGCCTAATAAACTTCAAATACTAGAGGCTGGTTATTCTGGTCATATATTTAGTGCCGGGGACGGATAATTCACCTCTTACCATGAAAAATTGAGTTGTTCTCAGAAATTCCTGTTAATCCAATTTTCTTTCCTTAAACTCTTTAATCTTTTTTCAAACAATTGCATCCCATATTATTTCAAGACTGGAGGACTAGTGTACAAATACGATGTACTAATTAAAGTTCTCTGGTCTTTCTTTTTTTTTTTTCCCCCATTAATCCATAATCATGCATTCGATATTAGAGACTGCTGAAATTTGTGCAATAATTCATGCATTCGAATTCCAAATTTTGATGAGTATAGTATCACTGATTTTTATTCAGGAAAAATTATCAATTTTGAGGTACAAGCACAGCCTGAGCTTCAAAAAAAATTCAATTTCAACTTTATCCATGAGTTCCTCAACCATTTGTTGTCCATTTGAATTCGAATGAAGAATTGTTCCATCTTTTTTATTATTTTATGTTAATTCATGAGTATTCAGTTAGGAGTTTATTGGAAATATTATTTGAAATAATTCATATATTTGTAATGCTCGCGAATAATTTTTGTGCGAATAATGCCTATCCAGACCCACTTAATATTTAGTTAATGTGCTTGGAAATTTGATTAAAAATTATTCCAGGTTAATTAATTAAACCAACTCTATCCATAACTAATTAAACTAACTTTATCCATTCCACACCATTGTCTACTCCTTTCCCCACCCTTTCCCACCAAAAATCCAAAATGATGCACTCTCTTCTCCAACTCCAAACCCCCTACACTCTCTCCCCATTTCTCCCTCTCCCACCTAAAACCCACCTTAAACCCTGCAGAAAACTCCCGAATTTCCAATCCCATAAACCCAAAACCCCTTCTATATTTATGACCTTAGCTTACGGCGCAGATGAGCTTCCGGTAGACGAGGAATTTCTCGAACAATATGGCCCAAAAGACAAAGAATCCGAGGAAGAAGCCCGGCGCCGCAACTGGGTCGAGCGCGGATGGGCTCCGTGGGAAGAAATCCTCACCCCAGAAGGCCAATTCGCCCGGAAATCCCTCAACGAAGGCGAAGAGGTCCCTCTCCAAGACCCTGAATCCGTTGAGGCTTTCAAGATGTTGAATCCAAGGTACAGAGATAAGAAGATTAAGGATATGGGATTGACTGAAGATGAGTATTACGCCAAGCAATTCGAGATAAAGGGTGAGATTCCTGACCCGCTGGAGACTATTTGGGCTGGACCTTTGGTGTTGAGACACGTGCCACCACGTGACTGGCCGCCGCCCGGCTGGGAGGTGGATAGGGAGGAGCTGGAGTTCATACGCGGGGCACACAAGTTGCATCATGTGGCCAGAGTGGACTATGAGAAGGTGGAGGAGGTGGCGCAGAAGGAAACTGATGATATGTGTTTGGAGAGGTATAAAGTGTTTCTGAAGCAGTATAATGAGTGGGTTGCTGCGAATAAAGATAGATTGGAGGAGGAGTCTTACAAGGTTGAATTTTGATCTTATTATCCTGCCTTTTTGTAGTGGTAGTGGAAGTTGTGATTTCATTGTATTTTCTCTGTCTATGATTGTCTACAGCGTTTACTATGATCACATTCGTAACTTGCTTAGTTGTTAGAGCATTAGCCTAGGATTTGAATGTGTAAAATTTTTCTCTCCAAGGACTTTTGGAGTAATACTTTTGGCTTTTATTTAGGTGGTTCTAATACATGTTTGGTAGTACCGAAACAAGGATGATGTAAATATTGAAACAAAATTGAATACCCATGTAATATAAGGGTAGAAGTGCTGATAGTGGACATGGGCACTGAGTTCCTGTAATGAAGGTAGCAATTTTCAGTACATGATGGAAAAAGTACATTACCTGCTCGAGTATCTTTATCAGTATGCGATTCTCGGTGACATACAGACTAAAAGATAAATATCTTTGTGATAGACCTGACATGCAATATTTTTCTTTCTCTTGAAGCAGAACTGATTTTCCCTCATAAATAATATATCCTCTTTAGATATTGGTTGTATATGTGATGCTTGTTTGCATCTACCTTTTTCATGATTATGTTGTAAGATCCCCTCAAATAGGTAATTTTGCAGGCACAATGTAAGTATATATTGTCACAGTATTGCATATTTGTAGCTTCTATGTTACACTTTTCCAATTGTGGCCAAAAAATTGATAAAGAAATCAGTTGTGAGATATTTCTAAGTATTGGATTCAGCAAAATTACATATTGTTTTCTTATGACTCTGCAGTATGACCAAGATTACTATCCTGGAAGAAGAAAAAGGGGAAAGGATTATGTGGAGGGGATGGTACGATATGGTGTTAATCTTTTTGTTTTTTGAGTTTTCTTATTTTACTTTTTGACTTTATCCTGGTGCCATGTATGGATGATACTTATAATTCTTTTGTTTTTGCAGTACGAGCTACCATTTTACTATCCAGGACAAGTAAGTTGCTTTTACGTCATGCATATTTGTCTTTTTCTTCGTTTATGAAACCAATACTTCTACTAACCTTAAGACTAAAATATTGGTCTATTTCTTTCTAATGGATACTTGGTGACTAAGAATAGTTAGTTGTAATTTGATATACAATTACTGATTGTATAAGTGGTGTTCACAATCTACAATCTTAGTGATTTTCTACAATTTCATACCTTAAGTCCTCATCTTATGAGCACCATTGGACTAAGCCATCTCATCAATTTTTCCAGTATGGACTAGTAGTACATTCTCTTGATCTCTTAGATTCAAAAGGATAAAATTAGTGATCCTTTTGACACAGACTGGGGCTTCTTGTGTGGTGAGCAGTAGGTAATCCTGCATTTTTGGGTCAAGAGCTTATTTACAGCTCAGAAACTGTTTAGGATTTCTGGTTGTAGTATCTCCAGACTCTTCCAAGTCTCTTCTGTTTTCCTTCCACAGCTGTGTTGGAAGAATGCCAATTACTGAACCAATGCTTCAATTTCTATCTTGAAGTTAATAGTCAAAAAAGCCAAGCTAGTAGTAATATTTGAAATTTGTGACAACATCTTAACTGAAGAGGAAGCTGATGCAGATAAGTTGGGGAGGTATATATCAAAGCTCTGCTGAAAAAATTTGGACTAGTATTGGCAATCTATTTTGTCATCAGAAATGATTAGATTAGAAGTCCAAATTCTGAAATCGTATGGTATTTTTCATTTTAAAGTATCTTTTTAATTAAATTAAAAGGTTAAATGGAGCACTTTTTTCTTGCATCTATCAAACTTGATATATATGAGTAAACATCTGATATGCGTAATGTTCATGCAACTAAAGTGTCAGCTAAATGACACTTCCATATAATCTTGTCGTACTTAGTTTCACATGTTAAATATGCAAGCCCTAAGCCAAGAAACTTTTTTGTGCCAACAACATTAGGTTTTTGTCCTCCAACATTTCGTACTCTGCAAGGCAATGTTCTAGCTTTTGTCATATTGAGCAAAGGAGGGAAATCAAACTTAACAAAAAAGAGAAATCTGTGCAAGTACTTTTCCTTGAATAATCCCATGCTTTTCTCAGATGCAAGTTGTCTATGAGCCAAAATAGCTTAGCAGGCTAGATGCACTTGCATTGCTGGCATACATGTTATAATCTCTTATTTACAGATGCCAAGAAGTTAGAGTCAGGGCACTTAAAAGAGCCCTGTTTTCTTTAGCTGCGATAGTTATTGGGAGTGTTTTTTGCAGATTTGTGCTGGAAAAGTGACTGGTGTGCATCTTTATCAAGGAGCGTTTGTTGACATTGGAGGTGTCCATGACGGGTGAGTGTTGTTTTTGGGCCATTGGCCAATTTATTGTGTTTGATGTGCATATTGTTTCATAATAAAATTCAACTGTCTATAGTTCTGCATTGATTATCTTGTGGGAAAAGAAGTACTTCTCCGGTGATGTACACTGTGCCTTGTGATTAAACCCATTAATTAGAAGATACCACCAACTGGAAATTGGAATTTTATGTTGACTAAGATTCTGGTCGCTAATAATGAAATGCTGCTTGATATTAGAAGACACATGCTCACAACTCTAATGGCATTTATGAGTTATGACCCCATAGGACATTCTGGGATTATGATATGTCATCATACAGCTAAGAGCAGTTGCAACTGAATACTTCCTGAAAGTTCAATGAAATTGAGAGATATATGGAGTTCTCATGGCAGACTTGTAAAAAATTGGTGTGCTAATGGTGGGAAATGCTTGCCAGATTTACATCTCCAAATGTGTTGCAGGTGGGTTCCTATCAAACGTAATGATTGGTTTTGGATCCGCCACCATATAAAAGTTGGTATGCATGTGACTGTTGAAATTCTGGTGAGTGATACTTGGTGCTCCTATTTATATCACTAGGTTTAAGGGCATTTACATTTTTGTGAGTGTTTTCCCCTTTCAGAGTCCTAGCATATGAAATTATTCATGGTGGTTCTTTATGGGTTCCATCAATAATGTATGATCAGATCTGGCTTCATAATTTTGTTTTCTACTAGAGTTTATTGTTTCCTTTCCTTTTCCCCTGCTGTTTAGATTATCATCTATTTTCATAGATATGTGCTTCACTTCCATATATGTACATAGGCTTATTTGGTTTGCCTCATAAGTTGGGAGTGGATTAGTGATATTTTCCCACTATTATTGTGTAAATTGGTTTCTGTTAATTTAATATAACCTAATGTTCATGCTGCATATTCTTGGATGAGAACTTTTGATGCCACACAGTAGGGGCCTTTGCTTAGCTGAGTACATGTTATGGGCCTTTATTCCATGCTTTATGGGTATCACATCACATCACTCACTTCAACTCATCCTACATCATAATTAGCTCTTCCTTTATGTGTTTTAAGCAAACTTTGTTGTGTGCCGGACCACTATTTTTGTCAATCACGCATCATCATCATGACCATCCTGGAGTGTCAAGAGCCTGCCTACAGAACATTGTACCTTTCATGGCCTTATAACGTCCTGTGGTTGAGGTTAGGAGTAACGACCTTGTCAGCACGTTTGTCTTTCTCGGGGACTAGTGTCCTCAAAATTCTCAAAGATATGCATATTCCTTGAGGACTCTTTTATTGATCATATTATCCTTGTGGTGTTTACAGCTTTGGTATTAAGGTCCTGGGACCACTATAAGGTCACCATGTAAGCTCCTTGCACATGACTCACTGATCATTTTCCTTAAATATCAATTTTACCTTATCTGGACAGAAGAACACAGAAATGAAAATTTTGGTTCTTTGTATTCTACTTGAAATGTCTTACAAGAACTCTTACTTCATGGATTTTACTTTCCCTTTCAAGTGATATCCTAGTAATATCTGAGCCATTTTAAATGACGGTGATCTCACTTTGAATAAAATTTTGCTTGTTTTGCAGGCAAAGAGAGATCCTTACCGATTCAGGTTCCCTATTGAGATGCGGTTTGTTGACCCTAATATAGACCATCTGATGTATGTTGGGGTGTATTTTTCTTTTTATATTTCATTCTTAGATTGCTTGATTTATTCTACTTAATTACGTTGCCTAGTTATTTTATTAATCTTCCCATGCCTGCTGGTAATCTTTGGTTGGTTATCCTAGTGCTCTGGCTGATTGATTTCATTCATTTGTCCTCTTGTTTTCAGCTTCAATATGTTTGATTTTCCACCAATATTTCACCGTGATGATGATACTAATCCAGATGAGTTGCGTGTGAGTACCATTTTAATTTCAGAAAAGTTGCATCTGATACCTCACGTGTATTTTATGATTAGCCTATCTCTATTTGCATAGATGCTTTAGCATATTTATCTCTAAATGCTAATTCAAGAAAGAAGACAATGAAAAAGACTTGAACCTGCCTTTGTGGCTCCTTTAAATAGCACCTTAATGTACATGGTTGACAGGAGGAGATGCTGAGCTTATTGTCAATAAAATTGTAGATGAACCTTGATATATTGATAATTTGTTGGCATTTATGGCCACATTTTTTTCCTTTGGTAGTTAAAAAATCAAATGAGCATGCACTTTTTGTGACATTCTTATAACAGCCTGGTTAGTAGTTTGATTTGGAAGATAGAAGTTATTTGTCATCTTGAAGCTTATTATCCCTTCTTCACAAATAAGCTTTGAGTTGTGTAGGTTGGGCCTGAAATATTTTAACTGTAGTGCAAACACTGGATATGGGTTTAATCTGATGCTTTTTAGTTGGTTGTCCATCCATTTTACAGCGGGATTGTGGAAGAGCTCCAATTCCTAGAAAAGATCCAGGCATCAAGGTGGAAGAGGAACCATTAATATCAAATCACCCTTATGTTGATCGAGTAAGTTTCAATTATCTCCAAAGCAGGCTTGTATTTTTCTTGCAGAGTATATGAAAGTTTTCATCTAGATTCTGGATTCCAATCTGCAAAGTTAAAAATAGCCTTTCATACAACATGTCTTACTTATGGGATCTGGGGGCATGTTGAGCTGAATGCATCGTGAATTTGTTTGACTTGTGCCATGCATCTGTAGATTAACTTGTAACTGAAACAAGATTAATTATCAGAAAAGGACAATATAGAAGAAATCAAAAAACTTTCTCTTGTAGGTGTTGAATTACCTTTGCTGTTGATTTCTATCTCAGAATTTTATTTAATTGGCGCAACATTTCCTCTGTTAATTTAACTGAGGTATACCATACAGGGTACATTAATTCAGATTTTTATGGTTACCAGATTTATAGTAGCATTTTATTTTGTTTCCTAGTGAATGAAGGTGCACAAAAGTTTCCAGCCTAGCTGAACAACTCCGCTTCACCATCTACTGCTATGCTAAAATAGTAATCCTGCTATTTTCTTGAACATTTATGCATTAGTCATTTATTAGCCGAGTCTTGAGTAACTCGTCTAAGTGATAAGCGTTGCTTCAGCATAAGTGCCTGAGCAGTGATGAGAATACAGTGGATAAAAAGTGGTCAAATGCTAAAAATATTACCTTCTTCAATTATGATCACATTTTTAACAAGTTCTGCATTTTCACTGTTTCTTTTTCCCTTTTTTATTTTGCTTTTTTCGTTTTTATTTTTATTTTTTCACATGGCTTTCAGGATCGATTGCTAAAGAAAGTTGGACTTGCATATAGTTTCTGACAAAAATCTCTTTTGCTCCATTTTTGCTTCCTGTTGTTCCACAAGGATGTTCACTGCAGACATTACTGATGAGTTAATCTTTTTCTCATTATCAGTGGAAATTAATCTTTTTCTTGCAGTCTTCACTTAGCATAAAATGCTGTTTGAACTTGTGCAAATGTGATATTTTTAACTTCTGCTCGAGTTGGTAATGCAATCATTTTGGTGCAGCTGTGGCAGATCCATAATGCGGAACAGATGATTTTGGATGATTTGGAGGCTAATCCTGAAAAGTATGAGGGCAAAAAGTTGGCAGAGTTAAGTGATGATGAAGATTATGATGAAGAACATAATGTTCAGTATGCCAAAGGTGTTTACAAGAAAAGTACACTACCATTAATGATTCTGGTAAGCCTTTATTCTGTATATTATAGCGGTCTGCTTGATTATGCATATTTTTGACCATGCTTGCACTGTGTTGCAGAAAACTAGTGTAAAAGATCTCGACTTAGAAGCAGCATTTGCTGAGCGTCAGGTTTGCCATAACATTGATTTCATGATTTATGTGCTTTGAATATCTGTATGTTGTTCTTAGGATTTTGGATGTGCTGTTTCAGTCTAAATCACTAATTGGGAAATTTGAACCATGTGCAAACATGTTCTCTCTGGACGTATATGCATTCATTGTGGATTTCTCAAAAGTCTTACTAAGGCATTGTCAACCATAATGGTTGACTGAAGATACTACTTTTTGGCCTATGGCCTCTAATACAAGACTGCTGAGACAACTTAGATATGAACTGGCTCCAGTTTGCTACTAAACAGATTTGGAGCAGGGTTTCTTTTTTCCTTTTTTCCAGGTGTACTTATGGAAACGTTACAGATCGATTTTCAGTTTGTTGTGTCCTGCTGTGTAGGTGATGCATATCATCTCTTTGATTTTCTCTCACTATGAAAAAGTAAAGGCACCTAATAGACAAACAATTTTTTATTGACCTCTTCTTATTTGCCTGCCTTCTTGTAAACAACTGATAACATCTCTTAATGTTCCTTAGTGCTTTTATCATCACCTGGTTGTTATACTAATCAATGTATAAGAACTTTGATGAGGTGGAATGTATTTCTACGAGGACTTTCTTTAATTAAATTTGTTTGATGAAGCAAAGGTTTTCCTTTCAAGATCTTTCTTATTTTTCTGTTGATGCAGCACCATAACAAATTGAGAAAGGAAGCACAAGAGAGGGGAAAAAAGTACAAAGTTACCAAGATGAGGAGAAATGCTGAAATGGATGAATATGACCTTATCCATTGGCGTCGATCATTTGAAGAAAGGGAGGCCCTGATTAGGGATATTAGCTGGTATATCCTTCTTTTCTTTTCCTTTGTAACTCCGACTCCCCAGAATCAATGATTCTGGAGTGCAAAATGTCAAACACATTAAAAGTATTAGTTTAACACTCAAAAGGGCATAGTTAGCACAAGTTATTTAACGGAGGTCAAATGAAACTCATCAGTCTGTCATTGAATTGAACTCGCAATTATGTTTTCACTTTTTATATAGCTTGTCAATTCCAACCAACCTTCCCTTTATTCAGATTTTTGGGAGATGATGATATTGTAGCGTATATACCAATTTGGAAAAGAAAATGATATTTACTTGAGTGCAGGTTGTTCTGTGAACGACTGTCTCTAGAATACATGAATATGCTGCTTGAAATATCCTTTTGTTTCTAATGTACCAAATACCCCATATTATTGTATTGCGCCCCTTAAGAGTCTAAAATATTTCAGCCTTGTCTGACTTGTTAATTCTTTAACTGCTTGCTTCTCCCAATTTGGGGATATTTTTTTAATAGTAATTACTTTTAGTTTAGCAACACATCTAACTACAATTGTCTTACTGACAATGAGGCATGACATGTAGCCATTAACCAACATTAGGTGGATTGGTAATATTTGTTGTCAATTACCTTTTCTTCTTTTTTTAATTCTTCCTGCTATTGGTTGTTAAGATCTTGGCACGTTGGAACTTGGTGCTGATAGGGAAAAAGCAATTTACTGAAAGACATACTTTTATTTCCTGTTGCTCACGAGGATTTTAACTGCTGTAGATTATGGCACTTTGGAAATTGGTGAGGATAGGAAAGAGCAATTTGCTGAGGCACATACTCTTATTTCCTGTTTTAACTTCTGGATATTTTGTCATCATCTTCTATTTGCTGACAATCATCCATTTAGTGCAATTTTTTATGATTCTCCTATAGTTCATACTTGTAGTCATCTACGACATCCTTCTTATGTTGTTTCTTATTTGTGGTCAAGATGTAAACTAAGAGTCATTTTGCATTGCTTTGAACTTGCTTATACGTGTTTGTAAAATAATTAGTAGTTAAGACATCCCCTTTTATTATCTACTGATGCTGCCCAAGAATACACATGAATACGGCCACTAACGAGCCCTGGAACACAAGTTTTTGGTTATTTATCAGTATCATCAGGATTTTCGTAGTTAAAGAGCCACTGTGCAAAATAGAATTGTTGTTTAGCTTGTTATAGCATAGATGCTACACAGACTATATTCTTTTTCCTTAACTTTGCAACATTTTCATCATCTGGAGAGGCTGGGACAAATTATTAGAAGCTATCCTCATTTCAATCTCCTATATCTTTTTTCTTTTTCATATACATCAGAATTAATGCTAGAAATACTTAACGTCTGCTGTTTTTGATACTTTGCTTTATGCTCTCACAGCCGTCAGGCCCTTGGGCTTCCGTTAGATGAGCCTGGGCGGTATGTGGACACCAGCTACTTTGGCAAGGATCAATATGATCCTGACAGCCCTCTGTATCGTTACGACTATTGGGGGGAACCAAAGAATTCAGAAAAAAGTAAGCAGGAGCGGATGAAAGATGCCCATAACAAATCTATTGTTGGCAAGGGTACAGTTTGGTATGAAATGTCTTATGAAGATGCAATTAAGCAGAAAATGCAGAGGGAAGCCGAAGGACACACACAGGAACAATTTGATGAAGAAGACATGGATGGAGATGGAGATGGTGACGATGAGGATGATGATGATGAAGATGATGATTTTGATTACAGCATCTTGTCTGGCCCCAGCGTGGAATTGTCTGAGCAGCCTCATGTTAATGGTACAGAATCATCCAGATTATCTGATGAAGGGATGTTTGAGAATTAGTGCAGCTGGTACTCCGCCCTGCCCTGTAGGAGTTCGGATTATGTTGTTTGTACAGTAATAGGAAAACAGAAGAGGAACCCCAGCAGTTCGGATGTACCTTTGTTCTCCCCAATATTGAATCAAGAAACATTCTCTACGGCATTGGGATGTATTTCTAGGTTTCTGGCAAGTCTTCTCACAAATGAAGACAGATTTTGTCCTGGATATGCTAGTGGCAATGCTGCCGGTTTGTGTCCAATACTGTCAAGATGAATAAATTCTGTTTTGTTTCTGACAGTCTCGACCTTCACAACTAGCACTCTAAAATTATTCTTTTGAAGAAGATAGGGCGATGTAATGATATTCCAGTTATACATGATGATGATCAGTCTACAAAACTTGCCTTTCATTTGCTCAATCATCAACTTAAAAATGTATATAATAGAGAAGAAAGATACAAAGAGTAGAAAAAAAAATTCAAAGGTTGCACTCGGCAGCAAGGCCTCACAAGCTCTTCTGGAAGTAATTTAGACAAGAGCGTGAAACCATTTTCTTAAAACTAATAGGGAAAATGATATGATATTTCACAAAAATATTCTTTTCATCCCTCACTTTTAAAATGAAACAAATTCGTCCTGACATTTAAAAATTAAAACTATTACATCTTTGAATCCAACTTTCAAAATTTGAATCAAAGTATCTAGTAATAAATTTCGGGAATAGAATTGATAGATCACTGGGTTAACTCCATCACATTCACATGGTATCTATTGAACCAAAAAAGGAAAAAAATTATAAAATTATAAAATAAAACGGCCGCTCTTTGTCTTAGAATAGTACGATTTTTTTTTTTGAATAAATCTTTTCATACACCGCTAATACATACACTTGCAAGTTTAGATGTATATCATACATATAAAGTTTGATATTTAAATTTAAATTGAATTAATGTGATAGGTATCTAGACCTGTTAGTGTATATAATAATAATAATATAGAAAAGATTAATTCTTCTTTTTTATGTAATAATTTTTTCTTTTTTATTTTTAGGTTCATTAAATTTCACGTAAATATCAAATTAAATTAATAAAATAATCTACCAATTATACCCTTGCAATTTGTAATTAGGTTGTTAGGTGGTTTGGTACATATTAAAAGTTGACTTCAATGATCAAATAACTTCAGTTTTTAAATGTTAATGACGAATTTGCTTCGTTTTAAAAGTGAAATAAGAAAAAAATATTTTTGTGAAATGTGAGAGATGAAACTGATCATTTTTTCATACTAGAGGAACAGGCTTAGTCTGTGCCCCTAAGTCTTCACAAGATCGCTACTAGATTTCAAGTGAAAGGGAAGAAGGAGGTAAGAGAACGGGTCAACAAGGGCAGAAAGGGAGGGAAAGGGGTGGCGGGGGAGGGGAAGGAAGAGGGAAGGGGTGGCAGCAGTGGTTATGTGTATTTGGTTTTTTCATTTTCTAAATTATATTTGAGATTACATGTATTTGGAATTGTTTTTGGAGGCAATTATTATCCTTCTTGCATTTATATATTTTCATTATTTAATCTTACCTATTCCCTCTTGTACTTATTTACTTTCCCTAATTAATCCCACCTCTTGTTACATCGGCTTGCCGGCAGAAAAATAATTTCGGATGGGAGAAATTGAAAAGGAAGCCGCACCAGCAAATGCGACGTTATCATTAGGGATGGCAACGGGGCGGGGGACCCCTCCCCCGTCCCCCGCCTCCAACTTACCCCGCCCCGCCTCGCCCCGCTTCCCCCGCGGAGCACCCGCGGGTTAATAAAATTTTTTCTTTGGGGTTAATAAAATTTTATTATAGTTAAATTTTAATAAATAATCAAGTATTAAAATATCAACATATCATCAAATTATTATTCATTGTAAATTTACAATTGAAATTCAAAAAAACAATCAAACAAAAGTTATTTGAATACAATCCAACATGATGAAATAAATACAATTAAAATAGTTAAGTTTTCACTTTTGGTACAAATACAATCACTAATTCATTATTGTGTTTGTGCTTTTTTTTGAGAAAAAATGTTATTCTATTAAGTGTAATTACAATTTTAGTATAAATGTATTAGTAAATTTAGTATAACTAATTAATAAATTCTATTAGTAGACATGTCTAATTATTCGTATAATTGATAATATTAATTATATTACATACACTAATATACATTATATAATACATTTAACTAATAATATCATTATCATAAATTTATAACTAATTAAATTACATATTATATATAATTATATATATATATTTATATATATAATTTTTTTTACAGGTGGCGGGGCGGGGGATGGGGCGGGGTATACTCCCCCGGCCCCCGCCCAGTTTCTAAACGAGGGGAAAAAATTTCCCCTCGCCCCCGCCCCACCCCCCACTCCAACCCTTGCCCCGAGAACCCCTCGAGGGCACCCGCCCCCATTGCCATCCCCAGTTATCATCGAATTCTCCCCAATAGGATCCGGTCGTTTAGAACGAAGGTGCCCGAGATCGAGCTCCACCTCTCTAAGCTTGGCAAAGGCCCCATCTGTTGGATAAATTGTAAAGGACTAGCAAATATTGTAACAAGAATTGGCTTCAAATCGTGATAGAAATCACTTTCCTTTAGACTTTATTTGTCCGGTATAACGTGCAATAACCTTGAACAAATATCCTTTAGGATAAGATGAAGTTTTGTTTGTCTTAAACTCTTGCACAAAGCAAGACAAACCCTTTGTGAACTAAGGAGTGCTTTTGAGAGAGTAAGGATAGTAGGAAAGTGATTTTCTGCAGCAAACCACTCTCTACTTGACCTCTTTATATAGGAAGATTGTTTGGAAAACAAAAGATCTCATTAAATACTTGTATGAATAAATTCAAAGTATTGTGTATGAATAGATTCAAAGTATTGTGTACACATTCATGCACTTTAATTCATGCATCTCATGATCATTTAGATCAAAACATGAATCTATCCTTTCATTCAATAATTCCCATATACATGAATACATTCATAAATGAATGTACTTTTTAGAAACATTCACTATACTATACATGTACCAAAAATTAATGAATATACATTAATTGCATGTATGTATATCATACAAATTTTGAAAAGTTTTCAACAATTCCCCGCCATTTTCAAAATTTAGAAAATGGATTTCTAAAAGGTCACCAAGTAATCTGACACTCATATGCATAAATAATGGTGTCTTTCGATTGAACCACTATCTTAGTGAAGGTTCTTCGAAATCAATCCTTCAAGATGGTAGACAAGTTTTGAACCACTTGGACATTGGACCAACCTCATAAACACATCACACACTGAGCAATGCACAACCATAAGTTCTTCAACGATACATTTTACGGCTTTGTATCACTATCCTTTCTTGAATGTTTACAAAGTAAAGTCCTTAATTTTGTGGTTTGCCGAAAACCAACATTCATATAGGCGACATCTTAGTGCCCCCGCCATAGATAGCACTTTTAAGATTCATTAAGAGTCCAATGACTCATCCTTACATTTGCACTGGCGAGAATAACATGCACTATTCAACATTGGGATGTCTAAACTTCACATAGTGCACCAACCACTAGAATGGTGTACTTTCACTCATTGAATTCAAGACTAGACGTTGTATCTAGCGTTGAATTGAGGTTCCACCATTAGTGATCAAGAATTTTGGACTTTAAACCCACCCCCTTGATGTCTTTGACACCAAATTTCTTGATAATCCTTTTGTCAAAGGATCACTTAAATTTTCATTTGATCTCACAAAGTCAATTGATATGACTCCATTTGTAATCAAATCTTTGACATAACTATGTCTCAAACCGATATGTCTTGATTTACCATTATACACTTGACTATAAGCTTTAGCAAGTGTAGCTGCACTATCACAATGGATTGAGATAGGCGACAAAGGTGTTGGCCATAATGGTATATCATAAAGTAAATTACGTAGCCATTCAGCTTCTTTACAGGCCGAAGCAAGTGCTACAAACTCTGCTGCCATTGTTGAATCGGTGATACAAGTCTGTTTCTTAGAACCCCAAGAAATTGCACTTCCACCAAGCATAAAGATCCAACCACTTGTCGACGAGTGATCATCTTTATTAGTGATCCAACTAGCATCTGAAAATCCTTCTAAAACTGAAGGATAACCAGTATAACATATACTATAGTCCTTAGTGACCTTTAAATACTTTAAAATTCTGGTTACACCTTGCCAATGTAACCTACTAGGATTGCTTGTATATCTGCTCAATATACCAACTGCATATACAATATCAGGTCTAGTACAAGTCATTGCATACATTAAACACCTTATAACCTTGGCATATTCCATTTGAGATTTTGGATCCCCCTCATTTTTCACAAAATTTATTTTGGGATCTAATGGTTTTGAGGTTGGAATACAATCACTTTGATTGAATTTGTTAAAAATCTTTTCAATATAATGTGTTTGAGACAATATTATATTGTTATCATGTTTGAAGATTCTCATACCAAAAATGACATCTGCCTCACCCATGTCTTTCATGTCAAATTTGCTTGAAAGCAAAGTTTTTGTGACTTCAACTTGTTCCAAGTCAGTCCCAAAAATCAACATGTCATCAACATATAAACAAATTATGACACCTTTGCCATCATCAAACTTGTTATAAATACATTTATCAGATTCATTTATTTTGAACCCACTAGCAAGAATAACTTGGTCAAATTTCTGATGCCATTGCTTCGGTGCTTGTTTTAGTCCATATAAAGACTTTACAAGTTTACACACCTTATGCTCTTGACTAGGTATCACAAACCTTTCGAGTTGCTCCATATATACTTCTTCATCCAAATCACCATTCAAGAATGCTGTTTTAACATTTATTTGGTGAATGACTAGATTTTGGATAGAATCTATAGCAAGTAGCACTCTAATTGTAGCAATTCTAGCTACTGGTGAATATGTGTCAAAATAGTCCACACCATACTTTTGTGTGAACCCTTTGGCAACCAACCTGGCCTTGAACTTATCAATAGTTCCGTCGATCTTCATTTTCTTCTTGAAGATCCACTTACAACCAATTGATTTTGAACCAGGTGGTAAGTCTACTAATTTCCAGGTTTTATTACCCATGATTGAGTCCATCTCATCATTAATAGCTTCCTTCCAAAAGGGAGCATCTTGTGAGTTCATTGTTTCTTCATAGGTCTTGGGATCAGCCTCAATATTGAAGCAATATGAGCTTTGGTTGCTCACTGTATCTCTAGTTCCTTCAACTAGATACATATAAAAGTCCGAATCGAAGTCTTTTGACTTTCTAGCTCTTTTGCTCCTTCTCAATTCAATGGTTTCATTTTCACCATCTTTTGTCAATTCACTTGATTTTGGAATAACATCTTTTATAGAGGTGAACCTATTCTCTTCAAAAATAGCATCTCTAGACTCAAGTATGGTATTAACCGAAATTGAATTATTAGGTTCAATTACCATGAACCTATATGTTTTGCTATTTTGTGCATATCCTAAGAATATACACTCCACACCTCTTTCTCCCAATTTTCTTTTTTGAGGTTCTGGGAGTTTTACAACAGCTCTACAACCCCAAACTTTTAAATAGTTTAGGTTGGACTTCCTTTTATTCCAAAATTTATAAGGGGTTATAGAATTCTTTTTATTAGGAACTCTATTTAGGATATGACAAGCCGTTATCAAGGCTTCACCCCAAAATCCTTGACTTAAACCAGATTTTGATAAAAGTGCATTAACCATTTCTGTCAATACACGATTTTTTCTTTCGGCTACACTATTTTGTTGTGGTGTGTAAGGAGCAGTCACCTCATGTTTTATCCCAACAGACTCAAAATAGGTAATATCATAATATTCCCCACCTCTATCTGTCCTTAGACATTTGATAAAGGATTCACAATGAAGTTCAACTTCTGATTTGTATGTCTTAAATTTTTGCAAAGCTTCACTTTTTGAGTGTAACAAGAAAACATGACAGTATCTACTATAATCATCAATAAAAGTCACAAAGTACTTTTTACCACTCAAAGTAGGAGTACCATGCAAATCACATACATCACTATGAATAAGATCCAAGATTTTATATGATCTTTCAATTTTAGAAAACGAATTTCTTGTGATTTTCGTTAGCATGCATGTTTTGCATTTTCCTTCAATCTTATCACAATATGGCAGCAAATCAAGTCTCATCATTTCATGCATTTTTTTGTAATTAACATGACCAATCCTATTATGCCACAATTCAAAAGAAGACTCAACCAAATACGCAGAAATAATATCACTCTTATTATTTCTAATAGCAAGTACATTCAATTTAAACATCCCATTGCAAAGATAACCCTTGCCTACAAACATACCACCTTTAGATAAAATAAATTTGTCAGACTCAAACACAAGTCTAAAGCCAAATTTATTTAACAGCCCAGCCGACACCAAGTTCTTCCTAACTTCCGGTACATAAAACACATTTGTCAAGGTTACAACATTTCCGGAAGTAAATTTTAATTCTACTTCTCCAATGTCTTGAACCGGAATTGTAGCAGAATTTTCCATGTAAACAACGGTGCTTTCATCCACTGGTTTCATGGACTTGAAGAACGTTCTATTGTTGCACACGTGTCGCGTAGCTCTAGAATCAACCCGCCAAGCAAAATCATTTTCAATCATATTGATTTCAGATATCATTGTTACAAGATTTTTGCTTGTGGTTTGGGAAGACTCTTGCTTCTTCTTCTTGTTTTGAAGAATCTTGCACTCGGACTTGTAGTGTCTCTCTTTCTTGCAATAGAAGCATTGTCCCTTCTTTCTTTTCTTGGATTGATTCTTGGGTTGTTGGCCCTTCTTGCTTCCTTGAGACTTTTCAGTTTGCCTCTCTTCAATCACATGCACTTTTGAAGTAGAATCTTTGTTCTCTTCAAGGATTTGACTATCCTTCTTTTCTTGCATGCGAATTTCCTTTTCTACTCGAAGAGATTTAGCAAGAATCTCAAGAGAGATATCATCTTTCTTATGTTTGAGGTCTCTTTTGAAATCTTTCCAAGAAGGTGGTAATTTATCTATTATAGAGCAAACAATAATGGTTTCATCCATGTGTAGATTGTGTTGTGTGAAGTGATTAAGAAGCCTATCAATCTCACTAAATTCCTCCATAATAGACTTATTATCTACCATTTTATAATTATTAAAAGACGAGACAAGAAACTTCTTACTTGTAGTATCTTCTTGCATGTACTTGGACTCCAATTGATCCCAAAGTTCCTTGGCGGTAGCAATTGAATGGTAGACATCGAACAGGTTGTCACTCATGGTATTGAGGATGTGACCACGGCATATTTCATCGTCGTTCTCCCATTTCTGACGGTTTCGGATGTCTTCAAGAGTTTCTTCATCGGGATTGATCAATGGTTTTGGTGTGGTCAAAACATAGACCACTTTGAGTGCAGTGAGAAGGAAACGAACACGTTTTTGCCAACGAACGAAATTCCTTCCATCAAACCTCTCGAGCTTGACAATATTGGATGCCAAATCTTTCAAGGTACCAGCCATTGTAGAGTACAAGTAAAGCCTAAAGATTGTTGGGTAAATTGTAAAGGACTAGGAAATATTGTAACAAGAATTGGCTTCAAATCGTGATAGAAATCACTTTCCTTTAGGCTTTATTTGTCCGGTATAACGTGCAATAACCTTGGACAAATATCCTTTAGAATAAGATGAAGTTTTGTTTGTCTTAAACTCTTGCACAAAGCAAGACAAACGCTTTGTGAACTAAGGAGTGCTTTTGAGAGAGTAATGATAGTAGGAAAGTGATTTTCTGCAGCAAACCACTCTCTACTTGACCTCTTTATATAGGAAGATTGTTTGGAAAACAAAAGATCTCATTAAACACTTGTATGAATAGATTCAAAGTATTGTGTATGAATAGATTCAAAGTATTGTGTACACATTCATGCACTTTAATTCATGCATCGCATGATCATTTAGATCAAAACATGAATCTATCCTTTCATTCAATAATTCCCATATACATGAATACATTCATAAATGAATGTACTTTTTAGAAACATTCACAATAATATACATGTACCAAAAATTAATGAATATACATTAATTGCATGTATGTACATCATACAAATTTTGAAAAGTTTCCAACACCATCGACGTCTTCAAGTCCAGCCTCGGTGGGTGGGACCAAGACCAGTTGGAGGTCCGCGATATTCTGGACAAATACGGGTTCAAATCCGTCCATGCTTTCACTCCTGGGTCAGGTCGCGGAGCCGCGATCCGATTTAATCCCAGAAATGGCAGATCTTTGGTCTTACAAAGATGGCTCCGTTATTTACCAGTTGCATTTATAACCGTTTTGATAGTATTTGGTATCAAGGAGGCCCCGCCAGATTGGGCAAGGAAGTTGAACCTTTCAGGTGGTCGTATTCCCCCATGGATCCTTGCTTGCGTGGTTATTGTGTTCACCCGCATGAGAAGGAGAACTGGGGATTTTCTGGAAAAAACGTGGCAGATGAATTGAAGCTTTCATGAGTTTAGGCAAATTTTATTGGCGTGAAATTTTGCAGTTCTTAAACATTTCCATGTTCCAGCTAGTACAAACCATCACATGGCGCTGTGTTTGGATTGCATTTTCCATGGAAAAATTACTGTAATAATTTGATGTATGCGAGTGAAAAAGGTAATAGAGAAATGTGATCACGGAAATCAAAGCAATTTTCCGATAAAAAATGACAATCCAAACAGAAAATACAGAGAATCTTCCCCTGTTGCACTCATATACATATAAATAACTAGTTTGGGTACTTCCAAAAATCTTATGCCTTGTTTGGATTACTGTTTTCCGCCGAAAAATGGTATTGTTTTCCGTGAACATATATTTCCAACAATATAACACTTAAATATATCATAACGGGAGTCTTATATATCTACTCATTTATATAAAGTATATTTTTGGTTTGGTGGAATAGCTGAGTCACTCCCCCTTCTTTATGATTTGTGATACCCATCCTACAAAAGCAATAAACAAACAAATCTATTCAATCTGCGAAAAAAGAGGGGGAAGGATAAAGAAACAAATCTATTCAATGAGCAAAATATCTACTCATTTATATAATCTATTTTTGGTTTGGTGGGATAGCTTATTCATTCCCCCTTTTTTTTTTATTTATGATATCCATCCTACAAAACCAATAAAGAAACAAATCTATTCAATTTGCCAAAAAAGAGAGGGAGGGATAAAGAAACAAATCTATTCAATGAGCAAAAAAAAAAAAAAAAAGAGAGGGAGGGATTCGACCCTCGATAGTTCTTTGTTCAAAACTAATATCGGTTTGCAAGACCGAAGCTAATAGACACGCAACCATCTCTCCAAGAGACAATTTTATTTTATTTATTCCTTTGAATAGAGCATGACCGTGTGGTAGATTCCCACCAAAGGTCTTTTTGCAGATAGCGGGAATCTACTATCGATTTGTATATATGAGTCAACATGCCCATTTGTGAAATCAAAAAATTTCCTTTTCCTTAGACCCCATGTACATATGAAGTGTAAAATAGATAGTAATTAGTTATATAGAATCAATGGATTCATGTCAAACGAAAATCTCTCAATGACATATTTTATTAAAACTTTTTTGCTGATAGAGGGATCAAATGGTAGATATTTCACCAAGCATTTGATACACCTCTATATTTGGATGTTTTCCCTTGTTAGTTTTGCTCTTACTCAAAAATTAACACGCCTTGAGGCATCCGTTAGCCAAATCCTTGAGAAAAATCATAGTATCTCAAATTTTAAGCTATAACACCATAGGAAAAAAAGCACTAGATATCCGATTTCTTGCCCTTTATTATCCAATTTTATTTTCATGCATTGCACATAATCAAAGAATTTGAATTTGTACCTATATAAGTCGTGATGCTGTACAACTAGAAACAAAACATTTAACAAAATTTGAATTTCTACCTATATAAGTCGCGTACTGTACAACTAGAAACAAAAAATTCAACTCTTAGAACTGGATGTTGATGAACATGAACATATGATTTGTGGGCTTTCATAGGGAAAGCCTAAAGGGATGCAGCTTCTCAATGTGAACAATCAAAAACATGTTTCTTTACAATCCGTCTATATGTTTTACATGGAAAAGATGACTAATTTATTAAATTTAAAGCAATTCAAACTCATTCTATAAAGTAAATTAGAATGAAAAGCTTTTTTAACCTGCAGTCAATGAAGAATACAGATTGTGATAATGAACTCACAGCAAATGGTCGCTTACAATTTGAAGACTTTTTCTTTTTCCCTGTTACAAAACAGATTATATTTTACACATTTCTATCTCAGTATTTGAATTTTATAAAGAGTTATAGTTTTGATTTGTTGATTTTTTTTTTAATTGTGCTGGAAAAGCTCTGCTCAGAGATAATACATACTGTGAGAGAGCATGCCACAGAACAGAATGCAAAAGTTGAATTTTAATAGATAAGGTTGAATGAGCATGAAAGACTGGGGAATACAAGTATAATCAAACTACTTGTGATGAGAACAAGAAAATCCAGAGTCACATTCAAGTCCATGAAAATTTCGTTTACTTAAGGCTGATCATGCTTTAAGTGTTGGCCTAATGCAAGTTAATTGGAGTTCATATCATCTAGCATCAGAGTTGGTTGACAAAAACCAAGTTATATCCCTTTTTCTTTTTGTGTTTTTCCGTGTCAATTTTCTATCTTTTCAAATCTGGTTCTAGGGCAACCAAAAAAAAAAAAAATCGATAATGTTCATAGTACTGTACTAGTACTGTTCATTGTCTCTATTCATCTGAATAAAAAAAAATTTCAGAATATATTTTCTTGTTTGTTCCTTCGTTTTTTTCATGTCAATCCATGGTTAATTATAGAAGAGTCGCTAGGGTTTATTTCTTGTATCGTCTTGGGCTTTGTTGTTTGTTTCTGGTCGAACCTTTTGGTGTTTTTTTTTTTTTTTGTTTCTTCACGTTTTCTGGCGTTCAAGCGTGTCAATTTGGTTATTTAATTTCTTGTTTCAGTTACAAAAGAAAAAATTCTGCCGGTATCTTGTTGTGAAGGAATTCATGAAACAAGTTAGGGTTTCTATCTAAATTTTGTTAGTTGTAACTTGTGTATTGCTATACATACCTAGTTCTTGAATTTCTTGAATCAAATTCTGACTTTTCTTGAAGTTTTTTGGACTAAACAAAGGATATTGGAATGATTCTTAGAAATTCCTGAAATTTCTTGAAAACAAATCTTGGGTTTCTTGAAACAACCTTGAAGAATCTTGAATTCTTGATCACCAATCCTGGATTCTTGAATTCTTGAAGGTTAAAACTTGTGGCTGCCAATTTTGAAACAAATAAAATTCGAACAGCCATGACCATTCTTGAACTTTGATTGAAAAAAAAAAAAAAAAAAACTGACCAGCTTGATTGACTCTTGTCCGATACAAAGCTGCAGAAAAAAATTCCATCGAAGTTAGTCCTTATTTCATCGAAGTTCTTGGCTGTTGTTATTGACCAGAATTTGATTAATAAACTTGTTGCTCCAGCCACAAGTTTTTATCATTAAAACACTTCAAAACAAGTGTTAATTGTGTTTTTGGAAGCTTAAAACTCAGCTGGACAAGAATTAAAAGCAGCCGCTACTAGTTTTCTAATCACAAACGGATTTCAATTTCAGCTTTCCAATTTCGGTTCTTGTTGACCTAAAACCTTTTGGAAACAGCTTTTGGGAGGTTTTAAATCCTTGTTTAACTAGGAAAAAAACCACTGGGCCAATGGCACAGTGGCCACGAGGGAGGGACTCAAGTCCTTCCTTGAGTTATAGGTGAGGATTCAAACTTCACCTGCAGCGAAAAAAATTTAAGAATTGTGCCATAGCATTTCCTTGGTCTAGTTGAGTCTGTATACCCACTAGCTCCTAAAACAGCCTCCTTAGGCTCTCCCTCCCCCCTAGATTAGGATAGAGTAGATTATACAAATATATCGTTGCTAACAAAAAAGAAAAAAGTTTAACTAGGAAAAAGGTGGGGAAAATTCGTCCAAAAAAAAAAAAAGCTGCTACTATTCCAAAACAGTCTTGGATTTCTTCCTTGTTTGTTAAGGTCTAGTCAACTTAGGATTCTGTCTTCTTAGCTGTTAAAACCAAATTAATTCAGCCATTAAATCAGTTCTTTGAGTCATTATTTCCAGCATTATTTCAGAGTTTTTGAGTCCAAATTTCGTGTCTTATTCAAACCTGTCCAAGCTTGAAGTTTTCATCCTTTCATTCTTGTAGCATTGAGTCTTGTCTTGTTCGTTTGGTAAACTGTCCAGCGTGCTTCCATCTTATTTCATGCTTTATTTAAGTGTCCAATTGAGTCCATTTGAGTCTATTTTGTGTCCATTTAATCGGTCACTCATCCTACCACACTCGTGAGAATTTGATTGGTAAGTTGATTGCAACACTTGAAGGAAGTCTAATTTCTTCAAGGAGCTGATCAAGGGGTCTTAAGAATAGTTGGTGAGATTAATAGAGTGCTATGTGATAAACACGAGTATTGAATGCATAGACGTGAGCTTGTGTGTGGTGAGGAATTCTTTCCTTTTGTTTTTTGCTAACCATCTTTGCAGATTTCACTCTAAGATGTCTAACCAAGATTGGAAGAGTTTAGATGCAGTTTTAGACACAATGAGGAAAGAATTTGATCAGATTTTAGATGGAGTTTTCGCGCCTCTTCATAGACGGCTTGATCGAATAGAGAAGAGGAAAGCCAAGAGAAAGGGTTCCATGTAATCTAACTGGGATAAAATGTCAAATCATGAGTTTCATACCCTCAAAGAGGAAATGAATCGTGATCGTGCACCAAGAGGTTATGAAAGATATCAATGCACGGGTGATGAGTATGAGGAAGAACAAAGGTGGTCGCAACATGTGCCTAGAAAAAGGTCATCCTCTACCAAACGAGTTTCACTTGAGGGGTCTAAGAAGTCTTGAAGTAGGTTACAGCATGGTGAGCAAAATGAAGAAAGACGACTTCCTTGGAGGGAGTAGAAGATTTAATCACATTCTTCCAAGTCTCAACCTTGGGTAGAGCCACATAAGGAGGAGTCTCTGTGGGAGACTTATCAACGTCTTCTATGGGAGACGCAAATGAAGGAGACTGTTACATGCAATGCTCAAGCATCTCTTAAAGGGGATTTTGTTGAGGCCATTACTGGTGAAGAGTCTTCATGCATCAAGCATGAACAAAAGGAGTTCAAATTCCATCTACACTAGCTACTAGTCAAGCATTAGTTGAAGAGGAAATGTGTGAGAATTGGGAGGTAAAAATTGAGGGAAGCACAAAGGAGAAAGTGAATGAAAAATCAAATGAGTTGAGCAAGAAAGAGGAAGAACAGAAGGGAGGTGAGCTGATTTTGAGTGCCAACAAAAATGAGAGTGAGGGGACTTATTGCTTTCCTAATGACCTTAACTATGCTTTGTTTAGTGTCTCTTCTTTTGTACAGGTTGAGCAAGGAGCCATCACCACGCAAATGAAGGAGACTGTTACATGCAATGCTCAAGCATCTCTTAAAGGGGATTTTGTTGAGGCCATTACTGGTGAAGAGTCTTCATGCATCAAGCATGAACAAAAGGAGTTCAAATTCCATCTACACTAGCTACTAGTCAAGCATTAGTTGAAGAGGAAATGTGTGAGAATTGGGAGGTAAAAATTGAGGGAAGCACAAAGGAGAAAGTGAATGAAAAATCAAATGAGTTGAGCAAGAAAGAGGAAGAACAGAAGGGAGGTGAGATGATTTTGAGTGCCAACAAAAATGAGAGTGAGGGGACTTATTGCTTTCCTAATGACCTTAACTATGCTTTGTTTAGTGTCTCTTCTTTTGTACAGGTTGAGCAAGGAGCCATCACCTTCATCTTTAATTGTTCAATGTCTAAATCCATTGGCAAGTTCAAGAGTTTCCATGGAGTGTGTACTTTGAGTGTTGTCACTCATTGTTATCAACTCATGATACACTTCAAGACTGGTCTACTTGTTGTGCATCATAATGAAGTGGCGACGGTAGTAGATGCACTCCAATCACGAAGTTTTAAAGCTGTTCGACTATTTCCAATTTCACCTCACGAAGTGCATTCAAATCTGATGCATACTTTAGTGCTTGTTGCTGTCAGTTTTGAGAGTTTTTTTCTAGCAGAAGATTGTGATTTTTCAAACCTATTCCAGCCTCCAAATTTTGGTGTTCAATTATTCCTTTTGTCTACTTCAAGTATTGTTAGGCCGTATGATTCATATGAAGTGGATTTCAACTTTTTGCTGCCTCATATGTTGGACAACATGGATATTTGTGTCAAGCAAGATCCGAAAGATATTCCTAACTTGCTGATTTATGCTTCTAACAATATGCAAAAAGTTTGGTTCATTGCTCCATTTGTCTCCGTGAGTCTCTTTCGATTACGAGCGCAACATGCATTGTGGCTATCTTTCCTAAGAGGGTTTCTCCTTGTTGTCTTTGAACATGGCACTTGGCTTGATTATGGCTTCGTGAAGCTAGTAGAGGTTCCTAAAGTCTTTGATCCCAGTGGAATGTATGGTGTTCATGCTGTGTTCCATCCTTTTCCATTCAAATTTGAGGACAAATCTTTCTCAAGAGAAGGGGAATGATGAGAACAAGAAGATCTAGAGTCACATTCAAGTCCACGAAAATTTCGTTTACTTAAGGCTGATGACGCTTTGAGTGTTGGCCTAATGCAAGTTAGTTGGGGTTCATATCAACTTGTTAAATATAAATGGCACCGGAAAGAATGCAAAAATTCAGGAGTTTTAGAAGATGAGGTTGAATGCGGATGATAGATTAGGGAGGTTGAATGAGGATGACAGACTAGGGAATACGAGTATAATCAAACTACTTGTTGAATATATAAATGGGCAAAAATGATTTGCTCACGAAAGTAAAGGATTTTTTCCAGCACACCTAAATTTCAACTCATCATGTAAATTATTGCACCCCTGCATTTAGATATTTTCTCCAATTAACTAAGAGCCGATGCCTCCGCATTAGCCAAACTGATAAACAATTGGCACGTAAATTTCTTTTAATAACCATGAGGAGGACTGAGGACATTGCCATTTTACGAAGAAAAGGGAAAAAAAATCTTTAACTCGAAATAGTAATTGGTGCATAAATTTATGAATAATGATGAGGAGGATACTACAATATCAAAAATGGATAACATCTTAATCATTGCCTCCACTGAAGGGATTCTGTAATTAATGTCAGAAAAAAAAGAAATTAAATAAAAAGTCTCAATATTTCCCACTGTTTAAGGTTTTAAGGGAGGCTTAAGTTCGAAGTATCATATTCCTTCAAATTCCAAAAATCCACTTCGCTTCTCTGTATGTGCATTCTCCTAAAATATTCTCGTATTTCACTTCAATTTCCATTTTTCTTCCTAGCTAGGAGATTATTAACATCAGATTATCAGAAAGACACAAGAGATACCTGCACAAACCACAATGAGCCATCATGATGATTCTGAAGCCAATCCTGAAGCATTGCCAGCGCAGGAAGGATCAAGAAAAGACGAAAAGGCCAGTGAAGAAATTACCGAGACTTCACCAAAAGTCATTCTAGATGCAAATTTTGAACCATTGTCAGCACAAAAAGGATCAGAAAAGGCCAATACTCAGCCTTCAAAAGTCATTCCTTACTATAAACTCTATTCATGTGCAGACACAATTGATATCATCCTCATCATCATTGGAACTGTTGCTGCTATTGTTGATGGCCTCCTTCTGGTATACAGAATTCGTTTCTGGGGCCAGACCATTGATTTCACAAGTGACCTCCATGCAAAGCCTGAGAAGTTTCATCAAGTCATTGAGGTTGTATATGTTTCCTTGATTTTTTTTATTCATCTTGTGCTTAACCTGATATTCATGTGGCCGAAATAGATAGTGGCTTCGTTGTTGAGTATATTATAATTTGTATAGACCTTAGAGTAATAATACATATACCATTATTATAGTTCCTGATTATTTTATACTAGACTCCACAAGAATTTCTATATGAAAAGACAACACAAATCTGTTTTGCTTGTTTGTGCTCGTGCCGTGACCAATTTTAGGAAATGAGATTATGATGATGAGAACTGAATTAATGGCAGCAGATAAAAACTATTAAGGGTTGGATTTGGATCCCAATCATTGATACTAAAACATCTTTATAGGTAGTGGAGGAGCACGTTTGAGAGTCAGAATTTTAGTTGTTCTTGATCCCTCAACATATATTTCGATAGGTAAACAGGAATTTTAACTTTTCAACTAATGTTGAATTTCTTCCTCAGACAACTCTGTCTGTTATATTCATCCTTTGGCATTTTTATTCTGAGGTAGGGAGGTGGAGACAAATACCTTTCTATCATGCACCAATGCTTGTTTTGTTTCTTCTTTCCGTTATTTGCAAAATTGGCCATATATCCATTGAGATGTATTCTCCTGTATTATCACAAAAAACGTGATCTAAAGCTCTGGTGCGAATACGAGTGAGTAATTCGGGTTTCTTAACGAAGCTAATATTTTTGTTTCAAATCATGAAAAAAGCAATGCACTAATTAAGTTCAACAGGTCTTATATGATGTTACTGATGCTCATTTTTCTGTATTTTGTTAGGTTGTAAAAAAGCTACTCTACATGGGAATTGCTGCCACAGTAGCTTCTTTCATCAGTAAGTCTTGTCCTTGTTTTCATTCTACTCTAACATTGTTCAAAGCAAAGCTTCAAAAACTTTTGCACACATTTTTATATGTGGGGTACGTTTTAATCGGCTGACTCAAAAACTTAGGGAATAAAAGTATAGCCTCCTAGGAAGATGATAGAGCCAAAATCTTTTACGTTTAAGGATCAGTTAGTAAAACTAACAAAGAATGCACTGTCAAGGCTGCTTCTCAGTTTGCCCTTGTGAAGCTATGAAGGCTGCTTCTCAGTTTATTTAATCTGTATATCATGCACAACTGGCGCTTTATCTAATTTTATGTTGATTAATTATCATTGTGTTATGAACATAATACCTAAAATAATAATCCGTTAATGGTCTTTAATAGGAGGAATCTGCTGGGCTGTCTCTGCAGAAAGACAAGTATCAAATCTGCGTTACTCCTACTTAAGAAGCCTCCTCAGACAAGATATTACATTCTTTGATGAAGAAATAAAAACAGGACAAGTTATTGGTAACATGTCAAGAGATATCGGCAGAACTGATGCAGCCATAGGTTACCGGGTTCGTTTTTAGCCTACTAGCGTTTGCCAAAAACTGGTTTTCCTGCTAAGCTGTAGCCTTTTTTCTTTTTTTTTTTTTTGGGTGTTCAATATAAAAAAGCACACTTTTCTCAACTCTAAAAGCACTGAAGCAAGAGAAAAGTTAGGCATGTGATATGTCAGTAATTGCTTGGAAGTCAGAGACTCGTATTAATCCTAGTTGTATTTATAAACACTGTAAATTGGAAATCTTGAATCTGAATGTGCTTTGGTTCTACTTTGCTCTATAGTACGTTAAGTTAGCATTGCTAAATTAAAAAAACTATCAACCACATTAATTACCAGCTAATAAAAACCTCACGGGTGGTTGAGAAGCAAAACTCTACTCAATAACTTGTAGTACTTTTTATCTTCTTGTTATTATAAGTTCCTGTTTACCACTTCTAAATCCACCTTCAGAATATAATTTTTCTAAAAATGTATCAAACTAAGTCTGGAAATGCTCCGTTGCCTTTAACAGGTGGGCTTGTTCATAAAACTCATGGCAACATTCATAGGAGGGATGATCATGGCATTCAGCCAAGCATGGCAAATGGCTGCAGTTATGTGCTGGACAATTCTGCCAATCACTTTGTTTGGCCATTTTGGCATTAAGATTTTGATTAGAGAGTGTGTAAATGAAGGGGTAGCTTATGCTAAAGGAGACTCGGTTGTTCTGGAGGCATTGGCTTCTATAAGAACGGTATCTCACACGTTTCTACTAGATTCCAGTCGAATTGTATTTGACTGTGGATATGTGGTGCCTAGATTGTTCTGTCCATTTCCAGGTTATATCACTGAATGGCGAGAGACAAACTATGAGCAAGTACGAGAAAACTCTAGAAGAGGTTCAAAGATCACTGACACGAGCTGGCATTGCTGCAGGGGGGAGTATTATCTATTTGATAGATTTCATAGAGTATTGCGGTTTCTCTTTAATTATATGGTATGGCTCACGTTTTGTCCTGGACGATCGTTACTCGAGAGGTGATCTGATCACAGTAGCAACATACATAAATTCTGGAACGACGTTAGTAATCTTTTTGTGGATCTTTGCATTATATTTGTTAACCACTAAGCAAAATTTCCTCTAAATGATGCTTCTATTTAATCAAATGAGAATATTGTTCACTAAAATTTTCTTGTGAAACAGTTGTCTGGTAAATGCAATTGGGAATTTTTCAGCATTCCCTCGAGGACGGGTTGCAGCATCAAACATCTTCCGTATAATCAATAGAGAGTCCAGGATAGATGCATTCGATTCCCACGGGAAGACTCTAGATCATGTTGAAGGAGAAATTGAATTTAGAAATGTTTCTTTTAGATATCCATCAAGAAGGAATATTGAAGTTCTTTCTAATTTCTCATTAACCATAACCCATGGCTCAAAAACTGCTTTAGTAGGAAAGAGTGGATGTGGGAAGTCAACAGTGGTTAGTCTAATACAACGGTACTATGATCCTGATTCTGGTGGCATTTTCATAGATGGCTTTGATTTGAAGGAATTAAGACTAGAACATTTAAGAAAGAAGATTGGACTTGTCAGCCAGGAACCAGTACTTTTTACTCTGTCCATCAAGGACAACATTACATTTGGAAGGGACGATGTGACAGAAGAAGAAATAAGAGCTGCCATAGCACTTGCCAATGCTGAAAAGTTTCTCAAAGAGTTGCCTCAGGTTGGTTTTACTCTTTAACATTAGAACCTTCATACAGCTTAAAAATAATAGACCTTCTCTTCTCGACTCCAGCGTAAAGTTTGTGCAAACTAAAAAGCATGGTTTTCTTTCTCAATTCTAACTTGTAAGACATTTCTGCATTTGATTGATTTTCAATGATAAGAATATAATGCTTATGCTAACACCGCTTTTCATCTCATTTTGTTGGTTAAGAAAGGATTAAGCATGCATGATCTAATTCCCTATATGTCTAGTCAACCAAATATATTGATGTCGTACTAGATGTTGAAACTACCACATCAAGAATCCATGCTTTATCTATTCACAAGCCTAAATATGCAGGGACTTGACACAATGGTTGGTGAAAATGGAGTTCAGCTTTCAGGAGGACAGAAACAAAGAATCGCCATAGCTCGAGCTGTTCTGAAGAACCCACGCATAATCCTTCTGGATGAAGCGACTAGTGCATTGGATTTAGAGTCACAACAGATAGTCGTAGATTCATTAAACAAGATTTCTGTTGGCAGAACAACCTTGCTTATAACTCATCGCATGAGTACCGTAGCAAATGCAAATAAGATTTTTGTTCTTGAACGTGGGTCCATTGTTGAAGAAGGTAAGTCCTAGAGGACAGCTGAATAGAGAAGCATAAGGTAGTAGATTAAATGTGGTTGACTAAATGTAGTTGAAAATTTTTAGTTAGTTAATTTTCACTAAAATAAGGCAAGAAACTAAGAAAATTGGTGATTTTTCATTCACGTCGTTGCGTTTTATACCAGCTCAATATGTTTTGCTTGTTGGTTTGTGCCTTAGGTACATACTCCGAACTTATGGATCAAAATGGTCCATTTTGTCAACTGATTCAGATGCAGAATATCAGAGAAGAATCCAATAAACAAAACTCAATTGGTCCTTTCTCTATGAGCAAAAGGGCATCTTTGAGAAAATCTTCGGGAGATGTTTTTCCATCATCGGAAATATCATACCCATCAAAGAAGACCATTATTAAGTTTTGGAGATTTGTAAGATTGAAACAGGTTTTTTTTCTGTTTCTTGGTCTCGTTGCAACTATAACCAAGGCCTTGATACCTATAATTTTTGGTGTTATTATTGCCTACGTGATTGGAGCATTCAATCTGGAAGCTGGAAGGCTTCAAAAGGAAATCAAATTTTGGTGCATAATCATTGCAGTGGTTGCTCTAATATCACCGGTGGCAGCAGTTAGTCAGAAATATATCCTAATTCAGGCTAGTTGTTGGTTATTGAGGGCAGTAAATCCCCTATGTTTCAACAAGATTGTGCACATGGAAGTTGATTGGTTTGATCATGTGGATAACTCAAGTGGAGCACTTAGCTCTAGATTGTCCACAATTGCGGAAACACTAACCAAATTTATTAGGGACGCAGCTCCACAGGTTGTTCAGCATGCAGTTACAGTAATTGCTGGTCTTGTTGTGGTTTTATCTGGATCGTGGCAGCTAGCTGTTCTTAGCTTAGCATTTATACCTCTAGTTCTTTTCAACGGATGGTTAGAACTTAAATTCAATGGAAACTCCAGTAAAATAATCAAGGTATGTCTCATCATTTTAATCCATTAAATCCTTAGAAATGAAGGTACCAATAGGGATGACTCATATGGACATTTTCATCACAATATAGAGTTCTTCTCTTAAAAATGTCTTGGATTATTGCTAGATTATTTGTGAAAAGAGCTTCTATTGCATATTTGAAAGATCCTGATAATTTTTCTTTACTGACATTTGATTATCTAATCTAATGATCCACTCCTCGATTTTGCTTCATTTGCTATATCATTTAGAGAAGATGTCCATTTTTAACTTTGATGTCTCACCTAATAGCTATGCTTTTCTTGGTGGCAGGTTCTCTATGAGGAAGCAGGACAAGTTACAAAAGATGCAGTTGAGCATATCAGGACTGTTGCATCATTTAGTGCTGACAAACAGGTGCTGCAATTATTCAAGATCAAATGTGAAGGCCCCTTGAAGAAGAGAATCAAATGTGCTTATGCTGGAGGAGCTTCATATGGGTTATCATCCTTCCTTTTGTATTTCATCTATGGAGCAACTTTTTATGTTGGGGCCACTCTTATAAGGGATGGAAGAGCAACTAGTACTACTTTTTATCTTGTATGTATCCCACATTTGGACATAACATATTTTTTGCGAATGTCAGAGTTTAACAACAGCGATTAGTTTCAGAATAATTTAGCTTTCTGACATAGAAAAGAAATCGACATGCAAGTGAAAGGAATGTTAGTAAGACAAAAAGAAATAATGCTATCAAACTTAACAGTAAAAGCTTACAGCTGAAGTTTTGCTTCCATGGGTTTTATTTCCCTGCTCGAAGCTTCGTCCACATTGTGCCTGTCTGACCTTTGAATTTTGTCCCTTTGCAGGCACTTTTTGCACTGACAGATGAAGTACTAAATGTCACCAACTGGCTAGGACTCTTAAGAGAGTTCAACGTTGTCAAGCCCTGTTTGAGATCTGTCTCTTCTATTCTCAATCTTGAATCAAAGCTAGATTCATCATTGGATACAGGCTTGACCATTGAGAGCCTAAAAGGAAGTTTAGAATTCCAGCATGTAAACTTCAGTTATTCATCAAGGCCACACATTCAAGTGCTTAACGATTTTTGCTTGTCTATTCCTGCAGGCAAGGTAAGAGATTAGTTAAAGTGACTGGTATTATTATAGATTCACAAACTGAAAAAAAAAAAAAAAAAAAGAAACTAGAAGGCAAGATCTTAGTGTGGTAAATAAATAAGATGCATGCAGTCCCTTTTTATGTTACTGACTTGAGATTTTTTTTTTTCACTATGTCTCATGTCTTAGACTGCAGCACTCTTGGGAGAAAGTGGTTCTGGAAAATCCACTATAATTTCTTTGCTTCAGAGATTTTACAACTTTAACGGTGGCCTAATTCTGATTGATGATATTGAGATTCAGAAGCTAAACATAAATTGGTTGAGGAAGCAAATGGCTTTGGTGTCTCAGGAACCAGCTTTATTTGATGACACAATCAAGGCCAACATCACTTTTGGATTGGACCGTGATGTATCTGAAGCTGAGATTATATCTGCAGCCAGCCTAGCAAATGCTCATCACTTCATAAGTAACCTGCCACAGGTAATTTCTTGGAGCTAGTTGTGAGTAAAAACCTGCAGGATGGACATGCTATTTTCTTAAATTTACGACTACTTTGTACTCTGATTTGATTGCTCAACTTTGTGAATTTGCACCAAATTTCTGTAGGGTTATGACACCGAAGTTGGACAACGCGGGGTGAAATTATCTGGCGGACAAAAGCAAAGGATTGCAATAGCACGCGCAATAGTGAGGAGACCAAAAATCCTGCTGCTGGATGAGCCAACCAGTGCACTTGATTTATCATCTGAACAAGTTGTTCAAGAGGCACTTAATGAGGTCATGGTGAATCGAACGACAATAGTGGCAGCTCATCGATTATCAACAATTAAGCATGCAGACATTATAGCAGTTATGAGGCATGGAGTCATTGCAGAACTTGGAACTCATGAATCTCTGCTAAAGTCACAAAATGGCATATATGCGTCTCTAGTAGCACTAAGCTAGCAAGAACACAAATTCGACCGTTATTACAGACTCTGCCGGTGCTGATTCTGAGTTTGTGAATGACGTTACTTTTATTGTAAGGTAAATAATTAAATGCAATAGAGTTTTGACTCCTCCTCCTGTTGATGAACTATAGTACTCTTTTTCCAAGTGACTGTTCTCTTATGCATCTTCAACTTGAGGCTGTTTTAACAGTCAATCCATTCATTCTTGATTATAGGATGAGTTGCTTACTGGTTCAGGATTATCCTATTCCACCTCTAAAGTAACTATTGTAATGAAAACTTGAAAGGTAACTGTTTGCTAATACAGTAAGCAAATACAAATGCACTTAGAGGTGCACTTGTACTCGATCTTTGTTGGAAGTTGCTGCAGGCACTGGAGATGGAGATGATACCAATAACAGGAAAAAGAAAGGAAGGTATTGTAGCTTTGCTGAAACCAACACACCAGCTGATCCTCTATAGGTGCCGGGTGATGCATATACATCCAGCTTTTGCTTGAAAGATTTTGCTTGGCTGTGTTTGGGATTAGCTTCTGGAACATGGTCTGCATGCTTTTAACTGCAAATTTCTGTAGCACGATTATTATAATTGTACGTTTGTTCTTCATGAATTCCTGATATTCATTCTGGATCTAGTCCATAGACCATAGACTGTTTCTCTGCAAGCCATTACTATTGCATTTTTTTACTTGAGGCAAATACAAAAACTTGAGATTCTAGTAACTTCAGGCATCGTCTGTCATGAGAACCTGTAAATGTAATTCTAATCCAGCTAGACAATGTCTGATCATTGATCCGTTCACAAAGTTAAATGATCTTCCTGAATGGGATCCTCAGAAATGCACTCAAGAAAATGCAGAGCAGCACCAAGAGTCAAAGCCAAAAATGACAACAGACAAAATTGTGTTTAGAAAAGCAACATCATTGGATAACAGACACAGATATAAGAGAAGTTCACAACAGTTCGTCGCTCACCGCAACTTCCAAACCAGGTTCATTACGCAAGTTCCACGGGAAGTTCTAGACTTTCTTTATGAAATTTCTTTGAAAACATTTGCATCATTGGGTGGACGATTTTGAAGCTCTTAAATGCTCCAACTCCAACTCGTTTTATGGCATAAAAGCTGATTCAGAGTACAAAAAATGATATTTAGCTATTACCTCAAAAGGAATTGTAGTCTTACATTTTGGGACTTCTGGCATCATCTACATTTGTGCTACAATAAATAAAAAGCTTCTACAACGCAGTTTGCATTCTTCTGAAGGAGATTGAAAGGCTTTTCCAGCAAAGAAAGCATCTCAAACATTTTTGCACTGCGCAAATGGACAATGGCGGCCCTAGCAATCACTGAGAATTAAGAAGCATCAAATACAGTAATTTTTTGAATAAAATTTCTGCTAAAAATGCAACACTGTTCAGTGCCACCTCCAGGTTCTGGCATGTTGAGTAAATTAATCATATCGAGGAACACAATATCAAAATGGCATGAAACCAGCAGGAAATTAATGAAGAGTCAAAATAGTACCGGTTACTTAGTCTCAAGAAAATAAAATAGCAATTGTTATAGAAACTAAAAGCAAAAAAAAATAGCGTGTACTTTTTTCATGTGTCCTAAGTTGTTTGCATGTCTATTAGATGGTCTTATACATGCCCGATTTTCTTTCAATGTCAGTATGCATCAAGACACAGATCCTCAACATGCCCCAATTTCAGGTCAATATTCACCACTAAAACTGACTCAAAATTGGTGCAAATGCATTACAAATTCGACTTCTTGCCCTGCTAAAGGCAACGGTATGTTCCGTTGCCTGCAATTAAATTCCTTGTAAATTGCTTTGCAACATAAACTAGCTCACCAGTCAAATGAATTTCCAGCTTAGTATTCACCCACTTCGCCAGGAAATTTGTTGTTTGTACTGTAATGGGGACAAATAACTTGAGAAAGAGATAACTGATTGCATCCCATTTTCTCTCTTGTTAGAAGGCAGTAGTATAAGCATGTTCAACTTTCTCTGTTTGGATTGTCGGCCACCAACAAAAGCTGTAATTTATTGAGAATAGAACGTCCTCTGTTAAGTACTCCGACAAAGAATTCTATGTTCCCAGTAGACATTAACTTTCTTCTTCTTCTCACGATCTTGGTAGTATATCTTAATTAATTGATTGCTTCCTCCCCAAGAGGCCTCTGCAAAAGCCAGTTGTCCCTCCAAAATCTTATCTTCAAGCCATTTCCGAGCCTCCAGCTGCATCCTTTGTCAAGTAATTTACTCCCTCTCTGCAATACTTCTCCATGTGATGCCCCTGGTTTCTTTCGGAACTCCACTTTGTCTTGTTCTTGTGCATATTTGTTCTTCAATACCTCGCCCACAGATAGTCTATTAAGCGCTAAAAACTGATGCCTCTGGATTAAGTACTTCAATATTTCATGCCTCTGGATTTTTTTTTTTTTTTGTTTTTGTTTTCGCATCATATTAAATGCTACAAGCTGAGAATATATGATAAGAAAGAAAGACAATAAAGAATTTTTTCCTATAATAATGCATGTGTTAAAGTAAATTAGAAACTTTAGGGTAATGCGGTGAAATTTGGGAAGATCCTTGGCTACCAAAATCTTATGGGTTTAAACCTTCCCTTTCTAAATTTGGGAAGAACTACCTCCAAAAGTAAAATGTTCTGCTTGGAGGTTGTGCTGGAATAGCCTCCCAACAGGGGTGAACTTAAAGAAAAGAATGGAGCCTAATTCATCGTGCCCCTGGTGTAGTGAACTGAAGGAAGATGATTGGCATATTATTTTTGCACATCAATTTGTGGATGATATTTGGGAGCTGGCAGACCTGAGTACGGATATTAGTTAGAGAGATTAAAGCCTCAGGCATGAAAGAATTGACGGGGATAATTTTAGAATTTGTTAATGGGATCGAGATTCAAATGATAATAATGAATCTATGGCATGCCAGAAACAAGTTAATGTTTGAAGGAATTATCACGAGAGCAGCGGTAGTAGTGAACTAAGTCAGAACACATTTATTAGATTTAAGGCAAGCCAAGGCATCATCAAATAGGGGTATGGCTACTCAAGTTTTGACCAGAAAATGGAAGCACTCCTGAAAGAGCCCTATTGAAGATTACTGCGGATGCTGCTTGGACTGAAGAAAAGACAGTAAGTGGAATAGTAGTCAGGAATGGAGGAGGACGGATTATGGCGGCAATTGCTGAAGGAATTGCGAATGAAGTAGGCGTAGAAGCTTTCGTGCGGGAAAGTGACAGAAGAATCGATGGCAAGGAACTGGATTGGACATTTGGTCAGGAACCTAGTTGAAGGATTCCATAAATGTAAATGTGATTCATATCCGTAGAACTGGGAATGTCCCAACTCATTTGCTCGCTAATAATTTTCCACCCGCTATTGTAAAAGCTGCTAAAAGTGATATGCATCAGTGAAAGTCTTCTTTGCTCCAAAAAACAAATAATAATAATAATAATAACAAAGAGAAAATTTTTAGTCAAACTTTTATTTTATTGATAATTAAAATTGATACTAAGTCTGCCCAAAGCCCCCAATGTACAATATACGAAGGGTTAGCACTATATGGTGTGTTGACACACATTTGTTGATTTTTTGAACTCCCTATCCTACTCTTCCTACTAAGAGTATTTACATTTCCTCACATATAAAACTAATGGGTTTAAAGGTAATTTGGGGAATTATTTACTTCCCCGCTCTCCTAATTTTAAGCAGTTCACATAAAAATATTATGTTAATAATTATCAAAAATTAAAATTAACTAGCAGATAAATAACTAAATACCAAACAAAAAATTTCACAATAGATTTTTATTTTTTTATATTCCTTTAAAAAAATTTCATTAGTGTGAAGCCTTTTTTGCTTGAAAAATGTTTATATAGATGATCATAATTACAATTACTTGCACACGCATAGAGTATGCCTTAAAACACGAGTTTCTTAACAGGTTCATGGCTTTTTTATGTGATATGTTGACTTTGTCCTTAGATAATTCTTGAGAATGTAAAATGTGTTTTTTTTTTTTAATAGTGTAAGTGGAATAGATCAAATCCGAAACCTCTCACTTACACTCTCTCCTTCCAAACCACCCATTCCATGCCTTTCCCTTGGAAAATGTGCTTAACTCAAATGTTTGCAATAATGCTTCTTAGTTTTAAAATTTTAAAATATTTAGTATCTTTGGGTTGAACACATGTTTCACATAGTATCCACCTCTCTAAGATCTTGTTATTTTGGATTGAACACAGGTTTCACACTTCTTATTCACATTATCACTAAATAAAATTAAACCATTTTTACACATATGTTGCAGCACTTTGTGATTAATATATTCTAATACACCATGCCACAAAGAATAAGAAGAATCAACAAAGTAAAGAGAAGCATTATCAATTTCATTGATATTCAACTTAAACATGCCATTGCAAGAGTAGCCTTTTCCAACAAATACACCAATCTTGCACAATATTACTTTGTTGGCCTCTAGTATAGCTCTCAACCCTTTCTTATTAAGAACATCAGCAGAGACAAGATTTTTTACAATATTCGAAACATGAAGGACATTATGAGAACTAATTTATTGCCGGAAGTGAATTGGATATTTACACAACCTTTGCCATGAACTTTGGTCCTTACACCATTTGTCATTACCACTTAATGTCCTTTAAGAATTTCATAATCTTTGAATTGACTCTTGTCATTACACACATGAATGGCTACACCAAAATCCTACTACCAATCCTTGAAAGAATTAGGTGTGGTCATGTTCACGTCAACCACTATACCAAGTGACATCATAACAATGATTTCTGAAATTTCATCAACAAAATTTGCAGTTAAAGCACCACTAGTTTTTTGTTTCTTGTCATACCTACATTCAGATTTGTAATGGTCTCTCTTGCCACAATTATAGCAATTTCTATTTTTCTTTTTATTGTTCTTAGAATTAGTATTTTCAGGTTTCTTCCTTTTAAAATTGAAAAACTTTCTTTCATTCACAAAATTCACCTTAGACTCATCTTCCACTTTCACTTTTGATTCACCATTCACATCTTTCTTTTGAAGATTTCTAGTATCTTCTTCAATCCTTAGATGTTTCAAAACACTATTTAAAGTCAAAATTTCAAAAGTATAGGGTAATTTCTTTTGGTAATCATTGCAACTTGTAGGCAAATTGGCAATAATATCCCCCACTTAAAAAACTTCGGAAATTTCAACACTTAAATCTTTGAGTTTCGAAACAATCACTTGCAAATTGTCAATTTAATCAAGAAGTGAGGAATTATCTATAAATTTAAACTCAGTATTTTTTGATAAAAAAACTTATCTGAGCCTTGCTTTTGGTTGACATAACGACGCTCAAGGGTCGCCTAAATCTTTTTTGGTGACTTGACCTTTGTGAATAAATCATAGAGATTATCTGACAAAGTATTGAGTATGTGACCTCTACACACTACTTCATCTTCTTCACGCTTTTCCCTTTGTTGCTACAAAGCCTCAAAATCGTCATCTTTTGGAGGAGGAATTTCTGGTAGGTCCGAGTTCAACACTTATGCCACCTTCAAGGCTATAAAGAATAAGATCATCTTATCCTTCCACCTATTAAAATTGGTACCGGTTCCATATAAGTGGTCCAACTTGACAAAGTCTTGATTCATCACCTTGATAATAGATTCTTGAGCAGACTTCATACTAACCTTAAATAACACCTTAAGATTGTTGGAGAAAATGGAGATTACAAGTATATGAAACCTACTACCAAGCTATTACAAGAATAATTTCAAGAATTTGACTAAACTAATTTTGAAAAATTCAAGAGTGTTTCCAAGGCGTGTGATCACTCTTCGTAAGGCGTTTTTTGCCCTTAAGTTGAGATGGCAAATTAACTCGAGGATACAATGGAAATGAAAACTAGCCTATTATAAGTTTAAACTTAGTTTTCATAAGAAAGGGATGCAAGAAGTTGATTCTGCAAATCTAAAATACCTTAAGCACAAGTTGCCACAAGAGAGGTTAGACTACCTCTATTTATAGACAAAATAAGAGAAAAAGTACATGAACCTCACTTAATTCATGAATATGGTACACCAAATTCATGAATTGAGTAGTTCCATAAATGAACTAATGAATTTAAGAAGATACATCAATGTATCTTCACTTCATATTCATTTATGAATCTAGTACACCAAGTATATGAATTGAGTGGTTCCATAAATGAACTTGAGAAGATACACCAATGTACCAATGAATCTTGTAGGAAATTCATGAATCAAACTTTTAGACATAAATTGAAAGATCATGTCACAAGTCATAATCAATTTTCATACTACAAACTAATATCCAACAAACCTTGCCTCCTATTATTTGTCACAATATGTGATTTTATCAAATTCATACGCGTGCGTAGTGCACCAATTTGATCCGATGGTGGTTCATTCACGTCGGCTCCCCTATAGACCCAATTGGGCCTCCCCTTAGATTAGGTTAGAATAGGAGTAGGAGTAGAAATACAATATATAAGATAAATGATGAATGACAAAAAAAAAAAAAAAGTAATTTTCTCTCCCATAAAATATTCTTCCAAATCTTTTTGAGTTGAAAGATGGGTGTAAATTCTGGGAAGGAAAAAAGAGGCTTAAGGATCCGAGTAAGGAATCATTGAAACATCATACAAACAAAAAAGAAAGGGAAAGGTTTTAAAAAAATTGTCATACAAAATAATTATGACGGAATTGTTTGATTGTTAGTGTATATATATATGGAGTTTGCCTTGTTAGAATATTACTTTGTTCTCAAGGTAACGACGAGATGAGAATAAGAAAACTTGATATGCAATAGGTAGTTTTTTAGCAAACAGTTTTCCCGCAAAGAAATTAATTAAATCCTCATGTACTCGTACTAATATGTGTGACTCACCTACGCCCCCTCTCCCCTTTTTAAGATACTACTAAAAATACGTGGTTGTGTTTGAATTGCATTTTCCGTCATTTTTCATGGAAAAATTACTGTAGCGATTTGATATATGTGAGGGAAAAAGGTGATAGGAAAATGTGATCACGGAAAACGATAATATTTTCCGACGAAAACCTTCAATCCAAGCAAGGCCAGATCAGTACCTTCTCCTCTATAAATTCGGATGACGATGTTATATAATTAAGTGTTTTGTATTTTATATAAAATTGAGTTTCATTTGAGGGCTAACTATCTAATCTAGAAAAATCTGTGATATAGGCAACTGAAGACAGCATTGTGGGATAATTTAGTAATACCTCATTAAATACTAAAGGTTTTTATAATTTTGATTTGTCAGCTTCATGATATATAATATTTGGATATGTTCATTTTTGTTGACTAATTCTTTCGAATGCATTAAGTCATGAACTGACATTTTTTCGAACTTTTCCTTTTTTTTTTTTTTGGAGACTTTAAACAATTTTAATCTTTAACTCTCATAAATAAATATTGATACCGTCGTGTTGTTTAACGTTATTGTACACTTATAATATCATTGCATTTAAACAATAATATCACAGTTATTGTTATACAAAACAATGTATTTAAGCAAGAAAAATGAATTAAGACGTTAAGCATGAGAGAGAATTTACAAATATTAGTAACATAAATTTCTAAAAGGGCATTAACGTAAATAATCAGTTAGTTTTTATTAAAGACAGTTTTGTTCCAATTGGACTATCTCGTATATCAACATCAGCTATTTCAAAATATTCCAGAAATTAAACATGAGCATATAAGAGAGATGAATTTTATATAATCAAATCTATAGTCAAAACTCGTCTGGTAACTTGAATAAGGTTACTTATTGAGGAAATGTATATAGTTACTTACAACACGCATGATTCATTCAGGGACCAATTGGCAATAAGGCATATCATAATTTAAAATTAACACAAATAAACATATTCAACAGATATGAACAATTGCTGATCTAGGCCACATACATGTAATGCAAAAACGGACAAATCATTGATGCAATAAGCAAGGAATCAATCTAATTAACCACATATATAGACTCAGTGCGAAGCGTCTTCAAAATAGTACAACGGTTTGTACCGCTCAATTAGTATTAGACGGACTAGACTGGCATAAGTATTGAGCTGAAGGTCCAACCAATTATTGCGGCTGAAAAGTCTGAAATTGTGGAGATAAATAAGTATAAAGTAATAATAAATTGGTAAAATAGAAATTGAAGGAAAAGTTTATTTACCGACAACCTGATTAACAAGTAGACACATCACGTAAAAGTAAAGTTAGGCTGTCATCTCTGGAGAAGAAATTGAGTGGGAAGAAACAAAAAGTAAACCTGACTTACTTTTCATGAAACGAAAAGTAAAGTTGAGTGGGAAGAACTGGCAAGTCCATCTCCGGAGAAATTACACTCCCATCGCAATAAGACACCCAAGGTCAATTACACTCTTATTTTCAATTGCAAATGAATTAAATAGGTTTAATAGCTCTATTCTACTCACAGGCCATTGGAATTGTAAGCATTAAGAGTAACTTTGGCATGAGACAATTGGTGCATGCATGACTAATTTTCTATTTCAGTTTTGTTGAATGTGCAAATGGCGTTTTGAATTAGTTGTGACTTGTAGGCTAAGAAGCCAGATTCGAGTACAGAGTGCAGTTATTACTTCACAGAAAAGTTATGTTCAGAGTATTACCTCAATAATTTTTACTTTTCTTGCCATCTACAGATTGTTTGATTATTGTTAAGAATTCAACGTGTGTTTTTATACTATCATTATGCTTTTAAAAGAATTTTGAAAGTGGGCACTAGATTGTTAACTTCCGTAGGACTAATAGTTAAGCTGGTATCTGTTCGTCTATGTTACGATTTTTTACTGCACTGTTTACTGATTTTGGGATTGGATAGGCTATTGAAACCTGTTGAGTGATAGTTAGACTTGCCACTTTTTTTCCATGGTAGAATTTGTGCTGCATTCTCATCCTATGCTTACTTGTCCAATTGAGATGAAAATGATGAAGAGGAATGGTCTTAATTAGCTCTTGAAATTGATCCACTATGTGTTACTTTAGAATTCTGACAGAGCAGTTATTGGGCATATTTTGCAGTGTTATTTTGGCCTAATTTTGGCTGGTAACGGTGCTAAGTACTGAGATTTAACTCATATCTCACATTCGTATGAATTATAGGTGATCAGCATTAAAAATGATCTCGCGGGGTAGATTTCCAGAAGACTTGTCGTCCCAGGGCGTGACCACGCCTTGGAAGGTGGACGAAACCGAAAGACGGACCGTGGTCCATGTGGACCAGGCACATGGGATCAAAACTCCAAAAGGGAAATGGCTTTTGTAGAATCAATTGCACCAGACGTTTCCTTCTTTGACTCTTCTTGGACGGCGGCTATAAAAAGAAAAGGACAAAACAAGATTGAGCATCATCTACTTTTTAGCCTTAGCCTTTAAATTCTCTCTTTCTACCTTTTTTGGGAGAGACGCTTTCTCCTATTCTTTTTCTTTTACTTTTGTTCGCCTGCGGCTAGCGGCCAGGCATTGAATATTCTCACGGATTGCATCTGGGCTCCGTAGAACGGAGACCCTTTTTACTTTTTGCTTTTGACTCTTCTAAATTTCGTGAGATTCCTCTTGTGCTTTTTCAATTTTTCGGCAATCAATTGAATGTATTCAATTAAATTACGCGGGATTGACACGATGAGGAGCGGCTAATTTCCTCCTCTACCCAAAGGGTGACGCAAGGGCGCGGTCCATAATATCTGTGAGATCTAATCGAATCTTCATTATTTCTTCCAATTTATTGCTATTCGTGTGTTTCCTGAATTAATTGTTCATGGGTATTTTATTAATTGAATATCAACGGCCGGGTATTTGATTTAATTTAATAGCCTACTGCCACGTTAATTAAATAGAATCCGTAATTGTTCATTTAGTTGACACCCCGTGGCAACCACCATAATTGGTTTTATGATGGGGAAATGCAAGATCTAATTTAAATAAACCCTCTTAGCGTGTTTATTGGTTAGGGTTGGGTTCTTCTAGCTTTAATGCAATTGGATAATTAAACTCCTATGGTCGTACCTAGGGTTGTTATCGGGTTAGGGAAGCAGTCAATGGTCGTACCTTGACTGTCGAAAAGGTAAGGAAGAACTGGTTGTCAGAGCTTATTGATAACTATAACCAACCTAGTGATGGATGGGTGAAATATCTTTGCATCGATGAGCATTTATTTGGAACGTGCCTGAGCAGTTAATCCTTTGGGTAGACCTTTATTAATTGCTATTTTTAGTGACTTGTGCTTTGTGAGTTGGTTTTGAATTTAGTTCGCTTTGTTTTTATTTTACTTTTATTTTATTTATTCCTCTCCCATTGAAAATCCCCCAATTTTGCTCTGCTGATTTGGAAAGAAATAATTTCCTACCTGCTCCCTGTGGAATCGACCCTACTTGCCATTGTACGCAAAATTAGTATTTTTATAGACAAACCCGGTATATCGGATCAAGCAAACTCTTCGGGAACAGGGTGAATCAAGTAACCCATTGCACACCTAGGGTCCCTGCTCCAGTACTTGGATTTGTTCTATAATTATTTAATTGAAGTGGTAATTAGGACTTTTTAGTAATTATTATTGCACAGGTTCGGCACCTGTCAAATTCATTGTGTTTCTTTGTTAGGTTTTTCTAGCAGCCTCGGATTTTATGTGCAAGTTTTGCATTCTGTTCGTTTATTACCTTCTGATATTACTGGGGAAATTTTAGTTATTGTGTTGACGTTTTCTTTTTTCCTATGGATAGCAGTTTTCTTTTTATTTTTCAGGAAGGTGAAACTATCCAAATTAATGTGAAAAACAAACCTTCTAGTGGAACAACGGGCATGCTTTCAGCTGCAGGATTGTCAAGTGGACATCCTGGAACTGTAAAGGCCAAAACTCTAAACCTAGCACCACCCCGCAGGGGAAGAGTGAGGATTAGGTCTCCTCTCCTACCCCCTCCCAATGATTCTGCAGCTACTAGGATGACTTCGGGAAGCCATAATACTACTCTCAAGGGGCCTAAGGAAGTTGCTAGACATTCTACTGATCCACTGGCAGATTTGTCACAACCTGAGGTACCCATTCTCCTTTCTGTTACATTTCGGAACTTCATTTATCCTTGTATGCAATTTAAACAGCAGAAGTTTGTATACCAAGAGGCTTTGTTATTAGAGGTGAGTAGAGGACTTAATTGCAACAGACTAAAATCAATTGGCTGAGATCTGCCAACTTTCGGAAACTCCCATCAAGAAGGAAAGATCATTGATCATCACGTGATTGGAATAAAGGAGGACTCATCTGAGTCCCTTTTAAAGGACAATTCTTCTTGTGTTTAAGGACGGGGTTGGTAGTTTAAACTTGAGGCTTTCATAAATTTCTACTTTGTCCAGCTTTTTGTAAGAGGTGGTCAACCTTTTTATTTAACCTTCATTTAGATCCATGAATTGGGCTGATCATGTAAAGCATCCTTTCTAAATTATCTTAACTGGATAAATTTAGTTACCCACTGTTTGTTTTCTTGTAATATTCTCTGATCTGCAGTGTAGATATGGTACTCAGGTGTAGCTTTCCAAGTTAAGAATTTTAGTGATACAACTGGTATTTACCTGATCTTGTGGTTTTGGGGAAGTGGAGGTAAGGTAGGGTCATCCTTTTCAGGGGGTCATGTAACTGACTTCTTTGCAAAATGGTTTTGATTGGGAATATAATTCATATTTGGAAGCAAAATCTGCAGCAAAAAATTTCCACCAGCCTTTTGCTAAATTACCTTTACTTCAATGGCATTTAGAAAGACAAACTCATCTCGCTTGATTAGAGATTCATAAATATAGGAATCATCAACATCTTGCTTGATAAATATGAAGCTTTCTCATGGGTGTGCTACCTTTTTGTGTGATGTATGTAGACATAAAATACTTAGCTACTGTTTTACCCAATGTCTTTTATCTGGAAGTGTTTTTGACTTTACATGGGTGGCATTCTATCTCCAACCTGTGTAAATGGGGGCTTGGTCGTTTTAAGTGGTTTGTGCGGAGATACAGTGCTTGTCTCTCTGAGTTACAAGGAATTGATATGGGTCTTTGGACTGTCGTATCCGTAAAAAGACTAGAAATAGCTCCCAACCATCTAGCTGAACTTTTGGGTTTGAGAAGAGGACTAAGGATAGCTAGCTGCAGATCATAATTGCCACAAACTGGAATTGAAAGTTGATTCTATTAATATTTTAAATCTTGTAAACCAATATGATACTGTTATTTACAACGTGCTATGGTTAAATCTAATTGTAGGTATGGAATGGAAGCATGTATTATGCTGTGAAGCAAATCGGATAGTGTACTATTTAGCTGATGCTAACAATAGGATGTCTTCATTATGACGCTTTGCGGAAAAATCACTATGTGGGGATTTTATTCTCATTTTGTATCTCGATATGATTGTATATTATTTTAAAATTCCTTTTATGCAAAAAAAAAAAAATTGATTTTGTCACTTAGTTACCAAGCTAAAAATTTAGCTTATTTTTACTACTTCATAAAATTACAAAAACATAACTGTACTGCTGCAAAAATATTGATACACATTTATATAACTACTAGTTTTTTAAGCCTCGCGCGTTGCCCCAATTTTGTGTTACTCTAATGTAATTGATAGTAGGTAGTTTGGTGTTAACGATTTGTGTTGTCAAAATGTGATGGACTGTGTCAGGTTTCCGTGTGCGGTGGCAGGATTGACGTTGTTTGTGTTGCATGGGTGCCATATATTTGCATTGAAGTTGACACTTGGCAGTTTGGGCTGTAGTTGTGTGGCAACTATTTGCCTTTTTTTGTGTATCAGAGTGGAGGTTCTTGCTGGAAATCGCGTGTAGTAGTAAGAATTTGAGAAGGTGCACTTACCGCTGCATCTGCGAAGATATATTTCTGATATGGAGTGCCAGTGTCTTTGCCATAACGGATAGGGCTCTTTTCTATAATAACAAGCTTTGCAAACCTGTTTCTGTTCGTATCTGTTAGCTCAGGAATGAGAATGCATTTGGTTTCTATGCTTGATCTGAAATTTTCATGGTTCATAAAAAGCAAAACTGATAAAATATCGCATATTGTAATTTGTAGATTTCTAGATAGGTCAAGTAAATAACTGACTTAAGGACTATAAAATCATGAGATACCTGGCAGTAGTCATTGCAAGTGTTTTCGCAATGCTTATCAATAACAGATCGTAGTAAGTTGCTTATTTTGAAGTCTGGAAGATATTAAGCAGAATTTCATATAAATGGCAGTGAGATGAAGAAAATAACGAGAAATCAAATGTTCATGGTAGATGTTTTTATATTTTATATATAAGCATTAGCTTGAAATATACTTCTGATGCAAGATAGATTGATGAAAAGTGAAATCAGATAAGAGTTGACAGAACGAAAGTTGGAGATGGAGAAGTATAAGGGAATAAGAATAAAAAACTTACCTTGCAGGTAAAAAAGAAGACTGCCGTGAACTGAAGGATATGAGGGAGGCTTCGCATGGGATAGTGGCTTTCTAATATGCTGTTAAGCGCACACACACACACATATATATATATATCGATATATCTATAGAGATAATAGCAAGGTTATTTCATGCATAAGTGCACCGCGCAGAAACAAGAAATGACATAATGCTGGAATTATAGAGATGTGTGCTCTGAGAAGAGAAGGTTACACGTAGCTTATCAATTACGTGCGTCACACGCAAGCAGCAACACAGGTGTTGGTAATACGAGCAAGTGGAACGTGTGATGTATTATGAGTATGACTAAAGCAGAGTTTTGTAGTGCTTCTAACAATTATTCGTCTATATTATATACCTGTTTTGTTTGATGGAGTTGAATTGTGTCTTGAGTGCGCTGAAGAGAAGCTTCCGAAAGCAACGAGAGTGATTGATAGCAGAGTCCGGTATTCTCTTTGTTGAAGTTAGTACTGGTTTTTGCTTGTTTCTCAGAGGGTGTATAAATTTCTGATAAGCGTGGGACTGGTTGGAAAATGGATGTCAGGTCAACAGGCATATTGGTGCTTCCGTGTTTGAATTGCGCTAAGTCTTTCATGGATATCTTTGAATACTTTGTTCCAAAGTCGTATAAAGAAATTACTTTGTACTTGATTGTTTGAATTATATTTAGCCGCATTAGTCTGTTCTGTACGTAAGCCAGGAGACAGTTTTGATTGATTAAAAATAAAATTCAATGCAGTGCAGGAAAATATTAGGAATTTAATATGCCACCAGACAGGCCTGGGAATTCGAGGGAAGAGTGAATATTTAACTTCATGGAACGTAAAAATAAAAGTTTCTTTCTTGTTGCAGTAATTAGATTCTTTAACTGAATCAAGAGATACAGTGATCAGATTTGTTAATACAAAAATTGAGAATCTGGCCTTTTCTAATGTAAAAATAAATATTTCTATGCTGTCTTGGTGATCAGATTGTGCAATATTTATACGTTTTTGCTTAACAGATGCCAAGCTGTCTTGTTTTTCTGTGAAGTCTGAATTTAAGTGAGATACCGATTGAATTTTTTTTTTCATGCCCGACAATTTTGATCTCCTCACTTAGAAGAAGGCAATCATATTGCTGGTTCAGAGCTCAAAAGGAAGCATTGATTGTTCATAATATCAGTATATCAGAAAACTGTTTGTCTGTTGCTTGATTAAAAGAAAGGTTATAGATAACATCTCGGAAATTGCTGCATTAAACTAATTGGAATCGTGACATCAGATGGAGCTGCTGGATGATATAAAGAAAAAAGAAAACGTGGGATGGGGAAAGAATCTAGAGGTCTCTCGCACTCTCAGGTGGCTATCAATAAGTTTAATTTAGGGATTGACCGTACTGGAAATTCTTTTTTAACTATTTTAGAACAATGGGTAGCTGATTAAAACACAAGAATTGTGTTCATCTTCGAAGATGGTGCTGCGAAGGATTAGCAGTAGGTCTGATCTATGACGACATACAAAGTAGTAGTTTGGACGAAGTGTTTCACAAGAATACAAGTTCTGCAATTATCCTCTTTTGAAAGCAAAGGTTCAATATAGTCATCAGAGCTGCGTTTTCGTACTTGGATAACGTGGAAGAGCTACCTATTGTCTTGCGTTTAACACGATCATTTAACAGTCTGATTTGATTCAGATATGCATTGATGCCTCTCGCATTGGAACTGTTAGGATCGGGTCAGGAAATAGACAAACTCAAGTTAGCATAAAGTAGGCGGTATAACCGACCATATAATAGATAGGCGGTAGATACCAACCATATAATAATTAGGCGGTAAAACCGACCATATAAAAACGGATAACAAAGCAAATAAAAGACACAAAAGATTTACGTGGTTCGGTCAAATTGACCTACGTCCACGGGCGAGGGAGGAGCAATATTTCTACTATGAAGAAGAAATACAAAAGCCGTAGGAAAGTGGTTCCTAGGCCAATAGACACTTACAAAAAGGTTTAGGAAAAATTCCTAAACTCAAAACAAGAGAGCCTAAAATATTTAACTGAATGGGCTAGATGACTCAAGAAACTAATAGCCCATATAACTCTCTTGAGTGGTGCAAATGTCTTCACCACCAAGGCCATATATTTATAGGCCCTGATGAGCCGTCTTCCTCTGGCTTTGTCCGATGTGGGACAAACGCCACATTCAACAAATCTCCACCTTGGCGTGGTCCCAACATCGACAAATCTTCTCCACCTTCGCTACATAAGCCCCAATGGGCCGAAATCACGAACAATGAACACCAACCAAATCCAAGCACTGCTTGAACTTGTAAAGTGAAAGAGGTTTTGTAAACATATCGGTTGGATTGTCCTTAGTATTGATTTTCTGAATAAGGACCTTTCCTTCAGCAATGATATCCCGAATGAAATGATATTTCACATCAATGTGTTTCGTCCTCTCATGATACATCTGATCTTTAGTCAATTGTATGGCACTTTGACTATCACAGTGAATATCAGTAACACCTTGATATAGACTTAACTCGCTAAATAAACTCTTCAACCACAAGACTTCTTTGATTGCCTCGGTCACAGCCATATATTCTGCTTCTGTAGTAGACAAAGCTACGACAGGTTGTAGAGTAGCTTTCCAACTAACAGCACAACCGCCAATGCAAAATACATAGCCTGAAAGTGATCTTCTCCTGTCAAGATCTTCAACGTAGTCTGAGTCTACAAAACCAACCAAAGTATTATTATTTCTTCCAAACTCCAAACATGCATTTGAAGTACCTCGCAAGTATCTGAAAATCCACTTCACAGCCTGCCAATGTGTTTTACCAGGGCAAGACATATATCTGCTAACAACACTGACTGCTTGTGCAATATCTGGACGAGTACAAACCATTGCATACATAATACTGCCGACTGCACTGGAATAAGGAACCCGTGCCATATAATCTTCCTCTTCATCTGATTTTGGTGATTGAGCAGCAGATAGCCGAAAATGGCTAGCAAGAGGAGTAGATACTGGTTTAGCATCTTTCATGCCAAAACGCTCCAAAACTTTCTCAAGGTAATTTTTCTGGGTCAAAAATAACTTCCCTACTCCTCGATCTCGATTGATATCCATGCCAAGAATTTTCTTAGCTGCTCCTAAATCTTTCATTTCAAATTCACTATTTAACTGCAGTTTCAAAGTGTGAATTTCTGACAAATTCTTGGCAGCAATGAGCATGTCATCAACATATAACAATAAGTAAATGAAAGAACCATCATTTAACTTCCGGAAGTAAACACAACTATCATACATGCTCCTCAAATAACCATGACCCAACATAAAGGAATCAAACCTTTTATACCATTGTCTTAGAGACTGCTTCAATCCATATAAGGATTTCTTCAACAAGCAAACATGGTCTTCCTTACCTTCAATTTCAAAACCCTGGGGTTGTCTCATATAAATTTGTTCTTCAAGTTCGCCATGCAAAAACGCTGTCTTAACATCAAGCTGCTCTAACTCCAAATCATACATGGCAACTAAAGCAAGCAAAACACGAATAGAGCTATGTTTAACAACAGGTGAGAATATATCATTAAAATCAACACCTTGTACCTGACTATAACCCTTTGCAACTAATCGTGCTTTATACCTTGCATCTTCAACCCCTGGAATACCTTCCTTTTTCTTGAAGACCCACTTGCAACCAACAATTTTCTTAGCTGACGGTGGCTTTACAAGAACCCAAGTTTCATTCTGATGAAGAGATTCAATTTCTTCATTCATTGCAATCAACCACTTTGCAGAATCATCACAAGAAACTGCTTCTGAATAGGTAGAAGGCTCACCAGCTGCATCAGTTTCTTCTGCAACAGATAAAGCATATGCAACTAAATTTGCATATCTTTGTGGTGGTCGAATATCTCTCCTTTGTCTATCTCTGGCTATGGAATACTCCTCTTCTTCTGAACTATCTTCAATAGTAGATTCAAGTGCATCTACTGGCACTTGCTGAATAGAAGATTTGGATTGAGAAGGACCAGAACTGCCAATATCAAGCTCTACCTGCTTCTGTGTACTATCAGTAGTACAAGGACTAGAAGACTCCTTCTTGGAAGATAACATAGACAATTCATCAAAAGTAACATCTCTACTGATTACAAATTTTGGGGATTTGGGATCAGGATACCATAATCTGTATCCTTTCACCCCAGAAGCATATCCAAGAAAGATGCACTTTTTAGCCCTAGGCTCCAATTTTCCATCATTCACGTGCATGTATGCTGGACACCCAAAAACTTTTAAATTGGAGTAATCAGCAGGAGTACCTGACCAAACTTCCTCAGGAGTTTTGAAATCAAAAGATACAGAAGGAGAACGGTTGACAATATAACAGGCCATATTGATCGCCTCTGCCCAAAAGTCGTTTGTCAACCCTGCATTTGAGATCATACATCTTGCTCTCTCCAAAAGCGTTCTGTTCATACGTTCGGCCACACCATTTTGTTGAGGCGTCATCCTGACGGTGTGATGCCGAACAATTCCTTCATTTTTGCAAAATTCATTAAATTCACCTCCACAAAATTTCATGCCATTATCTGTTCTCAATCGCTTAACATGTTTTCCTGTTTGTTTCTCAATAAAAACTTTCCATTGCTTGAAAGTTAGGAAAACATCATTTTTGTGCTTAAGAAAATAGACCCAAACTTTCCTTGAATAATCATCAATGAAAGTCAACATGTACCTGGTACCACCTTTAGAAGGAGCACGAGAAGGACCCCATAGATCTGAATGAATGTAATCAAGAGTACCTTTTGTCTTGTGAATTGCTGGTGAACTGAAGCTGACTCTTTTCTGCTTCCCAAAAATACAATGTTCACAGAATTCCAATGGACCGGTACTTTGTCCACAAAGAAGTCCTCTTTTGCTCAGTATGCCCAAGCCTTTTTCGCTCATGTGCCCCAAACGCATATGCCATAATTTGGTGATGTCAGTATCTGACAAAGATGATGTTGAAACAGCAGCAGCACCTGTCACAGTAGATCCCTGCAAAATATACAAAGTACCAGATCTGTGTGCCTTCATAACAACAAGAGCTCCTCGAGTGATTTTAAGAACTCCGTCTCCACCTGAATACCTGCACCCGATAGACTCAAGAGTGCCCAAAGAGATGAGATTTTTCTTCAAATCTGGAACATGTCTATCTAACATTTGTGAGCGTCCTCACAATACCATCGTACATTTTAATCCGGATTGTGCCTTTGCCAACAACTTTACAAACAGCGTTGTTGCCCATTAAAATAACTCCACCTTCAGTTGATTCATATGTTGAAAACCAGTCCTTATTGGGACACATATGATATGAACAACCCGAATCTAAAATCCACTCATTGTTAGACCTAAAATTATTTTCCGTTGCACAGAAAATAGTTCCATCATTCTCATCAACGGCAATACTAGCCTCAGTGGTTTCACTCCTTTTCTCCTTTAGCTTTTCTTTATTTTTCAATTTAAAGCAATCAGAAATAATATGGCCCTTCTTTTTACAATAGTTGCACACCACATTTTTATGTCTGGATTTAGATCTACTTCTATTTTCTGTGTTTCTCCTTTCAGATCTACCCCGAACAAACAAGCCATCAGCTTGACTCCCACTAGTTTCCCCAGTAATATCCCTATTTATCTGCTCTTTAGATTTTAATACAGATTTAATTTTCCGATACGAAATTGTTTCCTTTCCATATATCATAGTATCACGAAAATGTTTAAAGGACTGAGGAAGGGAACATAAAAGTAATAGGGCCTGATCTTCATCATCAATTTTCGAATCTATATTCTCCAAATCCATAATAATGGAATCAAATTTATCAAGATGGAAGAGTATAGATGTACCTTCAGACATCCGAAGCATGTACAAACTCTGCTTCAAATATAGCCGATTCTCGACTGTCTTCTTCATATACAAGGCTTTCAATTTATCCCACATTGCCTTGGCCGAAGTCTCCGTTGCTACCTCACGCAATACCTCATCGGAGAGATTTAGGATAACACTGGATCTTGCCTTCTTATCCATCTCAGCAAAATTTGCATCTGTCACATCTTCTGGCTTTTTCTCAATTCCTTGAATTGCCAAATCAACTCCGTCTTGAACAAGAATGGCCTCCATCTTGAGCTGTCACATGCCGAAGTTGACATTCCTGTCGAATTTCTCGACAACCGTCTTTGTTATCGTCATTGTTACCACAAAATCTGTAATTTGAAATTTGTCTCAAAAAACTGGCCAAACAAATATGCAAGTCTCGTGAGCGGGCCCCACAGGGTGAGTGGACCCCACGAGATAAGCGGGCCCACGGGGATGAACGGACCCCACAAGGTGAGCGGGCCCCACGGATAAACGGACCCCACAGGATGAGTGGGCCCCACAGGATGGACGGATCCCACCAGATGAACCTGTCTTGCAAAATATAACAACCAGCTCTGATACCAGTTTGTTAGGATCGGGCCAGGAAATAGACAAACTCAAGTTAGCACAAAGTAGGCGGTATAACCGACCATATAATAGATAGGCGGTAGATACCAGCCATATAATAATTAGGCGGTAAAATCGACCATATAAAGACGGATAACAAAGCAAATAAAAGACACAAAAGATTTACGTGGTTCGGTCAAATTGACCTACGTCCACGGGCGAGGGAGGAGCAATATTTCTACTATGAAAAAGAAATACAAAAGCCGTAGGAAAGTAGTTCCTAGGCCAATAGGCACTTACAAAAGGTTTAGGAAAAATTCCTAAACTCAAAACAAGAGAGCCTAAAATATTTAATTGAATGGGCTAGATGACTCAAGAAGCTAATAGCTCATATAACTCTCTTGAGTGGTGCAAATGTCTTCACCACCAAGGCCATATATTTATAGGCCCTGATGAGCCGTCTTCCTCTGGCTTTGTCCGATGTGGGACAAACGCCACATTCAACAGGAACTATCTTCACATTCTTGTAGAACAGGGGAATATGTTTTCTAAACACTGGGAGGAAAAGATTGAAACCAGTAATATATCTCATTCTAGGGATATATAATAACCTTTCAGCTGTCACAATATGGCCAGCCTGTTTTTGTTGAAATTCTAAACTTTTTTGTTTTTTCTTCACAATTACTACTAAATGCTGTGTGGGAAATAACGTGACCGGTTAAAGTTTTAAGATAAGTCTAAACATCTGGCTCACAAGATTTTTCTAGCGAAAGTTTTTCGTCCCAACCTTTCAACATCTTCATTAGGTTATCTAATATTCTCAATTTAGCATTAATCAGTAAGTCATGATAACAATTAAGTAGAATTATCAGGCATGGTTATCTAACATTTTCAATGTAGTCTTAATTACTAAATAATGCCTAAAATTATAAAATGGTTTTATCATTTTCCATTGTTTGCTATATTGGATGAGCTCTTAAACATATTTAAAAACTATTTTTAGAATAATGTAAAAATAAATTAATTTTTTTTGTATAGTCAATAGCCTTTTTTTTTCATTAATAGGTCTGGATGCGTGACATATAATTGTTATTTAAATTTATCCTACTATGAGTTTGGTTCATACATAAGAATGAAGAAAGCAAAAATGGTTTATTCGGAGAAGACATCATTAATTGAAAATAAGTCTCGGACTTTTAATATCGAATGGTTCCAGCTTGCAAGGATAAATATACATATTTTCTTATTTTTTTTCTTTCTTTCCCTTTTTTGGTTGAACTAATTCCTTGGTTAGGGAAAGCAGTTTTTTCAACTAAAACGAAAGGCATTGCCGCTTATACCACAATACCAATAACAGGATAGGGAAATGGTGCCCCAAACCTTACCCTGGCTTTTGAAGGTTCCGTCCATTAGTTCGATGATTTTTCTTCGCCTTAAATTAAAGGCTTGTTCAATCAATCTCATAGATTCTTATGGCTCGTCCTATAGGAAAGGGGATATAGCATAACCATAGAGAAGTAAAGGTGCGATAAATAAGCTTTTTCTGAGCGTATAGTCCTTAATGCGCAACAAGGGAGCAAGAAAACAGATGCGCCTTGCTAAGCCAGAAAGGGGCTGCGCTTCTTTGTTCGCTAGGCTTTCGTGCTAGTAGCTTATGAGTCAGATGCCTCTTCTATTCTTTTCCCTGGTGCAGCTGGGCCAGCCCTTAGTTCTTGTTGGCGTGTCCTGAAGATCTTTGCAACAAAAGGAAGTTCCAAAGCCAGGCCACACGGACAGCATCGAAGTTCCAAAGCCATGCAGACAGCTGATAGCAACAAACTTACATTTCCAACAAAGCCACCACCACTGAATGGCAAAAGACCAAACTGCCCCTCAAGCTCACACAAATTACGCTATAACCGGCCCATTTTCACTGTAGCAATAGAACTCCCACCTTTAGTATAGTAAAGATTCATATTTATTAACATCTGAATTTGAATAACCGGGCATTTGTCGGCAAGAATGAAAATTACACCGCGTGATGCGCGGTGCTCTCCTCCTCCTGGTATCTACAAAAAAGGAATAGATTCGACATGCAGTAAAACCGAATGGGTTCTCGACCTAGCCCAACTTGATGCCATGATTACTGGGCCGGATTGGGTTTGATAATTATGATCTAAACAACCGCGAGGATTTTGAGTGCTATGTCAGATCCCTCAACCTAAACATATAGTGTAAGCGATGGATACGGGGCAGGGACGGTCCTCTGAGGACCGTCCCTGAGCGGTCCTCTCACAAAAAAAAATGAGAGGACTGCAATGGGCCACGTATAATGGGAGCAACAGCAAAGGAAAACGACGTTGTTTTAGTGAGTGAGTAGGAAAAAAAATAAAAAAACATTTGAGGGGCTAACGGGCTCCGTTAAAATACCTCAGCTGTTCCGTTCCAAAAATTCCCGCTCAAATTAATGAGGCACGACTCTTCATCTGAAATTTTCAAATGAAATAGAATTTTGGTCTCCCTCCAAAAACATATCTTGTGAACATTCATTCACAATTCCAGAGTATCAGCAAAATAATATCCCTACCCCAAATTGGGAAGTTTCAGATGAGAGGTTTTTGGAGAAAGTGTATAGTGTTGCAGAAGTAACTGTTGCGGGACAAAAATTTTTCATGAAGGCTGCAACAAGACGGAAGTTGGTGAGATCTAAAGCAGAGATAGACTCAATCGAATTGGACTAAACCCCAAAGGTAAGAATATTGCAAACTCATTGCACTATTTGGTTTGTTTTGCGACAGAAGAGGGATGAATTTACTTGCATGATTTTGTTTGTACAACTCGTTTAAGACAGTGTGACATGAATAATGAAATTGAAATTCTGGCGAAAACTCCTAAACAAGGAAATCATATGGGTAGCATAAATTAGATACATTGAGAGCCAACTTAAAGAACGTATGCACAGGGAACTTATGCATGCCAAGTGTTTGTAAATTTGACTCAATTGATGAATTAAAGTTCTCACCTTTTAAAATCTGGTTGCATAGTATACATATATCTTGGCTAAAAGAGATTGAGTGGGGTGGCTTGCGTAGCAAAAACTATCAGGGTAGTTGATAAGTACATGTCTATCAAAATTTATAACTGCATGGCGAGAAATTTAAATAACTTAGTTGTTTCTTTGAATTTGCAATTGGGTGTTGGTTCATCGGTAATGTTGTCTACATGGCACATAATATGATATTAAAATTGCTATACAGATGGTTAGTAATTATGTTGACTTCATCGTAGTGTGTATGTGTTGAAATGGGCCAAACGTGTACATAATTAATGACTTATGTGCAATCTTTTTGTTGATGGAATGAGTAAGTGCAATGGTTCACATTGTGATGACTGATGTACACGTGGTAATTGACAGAAAATGCAGTTGTTGATAGCAACAAGTTGACAGAGGATGGGATTCCTAAAACAGGAATGGGGTTTGATGCAGAAGATGAGGCTTATAAATTTTACACATATGGTTTTGTCATGAGCTTCAACATCCAAAAAGACTACTTGAACAAGGACTAGGATGGCTTGACAACATCAAGAAGGTACACTTGTTGTAAGGTATCCCATAATACTTGTGTATGCTTACATGGTCATAAATTTATAGAAGTTAGCTTATTGTTTAAATTTGTAATTAATTATTGGCCCTTACATACTATCACGTACATAAACATAATGTGAAAATGAATTTGGGTTAATATCAGAAACCTCCCTTGAGGTTTCTTCTAATCACATCTAGCACCCCCCATATTTTTGAAATCACACTTAGCACCCCTGGAATGACAACTTTGGTTTCTTGTCAGCCCCTCTATTTGAAAATGGTAGTAAAAAATGAATTGTAGGAGAGAGACTTTATTTTTGTTCCACTTTTACCCAAAGCCCAAAATGATTAGTGAATTTTAGAAGATAAAAATAGAAATAAATAGGCATATGATATTAATTTAGAAGCTGAGGGTGTAAAAGTGTAATAAAAAGAATGTTATAACTAATTATCAGAGATTTTGGCGATATAGAGATGCATAACTAATTATGGACCTGGGGCCAGAACGGTTGCACTCCGGAAGCTTGTGTGCATTTTGCACACGGTGTAACATCATTTGTACACGTTGTAACACTAGAATAACAGCGAGTAATTATACTACCTTTAACAGCAGTAACCGTCCCTGCCCCTTCTCCACTAATTACATAGTCCATGATACTACATTGGATCAGTCTAGTAACATGATACGTAAGCCTTATATTGCAATCCAATTCTGAACAAAAAACACCATCTACAACTAGTTGTTTAGATGGTGAGGATTGCAATGCACAAAACTATACACAAGTAGTTCTAAGATTAGTCAAACAGCACCATAAGTGGCAGGAAATATAAATCAGATGCACATTGCACCACTTATCAACAAATTGTCCACAAAAGCTAACATTGCTTCAGTATTGCTGGGAGCTAAGAAGACTAGTACCTAAACTACTTCAGATACCACAAGCAAGGATTGCGGGGAACCTTTAGCACTCTCAAAACATCATAGAGAAACTGCTGGTTATAGTGTTAGAGGCCACTATTGCAGCAGTATTAATGCTAACAGAAGTTTCGGCTTGAGATCCACCATTTAGAGTAGCTTGAGCATTTGGTACAAATGGAATTATACCTTGCTTGTTTACAGCAGCATTGGTTTTCATTGAAGACCTTCCTCTCTGCATCAGAAAAGAACAAATTTAAACTTTTTTGCTGCAAAACTTTAAATTACTCCAGTAGTGCACTAGTTCTGAATTTTGCAGCAGCAATGTATGACATTATAATGCTTACCCTCTTAGTAGAAGTGCTTGTGCTAGCCTGCAAATTAACTTGCACATTGACAGCTACATCTTGTTGGCAAAAACTTGGATTACTCCCCTGACTTGAAACAACCACTGGCACATTTCCTTGTACCTGATCCTAGATCACAGAAGACATGATAAACAAGTTAATAATATGTGCAACGTATATACTTTGGTACATGATCAGATGATCAGATTGAATTTAATTACCCAAAGCACAGCCCCTGCCAATCCCGTGTTAGCTATGCCTCTACCAGGCTTTCCTCTCCTTAGAGCACCCTGCAATGTAACAACTTCAAAATTGAGCATATAATTATCTAGCTCCCACAAGTTAGCTAATATTTTGTGATTATCAGGACAAATTTGGTCCCTTTTACATGTATACATAGTCAAGTAACTAACACCTAACGTGATGTATATTTTTGTAAACTGATTATACCTCATAAATCACCCTGTGTAAAGTACTCACAGATAAGCAAGAACTACTCATACAAGTAAAATTACATATCTACTATAGGGAGATGCACAAATTGATCAAAGGGCTAAATAACCATTCGAAATTTATGCGTATACATGCACTACCTTTTATAGATATACACAGTCAAGTAACTAACATCTAACATAATGTACATTTTTGTAAACTGATCGTACATCATACATCACCCCTTGTAAAGTACTCATAAATAAGCAAGGACTACTCATACAAGCAAAATTACACATCTACTATAGGGAGATGCATAAATTGATCAAAGGGCTAAATAACCATTCCAAATTATGCGTACCATTACACTACCTTTTATAGATATACATAATCAAGTAACTAAGATCTAACATAGTGTACATATTTGTAAACTGATTGTACCTCATAAATCACCCAGTGTAAGGTGTTTATAGGCAAATTGTGCGCCAAAACAATGGCATTTTTGTTATTTTCTGGTTTCCAATAATTTTTCTTATTCATTATTTTTTTCCAGCATTTCCCCGTTTAAAACTTTGCCTGGTGTTGGTGGTTTTTGGGTAATTTCTCACCTTTTGATTAGGACAACCTGTCACATCCTATTGTCAGGGGTGCTAAGTGTGATTTCAAAAATATGGGGGGTACTAGATGTGATTAGAAGAAACCTCAGGGGAGGTTTCTGATATTAACCCAATGAATTTACTATATAGTTGTTCGCTGGTTATATAGAATCGATATAAGCGTACAAATTGGGATCTAATATGTTATACCCTGCATGCAATTGTTAATACATTATATCTTGTTCAATTTATTTTACAGCATACCAAGGATAAATACAGCTTCTTTTCACAAATTAATGGATATCAATCAAAGGTGGTAGAGCAAAGAAGTTAGATTGGATAATTAGATAGTTTTTTTTTTATTTTGCCAAACTCATAACACTCATTAGAATATATTTACACTTAGTTCTTAGTGCATTATCACATGTTCAATCTATTTTATATTGTACTAGGGGAAAGAAAGGTTAAATTGCTAATTTTAGATTTTGTTTATTGATATTGCTAATTTGCAGTTATTTGTCCACATGTATATCGCAACCACATGCATAGTGCAATGGTATGCATACATTTGGAATGATTATTGGTGCTTTAATCCACCTGTGCATCTCTTTGCAGGCTACAGTGGGTGTGTAATTATATTTGTATGACTAATACTAATTTGTCTATAAGCAAATTACATGGGATGATCTATCAGTACAATCAGTTTACAAAAATATACATCATATTAGATGTTAGTTACTTGACTGTGTATATCTATGAAAGGTAGTGCAATGGTATGCATAACTTTGGAATGGTTATTAGCCATTTGATCAACTTGTGCATCTCTCTACAATTGATGCATAATTTTACTTGTATGAGTAATACTAGCTTGTCTGTGAGTATCTTATACGGGGTGATCTATGAGGTACAATCAGTTTATAAAAATGTACATCATGTTAGGTGTTTGTTACTTGACTATGTATATCTGCAACAGTGAGATTAGATATAGTGCAATAAAAAGTAGCCACCTGAGTTGGAATGTATTTTAGAAACTTTGGTATAATGCTATTAGTATTTTTTTGTGAAGTGTACACGTTGTTAGTAGGTACGGAGTAGTGCTATATGTTATGTATGCTTACATGGTCATAAATTTATAAAAAGTTAGTCTATTATTTAAATTTGTAATTGGTTGTTAACTCTTACACATTGTCACGTACATATACATAATGTAAGAATGAATTTACCATATAATTGTTTGCTGGTTACATAGAGTTCATATAAGCATACAAATTGGGGTTTGATTAGCTATACCGTGTATGTAATTGTTAACACATTATATCTTTTTCTCCTTATTTTGTAGCATGTGAAGGGCAAAGATAGCTTCTTTGACAAATCAATGGATTTCAATCAATGCTGGTGGAGCAAAGAAATTATATTGGATAATTAGATAGTTTCATTATGCTAGACTCATAACACTCACTAGAATGTACTTACATTTAGTTCTTAATGCATTATCACATGTTCAATCTATTTTACAATGTACTAGAGGAAAAAAAGTTAAATTGCTAATTTTAGATTCTATTTATCAGTATTGTACATCTAGTTAGTATTTAAGTAGTATTTGTTGTTAATTTTTTTTATTGTTAGCTCGATTTGTTTTACAATATATCCAAAGTAGTAACTTCGATTCTATGAATTGGTAAAAAAAAATTTCTATTGCTAATTAGTAACATCCCGATGTTGTACCCCATGTTAGTATTTATTGACTTTTTGTTGCTATCATCTTACAAACGGTTTAGTCCATTTTATGATATGTTTTAGGAAATAAAAATTTTTGTTTTACAAATTGGTGAAAACTAGTTACATTTAGTTATTTATAAGTTACATACATGTTGATTAAACACAAATTTAACTAGTCATATACCACTATTATGGAAATAGTAGCTTTAGGTAAAATTTTAGTTGTCAATATATTATAATCTCAAAAAGTAGTAATTGCCCATCAGTAAATTTGTTACACTCAATCATAGTGTCACTCGTTTCTGTTTTTATCAAACCCCAAACTAAAAACCTTAAAAACGTGGTTGGAATATCAATTTTGGCATACTTCTATCATTTAATTGATCTTTGAACAAATATCCTTAAGTTTATTAACTGTGATGCATATAAAAATAAACCAAATGAATACTCTAGTTATAACATTATGGACAACAATTCTAATGGATATATACAATGCTTCAAACAAATCTACAAATTGAACAAAAATCTACGATGATTACAATGATATCTACAAGGATTCTTACCTATCACTACATAACATTTTGTATAAATCGAAATTGAAAATTACAAATATTGTGCTAACAAAAATCTATAAAAATAAATTAAAAGAGTTATACAATGCTGTTAACTGAGTTTCACTTGCTCCATTTCTTCTTCTCAAGTTGATTTCTTCTTTTTCTTTCTAATTATAAATGGTGGGATTGGTTCTGCAAGGTCAATAGTTCCCACTTTTTATATTTCTTCCTTTTCATTTGGATTCTTTTTTATCCTTTTCCGTGCCATCTTGCCACTGCTCATGCAAATTGTAAAGGCTATTTACTTTGTTCAATACATATCAGTTTGACTATTAGTGATAGATGACTAATTAAATTTTTATTCAATCAGCGTGTATGTAACTTATAAGTAACTAAGGGTCCGTTTGGTTGGATCAAAATGGAAAATATTTTCCTAGGGACAAGGGAAAATATTTTCCATTGAAGTCATTTTCCTGAAAAATCACTTCTTTCTCCATAATTTTCCAGTGTTTGGTTATTAAGTGAAAATATTTTTCAAATTCCTTTTTTCATAATTTTCCAATGTTTGGTTTATCAATGAAAATATTTTCTAATATGTTTGTTGATATGTTGCAAATATTTTTCTACTCTTAAAACTTTCATTTCGTTAGAAGTTAATTTTAGTTTCTATCCATTATAATCATATTATCATTTCTATAAAATATTTATTCATATTACACCATGAATTCTTAAATGGAATTATTAATGATACTAATGAATTGGTTGGGAAAGAAGAGTTAAAAACCAAACAAAAACCTAGCTGAACACTATTCTTTATTGGTATAGTATCATGTCATTATGTTGTTCCTTTGAAAAGGGAGAAGAACCTAAATGCAGAGAATCCTATATTGGAATATAAACCAAGATTTCAGCTCCAGAATCAAAAATCTTATTCATGGTACAGAGTTAGAACCATTGGTACATACAAGCACCCTAATCAAGCCTAGAGTGATTCAAATCCCTGCTTTAAATGTTGTTGGCCTCAGTTGGATCAAAAATCTGGAACAATTCAATACATACAAAGGCAAATATAAGCCAAAATATAAAATATTGCTCAACAAAAAGGAAAATCACATCTCCAAATGGAAAATGGTCCCAAAAATATCAGTTGCCTAGGTAGTAAATCATGGATACAAAAGGAAACATCTATACAACACGTCACCAATGTTCATGTGAACGTTTTACAGGAAAAAATTTAGTGACCAGAGCTTTGAACAAATCCAGTTGGCCTGCACCTACAAATTCCCAAGGCCAAGGCAAGTGGCAAGGTACTCAGTCAGCCCTCCTTTTTTCCACTTGTAGATCACCTCCAAGGTGATGCTGAAACACAACAGGAAAAATAAATATCTTAATACGTGATAGGATCTAGTTCTTTCTTAACTAACTGATGCTTTCTTTTTATTTTAACCTGCCACATGCGTTGATAACTTAGCAATGACACAATGGACATTGTGAATAGCCAGTAAATAAACCCTCAACAAGGATTTATAATGACTTACCTTACTATCTATGTGACATACATATGGGCATGTTGGACAAAAGAATCTGGCAGGGCGGTCCATATGCGGCAATTCATACTGCAATAACATCCCACTAGTCCGGCAAAATTCCATTGCAGTCTCTTTTAGGATAATCCACTATTTATGTATGTCTCTACAAAATTAAAACAAGGGGAAAAAAGCATCAGAGTAACATAATATTAGCACACAAACTTAATCTTCACTTGATTGTTTCATTCACAATTTAAAATAAATAAGTAATACATATGCAAGATGCGCAAAAATGAAGCACTAACACAGTGGCCATAAAGAAAGGAAAACAGAAGTATCTAGATGGTTAGAAAAGAAAACAAACTCTTTGATTTGACTCAAAATGATGAGCATTTCATTACTTTCTATTGTTTACCTTTCGACACACACGCTCTCTCCTTTCTCTTCTTTCTTCTCCCTAATCCCAGAAGAGTATATGCGCAACTGAATGAATATTTAAGATACTAGAGAACCTCACCTTGCGAACGTCTTAACAACTTAACCTTTACCCCAATCCCAAAACATAAATCCTAAAATTTAAATTCTCTAGACAAGAAATCCCAACATTCAGTATTCATATCGCTCAGAGAAATCAATAACAGCCATATACATTTAACAACAAATTTCTCAATAGAAAGACAAAATCAAACTTTAAGGACACCAATTGATTGATAATTTACAAAAAAAACTACTGAAGTTTCTTAATCTATCAATCAATTGATACAAAAACAATCATGCAAGCTCAAGCCCTTACCTCAATAAGAATCGTCAGAAAATGGGAGTGGAGCAATAAATTTTACCAGAATTCCTAGAGCTTCATATAATTATAGAAAAAGAAAACTGAAATTTAAAAAAAAATCCAAATTCCTCTGTGAAACTAGTGCCACAATTCTCAAGAATTATAGCAACAAAATTAAAAAAAAATCGATAGAATCCTAGATTGGAACAACCGATTTTATCAGATTTTTTTGGAAAAAATAAAAAGATATTCAAGACAAAGCCCTAAATAAGAATCTCACCCAAGGCACCTTGCCAGAGTTGGAGATGGCTGCCATCAGAAATGATCATATTGTTGGTGATTTCTGAGTCTCTCCAATCTTCATTGCCTACTCTCTGTATCTTTAGCGCAAAGTCTTTGTTTGTTTTTGTTAGAATGTGGGTAGGGAGCTCTATTGTGAAGTGCAAGAGCCGCTCGTTTTAATGAAGGAAAATAACTTTAGTAAGTCAAAAGATGAAGTTATTTTCCACCAAGTGAAGTAAAATATATTCCCCGCATAAATCTTTTTCCAAGATAAAATGATTACCAAACACAGGAAAATTTGGAAAACATTTTCAGGAAAACATTTTACATTCAAACAAACACACCCCAAATGTAACTAATTTTCACCAATTTGTGAAATAAAAATCTTTATTTCCTTAAACATATCGTAAAATAGGCTAAACATACCTAATGTCTTTGCTTCACCAGTATTGATTGATATCCATTAATTTGTCAAAAGACGCTATCTTTGCCCATGACATGCTGCAAAATAAGGTGAATACGATATAATGTGTTAACAATTATATACAGAGTATAGCTAATCAAACCCCAATTTGTATGCCTATATGAACTCTATGTAACCAATTAACAACTATATATTAAATTCATTCTTACATTACGTGTATGCATGTGACAGTGTGTAAGGGCTAACAACCAATTACAAATTTAAACGATGGACTAACTTCTGTAAATTTATGACCATGTAAGCGTACATAACATATAGCACTACTCCATATCCACTAACAACGTGTACCCTCAACAGAGAAATTTTAATATCAACTATACCAAAGTTTGTATAATACATTCCAACTCATGTAATTACTTTTTTCTGCATTATATCTAATCTCTCTTTTATATATATACATAGTCAAGTAACTAACACCTAACATGATGTACATTTTTGTAAACTGATTGTATCTCGTAGATCACCTTGTGTAAGATACTCACAGACAAACAAAGATTATTCATACAAGTAAAATTACACATCTACTATAGGAAGATGCACAAATTGATCAAATGGCTAAATAACTGCTTCAAATTTATGTATACAATTGCACTACCTTTTATAGATATACGCATTGAAGTAACTAACATCTAACATAATGTACATTTTTGTAAATTGATTGTACCTTATAGATCACCCTGTGTAAGGTGTTTATAAGCAAATTAGTATTATTCACCTAGATAAAATTACACGCGCACTGCAGCCTGCAAGGAGATGCACAAGTGGGTCAAAACATCAATAACCATTCCAAATGTATGCATACCATTGCACTATGCATATTGCTGTGATGACTAATTGCAATATGCATGTGAACAAATAACTGTATATTTAACAATTTCTATGCATCGTATTGATGAATAACATATTGTACATTCTGATAAATATGGTGTACATCACACACCTTATCTAGGCTAATAACCATTTCAAAGTTATAGATACCATTGCATTACCTTTCACAGATATACACAGTCAAGTAACTAATACCTAACATGATGTATATTTTTATAAACTGATTGTACCTTTTAGATTACCCAGTATAAGGTACTTATAGGCAAATTAGTATTACTCATACAAGTAATATACACATCTACTGCAGCTTGTAAGGAGATGCCTAAGTTGGTCGAAACACCAATAACATTTCCAAAGGTATGCATACCATTGTACTATCTTTTATAGATATACACATTTAAATAACTAATACCTAAGATGATGTACATTTTCGTAAACTAATTGTATTTATACATCACACTGTATAAAGTGTTTACAGACAAATCAGTACTACTCATACAAGTAAAAAAATTTACTAAAAATCAGTACAAGTTGTTGCTGCAACGGCTAATTGCAATATGCATATGGACAACTAACCGCATATTCAAAAATTTGTACACATTGTATTTGGTCGGTTAAATGGTGTACATTATTTCAATCAGATTGTACATTCACTAAGTATGCATGTACTGGCCATTCATTGAAGTAAACTATCTATCTAATTTAATGCACTCTCATAAGCACTAATTGTCAATTTCATAGACAATTGGAACAAATAACCATCTAATAAAAACATCTGATATAAATGTTATTAATGACTAACATGCTATACGTTCCAATAAACATGGTGTACATCACATACGTCGTCTAGGCAAAATCTTACAAGTTATCAAAATTTTCGCCATACTTTAAAAGCAATTACAAGTAGTAAAATTTATACCGTGCAACAAGTTACACCATACTTTAAAAGCAATTACGAGTAGGCAAATATCATTGTAATCATGTTATGGGATACCTTGCAACAAGTGTACCTTCTTGATGTTGTCAAGCCATCCTAATCCTTGTTTAGTTAGACTTTTCGGATGCTGAAATCTATGACAAAATCATATATGTGAGTGATGGTCATATAGTGTCACAATTGTGCACAATAGGTTTCCGATAATATACATGTTGTTAGATGACAGTTACGGTTTATAGTCATAAATGTACGCATTGTGAGTCAGGCATTGCAGTGTTGTACTCCCTATTTCATTAGTGTAACTCGCTTTACTTAACTTTTATCTTTGTCTACTGTGATGTAAGCGTCCATACACGGTCGGTAATACAGTTTAAACTATACGGTGTCACTGCTATTCTGTAACAAGAATAAAAAAAAAAGCAAGTAACAATTACCTTCACACTCTCCCTGTTATTTTATATACCTATAAATATTTTAAGTCATTTAATTCGTCTATTGAGTCAAATTTACAAACATTTGGCATGCATAAGTTCCCTGTGCATACGTTCTTTAAGTTGGCTCTCAATGTATCTAATTTATGCTACCTATATGATTTCCTTGTTTAGGAGTTTTCGCCAGAATTTCAATTTCATTATTCATGTCACATTGTCTTAAAACGAGTTGTACAAACAAAATCATGCAAGTAAATTCATCCCCCTTCTGTCGTAAAACAAGCCAAATAGTGCAATGAGTTTGCAATATTCTTACCTTTGGGGTTTAGTCCAATCAGATATAATGTATTAACAATTGCATGCAGGGTATAACATATTAGATCCCAATTTGTACGCTTATATCGATTCTATATAACCAGCGAACAACTGTATAGTAAATTCATTGGGTTAATATCAGAAACCTCCCTTGAGGTTTCTTCTAATCACATCTAGTACCCCCCATGTTTTTGAAATCACACTTAGCACCCCTGACAATAGGATGTGACAGGTTGTCCTAATCAAAAGGTGAGAAATTACCCAAAAACCACCAACACCAGGCAAAGTTTTAAACGGGGAAATGCTGGAAAAAAATAATGAATAAGAAAAATTATTGGAAACCAGAAAATAACAAAAATGCCATTGTTTTGGCGCACAATTTGCCTATAAACACCTTACACGGGGTGATTTATGAGGTACAATCAGTTTACAAATATGTACACTATGTTAGATCTTAGTTACTTGATTATGTATATCTATAAAAGGTAGTGTAATGGTACGCATAATTTGGAATGGTTATTTAGCCCTTTGATCAATTTATGCATCTCCCTATAGTAGATGTGTAATTTTGCTTGTATGAGTAGTCCTTGCTTATTTATGAGTACTTTACAAGGGGTGATGTATGATGTACGATCAGTTTACAAAAATGTACATTATGTTAGATGTTAGTTACTTGACTGTGTATATCTATAAAAGGTAGTGCATGTATACGCATAAATTTCGAATGGTTATTTAGCCCTTTGATCAATTTGTGCATCTCCCTATAGTAGATATGTAATTTTACTTGTATGAGTAGTTCTTGCTTATCTGTGAGTACTTTACACAGGGTGATTTATGAGGTACAATCAGTTTACAAAAATATACATCACGTTAGGTGTTAGTTACTTGACTATGTATACATGTAAAAGGGACCAAATTTGTCCTGATAATCACAAAATATTAGCTAACTTGTGGGAGCTAGATAATTATATGCTCAATTTTGAAGTTGTTACATTGCAGGGTGCTCTAAGGAGAGGAAAGCCTGGTAGAGGCATAGCTAACACGGGATTGGCAGGGGCTGTGCTTTGGGTAATTAAGTTCAATCTGATCATCTGATTATGTACCAAAGTATATACGTTGCACATATTATTAACTTGTTTATCATGTCTTCTGTGATCTAGGATCAGGTACAAGGAAATGTGCCAGTGGTTGTTTCAAGTCAGGGGAGTAATCCAAGTTTTCGCCAACAAGATGTAGCTGTCAATGTGCAAGTTAATTTGCAGGCTAGCACAAGCACTTCTACTAAGAGGGTAAGCATTATAATGTCATACATTGCTGCTGCAAAATTCAGAACTAGTGCACTACTGGAGTAATTTAAAGTTTTGCAGCAAAAAAGTTTAAATTTGTTCTTTTCTGATGCAGAGAAGAAGGTCTTCAATGAAAACCAATGCTGCTGTAAACAATCAAGGTATAATTCCCTTTGTACCAAATGCTCAAGCTACTCTAAATGGTGGATCTCAAGCCGAAACTTCTGTTAGCATTAATACTGCTGCAATAGTGGCCTCTAACACTATAACCAGCAGTTTCTCTATGATGTTTTGAGAGTGCTAAAGGTTCCCCGCAATCCTTGCTTGTGGTATCTGAAGTAGTTTAGGTACTAGTCTTCTTAGCTCCCAGCAATACTGAAGCAATGTTAGCTTTTGTGGACAATTTGTTGATAAGTGGTGCAATGTGCATCTGATTTATATTTCCTGCCACTTATGGTGCTGTTTGACTAATCTTAGAACTACTTTTGTATAGTTTTGTGCATTGCAATCCTCACCATCTAAACAACTAGTTGTAGATGGTGTTTTTGTTCAGAATTGGATTGCAATATAAGGCTTACGTATCATGTTACTAGACTGATCCAATGTAGTATCATGGACTATGTAATTAGTGGAGAAGGGGCAGGGACGGTTACTGCTGTTAAAGGTAGTATAATTACTCGCTGTTATTCTAGTGTTACAACGTGTACAAATGATGTTACACCGTGTGCAAAATGCACACAAGCTTCCGGAGTGCAACCGTTCCGGCCCCAGGTCCATAATTAGTTATGCATCTCTATATCGCCAAAATCTCTGATAATTAGTTATAACATTCTTTTTATTACACTTTTACACCCTCAGCTTCTAAATTAATATCATATGCCTATTTATTTCTATTTTTATCTTCTAAAATTCACTAATCATTTTGGGCTTTGGGTAAAAGTGGAACCAAAATAAAGTCTCTCTCCTACAATTCATTTTTTACTACCATTTTCAAATAGAGGGGCTGACAAGAAACCAAAGTTGTCATTCCAGGGATGCTAAGTGTGATTTCAAAAATATGAGGGGTGCTAAATGTGATTAGAAGAAACCTCAAGGGAGGTTTCTGATATTAACCCAAATTCATTTTCACATTATGTGTATGTACGTGATAGTATGTAAGGGCCAATAATTAATTGCAAATTTAAACAATAAGCTAACTTCTATAAATTTATGACCATGTAAGCATACACAAGTATTATGGGATACCTTACAACAAGTGTACCTTCTTGATGTTGTCAAGCCATCCTAGTCCTTGTTCAAGTAGTCTTTTTGGATGTTGAAGCTCATGACAAAACCATATGTGTAAAATTTATAAGCCTCATCTTCTGCATCAAACCCCATTCCTGTTTTAGGAATCCCATCCTCTGTCAACTTGTTGCTATCAACAACTGCATTTTCTGTCAATTACCACGTGTACATCAGTCATCACAATGTGAACCATTGCACTTACTCATTCCATCAACAAAAAGATTGCACATAAGTCATTAATTATGTACACGTTTGGCCCATTTCAACACATACACACTACGATGAAGTCAACATAATTACTAACCATCTGTATAGCAATTTTAATATCATATTATGTGCCATGTAGACAACATTACCGATGAACCAACACCCAATTGCAAATTCAAAGAAACAACTAAGTTATGTAAATTTCTCGCCATGCGGTTATAAATTTTGATAGACATGTACTTATCAACTACCCTGATAGTTTTTGCTACGCAAGCCACCCCACTCAATCTCTTTTAGCCAAGATATATGTATACTATGCAACCAGATTTTAAAAGGTGAGAACTTTAATTCATCAATTGAGTCAAATTTACAAACACTTGGCATGCATAAGTTCCCTGTGCATACGTTCTTTAAGTTGGCTCTCAATGTATCTAATTTATGCTACCCATATGATTTCCTTGTTTAGGAGTTTTCGCCAGAATTTCAATTTCATTATTCATGTCACACTGTCTTAAACGAGTTGTACAAACAAAATCATGCAAGTAAATTCATCCCTCTTCTGTCGCAAAACAAACCAAATAGTGCAATGAGTTTGCAATATTCTTACCTTTGGGGTTTAGTCCAATTCGATTGAGTCTATCTCTGCTTTAGATCTCACCAACTTCCGTCTTGTTGCAGCCTTCATGAAAAATTTTTGTCCCGCAACAGTTACTTCTGCAACACTATACACTTTCTCCAAAAACCTCTCATCTGAAACTTCCCAATTTGGGGTAGGGATATTATTTTGCTGATACTCTGGAATTGTGAATGAATGTTCACAAGATATGTTTTTGGAGGGAGACCAAAATTCTATTTCATTTGAAAATTTCAGATGAAGAGTCGTGCCTCATTAATTTGAGCGGGAATTTCTGGAACGGAACAGCTGAGGTATTTTAACGGAGCCCGTTAGCCCCTCAAATGTTTTTTTATTTTTTTTCCTACTCACTCACTAAAAAAACGTCGTTTTCCTTTGCTGTTGCTCCCATTATACGTGGCCCATTGCAGTCCTCTCATTTTTTTTTGTGAGAGGACCGCTCAGGGCCCTGCCCCGTATCCGTAAGCGATCGAAATATCAAGCAAGATGAGTAATTGTCTAATTGAGTAGTAATAATAATGGTTATTCAGAACAACCAGAGAAGCCCGTTTAGAGCAAACAAGGATAGAGAAATTTGAAGCCTAATTAAAGAGTGTTTTGGTGATTCCCATTGTCAAACTCAAAGCTAAAAGATAATAAGATCATATTATAGTTATAGACTACAGCCAAATGTATTCTGTGGATGCTAACTATTAAGTAAGATCAGATTATTAGATTGTTCAATCTTCGTTAGTTATCAGTTATTAGTACTCTAATATATGTACATACATAACATATTATTATTGTTACTATTTTGAAAAATCGAACGGTAATCAAAATTCAGAAATCTAATTTTAGAATCCGTTCACCAATCATTTTACCACTATTAGACTTTGGACATAGATTGGTTTTACCAAAAATCCAATTTACACATATCCGATTTAAATCGGTTTGGTTTTTTTTTTTCTTCCTGTTTTCAAAAATAAGAACACCCCAACTTTTAGGTACATAATATAAAAAATTAGTGTCACAAACTTATTAAATATATGCAGTAGGGATTGGTTCGCGTAGTTTTGGTCATAAAGATGGGAATCATAGGTTTGTTTTAACATTTATAAAACATTGTGCAATTGAAACGAAAGGTCCATGACAGTGACTCCGCCAAAAACTGCGCAAGGATTCACCATGAGCTCAAAAGTTCCCAAATAGGAAACGCACCCCGTCCCAACTAGGGCTACAAACGAGTCGAGTCGAGTTTTGGATTTATCGAGTCGAACTCGACTTAATAACAAGTAGGCTCGAGTTCGAGCTCGAGTTCGACAAGCCAAGAAAATTGAATTCGAGCTCGACTCGACTAAGAAAAAGCCAGGCTCAGGCTCGACTCCATAAGACTCGCGAGCTGTTGCTCGATTTCTGGCTCACGAACTGCTCGAATTGCCAGCTGGTAACATAGCTCGAATTTCTGACTCATGAGCAGCTCGTTAGTTCGAGTTTCTAGAAATTATTCTAATAAAAAATAAATAATTATTTTTTCTTAATAAATAATAAAATATTAGGGATATATATGTAATTTTACTATTAAAATAAAAAATAAAATAAAAAATACATATACTCAACGAGCTTAATATTTTGATCTCGAGTTCGAGCTCGAATTGGCCAGCTCGAGTTCGATATTAATTGATCGAGTTGAGTTTTGACTCGACCCGCTCGTAGAGCTGTTAATCGAACCGGGCAGCTCGCGAGCCGAGCTCGACCCGGCTCGATTAGAGCTCGGCTCGGCTCGTTAACAGAGAGAAACGAGCCGAGCTCGAGCTCTAATAGGTACTCGTTTAATAAACGAGCCGAGCAGGGCTCGGCTCGTTTAATCTCGGTAGGCTCGAAAAATAAGGGCATTTTCGTCATTTCCACGTGTATGTGGTAAATGGTAATCTATTCAAAGGGTCCGTCTGTCTGTAGCCCTAATTCATTCTTTCCTCAATTGGTCTTTCGTTTTCTCCTCCTATAGCCGTCACCCGACTTACCCCGCAGCCTCCATTCTCACACCACCGCACGCCGCATCCCTCAACCTCCATTCTCACGCCGGTGACGCCGCATCCCTCAGCCTCCATTCTCACCACCAGCCATCCCTAATTTTTTGATTTCCCCTTTCTGTCATCTATTTTCCCATTCCACAGCCGCAGCCGCCATTCTCACGCCGCCGCACCCCGTAGCCTCCATTCGCACGCCGCACCCCGTAGCCTCCAGTCTCACGCCGCCGCACCCCGTAGCCTCCATTTCTGTCATCTCTTTCCCGTTCCACAGCCGCAGCCACCATACGGAGCAACGCCATACGGAGCCATTTCGGTAGAGCCAGCCACCAGGGCCCTCTACCATACCCCGATTCACTGCATTCTGGTAAGTAGCCTTGATGGTTTTTTATCGTAGCCTTGATGTTTTGATAATTATTTGCTGTGGTTGAAATTAGTGACATCTTGATACTTTAAAGTACTCTTCGTGCAAAAGTTTTAGTGAATTGCAGGTACTAAGTGACTTTGTTGTGTATCAGCAAACCTTTTTATGTTATATTATGAGAGACATACTGCTTAGGCTTCTCTGGTGTTATGCTAATATACAGATGCAGCTTAATAGTGCATGAGTAATTGCAAGAGAGTCTGAAATTCTTTGAATTGGGGGAGTAACTTTGGATAGGATCTCTGAAAATACAAAAATGCTAACCCCTAACATGAGTAGGATAATTTTGAAGTCATGTAAAACAGGTACTGTTATTGTTCAGTCATGTAATAACAGATGTAGTCATGTAAGAACAGGTACTGTTATTGTTCAGTCATGTAAAAACGGATGCATGCAATCTGTTTTTGTAGTCATCAACTTACATACCACTGGTACTGGTATTTTGTGTGAATTTCATTTTATACTTGAATTTTGTGATCCTCTGGTACGTAGGTTTAGTATGCAACTTTAAAGTGCATGTAACTGAATTCTGTCATCCTTGGGAAGAAGCTGTTGGACAATCTTTGCTTATGGTCCTAACAGATATGGTGTGGCATCAAGAGGTCCAATCTAAGATCAGCAATAGTATGCGTTGCTGTTTTGGGAGATGGTTCCATGTTGGCAGGCCCTGGCACAGGTTTTTATGTTCATAGAACCATTTGTAAATGATTGACAAATTGAGAGGAATCCAAATGCCTTGTTTACGAGTATTGAAAATCATTAATTTGGTTGAAGTGCGTACACAACTTTGAGGTTGATTTCGTTGGATTTTTCATGAGAGTTCCTGTTTTCCTGGTCAACTTATCATTAGTTCTATATGGTTTGCCTGTGCAGCTTAAGCTCCTGTGATTGTATGACTGTCCCATAAGTAGGGTCTATTTGTTGGATGGTTGCAATATATAATATTTGATCTTTATTAGTCTCTAGCATTATGATTTTTTTCACAATTTTTGAAGTTTTTTATTTTATTTTATTTTTTGTATGTAAATCTGTTTTATATCCCATTCTCTTCACTGGAGCTTTCCTTAAACCTTTTCGAATTCTTTTTGGTACAATGCTATAGAAAATTAACTGTTGCATCATATTTGTTTCAGTGGTTGATTCCCCTAATTTGCAAGTTCGTAACTAATGGTGATGATTTAGTTGATTTAATGGTTAAGTCTGCAGTTGTGATAAAATTAGCTTGAAGTGCAGACTTTCTTAGCATTATTTTTTTTAGCTTGAAGTGGGCATTATTTTTTGAAATCTGTTTTATTACTTTTGTACCTTATTTCTTAGAAATGTTATTCTAAATTTCTGTTTTAACTAATCAGATTCTGTATTGGTTATTAAATGTTTTTGATTAAGGAATGTACAGCTCTCCATTCAACTCATTTCAAGGTTCATCATCAAGTCCTACGATGGAGCAAAATAATGAAGACGTGGAACAATTGAATTACAACGAAGAAAGAGCTGATGAGATGAGTGAAGAAGAAATAGAAATAATAGAAGATGATGACAATGAAGGAGGACAGCAAGTAGATGGAGATGGAGGAGCTGGTCCTTTTGAGAAAAAGCAAAGGAAGAAGAAATCCAGCATATGGGATGATATGACTGAAGTAGTGCTAGAGGTGTGGACATGTGGTAATCTGATCTGGTTTGGATTACTGGAGGCTGTTGATATCGTAATGTGGCAGTTTATATAATTTTTCATGTTGTAATGTGGACATTTTGGTGTGGACGTGGTAATCTGACATGGTTTGCTGAAGTTTTAACTTCTTGTATTGTCATTTGGTGTAGTTTTAACTTCTTGCTGCAGTTTAAACTTCTTGTAATTTGATGTGGTTTGGACATTGTAATCCCCCTGTGGACATTTTGTTTCTCCATTTGATGGTTTTTGCTGTAGTTTTAACTTTAGACTCTGCCTTGTATTGTGATTGAGGCATGGCTTGTTGAATTGAATCAGGGAAATACGAGTATTGTCATTTGGCATGGCTTGTATTGTCATTTTGGCTTCAAATAATAAATAAGAGAAAGTGTATCTTCTTGTGATATGGGCTCTCCCGTAAACGAGCTCGAACTCGAGCTCGAGTTTTTCGCGAGCTCGAGCTCGAAAAGCTCGACTCGAGTTTTTCGCGAGCTCGAGTTCGAGCTTCGAGCTCGGCGGCTCGATTTCAAAAATCGAGCTCGAGCCCGAGCTCGAGTTTTCTATCAACACATCGAGTCGAGTTCGAGCGCCTTGTAGAGCTCGAATGACTAATCGAGCGAGCTCGAGCTAGCTCGATTAGGGGTTCGAGTCGAGCTCGATTATCCTATGCTCGAGCTCGACTCGGCTCGTTTAACAGCTCTACCCGCTCGCGAGCTGCTCGGTTCATTTGCAGCCCTAATCCCAACATTGTCCCCTGTTCCATTTCCACTACGACAGAATCTCACACATTGATAGTGTAGGAAAAGGAATTGCCTGTCTATCACAAAAAAGAAAAAAAATTGGCCCCAAATATGAAACTGGAATAAGAAAAATAGACCTTGCATAACTGCTACGTGGCAATGATTATGTTTGAAATAGTTCAAATATCTTGTTATGTGGTTCTAGTTCAAAAATCATGATTTAGAAATAAAAAGTAATGGTGCACTAGCTAGGACTTCAACTAATAAAATATGTTCACAATGAAAAAAATCTATTGAAAAGCGTGAAAACCAAAGCCGATTTTTAATTTTTGGCTCTCGAAAGAAAGGGATTTGTAGATTTACAAGGTAACATAAATCCCAAACATCATCCTTTTGATTTCTGATGGGAAAGACATTTAACTGAAACTAGAACCATGAACCACCCTACGGCGAAAAACAATGAACCCAAATAAAGAAAATGCAAAAGATAATTTTCCACCCAAAAAAAAAGAAAAAAAGAAAAAGCAACATCCATCTAACCACACATTTCCATGAGAATCTACAATTAAGTAAATTTTTATATAAAGCAAAGGTACCCATTAATTAAGCTTCACAGGATCCATCATCATCATCATCATCATGCTTATCATTTCATAACCCAACACCAGGAGAAAGAAAAAGGTAGATAACCAGACAAAAAAAACTATGTATAAAGAGACTAATGAGATTCCACCAAAGATAAGATGACTAACAAAAGTTCAATTTGATATAATACATATCAGGAAAATAAAGTGATAGAATCTTTAAATTGTGGGAGAGTGAGTGCATGGTTCTTTTTTTTTTTGATATCTTTATTCAATAGCATACTTTTTGATATCTTCAATCTTTTTTTTATTATTATCTTTTAACTTCATGCACAAATTTGTAAAAATAGCATACTTTAAAAAAAAATGTCACAAGTTCTTCATATTGCTAGTTTTTATCGCTTTGAGGTCTAAAGGCTTGTAGTGATCTTCACAAGGATGTTATGAGAAAGACAGTGTGATTGTATGAAACACACTATAGCTGAGCACTAGTGATTTCCATATTGGTTCTACGAGTATGATACATTATATAAAGTTCAGTCATTGAAATTTTGCAACCACTGTTAGTATGCCAAAGAGTACGATTGAAGAAAATTTCTTCTACAATCAAATAATAATTAAAAAAGAAAAAGAATGCTGGAAAGACAAAAACTGTGATATTTAATCATTAACTAACCTTACACGAATGAATACCTCTTTAAAATGTCAAACCAATTCTTCAACTCTTACGAGAATGCAAAACCTTAGATTCGATCAGACAAATTCATGCATAAATTGTCACAAACTCATCGTCCCCGCCTTCCCATTTAAGGTGCATCATGCGTCTCCCCATCCATCCATCCATCCATCTGCACCACCTGCATGTCTTATATATCTCATGCGGAAACCATCTTCAACCAAATCAAATTCCCAACAGTCAGCCTGATTAATTGGATGCTCGAAACTTGTACTAATTAGCTTATGTAGGTAATCGTAGTGTAAAAGTTGAAGCTAATGCTTGACAGACGCACATATGTTGTTGTATTGCTATGATTGGAAGGGTTGAGTCCGGACGATAGCACAGGTTTTGGTGGTAATGTGTGCTTTCGCTGCAAATCACTAACGAATTGCAACAAAAACAATTCCGCCCCCCCCCCCCCTCTTTTATGACTAATCAGTTTTTATGACAAATCACTACTGGGGGTGTTTCCTTTGGCCAAACTTTTGGTGACTTGACAACAGTAATAAATTGTTAAAACAAAACTTTTGGTGACTTGAAAACAGTAATAAATTGTTAAAACAAAAAGATTGAAAAGGATAAACAATATACTCTGTTTAGATAAGCACTATCAAAACATATAAGCACTGTCATCATAAGGCCAGAATACTATCACACGTCAATAACACATATAAGTACTAATCAATATTTAGTACTTTTTTATTCTTTTATAACACATAAAACAGCAGTTCTCATATGGTAGCAGGAATCATACATAAAAGACAGGAGCATAACAGAACTCCAGTAAGCATGACAGAACTCCAATGATAAGGAGTATACGGAGGATAACACTTTTAATGCTGACTGTAGTCGGCACCGAGAATCCAGATAATATTAGACTTGGTCGACCAATGGCAAACTTCAGCTTCCCCAGGAGACGTTTTCAGACTCTTGAAGGCTGGATGACCTTTAGGCCAAGAAGATGTGTCCAAATGACAAATGGCATAGAGTATTGTCCCATTCCCCCTGTCCGGAGCACCCAAGCCTTTGCTGCTCACTACACCCACACTAAACACTTGGGTGGAGGGTAGGACATGGCAATAATATGCCATGAAGGGGAAGAAAATTTCATGACAACTAACGCTTGTGTTAGCCCCAACTTGATGGACGCTGCGGATAACAACTTGACTTCCCTGGTGAGTTCCCTGGCATGAAGATGCAAGTGCGACGATGTGGTGGTTGTTTGCACGCAAGGCAGCTTGGGCAAATGTGATAACTCCTTCTAGTGAATTAAAACACCCCTTCTCCTCACCTTGCAAATTGGGAGCCGAACAATGCATCAAACTGATCTCCATATTTTTTCTCAACATCGCCTTTTGAAATGATTGTGGAAAGTGGGTTTCCAGGTCCTTCGCATTCATCGGAATTTTAGCGGAGAGTTTTAGTGGGAGGAAGGCTCTTTTGGGGAATTGAGATTCCAAATTGGGGAGGTTCACCATGATTGATTGGGTAAACAACAAAGATTTCTTAAAATACGATAACGGATCAACCGGATCAAGTGACGGGTGAGTGCTATAACCGTAAGCCATGGATAGGGGTGTAATGCCATCGACATCTGCTTTACAAGCCAAATTTGCTTGTTCGCAAAATGTGGCATTGTTGGGTATAGATGCAAGGTTAAGGTGATCAGTATCATGACCATGCAAGGGGGATAGCAGGGAAATGATGGTCTCAGGCATGTCACTCATGACATGCTTGGACCAAAGTCTTAAGATGGAAGGATGAGACAGTATGAGCGGTGGTGATGCGGTTGGAGTCGAGGTGGTGAGGTGGGGAGGTAGGATGGACGGTGGTGTTGGGGTTGGAGTGGTGGAGATGAGGTTTGAGGTAGTTATAAGGAAGAGGAAGATGATTACGTTGAAGTTGAACATGCTTTTGAATTTGGAGAGTATGGTAGAGAACTATAAGATGAATGTTTATGTCTAGGATTCCCAGCTATTCTATTTATAATTAAGGATGGAAGCTTCTATTCCATGTCGCAAGTGGTGGAAACTCTCAGAATTTGTGCTTCCTGTCATTTTATTTTTTTAATTGTTTGTCTCGTATATCTTCTGCATTCTTGTGAGGTACACTATTATTTTTATCATCTACATCCTACACGATTTGGTCCAATGAACAAGAATTACTACAAAATGTCTTTCCAGCACTTGTTTCAATGGGTTAATTCATGCTTCGGGTGAGGTTCGATCTGCTCAATTTCTGGAAACAAATCTGGCGTCAATGGATCTCTTGGGAATGTTTCATTTGTAATAATAAGAAGAAATGAGAACAAACTATCTTGAGAAAACAGTAGTTTATAGCATCAAAAAAGCCACCCAAACCAAATGCTAATCATGCAAGTAAAAGGAAAAAAGAAAAAGGAACATACACAGCCACAAATGAATCATGTAAACTCCAAGTGGTTTGGAGTTAGAGTCATGGGATCAAATTGCATTCTCTTTTAACAAAGCTTTTTTTTTTTTTTTTTTGGTATGATTAAGGTTCAAAACTATTTTAACAAAGCTGTTTACCATGCAAAACCATGACCTTATGATTTGCTCGCACCAACACTTGTGACGGTTGACAATATAAGAGAAAACTATAAAATGTAGACTTAACAAAATCAAGTTTAAGAGCCTTAGAAATACTCAATCATGTGAACGTGGAATACAAAGAAGAAGGGGAAAAACTCAGACTTACAACTGATATGTTTAATTAGCAAAAGATGTGCTTGAAAAAATTCAAGATATAAACTAATTAACATATGCAAAATGGTTGTCTTGGAGAAAAGCTAAAATCCTAAATAGCCCATAAACTGAAAAGAAAATAATAAGACTTTCAATGTTGTACATAACATGTGTGCAAAAGTGCATGAATTAATAAGTATGCGATTCCAGAAATATTCTCTCGTGCTTCACTATCCAAACAACAAAGAAAAATAAAAAGGCTTCTAGATTATCATTAATATAAATAAATAAACACACACACGCACACATATATATATATATATATGTGTGTGTATACCCTACACATTTGAAAGGTTAAGAAATGAAATCACGCATGGAAAAATTTCTATTTTCTTTTATGGAAATTAACTAGCTGGTTGTCTCTCCCTCATCAATGACGTTTCCCAAATTGTGTAAACAATTACAGGAATGGAAAGACCTCCCGAACGCGCAAGTGCATGAATAGAGGACTGAAGGGTGCTACAGAGGAGCACAGCTATGTGCTTGTAGAGTTTTATAAGGTACAAGTCAACTTTCCATAAGTCTTCTTCTTTTTTTTTTTTCGAATACGACGAACCTACACTTACCCCGTACTAAGGGAAGAGGGATGTGAAGAAGTCCAAGGAGAACTCGAAAGAAACTGAATCATCATCTATTCATATGGATGTCTGCGCACCGCTGACGATATTTCGAGAAAGCCTGAAATTTTTAAAATGTAGACAAATGGATTTAATTCCTTGACCTACTTAGGTTTTAAAACTCTCTTGCAAGGCTCAACGTATTCTAAGTGGTCCATTGAATCAAGAAGTAAAGAATTTCTTGACCTACTTAGGTAACGTCTACGGTGGAAGGTTCACTTTTCTGCCCATGGTAGGCAGAAACAATGCAAGGGGGCCAACTGTGCTCTCTGTGGGGACGCGCAAAGAAGGATATCCGGGCACCATTGGAGAAAGCCGGTTGGCCTCTTAAAATCACAATAAAAGTCCTCTTAAAAATTTCTTCATCTTCTAATGGCCGATACTTATATTTGATAAATTAAGATAGTTAATTAAATATTCTATTATAATATAAACAACTATATGTCATTGAGTTGATTGAATAATATTTTCTTTTTCTTTTTTTGACATTTCAACTAGTTGTCAATTAAGTTTCAATTGAAATAAAGATTTTATAATTATTTAAATTATTCAATAAAATTTTCAATTTAAATCAACATAAATATAAATACATTAAATTGTATCATTGAAATATTTGATTTAATATGAAGGAAAGACAAGATGAAATAGCAAGAAATTTTTTGAAAATTCATATGAGTCCTTTATATTGGTAATCACCTTTACTTATTATTATAATCACAATGCCTAACTATAACTAATTGAAACTCATATCCACGAGTCATACAACGATTTGTGTTATACTGTTTACAATTAAAGTTACTATACACCCAAATTAAAATTCTCTTTTTTCCACTAAATTTTCATTTATATATGATTTATGTGTTATCATTTGTTTGTAATTAATTTAACGAAAAGATACTCTTTCGCCCATTTCCGTTAAGTTAAACGGATTCCATCACCTTTACAATTTAATTCAAAGCATGAGGGGTCGTGTTGTATATTTTAAAACTATGAGGGGCTTTTCTGTGTATTAGATTTACCACAGGGGGTTTTTTTATTTTTTACCCTTAAATTAACGAAAAGATGCTCTTTCGGCTAAATGATATGTTTTGACAATGAAGATTACTTTTAAGGATTTTAATGAGATTTAGAACACATTTTTTATGCATTTGATCTAATTCACATTTTATTTCATTTGAAATAAAATTATTAAAAATATAAGGGACCGTATTGATCAAATTTTCAAATATTAGGGATCAAAAAATATAAAGTCAAACTTCTGACTCATTCTAACTTGATTTTGCTCGTTGGATATTGTAGTTTTCTATTAGTTGTCCTAAATTTGCCTAAAATAAATAATTTGGGACCATATTTATTTTGGTCAAAATATCAGGGACTAGTTTAACTCATAGGCCAAACGTTGGGGAACAAAATTGCACATCTTCCTTTATTTTAATCGTGTTTGATATCCCAACTCTCGTTTTATATTTATGCTTCAATTATTTCAAATATCAAACTCAATCAAAAAAAAAAAAAACTACCACAATATTTGTTTTGACATGTATAAAATTCACAAAATAATGTTGAAAATTTCACCCATTTTCCATTACAACAATCTCATCTACCTTTCGGTACCTTTGTTTTCCACGTTTTCACTTTTTCACTCTTCACTTTTCATTGGGACTCGCATCTCGGTTGGAGTGCTCACAAAATATTTTCTAAGTAATGAGCATTAGATGATGGACAAATTTTTAAGAGAACTTTTATTATTGTAATTTTAAAATGTATGGCATTATTTCATCCAAGCACAACCGACTTTCTCCGGTGCCCTCTGTCCGTCTTTGTGCGTACCCACAGACCACAGTTGGCCTCATTGCATTGCTTCCTGCCTAATGTGGGCAGAAAAGCGAACTTTCCACCGAACATTAGGTTTTAAAACAGCCAGCTACCGGAATAGTTGGTTTCCATCATTGAGTCCATATGATAAGAATTCTCCAAAGCCATTGAAGATGGGCCGACAGACCAGGATGTGACCGCGTCGCTTTCTGGGGCATGACAGTATGAGTCGCATCTCTTCTTATTAGTAGGCTGTTTAGGACCAGAATGGGTATCCAACCGACACGAGTGAACAGATCTTCCATTGCATACAAAAAAAAAAAAAAAAAAATAGACCGGTGATTATTTTTCTTTAAGGATACTTGCAGAAACCTCCCCTAAGATTTCTAATATTTGCACTGACCTCCCCTCTAGGTTTTGAAATTGCATTCACCTCCCCTAAACAGTAACAATTCGTTGCAGAAACCTCCCTAACAGCTTTTGTAGAAATGAGATAAGAAATTTCTTCCAATTTTGCCCTCTTCTTGCTTGACAATTATTATTTGCTTGACAATTGCTTAACTAATTATCTAATTAGTTAATAGTTAAACTAATTAATTATTAACTAATTATCTGATTAATTATTAACTAATTAACTAATTATCTAATTAATTAATTAACTAATTTCTATTTATCTAATTTACTGCTTAACTAATTAACTAAAACTGTTGTCTGTCCGAAACTAACAAACTATTTGCATGTTAAACTAATTAACTAATTAACTGCTTAACTAATCAACTAATTAACTAACTAACTAATTAACAGACTATTTGCATGTTAAACTATATACAGTATGCATTACCTATTTAAAGTATCGGCTCTTTATGGGTATTTTACTTTCAAACATTTAATTTATGATAAAAACATCAATGTTTGTAAGTAAAATTTAAAAAGTGTTACAGTAATATTCTTACAAAAAGGGAGGGGCATAGGGCCATAAATTAAATGTTTGAAAGTAAGAATATTGATATTTTTTGTAACACTTTTTGAATTTTACTTACAAACATTGATATTTTTATCATAAATTAAATATTTGAAAGTAAAATACCTATAAAGAGCCGATACTTTAAATAGGTAATGCGTACTGCATATAGTTTAACATGCAAATAGTTTGTTAATTAGTTAGCTAATTAATTAGTTAATTAGTCAAGCAGTTAATTAGTTAATTAGTTTAACATGCAAATAGTTTGTTAGTTTCGGACAGACAATAGCTTTAGTTAATTAGTTAATTAGATAAATAGAAATTAGTTAATTAGTTAATTAATTAATTAGATAATTAGTTAGTTAATTAGTTAAGTAGTTAATTAGTTTAACATGCAAATAGTTTGTTATTTTCGAATAGACAATAGCTTTAGTTAATTAGTTAATTAGTTAATTAGATAAACAGAAATTAGTTAAGTAGTTAATTAGTTAATTAATTAATTAGATAATTAGTTAGTTAATTAGTTAAGTAGTTAATTAGTTTAACATGCAAATAGTTCGTTAGTTTCGGACAGACAACAGCTTTAGTTAATTAGTTAAGCAGTTAATTAGTTAATTAGTTTAACATGCAAATAGTTTGTTAGTTTCGGATAGACAATAACTTTAGTTAATTAGTTAATTAGATAATTAGATAATTAGTTAATTAGATAAACAAAAATTAGTTAATTAATTAATTGGATAATTAGTTAGTTAATTAGTTAAGTAGTTAATTAGTTAATTAGTTTAACATGCAAATAGTTTGTTAGTTTAGGATAGACAACAACTTTAGTTAATTCGTTAATTCGTTAAGTAGTTAATTAGTTAATTAGTTTAACATGCAAATAGTTTGTTAGTTTCGGATAGACAACAACTTTAGTTAATTAGATAATTAGTTAATTAGATAAATAAAAATTAGTTAATTAGTTAATTAATTAATTAGATAATTAGGTAGTTAATTAGTTAAGCAGCTAATTAGTTAATTAGTTTAACATGCAAATAGTTTAGTTTCGGACAGACAACAGCTTTAGTTAATTAGTTAATTAGATAATTAGTTAATTAGTTAATTAGATAAATAGAGATTAGTTAATTAGATAAACAGAAATTAGTTAATTAGTTTATTAATTAATTAGATAATTAGTTAATTATTTAATAGTTAATTAGATAATTAGTTAATAGTTAATTAGTTTAATTATGCAGAAATAGTTTGATTAGTTAATAACTATTAACAATTAGATAATTAGTTAATTAGTTAATAGTTAATAGTTAATTAGTTATTAATTAATTAGATTATTAGTTATTTAGTTAATTGGTTAATTAGTTAAACTATGCAGAAATAGTTAATTTAGTGTAATTTTTATTAACAAATGTTTTGTTGGGTTTGATAAAAGCACTCATCACATTCATTTGGTAAAATTAAATCATGTCAGGGGTACTTTAGTAAATTGACCCACTTTTGCCTATTAAATTGCCTCCAACTTTTGATAGGGGAGGTCAGTGCTATTTCAAAATTGATAGGGGAGGTCAATGCTATTACTATAAAAGTCAGGGGAGGTTTCTGCAATTATCCCAAGTTAGAAAATGGACAATTATTGCATGATATAGCAAATGAAGTAAAAATCGTGGAATGAATCAAATGTCAGTAAAGAAAAGGGATAATTGCAGAAACCTCCCCTGACTTTTATAGTAATAGCATTGACCTCGCCTATCAATTTTGAAATAGCACTGACCTCCCCCTATCAAAAGTTAGAGGCAATTTAATAGGCAAAAGTGGATCAATTTACTAAAGTACCCCTGACATGATTTAATTTTACCAAATGAATATGATGAGTACTTTCATCAAACCCAACAAAACATTTGTTAATAAAAATTACAATAAATTAACTATTTCTACATAGTTTAACTAATTAACCAAATAACTAAATAACTAATAATCTAATTAATTAATAGCTAATTATCTAATTAACTATTAACTAATTATCTAATTGTTAATAGTTATTAACTAATCAAACTATTTCTGCATAATTAAACTAATTAACTATTAACTAATTAACTAATTATCTAATTAATTAATAAACTAATTAACTAATTTCTGTTTATCTAATTAACTAATCTCTATTTATCTAATTAACTAATTAACTAAAGCTGTTGTCTGTCCGAAACTAATAAACTATTTGCATGTTAAACTAATTAACTAATTAGCTGCTTAACTAATTAACTACCTAATTATCTAATTAACTAATTAAATAATTATCTAATTAACTAAAGTTGTTATCTATCCGAAACTAACAAACTATTTGCATGTTAAACTAATTAACTAATTAAATAAAGTTGTTGTCTATCCTAAACTAACAAACTATTTGCATGTTAAACTAATTAACTAATTAACTGCTTAACTAATTAACTAACTAATTATCCAATTAATTAACTAATTTTTGTTTATCTAATTAACTAAAGTTGTTGTCTATCCGAAACTAACAAACTATTTGCATGTTAAACTAATTAACTAATTAACTGCTTAACTAATTAACTAATTAACTAAAGCTGTTGTCTGTCCGAAACTAACAAACTATTTGCATGTTAAACTAATTAACTAATTAACTACTTAACTAATTAATTAACTAATTATCTAATTTAATTAATTAACTAATTAACTAATTTATGTTTATCTAATTAACTAAAGCTATTGTCTATCCGAAACTAACAAACTATTTGCATGTTAAACTAATGAACTAATTAACTGCTTAACTAATTAACTAACTAATTATCTAATTAATTAATTAACTAATTAACTAATTTCTATTTATCTAATTAACTAATTAACTAAAGCTATTGTCTGTCCGAAACTAATAAACTATTTGCATGTTAAACTAATTAACTAATTAATTAGCTAACTAATTAACAAACTATTTGCATGTTAAACTATATGCAGTACGCATTACCTATTTAAAGTATCGGCTCTTTATAGGTATTTTACTTTCAAAAATTTAATTTATGATAAAAATATCAATGTTTGTAAGTAAAATTCAAAAAGTGTTACAAAAATATCAATATTCTTACTTTCAAACATTTAATTTACGGCCTTATGCCCCTCCCTTTTTGTAAGAATATTACTGTAACACTTTTTGAATTTTACTTACAAACATTGATGTTTTTATCATAAATTAAATGTTTGAAAGTAAAATACCCATGAAGAGCCGATACTTTAAATAGGTAATGCGTACTGCATATAGTTTAACATGTAAATAGTCTGTTAATTAATTAGTTAGTTAATTAGTTGATTAGTTAAGCAGTTAATTAGTTTAACATGCAAATAGTTTGTTAGTTTCGGACAGACAACAGCTTTAGTTAATTAGTTAATTAGTTAAGCAGTTAATTAGATAAATAGAAATTAGTTAATTAGTTAATTGGTTAATAATTAATCAGATAATTAGTTAATAGTTAATTAGTTTAACTATTAACTAATTAGTTAAGCAATTGTCAAGCAAGAAGAGGGCAAAATTGAAAGAAATTTCTTATCTCACTTCTACAAAAGCTGTCAGGGAGGTTTCTGCAACGAATTGTTACTGTTCAGGGGAGGTGAATGCAATTTCAAAACCTAGAGGGGAGGTCAGTGCAAATGTCAGAAATCTCAGGGGAGGTTTCTGCAATTATCCCTTCTAACTTTGATGTCTCACCTAATTGCTATGGTTGTCTGGGTGGTAGGTGCTTTATGAGGAAGCAGGAAAAAAGTTATAAAAGATAAAATTGAGCATATCAGGTGCAGCAATTATTCAAGCTCAAATGTGATGGCCCCTTGAAGAAGAAAAGAATCAAATGTGCTTGTTAAGGACCAGAATGGGTACCAACCGATGACACGAGTGTGAGGGGGGGGGGGGGGGGGGGGGGCTTTAATGTTTCCGCCCCTAGTTTGATACACGTCCTAATTTACCACCAGTCAACCTTGCTAATTTTTCTTTTTCTTTTTCTTTTCCCCTCCTCTCTCCTCCCCTCCTGTGTGAGGAAGGGGGGAGAAAAGGCAGAATGGAGATGAGGGAAAGGAAGAGGAAGGGGGAGGAGGAAATGGAGAAAAAAAGAGGAAGGGGGAGGGCGGTGGCGGTGGGTGAGGACTGTGGATGGTGTATGGAAGAAAAAATGTGAGAGTTTTCTTATTTAATTTTTCTTGTGTTATTTTCAGGTGTATTTGAGTTTGTGTGTTTTTTGGATAATTTTTTAAATTTGATATTGTAGACTCCATGAATAAAACATTTTTTGAGAAAAAAAATAGGAATCCATATGGAGCCTAGGATATACTAATCCAGTGAACCTTTTTCGTTTTACATTTCCAAAAAGATTTCTTTACTGTTCTTGAACGATGTTTGTTAGGTGAGTGTTCAACAATATATAACTGGTACTTCCCTGTTTTTTTCTAAAAATATGAGCCCTGCTTGGGAGAGGTGAGTTTTTTGGAAGTTTGTCTAAAATTTTACTGTAATTTACTGTAGAAGTTTTTAAAAAAATTTTTGAAATGTGTAGATTTTTGAATATTTTGAAGTGTATAGTTTAAAAATTAAATTTTGAGAAATTTTTTGAAATTACTATAGCTAAAGTTTCTAAAAAATTTGTAGCAGATAAACTTGACAATGATCCGAGTGAAGTTTCCTCTAATATCAACATCTTCAGTCTTGACCTAAGCCCTTCCATCGATTAAAATTGCCGTTGCTAACATCCCGTAATAACAATTACTTGAACTCGAGTTTAATCAAATCTAATTGAGTCTAATTAAATTCACATATATATATATATATGTATATGTATATGTATATGGGATAATTTCAGAGACCTCTCTTGATGTTTCTTATAATATCAGTTAACTTAGGTTTTTAAAATCTCATCTACATTCCTCGGATTGACATTTTTTTTAACATTTTAGCCCCTTTGGAGGAAATGCAAGAAAGATAAAATTTTTGTTATTTGATATAGATCATATTTAGTTCAATAGTAAGCTAATCATATGTTGTTTCCATTCTATTTGGTTACTGATTGAATGTGTTTCTTTAATCTCCTTTGTTGTTATGAAAAAAATATGATATATTTGGATTATAGGGGGAGGGTTAACATTTTAAATCGAAATAATAAGCTTATTTTTGTTAAAAAATGTCATTTGGAAAAGAAAAGTAGATGGTGTCAATTTCAGTGTCAAAATATATTCTTTTGAATAAAAGCAAAAGAAAAAATCGCTACTCATGGACTTGAAAGAAACTATAAAATTGCCTAAAAAGATCATTTGCTACCTGCTATTATCATCTAACAGACCTATTTTTTCCACACCTCTATATTTATTTGGATACTTTCCTTAGTTAGTTTTGCTCTTACTAAACAATTGACTCCTAAACAAATACCCTGAGGCATCTGTTAGCCAAATCCTTAAAAAAAAAAAATACTCATAAAATATCTCTCGAATTTTAAGCTATAACACTATAGGAAAAAAGCACTAGCTAGATATCCCATTTTCTTACCCTCTATTACCCAATTTTATTTTCATGCGTTGCACATAATCAAAGAATTTGTCCTCATACAAGTCGTGATACTGTACAACTAGACGCAAAACATTCAACTCCTGGAATTAGAATTAGATGTTGATGAACATGAACACATGATTTGTGGGCTTTCATAGAGAAAGCCTAAAAGTGATGCTGCTTCTCAATGTGGACAATCAAAGACATGTTTCTTTACTACATGTTTTACATGGAAAAGATGACTACTTTATTAAATTTAAAGCAATTCAAACTCATTCTATAAATTAAATTATACATAATGAAAAGCTTTTTTAACCTGCAGTCAGTCAGTAAAGAATACAGAGTGCGATAATGAACTCACAGCAAATGGTGGCTTACAATTTGAGGACTCCTTCGTTTTCCCTGTTACAAAACAGTTTATGTGAGGAAAAGCTCAGTATTTGAATTTTATAAAGAGTTATAGTTTGGGTTTGTTGATTTTTATTTTTATTTTTTTTTTATTGTGTTGGAAAGCTCTACTCTTTTTTAGGCACTGGAAGAGTTAATACGAACTATGACTGAAGAGAATGCAAAAGTTAAGGAATTTTAATAGATGAGGTTGAATGAGCATCGAAGATTAGGGACTGCGAGTATAATCCAACTATTTGTTGAATATAAATGCTAGTGAATAGAATGCAAAAATTCAGGAGTTTTAGTAGATGAGGTTGAATGAGCGTGAAAGACTGAGAATACGAGTATAATCAAACTAATGTTGAATATATATATATATATATATATATATATATATATATATAAATGGGCAAAAATGGTTCGCTCAGGTAAAATAACGTATTTTTTCTAACACACCTAAATTACAACTCATCATGCAACTCATCATGTAAATTATTATACTCTTGTGTTTAGATATTTTTTCTAATTAGCGAAAACTGCACAACAGATCTTCTGTCCCGCTAAAACTATTAACCGATGCCTCCACATTAGCCAAACTGATAAACAACTGGCACATAAATTTCTTTTAATAACTATGAGGAGGACCGAGGACATTGCCATCTTATGAAGAAAAGGGGAAAAAATCTTTAACTCGAAATAGTAATTGGTGCATAAATTTATGAATAATGGTGGGGAGACAGAAGGGATTCTGTTATTAATGTCGGGAGAAAAAAAAAGAAATTAAATAAAAAGTCTCAATATTCCCCACTGTTTAAGGTTTTATGGAAGGCTGAAGTTTGAAGTATCATATTCCTTCAAATTCCAAAAGCCCACTTCTCTTCTCTGTATGCGCATTCTCCTAAATATTCCCGTATTTCACTTCAATTTCCATTTTTCTTCCTAGGAGATTATTAACATCAGATTATCAGAAAGAAACAAGAGATACCTGCACAAACCACAATGAGCCATCATGATGATTTAGAAGCCAATCCTGAAGCATTGCCAGCTCAGGAAGGACCAAGAAAAGACGAAAAGGCCAGTGAAGAAATTACCGAGGCTTCACCAAGAGTCATTCTAGATGCAAAGTTTGAACCATTGTCAGCACAAAAAGGATCAGAAAAGGCCAATACTCAGCCTTCAAAAGTCATTCCTTACTACAAACTCTATTCATGTGCAGACACAATTGATATCATCCTCATCATCATTGGAACTGTTGCTGCAATTGTTGATGGCCTTCTTCTGGTATACAGAATTCGTTTCTGGGGCCAGACCATTGATTTCATAAGTGACCTCCATGCAAAACCTGAGAAGTTTCATCAAGTCATTGAGGTTGTGTATGTTTCCTTGATTTTTATTCATCTTCTGCTTAACCTGATATTCATGTGGCCGAAATAGATAATGGCTTCGTTGAGTATATGATATGTATGGACCTTAGAGTAATACATATACCATAATAGTTCTTGATTATTTTATACTGGACTCCACAAGAATTTCTATATGAAAAGACAACACAAATCTGTTTTGCTTGTTTGTGCTCGTGCCGTGACCAACTTTGGAAAATGGGATTACGATGATGAGAATGGAACTAATGGCAGCAGATAAAAACTATTAAGGGTTGGATTCGGATCCCAATCATCGATACTAAAACGTCTTTATAGGTAGTGGAGGAGCACGTTTGAGAGTCAGCATTTTAGTTGTTCTTAATCCCTCAACATATATTTCGATAGGTAAACAGGATTTTTAACTTTTCAACTAATGTTGAATTTCTTCCTCAGACAACTCTCTTGTATTCATCCTTTGGCCTTTTTATTCTGAGGTAGGGAGGTGTGGAGAAAAGTACCTTTCTATCATGCACCAATGCTTGTTTTGTTTCTTCTTTCCATTATTTGCAAAATTGGCCATATATCCTTTGAGATGTATTCTCCTGTATTATCACCAAAAACGTGATCTAAAGCTCTGGTGCCAATACGAGTGAGTAATTCGAGTTTGTTAACTAGCTAATATTTTTGTTTCAAATCATGAAAAAAGCAATGCACTAATTAAGTTCAACAGGTCTTAAATGATGTTACTGATGCTCATTTTTCTGTATTTTGTTAGGTTGTAAAAAAGCTACTCTACATGGGAATTGCTGCCACAGTAGCTTCTTTCATCAGTAAGTCTTGTCCTTGTTTTCATTCTACTCTAACATAGTTCAAAGCAAAGCTTCAAAAACCTTTGCACACATTTTTATACATGGGGTACGTTTTAATTACTTTGGAAAAGCCTTTTATCGGCTGACTCAAAAACTTAGGGAATAAAAGTATAGCCTCCTAGGAAGATGATAAAGCCAAAATCTTTTACGTTTAAGGATCAGTTAGTAAAACTAGCAAAAGAATGCACTGTCAAGGCTCCTTCTCAGTTTGCCCTTGTGAAGCTATGAAGGATGATAATTAGGATTGTGATTGGACTACCTATTGTTTCTTTAATCTGTATATCATGCACAACTGGCGCTTTATCTAATTTTATGTTGATTAATTATCATTGTGTTATGAACATAATACCTAAAATAATAATCCGTTAATGGTCTTTCATAGGAGGAATCTGCTGGGCTGTCTCTGCAGAAAGACAAGTATCAAATCTGCGTTACTCCTACTTAAGAAGCCTCCTCAGACAAGATATTACATTCTTTGATGAAGAAATAAAAACAGGACAAGTTATTGGTAATATGTCAAGAGATATCGGCAGAACTGATGCAGCCATAGGTTACCGGGTTCGTTTTTAGCCTACTAACGTTTGCCAAAAACTGGTTTTCCCGCTAAGCTGTAGCCTTTTTTTTTTTTGGGTGTTCAATATAAGACAGCACACTTTTCTCAACTCTAAATGCAATGAAGCAAGAGAAAAATTAGGCATGTGATATGTCAGTAATTGCTTGGAAGTCATAGACTCGTATGAATCCTAGTTGTATTTATAAAGACTGTAAATTGGAAATCTTGAATCTGAATGTGCTTTGGTTCTACTTTGCTCTATAGCACGTGAAGTTAGCATTGCTAAATGAAAAAAACTATCAACCACATTAAGTACCAACGAATAAAAACCTCATGGGTGGTTGAGAAGCAAAACACTACTGAATAACTTGTAGTACTTTTTATCATCTTGTTATTATAAGTTCCTGTTTATCACTTCTAAATCCACCTTCAGAATATAATTTTTCAGGATTGCTAAAAATGTATCAAACTAAGTCTGGAAATGCTCCGTTGCCTTTAACAGGTGGGCTTGTTCATAAAACTCATGGCAACATTCATAGGAGGGATGATCATGGCATTCAGCCAAGCATGGCAATTGGCTGCAGTTATGTGCTGGACAATTCTGCCAATCACTTTGTTTGGCCATTTTGGCATTAAGATTTTGATTAGAGAGTGTGTAAATGAAGGGGTAGCTTATGCTAAAGGAGATTCGGTTGTTCTGGAGGCATTGGCTTCTATAAGAACGGTATCTCACGCGTTTCTACTAGATTCCAGTCGAATTGTATTTGACTGTGGATATGTGGTGCCTAAATTGTTCTGTCCATTTCCAGGTTATATCACTGAATGGCGAGAGACAAACTATGAGCAAGTACGAGAAAACTCTAGAAGAGGTTCAAAGATCACTGACACGAGCTGGCATTGCTGCAGGGGGGAGTATTATTTCTTTGATAGATTTCATAGAGTATTGCGGTTTCTCTTTAATTATATGGTATGGCTCACGTTTTGTCCTGGACGATCGTTACTCAAGAGGTGATCTGATCACAGTAGCAACATACATAAATTCTGGAACGAGGTTAGTAATCTTTTTGTGGATCTTTGCATTATATTTGTTAACCACTAAGCAAAATTTCCTCTAAATGATGCTTCTATTTAATCAAATGAGAATATTGTTCACTAAAATTTTCTTGTGAAACAGTTGTCTGGTAAATGCAATTGGGAATTTTTCAGCATTCCCTCGAGGACGGGTTGCTGCATCAAACATCTTCCGTATAATCAATAGAGAGTCCAGGATAGATGCATTCAATTCCCATGGGAAGACTCTAGATCATGTTGAAGGAGAAATTGAATTTAGAAATGTTTCTTTTAGATATCCATCAAGAAGGAATATTGAAGTTCTTTCTAATTTCTCAGTAACCATAACCCATGGCTCAAAAACCGCTTTAGTAGGAAAGAGTGGATGTGGGAAGTCAACAGTGGTTAGCCTAATACAACGGTACTATGATCCTGATTCTGGTGGCATTTTCATAGATGGCTTTGATTTGAAGGAATTAAGACTAGAACATTTAAGAAAAAAGATTGGACTTGTCAGCCAGGAACCAGTACTTTTTACTCTGTCCATCAAGGACAACATTACATTTGGAAGGGACAATGTGACAGACGAAGAAATAAGAGCTGCCATAGCACTTGCCAACGCTGAAAAGTTTCTCAAAGAGTTGCCTCAGGTTGATTTTACTCTAACATTAGAACCTTCTTACAGCTTAAAAATAATAGAACTTCTCTTCTTGACTCCAGCGTAAAGTTTGTGCAAACTAAAAAGCATGGTTTTCTTTCTCAATTCTAACTCGTAAGACATTTCTGCATTTGATTGATTTTCAATGATAAGAATATAATGCTTATTCTAACACCGCTTTTCATCTCATTTCGTTGGTTAAGAAAGGATTAAGCATGCATGATCTAATTCCCTATATATCTAGTCAACGAAATATATTGATGTCTTACTAGATGTTGAAACTACCACATCAAGAATCCATGTTTTATCTATTCACAAGCCTAAATGTGCAGGGACTTGACACAATGGTTGGTGAAAATGGAGTTCAGCTTTCAGGAGGACAGAAACAAAGAATCGCCATAGCTCGAGCTGTTCTGAAGAACCCACGCATAATCCTTCTGGATGAAGCGACTAGTGCATTGGATTTAGAGTCACAACAGATAGTCGTGGATTCATTAAACAAGATTTCTGTTGGCAGAACAACCTTGCTTATAACTCATCGCATGAGTACCGTAGCAAATGCAAATAAGATTTTTGTTCTTGAACGTGGGTCCATTGTTGAAGAAGGTACGTCTTAGAGGACAGCTGAATAGATAAGCATAAGGTAGTAGATTAAATGTGGTTGACTAAATGTAGTTGAATATTTTTCACTAAAATAAGGCAAGAAACTAAGAAAATTGGTGATTTTTCATTCACGTCGTTGCGTTTTATACCAGCTCAATATGTTTTGCTTATTGGTTTGTGCCTTAGGTACATACTCAGAACTTATGGATCAAAATGGTCCATTTTGTCAACTGATTCTGATGCAGAATATCAGAGAAGAATCCAATAAAGAAAACTCAATTGGTCATTTCTCTATGAGAGAAAGGGCATCTTTGAGAAAATCTTCGGGAGATGTTTTTCCATCATCAGAAATATCATACCCATCAAAGAAGACCATTATTAAGTTTTGGAGATTTGTAAGATTGAAACAGGTTTTTTTTCTATTTCTTGGTCTCGTTGCAACTATAACCAAGGCCTTGATACCTATAATTTTTGGTGTTATTATTGCCTACGTGATTGGAGCATTCAATCTGGAAGCTGGAAGGCTTCGAAAGGAAATCAAATTTTGGTGCATAATCATTGCAGTAGTTGCTCTAATATCACCGGTGGCAGCAGTTAGTCAGAAATATATCCTAATTCAGGCTAGTTGTTGGTTATTGAGGGTAGTAAATCCCCTATGTTTCAACAAGATTGTGCACATGGAAGTTGATTGGTTTGATCATGTGGATAACTCAAGTGGAGCACTTAGCTCTAGATTGTCCACAATTGCGGAAACACTAACCAAATTTATTAGGGACGCAGCTCCACAGGTTGTTCAGCATGCAGTTACAGTAATTGCTGGTCTTCTTGTGGTTTTATCTGGATCGTGGCAGCTAGCTGTTCTTAGCTTAGCATTTATACCTCTAGTTCTTTTCAACGGATGGATAGAACTTAAATTCAATGGAAACTCCAGTAAAATAATCAAGGTATGTCTCATCATTTTAATCCATTAAATCCTTGGAAATGAAGGTACCAATAGAGATGACTCATATGGACATTTTCATCACAATATAGAGTTCTTCTCTTAAAAATGTCTTGGTTTATTGCTAGATTATTTGTGAAAAGAGCTTCTATTGCATATTTGAAAGACCCTGATAATTTTTCTTTACTGACATTTGATTATCTAATCTAATGATCCACTCCTCGATTTTGCTTCATTTGCTATATCATTTAGAGAAGATGTCCATTTTTAACTTTGATGTCTCACCTAATAGCTATGCTTTTCTTGGTGGCAGGTTCTCTATGAGGAAGCAGGACAAGTTACAAAAGATGCAGTTGAGCATATCAGGACTGTTGCATCATTTAGTGCTGACAAACAGGTGCTGCAATTATTCAAGATCAAATGTGAAGGCCCCTTGAAGAAGAGAATCAAATGTGCTTATGCTGAAGGAGCTTCATATGGGTTATCATCCTTCCTTTTGTATTTCATCTATGGAGCAACTTTTTATGTTGGGGCCACTCTTATAAGGGATGGAAGAGCAACTAGTACTACTTTTTATCTTGTATGTATCCCATATTTGGACATAACATATTTTTTTGCGAATGTCAGAGTCTAACAACAGCAATTAGTTTCAGAATAATTTAGCTTTCTGACATAGAAAAGAAATTGACATGCAAGTGAAAGGAATGTTAGTAAAAGAAATAATGCTATCAAACTTAGCAGTAAAAGCTTACAGTTGAAGGTTTGATTCCATGGGTTTTATTTCCCTGCTCAAAGTTTTGTCCGACCTTTGAATTTTGTCCCTTTGCAGGCACTTTTTGCACTGACAGATGAAGTACTAAATGTCACCAACTGGCTAGGACTCTTAAAAGAGTTCAACGTTGTCAAGCCCTGTTTGAGATCTGTCTCTTCCATTCTCAATCTTGAATCAAAGTTAGATTCATCATTGGATACAGGCTTGACCATTGAGAGCCTAAGAGGAAGTATAGAATTCCAGCATGTAAACTTCAGTTATTCATCAAGGCCACACATTCAAGTGCTTAAGGATTTTTGCTTGTCTATTCCTGCAGGCAAGGTAAGAGAATAGTCAAAGTGACTGGTATTAGTTTAGATTCACAAACTGAAAAGAAAAAAAAAACTAGAAGGCAAGATCTTAGTGTGGTAAATAAGTAAGATGCATGCAGTCCCTTTTCATGTTACTGATATGAAATTTTTTTCACTATGTCTCGTGTCTTAGACTGCAGCACTCGTGGGAGAAAGTGGTTCCGGAAAATCAACTATAATTTCTTTGCTTCAGAGATTTTACAACTTTAACGGTGGCCTAATTCTGATTGATGATATTGAGATTCAGAAGCTAAACATAAATTGGTTGAGGAAGCAAATGGCTTTGGTGTCTCAGGAACCAGCTTTATTTGATGACACAATCAAGGCCAACATCACTTTTGGATTGGACCGTGATGTATCTGAAGCTGAGATTATATCTGCAGCAAGCCTAGCAAATGCTCATCACTTCATAAGTAACCTGCCACAGGTAATTTCTTGGAGCTAGTTGTGAGTAAAAACCTGCAGGATGGACTGGCTATTTTCTTAAATTTACGACTACTTTGTACTCTGATTTGATTGCTCAACTTTGTGAATTTGCACCAAATTTCTGTAGGGTTATGACACCGAAGTTGGACAACGCGGGGTGAAATTATCTGGCGGACAAAAGCAAAGGATTGCAATAGCACGAGCAATAGTGAGGAGACCAAAAATCCTGCTGCTGGATGAGCCAACCAGTGCACTTGATCTTTCATCTGAACAAGTTGTTCAAGAGGCACTTAACGAGGTCATGGTGAATCGAACGACAATAGTGGCAGCCCATCGATTATCAACAGTTAAGCATGCAGACATTATAGCAGTTATGAGGCATGGAGTCATTGCAGAACTTGGAACTCATGAATCTCTGCTAAAGTCACAAAATGGCATATATGCGTCTCTAGTAGCACTAAGCTAGCAAGAACACAAATTCGACCGTTATTACAGACTCTGCCGGTGCTGATTCTGAGTTTGTGAATGACGTTACTTTTCTTCTAATATATTACTATCATGTGGAGATATATATATACATACACACACACACACACACACACAAACACACACTTTGTTTTATATTTTGTTCCTTTTTTTTTTCTTGAAAAACTTTTTGGGATTATTGTATTGAGTACATGATTGAGTCGAGGCTGAAAGAGTTCCAAGAAAAAAATGTTATTATCCAAATTGTAGGACTATATGTTATTTTTGTCTTTGTACAAATTCTTTTTTTTTTTTCCAAAATATCTCCTAATTATTTTTATGTATCTTCTTACAATATCATTTTTGAAAAGAATATCTTCAAATTTTTATTCTTTTTACGACTGGCACTTGAATGATTTAGCATTCTGTCGCCAAAAAAAGGGCAAAAAAAAAAAGAAAAAGAAAAGCTGTTTCAATGGTTTTTCAGGATAGTTTGTTCTCATTTATTCTTATTATTACAAAAAATGAAACATTCCCAAGAGAAACAAACTAGTTTGCAAGCTAGTTATCATACCATTCCTGTTTCCACAAATTGTGCAGAAATTTGGACAATCTCACATGAAGCATGAGGCCCCAATAAACTAGTTGAAACAAGTGCTGGAAAGACAGTTTGTAGTAATTTCTGTTCATTGGACAAAATCTATTGGTTAGTAAGGTCTTTACCCTTTGAAAGTATTTTTTTTAAAAAAAAAAAGAAATTTAAGAAAATAAAAAAAAATCTGTGGTGAATAAAATTTTTTGTATGGTATTTAGTTATTTATCTGCTAGTTAATTTTGATATTGGATAAATACTAACATAATTTGATATTTTTACATGAACTGTTTAAAAATAGGAGAGTGTGGTCACCAAATTATTTTAGAAACCATTAATTTAATATGTGAGAAAAATGTAATACGAAGTTCAAAAAATCAACAAATGTGTGTCAACACTGTGTAGTGCAGTGGTGCTACCCCTTTATATATTGTAGATTATGCTTTGGGCAGAACTAGTATCAATTTTAATAGGGATCAATAAAAAAAATTTTTGACTAGAATTTCCAATTTACTTTAGCAGATGCATTATAGGAAATTTTTCTTTATTGTCTTTCTTTCTTATCATATATTCTCAGTTTGTAGCATTTAATATCATGGCAAAAAAAAGAAAAAAAATCCAGAGGCATGAAATATTGAAGAACTTAGTCCAGAGGCATCAGTTTGTAGCACTTAATATTATCTGTAGGCGGAAGTATTGAAGAAGAAGACAAAGTGGGGTGTTCCAAAAGAAGCCAGGGGCATCACATACTGGGAGAGAAGTATTGCATTAATTGACAAAGGAAATGGCCTCTTGGGGAGGAAGCAATCAGTTACTTAAGATATACCACCAAGATTGTGAGAAGAAGAAGAAGAAGAAAGTTAATGTGTACTGGAACCATGGGATTCTTTGTCGGACGGAGTACTTAACAGCGGACATTCTCAACAAATTACAGCTTTTGTTGGTAGCCGACAATCCAAACCCCATGAAGCTAATGGCGCATATTCAGTTAGCCCAACATAACATATTTGTTGGAACTTGCAGATGATGAAGAGAGTAGAAAATGGGAGAGCAACGAGGACTAGGTAGGTAGGTGGCAGTTCTTCTCGTGGCTGGTAAGACATAACAAACTGTTTACCCCACTGAAGTCTGTAGAGCTGAATCGGATTCCACTCTGTAGAGCCATCCGGGGGATTGTAAATGGATTGGAGGTCTGTGGAAAAAATTAGTGCACAGGAGTGTGTGTAGGAGGAATTTTGCAGTAAAGAATTGGTGGATTGGATTGATGATCATCCGAATTTGATTGCTGAAGACATCGGTGGGGTAGAAAATCTTAAACTGGCAAATTTTGTTTCTATTTTGCCTGGATGTCAAGAAATGATTGTTTTTGCTTGCAATGGATGGAAACAGGGAAAAACTGGGAAGTGAAAGCTGAAACTGTGATAATTGCAGGCCTTATCTACTACACAAGATGCCTTGTTTTGTTACTACTACCACTCTGCTATACAAGAGGAATATTCCTTTTAGAATAGTCACGTAATCAAATCAGTATTCTTACCATACAAGTCGGCCATTGATAAAATGTTCACTAATCAAATGCAGTATCCTCCCAACACGAGTCGGAGATCGATAAAAATTGTTCACGTAACCCTTGGACTGTATATCTTGTTCCTTCAAAGTCTTACAATGGACCTTCAACTGTTGGACCAATACTCTTCTTCTATAGTGGGAGTGAATCAACTGTTGTACCTCTATACACCATCGTGAGAGTGAGATATTCCGCTGGGATGTTAGGCTGAACAAAGGTAAAAACAACAAAATCAAGACCACCCAACAATTTTATCCTTTTTTATTCACTTACTTTTTTCTAAAGGTTTTTTGTTGGATTTGATATGACCCGACATGACTCGATCAAGTCAACCCTCGTGTGACTCGTGATGACTTGTCGGCCATCGAGTTCTGAACAAGACAAGTGACTTACAATCGTCTTTTGCTAGTATCGTATCAGGAGGGAGGGGCCGTTCCAGTGACAGTGACGATTCGGCCGAATCCACCTTTGAACCATGGTCCTAACCCACCAGCCTAACAGGGAAGTGCGATA